>NW_028274809.1:135315988-136565988 GCF_037043125.1 Eumetopias jubatus | reverse complement strand
TTTCCTTTTCCTAAAGAAAGCTTCATTCTAGGCTTTCCTAGCTAACATTACCCTATTTGTCCCCTTTTCAAACTCCTTGAAATGTACACTTTGTTTTTCTTTTCCACCAATTTCCTACCCACACACATACATTAAGGTAGTTGCTGCTCTGACTCTCCCCCCAACCTCCAGTTAGGTTTGCCTGTTCTTGAACTTCACACAAATGGACGCATACAGTGTGTACTTTTTTGTGTCTGGCTCCTTTCCTGCATTTATTCTTTTTTTTAAATTATGGTAAAATATACATTACATAAAATTTACCATTCCAACCATTCTAAGTATACAGCTCTGTGGTATTGAGTACATTCACGCTGTTGGGCAACCATCACCGCCACCCATCTCCAGAACATCTTCAAATTGAAACCCTGTACCTGTTCAACACTAACTCTCCATTCTCCCCTCCTCTCCCCTCCCGCCCCTGGCAGCTGGTCATCTACTTTCTCTCTCTATGAATTTGCCTATGCTGGATGCCTTATACAAGTGAATTCATACATTATTTGCCCATTGGTGTCTGGCTTATTTACCTAACATAATGTTTTCAAGAGTCACCCATGTCCTAGCGTGTATCAGAACCTCATTCGCTTCCAGGACTGAATGATGTATCACTGTATCTGTGTATCACATTTTGCTTATCTCCTCACCCCTGGATGAGCAGAACCTTTAAATGGTTTCCACTTTTTGGTCACTGTGAATAAGTGCTATATGAACATTGGTGTACAAGTAGCCACTTAAGTCCCTGCTTCAATTCTTCAGAGTATATACCTAGGAATGCATCATGTGGCAACTCTGTTTAACTTATAGTTGCCACACTATTTTCCACAGTGTCTACGCCATTTTACATTCCCACCAGCAATGCTTTTCTCCATATCTTCACCAACACTTGAATTTGTTATCTTTTTCTTCCTTCCTCCCTCCCCCCCTTCCTTCCTTTCTTTCTTTCATAATAGTCATTCTAAGTATCTCATTGTGGTTTTGATTTATGCATTTATTTATTTTTTTTTTTTAAAAAGATTTTATTTATTTATTTGACAGAGAGAGACAGTGAGAGCAGGAACACAAGCAGGGGGAGTGGGAGAGGGAGAAACAGGCTTCCCGCTGAGCAGGGAGCCCGATGTGGGACTCGATCCCAGGGCCCTGGGACCATGACCTGAGCCGAAGGCAGACGCTTAACGACTGAGCCACCCAGGCGCCCCTATGCATTTATTTTTAAAATGCTCTCTGTCCTTGGTTCCTGTCTTCATTTTGGTTCTTTGTTCATTTTTCTTTCTCCCTGGCTGACTCCTCTCTTGGCCTCTTCCCATAGGAGTTTCCCTGGTTCCTGCTGAGCCTCTCCTGCTTTCTTTGCCCAGGGTCCCTGGAGAGTTCATTCACTCCCACACTTAAATGATGGGAGTATCCTACCCATGTTGGGAGCTCTTAAATCTGTATTTCTCCAGTCGGGACCAATCTCTGAGCACCATATTGCCTTTAAATCATCATCTTTGGAAAATAAAAGAAACTTGGTTAAAAATATTGACACAATAGGGCCCTGGGTGGCTCAGTCGTTGGGCGTCTGCCTTCGGCTCGGGTCATGATCCCGGGGTCCTGGGATTGGGTCCCGCGTCGGGCTCCCTGCTCAGCGGGAAGCCTGCTTCTCCCTCTCCCACTCCCCCTGCTTGTGTTCCTGCTCTCGCTATCTCTGTCTCTGTCAGTTCCCGCTCTCGCTATCTCCGTCTCTGTCAGTTCCTGCTCTCGCTATCTCCGTCTCTGTCAAATAAATAAATAAAGTCTTAAAAAAAATATTGACACAATTAATGGTCTTTGCTGCTGGTGAATGAGATTAGGGAGTGAGGAAGAAAGGAAAGACTCACATTTTTAAAAATCGTGGTAAAAAAACACAAAGTTTATCAGAACCATTTTTTTAAAAAATAGACTATTTTTTATAGCACTATTAGTTTCAGAGCAAAATAAGCAGAATATACTCGCATATACTCCCTGCCTCCACATATGCACAGCTCCCCCATTTTAAAATCCCTCATCAGAGTGGCACATTTGTTACAATCAATGAACCTACTTTGATACAACATTATGACCCAGATTCCACAGCTTACATTAAGGTTCACTCTTGGTGGTGAACATTCTATGGGTTTGGACAAATGTATAATGACATGTATGCATCATTACAGTATCATACCAAGTGGTTTCACTGCTCCCCAAATCCCCTGTGCTCTGCCTATTCATCCCTCAATTCCTCCTAACCCCGGGCAATCACTGATCTTTTCACTGTTTCCATAGTCTTGCCTTGTCTAGAATGTCATATAGTTGGAATCACATAATACATAGCTTTTTTTAGATTGTTTTCTTTCACTTAATAATATGTATTTAAGTTCCTCCAGGTCTTTTCACGGCTTCATATCTCATTTCTTTTTATCACTGAATAATATTCCATTGTCTGGATATACCACAGTTTATTTATCCATTTTGAGGGACTTCTTGGTTGCTTCCAGGTTTGGGCGGTTATGAATAAAGCTGCTATAATCATTTGTGTGGACATGAGTTTTCAACTCATGCGGGCAAAATCAAGGAGCACAACTGCTGGATCATACAGTAAAAATATGTTTAGTTTTGCAAGGAACTGCCCAAGTGTCTCCCAAAGCAGCTATATCATTTTGCGTTTCCCACCGGCAGTGAGTAAGAGTTTCCATTGCTCCACCTCCTCGCCAGCATTTGAGGTTGTTAGTGAAAGAAAGAACTGAGAAGCCGGATTTCATTAAAATCAAAAATTTCTGCTCTGCAAAAGATGCTACCAAGAGAATGAGAAGACAAGCCACAGACTGGGAGAAAATATTTATAAAAGACACATCTGACACAGGACTGTTATCTCAAGTATACAAAGAACTCTCAAAACTCAACAATAAGAAAACAAACAACTCGATTAAAAAAGGGGCAAGAGACACCTCCCCAAGGAAGATATACAGATGGCCCAGAAGCATATGAAAAGATGTTCAACACACTATGTCATGAGAAAATTGCAAATTAAAACAAGATACCACTACACCCTTATTAGAATGGCCCAAATCCATCGAAACCATTTTTAAGTGTATAGTTCAGTGGTGGTAAGAATATTCTCATTGCTGTGCAACTAATCTCCAGAACTCTTTTCATCCTGCAAAACTGAAACTATGCACCCATTAAAGCAATAAAACCCATCTCTCCCTCCCTGCTATACCCCAGCCCCTGGTAACCACCTTTCTACTTTCGGTTTCTATGGATTTGACTACTTTAGTGACCCCCCTAAGTAGAATCATACTATATTTGTCTTTCTGTAACTGGTTTATTTCACTTAGCATAATGGTCTCAAAGCTCATCCATTTTGTCACATGTGACAGGATTTCTGGTGTTTTTTAATTAAAAAAAAAAGCATCAACGCTTTCAATGAAGAAGTATAAGCTGTGCTGGGCGTTTGCCCCCCTCCTCCAACATCCATTCCCCATCCTTCTCTTGGCTCCACTGGGAGTCCCAAAAGGCTGACCTCTGTGGATTGCATCACCCTTGCCCTCTAATTTTTGGTTGGGTTTGGCTAATGGAGCCAGAGAGCACGAGGTATTATTTATCCCCCACACAGCACTCCCTTCCTGCCTCACCCTTCGTTCAGGCTGCGGAGGCTCCCGATTCTTCTCGCCCAGCACTAGCTCGCTCCAGGTTCCCTCCACACTGTTCCTTTCCCTCCCAGCCCCCACCCACCCCCTGGCCCCCTCAGGCCTCGGGCTAGGAACAACTTCCTGTTGTGGCCAGTCCCTGCAGGCTTCACCCAGCCCTTTTTTGTTCCTTTCACCTCACCTATGCCTTGGTAAAGAAAATCTCTTTATTAAAGTTGCTTCATTAAACCCTTCTGAGTATGCCATCTGTTCCAAAGCCCCCTGCTGTGATCCTGACTCAGACTCAGGCGGCAAAGAAAAGGAAAAAATTAATGGTGTACGAGGCCAGGAAGTGAAAAATAAAAATCTGTATCTACCCTCATAGCCTTTCACTCCCTTCTAGTCCATATACAGTTGTTGTCGTTTTGTTTGCTGTTTGGTAGGGGTTGGGGGTTGGGGCCGGGGTGCGGGTGGTGGGGGTTGGGGGTTGGGGCCGGGGTGGTAGTATTGACCTTCAGTTCACCTAGTGGGAGAACTTTAATTGGTCTCAATCATGTTAAATCCTTCTCCTTTGCTGGTAACTGGTTCAAAAATCCAGGCCTAAGGCAGAAGCACAGGGTATTTCCCTTTCCCTGGAACTGGGTTCCTGAGTTACCGCCCTGACCCAGCTCAGGCCAGTGAGATCCAAAGGGAAATTTGCTGCGGGGTTTCCTCTCAAGAGTACCCTGCTTGTAAAAGAAGCCCGGACTCCTAGAACCAGTTTGAGGAGTCAGCAGAGGAGGCTGAGCCAGGAGAATCTAGGAAACAGAATTGGGCCAGCAGGTTAAGCTAACCCCTAAACCCAACTGGCCTCCACACATGCAATTACGGTATCTGATAAATTTCAGTGTTCTGTTTACTTGGAACTAAAGCATCCTAACCAAGACTTGTATATACTGTATAACATACATACCCAAATGGAATCATATCACAGGTATTGTACTACAAATTGCTTTTTTCACTAAATCATACAATCCTGAACATCTTTCCAGGTACGCACATTTAGATCAGCACCTGCATTTCAAATATTGGATAGTATTTTGTCAAAAGGAAACATCTCCCTTTATTTATCCTTTCCCCCTCTGAAGAATGTTCAGGTTGTTTGCGGTTGTTCCCTATTACAAACATTGGCAAAATGACACATGCTTTGGTGTGCCTGTTTTAATACGTACATAAGATAAATTCCTACTAGAATTGCTTGGTCAATAAATCTGAGAATTTAAAATGTTCATAAATAGTGCTATAGTGCCTTCCAAAAGGTTTCACCAATTTACATTCCTACTAAGAATATGTGAGTATACTTCTTTCTTCACAACCTTGCCAACATTGGGTATGATAAAGAGTTTAAAACTTTGGTAATCAGATGAAAATTACATATCATCAATGTATTAATATTATTATTTATGAATGTTTTTTTCCTCATAAGCTATTCATGTCCTTTTTTGCTCACTTTTCTGATTAATTTTATTTTTCTTATTGATCTGAAGTAGCTCTTTGTACATACTTTTAAAAAAGCTATTTATTATAGATGTTATAAATTCTGTCCCACTGTGTTTGTTAATCATTTTAGTTCGTTTATGGTACATTTTTATGAGAAAGTCTTATGCGATATAATGTTTTGATTGATGTTTACCTTCATCATTTAAGAAGATTGTTTCATGCCTAGAGTTCTTCTTTCATGCCAAGAATATTTAAATTCACCAATGTTTTCTTCCAGTAATTTTATGGGTTTAAATTACATTTAAATCTCTGATCCAAGTGAAAAGTTTTTGCTCTACACAAATCTGCACTCTTTATTTTGTTACAATGAGTATATACTAGTATTATAATTTTTAAAAAATATAGCCACTAGCTAGTATAGTATAGATATATCTTTCTATGAAAATCTTAACAAAAACAAGCTCAATAACAGATGTAATTTGAAAAACATCAATATGGTAAAAGGATGAAACTAGGCTTCCCGTATTTTGCTTTGAAATGTGAAAGATCACCATATGTGAGCCTCCCTCTGCTCTGTCTAAGCTCCTTTTCCATGTGTACACACTGTTCAGAACGTGAGGACTGTGAGCTTGTTATTGATGACCACCCGTCCTCAGGCTAGATATCAATCCACAGAAAAAAAGGAAGCAGAGAAGTCAAGAGAAAAGGTAACAGAGATATAGTAAGATAGAGCAATCTGTTAAAAGCAGAATCAACATTTTCCATTGGTCAGCAACCACTCTTCCTGTCACGTCCGGACTGCCAGATAGTACAATTCATCTCTTAACTCCCACTTCATAAAAACTTGTCCAAGCCCCCAGTCCCTCCAGTCCACAGCCCCAAAGGGTCTCCACTTCTCACAAAGTTAAGAGCACAGGTTCCAGGGCGCCTGGGTGGCTCAGTTGGTTGAGCGACTGCCTTCGGCTCAGGTCATGATCCTGGAGTCCCGGGATCGAGTCCCGCATCGGGCTCCCTGCTCAGCAGGGAGTCTGCTTCTCCCTCTGACCCTCCCCCCTCTCATGCTCTAGCTCATTCTTTCTCTCAAATAAATAAATAAAATATTTTATAAAAAAAAAAAAGAGCACAGGCTCTGGAGCCAGATCACTGGATTTACACTGGATTCAGCCAGTGACCAGCTATAAGACCTTGCCACATTGCTTGAACATCTCTGGGCTTCAGCTGTCTCACATGTAAAATGGGGATAATGGAAGTAATACCTGGTGAGATGTCCTGTGGATGCATTACCTGAGTTAATACTTATAAAGCATTTAGCACAATGTCTGGAAACTGTGTTCAATATATATTAGCTCCTATCTTTATCAGAGAGCAATTAAGTCTATCTGAGCTACAAGTCCATTGTAGAAGTCCAAAGGAATGTTGGCAAGTTGGAAATTACAGGACATTCCAATTTTCCTGTTGTTTGACAAGTTTACAAAAATCATGCAAGCTCTCCCTTTCTACTTTGTGTAGCTATAATATGTGGATAATTAGTTTCTTATTGCAGTTAACTGCTAATTGTAGAATGCAGTAAATATGCAATCTGGGGGCTACTGTTATTAAAGGGGTTCTTATTCACCTGACTTAAGACATGTTATTTCTTCTCCAAATGACTCAGCGCTCTACTCACTACTATTATGCAATGAAGTTAGAGAGTTACTGAATCATTTCAAACCTATTTATTGATGCTAAGATCCCACTGTGTAAGGGCAAAAGAAGTCTTAGTCATATAGTCATATAGTAAGACAATGGCACCATGATGGAAAAGAAAAATGTCTTACTTGGTAAACTGTGCAACTGAGGTGCATTTTGTGATAATGATTGTACCCAACAACTCTATGAAGTAAGCATTTTCTAAAGTTGTCCTATGAGACATTTCCCTCTTACAGAAAAGGGAACTAAAACTTTTTGATCTTATATTGCTAGCAGGGACCATTAGGGATTATTTTAGAAAACTACTCTAGCATGTCTATATGTAGGTATACATTTTTTTCTTTTTTTTCCAAAAAATTTATTAATGCAATTAAAATGCATTTTATTTATTTGCTGTTTGGTTTATCTACTAGGGCTTTTATTTCAATTATTACATTTTTTTTGTTCTCAAGATCGACAACTGATTCTTTAATTAAAAACTGTCTGCTGGTATGGTTGTAGTATCTTCTCATACCTCTGAGGTTATTGATATAGTTAATTTATTTTTTATTTTTAAAGATTTTATTTATTTGACAGAATAAGGGAGCACAAGCAGGGGGAACAGTAGAGAAGCAGGCTCTCCACCGAGCAGGGTGCCCGATGTGGGGCTCGATCCGAGGACCCTGGGATCATGACCTGAGCCAAAGGCAGATGCTTAACCACCTGAGCCGCCCAGGTGCCCCTATAGTTAATTTAAAATCCTATTTGCTCTAGTAACTATATCCTTGGATTCATGCTTATATTTATTGGGTTTGGTGCCTGTCTTTCATGGTGTTGCTTTTCCTTAAAAGCCTGATGATTCCTGGTTTACTACTTATCGTTGTAATTGAGCACCCGTGTCTGTGGGAGACGTTCTGTTCCAGTGAGCTTGTCTCTCGTCATTGTGGTTGGGCCAGGGTAGAGGTGCTAAGAGAATTTCCCCATTTCGCTCCCATTCCTTCTGCATTTCACTTCTCTCTGGAACAGTGTTTCTCAAGCTTTTTTTCATTATTGTCCTCCAGAGGAATCTTTTTAGATTCTCCCTCTGATCACCCTTATGCCCAACGGAATACCACAGATATGGCCCCAAATTCTAACTTTTTTTGCTTCCTCTTTCCCACCCCCACTGAGAGTGATATCACATACCCCCAGCTGAAAATGCATGCCCTGAGGAAGGTCCCTGCCTTTTCATACCAAGTATGCTGGAGGTAAATGCTCTTACTGCTTTCTGCTTAGAAAGGAGTTACCCAAAGAACTTATTGCCTCCTTTATTCAGTGCTTCTGAACTTAAAACATTCTTACCTTACAAAATCTCTGATGTACTAGGGATTTTTGTTGTTGTTAGTTTTTTATTGATAGACTTTATTTTTTAGGGCAGTTTTAAGTCCACAGTAAACAGAGCAGGAAATACAGAGAGTTTCCACATACCTTCCTCCCCACCCCACACAGCACCTCTCCCTGCCCTTGACATCAGCATGCACACTGGGGACAATGTGCTAGCTTTAGAACTGAGGTTTGCTCTGTTAATCTGATGATACAAGCTTTCAATATTTCTGAAATTTTTTAAAACCTCAGGTTTCCTGATAGTGTATTTTGTTATTTTCAAGCAATAGAATGAATTCCTCTTCATCTTTATAATTTTTGTAATTTTGAGGAACTGGGGCAGGTGGGTAGGGAGGCCTTTCTGCACATCCTCCATCTTGGAGGTGGGTGGGGGGAATAACTTCCATAGACTCTTATTTTAAGTCATACCAACAGTCTTCCAATCTTCTCAATAATTCTTCTAAATTCTAAAAGGCAAGTAAATTATTTTTAACTAAATATTCAGCATTTTTTTAAAGTAATCTCTGTGCCCTACATGGCTCAACCTAGAGATCAAAAGTCACATGCTCTACTGACTGAGCCAGGCAGGCACCCCTAAATAGTCAATATTTTTAATAAGTAGTATATATTAACCTATGTATAATAAAGTAGAATGGCTCTATTTTTATGAGTTTTTTTCTTTAATGTACTGTATTAGTGATTGTTGAATTTGTGGCATATTTAATTTATACAGTGTATTAAAATTATTTATCAATACTATACATTTAAGCAATTTTATAGAAGAAAAAGACCACAAAGGCCATTAAATTCTACTTCTATTGCTCCATATTCAGTTTTAACCTGTCAGTATATATGAATGCATGTTGCATAGTTCTACTATTTTATGCATACTATTTTTGTACTGTTTTGTTATCTAATGTGTATGTTGTTTACTTATATTCACAAGTCTACAAAATTGCCATTTTTACTACCCATATAATTATTAAACAGAATGGAATCATCATGTTTAAGAATATTTTTTATTGTGCTGAAGAGTATGAATACCATGAAGCAGCATTCTAAAAAACTCAAACCAACTTACAGTGTATTATCAACCCTGCCAAACACTGGGTTTAAAATTTTAATTCTTTGGGAGGTTTTTAAATTGATACTTTTTTTTTCTTACATTTGTGAACACATTTTCCCACTCAATGATTTCCTATCTGTATTCTTTTTTTTTTTTTAAAGATTTTATTTATTTATTTGACAGAGAGAGACAGTGAGAGCAGGAACACAAGCAGGGGGAGTGGGAGAGGGAGAAGCAGGCTTCCCGCTGAGCAGGGAGCCCGATGTGGGACTCGATCCCAGGGCCCTGGGACCATGACCTGAGCCGAAGGCAGACGCCCAACGACTGAGCCACCCACGCGCCCTCCTATCTGCATTCTCACACGTATGAAAGTGTTCGTGGTAGATTGTGTTTTCCTAATCTGTCTGTAACAACCAAACTGCCCCAAACCTTCTTCTTGGACCCTCCTCCCATTCAGAGGTAAAAGCATATTAAACAGAATGGAATCATCATGTTTACTGACATCTTGTGAGTGTTGAGAATATTTTTTATTGTGCTGAAGAGTATGAATACCATGAAGCAGCTTTCTAAAAAACTCAAACCAATTTACAGTGTGTTATCGACCCTGCCAAACACTGGGTTTAAAATTTTAATTCTTAATTCTATGCTTTTCTTCTACATTTTGAGTGTGACCCTGTGTGACTCCAAAGCTAGGTTATAGAATGTCTGGGTTCAAAAGAAGTTTATCAAAAGAAACACCTGCTCTTAGAAGTAAGCCACCTAGCTGGGAGGAAGCCCTAGCAAACTGTAAAGAGGCCGGGGTGGAACAGAGTGGAGGGCCTCAACCCACAGTCCTGGCTGAGTTCAGCACACAGCCAGCCCCAGCTTGCTAACCATGTGAGTGAGTCACCTTTATGCACTAGCACCCCAACTAGTCACTCTTGCTAATGCTGTTGGCCGACAGAAGTATGGCATCCCTGCTCAGCTCTGCCCAAATTAAAGATTTATAAGCAAAATAAATAATTGTTTTGTTTCAAACCACAAAATCTGGGGCTGGCTTGTTACCCAGCAATAGATAATTGATACAGTGTGCTTATCTCTTTTAACCATGCATCCAGTGCAATTTGGCACACTGACATGTAGAGGCACACCTTGGAGGTATTGTGGGTTTGGTTCCGGACCACTGCAATAAAGTGAGTATCACAATAAAGTGAGTCAAATGAATTTTTTTGTTTCCTAGTGCATATAAAAGTTATGTTTACAATATACTATAATCTATTACGTGTGCAATTGCATTATATCAAAAAAGGTACATGCTTTAATTTAAAAATATTTTATTGCTAAACAATGCTAACCGTCATTTGAGGTTTCAGTGAGTCAGAATGATCAGAGATCACGATAAAAAATATAATAATAATGAAAAAAATGGAAATTTTGTGAGAATTACCAAAATGTGACAGAGAGATTAAGTGAGCAAATGGTATTGGAAAATGGTGCTGATAGACTTGCTGACACAGGGTCACAAAACTTTAATTTGTAAAAAATTCAGTATCTGTGAAATACAAGAAAGCAAAGCACAGTAAAATGAGGTATGCTTGTATTTGTCTAATCCTTTGGAATAACCACTTTTTTTAATCAGAGAGAAATACAGAGAGGTAAGAGGCAGTATAATATCAAGTGTAAGAACACTCAGGCATATTAGACTGCCTGGGGTCAAATCCTCGCTCTGCCAATCACCAGCAAATTAGCAACAGATACCTTTGTCATCTGTTAAATGGGGCTGATAATGACAGCCATCTCATTATAAGTATTCTGAGGATTAAATGAATTAATGTAGGGCACATGGGTGGTTCAGTCGGTTAAGCGTCTTCCTTCGGCTCAGGTCATGATCCCAGGGTCCTGGGATTGAGCCCTGTGTCTGGCTCCCTGCTCCGTGGGGAGCCTGCTTCTCCCTCTCCCACTCCCCCTGCTCATGCTCTCTCTCTCTCTCACTCACTCTCTCTCTTTCAAATAAATAAATACAATGTTTAAAAAAAATAAATGAGTTAATGTATATAAAAATACTTAGCTCAGTGCTCAGCCCAAAGTAAATCCTCTTTGTTAGCCATTCCTAAGTTACATATTTTCACACATGACTCTATTTTGTTGCTTTTTTAAAAATTGCATTATGACATACACGTTTTCTTTCCTTTTTTTTTTACATTTTCTTTTATACTTGTTAAATCAGTCAAGATTCTTTATAGTGCGATAACAGAAAACTCAATAAAAACTGATTTAAGAAGGACATAGTTTAACTAACTTAATAAGAGGTCTTGCTAGGACCAGATCTGCAGTTGATCAGTCTATCATTTCAGTAACCCCATCAAAGACCCAGGCCCTATCCGGCTCTTAGATTTGCTAATATTGGCAACAAAATGTCTAGGTAATTCCAAGCACCATATCCAGATATGACAAGTCTAGAGGAAGTAGATGGGCCATCTCCTCTTTTGATTCTCTCTCATAGGAGCAAGAAAGTTTTTCTTCACATATTTACATTCATTGGCAAAAATTGTGGATGTACCCAATTCAGAAACAAATCCCTTGCAATATCATTGGAGTGGAAAGAATGTTGGACCATCAACCACAATGTTTACTGAACTTTCTAGCATATTCAATTTGCTCTTGGTAATATATAACCTGTTCCATCCGTAGTTCTGATTTCTCCTCAGACTCAGGTATTTAAGAGAGTGTTCTATGCTTTCCAGATGGTTGGTTACTTTTAAATTCTATTTTTGTTATTCTATCATAGACAAAGTGACATGTAGAATTATGGTCTTTCATGTATTATGCATCTTTGAATCTCATTCTACTTCTCAAGGAGAAAATCTATTTTTTTCTCTCCATGTCTGTTAATTCTACTTTATTTCATTGTTCAGCTATGTAATTAATCATTGTTTAATTGATCTGCCATTTTGATACTGGGATTTTGAAGTCTTCCATTATGAATATATTTCTATTTATTTCTTCCTGTATTTCTCCATTAACTTTTGTTTTAGGTATTTGTTTGCTTTATTTCTTGAAGACAGTTAGATTTAATGTTAATATTTTACCTGTTAATATAGTTTTTACCCTCACATAGCAATCTTGTTTCTCATTTGTATTGTTTTAGTTTCTGATCTATTTTACCTAATGCCATACTAGTAACTCTGCTTCTGCTTCTCTCTTTCTTAACATTTTCTTTCCCTAATTTATTTTTGTTTTGTTTTCAAACAAGTTGAAACTCAGACCATCTCTTAAAAGCCCTCTTATCTCTCGTTTTGATAATGATGCCAATAACAACTTTTAGCTTAGAAAAATCACAAAAATACCTATTGATGATATTTTTTATGCCTATTCTAATTTCCTGGAACTTTGAGAGCCAAGAGCCCATGAAATTTGCATTTTTAAGGATTTTATTTATTTATTTATTTATTTATTTATTTATTTATTTATTCATTTGAGAGAGCGAGAATGAGAGAGAGAGAGAGAGCACATGAGAGGGGGGAGGGTCAGAGGGAGAAGCAGACTCCCCGCCGAGCAGGGAGCCCAATGTGGGACTTGATCCCGGGACTCCAGGATCATGACCTGAGCCGAAGGCAGTCGCCCCACCAACTGAGCCACCCAGGCACCCCTGAAATTTGCATTTTTAAATAAACTCATCTTTTACAAGCCAATTTGTACTTCGTTATGGAGTATCATCAACATCATTATGGTTAATACCATATTTTCTGATAATGAAGGTGACTAGTTAGATAAAAAGATACTACTTCAAGCTTTTGCCAGAGTCAGAAACGCCACAAAGGTTATTTTGTCATCCAGTTTTCTATTCAATAATATTTTGAAGGCATTACAAGTAATTTTGTACAGAATTCCCCAAATAGTGAAAAACATATGGATTCCCTCTGAACATTTGCAGGGTTTTAAATTGTTCTCAAAGTAGTCCACAGTGATGATTCTTAGAATAGTTAGGGTATTGTATATTGCTATGTATGTGAGAGAGAATGGAACATATGTCTGTAGTCAGCTGAAAAAAGACCCCAAAGATATCAGGTCTTAGAACCTATAAATATTACCTTATTCTGAAAAATAGTCTTTGCAGATGTGATTGGGTTAAGGATCTCGAGACAGGGAGATTATCCTGGATTATCTGGTGGGCCCTAAATGTCATCACAAGGGTCCTCTTATGAGACAGGCAGAGGGTGATCACACACACACACACACACACACAGTGGGGGAGCTGAGAGAAAAAGGAAGGAGAAGAAGATGAAGAAGGAGGAGGGAAAAGAAGGAACAGAGGAAGAGCTGAAGATGTTGGCTTTGAAGATTTGAATGAGGAGGCCACAAACCAAGGAACGTCAGCAGCTACCAGAAGCTGGAAGAGGCAATGGATGGATTCTCCCCAAAGCCTCTGGGAGAGAGCAAGGCCCTGTAAACACCTTGATTTCAGTCCAGTGATACCGGTTTAGGAATTCTGGCCTCCAGATTTCTGACAGAATAAATTTGTTGTTTTAAACCATCAAGTTCGTGGTAGTTTGTTAGAGCAGCCATAGGAAATGAATACAATGCCAATGAATAATACATTTTCAGTTATCAGAAGATTTAAGAACCATACCTCTGGGGGCACTTGGAGCTCTTTTCTTCTTCCAGTCCTGACTTCATGGCACCATTACAAGTCAATCACACCGTAGGCTAAAGGGAACCACTCTGCAATATCTTTCAATGCCTATGTTATCAGCCACATTGAATAATTTCTCAAGAAGTCTCAATATTATGTAGGCCAGCAGGCATTTCCACCCACTGCTCCAACAATTCCATATAGGTTGATCTCTAAGGATCTGGCCATTTCTCAAATTCTCTGACCTATCAGGAGACTCTACCTTTAGTGGGGTCCTGTGCAGTGAAAGCAGGGTTCCCAGATATAGTAATAGGAGCCAATCCTGTTATCCACTATAAAACCAGAAGGCTGCATGGAAGTGACCCACAGCGGTAAAGTGAGTTGCCTTTAGACCCAGGAGAAGATTCTGCTAAGATCTTAGGATTCTTCCTAAACAAAATTGGCTTTAATTATCTAGTTAAGAAGAATATGGGAACACTCTAGGTTCAATAAAACCTGAACAAAACACCCTGCCTCTAAAATGCCAAGCAAATGAAACCTACAAATGGAATGCCGCTGTGCAGGTAGGGCGTGTCATTTCTCTGCTCATAGAGATTCCCGTTTGGCAGAGTATCTGTGTGTAGGTTACTTTAGAACCAGCAGGGCCCCCCTCCTTGCCCCCCAAGGCACTGGAGATAGGCGCAAGGTCTTCAAGGGTTTCTCCATCACTTTTTTTTTTTTTTAGATTCCTTTCTTGGTTTTGGTTTGTTTTTCAAACCAGAAGAGTGGCCTGCATTTCCAAGGTCATTAGCTCTTCTCGGATCTCTTCTTTTCATGACCATATTGTTTTGTTTTGTTTTTCTTTAACCTAGGAAAAAAAACGCAACCACAAAAGTAATGTTTATCCCTCAAAATAGTAGCTGAAAAAGGCACAGGATGTGTGAGACTAAAAACGCTCTTTTGGTTTCCTCTCCTTTTTTTGTGTGACTTTCCTTAGGTTCCTCCCAGAGGGAGCCTGCTATAAGTGACATTCTTCTGTTTGGCTTAGGGGGTAAGTTCCCCCAATGACAGCATCATCACCTTAGGAACATAACCTGGTCTGTTCTGTGCCTTTCGGCACGGGCTTAACTGCAGTTGAGCGATGAGTCTCCGCTGCGTTGTCTTCTTCATTATGACATGGCTTCAAGTGGATTAGTTTTCACTCTCTCTGCAGTTGTTTGACACAGATCATGGATCCCAGTGCTTCTGAAATACTGGCTTTCCTAGGGAACTCTGTAAGAAAAACTTCTTAGAACTCTGTCTTCAACAGAGCTGTTTCCTTTCTTTTTGGGTGCATTCCATAAGACAACAGGACTTACGAGTTCAAATTCTTGCCTCACGGAACTACTCGTTCTTAATGACATGTGTCCTTTCTTCCACTTCTCATTTCCTACACCCCCTTTGCTCATTCTATCTTCCTTTATTTCTAGGTCTTGGCACAGTCTTCTGCAACCACCTACCTACTTGCTATTGACTAGGGACCTTTCTCACCCCCCTTATTTTGGATGTGACTTTTATAAAGTATATAGGAACTGTGGCAAGGGGTTTTTCAAAAAACTGAATTGAATTGCTTTGATAAATGCCATTTAGACTCCTTGTCTGCAGAATACATATGTTTGTTTCTGTTACATGTACTCTAATCCTTCATAAAATTAACTCTGGTCTCTCAGAATGATGGTCAGGCTATTTCTTGGTAATGACTATAACACAATGTTTCATTATGCCTCCAAAGTATCATCTTTCTCTTTGTAGGAGATAATTAATTCACTTACAGAAAGAAATGGGTTTCAAAGTTTAAAAACTGACTAATGCAAAGAAAGGAAAAACTGGCTATGGTCTATCTGGAGAAGCATGCTCCATAGGTAGTTTGACCCACAGCACTGAAAGATGAGGCATTGAAAGAGTCAAGAACAAGTGGTCCCCATCTGAGTAGTACAAAGTCACATTGAGGTATCACTCCCCCTTTTATCCTTAAAAAAAATTTTTTTTTTTTTTTAAGTAGGCTCCATGCCCAACATGGGGCTTGAACACAAGACTCTGAGATCAAGAGATCAATGCTCTACTGACTAAGCCAGCCAGGTGCTCCTATTGTCCTTCTTTTTGGTGACTTAAGGAGCTTTAACTGAGACTCTACTACTTTATTTTTTTTTCAAATAAAGATTTTATGTATTCATTTGACAGAGACAGCAAGAAAGGGAACACAAGCAGGGGAAGTAGGAGAGGGATAAGCAGGCTTCCCGCTGAGCAGGGGCTCCATCCCAGGACCCTGGGATCATGACCTGAGCCAAAGGCAGACACGACGCTTAAGGACTGACCCACCCAGGTGCCCTGAGACTCTACTACTTCAGGAAAGTTCATAAGTGTATGGGTATTTCTAGAATGACTAGTAGTTTTTGTTTCTTTTCTATTGACTGGAGGTTTATTTGCAGTTTTACACAGTTCTGTTCTTTCAGGGACTGTCTTCCTGCATTTGTTCCTTTAGTTCTTCTATTCCATAAAAAACTGGCCCTGAGTGAGTACTTAGAAAGGGGAAGAAATGCTCTTTTTTCTTTGCTGTTTTTACTGAGGAAACCAAAGGCAGACCACTTCCTTGGTATATCTCTTAGCGTCTTATCAGATTTTCTTTTATAATATTTTTTTCTCTGTGTGTGGTCTTTTAATGCAATGGCAGTTAAGCGTGCTATTTCTGGCTTAGGTCAGGTATTTTCTAGAGACAGATTTTAGAGGCCTTTTATGCAGTGTGATCAACCAGCCCCAAGAATATCCTAAGGACAAACTTTCATGTTTAATATACCTAACATGCCTGAATTTCCCTTGGCCTTCAAAATGTATGTCCTGAATCAGCTCTTATCTGTCTGAAACATCCTTTAAGGGAAATTACAAAAATAAAAAAGAGGTTTTTACATAAATATTTGGTTCTCGGTTCTCTGGAGTTTTAATAAGTCAAACTTTCTCTCCCTTTGCTTAAAATAAGCCAGAGGAAAACTAGATGAAAGATTACACAGAAACCGTCTCTTTAGATGCTGTCTGCCTCAAAGTACAAACAATTTTTCTTTTGGGTATAAGTTCTCTCTGTTATGCAATGATTCAAAGCATAACAGAAGAAAGTGGATTGTACCAAATTCAAAGTAAAAATCCAAGTAGATTTCTCCAGCTGTGGTGGGCTTATTTGCATTTCCCATTTATTTTTTTCAGGTCCCTTAAAGTGGTCTGGGACCCAGGCTAATTTGCCCAGTATGGACTAGGGAATAAATAACTCCTTTTGTATCTGAGTGCTATGTAGGGGGCAGTCTGCAACAGGGAGGCTCTTAAACACATTTCTTTTTTTTTTTTAAAGATTTTATTTATTTATTTGAGAGAGAGAGAGAATGAGAGATAGAGAGCACGAGAGGGAAGAGGGTCAGAGGGAGAGGCAGACTCCCCGCTGAGCAGGGAGCCCGATATGGGACTCGATCCCGGGACTCCAGGATCATGACCCAAGCCGAAGGCAGTCGCTTAATCAACTGAGCCACCCAGGTGCCCCAAACACATTTCTTTAAGACCTCTTTTTGTCCGGGCGCCTGGGTGGCTCAGTCGTTAAGCGTCTGCCTTTGGCTCAGGTCACGATCTCAGGACCCTGGGATTGAGCCCCACATCGAGCCCCACATCGAGCCCCACATCGAGCCCCGCATCGGGCTCCCTGCTCAGCGGGGAGCCTGCCTCTCCCTCTCCACTCCCCCTGCTTGTGTTCCCTCTCTCGCGCTCTCTCTGTCAAAGAAATAAATAAAATCTTAAAAAAAAAAAAAGACCTCTTTTTGTCCCTGGCATGGGTGAGCGGGCACAATGTACTTCTTACACTTTAATCTCACCTGGAGCTCCTTTGGTTATAAGTTCTCAAATTCCTTTACCATTATCACCTCACTAAAGAGATAAATATTTTTAACAGTCTTCAGCATCAAAACCATCTTAAAAAATGTATTATTATTATTTTTTTTTTAATAGAGAGTATTGGGACAAAAGAAGAAACCAGCTCACTCATTTCACCAGCTCAAGGATCTGGCAATATTACCCAGTTGAAGAAACACAGTTCTCAAGGACGTGCCCTACCGCTGCTGGCCCTGGGAGTGCAGCAGCATGGAGTCTGATCTGGGCAACATAGGTTAACTGTGTGCATCAGTTCTAAGGGTTTCTTTGTCAATAACCCATTGTGAGGCCTTTCCCAGGTCTTTGTGTCTACTAAGGGTGAGGAACACAGGGGACAGTTTTAGGTAGGCACAGACTGCCATGTTGATCTAGGACATATCTCTGAGTAAATAAGAAACAGCCTTCTCATCAATATCTATGGCTGAAAACCATCTATACTGGAAGCTACCTAGAAATCACACACACACAAAAAAGGCCCTTACTGTTTCTGTGCTGCTAATTACGCTGCTTTATGAATGATTTTCTTGTTTAGTAACTACTGCCAGATGCAATGTATCTTGGGGTTCAAAGGTGGAAAGGTCACTTTAGTGATCTTTGACCACAGTTCCAATGACCACAGTTTTGCAGGGGACCAAAATCATTCAAGTTTTTCTTTTGATTTTTGTTTAGTGATCATAAGGAAAGTAATTTCATAGTGGCCTTTAAAAATAAGTCTGTCTAAACAAGCATGACCTTCCCATTAGGTTGAATTGCAATCTGTTCTTGGACTAGGCAGAAAAAGAACTATGAGAACTTCTTGAAGCCTTTTTCCAGGACTTTGATTCTATTAGTTAGAACATTGTTTGCACACAAGGCAAAGTCCTCTGGCTATTAAGTCTGAAGACATGGGACTTCACATTTATAGTTTTCAGAAATTTAAGTGTCTCAAGCCAGCCACATTTGTTTTTTGATTTCCTGCCTAGCACTTCTATTTTGACTTAGATTTAAATTGCACATCTATTTTTTTTTAAAAATTGTATGTCTTAGATGTAATTAATGAGTATGTATGAAATATAAGGTATAATATACAAATATATTTAGAGATGTGGAATATCAAACCCTGAATAGATTATCTCTCTCATTATCATAAAGGTTCTAGACAAAATAATTTTTAAAATTATTTAGCAGTTAAGTTCACAAAATATTTCTGGGAGATAATGTATATTGCCATATGTTCCCCTAATGAATGTAGCTGCATTTTAAACAATATTTTTGGAGTTAGGATTAAGTGATATTATTTTCTTTATTTCATTAAAGGGTCACAGTGTTAAATAATTCACCAGAATCTATATAAAGTTAGCACTGTTTTTGTCTCTGCTGTGGGGAAAAGATTAAAAAATAAGAAAAAAAAATAGGGATCTAATGGGGCCTTTTAATTAGATCCTGGAGTAATTAATACATTTTTTAAAAAATTGGTGTTAAATGGAGTCTGCCTTCACGTGCTTTTTATATGTGCCCTACTATATGTGTCAGGTTTATCTCATTTTAGGAAAGTGCACAAAAAGATGGAATTAACAGTGTGAAAATTTAATCAAGCATCGAAGAAACCCACTGAAAGAAATTTCTTAGTACTAACTTCCTATTCCTCTTCCATTATAACAAAATGGAATTAAAAATGGCAAACTGTTGCTTTCTCCGTACTAATTAAAATAATAATTTTGGTAAAGATAGAAGGAGGGCAAATTCCTATACTGAAAGTCGGCCAGAATAGAGTGGACAGAGCACTGGGGACTTAAGTCTGGCTTAATGACGCAGGGCCTTGAAGTTTAGATTATACACATACACACACTGTGGGCATGGTGGGGGTGGGGAGGAGGGTTGTAGATCACACATGCAGTCATGACAGAGAAATATCAGTGCCTCCTCCCACAATCCATGTTGCCAAAATAATGACTATGATAACAGCAACACCTCTATGTCATTTGCCTGGAAGTTCGAGCCTTCCTGGGTGAAGCCCAACATGACACTTGGTAAGATTTCACCGGAGTAAGGCCGACTTGTTATGATATTTAGCCAGCTTCTGTGCATATTTCTTTTACCTTGCTTGACTTATACACACACACAAGATCTCTATTATATGTTATTAGTAATGTTGGTTTATACAGTACCCCTTCTTCTAACATATGAGTATTAGAAATGCATCTCATTTATCCTCATTAAGAAAAAGAAAAGAGGGAAACTTTTCAATGGCCTGGAAATTTCTGTTTGGTGTTTCCTTCTTTCTCATTCACTCAGAGTGCCAATCAATTTTTACAGAGCAATCTTTTTGTTTTGTTTTGTTCTGAACAGGTTATTTGCAGAAACTTTCAGCAATTCTGTCAGAAAAAAAAATTCCACACTACGCATTGTAACACGACATAGAGCTTCACGGCTCTATCCTCCCTATCTTGCTGTTATGCCCCACATTACTCAGCATGTATCCACTGGAGGCCCCTGCCCAGTCCTCTCTCAAGGTGGTCTCGGTGTCCTTGTTCATGCTGTTTCCTTCACTCAGGCTGTTGTTCTCTCTTCCTTTCTCTGCATCCAAATCTTTTCCATCCCTCCAACTAAAATCCTGTCTCC
Source organism: Eumetopias jubatus (assembly GCF_037043125.1). Taxonomy (NCBI): domain Eukaryota; kingdom Metazoa; phylum Chordata; class Mammalia; order Carnivora; family Otariidae; genus Eumetopias; species Eumetopias jubatus. The sequence continues at coordinate 136,545,623 of NW_028274809.1, read as the reverse complement.
TCTATGAAACTTCACCAGGTCCTCCAGGTCATTCTAGACTTCATTCGATGTCATATTATGAACACTTGGCTTATTCTGAGTATTACTGGTAAAATTCTAAGTATTACTGGTAAAATATGAGGCATGGTGAAGTTTAAGCAAGACTAGGGTTCAGGTTGTTTGAGTGGATTCTGCCTGTTGGACCATCTCTGTGCCTTTTTGCCATTTCTCTCTCTCTCTCTGACTTGTTTTTCTCATCTTTTCTCTCTTTTCTTCTCCCTCTCTTTTAAATGTGAAGAGACATGTCCCAGGCATGGATGTACTTGGAAAGCCATGCTTTGGAGGAGGGAGGCTAATAGATAGCAACTAAAAGACTGTGGAGAGTATCCAGTCTTTCCACCATCAGAAAGAAACAAAACAAAAAACCCAAATGCCACAGTCAATCAAATCAAGAGAACTCAATTTATTATTAGGACAATTCCCAAAGGCATATTACAGCCTGAGATTCTGAGAGAAAAAAAACAAAACACTGAAAAAAAAAAATAAAGTCAGTTCATCAAGGAAAATAATGACATGGTATAAAATAAAATATTTGAAAAACATATATGGTATTGAGGTAGGGAGGCGGTAAGAAATATAAACCTGGGAGATAAGAAATTTAGAATCAATAAAGATTTATCTAAAGTTATGGAGAGAAGAACAGTGCTTGCTTAAATCTGAAGAGAGGCAAGGTGAAGCCTTCACCATTGCCTGGAAGAAATACTTCTTAAATAAAAACAGACAGCTACAGGAGGTCCAGCCCCAGCCACACACTGGGTTAAGAGAGAAAGTATCAGGAGCACATTTCAAAGGGCATACTGAGTGATGTTTCACCAAGGGCCCTAAATTTACAAAAATTTCCAATTCTCCTGCTAAGCCTGAAAGAGAATGAATTGAAAGTATGGAGATGCAAACAACCTAAAAAAAATCCATCTCCAAGCGCATCATACAAATCCAAATGATCTAAGAACCTTGAATTTAATTCTCTGATTCTGTTTTGTCTTCCCTCCTGGTTAAACAGAAAAACACTGACATCAAGGTGAAACGTAAAGCAAGGATCACTTTTAAAATAGAGTCTCCTTATTCTTCCAAAATCACTGTGATAAAGGAAAATAAAGGTCTTCTGGAAGCCCCTTTACATTCAGTAGTCAATGGTAATCTAACTTTCTTTTGCTGAGTCATCAACTTTCCTCCTCCCCTACTCCTTCCAGGGTCAACAGACAACCTTTTATTAAATCGTGGGACTGTATTTGCTATGTTTGGTTTTGATCCAGCTTCTTTATTATCTCTGCTGTTGTTGTGCACTACACTGTTTTGTAGACACACCAGATAAAATGGGGAAACAAAACCAGGAGAGTATTCCCAGACTGTTTGCCAACTGATTTTATTTATTTATTTATTTTTATATATATATATTTTTTTATTTTTTTTTAAGAATTTATTTATTTATTAGAGAGAGAGAGAGAATGAGAGATAGAGAGCACGAGAGGGAAGAGGGTCAGAGGGAGAAGCAGACTCCCCGCTGAGCAGGGAGCCCGATGCGGGACTCGATCCCGGGACTCCAGGATCATGACCTGAGCCGAAGGCAGTCGCTTAACCAACTGAGCCACCCAGGCGCCCCGCCAACTGATTTTAAACGGTTGCTGGATACTCGTACACAAAATAATGAATGTTTTTTATTCCTACCTCTTGTACAATAGAAATGGGGGGGTGTTAATTTCTGATTCTGTCAAATGCCTTCATTCTTTCTTTGCCTTAGTTTCCTGATCTGTTTAATAGTGTCCCGAATTTTGTTTTCTTTTCTTCCCTAATTCTATGTAGTGCAAATGCCTTGAATATTTTTCCATCATCCCATCATAACAAGAGAAGCAGGAAGGATATATGTATAGTCATTTATAATCCTCCAGATCTTGCTATCAGAATTCCTTAGTTTTCATGCTATCAGAATTCCTTAGTTTTCAATTGTAGTGTCTCAGGAAATCTATGAAACTATGCCAGTTCACAAAGTAAACCTCACAGAGTTGATCCTTGGACAAGTGAGGCCCAGGGAATATGCCACTAGACATATGGCTGGCTAGGGTCAGAACTCACCAGACCTGGAATTCAACTTTTGCCATTCTCAAGTGAACACTTAATTTTCACTGAAATTTCAGAATGCCTAAGCAGACTAAGGTCTGGATTGGGTTTCTCTCTCAGTCCAGTATAATCTTTGGAAACATATGATCAGAAAGACATGAAGATCTTGAACTATTTCACAGGAATTTCGGGTCTGATTCTACAGAGTCGAGACCTAACCTCTTCCTTGAGCAGAGCCACATTTCCAAGGACCTCAGCCACAACCTACTTTCTTCACAGTTGACCCAAGTCAGAGTTGACACAGCTTTAACATTCTAGAGTATATCCACATCTCAGGTTGAACCAGGACAGAGTGGGGTGGGAGAAGGGTGTAAGATCAACCATTTGTCCAAAGGGCCACACAATCATTAACCCAGTAACAGTGCAGGCCAGTATCCTCTCTGACATTAGTTATACGTAAAATATTTTCCAAAATGTAATTTTGCTTTATCCTTAATATATGTATTTTTAATTTTGCACAAAACAACTAAAGACTCATCATCGAGTACCTTGCCTTTGAATCACAAGTCAGCCCGGTGTGCACGTGGGTTTTGTTAAAATCTGCACAAGAGTGGAACATTCTGTTTTAGGAATGTGAGATTTACAAAATACAAATGTGCCAAGAGCCTTCCTCCAACTTGCTCTGGGAGTAGGCAGGGAAGTTACTGACCTTCCGAGGGAGGGAGAGAAGACAGGGCAAGTCTGAATGAGGTAACGCCCTTGGGTGAGGTCCTAGGAAGATAAAAGAAGTCAGATCACAAGGATAGAGCGTATTAAACATTTCTGCGCTCCACTGGGTCGCTTCCACAATAGAGAGGAAATGGAGGTGTGGACGCCCAAAAGTTCCAGTCTTTAGACTTGCGGTGGGGGCAGCAAGCAGCAAAGGGCCGGCCTAATCCGCTGTGCGCGGCAAACCCAGGAGAGTTCACCTGATTTTGTTACAGACTTGCAACATTGAGCCCCGAGGTTAAACTGGCTGGAAACGAACTCAGAACCGGAAAATCCAGGCCCGCACCCAAGGAACGCCCGTCCTAACCCGGCTGGATCCTGCGTGGGACCTGGGGCGAGGGCAGAGTCTGGCGCGGCGCCCGGCCCCGCCCCTCCAGCCCGCCTCCGGCCCCGCCCCTCTTGTCCTCCCCGCTCCGACCCCGCCCCCGGGGGTGAGAGCCGTCTCCGCCCTCGCCCGGGAGCTGCGAGGCTGCGGGAACGGTGCCGCAGTAGCCGCGTTTGCCGCCGCGGAGCCGCTCGCCCCTGGTCAGGCGTTGCTGAGCCGCGCCCGGAGGCCGGCCAAGGAGGCTGCAGCCGCAGCCAGGAGCCCGCAGCCCCCGCCTCGAGCCCTCCGCCGCCCTCCGAGGGCGCCCCAGGCCGCGCCATGGTGAAGGTGACGTTCAACTCGGCTCTGGCCCAGAAGGAGGCCAAGAAGGACGAGCCCAAGTGCGGCGAGGAGGCACTCATCATCCCCCCCGATGCCGTCGCGCTAGACTGCAAGGTCCGCGGGCCGGGGAGGTCGGGGGAGTGGGCGCTCGGCCCGGCCGGCAGGGCTGCACGGGGCCGGGGGCGGCTTTGCGCGCTGAGGAGGCGCGGGGCACGGGCGAGGGTCCCCCGGGGAGCCGGGCTCTCCTTCTGGGGCTGCTCCTCTTTCTTGTCCGGCCGCAGCTTCTCCTTTGTAAGAAAGTGCGTGTGCAGGAAGCGGTGCCTAACACGGGAACGGGGGCTTGGGAGGCCTGGAGAGAAGGATCGAAGAATTGTGCCGAGTTCACGGTCGTTGTGCAGTCGGGGGAATGTGCGTGGGGTCGGGACTGGGTTCGTTCCACCTGCAGACCGGCGGCGACGTGCAAAACAACAGAAACAACAACAGAGTTTGGCACTTCCCTCCCAGTATAAATAATGTGCCTAAAATGGCTGACATCATTCCAAGCCTAAACCTCCGTTGCTTCCTACTTTCGTTTCTAGGCTGAACAGCACTTGGACTAAGACCAGCTGCTGTAAGCCTTTTAATTTTAAAAGCTTTTCTTTACCTCCTTTTCCACGGCCCTTCGGTATTGGCACGTGAACTTTCACATTGGGGTCTGGAGAGGGGGCTGAGGAGCGGTTGAGGGGAGAAAGTGAGGTGAAGATCTGTTCAGAATAGGCTTTGGCTGTTGATTTTATAATTAAAACAAATATTCCCGGTAAAGATCAGTAATTACTGTGTAGATGTTAGTGTAAAACCCACGACTGGTTTTTAAAGTATAAGCATATTTATGAGGACCGCTTAACGCTAAGAAACTAAACGGGAGAGACTCGTTGACGTCCCTTATAAAATTCTCCTTTATTTTTACAAAATCCCTCTTTTTAGTCCTAATTAAAAATCAGGAGTGGAACTATAATTGTGCTAACTTTTAGCGGATTACAATAATAATTTATTTAGAATATGATTGTAATTGTCTCGAGTTAAAAAGGAAAGCCTCGTAGCCTATTTTCTACGAGATCTTCTTTAGGCTGCAAACATTCAATCCTGTAGAAATTAACTGTAGAAGTTATTTATGTTGCACAACTTCCTTTTTCCTTAGCATTTTTCGAGATCTGTTATCAGTAGGGTAAACTTAAATTTTCTAACTTCAAAAAACCCAATAATTGTGTGCAGGTGTAAGTAATAAGTTTTTTTTAAATACGGTTTAAAGAAAATTACTGTTGAAAAATATGGCACTAATATACTCTTAAAAAATTTGAGGTTGTAATGTTAATTTGGACGTCCCTGTACTTATTTTTTGGAAATGTTCTAGTTAAAAACAAAACTGTCAAGGATTGATTTTTAAATGACTGCCTTGCCTTGAAATAGGAACAGTGAGCTAAAAGGATTCCCTAAAAGGATTAAGAGTTTTGGTACTGGTATTGTTTTTCTGAATCCATTGCAAACAGTCTTGGTCTTAAAAGAAAACGTCTGGAATGCACAGAGGATAATTCCAGTAGCAAATTATTATCTTAGATCTATGTTTATCTAACATTCATTGTACCTAAAATAGATTGCCAAGTGCCCTGTCATAACAATCTCAGTTACATATAGAAATTAATCCTATTATGTATCTTTTAAAAATCCTGTAAATAAATGTAATTCCTTCCCTTTAAAAAAAGAGGGAGAAAGCATCGGATGATGTCACTTCAGAGGGCTTTTCTCTTGATCTGTATTGAAGGAGATTTGGAACTCTGGATAAAAGTCACAGTTAATTTGCTAGGCAGCTGTAAATCTGACTTTCGACATTTTCTGTCATTCCTGAAACATTAACCCTGTTTTCAGATTCTCAGAATTTCTCACAGTTTAACCATACTCAAATTTTGTGGTCACAGCAGCTGTGAAAAAGTAACCATTCGTAGCCCTGTGCATTTTCTGTTTCTGTTTTCTTAGATCCCATACTCAAATAAAAATACTGGAACTAAGCTGTGAGGGCATAGTATTCCTTTGTAACCACGCTGCAGTCATGGGTAAATAGGCAGATTAAAAAAAAAATGACAAATTCTTTTTCTAGCTATAAGCTCAAAGACTTTTCTTCAGTGAGTGACAAAATATTGCTCTACATCAAAAGTAGAATCCTACTAATCAGTCACTCAACGGTAAATGAAGAATTTGCTTAATAACACAATTGTGAAAACTTCTGATCTCTTCATCTGCACTTGGGCTGTGATTACATAATGTGCTGTAGCTCCTTGGGGTGACTTTATGGTAACCACGGAGTTTGCCTGGATTCTGCACAGAATCAGCCTTCGTGTGTTTGCCTGGGGCTTATCCTTGCCTGCCTGGTTGGTTGAGAGAATCACGTAAAGCTAGTTATGGTACAGAACTCCTGAAGAAGAAATTTTTAGTACCTTTAAGCCCTTTTGGACCACAATATCCAAATGATGTTTATTTCTCAAAATGTACCCTGTTTCAGGGTCACCTGCCCTGGTGTCAGCTTGGATTCTGGTTTAAAAGTGCAGATTCTACTACCTTAGAATCTACCAAAGAATTCTGGTCTCTTGTCTACCACCAAGAATGCTGATCACTCCAGTCAGCTGTCTTATGTAACACCCATTCCGGTACTTCAGTGTTGCTCCTGTCGCTTGTTATTTCTTTAGCTCTTTTCTCATTGCAGGTTGAGAACCCTCTGAAAGCGGTTCCATTGCCCTGTTTTTCAGTCTTGCCTTTCAGTAGTAGCTCTCAACTCCCAACAGTCATTTTCATTGATGATCTCAACTAGATTGCTATTTACTCTTCTTTTCCTACATTTCCCCCTTAATTTTTCACCTTCCTCTGCCTGTCCCAACTGGTACAAATCTCAGAGATACAGAAATAGCAAAGAGTACGACTTCTGTTTTTTGTAATAGGTGAACTTGAAATTATATGCATGTTTTATGTTACAGGTAGCAATTCATTTATGTTTGTCTACAATTTTGGCCTTTGGAAAGCTGTTATATATGTGCAAATATCAAAGAGAATACCTAATGGACTGAGTCAGAAGTCCCTGTTCTGTCATTACATAACTGCTTGATCTTAGGCTTAAGTTTTTAGTTTACCTTATCTGTAAAAATGAGAGGACCACATGGTCTGTACGACTCTTCCAGTTTTAAAATTCTCTGAAGATGTTAGGATTACATAATTATATTTGTCAGGAATTGTTTTAATTGTGAAAAATAACAGCTATTTCCTCATCCTAACCGGACTGTTCCCTTTCTTCCCCATGTTTAGCATGTTGCATTCCTTCTTCGTGTTAAGTAGCAGTGGGTCAAAGAGAAAAGAAATGGACCGAGGTATTACGTCATAAAACCAAATTTTTATTTTGGGTTACCTCACTTTAGAGCAATAGTTGTTAACACCTCTTTTTTTTTTGGTAATGCCTAATTGTGAAACACCTTTCCCAGTATCAAGACTCAAAAAGCTTAAATTTGCTTCATAGATATCCCTGGAAACTGTACTGCCAAAAAAATAGTGTTGCCCCTCCTCGACCCTGCATCGTAATTGTAGACATAAAAGGGTGAGAAAAGGAAAGTGCTTGCGTAGGAGAGAAGATGGGGCAGGATAGAAGTGGGAGAGAAAAGTGCAGGACTGCTAACCCAGTTAAGTTCCGAGTTACCCATTACAGCATGGCTCTTCGGACCCTAGTTCTCTGCACTTTCTGGTATTTCCTGTATGCATAAATAGGACTGATGGGTTCGGTAATTCAGCGTTTTGGTGGGGTGGTCTTGGGGAAGGTTGGGGATAAGGAGGAACATAAAATACACAGTGACAACAACACAAATACTGATTTGTGTTGACTTTTAGAGAAGCGATTGGGGAGGTTGGTTCTTTTTAAAGTCCGTATCATTACCTAGTTGTGTAATTTAGTGTTTGTAAACAGTGGCCAGTATAAACTTCACAGTTATTACATTCTGGTTCTCCATGAGGGTATTGATAGCTGAAGTGTGAGGGTTTAGTACTGGGAGATAAATTAATTGACCCCCACCCCTGCTGCATACCACGTGACTTGGTAGGCCTGACCGCCCCCCCCCCTTGCCCCACCAGTATCAGTGCAGCGGGTTGGCTGCCGCAGAGGGTGGACAAAGGTTGGATGAGGCTGCATGTTGCACATTTGGAGGACACATTACCTGCCTGGGGCTTCAAAGTGTCATCTTAAAAACATTGGACTAAACAGAAGCCAGTATATTACTAGCAAAATCACAAGCCCGTGAGATGTTGTGGCATTCAGCTCTGCCATGTAAGAGCTTTAAGTGAATACTAGTATTTTTTTAACCAGAAGTCTCTCTTAGAACACATGGCACAGGCTTAAGTTGATTATTTAGCTTATAAAGTTTTAATTATATATTACTAAAGCTTGACTTGCTTTAAATGTTCATCAGAAAATGTAATAAGTAGTAATTCTGGGACATTTCATTTCTCTGTCCTGTCATAATTTAAATATCTGGGGTGTGTATTTAAAAGGCATTTTTTTTTCCAAAAGGACATACTTTTCTTTTTTTAAAGATTTTATTTATTTATTTGAGAGAATGAGAGAGAGCGAGCACATGAGAGGGGGGAGGGTCAGGGAGAAGCAGACTCCCTGCTGAGCAGGGTTCCCGATGCGGGACTTGATCCTAGGACTCCAGGATCATGACCTGAGCCGAAGGCAGTCGCTTAACCAACTGAGCCACCCAGGCGCCCCCAAGGAAATACTTTCTGAATTCAGATTATAACTAAAGCTACTTGGACTGCTTTCATACCATAGTGTCAGTAGAGGAAGATCCAGAAAATACTTGTCTTTTCAAATACAGTATTGATGAATTCATCCTCAACTTTTAGGTAAGCTTGGCAATTTTTATTAGAACTTAGACTGAAGGGATTTAGGACTTTGCCATCTAAGAATTTTTTCAGGTCATACATAACTACTGCCTGTTAAAGGATATGACAGTTGCGAATTTCTCAATGAGGTGGTTTTTGTCCAAAGGATGTAGAAAATATTAACACGAGCTAGTTTTTCAAGAAGCTTGTGTATAAAGTTATTTCCTGGCTCTCTTACTTTCTTTGCAGAAACCTTAACAGTGAATGTTTTTACAAGGTAGATGGGTGAAAGTTGAAGATTAGAAATTTTATTACAAATATGACCTAAGAATATCATTAAAAAATCATTTAATGTGATTATCCCCTTTAATTAGTATTTATGATACATCTTCTTAATAGCTTTAAAGGTAGCTGTAATATAATCCTCTTTATGTGTTACCAACAATTGAATGAACAAAATTTGAAGATTTCCTTAAAGCTCTTTGATTTGAGGGGAAGAAAGAACCTAATGAAGTATTTCTATAATTTTACCATTTGGGGGAAAATCAAGTAAGAATGAACACACAGTTCAGAATATTCAGTGTAGAGTGAACTACACATACTTTATTCTTAAGTACAAGAATTTTAATCTTGAGTTATAGAAATGAGGAAATTATTTTTATGATAAAGGATATTCTAATTTTTCACTTAATGTTTTAACCTTTAGGATTAATGAGTTTCCAGCACTAATTATATGACTTAGAGCTAATGTATATGTGTATATGTATCAGAAGAGAAATTAATGTTGAAATAAAATTTGCCTGATTTATAAAACTGAACATTTTTGAGTTAAATATCTAGGGAATTTATTTTGGGAAATTGACACTAATTACGGTGTTAGATATGCAATACTTGGAGATTTTAAAATATTTGCATCAACTTGTTGACAGTTGAATTTCATACTTTAAGAAATTAAGTTTTGATGGGTTTTTGTATATTTGAAAGTTTGTTTTAATGCCAAAATTATTTTTAAAAATTTGCAGAATGTGCTAAGAATAAAGCTTAAATCCTGAATTGTTCTCTCTGCCTTAAATATGATTATCATGTTTAAAATTATTTAAGATAAAAACCAGAAAGCTAAGTTACATTGTTAAGTAATTACTTGGATCACTGCAGCATCCAAAAGAAGACCCAGCTTTAGTGCTGGGAAAAATGATTTCCAAAATCAGTCTGTGTCTGCATTTCTTAAAATTCATTTTCTCAGCCCACGTTTGTAGTTCTGTTCTGTATACACTATATGTTTTTATCTTTCAATTTATAGCTTTCTCCTTCAATTCATTTTTTCCTTGCTTTCATCTTAGTGCTAGGAAAAACATTTCCCAAGCAAGCCATCAGTGTTAGCCAGGGCAATGCTAGACATCTTAAGCAGAGATCGCAAACTCAATCCTTCCTGGGCCCAAGCAGAATTAGTGAAGCTGGGCTTTTTACCTATTAAACAATTTAGAATATTCTTCATTTTCATTAAAAAAAAAAAAAGGATCCAGTGTTGTTTGGTTTTCCAATCTTTAAAGGCAAGCTAGGATCAGGGTTTTCATTTGAAACTTGAGTTTTAAATATTAACAATTAATTTATACAAGAATTTCAAGCAAGGCAAGAATACTGACAGCCTGACGTGGGACACTGTTTCAGTCTCCTTTACAGTGAAGAGGAGCCCGGTTGGCAAATTATGGCCCATGTGTGCAAATGTGGCCTGCTGCCTGTTTTCGTATGGCCCATGAGCTAAGAATTATTTTTACATTTTTAAATGGTTGGGGAAAATCAACCAGTTTCTCCCTTTTGCCCCACTCTCCTCACTCAGTAGAGGGGGGAACAGTTCAGGAAGCAATACTGTCTACTGGCTGAGAACTCAGGACTATGCACTTGGGTTTAAATCCCATCTCTACCACTTACTGTGGTATGTCGGATAAGTTACTTCAACTCTCTTTCTCGGTTTCTCCTTCAGCAAAATGGGGACTATGAAAATCTGTAAAAAGTTTATCACCATGCCTGGAATAGCGTGAGAATAAGACTCGATAGACATTAGGGGCACCTGGGTGGCTTAGTCCCTTAAACCGCTGACTCTGGATTTGGGCTCAGGTCATGACCTCAGGGTAGTGAGATCAGGTCCTTGTCAGGTGCTGCTTCAGATTCTCTCTTCTCCCTCTGCCCCATCCCACCACCCTGCTCTCTTTAAAAAAAAAAAAAAAAAGACATTAGCTGCTGTTACCACTATTACTGTTACTATTATAATTACAACTGTCACAGGGTTTGGCATTCCTCAGATTGTTAAATAGCCATGTGATGTGACACCAAATGTAGCATCTTTCTAGTTTCCCAGTTGGCTTTGATTCAGCTTTGCAGATGTCACTTGTTTTAAGTCAACTTACCTTAAAAATTTCTAGAAGTGAAGATTTAAAGATAGAAGTAAAGTTAGTGAAGCAGAGCAGTTCTTAATTTCTGTTTTGTTTTTTTCTTAATGGACCAGTGCCACAAACCTAAAGCCACTTTCAGATAGGGTGCGGTCCTGCTGGCAAAGGTTATTGTTGTAACCTGGATTTGGTAACTTGGACAAGTCAGGAAACTTCCCCATGGCTCAGTTTCCTCGTTTGCAAAATAGTCTGGTGGCACCAGCCCTAGAGTGTTGTTGGGATGAAATTCCCAGTGCCTGATGCGTAGAAACTAGTTAAATGTTAATGCGTTTCATCTATCCCCAACTATTATAATAAAGTCTCATCTTTCCCTCTCCTCACTCTCGTTTTGGAGTGTTAACTTCTGTTACTATTACTGTTTATCCCCATGTCACATGTCAGTTACATAACAGTACTGTAGTTAAATCACCCTCTACAAGGTATTCTGGTGAGGATTCCTTCCTGTAACGTAAAGCCCTTAGCACGCAGTAGTTGTATCCTTTTTCATATAAAAGTGGGTATTTCTCCATTACATAAAGGATGTTGAGAGAATTTTGTAAATTTAATTTTGGGTTTTACCAAGTAATACTTTAAGTGTTAAAATGCAAATATTCCTGCCCTCTCATAGAGGAACCCACTTACTGAAAATTGCACCAAATTATATACAGTACAATGCAGATTTTGAGTGTACAGTGACATAATTTTAAACATATGTACCCGAATCACAACCCAGTCAAGATAGAACATTGCTATCAACTCAGAAAGTTCTCATGTCCCTTTAGTGTTTGTCCTCTTCTCCCCTTAGAGGCAACTACTAATCTAATTTCTATCTTTGAAGATTAATTTGAGGCAGTTGGGTTCACTCTAGCTTCTAGGCTTTCTGCAAAATAATAAAGAGTGCCCTCTGCGGTTTTGGTGAGCACAGTACAGACTGGATTCTTGGCTCTGTTCATCTCCCTGGCCTGGCATCCTTGTCCTCAGAAGTCTGCCTAGCCGTATATGATCCTAGCTCCGCATTTCTATAAATCAGTGATTCTCAGACTTTCTGGTCTCAGGACCCCTTTGTACTCTTAAGAATTGTTGAGGATCCCAAAGAGCTTTTGATTTATGTAGGTTATTAGTATTTACTATACTAGAAATTAAGACTATTCATTTAAAATAGCAATAATAAACCTGTAACGGTGCGTAAATGGCATCTTTATGAATACTAAAATTTTCCAAATAACCAGAAATTTTTAAGAGGAAGGGTAACACTTTTGTAACGCTCTACTGAATAACTTAGTAGAAGACTATTAATAATAGCTGATTCTCACATCAGCTTCTGTGGTTGGCCTGTTGTGTTACCACACATTGAGCTTCTGGGAAACTTTATACAAGTCAGAGAATGAGAATGAAAAAAACAGTGTCTTAGTTTTATTATGAGAATATTTTTGACCTTGTAGAAGTCCTAAAAGGGTGTCCCTGGACCACATTTGGAAAACTTACACTCTACATACTTACGCTGCTGCTGTTGGTTTTTGTTTTGTTTGTATTTTTTGCAATTTTAGACCCACCTACTGGCTTCCTAATATGGAAAGTGAGTATTTAGCCTTTTCTATGTATTACCATATTACAAACATATTCTATCTTAAAGGTATAGTTATAGTAGTTTCTGGTTAAATTGCTATTCCGTGCGTTTATTGTAATTGACATAAACATTATTTACACCTGAGTAATGTAGTATAACTTAATAAAGTTATTAAGTCATATAAAATCCCTTTATTTTCCCTGGATTTTAATAATTGTTTCTTGGGCCAAGGCGGGTTGCTTAATTTTCTATGTATTTATTGCTAATTCATCCTCAAGACTCTGACAGCAGTATAATTGCCTTTGCATATTTACAAACTTATTACATAACTTAACAAGTTTTGTATTTTTCTTGGCAGTATTCCATTTGTCATTCTTCAGTCTTACCATCCAGACTGGTGGTAATCTAGGCATATTGCTATCCAAATGCCCGGGAATAATTATCATCCTGGAATTGAATTGGCTTTTGTCTTCATCCTGTGTTGGATCTGCAGTTTTATGAATCTGAGAAAAAGTATCAGATCGATTTTTTTTTTTTTTTAAAACCTTGCATGTCTGAGAATCTTTATCCTCACATTTAATTGGTAATTGGGTATAACATTCTAGGTTAGCTGTAATTTTCTTTCAGCATTTCGATGGCATTACTTCATTATCTTCTGGTCTGATGCCATTCTGATTCCTGGTTCTTTGTACTTGACCAATTTTTTTTTCCCCCTGTAGAAGCTTAAGATTTTTTTCTTTATGCTTCTGGTTCTCAAAATTTTATTGATGTAGTTCGTTTGAGGTCATTCATTTCCATTCTCTGGCTTAAAATGTATTTGTTTGTTTATCCCTTTATTATTACTCTATCGAGCTTTCAGGAAGAAGTAAACATGACCATTTAACTGGAAATCAATCCTAGGACTTCTAAATATGCTGTCTTCATAGCTTTATAAAGATTTATTGGAATATTTCCTTTCACATTAAAAATGGACTTGGATAATAGCTATTAATGGAAACCATTATTGCCTGCATTATTATTGCACTAGGTTTTTTTTTTATGTTTATTTATTTAAGTAATCTCTGTACCCAGTGTGGGGCTCGAACTCATGACCCCAAGATCAAGAGTCGCATGCTTTTCCGTCTGAGCCAGCCAGGCACCCCATACATATTAGCACTAGCTTCAAGGTCATACAGGATGGCCTAAAAAGATACATGAAGCATCTCCTGGTGTCCCTCTTTAAAGTTCCAAAACTGTCTCCTTCATGAGTTATTTTAGAGACAACTCACTCACTACCAACTTTGTGATTTTGCTTTGTGGCTTTGTTATTCTACTTAGGTTTCATTTTTGTAATTAATATCTTGACTTTTCTATTTTCAAATGCCTATATGCTTGTAAGCCTGAGTTATTTTCCTTTGTTGTTTTTGCTTCATGTGCATATAATTTTAATATTCCTGTTACTGTCCTTTGTAATTTGATGAACAGAGAAAAATCCTATTTTTTTGAAACTTTTTTTTTTAAGATTTTATTGGAGAGAGAGTGAGAGAGAATGAGCAGGGAGTGTGGCAGAGGGAGAGGGAGAAGCAGACTCCCCGCTGTGCAGGGAGCCTGATCATGACCCCAGCCAAAGGCAGATGCTTAACCACCTGAGGCATCCAGGCGCCCCTAATTTTTTAAACATAATAATAACACTACTGTTGTAATAGTTAACACATAGTGCTTAGCATGAGTGTGGCTCATTTCAGGTCAACTCATTATAGCAGAACTCAGGCTAAGTCATTTCTGATTGGATATGAGCATTATCCTATTGTGACATGGTCTCACTTCACTTACTATCAGTTAATTTGCATAAGCTATTATTTAGTCAGACGGTTGACATAATAGCCCATGGTTTTCCTTCCCTAAGATGTACATGGAGTGAGAGGATATTTAGGCCTTACTAGTTCTGAGTTACTACACAAATAATTTTACTTACCTGGGCCTCATTATATTTAATCTATAAAACGATGTTTTGCACTAAATGTCCTTTCATGGTCCTTCCATAGTAGATCTTTTCTTTCTGAAAACTATACTGACCACATATTCAGAGGCACCCATTTCATGGCCAGACGCTATATTAGGAATTTAAAAATTACGAAGCATCCCAGCCTTCAAGTAGCACCTAGTAGAACAGAGAGACCAACCAGTTGTGTAGACCAAATTAATCACAACCGACTTAAATGTCACATGTGGAACACAACACCCCTGGAATCCAAGAGCCCGGAGAGTGGTGAAAAAAGGGAGCAATATCCAATGACTACTGACTATGGATTGTGCATGTCCTTGGTGCTAGGCATAGGTTCAAAGCACTTTTTACATGTTCAGGATAGACAAATTATCTCTGATCTCAAGAACTGGAATTTTTTTCTAGTAGTCATTTTGTCTAACTTTAAAAATTCTAAACTTGAACAGAAAACACCACTTTTCACATTTAAATTATTTTATGCTTTTAGAAGAATATACTTGGAATTTTTTTATCAAGAGTTCTGCATTTTAAATGGAATTACTCATATTTGAATATGAATGTAATTATCTTGTTGAATGATGTTAAAATCCAGGGTTTACACAAAAATGATTCCAGAACGAGTTTGCTTTTTTTCTCCTCTCTCATCTTGGCACTTAATTTTAAAATGAATTATAGAGAGAACATTCCTATCACACTTCAAGTTTTAAGAAAACAGTTGATAGATATTCTTATTAGTAACAATAGGAACTCATGGGTGCCTGAGTGGCTCAGTTGTTAAGCGTCTGCCTTCGGCTCAGGTCATGATCCCAGGGTCCTGGGATCGAGTCCCACATCGGGCTCCCTCCTAGGCGGGAAGCCTGCTCTCCCTCTCCCACTCCCGCTCCTGCTTGTGTTCCTGCTCTATCTCTGTCTCTGTCAAATAAATAAATAAAATCTTTAAAAAAAAATAGGAACTCATAATTCAGCCAGTGGCAGAAATCTATCTTAACCACTTTATCGCTCTCTCGTAAAGGCTATGATTAACAATAAATAGCAGTTGTATATAATGCTCTTGACTACCCAGTACCTTTAGTTCTCACCAATATAAGTTTGAAAATCTGGGGCACCTGGCTGGCTTAGTTGGTAGAGCATGGGACTCTTGATCTCAGGGTCCTGAGTTCAAGCCCCCACATTGGGCGTGGAGCCTATTTAAAAACAAAAAACAAAAAAAACAGGAAGAAAATCTGAAATTTCACTTCCTAAAATAGAAAGTTCTCTTCAGTGTAGATTGAATAAACACCTTAATGGCTATCTTTAAAATATATAGAAAAAAGAATAGAGAATGTTTAAGGTATTCCTATATTAACATTCTGCTTTGTGTTAGATACTCTGCTTGTCCCTGATATAAAGTGATTAAATTGTGATCCAGCACTAAAAGCATTTATAGCCAGATTTCTTTTTTTTTTTTTTAGTTCTGACCTATTTTTTTTTTTTTAACCTAGGCCTTGCCAGTTTTATTTAATGCCAATAATTTGGTTCAGGTTTCATAATTTTTCAGAATAGTTAAATTATTATGCAATGGCTTAAAAATTTCATTTCTTTTTGTTTATTGCAGCTTGTGTATTATAGCATTTGTTCACAAAAAAGGACATTAATGAAAAATCTGTTTGTAGACATTGTTTACTATTGATTTCTCACTTTTTATTTAATATTATTTGAAGTAATCTCTACACCCAATGTGGGGCTTGAACCTACAACCCCAGGATCAAGAGTCGCACACCCCACCAACTGAGCCAGCCAGGCACCCCAGTTTCTCACTTTTTAAACCCCTCTTAGTCCAAGTACCAAATAACGCAGTAACTTCATTACCCATATAATGCCAAGCACTTGGAAAACTACATCCTTTTTGTGTGCTGGACACGTTTGTCATGTGGACTTTCTCACCATAGTTGAGATACAGTAGCGATCTTATTTGAAAAGTAAAATGAGAAAGCATAACTCAGATATTGGTTTAAATGAACAAGACAAAATGTCAACAAATGTTTGATGTCTATAGATTTTAGCTTTTTAGCCATAGATCTTGTGTTTTTACATATAGCAGAATATATATTTGATAATCAGTGCAATTAATGATGAACAGATCGCTGGATCATGTCTTTTTGATGCCTCCGTACTTGGGAAAGAAAGCTAATGTATAAGTCAGGTGGATAGAACATGTACCAACAGTAAATGGATAGCACTGATATTCTACCTAATAGTAATCTGTTGTGGCTGTTGCCTACATAACTTTTGTGGTTCTAAGAATATAGCTACGAAAGCATTTTGGAAAAATTTTAAAAAGATCTTAAATGATAACCAAGGTTGGTTTGTTATTTTAATATTCTTACTGATACAGGAAGTGATTTAATTTCCCTGTCCAGTACTATAAATCTTTTCCAGTTGGCCTTTTCAGGATTCTGTTGTAGATTGCTTTTTATTGGCGTCAACCCCAGTGGATACTTGTTTCAGCTTAACCTTTCTCAGCTAAATCACATGGTGGTGGGATAATAATAACTATCATCTATTGAGCACTTACTGTTTACTGTGTACCAAGTAATGTTTGTCATGTTTTACATGTTTCTACAACAACCCTGTGAGTAGGTGCTATTATTTATCCATGTTTAGGATGACATAATTGAGACAGAGAAGTTGAACTTGTCCAACTGTTTCCCATCCTTCAAAATTCTGACATTTTTCATTTGCTGTCAGTCTTTTCAGTTTGTCTTCTCCTATCTTCCCCAGCTGCTTTAGTATCATTTACTTGGTTCTGAGGGAAAAACTGTCCTGTTGCTGGTAAATGGGGACAGGAGAGGAATTTGATTTTACTGGAGTATTATTTACATACTGAAAATTGAGCCCTTTTAAGGTGTATTATTGTGTTAATTTTGACAAATGTAGTTGTGTAATCATCACAGACAAGATACAGAATATTTTCCTCACCCCAAAATGTTCTTTTTTGATACCACTTTGTAGTTCTGGCTCTCGCTGCATCCCTGTTTTGTCTTTGTGTAGTTTGCCTTTTCCAGAATATAGATGGTATTATAACCAAGTAGCCTTCTGTCATTCTCGCTCTTTTTATCTTTTCTGGGAACTGGGAGTTGTCTGGAAAAGGTGTTGGATTCCTGTAGCTCTTGGCCCATGGTTTTCTCTGGGCTTGTCCTTTTCCACCTCTTCTCTGTCACCACTTTTGGCTAGCTGATGCCATCCATATTCGGATTTGATGTTTGTAAGAGAATGCCTTTTGTGTCATTTAAAGCATTAAGGTTTTTTATTCAGAATATTAATCCAGTCTGAAACTCAGATGTTAAAATCCTTTATACGGGGAATGGTTTAGACTGGTTGTTTTTATAAAGTTAGGTTCTCAGAAGGAAGTATACCCAGTCATAGCAGGAAATGAAGATGAAAGTTCAAAAGTAAGCAACACGGTAGAAAAGAATTTGGTACGTTTGGTCTTCAACTGGGGAGAAAAATTTATGAGGAGTTGGGAAAACTAGAACATTGATTCTCATTTGTAAAAATTTGAACCATTTGGGCGGGGCACCTGGGTGGCTCAGTTGGTTAAGCGTCTGCCTTCGGCTCAGGTCATGATCCCAGGGTCCTGGGATCGAGTCCCGCATAGGGCTCCCTGCTCAGCGGGAAGCCTGCTTCTCTCTCTGCTGCTGTTCCCCCTGCTTGTGCTCGCTCTCTCTCTGACAAATAAATAAATGAAAATCTTTAAGAAAAAAAAATTTGAATCATTAGATTTTTTTTTAATGTTGGCAGCTAATTCTATAGTTTGGAAAATAGTATATAGGCCAAATACATCCATGGGCAGCTGGCCCGTGCATCTCCATGTTTATCCATATTCCCAAATGTGTTTTAAAAATGTACATGTTTCGGAAAAAAAAATAAAAATGTACATGTTTCAGGGTGCCTGGGTGGCCCAGTCATTAAGCGTCTGCCTTCAGCTCAGATCATGATCCCAGGGTGCTGGGATCGAGCTCCGCATCGGGCTCCCTGCTCCACGGGAAGCCTGCTTCTCCCTCTCCCACTCCCCCTGCTTGTGTTCCCTCTCTCGCTGTGTCTCTCTCTGTCAAAGAAATAAAATCTTAAAAAAAAAAAATTAAAAAAAAACCTTGATTTTTAAAAAATGTACATGTTCCTAAATTACTAAATCTGTTTCTGAAGGTTCAGTAATTCTCATGCCACTTTGAGTTGAATAAATTGTATTGATTCTTTTCTATATTTGTCTCGTTTTTATACTTAAAGCATTTTTATACTGTCTTCCCCTCCTTCCCTTCTTCCTCCCTCTCTCTTTTCTTTCTTTGCTAATATAATTTTTAACCCTAAGAGATGTTTTCCTCTTTAATATTCTGGTTCCTAAAGCTTTGTGATTGCATTCGCTATAATAATTGCATAATAGTATATCTGAGAGCTTTGGAAGAAATGTGTCTTCATTCATCCTATAAAAACGGCTCAAATAGAAGTGCCTGAGGATGTGAAGTGATTTGTTAGTATAGGAACAGAATCAAAATTATCTGAAAACCCTTGTGTTTTGTCTGAGTTAAGTTGATAATGGAAGCAAATTTACTGAAGCCTCATAGGGAACTGACCGAGGCGACCTAATTCTTAACTAGTTGAAGTACCAGAACAGAATTTATTCTTCATTTTGCTTAAAATATAATCGGTTAAGTAATTTTACTTTATCATATGATGATAAGATTGATTTGAACCAGAAATTCGTGCATTGAGAGAGCAAGAATGCTTCCAAAACCTGTCTTTCCATACTACTGTAGAGGGGTGATTATAGGCCAGCATGTGCGTCAGTGTCTTCCTTTATAAACTGGGGTAAAAACTTGAAGTTTTAGGAAGATTAATGAGATGATAATTGTACAGCACCTGTGGGAGCTCTTTTACCTTATCAGCATAATTTAAGGTGCACCAGTTTTATTGCGGTGCAAGGGGAGGAAATGTGTCCGGGACTTGTTTTAAATTAGGCCAGGAAAACTCATACACCCTGGCAAAGAAGCCCTTGTTCAAGAGTGATTTTCCTTTTTTGTTGTTCTTGATTTTTGTTGTTGTCCTTTAGTTATGAGGTAATCCAAGCATACACCATTTGATACGTTTTTAAAGTCTTATATACTGGTAATGCCTTTTCATTTTGTAATTTGGCATTACGTTTCTGAGATCTTAAAATCAACTATGCTAGTTGATTTCATTTTAATTATTATTATATTATTATATGAACCTATAATACTTTATTCTCCATGTATAAAACTTTATCTAGGGCTACATTCCTAGAATGGAATTGCTGGGTCATAGGGTGTGTGTGTGTGTGTGTGTGTGTGTGTGTGTGTGTGTGTGTGTGCTGGGTCATAGGGGGTGTGTGTGTGTGTGTGTGTGTGTGTGTGTGCTGGGTCATAGGGTGTGTGTGTGTGTGTGTGTGTGTGTGTGGAATTAGATACTGCCAAATTGTTTCCAAGCAGTTGTACAAACTCCTGCCAACTGTATGAAAGTCTCAATTCCCATTGCTCCACACTCTTGGTATCATTAGACTTTTCTTTTTTTTTAAAGATTTATTTATTTATTTGAGAGAACGAGAATGAGAGAGAGAGAGTACATGAGAGGGGGGAGGGTCAGAGGGAGAAGCAGGCTCCCCGCTGAGCAGGGAGCCCGATGCGGGACTCGATCCTGGGACTCCGGGATCATGACCTGAGCCGAAGGCAGTCGCTTAACCAACTGAGCCACCCAGGCGCCCCTCAGACTTTTCTTGTTGCCTGTTATAGTAGGAACTCGGTTGATTTTTTTTTTTTTTCCTCCCCTCACTTCCTATATCAAAATATAATTTACATACAATAAAATTCACCCATTCTATGTGTATGACTTGATTGAATTTATGGTAATTGTATAAAGTTGTATATCCCCCACCATCAAAAGATGAAACATTTCCATTAGCTTAAAAAACTTCCTTATATGTCTTCAATCTCCCCCTCATCAGTTCTTGGCCATGGCAACCACTGAGCTTTTTTGTCAGTATATTTGCCTTTTCTGGAATTTCATAAAAATGGAGTCATGTAATAAGTAATCTTTTATGTTGGATTTGTTTCACTTAGCATATTTTTGATTCAATATGAATATACCACAATTTATCCATTCATCATTTAGTGGATATTTGTGTTGTTCCTAGTTTGGGGCTATTATGAATAATGATGGCATGACTAATATATAAACCTTTGACTCAGTTGATTTTTAATTACTGATCTTCAGCAATCTTGCTGACCTTTAATTAGTTTGAATAATTTTTCTTTCTCAGATTTTCTAGACAATGATACCATTTACACATAATGATAGTTTTGTATTCTCCTTTGTAATCTTTGTATCTGTTCTTGTCCTTGTCAATTGTGAGCTAGGTAGGATCTCTAATAAAATGTTGGATGAAAGCAGTCCGTTTTAGTGGGCAACCCTCGTAATTCCTGACTTGAAAGGTTAATGGTGTAAGTCTGAAGTTCCCCCATTACGTGTGAGTCTGCTATAGGTTTTTGATCATTATTAGCCTTATTCATGTTAAAGAGTCCCACTTCTTTTACCAGTTTGCAAAGAGATTTTATTATGAATGGGAGTTGGGAGTTTGTTAAATGCATTTTTGACATATTTTGAGATGGTCATGGGGCTTTTCTTCTTAAATCTTAAATATGTGGCCTTTTCTTTAAGCTTACTCTTTCCAGTGTTAATCATTTCATTTAAAATACACTTTTAATAAATCACTTAGATTAAAAACTTCGTCTTCCATATATTTTAATGCTTTCTCCATGAGTCAGATTGTAATACGGTATGTCATTTATCTGTCATGAATAATGTTAATTTTGACTGTAAATTACTTAAGACATGAGCCATGCCTTAATCACATTTGGATTTCCCACCGGATCTTGCACAGTATCCCTAACAAATGTTGAACTGGGCTACTTAGGGCTGCTGTTCTTGGCTGAATAGTCGCTCTCTGTTGTGTGTTGTGAATTCTTACGTTGCCCCCACCCCTCGTTATCGTGCTGGCTTTGATGTAACTTTTATGGGTCATTAAAAAAAATAAGTAACCAAGCTTTAAAAATCTAAATTTCATTCATTCATCAAATATTTGTTGAGTGCCAACCAAGGTCTAAGCTTGGCTTGGAGCTACCAGTAATGCAAAATAAATAGGAATGGATTGTCCCAAGAACCTTATAGCCTAGTAGGGAGAGAGAAGATGTGTATGTGAATTATTCTAATGCAAGGTAGGAAATGATCATTAGAAATTAAGAGAAAAAAAAGATTAGGTAGATTTTGGAGACCCGATAGCTCTTTTAGGAAGTAGGAAGTACATGACTGTGGTGCGTGGACTTGGGTCTGTAATGTGGTCATTTGAAGACTTAGTTTCTGATTCTTAAGCCATGGTTCATATTGTTGAAGTGCCAAACAAATGACCTGTAGATAAGTGAAGCATTTTATAAATTAAATTCTTAGAGAAATTTAATTTTTTAAATTGTCATTGTCCAGAAGTGTGATTTTTGAATAAACATGAGAATTCAAACTCCATAGCTTGGTATATAAAGGCCTTTGTGATCTGCCCCAGTTAACTCTCCATTTTTATTGTATCCTTCCCACATATTGGGCACGCCAGCCATAACAGCACATGTGGCCCTTGGAGATGTCATGCATTCTGGTTCCATGATTTTATTCATTCTTTGCCTTCAACATAAAGCCCTTTAACTCTGTCTTCTGTGTGGGTAATGAGCATTTGTCCTTCAACATTCCACGCTAGTATTTTCTCCTCTGGGAGACCTACTTCAAACACTATCCCTTTTTCTGTGCTCTACATTCTTCTGTTAAGAGTCCATATCATGTTTATGTTCTCTTTGTATATTTATTTTCCAGGCTGATCTGAATGATCTCTTTCTTGGTAGAGGCTATATACCAGTGCCTAGCACAGCTCTTGGCACATAGTAGACATTTTATAATTTGTTCTTGAAATTTGCTGACCAGTTAAAAATAATATATTAAAAGGCCTGGAAACTTGTCATCAGTTATGACAGTTGGGGCTGCATATTTTTTTTATAAGTGTGTGCCCATGGTCTTTGGATATTCATTTATGTGCTACTAGAGAAGGGAGTCTGCCAAACAGGGTGGGTGTTGTACTCACATTTGACTGTCTCAGCAGCTGATACCAAATGTTTGGAAATGACTGTTTCCATCTGTCATCTCCATCCCCCCCACCCTGCCTCCACCCTAAAATTAATTATGCTAGGAACTCTTTCTTATCTCCTTAGGTGTTTATATCAGACAAGGGCTCAAGCAAAATACTAGACTTTATCATCCAAGTTTCATATTACTTATGACTCCATGGAATTCTTGTAACTTTCTGTTTACAGATGGAATATCTTAGATGACTTGATAAATTACTCTAGGCTTATTCTTTTTACATACTGCTTTGTAGTACACTTGTCTTAAGTACATGTACAGTACATTGGCAAGATCATCCACTACAGCAAAGTGTAAATGCCCTCACAGTGTCTGATCCAATCCTTAAGTTAAAAGGCATTTGTTTTTTTTTTTTTTAAAGATTTTATTTATTTACTTGAGAGAGAGCACATGAGAGGGGGGAGGGTCAGAGGGAGAAACAGACTCCCTGCTGAGCTGGGAGCCTGATGTGGGACTCGATTCCGGGACTCCAGGATCATGACCTGAGCCGAAGGCAGTCGCTTAACCAACTGAGCCACCGAGGCGCCCAAAAGGCATTTGTTCTACAGTGTTAAATTCTATGTTTAAAACCTGAGTTAACCTAGTCGCACACTGTCTAGCTCTAAAGTGTTCTTGGCTGTTTGGGACATCTGGGATTGGGCTTTTTCTCAGTAGTATCAAGTTGAAATTCCTCATCTTAGCATTGAAAACGTAACCTTAGCTTTCATTCTTTAACTGTATTCTTGCTTCAACCGTATCCAGCATTGTTGATACAAGTTTTCTTCCTTTTTAAGTATATCCTATTTATCTGTAGAGGTGTGGATCAAATCTACTTTCTCCCTTAATACTACACTTGATCTTAGACAAAAGGCCGAGAAGCGATTCTCCCTTAATACATCCTATATTGAGTTTTCCAAGCAAAGATCAGAGTCCTATACGCGAGAGGCTGTACATATATACTACTAACGAGAACATCTTTTATTACGTTGTTTTCAAGTCAATTGGAGCCTTTCTTTTTCTGTCTGTACAATATATCTTGAGCCATGAGTTAGGTAACAGGAGCAGCTAATCTCATTTGTCAGCTCTTTGACATGAAACTGGGTACAAATCAGAAATGAGCTGTAAATCTGAAGTGACAGAGTAGTGTGAGTTAGAAGGGCAATGGGAGTATTTTTAAAGGACTGAATATTGTGACCCCATTTGACATTCTAAGGCTAAATTACTTCTTGAGAGTGGATCAAAATTCTAACTAACTGTATGTCTCTTGACTTTACAAGATTTTTTTTCCTGTTTAATCTTTCCTCATTTTTCTGTTGCTTCTGTCTTAAAAATGAAGACCTTTGTCAAACTGGGATGTGTTTTTAGGGTAGGGCAGTAAAATTAAAGGATTATTTCAAGACTCCAATTGTTTAAAGAATTTGTTTCATATTATTTGTTCTGTCCCTTATTTTCCTGTTTCTTTTTCTTGTGTATTGGTAGGAGTGGTTTGATACCTGTTCTGAAATAATGAACTACCTGTAGCAGGCTAATAACAATTTTATGATACAATGTAATATACACTGAGGTTGTAGTATATAAGGCCCAGCACCATAATATTGCCTGACAAAGTTGTGTTGTAGCCTTTTCTGAATTTTTAAATGTTAGAAGATATCTTAATCGCCAAAGTTGTGCACAGAAAATAGAAATTATGTAGTATGTTACTATTTTGGGGGTATGAGTAGCAAAGGTGTTGAGTTAGAAGAAGGCAAAACTTGCCCAAGAGACTGATGGCTCAGCTCAAGAGACATTGTGGTGAATCCCGGCACCACCACCTAATAATTCCTGGGTTAATTTTGATTAGAGACCTGAGTCCATTGGTCTTTATTATCTTTGTTTATACAGTGATAATCCTTTTTAGGCTTCTTTGAATCCTGACCTTTCTGTGGTTCTGACGGGAGATACAGTATTGACCGTTGTTGGTCTTTTTTCATATTTTAGGACCCAGATGAAGTGGTACCAGTTGGCCAAAGAAGAGCCTGGTGTTGGTGCATGTGCTTTGGACTAGCATTTATGCTTGCAGGTGTCATTCTAGGAGGAGCATACCTGTACAAATATTTTGCACTTCAAGTAAGTAGAAAAATGCTAAGGACTTTTTTGGCCTTTCCTTTCATGCATATTAGAAAATTGGCCCAAATTTGTTCTAAGCCTGCATTTTTTGCCTATGGCCTTTGGCCAGGGTGGTGGTCCTATTTTAAAGTTGTGTTTAAAAATCTGAACGTAAGTTTGCTGAGCCTATTGGATAGTCACTAAAAGCAGAATAATGTTGTTTTGAAATGTTGCTGACTGAAGAGGTTGGATTATTGGATGATTTTTCAAAATTGACTAACCTTCATTTTCCTACTCTAGTAGCTAAGTTACATTATTATTAATTGCCAATTGAGTAAATAACATCAGACAACATCAAATGTCATATTGATGGACTCTTAACTTGATAGCCAATTTGGACTCGTCTATAATTTGCCTTTACTCCTGGACACCCGAGTTCACTGGCACCATGTCTCTCTGCCTCTTTCCCCAGCCATTGGTTTCTCTTTAAGGATTGTGTAACTTCAGCAGTGATGTTGAAGTAATTTGGGATGAACATCATTACATAACTTAAAAGTGTTTAATAGTAATCCGTAATCCCAGTGGGCTAAGACGGATTTGTCTTCTGGTGAAAATCATGATTTATGATCTCTGTTTTGTGATATACTTCTCTTGACAATAATTTAGTAGGTTTATTTATTTTTTTAACATTTTAGAATTTGTTGACATAGATTTTATTAAAATAATGAAACATTCTGTCAGAGGAAATATACATTTCATGCTCATTTGCATGTTGATAGACATTACTGAAATACTAGTCATCTTTTTTTTTTTTTAAATAAATACTTATTTGAGAGAGAGAGAGAATGAGCAGGGGAAGGGGCAGAGGGAGAGGCTGACTCCCTGCAGAGCAGGGACCCTGAGATAATGACCCGAGCCTAAGGCAGATGCCCAACTGACTGGGCCACCCAGGCGCCCCATTAGTCATCGTTTTTAATGCAGTTTTTTTACAAGAAATGTAGTTGATACAGAAAAAAAAACATTTTGTAATTCCACCATCCAGAAATAACATCTTTGCCTTCATGTTTTGTTATATACTCCTAGCCTTTATGTATGCTTTTAAAAAACAATCTTTATAATGATTGCTGTAATCTGATATTTTCCACTTGATTGTAATATATTTTAAGGAAAAAAATCACAACTATACTTGTATTCCTGTAAAAATTACAGAAAAATCATCCCTTTTTTGGCTAACAAGAGAAAAATCATCTAATCAGTGAATCACATCAAAAAGTCTTAAAAGTATCTTCTTTCAGAAAAAAACATTATTCATTTCTGAATATATTCTTTCATAAAAATAATGCCTACAGGTGGAAATAGGCCTATGTATTTCTTCAGATTTACTTGTCACCAGATGAATAATTGCTTTAAATTCTATTTTTGTCGACTGTAAAAAGTAATGGAAAAAATTAGCTGCTTTTCTCCTTCTGAAACCATTTTTTCACAATACTTCAAAACTCCATCTTAAGGGATATGTTAACTCTGTAATTAAACTGTCTGACGTGTCATCTAAAAGTAAGAGTTTGCAAGCAAAATGCTATTTAGATAGCAGTAGCAGCTTAAGTAATGCTTATATTTAAGAACCTGTCTCCCACTGAATTGCTGAAATAGTGTTTAAACTCTCTATAGCCCGATGATGTGTACTACTGTGGAATAAAGTATATCAAAGATGATGTCATCTTAAACGAGCCTTCTGCAGATGCCCCGGCTGCTCGCTACCAGACAATTGAGGAAAATATTAAGATCTTTGAGGAAGAAGAGGTTGAATTCATCAGTGTACCTGTCCCAGAATTTGCAGATAGTGATCCTGCCAACATTGTTCATGACTTTAACAAGGTGAGCCAGGTGCCTGGAACTGTAAAAAGAAAAAAAAATGAAAGTTCTTTAATTAATGCTTTTTACATTTTTAATTTCAGTATTTGCTTATTTCTTCTGCCTCACAAGATAAACTATCCAACATTTGAAGTTGGGCTCACCTTCTGGCTTCTGTTCCTTTGCTAGTAAATCGCTATTTCTTACATGCCCTGTGTTCTTAGATAAGAGGTGATTCATGGTCCCACTTCTGTGTGGCCTTTTCAGAAATAAGTAATTTTAGTTCTGCATCATTTCGTTGATCAGTTTTCATTCTACATTTCCTTCTAGGATTGGATATTGTTATGCAAGGCAGGAAAGATGAAGTGAGAAAATAGTGACTATCCCAAATCCTCCACCTACTTCCAAAATTTTACCATAATAATTTCTTTTTCTCCTATTTGACACTTGACCCCTGCATATTTGAACTGTTGTCTCTTCTACGTAACTCCTGTATCACTATCACATCTAAGAAAATGAACATGATAATATAGTACTATTTAATATCTAGTTGATATTTAAATTGCCCCAATAATTTTTGTCCCAAGAATGTTTTGTTTTCTTAAACCAGGATTCTGAAATTCAGAAGTTTACATATTATCTGTGGATTTTGCACCTGTATGTAAGTTGGCCAGTTGGAACATTTGGGCATATCACTGAAGTTAGCTTTGCAAATATTTCATGCCTGATAAATACATCTGATAAATGTTTATAAAGTAGTTAAAAAATTATGTACTTCAAGATAATAAGCCTATCCAAAGCAAATAGTAGGTAATAACTAACACTGAGCTCTTAGAAATCTAAGTGTTTACATGGTTTGATTTAACTCATTTTAATCCTCAGAGCCATCCTATGAGACAGTCTTTCTCTAACCATAGTCTCCCATCTGAACCACAAGAATACAGAAAATCATTTAATTGACTGTTATTTGAGTTTTTCTAAGGATGGTAGTAACTAGTACCATTCTAGGTGCATAGGAGAGAAATTAAATCTTTACATGTAACATGGATATGTTGGAGGGTGTTAGGGCTTAAAAGTAAGAGAACTATTTCAATCAGATGATAGGCTATTTGCAGTTAATTTTAATAGTTTATTGATAACCATTTATAGAAGCAAACCCCTGATACGAATTTTGTTTACTAGTAGCAGTAATTTTTCTTCTTATTACTACCTTCTGTTCCTATCCCACCAAATACTTCATTTGTTGAAATGCAGGTGATTTACATATTCTAAAGGCAACCCATTTTAATACAAATTATTCTTAAAACTCCAGGTGCTGCCTGTGTTACAAATACTAATCTAATGAAAATGTATCTTTCTCTTTCCAGAAACTCACAGCCTATTTAGATCTTAATCTGGATAAGTGCTATGTGATTCCACTGAACACTTCCATTGTTATGCCACCAAGAAACCTGCTGGAGTTACTTATTAACATAAAGGTATAAGATGTTCAAATATTTTAAAGATTTTATTTATTTGACAGAGCGCACAAGCAAGGGAAGTGGCAGGCAAAGGGAGGGGGAGAGGAGGAAGCAGGCTTCCCACTGAGCAGAGATCCCAGGACCCTGGGGTCATGACCTGAGCTGAAGGCAGAGGCTTAGCTGACTGAGCCACCCAGGCACCCCTGTTCAAATATTTCTTACTAATAATGCTGTTAAAGCATCTTAGAATTCCCAGTTGAGATATTAGCCCTATAAGTGCCCACCTTACTGGAAATAAAGCCAAGAGTTTTATAAAGAGGAATTAAGACTCGCAGTTTTGGGTTTTTTCCTTTTATTATTTTATTTGAAATAAAATATACAGTCTGTTAAATTAGTATCTAAGTTTTCCTAACGGGCCTGATAATAAAGAGTAGGCTTTCAAGAAATAAGATCTATGTTGCAAACTATTGAACTCATGGATAGTATATAAACAGATGGGCATGACTGTACTGCAATAAAATTTTATTAATGAAAACAGATGTTGGGCAGTAGTTTGCCAACCTCTGTTCCCTGCCTTTCCTCATCTGTTCAGGGTATGCTTTGAGGTATTCATATAATATATCTTCTAAATGTAGGCTGGAACCTATTTGCCGCAGTCCTATCTCATTCATGAACACATGGTTATCACTGATCGCATTGAAAACGTCGATCACCTGGGTTTCTTTATTTACCGACTGTGCCATGACAAGGAAACTTACAAACTGCAACGCAGAGAAACCATCAGAGGTAATACTTTTTACCATTAGAATCCTGGCAGAAAACTTTGTTGTTTCACTTAATTTATTGAACTAGATTGAGATGTAAGCTGGTATTGTTCTCAATATGCTTGCCATGAGTAAGAAGGTAAAACCGTATGTATCACTATGCAGTATTTCTAGATTTCCAGAGAATCCTCTAAATTTCTAAATCTGCTCTTTTCAGATAGAATTAGGTGAATGTGAAGTGTCAGTGCCCTGAGATGCTGTTACCTTACTTTGCATGTAGTCACCCAGTCCAACCTTCCATCCCACCACTTTGGTTCAGTCACACTGTGCAGGAGTTCTTCTTGTACAAACAGTCTCTAGAGAAGCTCTGCAGGTGTGTGGCTCAGGGGCCTGAGTTCTAAACAGAGAGTTTGCCTTTTGGATCACATTGAAGACAGTCACAGTCAGGATAATTAGCAGGGGATTTGGCTGAAGAATTGAGAGCATTGACGTAAGTACTGTAGCTTTGCCAAATCATTTAACTTTTTTTTTTTTACCTGAAAAACAAGAATGACAGTATCTCCCCATTTCCTTTCATTTGCTTTATAGTTGATCTTTTTTTTTTTTTAAAGCCAGACTTATACATATAATGAAATTCACCCTCTTCAGTGTGCAGTTCTGAGTTTCAACAAATTACCATCACAGTCAAGATAGAGAATATTTCCAGTACCTTCAAGGTCATAAATTTATATGTGGCATTATTATTGGTTACTAAGATCTGTTAAGATACTTAGGTTAGACAAGAGAGGAAAATTATCTTCTCCAGTGTTAAAAAATCAAACTATAGAAGTTCATGGAATATAGAGTAAAATATTTTTATATGTATTAATAATAACTGATGATAAGTATGAATTATTAAAGAACCAGAAATTTAAAAACTTTTTCCTCATTCCAAACAGGTATTCAGAAACGTGAAGTCAGCAATTGTGTTACAATTCGGCATTTTGAAAACAAATTTGCTGTGGAAACTGTAATTTGTCCTTGAACAGTCAAGAAAAACATTACGGGATAAAAATTTAATATCGCAGCATAACCCCACCCTTTGTATTTTGTGCAGTGATTATTTTTTAAGATCTTCTTTCATGTAAGTAGCAAACAGGGCTTCACTCTCTTTTCATCTCATTAATTCAATTAAAACCATTACCTTTTAAAAATCTTTTCTTTCCAAGTGTGGTGTCTTTTATCTTGAATTAGTAGTTGTGTGAAGTCATAGATAATGATACACTTCACCATAGATCTTATGTGTTAGGAAGAATTTAAATTTCTTTAAATCATTTATTCAGATTTTTATGTTTGAATTATGCATTTTCCAGAGGAGGGGTTATCTAAAGAATAATCATATATATGCATACGTAAAAATGGACCACAGTGACTTACTAGTAGTTGTTAGTTGCCCTGCTACTTAGTTAGAGCGTTTGAACACACATTTTAATTTTCCTCTAATTAAAATGTGCAGTATTTTCAGTGTCATATTTAACTATTTAGAGTATGATTTCCACCTTGATGTTTTAATGTCCTAGACATCTGCTGTAATAATATTTTAGAAAGAAAATGTTTGGAATTTAAGAAATAACTTGTGTTACTAATTTGTATAACCCATATCTGTGCAATGGAATATAAATATCACAAAGTTGTTTGACTAAAGGACTGTGTGTTGTTTTTCCCATATAACAAAACCAAAGAGTTATTTGGTTCTTTATATCTTAAGATAATCCATGTAAAAGAAGTGTTTCTTAAAAATTCAGTTCACTATATGCAGTGGGTAAAATTGTAGATTTTTCTAAAAATAAAAACAGACTTTTACAGTAAGTTATATTCTTCGTGGATACTATTGAAGTAACATCTAAGACTCAACCTAGACAGATGCTGTGTAATACATTTCAACTAATGTTTTTGTAGTTAATGGAAGGGCTATCATTAACCCTAAAGTTTCTTCCAAGGAGCGTAATATATTGCTTTTCTGTGAATGTCTCTTTCACAAATGGGTCATTTCAAGTTACAGTGGTGATTCTTAGATTTCCAAGGTTACTTCCTATCTGAAATAATTTAGAATCCACCACCATTTAGAATATCTTAAGATAATTTTGGGGTGCCTGGGTGGCTCAGTTGGTTGAGCCCCCTGACTCCTTGGTTTTGGCTCAGGTTGTGATATTGGGGTCATGGGATTGGGCCCCATGTCGGGCTCAATGCAGAGCCTCAATGCGAAGTCTGCTTCTCTCCCTCCCTCCCTCTCTCTCCGCCTCTGCCCCTCTCCCTATTCGCGCACTCTCAATAAAATAAATCTTAAAAATATATATATATGTGTGTGTTTATGTAAGTAATTTCACTAAATTCCTAAGACAAATTTCAATTCTGAATTTAGGAAGTTAAGAATTTTTAGTTTCACAAACCCATACACAACTTGGTCTAGGAACCAGTTCTAGTCTAAAAAGGCATTTAATTCCTGGCTCCTGGTTTTATATCAGTAATATTTTAAGAGCTTTAGGCTAGTCAGATATTCAGAGGTTGAGAATTTATCTTAGAAGAAAATATATCCTGATAAAATGAGAATTGTTTTTCCCTACCTTCCAGGTTCTAAAATTTCATGTTTTTTGGGGGGGCTATGAAGATTTAAGAAAACATTATTTCAGCAAATACTTGCTAGCATTCTTTACATGCCCAGCACATAGTGTTAAGCGTTGTCTGTGAAGAAGAAAGACAGCTGTTGCCTTAGAGGAGACTCACAATCTGGGGAAAGGAACTGGTGAATAGATACCTAATTATAATACAGTTGTGATCGGTACTGTGATGGGGAAGAACAGGTCTAGGAACTTTGGGAGCATTCAGGAGGGACAATGAGATATTTGGGATATGAGGCGCATGGAGCCAGCTTATGGAGGACCTTGTATGCCATCTCGAGGACTTCAGTAGATCATGAGCTGCTGTTGAAGGTTTATATTTTGGGAGGACCATTTTAGTTTCTGTTTTCGCACAGATAATAGTAATGCTCTATTAGTTAGGATAGGTGAATTGCTTGTAACAACCCCCAACATCCCCGTGGCTTCAGAGAGTAGGAGTTTATCTGCTTCTATCATACTCCATTGTGACAGGAAGGCTCCAGGCTTCCAGGGATCCAGATTTCTCTATCTTGTAACAGTGTCAGCTTTGACTCCTCAAATCTGTGGAAGGAGAGGAGCTAGAGGGGTAGATCCTGCAGCGTTTTATGGCTGGACCTGACAAATAGGCATACATCATTTCTCTCCTGATCCACTGACCGGGGCCCAGCCATATGACCCCAGGCCAATGGTAAGGAAGATGGGGAAATGTAGTTATCCTGTGTGTAAATAAAGAGAACCATAATGTTTTACCGCACATACAGCATTGTCTTTACCACCGAGGTCAATTTGAATGAATGAACAAAGGAATGAAAAAAATAGCAAATAAAGATCATCTGCAGTTCCGTAACACAGAAATCATCATAACAAAATTTTGAGTGTGTGTGTTTAAAACTTGTTATCTTACTACAATAGTGACATGTTCTTGGTGGATTTGGAAAACAGATAAAAGCACAAGGAGAACAAAAGTTGTTCCCTACCAAGAACTTACTATTGTTTTGGTTATTTGGGTATGTACACTTGACTTCTTAACATTTCTTTACTGTTTTACAGTCTTTTCCCTCCACTTATACATCATAAACACTTGCCCATATCATTGAAAATTCTACATTTAAAATTTTTTTTAAAGATTTTATTTATTTATTTGAGAGAGAGAATGAGAGAGAGAGAGAGCATGAGAGGGGGGATGGCCAGAGGGAGAAGCAGACTCCCCGTTGAGCAGGGAGTCCGATGTGGGACTCGATCTCGGGACTCCAGGATCATGACCTGAGCCAAAGGCAGTTGCTTAACCAACTGAGCCACCCAGGCGCCCTGAAAATTCTACATTTAAAAGCTGCATTATACTTATTGTAGATATACCATAATTTTTTTAATGAATTCTCTCTTATTGGACATTTTGGTAATTTTAAGACATTTTTGCCATTAAAAACACTGAGATGTGTTCCTTTTAATAAGCTTTATATACATACCCATGATTATTTCCATCTGTTCTTGCTATTTTTCCTTTTTCATTTGCTTTTCAAAAAACTATTCAATAGATGCAAATAGAAATCAAGTACTATCAGAAGGAACTTTAAAAATTAAAGTCTCCCATCTCCTTCCCTATGCCCAGATCAGACTCTCTTAACTGTTAATTCTTTTAACTGTTAATTCTGATACTTATTTCTACTTTTATCCTCATACTTGTTATGCTATTTTTAATATCTCTTTAAGTTTTTCTTCCCTGTCTATACTTTTTATTTCCTATTCTTGTCTTCTTCTATCTTGTATTAATGTTGAGAAGTGCTGCGAGGCAACATCTTTGCCCTGTACCTGAGAGTGGGAAAGCTTCTAGTTTCTCACCACCAAGTGTGATGTTTGCTGTAGGTTTTTGTAGACAGTATTTATCAAGTTGAGGAAGTTCCTCTCCTGGTTCACTGAGAGTTTTTATCATGAATGGGTATTGGAGTTAGTCAAATGCTTTTTCTCCATCTGTTGATAAGATCATGTGTTTGTTTTTTTTTTTTCAAGTCTGTTGATGATGGTGGATTACATTAATTGATTTTTGAATGCTGAACCAGCCTTGAGTATCTGGGATAAATCTCACTTGATCATGGTGTATAATTCTTTTTATACTTTTTTGGGTTTGATTTGCTAATATTTGTTCACTCTATGTTCAAGGGAGATTTGGCCTATAGTTTTCTTATAACATCTTTGTCTGGTTTGGGTATTTGGTAATGCTGGCCTCATAGAACGAGTTGGGAAGTATTGCCTCTGCATCTGTCCTCTGAAGGAGATTGTAGAGGATTGGTATAATTTCTTCCTTAAATGTTTGATAGAATTCACAGTGAACCTATCTCGGCATGGTGCTTTGTGTTTCAGAAGGTTAATTATTGATTCCATTTCTTTTATAGATGTAGGCCCATTCCGATAATCTCATTCTTCTTGTGTGAGTTTTGGTAGATTGTGTCTTCAAGGAACTGGTCCATTTTTTCTGCCCAAATTCGTGGGCACAGACCTACTTGTTCATAGTTATCCTTTATTATCCTTTTAATTTCCATGGGATCTATAGTGATACCTCTTCTTTTATTTCTGATAATAGTAATTTGTATCTCTCTTGTTTTTTCTTAGTTAGCCTGGTTAGGCACTTATTGATTTACTTGATCTTTTCATAGAACCAGCTTTTGGTTTTGTTGACTTTTCTCTATTGATTTCCATTCCTAAATGGCATGAAAGCAAGGTAGTCCTAGCTCTTTCCTGCTTACGTTTGTAAATAATCTGATGGGATTTCTATATTCTTTTTTTTAAACTTCTATTTGTATTCATATTTTCATTGTACAAAATCACACAGAAGTGTTGATGGTCAAAAATGAATGCCCTCCTCTTTTCTCCCATCCTCCTCTCCAGTCCCATTTTCCAAGGGAAACCATTGTTAATAGTTTAATGTGTAACATAATTTTTAGATGACCTGGTTCTTACCCTAGTGAGTAAGAAGAAGAAAATGCCTTCCTCTGGTCAGATGATGTGGTCTTACGTGTCATGAACTGTGTGAGAAGCCCAGGCCAGAAACTCCGTACTCTGCACAGCCTCCCAAGTCATCCACCTCCCAGCGTCTTCTGGTTGGCCTTCTGCAGTCATGGTGTATGTAACCCACTTAACCACATCCACTTCCATGCCCCCTACAATCCGTTCCTTATGCCGCAGCCACCACAGGTTTCAAAACACAAATTTGATGTTTTCTTTATCACATCCCCTGCTTAAAGCACTTCCATGTCTTCCCCTGGCTCTTAGGATAAAGACCAGATTACTTAATCTGCATGATCTAGTCCCAACCCACCTCTCCAGCCTCACTTTCTAGCACTCCTTTTTGCTCTTTGCGTTCTGCCACAATGGCTACACTTGTTTCTTGATAAATGGAATTTTCCCTCCCTTGAAATTTATTCCCATCCATTCCTCACTGTGCCCTTCAGTTGGCTTCTAGTCATCTTGCAGAACTTTGTTCAGATGTGCTTTCCTCAAGAGAAACCTTTCTTGAAGCATTAGGAAAGGTTCTGTTTTTTATATTTTGTCATTCTTGCTTGTTTGATTAATATATTTCCCCCACTAGACTCCTCAACATATATATAGGATGGCTGGCACATAGTTGGAGCTTTTCATTATCTAAAACACTCCTTCCTGTACCACCCTAGTCTTGCCTACAGTCAGCTTTATTCTGGATAGTACAGCCTTTCCCAACCAGTTGTCTATACGTGTCTTCCAGAATCTTTGCTGGCTTTCTTACTCTTTAAATATAAATCTGATTATGTTTTTTTATAAATGTTCATGAGTGTTCTGCTGCACTTGGGGACAAAATCTCTTTCCAAGCCCAAAATTCTGCCCTGGCTAAACTTTTCTTGACCACTTAACTGTTTCCTAACCTCTTCTCTCTGCTCTGGCTTTCATGTAAACTGATGGCCCTCCCTGAAACTGTCTTCTCTCTGCCTGTCCCCACCCCCGCTCCCACAAACAAAACATTGAGTTAACTCCCACTCATTCTTCAGCTTTCTTATTAAACATTCCCTCAGAGAGGCTTCCATACCTCTCTATTTCTTTTAACTCCCGTGTTACTTTATTATTTGTCTCCTGAAACCTTTCATTAGACTTACTAGCAAAGCTCATGCACGATTGTGTCCTCTATCTGGCACATAATAGGTCTAACATTGAATGAAAGAATAATTTCTTGGTCAGCTGTAGCTAGGAAAACAAAAACAGTTCAATATCAACTTCATTAACGCCAAAATATTTTTTGGCAGAGGATCTTCAGCATTTGAACGGACCATTCAGTTAATAATGAATGAGCTACATGTTGTGGATCAATTCATTCAGCTGATGTGGGTTTTACTTGGAGGCTACTTCATCCTGGCTGGCTCACTGTGCAGACACAAGCTTGTTCTAAATAAAATGTGCTGTGGGAGCCATATTAAGGTTTTTATAGGATGGAAGTGATAACTGATACTATTTATCCTCAAATGTTTCAAACCAAGATTGTCTTTTTCCATGCCATGTCCTTCCATGGAACTCGAGGCCAGATTCTTCCATCTTCAAAAGGATACCAACATTCTTTTAGGCCCAGTGATTACCAATAGGAGGTAGAACTGAGTTTTTAAATGTAGGCCAAAAAGTAAATAAATAAAAATAAAAATAATAATGTAGGCACACTACTTAGTTGTCACAGGACTGGAGATAGGCTGTTTATATTTGTTGGGTGGGGCCACAGATGCTAAGTGACTTAAAAGTAGGGAGTCCTACCCAACAAAGTATTGCCTTGCCTAATTTGTCAATTATACCCCTGCTGGGAAGCTTGGAAGGATACTCAGAAGAGTTTCTTGAATACCAGGGATAAAGGCAGCCATTAAGCCCCTGATTCAGTAAAGCCAGGCGTAGTTTCCCCTTTGGGCATGAATATGGCGGTTTCTTAGAACATATTTTTTTATAACAAAACATATAATTAGCCAAATACAAGTTCAGTAGCTAAACCCCATGTATCTAATTTTAATCAGCTCCAGGGAATATTGCACTTTAGTCAGCCCCTAATTATCTGATACCCAACTCCTGTCTCAAACCCAGCTGAGGCATGCAGGAAGGTAGGCCTGGGAAATCAGAATCCTCTATTCCTTGGGAATGAGTCCAGATTCTATCCCTGCGGGTAGGGCACTCTAGAAAACTGTGAATACCTTCCTTTAACTCCCTGTAGAAATGCCTTCATAGAATCATAACTTAGTATCATCCTCTTGATTTTTATTGAGGACTGATAGAAATAAAAATGAACCAAAAATGGTTCTGCTTTTATAAAAGCCCTAAAGTATTATGTAATATCTAGTGTTTCTTATCCAAATACTCTTAAAGTTAGTGTTAGGAAAAATTTTTTTCTCTTCTGATACACACTAATATTAGATAATAGAGCCAAGCAGTTGTTTCCCTTTTGCCTTGGTGCCTGGGAAACTCTGAACAAAACTCTGCTCAATTAGATTAATTGCTTTTAGCCTAAGTTTTCCTGTATATAACCTTTTCAGTAGCTGGCTTATGTTTTGTTGCATATTTTAGATAGAAAATGCACATGTGTTCAATGAGTTTTAACAATTTTAAATGTCAGTGTTAACAATGATCAGAACATTTTCATCACCCCAGAAGGTTTGCTTGTGTCCCTTTGCACTCAGTGTCCACTCTGTTGCAACTACTTCCTGGTTTCTGTGACCATAGATCAGTTTTTGGCTGTTCTTGAACTTTACTTGAATCATTTTAGTCTGGCTTTTTCCACTCAACATTTTTGACATTCTGTGCTATTGCTTGAATCAGTAGTTCTTTTTAATTACTGAGTAGTATTTCGCTCTTAAATATACTTCAATTTGTTGATCATTTCTCCTGCAGATGAATATTTCAGTTGTTTCTAATATTTGGCTATTATGAATAAAGTTGTTTCGAACATTCTTGTGCAATTCTTGGTGGACAGCTCATGTTCGAAAATCTTTGTTTAATTTTATTGTGAAAGCATCTTTATTATACACCTTATCTTTATGAGAGGGGGAGTGAGGGTAAATAAAATAACATGAAAATATAGCAGGCCCCTATGATTAGATTTATAGTCATTAACTTAAAACACTAAACAATGTACCAATATCAATTTCCCATTGTTTTTTTTTGATTTTTTTTTTTAAAGATTTTATTTATTTACTTATTTGAGAGAGAGAGCGAGAGAGCACAAGCAGGGAGAGCGGCAGAGGGAGAAGGAGAAGCAGGCTTCCTGCTGAGCAGGGAGCCCGATGTGGGGCTCGATCCCAGGACCCTGGGATCATGACCTGAGCCGTAGGCAGACACTTAACGACTGAGCCACCCAGTCACCCCAGTTTCCCATTGTT
Source organism: Eumetopias jubatus (assembly GCF_037043125.1). Taxonomy (NCBI): domain Eukaryota; kingdom Metazoa; phylum Chordata; class Mammalia; order Carnivora; family Otariidae; genus Eumetopias; species Eumetopias jubatus. Next base: position 136,507,870 of record NW_028274809.1, on the reverse strand, counting down.
TTAGAATTGAAGGCCAAGGTAGATATGTAACTTAACCCTTCAAACAAACTGATACAATTTGGATAACTTCTCATTTAGATCCCTTATAAAATACAGGTTGCTATCTTTTCAAATCCCCCTTTTCCTAGTCCGGTAGTCAGACACTGTATTCAAAGCCAAACTTGATTTCTTTCCCTAAACCTAACCCTCCCATGGCTTCCTCATCTCAACTCTTTTTCAGTTGCTCAGCCTGAAAATGTGGTCTCATCCTTGATTCCTCTCTTTTTCATAAACATCACATGGAATCCATCAGCGAATCTGGTGCACTCTGCCTTCAAAATGCAGATTATTAGGGATGCACTTCTCACTCTTCCTAATGCTAACATGCTAGTCAAAGCCACTATCATCTCTTCGGATTGGTGCCATAGCCACCATCTTTGGCCCCTAAAGCCTATTCTAAATAGCTGGTGTAGGATCCTTTCTCACTCTCAGTCACATCAGCTCACCCTGCTCAAAATCCAGCATTCCCATTCAGAATAAAAACCAAAGTTTCTTGAGCGATGGTCTACAAGGCCATAAGTGGCCTCCAAGAACCTCTCCTCACATCTCTCTGACCGCTCTCCCCCATTCCTGCCCCTCGCCAGTCACACAGCAGTCTCACTTTCCTTTGCACTGACCAAGAGCAATCCTGCCTTAGACATTGTACTTGTTTCTGAGTCAGGAATTCCACTCCCCTCTAGCCTATATCCCAAGGCACACCGCGTTACTCTATTCTTGTCTGGACTCAACTGTTGCTTCATTCAGTAGGTCTTCCCTGATCACCTTTGTAATGTGAGTCCCACCTCCAGCCCCAAAGCCAACTGTTTGTGTTTGTATTATATTCTTACTTAGCCCCACCCAGGCCAGACCTTGAAGACTGCTTCAAGTTTGAGGATGGGCAGAAATGCCAATGAGAACTTGGCTCAAGTTTCCTGAAACAGCTACTATCCAATGCAAAGAAGAACAAAGTGATTGAGGATACTTTCTCAAAACCTCCCTTGTTTTCTCATGGAGGCTCCTCTGGGATTTGATGGTCTCCACAGCCCCCACATGGAGTGAGATGTTCACCAGGGTAGAGAAGCCTAGAACTGTGGGCTCTGCCTCGTCCCTTCACTTCCTTGCAGCTGTTCAACAACCAGAAACAACCTGTACTATCTTATTCTGCTGCACAGTGAGCCTGATCAACAAGGCCTCATAGCTGGGTGGAAGTCCTTGTGGCTTTGACAATCTCCCATTATCTATACCTGCACTCCAGTAGGGTCTAAGAGTTTTGCAGTCTGCTCCCTTATAGGCCCTCTTGGCCATAACCTACCACAATGCCTTATTTTCTCCATGGTGCATATCATCATCTGACCTATTACATACTTATTTTTCGTGCTTGTTCATTGTCTGTCTCTCCAAGTAAAATGTAAGTTCCCTGAGAACACAGACTTTTTGTTAATAGAATAGCACCTGACACAGAATAAATACTTAGTAAATATTTACTGAATTAATTTTGTTCAATGTATTTAACATGGGTTTATGTAGTCTCCTTCTAAAAAATTGGCATCATTCTATAGATTTAAGTGGCTACTAATGTCAAACCAAACCAAACTTCCCTTTTTGCTTTTCTCTTTACTTTTAGTTCCAGAATCTTATTTAGAGGTTGGAATGGCCACGGGAATGCAAGTTGCATACACCTCAGGTTTGGTACAAGTTTTGTTGCCATGTTAAAGGGAGCTGGGAATTGTGTCTTTAGTAGCTGGAGTAGAAAAAAAAATTATTCTTTGTATTAATAGCTGAAGTTCAAATTCCCTCTAATACAGGGATCTCTTGAATGTGGTAATGCTGAATCACACCAGAGAATAAAAGATGGCAAAGACTGGATTGAAATCAGATTGATTCACAAGTAAAGACCCTTGGAAATAACATTTTGAGAAAGGGCCTGCATCTTTGAAAATCTGCATTTTGGGGTCTGGGTGGTGTGAATGGTACAGAGACTTGAAATAGAAATTGTAGATTCTTACCAATTCATTCCAGTAAATAAGTTTATCAAGTGTTTAGAATATCAGATACCTCAAATATGTAATCCTAATTGTGATCTATTTTTTCAAAAAGTCAACATTGTTTCCATAGTAAAATACTTTCTATTAGATGACCCAGAAAATCCAACTCCCTGGTGATCAATAAGTAATATTCATTGAGCGCCCATATGTGCAGATTACAGGACTAAGCTCTACCCTAAAGGAGTTTGCAGTTTCTGTCTGCCCAAGGGTAGTGGTTGAAAGGAGAATAATAAATAAGCTTGACTCCCTATAAGTCTCATTGCTTCCAGTTGAATGTTGACCGACTAAACTTTTATAGATCATCTCTTTTCATAATATGGAAATAACTAAAATTTGTTTTGCAAATTTTGAGGGAATATTTGATACTGACATAATATTGAACCGAATGTCTGTACGTCAGCTTGGTTTGTAGTGGAAGGTGGGGCTTGTGCCTGGGAGGGTTGTGAATCTTGTATCATCCTCCGCAAATATTCAAAACCATGCCATGGTCAGGAAGATGGCTACTATGGCTCTTGCAAGAACAAGGGCATTCCACACCAAATTCTGATCAGAAATGATAACTATGGAAAACATAGTAATCAGCTTTTAAAGAAGACACATAATAGAAAAAAACAATCTGCAAGGTAAAAAATTCATGTGGTTTCTGTGAATGACTAAACAAGTTTGGTTTAGGATTATGCAATGAAGACTCCCTAAAACCCAAAGTGCTAGCTCCAGGAGCTCCCTGGTTGGTAAATGCGTGGAAGAGTAGCGACAGTGGCACCCTTGGAGGGGGCACAGAAGCTCTGCACCCTTTCCCCAATCTGGCTCTATGGATCTTTCCATCTGGTTGTTGACTCATCTTTGTATTTGGTAACTCTTAGCTTGGCATTTTTCTGGAGATTCTGTGGGAAAACCAGCTTTAACATCAGTAGTTGCTTCTCTCCAAAGGCGGAGAGGAAGATGGCGGAGGAGTAGGGGACTCTAGGTTCATCTGGTCCCTGGAATTCAGTTAGTTAGCTATCAAATCATCCTGAACACCTGTGAACTCAACCAGTTGAGTTCTAAGAAAAGAATTGCTGCAATTCTACAAATAGAAAAGCGATCACTTTTTGCAAGAATGACAGGATGGAAACTCACCTCAAAAGAGAGAACAGGAGGTAGTACTGACTGCCAGGGACCTAATTAGTGTGGATATAAGTAAAAGGTCTGAACTAGAGTTCAGAATAATGATTATAAAGATACTAGCTGGGCTTGAAAAAAGCATAGAAGATACAAAAGGATCCCTTTCTGGAGAAATAAAAGAACTATAATCAGGTCGAAATAAAAAAGGCTATTAATGAGGTGAAATAAAAAAATGGAGGCCCTTATAGGATAAGTGAAGCAGAAGAGAGAATCAGTGATCTAGAAGGTAAAATTACGGAGAACAGGTATGCCTGGGTGGCTCTGTCAGTTAAGCATCTGCCTTCAGCTCAGGTCGTGATCCCAGGGTCCTGGGATCAAGTCCCGCATCGGGCTCCTTGTTCAATGGGGAGCCTGCTTCTCCCTCTGCCTGCCGCTCTCCCTGCTTGTGCTTTCTCACAAATGAATGGAAAAAATCTTTTTAAAAAAATTACAGAGAATAAACTGAGGGAAAGGGAGATAAACTATTGGATCATGAGGGGAGGACTCGAGAGATCAGTGATACCATAAGGTGAAACAACATTAGGATAATTGGGGTCCCAGAGGAAGAGGAAAGGGGGGGGCAGAAGATATATCGCAGCAAATTATAGCTGAGAACTTCTCTCATCTGGGGAAGGAAACAGGCATTCAAGTCCAGGAGGCACAGAGGAGTCCCCCACCCCCAAATCAATAAAAATGGGTCAACACTTCAACATACAATAGTGAAGTTTGCAAATTTCAGAGACAAAGAGAAAATCCTGAAAGCAGCTCAGGACAATTCCATAACCTTCAGGGTAGAAACATTAGACTGGCAGCAGACCTATCCACAGAGCCCTGGCAGGCCAGAAAGGACTGGTATGATGTATTTAGGGTGCTAAATGAGAAAAGTAAGCAACCAAGAATACTTTATCCAGCTAGGATGTCATTCAAAATTGGAGAGATTAAGAGCATTCAGGACAAACAGAAACTAAAAAAATTTGTGATCACTAAACCAGCCCTGTAACAAATATTAAAAGGGATCCTTTAAGCAAAGAGAGAGCCCCAAAGTAACATAGACCAGAAAGGAACAGAGACAATATACAGAAACAGTCACTTTACAGGTAAAACAAAGACACTAATATCTTTTAATAGTTACTCTGAATATAATTGGGCTAAATGTCCCAATCAAATGACAAAGGTAACAGATTGGATAAAAAAGCAAGACCCATCAATATACTATCTGCAAGAGACTCATTTTAGACTCAAAGACACCTCCAGATTGAAGGTGAGGGGGTGGAAAACCATTTATCATGCTAATGGACATCAAAAGAAAGCTGGGGTAGCAATCCTTATATCAGACAAATTAGATTTTATTTTTAAATATTTTTTTATTTATTTGAGATGGAGAGAGAGAACACAAGTGGTGGGGCGGGGCAGAGGGAGAGGGAGAAGTGGGACTTCCCCCCCGATAAGCAGGGAGCCCAACATGGGGCTCAATCTCAGGACCCTGGAATCATGACCTGGGCAGAAGGTAGACGCTTAACTGACTGAGCCACGCAGGCACCCCAGACAAATTAGATTTTAAACCAAAGACTGTAATAAGAGATGAGTAAGGACACTATATCATACTTAAAGGGTCTATCCAACAAGACGATATAACAGTTGTAAATATTTATGCCCCTAACATGGGAGCAGCCAATTATATAAACCAAAATTAAAGAAATACATTGATAATAATACAATAATAGTAAGGGACTTTAACACCCCACTCACAACAATGGACAGATCATCGAAGCAGAAGATCAACAAGGAAACAAGGGCTTTGAATGACACACTGGACCAGATGGACTTAACAGATTTATTCAGAGCATTGCATCCTAAAGCAACAGAATACACATTCTTCTCAAGTGCACATGGAACATTTTCTTGAACAGATAACATACTGGGTCATCAGTCAGGTCTCAACTGGTACCAAAAGACTGGGATCATTCCCTCCATATTTTCAGACCACAGTGCTTGAAACTTGAACTCAGTCACAGGAAATTTGGAAGGAGCTCAAATACATGGAAGCTAAAGAGCATCCTACTAAAGAATGAATGGGTCAATCAGGAAATTAAAGAATTTAAAAAATTCATAGAAACAAATGATAATGAAAACAATAGTTCACAACCTTGGGATGCAACAAAGGCAGTCCTAAGAGGGAAGTATATAGCAATACAAGCTTCTCTCAAGAAACAAGAAAGGTCTCAAACACACAAACACAAAAGGCCTCAAACCTAACCTTACACCTAAAGGAGCTGGAGAAAGAACAGCAAATAAAGCTTAACCCAGCAGGAGAAGAAAAATAATAAAGAGTAGAGCAGAAATCAATGAGATAGAAACCAAAAGAACAGTAGAACAGATCAACGAAACTAGGAGCTGGTTCTTTGAAAGAATAAGATTGATAAACCCCCAGCCAGACTTATTAAAAAGAAAAAGGACCCAAATAAATCGTGAATGAAAGAGGAGCGATCACAACTACCACCAAAGAAATACAAACAATTATACACCAACAAATTAGTCAATCTGGAAGAAACTGATGCATTCCTAGAGACATATAAACTACCAAAACTGAAACAGGAAAAAGTAGAAAACCTGAGCAGACTTAAAACTAGCAAGAAAATTGAAGCAGTAATCAAAAAGCTCCCAACAAAGAAGAGTTCAGGGCCAGATGGCCTCCCAGAGGAATTCTACCAAACATTTAAAGAAGATTTAAAATCTATTCTTCCGAAGCTGTTTAAAAAATAGAAATGGAAGGAAAACTTTCAAATTCATTCTATGAGGCCACCATTACCTTAATCCCCAAACCAGACAGAGACCACACCAAAAAGAATTACAGATCAATATCCCTGATGAACATGGATGCCAAAATTCTCACCAAGATACTAGCCAATGGGATCCAACAGTACATTAAAAGGATTATTCACCACAACCAAGTGGGATTTATTCCTAGGCTGCAAGGGTGGTTCAACATCTACAAATCAATCAATGTGATACACTACATTAATAAAAGAAAGGACAAGAACCATATGATCCTCTCAATAGATGCAGAAAAAGCATTTGACAAAGTATAGCATCCTTTCTTGATTAAAACTCTTCACAGTGTGGGGATAGAGGGAACATGCCTCAATATCATAAAAGCCATATATGAAAAGCCCACAGCAAATAACATTCTCAATGGGGAAAACCTGAGAGCTTTTTCCCTAAGGTCAGGAACACAACAGGGATGTCCACTCTCACCACTGTTGTTCAACATGGTACTAGAAGTCCTAGCCTCAGCAATCAGATAACAAAAAGAAATAAAAGACATCCGAATCAGCAAAGAAGTCAAACTTAACTCTTTGCAGATGACATGGTACTCTATGTGGAAAACCCAAAATACTCCACTCCAAAATTGCTAGAACTCATACAGGAATTCAGCAAAGTGGCAAGACATAAAATCAATGCACAGAAATCAGTTGCATTTCTATACACTATCAATGAGACAGAAGAAAAGAGAAATCAAGGACTCGATCCCACTTAAATTGTACCAAAAATCATAAGATACCTAGGAATAAACCTAACCAAAGAGGTAAAGGATCTGTACTCAGAAAACTATAGAACACTCGTGAAAGAAATTGAAGAAGACATAAAGAAAATGAAAAATGCTCTGTGCTCATGGATTGGAAGAACAAATATTGTGAAAATGTCAATGCTACCTAGAGCAATCTAAACATTCAGTGCAATCCCTATCAAAATACTATCTACTTTTTTCAAAGAAATGGAACAAATAATCCTAAAATTTGTATGGAACCAGAAAAGACCCTGAATAGCCAGAGGAATGTTGAAAAAGAAAACCAAAGCTGGCGGCATCACAATTCCAGACCTCAAGCTCTATTACAAAGCTGTAATCATCAAGACAGTATGGTACTGGCACAAAAACAGACACATAGATCAATGGAACAGAATAGAGAACCCAGAAATGGATGCTCAACTCTGTGGTCAACTAATCTTCAACAAAGCAGGAAAGAATGTCCAATGGAAAAAAGACAGTCTCTTTAACAAATAGTGTTGGGAAAACTGGACAGCCACATACAGAAGAATGAAACTGGACCATTTTCTTATACCACACACAAAAATAGACTCAAAATGTATGAAAGTCCTAAATGTGAGACAGGAATCCATCAAAATCCTAGAGGAGAATACAAGCAGAAACCTCTTTGACCTCAGTGGCAGCAACTTGGTAGACATGTCTCCAAAGAAAGGGAAACAAAGGCAAAAATGAGCTATTGGGACTTAAGATAAAAAGCTTTTGCACAGCAAAAGAAACAATTGATAAGACCAAAAGACAGACTACAGAATGGGAGAAGATATTTGCAAATGTTTTATCAGATAAAGGGTTAGTATCCAAAATCTATAAAGAACTTATCAAACTCAACACCCAAAAAAACAAATAATCCAATCAAGAAGTGGGCAGAAGACATGAACAGACATTTCTCCAAAGAAGACTTCCAAATTGCCACAGACACATGAAAAAGTGCTCAACATCACTCGGCATCAGGGAAATACAAATCAAAACCACAATGAGAAAAAAAAAAAAAAAAACCACAATGAGATATCACCTCACACCAGTCAAAATGGCTAAAATGAACAAGTCAGGAAATGACAAATGTTGGCAAGGATGCAGAGAAAGGGGACCCCCTTTCACTGTTGGTGGGAAAATAGGCTGGTGCCACTACTCTGGAAAACACTATGGAGGTTCCTCAAAAAGTTAAAAATACAGCTACCCTACGACCCAGCAATTGCACTACTAGGTATTTACCCCAAAGATACAAATGTAGTGATCCAAAGGGGTACCTGTACCCCAATATTTATTTATTTTTTATTTTTTAAAGATTTTATTTATTTATTTGAGAGAGAGAGAGAGAATGAGAGAAAGCACGAGAGGGAAGAGAGTCAGAGGGAGAAGCAGACTCCCTGCTGAGCAGGAAGCCCGATGTGGGACTCGATCCCGGGACTCCAGGATCGTGACCTGAGCCGAAGGCAGTCGCTTAACCAACTGAGCCACCTAGGTGCCCTGTACCCCAATATTTATAACAGCAATATCCACAATAGCCAAACTATGGAAAGAGCCCATATGTCCATTGACAGATGAATGGATAAAGAAGAGGTGAGATACACACACACACACACACACACACACACACACACACACACACACACACACACAGGAATATTACGCAGTCATCAAAAAATGAAATCTTGCCATTTGCAATGAAGTGGATGGAACTAGAGTGTATTATGCTAAGCACAGTAAGTCAAGCAGAGAAAAACAATTATATGATTTCACTGATACGTGGAATTTAAGAAACAAGGCAGAGGAGCATAGCAGAAGAGAGGGAAAAATAAAACAAGACAAAACCAGAGAGGGAGACAAACCATAAGAGGCTCTTTATTTCAGGAAACAAACTGAGGGATGCTGGAGGGTAGCAGGTGGGGAATGGGGTAACTTGGTGATGGGCATTAAGGAGGATGTAATAAGCACTGGGTATTGTATACAGCTAATGAATCACTGAACTCTTACCTCTGAAACTAATAATATGCTAGATGTTAATTAATTGAATTTAAATAAATTAAAAATAAATAACAATAAACAAGTTTGGTTTAGATCAAGTCTAGGCATAGGAGTTTGGCCAAGGATAAGGAGGGCCAGCTCTAGTTGGTCACGGATGACTCTTGTCAATACCATTCACTTAAAACAGTCTAAGACAAGGTGGGTGTAATATATTTATCTGTTTCTCATAAAGAGCCAATCCTTTGCCAGAAAATGTAGGTTCCCTTCTGTGAATTATACTTTACCAGAAACCATGGGCTTCCTGGAATGACTGTTAAAATCCCAGGTCTCTGGGATTTTATTTTTATTTCTGCTGGAGTATTTTAAAGCAGCTCTCAAACATACCATTTCTCCCTTAATTAGTGCAGTTCATGTGTCTTTTTTTTTTTAAATAAAGTCCCAATACTCTTATCCCCATCCTCAACAGAATTAACATCAATTCCTTTTATTACCTAGTAGACATCTAAATCCATGTTCAGATTTCCTCAGTTGGCTCAAAATAGCTTTTTATACAAAACTATTTTGTTTGGATTGGGATTCAAGCAACCTACACACTTTGCATTTGGTTGTTATATTCCTTAAGTCTATTTTATTTATGAGTTCATCTCTCCTTCTCCACCCTTCTACCATTTAGTGATTGAAAAGTTGGGTCATGTGTCCTATAGAATTCCCTAAATTTTGGATTTTTCTGATTTTCTATGATGTCATTCAAAAATTTTCCTGTATCCCCTGTATTTTCTATAAACTGATAGATCTGGAGGAGTTATCAATTCAGGTGACTGATTGATTGATTGATTTAGGCAACAATACTCATTGGCTATGCTTTAACCTTCCTATTGCATCACATTAGTAGAAAGTGATACTAAGCTTGATTAATGGGTTCAGCTAGGTTGATATAATTTTATTTAAAATTCTTAATTCTGAATATAACATATTCACTGTAGAAAATTTGAAAAATACAGAGAACAATCAAGAAGAAAATAAAAAGCAAGCGTATTCCTACATTCTAAAGACTACTGTTTACATTTGGTGTATATCTTTCCTGGTTTCTTCCATTTTGGTTGATTAATCTTGAAACTTTCTCCTTTCTCTCCCTTATTGGACTTATGCTACCTTTTAAAATACCATCCAGTAAGTCCTTTAGTTAACAAATATTTTGGGGTGCCTGTTACATTTTTGTGATACTAGAAAGAAGGAAGACGGAGGAAGGGTTCAATTTGAGCATATGCCTTGTAGCAGTTGCTTTTACATTAGTTTTTACTTATATTCACAATGACCTTGTCAGAAAGGTATTATATTCCCCTTTTATAAAAGAGGAAATGGAGACTCAGACCTCTTGAAGTCTTTGAGTTCAAAGAGTCTTGAAGTCTTTTAATTCCAAATCCAAAGTCCTAACACTAATTTTCTTCCTGAGTTTTGTGGAACTGGTCAAATAGGAGCATTCTATCTAATCGGTTAAGAATGTACCTGATGGTATGAAAAAACCTCATAGTTGCTTAAAAGCTTGAGAGATTTTATTTGATAGTCAGCAAGGCAAACTCATTTAAGTGTATGAAAATAAAGTAGGGCACGTGCTGTGATGAGCACACATTTAACTAATGAATCTTTGCACACTGCATCAAGGACTAATTACGCATTATACAGTGCCTAACTGAACATAATAAAAGAAAATGGAGAAAGTTCTCCATTTTTCAGAGATTAAAAAATAGTTTTGCAAGTTTTCCGTGTTCTACTTCATCTTTACTATTTATCTTTTCTTGCGATACTGGCACTTAGAGCCTTTAACTTCAAGTGCGTAAAGGAATGAAAAAGAGGACAAAAACCTGTGATGGAGGAGTTAGGGTTTTAGATTATCCATAAATCCTGTGTCATATCAATTCTTCATTGCATGAGTTAAATCAAAGAAGCACAGAATTTTAGAACTGGAAGGTATTTTAAAGATCATCTTCTACAACATTCTCAATATGTAATGAAAAGTCCAAAGCCCTAGGTTCAGTGCCTTTCCTCAGGTAACTCAATTATTTTGATATCAAGGCATGAGTTGAACTCAACATCTTTGACCTTCAGTTATATATTGCCATTGTGTGAGTTTATCCCATATTGAGAAAATTTCCCTGGATGAACCAAAGGAAATGTTTAAACAATCTTTTCGTTATACTTGGGGTGGGTACTGATTTTACCAGACTCAGAAGCACGTCCTACGGTCATAAAAATACGTGCCAAGAGTGGTTTCCTACTATTGTGAGAGCTGAGGGCTGGGGTACAAAGAGGGACTTCAGACAGGGAGAGAAAACACATTTGAAATAAGGGCATGATTATATTTTCTAGAGTTTCTTTAATCCTCTGCAGTAAAAGTTTAAATAAATGTATCTTTTAGAGACACTGAATAGGTTTAATTCCAAAATAAAGGTAGGAAAATAATAAGCTTGTTTGTAGTATTACTGGTCATGCTTTTTTTAAAGTGGAAATATTTGCATATAGAAAAGTACAAATACGTAAAACTTGTTAGGGAAAACTGAAGCAAAATCTTTCACCATGCTAACTTAAAATGCATACATAAGAGAAATAAATGGCAGGAAAGAGCTAATTGTTCACTGAGTAATAAGCCCTGGGGACAATGGTTTAAAGCAGCTAGATGATGTGTTTAGTATCCAGTTTCCTACCATTCTGTATAAACATTGCCTCTCTGTTTCCTTCATGGATAAATTTAACCTAAAAATCAGTCAGTGTCTCCAGTGCTGTCCTGTTTGTAGGGCAATAATCAGTACACAGGTTTTTGACACTTTGTGGCTTATAGGATATCCTTCAGCAGACAGACATGTGCATTAGTCATCCATTTTATGATGATATTTCTGGACTGCATACAGGGACTGATGGTGCCATGTGGTATATGGCTATTTATTCTGGCTTCTAAGCAATTGGAATGCAGGGAACTATTTAGTTCCATGGTACTTGACAGAAGGGAACAGATTTGCTAGACAAGGTTGAAAATAAGCATGTCATTGTGGGCTGAAAATAAATTGGCATAAATGTAGTATCCTTCCTATATGCATAGCCACTAGTAAAGAATAATATCAGACACCATTCACATTCAAGCTAAAGAAGTCTTTAAAAAATACATAATGGAGGAAAAGAAACCCTCATGTACCCATCAATTAACCTCACAATTATCAAAGGATAACCAATCTAGTTTGTCCCAGTCTACTCCCCAGCCCTGACTATATTAAAGCAAATTCCAGACATCAAATTATTTTATCCACAAATATTTTAGTATTTATCTCTAAAAAACATGGACTCTTTAAAAAAAAAAAAAAACCACCACACTATCACATCTAACAAATGGACAAAAATAACTTAATCTATTAAATACACTGTTACAGTTGAAATTTCCCCGTGCCTCATAAACGTTTTTGTTTCTTTTATTTTTAAGTTTGTATGTTTGAATCAGTGTCCATACATTGCAGTTGGCTGTTTATGAAATCCTTTTTTAAATTAAAAAATTCTTTTAAATTTAACTGTGGTAAAATACACATACATAAAGTTTACTACCTTCACCATTTTTACATGTATAGTTCAGGATTGTTAAGTACCTTGACACTGTTGTATGATCATCACCACCACCCATCTCCAGAACTCTTTGTATTTTGCCACACTGAAACAATTCCCCAGCCCCTTGGCAACCACCATTCTACTTTCTGTCTCATTGAATTTGATCACCCTAAGTACCTCATATTAGTGCAGTCATACTGTATGTATCCTTTTGTGACTGGCTTATTGCACTCAGCATAATGGTCTCAAAGTTTGTCCATGTTGTAGTATGTGTCAGAATCTCACTCCTTTTTAAGGCTGAATAATATTCTATTGTGTGTATATACCACATTTTTTTTTTTTTTTATCTAGTCATCTTGTTGGACAGTTGGGTTGCTTTCACCTCTTGGTTGCTATGTAATGCTTCTTTGAACATGGATGTACAGATATATTTTTGATACCTGCTTTCAGTTTTTCTGGATGTATACCCAGAAGTGGAATTACTAGATAATACGGTAATTCTATTTTAATTTTACTTTAAGGAATGATCACACCATTTTCCTTAAGGGCATACCATTTTACATTCCCTGCAACAGTGCACAAGAGTTCCAATTTCTCCACAATGTTGACAACTCTTGCTCTTTTCTGTTACTTACGGGTTTTTGTTTGTTTTATTAGTAGCCATACTAATGGGTGTAAGGCGGTATCTCATTGTGGTTGTGATTTGCATTTCCCTAGTGACTAATGATGAGCATCTTTTCATGGCCATTTGTATATCTTCTTTGAGAGATGTCTATTCAAGTCCTTTTGCCCAGTTTTTAAACAGGTTACTTGGTTTTTGTTTTTATGTTATAGGAGTTCTTTTTTTAAGGAAGATTTTAATTTATTTATTTGTCAGAGAGAGAGAGCAAACAAGCAGGGGGAGTGGCAGGTAGAGAGAGAAGCAGGCTCCCCGCTGAGCAAGAAGCCTGATGCAGGACTTGCTCCCAGGACCCTGGGATCATGACCTGAGCCCAAGGCAGACGCTTAACCAACTGAGCCACCCAGGCGTCCCTAGATATATTTCAAAAGAAAGAATGTTACCAGGTAGGTAGAGGTTTATGACTAACATAAGGATGAAAAGGCCAAGTACCATCCACAATGCACACACACACCTCAGCATAACAATAGCAACACTACTATCAACAATATGATTATCGAAAACAGTTCACAAAATATTTTCTTAGTTTCCTTGTTCTTAAAGTGTATCTCACTAGGCATGTACAGTTAAAATTGCTAAACTTGTCCAACTTTCAAGTAGCAGCTTTGTTGAGCTATAATTCGCATATCATACAATTCACACACATCATAAAATTCAGCAGTTTTTAGCATATTCACAGTTATGCAACCATTGTGGCAAAATAATAAATTTTAGAACATTTTCATTATGCCAACCTGTATACATTAGCAGTCAGTTCTCATTTTCCCCCAACTGCCCTCCTAGGTCTAGGTAAACACTGACCTACTTTCCATCTTGATGGATTTGCCTAATCTGTATATTTTACATAAATGGAATCATATGTGTTATTTTGTGTTTGGCTTCTTTCACTTAGCATAATGTTTTCAAAGTTCATCCATGTTGTATCTATTAGTACTTCATTCCTTTTTATTACTCAATAATATTCCATTGTGGTTATACCAGATTTTATGTATCTATTCATCAGTTGATGGACATTTGGGTTGTTTCCAATTTTGCCTTTTATGAATAATGCTTCTATGAGCATTTGTGTATAAGGTTTTGCATAAACATATGTCTTCATTTCCCTAGGGTATATACCTAGGAGTTGAATTTCTGGGCCATAGGGTTAACTATGTTTAACTTTCTGAGGAACTGCCAGAATGTTTTTTTGTTTTTTTTTTTAAAGATTTTATTTATTTATTTGAGAGAGAGAGACAGAGATAGTGAGAGACATAGTGAGAGAGAGCATGAGCAGGGAGGAGAGGGAGAAGCAGACTCCCCACGGAGCAGGGAACCCGACACAGGGCTCGATCCTAGGACCCTGGGACCATGACCTGAGCCGAAGGCAGACACTTAACTGACTGAGCCACCCAGGCGCCCCGGAACTGCCAGAATGTTATCCATAGCAGCTATATCATTTTATGTTTCCACCAGCATTGCACAAGGGTTCCAATTTCTCCACATCCTCCCTAACACAAGTTATTATTTGACTTTTTTATTATAGTCATCTTAGTGATGTTTTATTGTGACTTTGATTTGTATTTCCCTTGTGGCTAATGCATGCTCTAGGTTTCATTTGTTCTTTTCCAATATCTAAAAGTGGAAGTTTAGGTTTTGGTTTCAGATTTTTCTTCTTTTTTTTTTTCTTCTTCTTTTTAAAATATAGGCATTTAAAGCTATAAGTTTCCCTCTAATCACAGCTTTTGCTGCATCCCATAAATTTTGGTATGATATGTTTTCATTTTCATTCATTTTAAGGTATTTTATAATTTTTCTTATGATTTCTTCTTTGATTGGTTATATGATTTCTTCTTTGATGGTTGTTGTTTAATTTTAGCATCTTCAATTTCGTTCTGTACTGATTTCTATTTTCATTCTATTGTTGTTGGAGAACATAGTTTATGTGATTTCAATTATTCTAAATTTAATGAGTTTGTAGCATGGCCTAGAGTATGATCTGTTCTGAAGAATGTTCTGTGTGTTCCGGAGAAGAATATGTGTTCTGTTGTTGGAGTGGAGTGTTCTATAGATTTCTGTAGAACTAGTTGGTTTACAGAGTTCTTCAAATCTATTTCCATGCTGAGCCTCTATCTAGTTGTTCTATTTATACTGAAAGTGGGGTATTGAAGACTCCAACTATTATTGTTGAATTGATTATTTCTCCCTATAATTCTATCAGTTTTTGCTTCATGAATTTTGGGTTTCTGCTATTAGAAGTGTACAGGTTTATAATTACTACATCTTCCTAATAGATTGACCCTTTTATCTTTACAAAATTGTCCTTTTTATCAATAGTAAATAATTTTGGTTAAAGTCTCTTTTGTCTGATATTAACATAATCACGCCAGCATTCCCATGGTTGTTGTTTGCATGATATATCTTTTTCTACCCTTTTACTTTCAGCCTATTTGTATTTTGAAATGAAAGTGTCTTGTGGACAGGGTATAGTTGAATTTTGATTTTTATCTGATCTGGCAGTCTCTGCCTTTGACTAGTGGAGTTTAATCCATTCACATTTAGTATCATTATCAATATAGTTGGATTTACATCTGCCATTTTTTTTTGTTTTCTATACATCTCATGTCTTTTTTCTTCTTCTGTTCCTCTTTTTACTGCTTTCTTTTGCATTTAATGTATATTTTCTAGTGTAACATTTTAATTCCTTTAATTTTTTTCACTTTTTCTCAGTAGTAGCTCTAGAGTTTACTTTATATATCCTGTTAGAATCTACTTAAAATATACACTAGCTTAATTCTAGTTCTATAAAACATATAAAGACACAAGACATTACTCTTATAAAGTTTGATTTGTTCTCCCATTTGTGCTATTATTATTAAACATTTATTATGTATGTTACAAATTCAATGGTACATTGTTATAATCATTACTTCATATAGTTTTATGTCTCTTAGAGAAGCTCTCATTTACTGTTTCTGGTTCTTTTCATTTATTCTTGTGGATTCTAGTTCCAGCTGGTGTCATTTCTTTACTCTTAAAAGTAAAGAGTAAAGCTTTGCTCCTACCCACCTCCTCTGTGATGTCACTGTCAAGTGTATTATATTTCTATATGTTATAGACTCAATAATATATTCATATACATATTGTTTTATGAAATTACTTTTAACTCAGTTAAGAGAGAAAGGGAAAAGAGATAATTCTGTTTACTGGTACTTTTTGTTTTTCTGTGTGGATTTTAATTACTGTCTGTTGTCACTTCCTTTCAGCCTGAAGACATTCCTTAGTATTTCTTCTATGGTGGTCTGTTAGCAAGGAATTCTCTCTGTTTTTATTTATCTAGAATTATCATTAATTCATCTCCACATTGGAAAGATAATTTTGCTGGATTTAAGATCCTCGGCTCACAAATTTTTTTTCTTTCAGCACTTTGAATATGTCATCCACTACAAGCTGGCTTTCAATCAGTTGTTAATCTTATTGAGATTCTCTTGTATGTGATGAGTCATTTTTTCTTGCTGCCTTCAAGATTTGCTCTGTTTTTGGCTTTCAACATTTTGATGTCTGCGTGTGTGGGTCTCTTTGAATTTATTCTACTTAGAGTTCATTCTGGAAAATTTGTTAAAACACAGACTACCCCCAGAGTTTCTGATTCAGTAGGTCTGATGTGGAGTCTGAGAATTTGCATTTCTAATAATTCCCAAGTAGTGCTGATGCTGCTGGTCCAGGACTATACTTTGAGAACCATTGCCATATAGCTTTGAGGATTTAGGAAAAATCGGGTAATTTTTATCAAATTAAAAAATAAAAGAGCATGTGCTATCACTTTAATCCTACTAAGATTTATTTTAAATAACAGATGTGTAATCTAAAAATCAAACAGAAATATGCAATCAATTCATGTTTCCTACAATTATGCATGTACTTATTTATGCTATTTGTCAGACAATCGTTGAATCAGGAGTCATATAGCTGCAAATCAATTCATGGTCTTTGTGGAAGGAAAAATTTAAAGGTCCTTTATCTCCCTCTAGCCTCTAACTAAAATTTTGCAGGCTGGACATTTGCCAAAAAAAAAAAAAAAAGGAATTACAGAGATTCTTAAAATTTAGCATTGACTTATGGGGTAGAAAGCTAAATGAAAGGCCATTTAAATACATAAATATAAAAGTTGATTCAAATGTGGTACATATGAGAGAATACTAAAGAACCTTGAAAGAACCCAGGGAAGGAAATTGGAAAGAATTCATTGTGTCATCTACTCCATCCCCCTTCTTGGTTTTAAATCTAATTGAGCCCTCAGTAACAAGTGGGATGTTAAAAATGTGTTGATCTCTTTTCTAGATTTTGGGTTTTACCCAAGTACCTACTAAGTAAATCTCTTTTATTTTTCAAAACAGCTGGTGGTTTAAAGTGGTAAATTCAGTTGAATCTAGAGGGTAGGCTATGGGGAATTGAAATAGTTTTGTGTTAATTATTTACCCCTTGTTCAGAGTCTTCTGTAGTACTTGTCTCTTCTGCTTCTTGGATAACAGACTGCACTTGCCACTTGCTTCTGTCTATAATACCTGCTTTCCATGCTGTCAGCTCCTGCTTTTTGCTAGGAAGCTAACTCCCAGGTTTCTTCTGGATGAAACTGGAGAATCTAATCACGTATCTAAGTGCCCTACATGCTGGAAAATCTCTTTAGCACAAAGAAAAGACTTGTCCACAGGCTCCATGGTTTTGACACAAGGCTTCCTGGCTGATCTACTAACAGCTAAACTCTATGGAGAGTACTGAGCAGTTGGATACTCCCAGATTCCTTTATTTAGCTAACACGTGGCCCTGTATCCTACGCTGTGGCCAAAACCTCACATACAATCAGTCTTCTGTTGGAGTGAAAGGAAGATTGTTGGCTCCCTATGAACATAACTACAGCCCCTGATGGAGCACTTTTCTTAGGTTTCTCAGGAGTTAAGTGATCCACCAGAACTGATAAATAGTTCATAGTTCTACTCACCAGCATTCTATAACTTCTATCTGCACCCTAACAGAGGTTGGCACAAATTTTACTATATGACTAATTTCAGTGGTAATTCATGGGTCCCATCCACAGCAGTGACAGTAACTCCCCCAGCTTAAACAGGCAATGAAACCAACTAGAGGGAAAGTTTGATATCAGTTCAGGTTTCCTTTATTTAGGGATCTCAAGTACCCAAGACTGACATCCCTACCCCTCCATCTCCAAGGATTCTATCCCCTAAACCTGACACCCAGGATTGAGTGAGTAGAGCCCAGCACCATCTCCCAGAGGAGGCCCAGCTCTGTCTCCATCATATGGTCTCAGCTCCACCTGCAAGAGTCCCTATCTTATTTCTAACCATTTCATCTTAAGCACTGTGTTCCCTACAATCCGTAGGCAGAACTCTCACATTCCACACAGTTCATCAGAGATTTGGGTGCACCAGGGGACTTTGTTGCCCTGCAAGACTGCCTGCTAGTGAGTATAAGGACGGACCTGATGTCAGGAGGATCCCCCGAAGAACTTTCTCCTGGTGAGTTCCATACTCCATACCTTGGGGTTGGAAGTCCAGATGAGAACACAAGGATCTTCTTATCACCTCAGGCAGAAGTGCGATGGCTTCCTAAGTGGTCTTCTCCTGTCCACGTTTCCCTCTTTTCAATTCTCCACATGGAAATCAGGAAATCTCATTGTGTCTTTCCTTTATTGAAAACCCTTTCCTGTCTCACCTGTATACCCTTGCCCTTGACAGTCTCTCCAGTCCCACCTTGTGCTACCTTCTTCCTATGCCAGTTTTCTTTTAGTTCCTCAAATGCCATGCTCCTTCCTGCCTTGAGCTTTTCCACATGCTGTTCCCTTTGACTCTTTAACTTAGTGATTCCCACTCATCTTTCCAAGCTCAGTTCAAATGTCACTTGCTCAGGGAAGCTGTCCTTGAAGCCCCAGAGCAGATGCACTCCCCCATTATTCCCTTTATAGCTCTAATTCCATTCCTTCCTAGTTTGTAATTGTAAGTCTGAGTAATCTTGAATGTCTTCCTCCTAATTGGCTTGTAAGCTTCATGAAGGCAGAATCTATGTCTATAAAGGTTTCCCCTAGATCCTGAGTACCCACATGGTGGGGGCTTGATAAATACTGACTGAATGACTAAATTAATGAAAATAAAAATGGAATGTTTCTATCATAGGCTCCACCAGCTGGTGAGTACAGATGTAGGTCAGTACCTTCATGCACTTTCAGTAGTTCTGTCACATGTGTGACAGCTAAGAATTTTTTCCTTCTGTGTGACATGCAGATATTCTCTATGACAGCTGCAGGAGTGGACACCTGGATTTACCTCCAGTTTCTTCTCCTTCAGTCTCTCTCTTCTCCCCTCTGGCTCACCTAAAATACTCACCAGACAAGTGTGGACACCGCACCCGCCCCCCATGGATATGCACACACAATTTTGACACAGCATATAACTGGCAAAGGTAGCTTTAGAACTCTGACTTCTTGAATTCTACAAAAATGTTTTTTCACCTTATTTATTTAATGAGATCTATTAGTTGGCCTTGTTCTGTTAAAAAATAATATTAGTCAGATAATAACATAACCTTTCTTTGAGATTCACAAATTTCTCAAAAGTCTCATTTCCTAGGGATCTTAATAAAAACTTCACACCACTTGGAATTCTTTTTTTTTTTTAAAGATTTTATTTATTTATTTGAGAGAGAGAGAATGAGAGATAGAGAGCACGAGAGGGAAGAGGGTCAGAGGGAGAAGCAGACTCCCTGCTGAGCAGGAAGCCCGATGTGGGACTCGATCCCGGGACTCCAGGATCATGACCTGAGCTGAAGGCAGTCGCTTAACCAACTGAGCCACCCAGGCGCCCTTGGAATTATTTTCTAACAGCACATGTTTCACTCAAACTCTTTTCTGGCCATTTAACTTTTCACTTATGTTTAGATTTTGTTTTCTGAAAAGATCATAAGCTATTTGAGGAGAGAGTTTATGGGTCTTCTGCTTTATATTCTCCCCAACCCGTACGGGTGCATAAAAGGTACTTAGCACATTTCTCCCAATTGTTTTCAGAAAGAGAAGTTACATTGAAAAGGAAAAGAAAATGAACTAATCCTTAGAAGTTATTACAAAATTGTACATTCTGTAATTATATTTCATGTCCCACGACAAAGGAAAATGAAGACTGTAAGCAACAAGGTAAACCTGTATTCTAGCTAGTTGAAATAAAAGCCATGTTAACTGTGAAAGTAAGTTACTGTTCACAACCAGAAAGAAGACAGAGTCAGAAATTATCTTCTTAATGGAAAACTGTTTTCACAACCTACTTTGGATTAAAAAGTCCTTGTGGCTTAAACATTCTATTATGGCCAACTTTAACTCATATATGATTAACTTTTTTTAAAAATTATCTCATTGAATTTCATAAACTCTCTGAGGAGGACTTAGAGCATATGCAATCATGTAGAAGAAGGTAATGTGAATCAGAGAAAAGCTTCCTGACTTCAGACTAAAGATTCTCTGGGTTGAGAGGAAAGGTCAAGTCCAGATGGCAAATGAACAAGAGGAGAACTTATCCTAGTGGATCACTGAAGAGGGAACTGATCTTGCCCCACTGGGGAGGAACAAACTAACAGAAGCACCAGGTAAGTTTGTGGGAACTGAAAGGAGAGACAATCTAGATGTGATCTTAGATAGAAGTTCAAGGAAACCCAAGATCTCAGGGACTAAAGGGCCGTGTGGCACATATGAGTCTGGGACAGCTTTCAGCATCGCATGGGTCACAATGTGGCCTACAAGCAGACAGATGGTTCTATGGCCTGCGTGCACCCCACTGCACCCCAGTTTCCAAGACCCGGCTTGGCAATGGAATGAATTTTGGTATACCTCAGAGTCTGTATAGAAGTTAAAAGGGTAGTTGTCAAACCTATAGGGGCCTTTGTAATGTGATCATGGGGATGGTGCATCAGTCCCCTGTATGTCCAGTAAACAAATATGAAACAGGATAAGTGGCTAAATGAAGATGAGGACAGACAGTCAAGGACCAGACACCACATCTCCCAGTGCTTTAACACTCCACAAGCACCCCAGAAATTAAATGTATCCCTTTGGTATATATTGACTAAATTTAAATTTTTACCACTTAGAGGGCAGGGGCTCTAAATAGAAAATAAGTTAGAGGAAAATAAACTTACTGTTTCTTACACAGCTGGGGCTGTGAGCTGAAAGTGAAACCAAAACACAAACCTCTTTTGAAATGCTAATGTTCTGCATTCACATATTATTATGTGAACAGAATGTTTCTTTAATTCATAGCCAACCTCTTGCCTAGTTTTGAACTAGCAGGAGAATATGGGGTGTTTGGGGGAAGAAGAAAGGAGGTAGGAGTGTTGTTGTGAAAGGATTCTCTTTCTAATGGGAGGAGAAGGAGGGGGAATTAAGAGAAAAAGAAAGAGAAGAAAATAGGCAAATGAATATCCAACATCTCTTTTGTTCTCATTATGATATTCATTCTGAATTCATGGGATTTTCTGTTTTTCTAACATATTCACTAAGGATACTTTAACCTAGGCTACTGAAATTGTAATGTTATATGAGGTATAGAAAAAACAATGCTAGGTTTACTATCACAACCCAGATTTAATTTCTGGCTTTGCTGTTTAATGTATGTGTGACTTTGGACAATACCTTAACCTATTTGAACTTCCTTTTCTTCAACTGTAAAAAGGGTTTTAATAAAATACATCCCATTGAATTACTGAGAGAACAGAGTCAGTGCACATGAAAGAGGTTTGTAAATGGTACAAAACTGCCCAATGTGGGGCATCATTTTGTGGTGGAAGAGACAATGGGGAGAGATAATGCAGGTGGAGAAGGCACATGGAGCTGATGGGTGCTATTCTGGGATCTCTGAACAAACAGTTCAACACAAGGACACCAGGCTTACTGGAATAAAGTGGTCCAGAAGAGAAAAAGGAGGAAAGGAGTTATATGGGCATCAAAGACAAACCCAGATATCATGCTGGAAATTTAGTAATGACATCAAACTCTTTTTACTTATGCTTAGCTGTAGAGTCTCTTGCTCATTTAGCTTAGAGATCTACTTACGATTAGTATAAGGTACACTGCCCTGTACTTAAAGAATAAGACAGTCACTTCTCATGCCTTCAGTAAGAAAAATTAATGGAAATTGGGAAGGGGCTGAGGGGATGGACCAAATGGGTAAAGGGGAGTGGGAGATACAGGCTTCTAGTTATGGAATGAATAAATCATAGATATAAAAGGTACAGCACAGGGAATATAGTCAACGATATTGTAATAGTATTGTATGGTGACGGATAGTAACTACACTGTGGTGAGCATAATGTATAGAGATGTCAAATCACTATGTTGTACACCTGAAAGTAATTTAACGTTGTGTGTCAACTCTACTTCAGTTAAAAAAAAAGAGAGAGAGAGAGAGAGGGAGAAACCATAGTAATTGGGGCTTTAGGAACCGGGAGTTGATCTTTCAACCACTAGAAATCCTTCTTAGTTATTGTCCTTACCATGAAAGCCCCTGGATATTAGTTCAACTGATTGTTCTTCCTTTCTGACATCTCTGGAAGTTTCGCACTTCTGGGTGAAAATCTTTGTCAGTACTCTTTGAAAGCTGGGAATTAAGAGAAGGCTTTAAATCTCGCCTCAGATGACATGCAGAAAAGTCTGAAATAGCAGCAATCTTTTTGATTTAGTACAGTGTTGGAGTCCTTTAGTTGTGAAATGAGATGAAAATTCCATTCACCAGAATTCTTTTGAAGTCATGTTTGGTAGGAATATTTTGTTATGCTACCTAGGGTGGGGATGAAATCTCAAAAACACAGCTTGGTTGCACATGATGGTCACTAGACTGTCTTCTCAGGAGTGTAGGCCCAATCAACTAGAGCCCTCTGGGTTTCACTGAACATTTTGATGAGTTTAGGATTGTGAATTTGGGTGTAGAAGCCAAGAAGAGGCAAATGTTTTGCATAAATAGAGAGGAAATATATTTGAAGTAGGAGAGAAAGATAGATCTTGTGTAAAACTCCAGAGCCATCAAAGATGGAGCAGTATTGGAGAAGGGGTATTAAAGAGAGATCTCTGGTACTGGGGAGCCAAAGAGGGATGTCAAAGAACAGATATGTTAACAGCTCCCATAAACATTTTATTTTGAAAAATAACAAAACTTTAGAAAATTTCCAAGAACTGTACAATAAACACTGGTGTACCCCTTACATATACATATACATGTATACAGAGGGACAGAGAGTATACTCATAAATGTGTGTATTGACATTTTGTATATAGATAGGCAGATAAAAAAGTAGATACAGAGAGAAATGTGTATATATATATATATATGTATTTTTTTTTCTGAACCATGTGAAAGTTGTTTGTGGGACATCATGAAACTCCACCACTAAATACTTCAGTATGTGTCTTCTGAGAATAAGGCCATTCTCCTATATGACCACAATACAATTATCCCACTCAGGAACTTAAACTTGATGTAATACAATATCTAATACTTAGTGCATATTCAAAATTCCCCCATTGTCCCAATGATATCCTTATAAATATCCAATTTAAGGGGGATTTTAAAATTGTTTGCTGTGTTCAACATAAATGCCTTTTCCATGTTCCCCACAAAATCATCAAAAGCAACCACGTTTCTCATTAATATTTTTTTGCCAGTAATTTCTATGGGGAAACTTATAGATGTCCCATGTCCAGATTGGCAGGGAGTGAAAATAGAAATAATAGCAGCTGCCAGAAGAGAGGTTGGTTGACACCGATTACATTTGAGCCAGCTATTTGGAGGAGAGGAGCGTTGTAGAGTCAGGAAGTGACGGAGACAGATTGAAAACCACCTAGACTATTCTTAGGGTGCTGCCCCTTTTCTTCCCACCCATGTTTTAAATCTGTCCTCTCTTAGTTGTTAGTATGCTTCCCAGATCCTACCATTTACACTCAGCTTGCTTTCATAGGTCTTAAAAAAAAAAAGATTCTATTTTTAGAGAAGTTTTATATTTACAGAAAAATTGAGAAAATAGTACAGAGTTCCCATGTATTCCCTCTCCCTCTGCACACAATTTCCCCTATTATTAACATCTTACAGGGCGCCTGGGTGGCTCAGTTGGTTAAGCGTCTACCTTTAGCTCAGGTCATGATGCTGGAGTCCCGGGATCAAGTCCTGCATTGTGCTCCTTGCTGAGCGGGGAGACTGCTTCTCCCTCTCCCTCTGCTCCTCCCCACTGTTTGTGCTCTCGCACTCTCAAAAAAAAAATCTTACATTAGTATGGTATGATTCACCAATATTCACAAATTATGATTAATGAGGTCCGTACTTTATTCAGACTTCTATAGTTTTTAACCTAATGTCCTTTCTGTTCCAGGATCCCATCCAGGAACCAAAATTACATTTAGTTGTTATTTCTCCTTAGGCTCCTTAGACTGTGATGGTTTCTTAGACTTTTCTTGTTTTTCATATCCTTGACAGTTTTGAACTCATAGGTTTTTTGATAATTCAATCTCCCTACATTGCTTGGCAGAGCACCACAACAAATATTATTTTGAAATAAGTAAAATCTCTGATAATTGGTGAAAATCAAATCGTGTTTGAAGTAGCTGCGTGGTAAGGATGATAAAGTTATTTTAGCAGCCTTGTTTGTTTTGGGTCAGATTATGACTACTTATTGATTAAATATAGGATAGAGAGTTCACAGCATTCATTGGGTGGCATTGTCTTCTCTGGGTGGATTTAGTCAGTGAAGCTCCAGGCACAAAGATCAACGGAGAGAGAACCATGCAGAAGGTGCCTTTTCCTCTGGAAACTTGTGTTGTTACAGACTACACATGGCAGATGTTTTATGCTTTTCTCTTTATCTTTGTAAGAATCATGGGGTGATTTGGCTTGAGACATATGCTATCCCTTACCAAGCAAGTATTTCTCTTGTCCTTTAATTTTTTTAAATCAAAGTATAATTTATACATAGTGATAAGCACAGATCTTATGTGCACAGTTAGAGGTGTTTTGATAAATGCATTCACCTGTGTAATCTACACCTCATCAAGATAGAGAACGCGTTCATCACTACAGAAAGTTATCTCATGTCCTTTCTAAGTAAACCCCTGCCCTTAACTCCCAGAGCCAACCCCTGGTTCAATTTCTTTCACCATAGATTAGGTTTGCTTGTCCTAGGACTTCATATAAATGGGATCACATAGTTTATACTCTTTTGTGTCTGGGCTTCTTTACTTTAACATAATGTTTTGAGATTCATTCATGTTTTGTGTCTATCAAAAGTTTACTCCATTTTGTTGCTGAGTAGTATTCATTGTATCAATATGCCATAATTTCTTTATCTACTTTTATATTGATGGAAATTTGTTTTTTCTGATTTTTTTTTTTTTTTTTGGCTATTTTGAATGAAGTTGTTGTGAACATTCTGGTTTATTTTGTGGACTTATGTTTCTCTTGAGTGTGGAATTTCTGGGTCATGTAGTTGGAGTGTATTCAATGTTATAAGAAAATGTCAAACCGTTTCCCAAAGAGGTTGTAACATTTTAGGGTCAGTGTTAGTTATCTACTGCTGCCTAACAATATTACCACAAATTTAACAGCATAAAGCAAAACACATTTATTATCTCCCAGTTTGGATCAGGAGACTGGGCATAGCTTAGCCGATCCTTTGCAAGGCTGTAATCAAAGTGTTGACCCAAACTGGGTTCTCAAATGGAGGCTTAACTGGGGAAGGACACGATTCCAGACTCATGTGGTTGTTGGCAGAATTCATTTACTTGTGCTGTGTGATTGAGGACTTCAGTTTCTTGCTGGCTGTTGGCTGGTGGTTGCCCTCAGCTGCTAGAGAGCTAGCAGTTCCTTTCCACGTGGGGCTCTTTCAGGTGGGCAGTTGCTTTCTCAAAGCCAGCAAAGGAGCAAGAGACTCCAAAAGGTGAGTGCTACAATCATAAAAAATGTAATCATGTAATCAAATATATTTATTCATATACATCCCATTACCTTTGCCATATTTTAATGTAACTCCCACTCATGCTCAAGGGGAGGGATCACATAGGGCATGAGTACAAGAAGGTGGGGATTAAAGGGGGCCACCTTAAGAGTATGTGTACCATATACTCCCAACATAAATGAATGAGAGTTTTGGTTGCTTCACATCTTTATCAACATTTGGTGTTGCCATATATTTAATTTTAGCCATTCCAGTTGTTGTAGAATATGCCACTGTGGTTTATTTTTATTTTATCTTATTTTGTGAGTATAGCTGACACACAATGTTAGTTTCAGGCTTACAACATAGTGATTTGACAAGTTTATATGTTACGCTATGCTCACCACAAATGTAGCTACCATCTGTCACCATACAACACTATTACAATATCACTGACTATATTCCCTATGCTGTGCCTTTTATTTCCATTGTGGTTTTAATTGGTACTTCTTTAATGTCTAATGATACTAAACATTTCTCCATGGGCTTATTGGCCAATCATATGTCTTCTTTTGGGAAATGCCTTTTCCATGTATTTTGCCCATTTAAAAGGTTGTGTTGTTTGTTTGTCTTTTTATTATTGAGTTGGAGAAGTTCCTTATATATTTTGGATAAAGATCCTTTGATAGATATATGTATTACAAATATTTTCTCTCTGTCTACATCTTGCCTAGGTTTTTTTTCTTAGCAGTGTCCTTTGATAAGCAGATAGTTTTAACTTTGATGAACTTTGATTCACCAATTTTTCTGTGATGCTTAGTGCTGTCCTGGTGAGAATATTCCTCTTTCAGTAATTGATAAAACAAGTAAATGGTACATTTTAAAAGAGGTCATGACCCAAAGAAGAAATCACAAGGAAAATAAAATATTTTGAACTGAATGTTAATAAAAATACAACATATTAAACCATCTCATATTTGTGAGATACAGCAGCTGAATCTGTGCCTAAAAGGGAATTTATCTAAAATGCTTACAACTTAAAATAAATTATTGAAGCTTCCACCTTACAAAGCAAAAGAAAAAAAAGAGGAAATTAACCTGAAGGAAGTTGAAAAAAGGAAACAATAAATTTAAGGAAAATCAATAAAATAGAACATGAATCCACTTATTAGTTCAGGGAAAATCGGTGTAACTAAAATTTGGTTCTTATAAAAGAACAATGGAGGTAATAAAGCTTTACTTAGACTGGTCAAGAAAAAAAATCAATGAAAAAAATTAAAAATTAATAAAGTTTTAAATGAGTTAAAAATTCATTGATACAATATACTGTATCATATCCTGGAGGGGAAAAAACCACACAATTATCTCAATAGATACAGAAAAGACATCTGACTAAATCTATTACCCTTTCATGACAAAAATACTTAACAAATTAGGAATAGAAAGAAAATTACTCAACCTAATAAGAGCTTCTGTGAAAATCCCTCCAGAGAACATGACACTTACCAGTAAAAGACTGGATGTGTTCTGCTAAGGAACAGAAACAAGACAAGGGTGTTTGTTCTCACCACTTCTATTCAACATTGTACTGAAGGTTCTAACCTGGGAAGTTAGGCAAGAAAATAAAATAAAAGGCATCCAGATTGGAAAGGAAGAAGTAAAATGATCTCTATTTTCAAATGACATGATCTTGTATATTAAAAAAAAAAAAAGTCCTAGGAAATTCCTTAAAAACAATGAACAATCTAAGAATAAAATAGGAAAAGGGCGCCTGGGTGGCTCAGTTGTTAAGCGTCTGCCTTCGGCTTGGGTCATGATCCCAGGGTCCTGGGATCGAGCCCCACATCGGGCTCCCTGCTCAGCGGGAAGCCTGCTTCTCCCTCTCCCACTCACCCTGCTTGTGTTCCCTCTCTTGCTGTGTCTCTCTCTGTTAAATAAATAAAATCTTAAAAAATAAAATAAAATAAGGAAAACAAGTCCATTTGCAATAGTACCAAAAGAATAAAATACTTATAAATGAATTTAACTAAATAGTGTAATACTTATATTTTGAAAACTATAAGACATTGCTTAAAGAAAATAAAGAAGCCTCATTAAATGGAAAGACATTTCATGTTTATGCGTCATATGACTTACTATGGCAAAGTTAAGTTGGAAATATTCCCCAAACTGGCCTACATGTCAAAGCAATCCCTATTATATCTCAACTGGCTTTTTGCAGAAATTTACAAGCAGATCTAAAATTCATATGTAAATGAAATTTCAGAATCATCAAAGAATTCTTCAAAAATAAGGAAGAAAGCTGGAGCACTCACACTTTCCTACTTTAAAACTTACTATAGAACTATAGTAATCAAGATAGTGTGGTACTGACATGGATAAACATACAGATCAGTAGACCAGAATTGAGAGTCCTGAAATAAACCCTCACATTTCTGGTCAATTGATTTTCAACAAGGGTGCCAAGACAATTCAATATAGAAAACAAACAAACCAACAAACATTCTTTTCCACAAATGGTGGCGTGACAGCTAGTATCCACACACAAAAAATGAAGTTGGACTCTTCCTTCACATTATAGACAAAGATCAGCTCATATGAATCAAAGACCTAAGTGTAAGAGCTAAACTACAAAACTCTCAGAGGAAAAGAGAATAGGACCTTATGATCTTGCTTTAGGCATTGATTGATTTCTTAGCTAAGCCACCACAAACACAAGCAACAAAACAAAATTAATTGGGCCTGATAAAAATTAAACTTTTGTGCTTTAAGAAACACAATTAAGAGAGTGGAAAGACAATTTTTAGAATGGGAAAAAATGTTTGCAAATCATATACCTAGAACACATAAAGAATACTTACAATTCAAGGAAGAAATAAAAAACTTGAACAGACCAATAACCAGCAAAGGAATTGAATCAATAATTAAAAAATCTCCCAACAAGCAAAATTCCAGGGCCGTATGGCTTCACAGGTGAATTCCACCAAACATTTAAGGAAGAGTTAATACCTATTCTTCTCAGACTGTTCCAAAAAATAGAAATGGAAGGAAAACTTCCAAATTCATTCCATGAGGCCAGCATTACTCTGATACCAAAACCAGATAAAGACTCTACTAAAAAAGAGAACTACAGGCCAACATCCCTGAACATGGATGCAAAAATCCTCCATAAAATACCAGCAAACTGAATCCAACAGTACATTAAAAGAATCATTCACTATGATCAAGTGGGATTTATTCCTGGGCTTCAAGGGTGGTTCAATATTCACAAATCAATCAACTTGACAAGTCAATCAACTTGATACACCACATTAACCAAAGAAAGAATAAGAACCATATGATCCTTTCGATAGATGCAAAAAAAAAAAAAAAAGCATTTGACAAAGTACATTTCATTCATGGTAAAAACCCTCAACCAAGTAGGGCTAGAGGGAACATACCCCAACATAATCAAGGTCATCTATGAAAAACCCACAGCTAATATCCTCCTCAATGGGGAAAAACTGAGAGCTTTTCGTCTATGGTCAGGAACATGACAGGGATGTCCATTCTCACCACTGTTATTCAACAAAGTACTGTAAGTCCTAGGTACTCTAACTTTATTATGATTAGTGTTTGCATGGCAGTTTATGTCCATCACTTTAACTTGGTCATGTCTTTGTGTTTAAAGTAAATCTCTTGTAAATAACATATCATTATGTCTTACTTTTTTATCCAGCCTGATTAGTACTGCCTTTCAGTTGAAGCTTCTTTGCTTTTCAATTATATCTTCTTTCAGTTTTTTGGAGTTTTTTGGTATAGTGATTATAATATGCATCTTTGATGAATTGATATTATGCAACTTTACATATAATGTAAGAACTTCACAACAGTGATTGTATACATTTTTAAATTACAAATCATATCATTTTTTTCTTATTACTAAATGTCATAATAGTACAATTGTACAAACCTAGATTTATTGTGTAAAAATAAAATTAATGAGGAGAAAAATCTTTGCATCGTTATTCATCCTTTGCGACCATTTTCTATATGTATATGCACTCCACTGCTTCTTCTGTGAACTTGCCACCACTCAGTATGAAATGCAATTAATGGCTCAGTCTCATGGGAGCATCTTTCAAGAGGTAATATAAATGACGCTTATCCCAGAACAAACTTCTGAGAAGACAGAGAATTTATCTGCTAGATTCCCTTGTCAAAATTTTTCCTCATGGATGTTGAATCCCACACATTTCTGGGTTGTTCATGTGTAGGCACTGACAAGTCCTGCAGCGTCTCATTTGTCTTTTAGCAACAGAAAAACTCCAGGGCAGGAGGTGAGACACAATATTGTTTGGTTATAAGATGAGCTGACCCTCAAGTTGTGCTAATGTGAAGTCTGTTGCCATAATAGCATAGTCCAACAGGTGTTGGCTATCACAATGTTGTCTGGGACAAAACAAGTGGCTAATGGCCCTGAGGCTGGTGAGGCCAAGAGCATCTGAGTACAGTGTTTAATAAAATGCATCTTTTTCACCACTCATTTTCATTAATGCTTCCCATTATATTCACCCCTATACTACAATAGAAGCAGCAGTTTTTGTGAGTAGATCCTTCACTTCCTCCCTAAGGGGGAAAGAACAGGTTCATTTCATCACAGAGTCTTGTTCAAGATGATATCCAGCCACCATTTCTGGAAAGACTTAAGGCAAGAAGGTTAATGAAACAAGGTGAAGTCCCTGCTGATGAAGATAATATCAAGGTCATAATTGATAATCTTCAAGTCTCTCTCCTCTATTCTTTTGTACCCTCATGTCAGTCTATCATGGGCCAATGTCTGTCAGCAGTGGGGCAGGGATGGGGGTAGATGTCATAGATGAGGCAGCTCCCATTTGGCTAAGGACAATTCTCAGTCAATACTAATAGCAGCTGAGGGATGAGTGTGCGAGTAGGTAAAGAACATTTAAGCAAAGCACCAACAGCATCCTTCCACTACAAGGGGTTAATCCTACCTCCACTCTTTTTTTCTTGCACCCTTATTTCTAGTTACTGGGGGACATAGTACTATATATTAGCTGTTGGTTCAGTGCATATACTGTATCTTGGAGGGCATTCCCCAACTCTGCACTGTCTGGAATATTTTGCTATGCAAAAAAATCTAGCTAATACAGATGAGTTACATGGTTAAGACCATGGGCCTCTGTTAGTTGTTTCCCCTCTTTTGTCATAAAATATATTCTCTGGTCTGAGCCATTATTGTGAGAGAAACCATGTCAATATATCAAGCTTCCATAAATTCTTGAATATTGGTGATAGCAGAGGCACTGAGGACAAGGAAGGCAAATTCATAACTAGATTAGGTACCAGTTCTGATAAGGATGCATTACTGCCTCCTCCAAGGTAGAAGTGGTCCAACGTAATTGATTTGCCATCAAGTGGCTGACTGGTCTTCTCAAAAAGTAATGGCATATTAAAGGCTCAGTTTCAGTATTTACAAGTGGCAAGTTGGGAATTCAGCAATGGCCATTAATCTAGATAGATCAGAATTAGTGAGGAGTCCATATTTTCTGGCCCATGCAATACTTTCATCACTGCCACCATGACCTCTCATTCAACATTATTACAACAATATTGACTGTATTCCCTATGCTGTACTTTTCATCCCTGACTTATTTATTTCATAACTGGGAAGTTTGTATCTCTTAATCCCCTTCACCTATGTTGTCATCACCCCACACCTCTCCCCTTGGGCAATAACTAGTTTGTTCTCTATATTTATGAGTCTGTTTCTGGTTTTTTGTTTGTTTTGTGTTTTAGATTCACAAAGAAAAAGGTTTTAGGGTTTTCTATACATAGAAAACCCTAAAGACCCCACCAAAAAACTATTAGAACTGATAAATGAATTCAGTAATGAGTTACAAAATTAATATATAGAAATCTGTTGTTTCTATACACTAGAAAGAGAAATTAACAAAATAATCCCATTTACAATTGCATCAAAAAGAATAAAATACCTACGAATAAACTTAACCAAAGAGGTGAAAGACCTGTATCTGAAACACTGATGAAAGACATTGAAGACCACACAAACAAATGGAAAGATGTACTATGCTCATGGATTGGAAGAATTAATATTGTTAAAATGTCCATGCTATCCAAAGCAATCTACAGATTCAATGCAATCTTTATCAAAATACCAATAGTATTTTTCACAGAATTAAAACAAATAATCCTAAAATGGGTATGTACCCAGAAAAGACTTCAAATAACCAAAGCAATCTTGAGAAAGAAGAACAAAGATGGAGATATCACAATCTCAGATTTCAAGCTATACTACAAAGCTATAGTAATGAAAACGGTTTGGTACTGGCACAAAAATAGACAGATCAGTGGAACAGAACAAAAGGCCAGTAATAAAACCTGTATGGTCAATTATCTGTGGTCATTTAATGGTCAATTAATCTACAACTTATATGGTCAATTAATCTACAACAAAGAGGGCAAGAATATACAATGGGTAAAAGACAGTCTCTTCAATAAATGGTGCTGGGAAAACTGGAAAGCTACATCCAAAAAAAAAAAAAATGGTTGAACTGAACCACCATACTCAAAAATAAACTCAAAATGCAGTAAAACCTAAATGTAAGACCTGAAACCATCAAACCCTTAGATGGAAACCATAGGTAGTAATCTCTTGGATATTGGCCTTAGCAACATTTTTCTGGCTATGTCTCCTTCGGCAAGAAAGACAAATGCAAAAATAATTTACATCAAAATCACAATCTTTTAAAAAACTGCCAGTGGAAGCCTTCTGCCCTTCTCAGTGTGCCTTAAGGTGACAGTTGACTACCCTGAGGTATCATTTTCTTTTACAAAGTGTACAATTCTAGTAACGGAATCCATCCCAATCCCTACAATTATTATTCCCATACTGTTCAAGCATCACAGCCTCTACACATTCCAATGCTCCACCTTCTAGGTGCACTGCATCCTGTTTGGCCACAGGTGGGGAGGCTTAGTAATTATGATACCACTGTGTGGCCCCACTTACTACCCACATACCATGCTTCGGTCTTTATTGCTGTCTAAGACCAGTGATTAAGCCAACTCTGATATCCCATCCTGAATGTCTTCGGGACACTTTGGAGCCAAGTCTTTTAGCTTTGGTTCTCTAGAAGATAGAGACTGAGTGCAATTTGAACAGGAGTGAAGGCAAAGGCGAGTGGGCAGGGAAGGAGCAGAAACTAAAACAATGATATAGTCCCAAACTAGTACCACTTGGTATCAAGCCCAGTTGATTGCTCAGTGTCAAGGGCTCATGCTAGGCATGGGGACACCCTAGTTAGCAGAACAGATATAGATGTACTCTCATGGACATGGCTGGCTTTATGGGCAGGTGAGCTGTGCAGTTCTATAAGGCTCCATTTAGAAAGGCATTGTGCTTTGTTTAATGTTCCACACTCACTATCTTGAAAATCTCAATAATTTGTGAAAAAGGGGCCTTACATTTTCATTTTGCACTGGGTCCTGCCAATTATGTTATCTGGTCCTGCTAATGTAAATTACAGTTTAGTAGGGGAAACAATCATATTCTCTCTCCTGAGGAATGTGAATTAGTGACATGGAGAGGGGGTCATTGTGGCAGGAGAAAATTATAAAGAGATGAAGACTAACAACGTTCACAGAGGCAGGAAGGACGGGAGCCAGCTACGGGATGGATGACAAAGTACATGAATGTAGCATGAGGGACTCTTATTTTTTAGTTTTTTTGTCTCTTTCACTTACCCCCCTAAACTAATCAATAATCTTGATTAATTAAGGTAAACAAAGTGGATCTCTGTTTCTTGGAATCTGAAAGAATCTAAGAACATACATATATGGAGGTGATTTAAATCATGGAAATGAAATAGAGGAAAAGGAGAGGAGAGCTGAGAATCTTTTAGGCCACTGTTATCTCACACTATCTGTGAAGGACCTTTCTTTTCTTTTTAATTTCATGAATTGATAGTTCTGGAAAATAAAACCTTTAAAAATACTTGAAAAATGAAATGAAAACAAAAAAGGCACACCAATTCCAAACTCACATTTTTTAATATTTTCAACAGATACAAAATTACATTTCAAAATCATAGAACAAAAAATTACATAGCATAAAAGAAGAAACTACAAAAACTACTTTGTTCACTGAAAGTGTGCATATAGGTTATTAATATAAAGATTTGCTAATACATGGTTAGGTTTTTTTTTTATCATTCCATAGTCATAACAACTAAATAAAAAGTTGGTAGTGAAGGAACAATTTTCCTATATTAAATGCTATATTTAACATTTTAAATTTGTCAGTAGTAACAGATTTTAACATGACAAATGAATGTTTCTTGTGTTAAACTACCTAAATTAGGTTGGATTGCTGACAATGCCTCTAGCAGGAGATATTATGTATCCAAACTGTTTCTATGTTTTACTCAGTAACACTCACAGTAGAGAAATTAGTTTCTCAAAGATATGTTTAAGGGAATGGAAGTGATTTTAAAACAATTTCAGCAAGCTCAGGACATTCACTTTTAATTTTTACCCAAAATGGAGCAAATAATGCTTGTTTCAAAATTCATCTTCCTTATCATTAATAGTATCAATTCTTTATCAGTTTCAAAAATTTGTCCTATTAAGTTATAGTTACATTTAAAGTGTCCTTCAGTTAAAGAAATGGATTCTGGATCCATGAATTCCCTATGTGTGGAGATTATTTGCATGGAAAATAAAAATTCCAAATGTTTTATCAAACTCATAATTAGTTTCTTTATATTTTATATGTGAATGCTACTGAATTTTGATGGCCTTATTCCTTCATCAGTCAGTTACAGTTTTAGTACTTTACTATGAGTTTTGGCTATGAACTCAATAAAAGGGGGATGATACTTCTGAATAAAATTAGTAAAAACACTTGGATCTTTAATTCTTTAGAATCACTTCTCTGGTCATTGGTTTACTATTATTACTAACATACTACTGACATGTGTCTTTTCTTGACAAAACAGGACAGTAAGGCTTATTTCACCATCTATAATTTAGGGTTAAAAACAAATGACACAAATTTTACTTCCCTAATGTAGCTATGAATTTCAAAAAACAGGCTTGATTAAAAATTAAAATGACTGTCAATATAACAAGTTAGAAAAGTAAACAGATATTTACACTTTCACAGATTTGTATTCACTTTGGGGTTACAGTTAACGAACTAACCTTAAGATTTAACTCCTAATAACGTGGTCCTACTGCACAGGGAAGATTTTACTCCTAATAATGTGGTCCTACTGCACGGGACAAGGACACAGTCATGCCATCTGCAACCACGCAAGTTGCGAAACACCTGAACTGTCCCATATTCTGTTTAATGAGAGGTGTTCAAAGATCATGTGCCTGGATATAGCTGAAATATTAAATCGCTATAAATGCTGCTAAGCACTTACTCTTAATTTCTGTGCTTATTTCCTTGTGGATAAGATACAGGCAAACTGGCAGTGGTCTAAAGAACACACTTTGAGTTATGCTGCTCTAGGGAACCTGCACTGAAGACAGGGAGAAGAACCAGTGGGGAGTTTACAAAGGAACAGAAGGGAGGAGGAGGAGAAAAAGGAGACCACGGATTTGTGGAAAACTAGGGAAGTTTTAAGAAAGAGGAAGTGGTTAACTGTGTTAATTGCAAGAAAGGTCAAGTAGAATGAAGATCAGAAAGAAGTCATTGAATGAACAAGTAGGACATAGGTAACCTTTAAAAGAGTGATTTCACTGTTGGAGGAGGATCAGGAAAAGCATCTTTTAAGAATCTGCAGAATTTCTAATATTTCTTTGGTTGTGCAACAGAAAGCCATGTGGGGGATATAAAACTTCTGATCGACCGAATGTTTCTGAGTTGTGTGTAAGGATTTTAAATGTAGTAGAGAAACATAGTTAAATCAATCCATGGTAAAGACACACAACCTTTTGTAAATTGAGAAATCTGTCTTTGATTTATCACAACTGTGGTAAATCCAGAGCTTGATAAACTGGGTTTAAAGAAAGTCAGATCTACATATAGAGTTTACTTCAGTTCCCAGAACTTTCCTCCGCTCTCCTGGCCTCTCTGCTGTTAGCAAGCAAGCATTTACTGTGTGCCTAACCCTGCTGGCTACTATAAGGCTACAACAAAGCCTAAGATTTGGTCTCTACCCTTGAAGGGGCTCATAGGACGCATATTATTAGTCATAATGCTTTCTGGTGTAAACAACTGAAAACCCCAGCTCAGTTGAGGTCAGCTCCAGGGTGGGCCAAATCAGAGACTCATTTGTCATGGAGGATGCAGATGTTTTTCATATTACTACTGTAACATCATTAACATTTCTGCCTTATCCTCAGGTCAGCTTGCCTGAAATCACAATGGCTGCGGCGACTGTTTCGGTGTCACAATCTCATGAGAATAGGTAAAGGTAGAAGAACCATGTCACCTCTGTATCTTATTTTATCAGGCTGCCAGCAGACAATCTTTGATGTTGCAAAGACCAAAACTACATCCTGAGCTCCTGCCTACACTAATCCCTGGCAAGGTGAAGAGGATTCCCACTTTGATGCTGTTCATTCTCTGGAGCTGGGGCTGGGTTTGGGCCCTACTTCCTGACAAACTTTTGGCCCCCAAGAGATGGCTTCTGAACTTAGGCAAGACTGGCTGTTGAGTAGGCCAATGACTGCCAACTCTTTTCACATCCTGACATGTATATCATGGTATATACAGAAAATGGTAATCCACTGTACAACTGGCTAAGATAAACCCAAGAGGTTTGCAACCCTGACTTGACTGAAGGCTCCTGCGGTCTCAACCCTGGTCAGCTCTTCCAAGGATGAGAGGGTTCACATAAGAACACAACTATATTTTATTCACAGTGCCTCAGTTGGGAAGTTCTGACCAGGCAATCCGCTGGATCTGCCAAAGAGAGAAAAACATGTACTCATACTAGACAGTCTATTATTATAGTAAATATTACAAGAGAAGACACGTAGTTTCTAAACCAACGTTCGGTGGTGTAAGCTCTTCCGGCAAGCTCTTCTCTGAGGTCTTCGTGCCTTTGCGCATGCTCCTCTTTTCTTGGTGCATTTTTTTTTTTAAAGATTTTATTTATTCATTTGACAGAGAGCTGACAAGCAAGGGGAGCTGCAGGCGGAGGGAGAAGCAGGCTTCCCGCTGAGCAGAGAGCACTACAGGACGGGGTGGGGGGCGGGACCCAGCGTTAAGGTAGTTAAAATGGCCAGCACAATCCCTGGTACATAGTAAGCCCTCCTTACATGTTAGGTGTGCCTGGCAAACTTCTATTGAGCTGCCACTGCTTCTCTGAAGATGTCCCTTAGACATTTCGTTGGTGCCTCCCGTTTTGACACCGCTATTAGAACATTTATCACACTATAATTTGTTCTTTACCCACTCCCCCACTCCCCTTCTGTGAACAGTGACCCTAAAAGGCCAGTAATTGTTCTACACCTTATATCTCTCAGTGATCGTCAAAATTCACTTTCTGTTAGGTGCTCTACAAACGTTTGTTTTTGTTTTGGCCGATTCTGCCCAACGGATTGGGCGGGAGGAGCGTGCTAGAGAGGGAGGGCGCCGCCCACGGAGGGAGAGGGGCGTGACCGCCCAGGGTGCTCACGCTCGATATACCCGGCGGGGCCAGAGTTGCAGCCCCAGATCAGCCCACAGATAAAAATGGGGCCCAATCTCACCCACCAGACCGTACGGTGCCCCGTTACCGGCACCCAGGCCTGAAAAGGAGAGTTTGGAGCGGAGACACGTCCGGGCGGCGGCGGCTGCCTCAGGGAGAGTGCCTTGGCCCAGGCCGGGGGTACACGCCCAGCCCGCCCGACCTCGCGCCCCCGCCCAGCGCACCGCTCGGCGCCCCGTTTCCCTCCCGATGCCGGCGGGCCCGGGAGCCTCGCGGACGTGACGCCGCGGGCGGAAGTGACGTTTTCCCGCGGTTGGACGCGGGGCTCGGTTGCCGGGCGGGGGAGGGCTCGTCCGGTTTTTCTCAGGGGACGTTCAAATTATTTTTGTAACGGGAGTCGGGAGAGGACGGGGCGTGCCCCGACGTGCGCGCGTCCTCCTTCCCCGGCTCTTCGCCACCATTCACTGGTGCCTGCCCTGGGGGGGAGTCATGCCGCCCAAAACCCCCCGGAGAGCAGCAGCCGCCGCCGCCGCCGCCGCCGCCGCCGCCGCCGAACCCCCGCCGCCGCCGCCGCCCCCTCCCGAGGAGGACCCCGAGCAGGACAGTGGCCCCGAGGACCTGCCTCTGCCCAGGTGAGCGAGCAGAACCGCGGCGGCCGCCACGAGAGAAGGGCGCCCCGAGAGTGCGTCGGGGCAGGCGCCCCGGCGTCTAGGCGGGGGCGCGTCTCCGCTGGCGGCCGCCTCCGGGCTGGAGGAGGGTCCTCCCGTGTCCCCCACCACCGCAGAGCGCCTGGAGGAGGGTGACAGGGGTCTGGGTTCGGGAACGAGGGGAAGGAAGCCGGGAAGGGTCTCGGCTCCAGCTTGACAGGTGTCGGGCGGGTGGGGCTCGGGTCCCTGAGCAAAGTGACAGGTGCCGCCTTTCCTCCTCTAGGCGGAAAAGCTTGCAGGCGGCGGGTGATTTAGAGGCCCCATCAAAGGCAAAAAAGAAAAAAGACTGACTAGTGTCTGCTGGAGATTTTGTCTCCTGTTGAGATCTGTAGTATTTCGGTGGTCGTTTGACTTTCTGTTTTGGTATTCTGCGATGCAACAGCTGAAAGTGTTCCTCTGGGCGTGCACTGCATCTGAAGCCCAGTCCTGGGAGAGGCCAACCAGGAAAGCCATCGGACGTGAAGTCCAGGGTCCTGCGTGTCAGTTGCCCCTAGGGTACTCGGCTGAGGTGTTTTTGTGGCGCTCCCTTATATTCAGAGCCATGGGTAGTTACTGGAGGAACATAACTCTTGAGAGGAACTGGTGTGTGGGAGAAAGTTTTGTAAGACGTTTAGTCTAAGTGCTTAAAAGTTGCTCAACTTTTCTTTTATTCCCGTCGCATAAAACTCTTGTATATTATTAATCTTCAGCATTTTTCATTATTTCTTTCATTTTGCCTTTGAGCCAGGAAACAACCTTGTGTCCTCTCGTTTTGTTTTTTTTGGGGGTACAAAATTAGTGATGTTCTTGTGCTCACATGAAACTTTTTTTCCCCCCCAAGTGGTATCTAACTTTAGGCGAGTCCATGATAATGTAGTAGAACATGACGGGGGGTATTTATTCCATTGCAACATTTCTACTTTTCTTGATTGTGAGACTTTATAGTTAAGAAGCTAAGGTTGAAAGAGTATGATTGCCATTATTATTGTCAGTACTGGTTCTAGTTTGAGACTACATATTGATTTTGGAGGAATGGGATTCCTTTCAGTCCCTCACCTCTTCCTCCCCTGTTCTAGCCCGTTACCAAGTCCTATTCTTTCAACTTGCCAGACACTAACAGAGTTCAGACAAATTGTAAAAAAATTGGAATGGGCTTTTGGGATGGCCTGTGAAAGGCTATTAAAAATACATATGTTTAAATGGATTGTCTTATGGGTGAGTTAAAAATCACACTCACGGGAAAAAAAAGTCTAGGATGTTCTGGGAGAAGACACTTAATTTCTGAATAAGCTCTGATGTATCCAATACTTGAAAGTTTTCATTTGGAAAAAGCAGTAAATTTACTCTAAAGAATTCCATGTTATCCAGTTATTATAGGGTAACCCAGAAATACTGAAATTATGGCCATCACCTGGGAAAAGAATGCCTTTCTTCCCCACCCCAACATTATGTTATATACTTTTAAATGATGGAACTATCAAAAAATCTCCTGTAAGTCAAAAGCATACAAGATACACTCTACTCTTGATTATCAATACCCACAAAAGGTTTCACTAGTATGGGCAGTTGAACTCTGTAGATTAGCTGCTTAGCAAGGGTAAAAACTAGTGCCAGGCAATCCGAAGCCTAGCAACTTGCTTAGGGATGGATTCAGGGCCCACTCCACCTGCACTTTCAGTGACAGTGTGTTTCTACCTTGAAGGTTGAGATCTTCTTTCTGTTGCATTATATCTGACCTAAGTGGTGAAGTTGGAAGGAAAACCTTCACTAGGAACAGCACTTCACCTTCATTGTTGACATAATCAAAAGTTAATTATGTTTTGAAGGAGGGGTGGCAGTCTGGAATAGTGGTCAAGGGCATGGATTATGGAATTAAACTATTGGGTTTCCCACTTACTGGCCATGACCTCGAGTGAGTACTTTAACTTCTCTGATTTGGTAACTTATCTGTAAAACAGGAT
This sequence comes from Eumetopias jubatus, assembly GCF_037043125.1. Lineage (NCBI taxonomy): Eukaryota > Metazoa > Chordata > Mammalia > Carnivora > Otariidae > Eumetopias > Eumetopias jubatus. Next base: position 136,467,564 of record NW_028274809.1, on the reverse strand, counting down.
AGTAAGAATACTTATCTAATAGGCTGATGTGTGGATTCCACTGAAACTATGCATCTAAGGTACTTTGTACAGACAGGACTAGAATAAATACTCAAAAATTATTAAGTATTCCTCATATTATTATTATTAGGTGTGAAATAGGCATTAAATGAATGAAAAGGAACTAGCCAGCAAGAAATTATTGACTACCTATCTTGGGTAAGGAGGATCAAAGAGAAAAGGCTGAAATAAGCATAGCAGTAATTTATGTTAAGTTAATCATCATGTAAGAAATGCTAGTAGTTAGAGAGATTATGTGAGACATTGATAAGTTGTAGACTGCATTTTAGCAAAGTTCCTGATACTAAATTGATTCTGTCATGTTATATATGGGCTTTCTTTGTGCTGTTATTGTCATCCCAATTTTCCTATACAGCTTTAGCTATCATACTTACTTTTACAAAACTATTTTGCTTTTTGAACTGTATGTGATTCACCAGGCCAGCAAACATCTTTCACTGTGTTGTATTTTTGTTGGAAACACTATGAAAAAGATAAGCATGTTTAAATTCTACCTGTAATTTTTTTCAAGGATAAATAAGATTTTAAAGTATTTAGTGATGCTTTTTTTTCAGAACAGTGCTGTTATATGCAAACTATTGAAAGAAATGTTTACTTAATTAGTTTGATTTATAAGTATATCCCTATTATATGTCTATTTTTATCTGGTAGGCTTGTGTTTGAAGAAACCGAAGAACCTGATTTTACTGCGTTATGTCAGAAATTAAAGATACCAGATCATGTCAGAGAAAGAGCTTGGTTAACTTGGGAGAAAGTTTCGTCTGTGGATGGAGTATTGGTAAGGATTTCCTTAACATTTTTTGAAAAAATTTCTCATTTTATTTATTTATTTTTTTAAAGAAAATTTTATTTATTTATGTTAGAGGGAGAGAGAGAGAGCCTGAGCACAGGGAGGGGCAGAGCGGGAGGGAGACAGAGAATCTTATTTTATTTTATTTTATTATGTTATGTTATGTCACCATACATTACATCATTAGTTTTTGATGTAGTGTTCCATGATTCATTGTTTGCGTATAACACCCAGTGCTCCATTTAATACGTGCCCTCCTTAATACCCATCACCAGGCTAACCCATCCCCCCACCCCCCTCCCCTCTAAAACCCTCAGAAGGAGACAGAGAATCTTAAGCAGACTCTGCTGAGCACAGAGCCCAATGCAGGGCTTGATCTGAGGACCCTGAGATCATGACCTGAGCCAAAACCCAAGAGTTGGACGCTAAACCGACTGAGCCACGCAGGCGCCCCCAAAATTTTCTCATTTAAAAAAATAATTTTGAATTACTCTAGATAATTTGGAAAATAGAAAAACATAAAGAAAAGAAAAGCAAGTAATAATTTTGTTACACAGAGGTAAATAACATACATCTGATAGCATTAAAAATATTTAAAAATCTCCACAGGTAAACCCCTCCAAAGTATTTTAAGGCAAATCTTAGCTATCATATTTTATTCATACATACTTCACTCTGATACAAAGACTTTTTGAAAAACAAAGCCATACCTTATAATTTTTAGTATCTTATAATGTGTAGTGTTCAAAATTCCTGATTGTTTCAGAATTAGTTTTGTTAGAATTTAGAATCTTTGATAGCATTTGATATATTTCTTTCCTTTTTTCTTTGCATAAGTATATGTGTGTATATGTAATATTACTACTAATAACACCAGCAAATAATTACTAGTGCTTTATATGTACTGGGGGAATATTATAAACATTTAAAAAAATAACTCATTCAACAATCCATTGAGATATGAAATAAAAAATCTTTATTTTACATGTAAAATGTAAAATCTTGATGTTTTAGAAGATACTGAAATAGAGTGAGGTTAAGTAACTCGATCGAGGTCCCTGGCTTGGTCATTTAAAACACAGATTTGGGACCATACATGTAATTACATATAGTTACATATAATAGTTTTGTATCTTGTCTTAAATTTTTTCTCTTTTTTTCATGAGTATTTTATTATGTTGTTAAATATTTTTTTGGTATTTGATAATGTTTCCAATGGTACTATAATATTTTATACATTAGATATATTTTAATTTGCTAAAACTCTTACTATTATTGGACATTTTTTTCCCCACAACTTTTTGGCACTGTAAAATGATGTGATAAACGTCTTTATTCATAAGAATAATGCCTGGCAAAAGGTAAGTCCTTGATAGTTTGTTAAATAAATGAATGAATAAATCTGATTATTAGAATACATTTTTACAAGTTGAATTACTGAGTCAACAGCTATGAACATTTATATATCTTTTGGGAATTATTGTTAAATTACACTCCAGACAGACACTTTTAATGAATTTACTTTCTTTTTAGCATTGTATTATTGTACATGTCTGTCTGTTTTTACTGATCAGATTAACACAGCAAAATATGTTAACGTACATCCCATGAAAATGTTTAAAACCATTAAAAAATTCTAGTATCTTAGTCCATTTGGACTATTTTAACAAAATACCACAGACTGGGTAGCTTATAAACAACAGAAGTTTATTTCTTGCAGTTCAGGAGGCTGGGAAGTCAAGATCATGGTTTTGGCAGATTCTGTGTCTGTGTGAGGGCTCGCTTCCTCCTTCATAGATAGCACCTTGTCATTGGCTTTACAAGTCAGAAGGGGTGGGAGTTTTCTCAGGCTTCTTTTATAAGGCACTGGTCCCAATTATGAGGACAGAGCCCTCATGACCTAATCACTTCCTAAAGGCCACAACTCCTAATACCTTTACATTGGGCATTAGGTTTTAAGCATATGAATTTTGGGGGACACAAGCATTCAGTGCATAACCTCTGGTAATAAAAAAGAGAAAATGAATCCAATTTCAAAGACCTGAACATAATCTGGAGCTCCTTACTAAAAAGGGAGGAATATTGAAGTATCTTGGATGAATGACTTTGGTATTATCTTCCCAAAGCATTTGTACTTCCATTGATTTGGGTACTTCATGTACAAAGCTTTTTTTGTGCATATGCAGTTACAGGGAGTCATAGCTCCTTCACCTCTTGCTCACAAATGCTAGGCTTTTAGTTTTCAGAAAGTTGGGAAGGAGCAGCAGATTATAGAGAGTATTGGGGAATATTGGTAGTTTCCAATTTATGAGTGGGTTATGTTCCCAATCTCTTTGTAAGTACAATATAGTAGTTAGGCTTCCAGGCTAGTTCACACAAAACTGTTTTTTTACTGAACTGTAACAGTAATAGTGTCTTCAGACTTGACTACAAGTATGAATAAATGTTACTACTTTCTTATCCTATGCTTTTACCCTGGCTTTATCCTTACCTTCCATAGTAACTGGCACAGTTTAAATCTCATTTCCTAGTGGAGCTGGAGGAAGACAAGGAAGGAATTTCATCTTTGGGATATTGGGTACCTGTTTTTTCCAGGGGTGTATGACAGAGGAGGATGTGGTATTGTCCTATTATAATTACCAGACGTTTACCTAGAAATATTATTTTAAATGATAGTTAAGTTTTTGAGGGTTGGCCTGAGCATTTAACCTCTGATTATACAGTCATTTCTAAGGGAGAATGTGACAGAGCTTGTGCAGAGAAGTGAATGTTATGACAAATGAACCCATTTCTGATGTAGCTATTCCATTCTAGCTATTCTAGATAACAGTTGGCTATCTTCTTTTAAACAAGAAGAAAAATGTAGTAGCAAAGGGAACTCTTTTTGGCAACTGGAAGTAGATGATGTTTATTGGAATAGAGGGTGGGTTAAGAGCAAGGATTTGTCATCAGACAGACTGACTCAAGTCTCAGTTCTACTGTTTACTAGCTCCATGATCTTAAACAAGTTACCTAAAATCTCCAAGCCTCAGTTTTGTTATTTGTAAAAATGACTAACAATAATTTCTGGATCTTGGAGTTAATAGTGTAGATTAACTTCATGCACATAAAGCACTTATTAGTGTAAATGAATGCCTATATTAGATCATGCAACCAGAATAATTTGACTTAAGAACTACCCTGGAAAATTTTATATTAATATAATTTTTTAGGAGAAGTTAATCAGTTAAAATCCTTGAATTTTTAAAAGTTATTTAAATTTCAGTAATATTTAATATACAGTGTAATGTTAGTTTACTGTACAGGATAGTGATTCAGTACTTCCGTACAACACCAGGTGCTCATTACAGCAAGTGCCTTCCTTAATCCCCATCACCTATATCACCAATTTCCCCACCCACCTCCCATCTGGTAACCATCAGTTTGTTCTCTGTAGTTAAGAGTCTGTTTCTTGGTTTGCCCCTCTCTCTTTTTTCCCCTATGATCATTTGTTTTGTTTCTTAAATTCTACAATAAGTAAAATCACATGGTATTTGTCTTTCTCTGACTGACTTATTTTGCTTAGCATAATATTCTCTAGCTCCATTATGTCATTGCAGATGGCAAGATTTCATTCTTTTTTATGGCGGCAATAATATTCTATTGTATAAATTCCACATCTTCTTTATCTGCTTATCAGTCAGTGGACACTTGGGCTATTTCCATAATTTGGCTATTATAGATAATGCTGCTATAAACATTGGGGTATCCCTTTGAATTGGTATTTTTGTATTCTTTGGGTAAATATCTACTAGTGCAATTACTGGATCATAGGGAAGTTCTATTTTTAACTTTTTGAGGAACCTCCATACTGTTTTCCAGAGTGGCTGCACCAGTTTATTCCCACAAACAGTGCAAGAGGGTTCCCTTTTCTCTACATGCTCGCCAATGCCTGTTATTTCTTGTGTTGTTGATTTTAGCCATTTTGATGGATGTGAGGTGATATCTCAGGTTTAATGTGTATTTCCTTGATAATGAGTGATATTAAGCATCCTGTCATGTATCTGTTGGCCATCTGTATGTCTTCTTTGGAAAAATGTCTATTCATGTCTTCTGCCCATTTTTTAATTGGGTTATTAATTTTGGGGGGTGTTTTATAAGTTCTTCATATATTTTGGATACTGACCCTTTATCTGATATGTCATTTGCAAATAACTTCTCCCATTCCATAGGTTGCCTTTTAGTTTTGTTGTTTCCTTTGCTGTGCAGAAGCTTTTTATTTTGATCAAGTCCCGATAGTTTATTTTTGCTTTTGTTTTCCTTGCCTCAGGAGACATATCTAGAAAGAAGTTGCTATGGCCAGTATCAAAGACGTTACTGTCTGCATTTTATTCTAGGATTTTTAAGGTTTCAGGTCTCACATTTAGGTCTCTAATCCATTTTCAGTTGATTTTTGTGTTTGGTGTAGGAAAGTGGTCCAGTTTCATCTTTGGCATGTTGCTGTCCAGTTTTCCCAAGACCCATTTGTTGAAGAGACTTTTTTCCCATTGGATAGTCTTTCCTGCTTTGTTGAAGATTAACTGACTATGTAGTTGTGGGTTCATTTCTGGGTTTTCTCTTCTCTTCCATTGATCTTTGTGTCTATTTTTGTGCTGGTACCATAGTTTTGATCACTGCAGCTTTGTAATATAACTTGAAATCTGGAATTGTGATGCCTCCAGCTTTGTTTTTTAAGGTGGAATCAAAACCATATGAATATTTCAATAGATGAAAAAAAAACCCATTTTACAAAGTACAATATCCATTCATGATAAAAATCCTCAACAAAGTAGGGTTAGAAGGAACATAACCTCAACATAATCAAGGCCATATAAGAAAAACCCACAGCTAATATCATCCTCAATGGGGAAAAACAGAGCTTTTCCTCTGCAGTCAGGGACGAGACAGGGACGTCCACTCTCACCACTGTTATTACTAGAAGTCCTAGCCACAGCTGTCAGACAACAAAAAGAAATAAGAGACATCCAAATCAGGAAGGAAGGAGTAAAACTTTAACTATTCGCAGATGACACGATACTCTATATAGAAAACTTAAAAGACTGCTAGAACTAATACATGAATTCAGTAAAGTCTTAAGATTCAAAATCAACATACAGAAATCTGTTGCATTTCTATACACCAATAATGAAACAGCAGAAAGAGAAATTAAGGAATTGGTTCCATTTACAATTGCACCAAAAACAATACCTAGGAATAAACCTAACCAAAGAGGTGAAAGACCTGTATTCTGAAAACTATAAAACACTGATGAAAGAAATTGAAGATGACCCCAAGAAATGGAAAGACATTCCATTCTTACGGATTGGAAGAACAAATATTGTTAAAATGTCTTTACTACCCAAAGCAATCTACACAATGCAATTCCTATCAAAATACCAACAGCATTTTTCACAGAGCTTAGAACAAACAATCCTTAAATTTGTATGGAACCACAAAAGGCCCCAAATAGCCAAAGCAACCTTGAAAATAGTTGAATTTATAAATGTATGTGTAATGATTCTGATGTGGTACTTTTTCTAAAATTTAAGGAAAGGTTTGTGGTATTTTGTCTAGAAAAGTGTTTTTCCCTTTTCGTATAAATGTTTAATAAGCGTGTAATATGTAATTGCTGTCATTATATTAGATGGTGTTCATACCGCATATAGCATATAAATAAGGGACTTTCCATTAAGAAATTGGCCAGGAGTGCTGTTATGTTGTGACTTACAGTGAATCAGTTGTTAGAATTTTGATTTTCTTTCTGCATCTTAAATGACTGCGTGGGTGAATGGAAACGGCCTTGGACCTGGAGGCAGGAAACTTTTGATTATAGTAGTTGCATTTTAGCCATAGGATTTTAGGTAAATTGGTGAATTCTCCAAGTCTCAGTTTGTTTATCTGTAAAGCAGAAATGACATCTGAATGTCAACCTCTTAGGGTTTTGTGTGTGTATATATATTCAAGAGCTTTGAAATATATTGCCCTTGTTAGAGGCATTTGTTTTTGTGATATGGGTCATTATGTATAGGAAGATAGTTGAAAGAAATAGTTTGGAATTGGAGTAATACTAGGCATTCCATGTAAGTTACACAGTACTACAGTCCTATGAAACCTCTTCATGCAGGGTTCTTCATGCAGGGCTGAAGTCCTTCTTTTGCAAATAACTTCTCCTTTGCAAAAGGTTCTTCTTTTAATAACCTTAAAAAAAACCAGAATATTTAATTAATTAATTAATTATTTTGAGAGAGAGAGTGTGCACATTCATGGGGGGGCAAAGGAAGAGGGAGAGAGAGAATCTTAAGCAGGCTCCATGCTCAGTGCAGAGCCTGCTGCTGGGCTCGATCTCATGACCCTGAGGTCATGACCTGAGCTGAAATCAAGAGTTGGATGCTTAACTGACTGAGCCACCCAGGCGCCCCCAGTGACAGTTTTTTATTATCAAATATCCAGTGTTCAGAATTTTTCAATTTCATAAAATTTTTTCACACGTTGTAATCAGGATTCAAATAAGGTTCGTATATTGTAATTTGTTGACTTGTGTCTTAAATCTCTTAATCTATAGATTTTACCTTCTACTTCTGTTCCCCATCCCTTTCTTTTCTTATAATTTATTTGTTGAAGAAACTGGATGGTTTATTCTGTAGAATTTCCTACAGTGTGTATTCTGCAGGTTGCATCTCCTTCATTGTTTAACATATTTGTCTAATTCTCTGTATTTTCTGGAAATAGATCAGGCCTAGAGGCCTGGAAGAAATACTTCAGAGATATTTTTGTGAATGCCCATTGGGAGGCAAACATCTTGTTATGTCTCTTTTTTTGTTATAAGCAATTACTGTTGACCATTGACTGGATCCATAGGGGTTGCTAAATGGTAATCTGATAACTTTATCATTCCTCTTTCAATTATTAGTTGTAATAATCGAGAGAAACTTTTTTCGTTAACTGTTCTTTTTTTAAAGGTTTATTTATTTATTTATTTATTTATTTGACAGAGAGAGACTCAGCGAGAGGGAATACAAGCAGCGGGAGTAGGAGAGGGAGAAGCAGGCTTCCCGCGGAGCAGGGAGCCTGATGTGGGGCTCGATCCCAGGACCCCGGGATCATGACCCGAGCCGAAGGCAGACGCTCAATGACTGAGCCACCCAGGCGCCCCTCATTAACTGTTCTTATTCTAAAGTATAGTTCATCAGGAAAGGAAGGATAAGTGCTTTATGCTTTGCTTTTATTGACCAGTTTTTAAACTAACACATTTGTTCTGTAAGATTCTCCAAAGATGACCAATGATTGTAATCATCTTTCCAAATATTATGTTGACAGTGCCAGTAGACCAGGTTGGCTATACATAGATATTTAATAAGATCTTTATTCAATAATGTGACATTTTATAATTTCAAGAATGTTATCTAAGTGGGATTGTACGGTATTTAACCTTTGGGACTGGCTTTTTTCACTCGGAGTAATTCCCTGGAGAGTCATTGAAATTGTATATCAATATATTAGTTTGTTAGGGTTGCCATAACAAAATACTACAGACTGGGTGGCTTAAACAACAGAAATAAATTTTGTCATATTTCTGGAGACTAGAAGTCCAAGTTGAGATGTCAGCAGGTTGTTTCTTCTGGGACTTCTCTGTTTGGCTTGCAGATCGCCACCTTCTCCTTGCCCTCTGGAATGCTTTTCCTATGTGCACGCATCCTTGGTGTGTTTTTTGTGTCCAAATTTCCTGTTCTTATAAGGACATTAATCAGATTGGATTAGGGCTCACCAAATGTCCTCACTTTATTGTACCTCTGTGAGGCCCTGTCTTCAAAACCAGTCACATTTTTGGATACTTAGAGTTAGGACTTCAGCATATGAGTTTTCAGGCGTTGGGCAGTGGGCACAAGTCAGCCCACTGCAATTTTTTGTTGTTGTTGTTCAGTAGTATTCTATGGCATGACTGGACCGCAGTTTGTTTAACCATTCACTCATTGAAAGATGTCTGCCTCATTTGTATGTTTTAGCTGTTATGAATACAGCTGCTGTGAACATTTGTGTATAGGTTTTTGTGTAGATACCAGTTTTCATTTTTCTGGGGGAGTGCAATTGCTGGTCATATGGTATGGTCATATGTGTTTAATTTTTTAAGAGCTGCCAAACTTTGTTCCAGCTGTACCAGTTTATATTCCTACCATCAATATATGGGTGATTCAGTTTCCTTGCGTCTTTGCCAACATTTGGTGGTGGTACTATTTTTTTAAATTAGCCATTCTTCTTGGTATGTAGTGATACCTCATTGTGGTTTGAATTCACAGTTTTCTGATGGCTAGTGATAGAGGATATTTTTTAAAATAGACTTTTCTTTTTAGAATAGTTTTAGGTTCACAGCAAAATTGAGCAGAGGGTACAGAGAGTTCCTATATACCCTCTGCCCCCACACATGGTTAACCTTTTCCATTATCAACATTGCCACGAGAGTGCTACAGTTGATGAACCTACTCCGACACATCATTATCCCCCGAAGTCCATAGTTGCCGAAGGTCTTTTAAATGTGCTTATTTGCCATTGTTTATCATCATTAGTGTATTGTTTTTAATGTTTTTTGCCCATTCTGAGTTTCCATAGGCTTTCTATGTACACAATTATGTGTGAATAATGACAGCTTTATTTCTTCCTTTATAACTTTTGCTTTCTTTCCCTTGCCTGTTGCACTGGCTAAGATTTCAATACAATGTTGAATAGAAGTGGTAAGAATTCCTACTCTTATGGAGAAATCATTCTGTCTTTTACCATTAAGTGTAATGTTAAGAGTAGGTTTTTCTTAGATGTCCTTTTTCAGATTAAGGAATTTTCCTTCTATTCCCAGTTTGCAGAGTTTTTTTTTTTTATTGTAGCAAATAAATGTTGGATTTTATTAAATGCTTTTTCTGCATCTATTGTGATGATCATATTTTTCCTTTTTTAGACTGTTGATGTGATGAATAATATTGACTGTTAAAGCAATTTTCCATTCCTGTATAAATTCCACTTGATCATGATACAGTATCCCTTTCATATATTGTTGGATTTGATTTGTTAAACTTTTGTTAAGAATTTTTGCATATATATTCATGATGGATATTGGGTCTTTAGTTTTCTCTTTTTGGTTACAGGTTTTTTTTAGTGTTTTTTTTTTTCCTTCAATTTTTGTTAGATTTTGTGACAGAATAATGCTGGCCTTATAGAATGAGTTGGGAAATATTTTGTTCTCTAATTTTTTTGTAGAGTTTGTGTAAAATTGGTATCATTTCTTTGTTAAATGTTTGGTAAAACCATCTGGGCCTCAAGGGTTTTTTTCTGTGGGAAAGTTTTTAACTACAATTTCAATTTCTTTAATAGATATGGGCAATTCAGTTTTCTTACTTTTTTTTTTTTAAGATTTTATTTATTTGCCAGAGAGAGAGAGAGAGAGAGAGCGCGCATGGGCATTTGCACAAGCAGGGGGAGCAGCAGAGGGAGAAACGGGCTCCCCGCTGAGCAGGGCTCATGGGAGCCCCATGCAGGGCTCCTGGGATCATGACCTGAGCTTAACAGACTGAGCCACCCAGGCGTCCTTTTTTTTTTTTTTGGTTTTCTTACTTTTTTGGCGAGCTTGGGCGGTGTGTGTTTTTCAAGGAATGGGTCAATCTAACTTGTTGAATTGGTATAAAATTGTTTATGATGTTCTTTTATTATTATACTTTATTATACCTTAATATTATTTTAGTAAACTTCACTATTGTATCTTACATGGTATGTATCATATATTATTAGTATAAAGCATGATGAAATGATCTCCTTATCCCTCATGTTTTTTGCTCTGAAATCTTTTTCTAATATTAATACAGACACTTAAGCTTTCTTTTGATATTTTATATCATATACCATTTTAAAAAAATACTTTTACTTTTAACCTCTTTGTATCTTTATTCAGTTGACCCTTGCACAACATGGGTTTGAAGTGGGTGGGTCCACTATACATGGATTTTTTTTTAAAGATTTTATTTATTCATTTGAGAGAGAGAGAGCACGAGAGTGGGGTGATGGGCAGAGGGAGAAGCAGAGCCCCGCCGAGCAGGGAGCCCAATGCGAGACTTGACCCCGGGACCACGACCCAAGCCAAAGGCAGATGCCTAACGGACTGAGCCACTCAGGCACCTGGATTTTTTTTTCAGTAAATATAGTACAGTACTGTAAATGTATTTTCTCTTCATTATGATTTTCTAAGTAACATTTTCTTTTCTCTAGCTAACTTTATTGTAAGAATACAGTATATAATACATGTAACATACAAAATATATGTTAATCACCTGTGCGTATTATCTGTAAGGCTTCTGGTCAACAGTAGGCTATTAGTTAAGTTTTAGGGGAATCAAAATTATACATGGATTTTCTTTAGTTCATCCTTCTTTCCTTTCTTTTTTTCTTTTCTTCTTGAGAGAGATATGGGGGCAGGGAGAGAAGGGAGGGAGAGAGAGAATTTTAAGCAGCCTCCAAGCCCAGCATGGAGCCCAATGTGGGGCTCCATCTCACAACCCTGAGATAAATGACCTGAGCTGAAATCAAGGGTTGGATGCTTAACTGACTGAGCCACCTAGGCGCCCCACAAAGATTTTCAATTTCATAGGGGTCAGCAGCTCTAACTCCCATGTTGTTCAAGGGTCAACTGTATTTAAAGTGGGTTTCTTATAGGCAACATATAGTTGGGTTGGTCTTTGCCTCTTAATTAGGGTTTTTAGACTGTTGACATTTAATGTGATTTTTGAAATGGTTGGGCTTCAATCTACCACCTTGCTATTTGTTTCTACTTGTCTCATCTTTTCTTTGTTGCTTTTCCCTCTTTTTATGCCTCTGTTTGCATTGACTATTTTTTTATGATTCCTTTTTTGTCATTTGTTGGCTGGCTTGTAAGCTATAACTTTTTTGTGTTATTTTAATCATTCTTTCAGGGTTTATAGCATATATTTGAAACTTTTCAGTCTGTTTTCAAATGATATTATATTACTAAATGTACAGTATAAAAACTATGTCAGTATGCTTTCATTTCTTCCCTCATGGCTTTTATCCTGTTGTCATACATTTTACTTGTACATGTGATAGAAACCCCATAATATAGTGTTATTATTTTTGCTTTAAACAATTATTTTTTAAAGAAATCTAAATAATAATTTAAAAAAGTCTTTTTATTAGCCATGTAGCTATAATTTCCAGTGTTCTTCATTCTTTTATAAAGGTCCAGATTTCCATCTGGCATCACTTTCCTTCCTTGAAGGATTTTCCTTAACATTTTCTACAGTGCAGGTCTGATGATGAGTTCTGTCAGCATTCACACATCTGAAAGTCTTCATTTTGCCTTAGTTTTTTTTTTTAAGATTTTATTTATTTATTTGAGAGAGAAAGAGCGTACAAGCTGGGGGAGAAGTAGAGGGAGAAGCGGACTCCCCAATGAGCAGACAGCCCAATGTGGGGCTCAATCCCAGGACTCTCAGATCATGACCTGAGCTGAAGGCAGCCGCCCAGCTGGCTCAGCCACCCAGGTGCCCCTTGCCTTAGTTTTTAAAAGATATTTTCATGGTTAAAAAATTGTAGCTTGGGGGAAACCTGGGTGGCTGAGTTGGTTAAGCATCTGCCTTTGGCTCAGGTCATGATCCCGGAGTTTTGGGATTGAGCCCTGAGTCAGGCTCCCTGCTCAGTGGGGAGTCTGCTTCTCCCTCTCTCTCTCTGCTTTCCCCCCTGCTTGTGTTCACTCTCTCTCTCTCTCTCTCTCTCTCTCAAATAAATAAATAAATAAATGTAAAAAAACCGTAGCTTGGCTTTTTTTCCCCAAGTCCCATTATGTTCTAGCTTGCATTGTTTCCAAAGATAAGTCTGCTACCATCCAAATCTTTGTTTCTCTGTATGTAAAATGGTGTATTTTATGATCTTCTTCTCCCTAGTGAATATTTAATGCTAGAAAATTGTTTATTTATTTTTAGAGAGAGAAAGAGCGTTCCGTTTTCTTCCTCTTGCATTAAGTGTTTTTATCAGATGATTTTGGATTTTGTCAAATGATTTTCGGTGCTTATTAATATAATGATGTTTTTTTTTTTTCTCTCTTACTGGTATTACTTTAATTGATTTTCAGATCTTAAACCAGCATGGAACTTCTAGGATAAATCCTACTCAATCATGGTGTATAATCTTTTTTATATGTTTGTGAATTTGGTTTGACAGTATTTTGTTGAGGATTTTTGGCATATACTCATAGGAGATTTTATCTTTGTTTTCTTTCCTTATAATTGTCTTTGTCTGATTTCAGTATCAGGATAATACTGGCTTCTCACAGAGTGAGTTGGGAAATCTTCCCTCCTAAGCACTTTTTATGTTGGAGTCTGATGAATTGTTACTAATTTCTCTTTAAATGTTTGGTAGAACTCACCAGTGAAGCCATCTGGGCCTGGACTTTTCTCTCTGGGAAGTTCTAAAATTACTATTCAATCTCTTGCTATAGGTTTATTCAGATTGTTTCTTTTTGAGTCAGTTTTGGTAGTTTGTCTCTCTTAAGGAATTTGTCCATTTCATCTGTTATAAGCATTCACGTTATAATTCTTTTTATTTCTGTAAGGTTGGTCTTTATGTCCTTACTTCATTCTTAATTGTAACTGATTTAAGCCTTCTTTCTTTTGTCTTGGTCAGTCGAACTAAAAGTTTCTCTATTTTGGTGATCTCTTAAAAAAAAACCCAGTTTTTGGTTTCATTGATTTTCACTTTTCTGTTCTCTTTCCTAAACTGTTTCTTTCCTATTTTTTTCCACCATTTAATGCTTTATATTTAATATGTATATCAGATAACATTATTAAAGTTAATTGTGAACTTTCATCATGAAATACTCAGATAGGTCTAATATATAATTATATATAGTGTAATTATTATAATAGTAAATAATTGGGCTGCCTGCTTTTAAATTGCTTTTCCTTCATGGAAGTTTTCATTGTTGGCCAATATTGTTTACTGCAGTGTATTTTCTTCTTCCTAAGGACCCATGCAAGGAATTTAACCTTCATCTTTGAATGAAGAGCAGCTAGGTTTCTTCTGAGAACTAATTTACTTAATTTTGTGGTCACTGTGAATCTTCTAATTGATTATTTACTATTTTGGATGCTAACATCCAAGGCATTATAGCATGCAGTTTTCCAGATACTAACATTTTTCCTGTTATTTTTTTATCATCACTTTTATACTTTGCTTTCAAAATTTCAGAGAAAAGTATATTCAAAACTCAAATATACTTTTTTAATTTTTTTATTTTTAACATTATTTATTTATTTTAAAATTTTATTGTTATGTTAATCACCATACATTACATCATTAGTTTTGGATGTGGCATTCCGTGATTCATTGTTTGTGCATAACACCCAGTGCTCCACGCAGAGCGTGCCCTCTTTAATACCCATCACCAGGCTAACCCATCCCCCCACTCCCCTCCCCGCTAGAACCCTCAGTTTGTTTTTCAGAGTCCATCATCTCTCATGGTTCGTCTCCCCCTCTGATTTCCCCCCCTTCATTCTTCCCCTCCTGCTATCTTCTTCTTCTTTTTTTCTTAACATATATTGCATTATTTGTTTCACAGGTACAGATCTGTGATTCAACAGTCTTGCACAATTCACAACACTTGCCATAGCACATTCCCTCCCCAATGCCTATCACCCAGCCACCCCATCCCTCCCACCCCCTCACCACTCCAGCAACCCTTAGTTTGTTTCCTGAGATTAAGAATTCCTCATATCAGTGAGGTCATATGATACATGTCTTTCTCTGATTGACTTATTTCACTCAGCATAACACCCTCCAGTTCCATCCATGTCGTTGCAAATGGCAAGATCTCATTCCTTTTGATGGCTGCATAATATTCCATTGTGTATATATACCACATCTTCTTTATCCATTCATCTGTCGATGGATATCCTGGCTATTTCCACAGTTTGGCTATTGTGGACATTGCTGCTATAAACATTGGGGTGCACGTACCCTTTCAGATCCCCACATTTGTATCTTTGTGGTAAATACCCAGTAGTGCAGTTGCTGGATCGTATGGTAGCTCTATTTTCAACTGTTTGAGGAACCTCCATACTGTTTTCCAGAGTGATTGCACCAACTTGCCTTCCCACCAACAGTGTAGGAGGGATCCCCTTTCTCCACATCCCCGCCAACATCTGTTGTTTCCTGACTTGTTAATTTTAGCCATTCTGACTGGTGTGAGGTGGTATCTCGTTGAGGTTTTGATTTGGATTTCCCTGATGCCGAGCGATGTTGAGCACTTTTTCATGTCTGTTGGCCATTTGGATGTCTTCTTTGGAAAAATGTCTGTTCATGTCTTCCGCCCATTTCTTGATTGGATTATTTGTTCTTTGGGTGTTGAGTTTGATAAGTTCTTCATAGATTTTTGGATACTAGCCCTTTATCTGATATGTCATTTGCAAATATATTCTCCCATTCTGTCGGTTGTCTTTTGGCTTTGTGGACTGTTTCTTTTGCTGTGCAAAAGCTTTTTATCTTGATGAAATGCCAATAATTCATTTTTGCCCTTGCTTCCCTTGCCTTTGGCGATGTTTCTCGGAAGAAGTTGCTGCGGCTGAGGTCGAAGAGGTTGCTGCCTGTGTTCTCCTTTAGGATTTTGATGGACTCCTGTCTCACGTTTAGGTCTTTCAACCATTTGGAGTCTATTTTTGTGTGTGGTGTAAGGAAATGGTCCAGTTTCATTCTTCTGCATGTGGCTGTCCAATTTTCCCAACACCATTTGTTGAAGAGACTGTCTTTTTGCCATTGGACATTCTTTCTTGCTTTGTCGAAGATTAGTTGACCATTGAGTTGAGGGTCCATTTCTGGGCTCTCTATTCTGTTCCATTGATCTATGTGTCTGTTTTTGTGCCAGTACCATACTGTCTTGATGATGACAGCTTTGTAATAGAGCTGGAAGTCCGGAATTGTGATGCCGCCAGCTTTGCTTTTCTTTTTCAACATTCCTCTGGCTATTCAGGGTCTCTTCTGGTTCCATACAAATTTTAGGATTATTTGTTCCATTTCTTTGAAAAAAGTGGATGGTATTTTGATGGGGATTGCATTGAATCTGTAGATTGCTCTAGGTAGCATTGACATCTTCACAATGTTTGTTCTTCCAGTCCATGAGCATGGAACGTTTTTCCATTTCTTTGTGTCGTCTTCAATTTCTTTCATGAGTATTTTATAGTTTTCTGAGTACAGATTCTTTGCCTCTTTGGTTAGATTTATTCCTAGGTATCTTATGGTTTTGGTGCAATTGTAAATGGGATCGACTCCTTAATTTGTTTCTCTTCTGTCTTGTTGTTGGTGTATAGGAATGCCACTGATTTCTGTGCATTGATTTTATATCCTGCCACTTTACTGAATTCCTTTATGAGTTCTAGCAGTTTTGGGGTGGAGTCTTTTGGGTTTTCCACATAAAGTATCAGATCATCTGCAAAGAGTGAGAGTTTGACTTCCTCTTTGCCGATTTGGATGCCTTTGATTTCTTTTTGTTGTCTGATTGCTGTGGCTAGGACTTCTAATACTATGTTGAATAGCAGTGGTGAGAGTGGACATCCCTGCCGCATTCCTGACCTTAGGGGAAAAGCTCTCAGCTTTTCCCCATTGAGAATGATATTCGCTGTAGGTTTTTCATAGATGGCTTTTATGATATTGAGGTATGTACCCTCTATCCCTATACTCTGAAGAGTTTTGATCAAGAAAGGATGCTGTACTTTGTCAAATGCCTTTTCTGCATCTGTTGAGAAGATCATATGATTCTTGTTCTTTCTTTTGTTAGTGTATTGTATCACGTTGATTGATTTGCAGATGTTGAACCAACCTTGCAGCCCAGGGATAAATCCCACTTGGTCCTGGTGAATAATCCTTTTCATGTACTGTTGGATCCTATCGGCTAGTATTTGGTGAGAATTTTTGCATCCATGTTCATCAAGGATATTGGTCTGTAATTCTCCTTTTTCATGGGGTCTTTGTCTGGTTTTGGGCTCAAGGTAATGGTGGCCTCATAAAATGAGTTTGGAAGTTTTCCTTCCATTTCTATTTTTTGGAACAGTTTCAGGAGAATAGGTATTAATTCTTCTTGAAATGTTTGGTAGAATTCCATCTGGCCCTGGGCTTTTGTTTCTTGGGAGATTTTTGATGACTGCTTCAATTTCCTTAGTGGGTATATGTCTGTTTAGGTTTTCTATTTCTTCCTGGTTCAATTTTGGTAGTTGATACATCTCTAGGAAATGCACCCATTTCTTCCAGGTTATCTAATTTGCTGGCATAGAGTTGCTCATAATATGTTCTTATAATTGTTTGTATGTCTTTGGTGTTGGTTGTGATCTCTCCTCTTTCATTCATGATTTTGTTGATTTGGGTCATTTCTCTTTTCTTTTTGATCAGTCTGGCCAGGGGTTTATCAATCTTGTTAATTCTTTCAAAGAACCAGCTCCTATTTTGTTGATCTGTTCTACTGTTCTTTTGGTTTCTAGTTCATTGATTTCTGCTCTGATCTTTATTATTTCTCTTCTCCTGCTGGGTGTAGGCTTAATTTGCTGTTTTTTCTCTAGCTCCTTTAGGTGTAGGGTTAGGTTGTGTATTTGAGACCTTTCTTGTTTCTTGAGAGAGGCTTGTATTGCTATATACTTCCCTCTCAGGACTGCCTTTGTTGTATCCCAAAGATTTTGAACAGTTGTGTTTTCATTTTCATTGGTTTCCATGAAGTTTTTTAATTCTTCTTTAATTTCCTGGTTGACCCATTCATTCTTTAGTAGGATGCTCTTTAGCCTCCATGTATTTGAGTTCTTTCCGACTTTCCTCTTGTGCTTGAGTTCTAGTTTCAAAGCACTGTGGTCTGAAAATGTGCAGGGAATAATCCCAGTCTTTTGGTACCGGTTGAGACCTGATTTGTGACCTAGGATGTGATCTATTCTGGAGAATGTTCCATGGGCACTAGAGAAGAATGTGTATGCCATTGCTTTGGGATGGAATTTCTGAATATGTCTGTGAAGCCCATTTGGTCCAGTGTGTCATTTAAAGTCTTTATTTCCTTGTTGATATTTTGCTTAGATGATCTGTCCATTTCAGTCAGGCGGGTGTTAAAGTCCCCCACTATTATTGTATTGTTGTCAATGTGTTTCTTCGCTTTTGTTATTAATTGCCTTATATAATTGGCTGCTCCCATGTTAGGGGCATAGATATTTATAATTGTTAGATCTTCTTGGTGGATAGACCGTTTAAGTAGGATATAGTGTCCTTCCTCATCTCTTATTACAGTCTTTGTTTTAAAATCTAATTTGTCTGATACAAGGATTGCCACCCCAGCTTTCTTTTGGTGTCCATTAGCATGGTAAGTGGTTTTCCACCCTCTCACTTTCAATCTGGGGGTGTCTTTGGGTCTAAAATGAGTCTCTTGCAGACAGCATTTCGATGGGTTTTGTTTTTTAATCCAATCTGATAGCCTGTGTCTTTTGATTGGGGCATTTAGGCAATTTACATTCAGGGTAACTATTGAAAGATAGGAATTTAGTGCCATTGTATGGCCTGTAAGGTGACTGTTACTGTATATTGTCTGTATTCCTTTCTGGTCTATGCTGCTTTTAGGCTCTCTCTTTGCTTAGAGGACCCCTTTCAATATTTCTTGGAGGGCTGGTTTCGTGTTGCAAATTCCTTTAGTTTTTGTTTGTCCTGGAAGCTTTTTATCTCTCCTTCAATTTTCAATGACAGCCTAGCTGCATATTTTGAGAGGGGTTCTCTGTGCCTCCTGGGTTTTGATGCCTGTTTCCTTCCCCACATTAGGGAAGTTCTCTGCTATAATTTGCTCCAGTATACCTTCTGCCCCTCTCTCTCTTCTTCTTCTGGGATCCCAATTATTCTAATGTTGTTTCGTCTTATGCTATCGCTCATCTCTCGAATTCTGCCTTCGTGATCCAGTAGTTTATCTCTCTTTTTCTCAGCCTCTTTATTTTCCATCATTTGGTCTTCTGTATCGCTGATTCTCTTTTCTGCCTCATTTATCCTAGCAGTTAGTGCCCCTATTTTTGATTGCACTTCATTAATAGCCTTTTTGATTTCGATTTGGTTAGATTTTAGTTCTTTTATTTCTCCAGGAAGGGTTTCTCTAATAACTTCCATGCTTTTTTCAAGCCCAGCTAGTATCTTTAAAATCATGATTCTAAACTCTAGGTCCGACATCATACTAATGTCCGTATTGAGTAGGCCCCTGGCAGATGGTACTACCTCTTGTTCTTTTTGCTGAGGTGATTTTTTTCATCTTGTCATTTTGTCCAGAGGAGAATAGATGAATGAGACAACAAAATGCTAACAGGTTAACAACATCCCCAGCACATATACTCTAAACAAATCAGAAAAGACCTGAAACCAGGGGAAAAGAAAGGGAAAGAAAGAAAAAAGAAAGAGAAAAAAAAAGAAAAAGAAAAAGATAAAAACAAAAACAGAAGAAAAATAGAATATGATCAAATATGATCAGGCTAGTGCATAGATCAGTGCCACACACTAGATTTTGGGTGTATTTTGGTCTGTTAGAAGAAAGTCCTCCTAAAATTTTAAAGAAAGAAATAAAGAAACAAAATAAGGGTTGATACAATGAAGGGATGGAAGATGACGGTAAAGATGAAAATTATAAAAGATTTTATAAAAGGAATTGGTAAGACAAGTTGCTTGAAAAAAGAAGATTAAAAAAAAAAAAGGGAGAGAATGTGATCAGGCAGGAGACTAGAACAAAGCCATACACTAGTGATTTAGGGTATATTTTGATCTGTTAGAGGAGACTGTATCTCAAAATTTTAAAGAGAGAACAACTTATATATATATGCCCAAAATAAGGGTATCTACTATGAAGGGGTAGAATATGACTCTAAAAATGAAAAATAAAATTTTTTTTTCCAAAAAGGGATTGATAAGATGTTGGTTGAAAAAGGGAAAAAGAAAAATTAAAAAAAAAATCAGTTAAAAAATTAATTTTGAAAAACTAATGAATCAAGGTAAAAAAGCCATGAATTCTAGTGCAGTATTCCCCTAGTGCTGGAATTCTCCCGTCCTCCTTGATCGGTAAACTTGGTCTTGGGTGGCTGTTCGTGCTGATCTTCTGGAGGAGGGGCCTGTTGCCATGGTTCCCAAATGTCTTTGCCAGAGGCAGGATTGCCCCGCCCTTGTTGGTCCGGGCTAAGCAATCTGCTTGGGTTTGCTCTCGGGAGCTTTTGTTCCCTGCAAGCTTTCCGTACAGCTTTGGAGGAGGAGAGTGAAAATGGTGGCTTCCCAATCTCCGCCCGGAGGAGCCAAGAACTCGGGGCTGTGCTCCTCAGTGCGCCCCCAGAGAAAAGCAGTCAGTCACTCCCGTCTCCCCGGTCCCCGGCCGCACTCCGTGCCCACCCGACCTGTGACCGAGCATTTCTATCTCTGGCACCCGACTCCGTGTGGAGTCTCCAAACCCAGCAGATACCTGTGGTGCGCTCCTGCGCCGCTCCTCCCCGGGGGCGGAAGGGGAGTCTCCCCAGATCTGCCGCTTGTTGGGTCCCTGCTGGAGGAGCAGTGGCCTGACTCTGTCGCCGATCACAGTTTATGGCAACCCCGAGCTGAGAGCCCGCGCCTCGGCTTCACCTCTGCAGCCGGCTTCCCCGCTCCGATACCTGGGAGCTCTGCTGCACTTGGGCACCCCCGGTCTTTCTGTGACCCCAAGGGTCCTGAGACCACACTGTCCCGCGAGGGTTCCATCCCCCCGCTTAGCCACTGGAGTGATGTCCCTCAGCGGAGCCCACTTCTAAAAGTTCCGATTTTGTGCTCTGCTGCTCTATCACTTGCCAGAAGCGGCTGACGGAGGCCCCCTCCCCCGCCTTCTATCCTCCTGAATATGGCCTCAGATTCACTTTTCTGCACGTCTTACCTTCCAGTAAGTGGTCGCTTTTCTGTTCAGAGAGTTGCTGCCACTCTTCTCTTCGATCTCCTGTTGAGTTCGTAAGTGTTCAGAATGGTTTGATCCCTATTCAGCTGAATTCCTGAGACCAGACGAAATCCAGGTCTCCCACTCCTCCACCATCTTGCTTTGCCCCCTCAAATATACTTCTTTTTAAGAAATCACATTTTATAGTAATAAAAGTGAATATCCATTCTTTCTATTTCTACCTCTGTAGAAATAACCATTGATAAGTTTTCATTCATTCTCTACCTCCAATCCTTCCTCCTTCCACCTTACCACATAGATATAAAGATTTTTGTCTTACCTAATTGAGGTCTTATGAATTGTCTTAAAAGTGTAAATAATTACTATTTATTATTATTGGAGTAGGCAATAGGTTCACATGGTTCAAGATTCAAGAGAAATAAAAATTAAACAGTGAAGTCTCTCTCATTCCTATCCCGCAGACACGTACTTTTTCCCTCCAGAAGCAACTGATAGAAGTTTCTAGTTTTTGCATTGTTCTGCACCTTGCTTTTTTCATGTAGCAATGTATCTTGAAGAGCACCTCACCCTCTGTGTTTACCTTGATACTTTTAGTGGATGTATTTTCCATTGTATGGACATATAATTTACTTATGTACTCCCTTGTGATAAAGATTTGGTTTATTTTTGAATAGTCGATACTACAGACCTCTGCAGTGAATATCTTTATAGCCACATTTAATGCACAAGAAGACTTCTGTAGTATAGATTTCTAGAAGTCTAACCACTGGGTCAAAATTTAATAGATTATATCTTTGTTCATAGAATGAAAGTCTTTGCTCAAATCTCACTTTTTCAATGAGATCTACCACTACAGATCTAATACTGTAATCTGCCCTTATTCTCCCTCAAATTCTCTATCCACTTTACTCTGCTATTTTTATAACATAGTATATAGCTTACTTATTTATACTGATTTTTGTTTATTGTCTTTCTCCTCCCCCTAAAGTGTCAGCTTCAGGAAACAGGAATGCTTATTTTGTTTATGTATTCCTAGCAGTTAAAATAGTGCTTGTTGCTGTAGGCATTTAATAAATATTTATTGATAATTAAATAAATAAGAGAATAATGTTCAGAATTACACTTCCCCAAAATGCCCAAGTTCTTTATCCATATATTTTAGATTTTTCCTTAATTTTATTATATATAGTTTTAAGATTTTTAAAAAAAATCCTTTCTATTATATTTTGGGATACAAATTATTGAAAAACAGCCATAATGTATTTCTTTCTAAAAAATTACCCCCCTCCCCCACAGGGTGCCGGAGTGGTGCAGTCAGTTAAGCCATTAGCTCTTGGTTTTGGCTGGGGTCATGATCTCAGTGTTGTGAGATTGAGCTCCACGTGGGGCTTTGCGCTCAACTTGGAGTCTGCTTCAGATTCTCTCTCCCTCTGACCCTCCCACTTATGCTCTCTTTCTCTCTCTCTCAGATGTATAGATAAATCTTTAAAAAAAATTACCCGCCCTCCAGTTCCCCCCAAACATAGAGCCAGATCTGAATTTCATCCCACCTGTCTATTAGGAATAGATACCAGAAGGATACATCAAATACTCTTTCATAGGATTGAAATGACTGTTGAGATTGTTTATGGGCTTCCAGGTGTGCTAGGTTGTCAACAGGTGTTGCTTTGAAATAAATGGTTAAATAATCTGTCAGTGAATTAATATTTTTTCGTATTTACATTCATCGTAATTTTAAAGGCTTGATATTCATGATAATTGATGTTCAGATTGGTAGTTTTTTTTTTTAAAGATTTTATTTATTTATTTGACAGAAAGAGAGCGAGAGAGGGAACACAAGCGGGGAGAGGGAGAGGGAGAAGCAGGCTTCCCGTTGAGCAGGGAGCCTGACGTGGGGCTTGATCCCAGGACCCTGGGATCATGACCTGAGCTGAAGGCAGACGCTTAAAAACTGAACCACCCAGCCTCCCGATTGGTAGTTATTCCTATCTGCTTTATATTCAACTATAAACAGATAATCAAGTTTATATGAGACCTAGGTATTTAGGAGAGTTTTGAAGTAAATTATTTTATCAAACTCTTAATACTATTCCTGTTTTAATTTATCTTTTATATGTGCCTTAATTTTCTCATTGTACAAACTATTTTTTAAGGTAACTTGAATCTGAATCATATTGCACTCAAAACCACCAAACATTCATTATTAGCTTTCCCCACCTTGGCTCTGTTTCAGAAAGTCTACCAAAATTTTTTTTATTAAGTTTATTTTTCTTGTTTTATTCAAGACATAAAAGCCAACAGCCAATGCTTTTTATCAACGTGAAGGTAAATTGTGTTACTATGCTACATTGAATTCTAACAAAAGTGACAAATGCCCATTCTAATTGCCTTCCTCACAAGGGCATTGTGGCTATTTTATTACCTGAGGTTTTACTGTAAGTAAACATATGGGTTTTCTTAAATTTTTTTAAATATTGGAAAATTTGCCAGATTATCATTTTATGACTTGGAATCCTAGAAACTCCCAGACCACAGCACTTTGATGATCAGTGATCTCTTTTGGTTCCCTTCCAATCTGGGATTCTTTTATTCTAATGCCAACTCATTTATTCATTATTGATATTTTCCTTTTTTTAAGTAGTATATGCAATATTGGTAGAAGGAGTTGGCATGCAAACTTTGGAGATACCTTTTATCCATATAATTCAATTTGAGTTGTAGGAATGACCTCTCTCAATGTTTTTCAACCTTGTTTCTAAGAATGGTAGATATCAGTTTCATAGATCTTTTACAGAAAAGCTGATTATTTAGTGGCTATTTGGGTTTGGTGGCAGTTTTCTCTCCTATATGGTTATATCTTCTTAGGTGGATCATCTTTGGGCCCCTGACCAAATAAACTAAGCAGACAGCTTGACCAGAAACTAAGTTCCAGGTTAGTTATTTAGTTATCTAGTATCATTTCTTTGTGTGAGTTACTATTGCTCATACTCCCTAGTTGTTACCAATGTGTGAATGGGAGTTGAAGAAGCTATAGTAGAACCATTTGTCTTACCTCATACTTTGTAGTGGTGATTGAATTGCTGCTTGTTTTTCTGAGCATACTAAAGGAGAAAAAAAAGCTATTCTATTCTATATTGGGGTATAGCTATTAGTACTGCTTTTAAAAAAATACACATTTAACACCAAGTTCGTGCTGGATACTTTCCTAAGCTCTTGGGGGTACAGCAATGAATTAGGCATAACTGTTTTACCTTCCAGGTATTTACAGACTACTTGGGATATGGACAAATAAGTAAGTAGATCACAGTTCAGTTAAGTGTTTAGATATTCCTATCCACTGAGTTCTGTAGAAGTTCTTAAGGGAGGGAGCCCCATCTCTTGTACAGTGGGCCAGGTAAATCTGGACTTGCTAGGTACTTATTTTTCTGGGAGTGGAGTCAAGTCTCTCCTCACAACGGCGTCGCGTAACTGTGGCTGATTCACCTGTTGGTCACTCCTGTGTGTTGTATCGGAAGTGTGATTGAGGACCAGTAAGCTTCGCTTTCGCATTCCTTTTCTTGGCAATGCCGCTCTTGACTTTCACTTCTTCTGAGTACATCAAAGAATGTTTCTAACACTAACTGCTGTCAGCCAGTATCACATAGGTGAGGGAGGTGGGATTTTCTGACACATTAGTCTGTTATCCCTTTGGTTCCTACATACAGCCTTGGTGAGGAGGAAATCCAAGAGTAGAAGATAAAGACAGCTCTTATCCCCTCTATTCCTCTAATACAATCCTATAATACATTTAATTTATAACCTTATTGTTAATCACTCATTACAATCCTGTGAGTCAAGAGTAAGGATGTGTCCTACTGACCGTGAGTTAGAAAGCATATTTCTTTTTTACAAAATATTTTATTTCTTTCTCTGAGAGAGAGAGAAGGCACGAGCACACCGTAGCAGGGGGATGGGCAGAAGGAGAGGGAGTAGCAGACTCCCTGCTGAGTGTGAAGCCTCAACTCCCTGATCCCAGGACGCTGGGATCATGACCTGAGCCGAAGTTAGATGCTTGACTGACTGAGCCACCCAGGCGCCCAAAAGCATATTTCTTATGGCTTATTTTCATCTTGATCATAGCTAGTATTTTAAACTTTTAAAATTGAATTGAAATTCATGTTGAGTTATGATAGGTAAGGTAATTTTCTGATGCCTCCAAGATGATTTGTGTTACCACATGGTGGCGCTCTTTTGCAAGTTAGTGCATTTTAAAGCAGCAAGGACACATCATCAATTGGGGGTTTATCATTAGGGTGGTTCAAGTGAACTAACCTAAATGCTACCTTAATATGTAGCCTTTTCAAGTGTTGATTGTAGATTTTGATTTAAACTATAATATATGTAATTAATGTTTTAATATCTTTAAGATTTTTCTCATTAGTATTCCTAATATTTCTCTTTATTGCTTTGTATAAATTTAGCACTTATTTATTTATTTTTAAAGATTTTATTTATTTATTTGACAGAGAGAGAGAGAGAGGGATCACA
Organism: Eumetopias jubatus; assembly: GCF_037043125.1. Lineage (NCBI taxonomy): Eukaryota > Metazoa > Chordata > Mammalia > Carnivora > Otariidae > Eumetopias > Eumetopias jubatus. Next base: position 136,442,227 of record NW_028274809.1, on the reverse strand, counting down.
AGTAGGCAGAGCAGCAGGTAGAGGCAGAGGGAGAAGCAGGCACCCCTCTGAGCAGGGAGCCTGATGTGGGGCTCGATCCCAGGACCCTGGGATCATGACCTGAGCCGAAGGCAGATGCTTAGCTGACAGAGTCACCCAGTGCCCCTAGCGCTTTTTAATTTATTGATTGACTTTTCCTACTATAATTGTAAGGAATTTTTAGAAAATATATCTAGGATTAATGAAGAAAAAGAAAACCGTTTGTAATGCTACCACATAGAGATATTAACATTTTGATATGTTTTTGCTTTCCCTTTTAAAAAAGTTTCACCCAATTGTGATCAAAGTATACTCAGAATTTTGTATTTTGGTGGTTTTTTTTTTTCTCTTAACACATCTTTGATATTTTCCCATGTCCTTATAATCTTTGAAATATTTGAAGGGTTTTATATCATTGTGTGATAGAGCTGCATCACAATTTACTTAAATATTCTACTTTAAGATATTTAGGTTTTCCCCACTGTTTTTGCTCTTACAAATAATTCTTTAAACTCTATGGCACTAAATCTTTTTTCATAATTTTTATTTAAATTTTAGTTATTTAATATACAGTGTAGTATTGGTTTCAGGAGTAGAATTCAGTGATTCATCACTTACATACAACACCCAGTGCTCATCACAACAAGTACCCTCTTTAATACCCATCACCCATCTAGCCCATTCCCCACCCACCTCCCTCTGTCAACCCTGTTGGTTCTCTATAGTTGTTAAGAGTCTCTTATGGTTTGTTGCCCACTCTCCTTTTTTCTCCCTTCCAATATGTTCATCTGTTTTCTTTCTTAAATTCCACATATGGGTGAGATCATGTGGTGTTTGTCTTTCTCTGACTGACTTATTTCGCTTAGCATAATGCACTCTAGCTCCATTCATGTTGTCACAAATGGCAAGATTTCATTCTTTTTGATGGCTGAATAATATTCCTGTGTGTGTGTGTGTGTGTGTGTGTGTGTGTGTGTGTGTGTGTGTGAGTGTTTGTTTGTTTGTATACACACACCACATCTTTATCCATTCATCAGTTGATGGACATTTGGGCTCTCTCCATAGTTTGGCTATTATTAATAATGCTGCTATAAACATCAGGGTGCGGGTACCCCTTCGAATCTGTATTTTTGTATCCTTTGGGTAAATAACTAGTAGGGCAATTACTGGCTCATAGGGTAGTTCTATTTTTAACTTTTTGAGGAATCTCCATGCTGTTTTCCGGAGTGACTATATCAGTTTATATTCCCACAAACAGTGCAAGAGGGTTCCTCTTTCTCTGCATCCTCACCAACACCTGTTGTTTCTTGTGTTGTTGATTTTAGCCATTCTGACAGGTGTGTATCTCATCATAGTTTTGGTTTGTATTTTCCTGAGGATGAGTGATGTTGGGCATCTTTTCATGTGTCTGTTAGCCGTCTGGATGTCTTCTTTGGAAAAGTGTCATTCATGTCTTCTGCCCATTTTTTAACTGGATTATTTAGTTTTGGATGTCGAGTTGGTAAGTTCTTTATAGATTTTAGATACTAACCCTTCATCAGATATGTTGTTTGCAAATATCTTCTCTCATTCCATAGGCTGCCTTTTAGTTTTGTTGATTGTTTCCTGCACTGTGCAGGAGCTTTTTTATCTTGATGTAGTCCCACTAGTTCAGTTTTGCTTTTGTTTCCCTTGCCTCTGGCGATGTATTACACTAACTCTTGATTCAACACTCCAGATATTTTCGTTGTATAAATTCTTAGATATAAAACTGAACTCTTAAGGATCTTCATGCATATTATCAAAATGTCTTTCAGTTGGTACTATTTTGAGGTTCAGTCTTTTCAAAATATGTTTGTTAGAAAGGACCATTTTTTCTTTTGCAGAATGCTTGTTCTTGTCCTTGCCCATTTATTTTCTTCATGTTTTACCATTTCTTTTTGGTAATTCTTTTGGCTGGGTACAAATAATTTTTCTCTGTTTTAACCATTTTTAAGGTCCTCTTTTAAGCCCTTTTCATAATTTTCAACTAAATTTTTAAGAAAACACATTAGGTTACAGATTTTAGGTTGTAAATTGCCATTGGAGAATAAGCTGTGGGGATGTCTGGTGGCTCAGTCAGTTAAACGTCTGCCTTTGGTTCAGGTCATGATCTCAGGGTCCTGGGATCGAGTCCCACATCGGGCTCCTTGCTCAGTGGGGAGCCTGCTTCTCCCTCTGCCTGCCGCTTCCCCTGCTTGTGCTTTCTCTCTCTCTGATATAAATAAATAAAAAAATCTTAAAAAAAAAAAGCTGTGGATCTTGAGAAAACAATCAGGGCTGGCAAGCAGGGTAAGATACGCTAATCATTTGTATAGTGGTGGTAGGGGTTGCTGTGGAAGTAAATGAGATTGCTGAGAAAAACAATGTGGTGGAAAAAGTCTTCAGCGTTAGGAAACACTGAAAAAGTTGTGAGAGAGAAAGAAATGAGAATGAGGATATTAGAGTGTTTTAAAAGCTAAGGGAAAAAGTTTCATTTCAACAGTGTCAGATGCTACTTAGAGGTCTTTGTGGATGAAACCCAAAAAAGGCCATTTAGTTTGGAAAGAAGGATCTTTGAAGACCTAGATAGAGAATAACCTCAGTATAATACTGAGAGTATGTGTTCAGTGGGTGTACTATGTGTGTCCTGTGAGAGTATATATGGTGAGTATGTGTGTGAATAGTGAGCAAATGAAAGGTTTGTATGTGGAGGGAGGATAGTAGCTTGATAAGGTCCAGAGATAGAAATATAGGTTATTTTTTGTTTTTAAGGTGATATAGGCTTATTTGTAAAGAGAAAGAAGTTTTTAGAAGGGAAACTGTTAGAGAAATTACAAAAAGATAGAGGGAGTAATGAATAAGCCGCCAGGTCTTGAAGGAGATGAGAGGCAGTGAGATTGAAAATCGGAGGTAGAAAGGCATTAGAGTTTTAATTTGAGAGTGGAGGAGAATGTCCATTTGTAAAAATCAGAAGAGAAGACAAATTTAGAGATGAGGATGCAGAGACATTTTAAAAAAGACTGTAAGATAGGGTAATTAGAAAGTATTTGATGTGGAGAAGAATGTTGAGGCTTTAGGGATTGTGATTCTTTAAGCTTCTCTATAAAATAGAAATTAAGAATAAAGAATAGTAAAACAGTTCAGAATACAGAACTCTTGGTGGGGTGATGAGATTAAGGATTCAATAGTGAAAATGTTAGGAACATCAATGTAGAAATGTAATAAAGAAATATTCTCGAAAAAAATGGAGCAGTACTAAATTGAGTGTTAGGAAACTTGGGTTTTAGGTCTGTGGCATTGACTGGCTATATTGTGCAAGTCTCAGTTCTAGTCTTTAATTTCTTAATCTGCACAATGAGAGGTGAATCAGGTGACCTTTTCAGATTGAAAAATCCTGAACCAAACTAAAAAAGAACTAAACATATAAAACCACATTAATCAAGACATTGTAGTATTGGTGAAAAGAAAGGCCAGTCAGTGGAACAGATCAGAGGATCCAGAAATAGAATCCACACATGTATGCTCAGTCTTTGTACATACAAATTTGAAGGTAATTCAGGCAGGAAGGATATTCCTTTCAACAAGTGATGTTGGAGCAACTGGATGGATATTCGTGTACGAAAAATGAACTTTGATCCCTACCTTGCACCACTTATAAAAATTAACTTGAATTCGAGACCTAAACTTGTAGAAGATGACATAGGAAATCTTTGTGACCTTTGGTTAAGCAGAGATTTCAAAGATCATACCACTAAAAGCATGATCCATAAAAGAAAAAAAGTAAATTGAGCTTCATTAAAATGAAAAACTTATGCTTTTTGAAATATATTGTTTGAGAAAGTGAAAATACAAGTCACAGACCAGGTGAAAATTTTTGCAAAATACCTATCAAAGAATTTGAATCCAGAATGTATGAATAATTCTTACAGCTTAATAAGACAAACAACTGAATAGAAAAGTAACAAAAGTTTGGAAAAGACGCTTTACCAAGGAAGAGATACAGATGTTAAGTAAGATTTGAAAAAATAGTCAATGTCGTTAGTCTGTGGGAAAATGTACCACTACACTCCTATTAGGATGGCTAGAAAACAAGCAACAAACATTGGAAAAACAGTTTGTTAGTTTTTTATAGACTTAAACTGACTTTTAACATAGAACTTAGCTATTCCCCAACTAGGTATTTGCCCAAGAAATGAAAACATACATTTATTTAAAGACCTGTACTTGGATATTTAGGGTTAGGGTTAGTAGCATTATTTATCAGTGTATTCAACTGTTAGACTGGATAAACAAATTGTGGTATATTCATACAATGGAGTACATTCAGAAATTAAATGGAATAAATACTAATAGATATAACAGTATAGATGAATCCTCCCAAACATTATGCCAAGTGAAAAAAGCCTGACAAAAAAGACTACAGACCATATGATTCCATTGGTATGACATTCTGGAAAAGGAATTAAAATCAGATCAGTGATTGCCTGGGGCTGGGGGTCAATAGACCCGATTTCCTAAACACACACACACAAATCCTTTATTCCCAAGGATGGATATTTATGGTAGGGAGAAGATTAGATAGTGAGAGGCTCTGAGACAGCTATGGTATAGTGGAATGAGCGCTAGATTCACTGATAATAGTAATGCTGCTGCTGCTAATTAATTCTGATTCAGTAGGTACAATGCCGGGCACCAAGCTGATTACTTAAGAGCATCCTCACTGCTAATTTTTGTGGTGATTCTAGGATTAGACACTATTATCGTCATTCCTATTTTAGTAGAAACTGAGGTTTAATTGGATTTAAACAAGTTGCCCACAGTTAACACAACTCGAGTATGTATTCAAACTCTTGAGTGTTTGACACCAAAATCCATGTTCTTAAATAAGAGAGTGTAAGTTCCAGGAAGATACGGAATTTTTGTTTTTGTTTTTGTTTTCACCACTGTATTCCCCAGTCATAACCATGACAGTTGTATAATGTGTATTTCTTGAAAAATTATTAGAGATCTCAAATTTTGGAAAGCGTTAAAAAAACAAATAGGAAGGTACAAAGAAGCCTATATGAAGATAAAGATGATATTTAAATTAGTGTATTTTAGTGATTAGACTGATGTTTTTCATTTAAACATTTATCATATCAAATGACTTTGTGTTAAATTGTGTTGTCTATGTCCTAATAAAATCTGCTGTTTTAAAAAGTGATCAAAGTAATTATAGAGTAGGATTTTATAGTTGATTCTAATCTTTCTGGTTTTATAAATTTTTTCCATCTAGCAAATCTTGGTGGCAACCAGGTATAAGATCAGACCAAGTCAACGTTACTGGTTACAACTAAACTACAAGCCCTTCCTGTGTGTGCATGCGTGTGTGTGTGTGTGTGTGTGTGTGTGTGTGTTTAGAAAGTCTACTTCTAGGACTCTCCTAGTTGGAAACTGATCATTTCCTTTCCATAGATACATAAAAATATTTGCTTGTAAATGAATAATCCGGTTGATCTCATCTGTAACCTGGTTCCCTCTGACATATTTAATATTTAGTAGCCTGAAGTTTAGAAGGAACATTAATTTTTCTTCCATAGATAAAGGTATATCAAGAAGAAAAAACACTATACAAAAAAGAGTTAATTGGAATGCAGCTAGAACAACAACAGCAACAATAGCAAGCTTTATAAATCATCTGAAATAACGGTCATACATTTTGCTCATAAGAAAGTTACTTAGGTCCTTAAAAATCAGAACCTATTTATACAACATTTCATTTAGGCATTTTATCATTTCAAATGAGTTTGTGTTGAACTGTGTTCGCTATGTCCAAATAAAATCTGTTGTTCTTAAAAAATGAATAAGCAATGTTCTCCATTTTAATAACTTTAGTTACTTCCTTTCTCAACCTTTAAAACAGTTAAAAAAAAATACTATAGTTCCTGAAAGTAGACACATTGAGAGCAGTTAGGTTTAACAGGTGATAGCCTGTGAGCAAGGAAGCAAACCAAAAACATAAGAAATAAGCACAAAAATTAAAAAAGTAATGTAGTGTGGAGGTTATTTATTATAGGGACAAACAACCTTTTACCTCTTAGTTTCTGAGAAATTGACCATATTAATATAAATACATACAAAGGTTGATGTTCATTTTATTAAAATATACTTACTAGTCATTATAACAATCAAGCTATGTATACTTTGTTCATTTGCAGAAATAATATATAATATGGTTTCAAAAATCAAATTTATTGAAGCAGATTTTACAGACACTAAAGTCAACCAATTTTGAGTGAATAGGTCAATAAGTTTTAACAAATGTATTCAACATGCAATTACTACCATTAATTAAGATATAGAAATTTTTGGTTACTCCAGAAAGTTTTCTCCTCCTTTGCAGTCATTCCCCAGATACCTCCATTCCTGTCCCTAGACAGCCACTGATCTACTTTTTGCCATTAAAGCTTAATTTTGTCTTTTCTAGAATTTTGTAGGAGAGGAATCACACGGTACACAGGATGTACCCTGTTTTCTCTGGCTTCTTTTTCTCCATGAAATAATTTTGAGATTTATCTATGTTGTGTTTATTAGTACTTTCCCTTTTTATTGTTGAATAACATTCCATTGTATGGATATACCAGAGTTTATCTGTTCACCTGTTTTTGGATATTGGGTTGTTTCTAGTTTTTGGTTTTTATGATTGAAGCTGCTATTAATATTCATGTACAAAGCTTCCATTTCTCTTGGGTATAAATATCTGGGAGTGGTATTGCTAAGTGTTATAGAAAGTATATACTTAACTTTAGAAGAACTTGCCAAACTTGTTTTTCAGAATGGTTGTACCATTTTACATGTTCACCAGCAATGTTTGAGTATTCCTTGCTCTACAATCCTCACCAACCTTTGATATTGTCAGTCTTTTTAATTTAATCATTTTAGTGGATGTGTAGTTGTAAGTTTTAAAAGATTTTTATAGAAATGCAACAGATTTCTGCATATTGTGGAATTTAAGAAACAAAACAAACAGGCAAAGAAAAAAAGAGAGACAACCAAGAAACACACCCTTAACTAAAGAGAACAAACTGATGGCTACCAGAGGGGAGGTGGGTGGAGGGGTGGGTGAAATAGGTGACGGAGATTAAGGAGTGCTCTTGTCGTGATTAGCACAGGGTGATGTATGGAAGTGTTGAATCACTATATTGTATACCTGAAAGTAATATAACATTGTATGTTAGCTATACTGGAATTAAAATAAAAACTTAATAAAAAATATTTATTTTCCAAGGAGCTAAAAATCATGGAAAAGTTTAGAGTTGGATAATGATAAACTTTTTATTATCAATACAATTTGATAATCCAGGGATGCCTGGGTGGCTCAGTTGGTGAAGCATCTGCCTTAGGCTCAGGTCATGATCCCGGGGTCCTGGGATGGAGCCTCACATTGGGCTCCTTGCTTGGTGGGGAACCTGCTTCTTCCTCTGCCTGCCGCTCCCCCTGCTTGTTCTCTCTCTCTCTCTGACAAATAAATAAAAATCTTTAAAAAATTTGATAATCCAGAATAATTTTTAAAAGATTTATTTATTTGAGAGAGAGATTGTGAGCTGGGGGGGGGCGGTGCAGAGAGGGAGAGAGAATCCTGCTGAGTGCAGACCCTGACATCATGACCTGAGCCAAAACCAAGAGTTGGCCACTTAACTGACTGAGCCACCCGGGCACCCCAGAATGATTCTTTTCTTAAAGCTTATATATAATTGAGATTTCAAAACAATGTAAATTTGCATCACATACTTCTCAGCTCTATTGTAACCTCCAACTAAGAGTAAGCAAATAGTTCAAGGTGTGTAATAGAATATCAGATAATTTGGTATCTTTTGTTTTCAATTTAATATAATCAAATTTTACCTACAAAACTTACATATCTAGAAAGTAATACATATTTTTAGGGGAAAAGGTATTCTAATGATAATGAAAAAATATTCTAATGATAATCATAGCCATCACTCATCAAGTACTAATTATATGTCAGGCATTATGCTAAGGGCCTTATATGTATAATCTCATTTAATTCTTACCAAGTGAGATATGTATTATTATTTCCACCTCACAAAGAAGGCAATTATGGCACTGAGGGATATAAATTTCACAAGGTTAAAATATACTTGAGTCCATAGATTGATTAAAAAATGAGTGAATCAGGGGTGCCTAGGTGTGACTCGGTGAGTTAACTAGTCAACTCTTGATTTTGGCTGAGGTCATGATCTCAGGGTCCTGGGATTAAGCCCAGGTCAGGCTCTGCAATCAGCAGGGAGTCTGCTCAAGGATTAGCTCTCCCTCTCCCTCTGCTCCTCCCCCTGCTCACGTGCATACACAGGTGAACTCTCTCTCTCACTCCCTAAAAATAAATGTCTTTAAAAAACAAGAGTGAATCAGAGCAAAAGGAGGATAATCATGTAAGAAAGTACCCTTGTTTTTTTTAAAAATAATTTATGTTATGGACTTGAAAATCTTTTAAGTTGGCTCTGATGACATTGGATTATTTAAAAATGAAAGTATTTACTTCAGAGAACTGACCCCTAAATTTTTCACAGTAAGTTGTAATTTAACTTTTTGATCTTTCTAGTAATTTTTTTTGACTTATAATATAAAATTTAAGTGTTTTTGATTAGTGTAGAATTAAATTCTCTCAAGTATATACCATCATAAGGATTTAAAAACAAGTGTATGTTGAATAAGAAAAATATTATCATATAATACAATTTTAATATGTATCTAGTATGTGAATGATTAATGAAGTATTTGAATCTTTTTTTTTTGTACCCAGGAAGGTTATGTTCAAAGGAAAAAGGAGCTATGGGGAATCTGTATCTTTATTGCAGCAGTTGACCTAGATGAGATGCCATTCACTTTTACTGAGCTACAGAAAAACATAGAAACCAGGTAAAATTTATTACATCAATATAGGCCTCTGCCATCAAAGAAAAGTATTTCTGAACTTTCCTCTGGACTAGTGAGAAATGCTAAAATTAAATAAAACTTTTATTTTTTTTTTTTTGAAGGTTTCAAATGTACTTTATTTCTTCAACCATGCCATACTTTAATGGGTGCACAGTGCTTTTACTTGGCATCAATTATGAGTTGGTTTTGCAACAATTCAGTATTACACCAACTGGGATGTTTACTGATCTCTCCATTCCTTTGGGGTGACTCTGCCAACAGGGGACAGGTTCCACTCTATTCCAATTTGTGTTGCTGTATATGCCCATACAGCAATACAGAAAGTGGCTCCACTAGCTAGTACGGCATTACCATATTTGTCATGGAAATCAGGTGTCCTTTTCTGGTGGCTCTGCCTTGCCATTGTTTGTGGAATGCTTTGAACTCTGAGACGACTTAGAGCGGTTCTGACTATGGGAAACATTCTGAAGCTGAAGATACAACGGTGCAACTGTAGCTGCTGCTTTGCTACAACTTCGTCCCAAGTCTCCTTGCAAAGAGCCCTGAAAAACAAAATCTAAAATTAAATAAAACTTTTAAAGGACTTAGGTCAACCAGTGAACTGTCCTCTCCTGGAGCCTTAATGAATGTGTATTTATGTTATAGTTTCTCAAGAATGTAGCAGTTTGTGTCCTGGGAAATTTTTCATCATGTTTCCCACTTTCTAGAACTTTCTCAATTGTAGCTGTTGATAAAATGGACAAAAAGAGCAAGGGTTTATAAAGTAGGCTTATTTAGTTTAAAATTTTTATAAAAGTGGTGTGAGTCTATCTTAAAGGAATTTAGTTAACATTTATTGTTTGATTGCTTAATATAATGCATGCATAATTATATATTTTTTGAGGCTGTATATTCAGCTGAGTTTCCATAATTAGTCCAATAATTGTTTGTTGTTGAGCTTATAAGCCTTATAAGAAGAATTTACTAATTTGTTTCCAATAACTCCTGAACTTTATCTTGAGCAGCTTTGTGGGACATCCAGTCATTTCATTTGCAGCATATTTACAAAATCTAACAGTAAATAATTTTACCAGAAAGGTAGTAGTATATGTTTCTTCTCGGATAAAATCATCTAGAATTAAACATAATTAGTATTTTATTTAAATGAGATAAATTACATTGCTGTATTTTTCAGTAACTCTTTTTCTTACTACCTTTAAATAAAATGTGGAAACAAAGACCTTGTATATTCATATTTAACCTATTGAATTAGAATTGGTTTACCTCTCAGAGATTTTAGTTTTAATTTATTCATAAAATTACTAAGTCAAAATAGTTTTATATAGCTGAAAATTATGTAAATAATTTAAGTAAATTCTACATTAATTTATACATTCATGCAGTAGGTGTTTCAGTGGCCTAGAGGAATGAAAAGGATTGAATGTTTCAGTTAAGATAGAGCGGGTTTAATGGGTCTCTGTTGTTTTACAAGCTATATGACCTAGAACCGATTGCTTAGCTTTATTAAGTTTCAGTTTCCTCATCTGTGAAATTAGTGTGTGAAATCTGTGAAATCATCTGTGAAATCCTCATCTGTGAAATGAAAATTATTAGCTATTTTATAGAATTATGAGAATTAAATAACTTATAATGAATTGAAAAGTAAGTAGTTCATAGAATCAGTGCTTGTAACTTAACCATAGGTATTGATGAGGTCTTGATCTCTTTCCTGCTGTAGACCACCCCTCCATGCCCTTCCTCTGCAAAATAAATAAATAAATAAATAAGAAAGGAAAGAAAAACAGTTGTTAGGCTCTGTGATACTGTGCTAGGTTCTAATGATACAGAGGTGAGAAATAGTCTCTGAGCTCAAGAAATTCATTCCAGTGGGAAGATAAAATTAAACAGATGGCTGCAATACAGTGTTATAAAGCTATTTATAGACTACTAAATAAATATGACAGAAAGGCTATTACATCTTTTATCTCTAAGATGAAAGAATTTTCCTGGCAAAGCTTTTCCTGAACGGAACAACACTTGTAATTGGGCACGTCATAAATAATCTCCCTACAATAAATATAATTATTTGTTACAGCTTTTTCCTAGGTCATCTCTTTGTTCTAATAACTATCCAGGAATGGTATCTAGACCACTGCTGCTTAAATGTGCCTTGGTAAAGGACTTTTTTTTTCAATAAGTCATGGACTGACGTTTAAAAAGTGTATAATATAAATTAATTATTAGAAAAATGAAAGAAAAAAAATTATACAAACCACAGGACCAAACTTTTTATTATTATATTCAGCAGGCATAAAATTAGTGTTAAATTGCTATAAAAGTTTTTATATGCTTACTCTCAATTTCTGTATTTATTTAATTGTGGACGAATAACAAAACATATCAATCCATGGAGCACTGCTGTAGAATAAGTAGTTATTTTAGATTTGTATGTCTTAATTATGGCTCTTCATGCCTGCTTTTCATCTCTGTAGCCTTCCCTCTTCTCTTCTTTCCTTCAGAGAAGGGCTGCAGAAGGAATAGAGACTCACTTAAGTTACCCCTAGAAAAAGATGGCTTTGTAGTAACAATTCAGTTTCCATAGTGCTCCATAGGTATTGCCATATTATCTCATAAAAACTGGAACTGAGTGTGCTTCTTGAATAAATGGTTTTCTGAGGTTGATTTATTTTTCTCTGAAGGTATCTAGACATTTACTCCATTCTCTTTTCTCTTGTGAGCAGCATCATGATCATCTACTCCATATCATTTCTACTTCTTTATTTGCTGTTCCATATTGCTTGTCATGGCTGCCCCAGTCCCTTCTATATCACAAGTGCTTTAATGACCTTCTCTTGGGTTCTTTGTTCGCTGATTAGCTGAAGCTTTTATTTTTACGGTTCTTGAGATGAATGTCTGAGTGGTCCAGCCCATTTTTTAGAATGAAGCCTTAACTCAGTTGCTGGAGAGTGTATGGGTGGGTCTGGTGACTACCCTTGAGTTCATTTAGCTGCTATGGTGTAATTCCTTAGACAAACTTGATTAGAAATGAGTGTGTGAGGTGCAGTTGATGATTGCTATGTTTAGTGCCCTATTTTTTTATTAGTGAAAAATGTATGTATTAATATTTCAAATAGATTAATTTTTTATAGAAAACAATAAAGAATGATTTAAAGTCATTATTTAAACAACCTAAACATTTTAATCAGTTTTTCTTTTCCCTTCCCCAACAATTCAGTCCTAAAACCATTGGTGGGGGAAGAAAGTAGGTATGTACATCTGTGGTAGGAGAGAGCATGGGGTGCAGAGAAGGATGTTAGAGCCCAGGTGGGTATTCACCTGGGTGTAGTTGGGGGTGAGGGTCCTGGTATGGGCTGCTTGGTGTGCAGTGTCAGAGATCAAGCCAGGTGTGTGGGTAGCCAGACCACATGTGAAGCGAGTGCAGTCTGGGCTGGGGAGTCAGAACCCTACTAGGGTGAGGAAGATGTCCATGTTGAGGAGTCGGGGCAGTCTAGGATGGGGAGTCAGTCTGAGGAGGAGAGGAGAGTGCCCATGTGGGAGAGTGGGTAACTTTGGAGGTGGAAGGTAGTTAAATGCAGGGCGATTGACTAAGTGAGTAAATAAAGATAAATGGATCGCAACTTTCTCACTATTAAGGAAGAGTTACAAATTTGAAAAGGGAAACATTAGAATAAACTATGTGGTTTTATGTTGGAATTGGATAAATGGATGTGAGCTTACAGTTTTCAAAACATATAGGTATGTGTAGAAATAAATATGTATGTATATGTCTATCATAACAACCCTTTTTTTTGGTATAAATAGAGGTAGGCATAGGTATATACATATAGGGTTGTAGGTTGAAGCTAGTTGATTTTTACTCTTCAAACTAGTAAAATGCAAAAAGTAATTCCTTCCAAGGAATATAATAGTGATTTGGCATGGAGCTAATAAACTTTTGAATTGAAATGTCTATGCTTTGAAAATGAAATAAAATGAATTTTTTCAGTTACAGATTCACTTTTTTCTATTCCTTTCTTTGTAGTGTCTGCAAATTCTTTGATTTACTAAAAGAAATTGATACCAGTACCAAAGTTGATAATGCTATGTCAAGACTGTTAAAGAAGTATAATGTATTGTGTGCACTCTACAGCAAATTAGAAAGGTAAAGTAAAAATTTTATTAGGATTACACCCCAGGGGCGCCTGGGTGGCTCAGATGGTTAAGCGTCTGCCTTCGGCTCAGGTCATGATCCCAGGGTCCTGGGATCGAGTCCCGCGTCGGGCTCCCTGCTCCTTGGGAGCCTGCTTCTCCCTCTGCCTCTCTCTCTCTCTCTGTCTTTCATGAATAAATAAATAAAATCTTTAAAAAAAAAAGATTACACCCCAGTTTTGCATGTTACTGTTGATGATTAGATTCCATCTGGGAACTATATTTAGTAAAGTTATTAGGTATTACCCCTTAGATTTGTCCCCTTTGCTGTTAGTTTTTTTTTTATAGGTTCTTAGCTTTCTTTTTAATCCAGTCATATGCATTGTGAATGTTTCCTCCAAAATTGTTATACTGTCCTTTCATATTTCTCATTCGTTTTAACAAACTTTAAGACTTTAGTCTTCTCTGCCAGAGACTTCCAGTTCTCAGTGGAAGAGTGACCTAAATTTAAACTTCTTTCTAATGTGTTATTTAGTTTAGAAAGAGAAAAACATACTGGTAGTAGAAGGTGTACATGACCTATACTACCAAGCTATGATTTGTATTCTCAGTGGTGTAAATGGAGACTTTTCATTCCTTTTAACTGGGAGAAAGATGAAATTCAGATAAACTTGGGTTAAGTTTTTAATACACTTTTCATCCAAGTCGCCACTGCCACTGGTAAAATGCCAAATCTGGCATGTGGCTGTTACTCTGTTCATTGTGGGGCTCATTTCACTTGGTGAGAATATATGAAAGTTAATATTTTAGCTAAACAAATAGTTGTAAAGGGAGAGGGAAGAGTATTTTGGGGAGAATGAGTATGGAGATAGTGCTGGAAAGAAGCATCTTCTCAGAAGGATACTTCTGTTTTCCCTTTCCTTCTTTTTCGTTGGTATGTCACTAAAACTTCAGAGGTGTGATGGAGGATAAGAAAAGTGGAGAGAAAAATCAAGATTGGCCTATGGCTTTTGAAGGAATTTTTCTTGCTCCTTGTTTTTAATTGTAATAAGCACATTGGCCATCATTATTTTCTTTTGTCTTTTCTTGAATAGAGTAAAATCTATTTGCATAAAAAAAAGGGATTTTTTTTATTATAATAAAAATTAATTTGTACAAGGAATATAGACTAATTATAAAGCACTTGGAAAACACAGAAGAGCATAAATAAAATATGAATCACCCTAAATTTTAATACTGGAGATAACTAGTTTTCATATTTAGAATATTTCTTTCTTTTGGATATTGTTTTATGTAAATTATATATGGTATATATAATTTTTCTTTTTTTTTTTAACCTAACTGGGACTTTTCTGAATGCTTCTGTCCCTTAAAAGTTGTTTATGGCCTTTTAACTCATATCTTGGAACTTATCCTAAGAATGTTATCTTAAATACAGAAAAGCTTTAGAAATTTTTATCACAATATTATTTAAGCCAACGAAAAGCTGGAAACAACCTATTTATGCATGACTTAAGTAAAGAGTAAGATATAAATATAATCTAAACACTAAATATTATAAATGTAAAATAAAATTTGCTGAGGAATATTAACAATATGCAAAAATGCTTCTAATATTAAGTAAATATAAAATTTGTTGAGGAATAAAACAATATGAGAAAAATGCTTCTAATGTTAAATAAATAAAGCAGGATATACTGTGATTATAACTGCAGAAAGAAGTTGTATGTATTGAATGAAGTTATGTATTAACACTAATGCACTGAATGACAGTAGCTGAAAAAGAAGTACCAAAATGTTAACCAAGGTTTTGTATGAGTAACTTGCATTTCTAAAGAGGATGTGTTACCGGTATAATAATTTAAGCCAAAACTTCTCTAAGCCAATATTTAAAAAAAATCTATTCTGTAAAGACTAGTACCTCAAAATCTATAATTATCAGGTTATTTCTAGATACAGAATTTTAGTGAGAATGATTTGGAGTGCAATCCTGATTTTTTTTTCCTGCTATAATAAATTTAATTAGATACTTCTAGGTTTTTTGCTTTACTATCTCAGATCAGAAATCTATTTGGATATTTATTTCTGTTTTACCTCTTTCCTTTACCCTTCATACCTTCTAGTGATACATTGTATTTATCATTCTTGTGGGGGCTAAAGGAAGTTAGAAAAGAAAGTTAGAAAGTGGAATATTATATGGATAATTCTGAAGTATTTGAGTTCTTCCTACCTCCCATGCCCTGTGTTTTTCCTTTAGGCCAGTTTTTGTAAAACGCTGGCTATTTCAGATTAGTAAGTAGGGTTCAAGGTCAGAGTTCACAAAAATTTTCTCTACAACAGTATCTGGTATGATGCCCTACCAAAAAAGAGAGGCTCTGGTACAGTTTAATGTTGAAGAGAACGGAATCTTTTGAGTCAGACAGATTTGTATTCTACTCTGGGCTCCAGCATGTACTTTTGTGATCTTGGACAAGTGAGTTACCCAACTTTAGTGCTTAGTTTTCTAGAGTGTAAACGAGTTGATAATGGTGCATACCCTGTTACGTTTTTTAATGTGTTAAATGAGATAATGCAGACAGTGCTGAGTCCAGAACCTATAATAAACATAGTAAACTTTCCACAAATGTTTTCATTTTGTTTTTTGTTTTTCTTAAGTAAGCTCTATACCCACCGTGGGGCTTGAACTCTTTACCCAGAGATCAAAAGCCACATGTTCTATCAACTGAGCCAGCCAGGTGCCCTTCCAGGAATGTTTATAAAAAAAAAAATTTCTGGTGCAGTTTGGGAATTTACATACTATACCCACCTTAAAGA
Source organism: Eumetopias jubatus (assembly GCF_037043125.1). Classification (NCBI taxonomy): domain Eukaryota; kingdom Metazoa; phylum Chordata; class Mammalia; order Carnivora; family Otariidae; genus Eumetopias; species Eumetopias jubatus. The sequence goes on along the minus strand of NW_028274809.1, from coordinate 136,426,330 downwards.
GTCAGACTGTACATTCACAACCCAGGGTTCTTAAAAGTCCTGTATAATAAAACATGTTGAATCTGTTGTGTTTATCATTTCCTAAATGATTAGACTACTAATATATGTTTATATGTATTTAAAATCAGTTAACTTCTGGAAATAGTGTTTGTAGAATATTCTTTAAGAAACTTTAGGCTAGCTATCAGCTGTTTACTGCAAATAAATTAAGAAACTGCAACAAGCATTAACTAAATGGCTATTAGTACTCAGCTATAAGTTAGGTGCGGGGGATACAAAATCTAATGATACTATGATTATAGTAAATATAGTAACTAAATTATATTTTTTAATAAAAAAAGTACAATGATGCATGTGATGCTGTATGGTAGAGGATTGTATGTGGAAAGTAGAAATTTCATAGTGGGCAAAATAATTGTGTATGTTTAAGGGCAAGAAGGGTAGTTGTGGGGTACTTTTGATCAAGTAAAAACTATAGGAGAAGGCAATGTCTGAACAGGTTTAGGGATAAATTCACCAAGCAAAATGTGTAGGAACTGGGACTGCGCTTCCCAGGCAGAGTGATTAGCATGTGTCCAAAGGCAAAGCAGTAGCATGGTGTACTTTGATACTGCTGATGGCTGAAAGGTAGGAAGGGATCAGACCGATAGTGAGCTTGGACTTTGCCCAGCAGACAATGGAGTCATTGCAGGATTTTAAGCTGGGAATGACAGTCAGATCTCACCTTGAAAGATTACTCAGGCCTTTGTAAAAGGGATTTAGAATTTTTATTAACTAGTTATATGAGATAATTTAGTGTTTATTGGCCTTAAAGTGGATTGGTGGAGTTTTTTGTATCTTATTTGTACCTTTTACTGAAGAGCAATTAGGAAAATTAACTGTGATATCAAAGCCTGTTCATTTCAGAGCAGACTGTATGTGTGTGTGTGTGTATATATATATATATATATATATGGCAGTATGCCATAGTGATTATGGTCACTTTAAAAAAGCTAAACAGATCTAAGTATGAATATTACTTTAGTCACTTACTGACTATGTGAGCTAGGAAAAGTTACTTAACCTCTCTCAACGTCAATTTCAATCTAAAATATAGCCAGTAATTCTTTCCTTGTAGGGTAATTGTGAGAATTAAGGAAGACAGTGTTAGTGGTTAGCTCACCTTCCAGCACATACGAAGTGTGTAATAAACAGTAGCTTTTTAAGTTTTTATTTAAATTCTAGTTAGTTAACATGTAGTATAATATTGGTTTCCTATTGGTAGAATTTAATGATTCATCACTTACATGTAACACCCAGTGCTCATCACAAGTGCCCTCCTTAATGCCCATCATCCATCTAGCCCATCCCCCACCCCCACCCCTCCAGCAACCCTGTTTGCTCTCTATCGTTGTCTCGTTATGATTTGCTTCCCTCTTTTTTTTTATTTCCCTTCCCCTATGTTCATCTGTTTTGTTTCTTAAATTCCACATATGAGTGAAATCATACGGTATTTGTCTTTCTCTGATTGACCATATTCTGCTTAGCATAATACTCTCTAGCTCCATCCATTTCATTGCAATTGGCAAGATTCTTTTTGATGGCTGATAAATGGTAGCTTTTAAAGTTATTTTTACCTTCATTAATGCTGTCACCGAGAAATATAATAATGTAAGCCATGAATTTTAAATATTCTGGTAGCTATATGACAAAAAATTGAAACAAGTGAAATTAATTTTAACATTTTATTTAACCCATATATCCCCAAATATTTCAACACGTATCATTCACACAAAAATTTGTGCGCTGGTGTTCATAGCAACATTATTCATAATAGCCAAAAAGTGGATTATTATTCATAAAGGGGAATAAAATACTATTATATACTATAACATGGATGAACCTTGAAAGCATTAAGCTAAGTGAAAGGAGCTAGACACAAAAGTCCATATAAAGTACACAAAAATCCAAGACAGAATGTATAGTGATTGCCAGGCATGGGAAGTACTGTTGATAGATATGGGGTTTGTTATGGGAGTGATGGAAATATCTGGAATTAGTTAATAATGGTTGTAAAACAAAGTAAATATACTAAAAATTACTGAATTTATACACTTTAATTACATAAATTTAATTAAACATAAAATTAATTTTATGTTATATGAGTTATATTTTAATAATAACGAAACTAATACAAAAGTTATTAATGAAATATTTCACATTCTTTTTCTCATAATAAGTATTTTTGAATACTTTGGTGTGTAATTTACATTTATAGCACAACAACATTTGCACTAGCCACATTTTAGGTGTTCAGTAGCTGCAAGTGCTTGTGGCTACCATATGAGCACAGATTTATATTAAATGCAATTATCTTTCACTGTATGATAGCATTTTATTATGAGTTACATTAAGTTACAAAATAATTTAAAACAGTGCATCAGACATTAAATATCTTTTCTATAATTATAAAAATTCTTTCTTGATACTATCTGCTTTTTATTATAAGGTAGTAATTTTTTTTTAAGATTTTATTTATTTATTTGAGAGACAGCGAGAGAGAGAGCACAAGTGGGGTGGAGGGGCAGGGGGAGAGAGAGAAGCAGACTCCCCGCTGAGCAGGGAGCCCAACGTGAGGCTCTCTCCCAGGACCCCAGGGTCACGACCCAAGCCAGAGGCAAATGCTTAACCGACTGAGCCACCCAGGTGCTCCTAAGATAGTAATTTTCTAACATAAATTTTTTATTTACATATTTTTTGTGACCTCTTTCCTTAGCATATTTTCATGGATCATCCATATTGTAGCATGTTTCCATACTTAGTTACTCTTTACTGTGGAGTATTATGGAGTTCCAATACTTTGTTACTCTTTATTATGGAGTAAACCATTGTGTATGATTTACCACATTTTGTCTATCCATTCATCGGTTTATAAACATTGTATTGTATGTCTTTTAAAGTAGTTGAGAGTATAGAGGAAAGTGAGTGTATATTTATACAGTTTATTACCTTAATTGTCTTGTTACCATTTCTTGTTCTCTTCATTTGTTCCCGTGGATTTGGTTTACCATATAGTGTCATTTGTTTAGTCCAATACAGCTTTGATCTCACCCACCTCCTTTGTGCTGTTATTGTCAAATACATCACATTCCTATATGTAATAGGTTCAAAAATATAATTATATACATACCATGTTATACAATTACTTTTTACATTAATTAGAAGAAAGGAGAAGAAATACTCAGTTATACCATCTTTTATAATAACATAATTACCTTTTCCAGTGCTCTTTGTTTTTTCATGTGGGTATGAATTAGTTTTGGGTTACTTGTTTTCAACCTGAAGAACTTCTTTTAGTATTTCTTGTAAAGTGAGTCTGTTATCAACAAATTCTCTGTTATTGTTTGGGAATGTCGTTATTTCATCTTCACTTTTTTTTTTTAAAGGGCATAGCCGCATCTTTTTTTTTTTTTTTTAAGATTTTATTTATTTATTTGAGAGAGAGAGCATGAGCTGGGTGAGGGACAGGGGAGAAGCAGGCTCTCCGCTGAGCAGGGAGCCCGATGTGGGGCTCGATCCCAGAACTCCGGGATCGTGACCTGAGTTGAAGGCAGATGCTTAACTGACTAAGCCACCCAGGCACCGCTCATCTTCACTTTTGAAAGATAGTTTTGCTGGATGTGATTCTTGGTTAACTTTTTTTTTTCTTTCAGCACTTTTAATATGTAATCCTACTGCCTTCTGATCTTCACTGTTTCATGAGAAGTCAGCTGTTAATGTTATTGGGTTCCTTTATACATACTACATCATTTTTCTCTTGTTGCTTTCCTCATTTTCTCTTTGTCTTTAAACAGTTTTACTGTGATATATCTGGTGTGGATTTCTTTATATTCATCCTACTTGGAGTTTATATTTTTTGGATATGTAGATTAATGTTTTTCATCAGATTTGGGAAGTTTTCAGCTAATTCTTTAAATTAATTTTTTCTGCTCTTTCCACTCCCCAACACTTCCCCACCCCCACCCCCAGCTCTCTTTCTGGTACTCACATTACACATGTATTGGTATATTTTTTGGTATACCACATTTCTGTGAACCTCTTCATTTTTCTTTTTTTCTCCTCTTTGTTCTTCATTCAGCATAATCTCTTTTGACCTATCTTCAAGTTAGTGTTTACTTCTTGTGCCAGTGCAGATCTACTGTTTAGCTCATCTAGTGAATTTTTCATTTTGGTTCTTGTACTTTTCAACTCGAATTTCCATTTGGTTCTTTTCAGATAATTTCTCTTTATTGATATTTAATGGATGAGACAATGTCAGAATACCTTTCTTTCTTCCTTAAGCATGGTTACCTTTAGTTCTTTGGACATATTTATAGTAGCTCCTTTGTAGTCTTTGTCTGTTGAGTCTAGCACCTGGGTTCTCTGGAATGCAGTTTTTTGTTTTGTTTTGTTTTTTGGGTTTTTTTGCCTGCTTTTTTCCCCATGTAGAGGTCATACTTTCCTACTTCTTTGCATATTTCACTTATTTTTGAAAACTGAACATTTTTGATAACACTGTAGTAACTCTAGATACTGATTCTCCTTTCTCTTGGGGCTTTCTGTTGTGGTAGGTTGTTTAGTGGCCTAGCTGTATTATTTCAGTGAAGTCTATTTGTCCCATAGTGTGTAGCCTCTGATATTGCTCTTCAATGTAGCCATTGGGCATGTGGCAGTCACTCTGAGGTGAGTCATTTTCAAGGGGTTCTCTTTGACAGTCTTGTCCCCTGATCTCTTGTTAATACCTAGCTGTTACCTTCCACTAATTGCTGACTGTTTTGCTCTTTTTGACAATACCCCACATCTGAAATTGCTTCACAGTCTGACCCAATTAAATTTGGCTCCCTTTGCAAGAATAGGCTTTGAGGTCAGCCTTGAGGCTTGTTCTTTTTCCAGGAGAGCTCTTCTTAGCTGTTTATTCACCTGGTTCTTTCTTAGGTGATTTAGAATTTAGCTTGTTGCTTTCATAGAACTGCTAGCCTCCTCTTAACTTTCTCACCACCAAAATTTCCATTGTTTTCAATAGCACTTAGCCTTGAAAGTCCCCACACTGTGTTCCAAATATAGTTAATTACCTTGGAAAGAGCTTCAGAACTCTTTTTTCTTGGGGTGCCTGGGTGGCTCAGTTGGTTAAGTGTCTGACTTCGGCTCAGGTCATGATCTCGGGGTCCTGGGATTGGGCCTCGCATAGGGCTCCATGTTCAGCTCTCCTCCCCTCTCCCTCTGCTCTTCCTCCCCGCTCTCCATTCTTGCTTTGTGTCTCTCTCTTGAATTTAAAAAAAAAAAATTCTTTTTTCTTAAGACTTTCCTCTCCCCTGGACATCATTTCTGTGCCACTGCTCGGGAGGTCAGAATGGGGACAATGTCCTCTTCTTTTGGAATGTCACCTTTGCTTTAAGAGTATCACTGAGGGGGTGCCTGGGTGGCTCAGTTGGTTAGGTGGCCAACTCTTGGTTTCAGCTCAGGTCATGATCTCACAGTCATGAGATCAAACCCCATGTCTGGCTCTGCACTGAGCTGAGCGTGGAGCTTGCTTAGGATCGTCTCTCTCCTCTCCCTCTGCTCCTCCGCCCCTGTGCACGTGCACGTGCCACTGTCTCTCTCTCTCTCTCAAAAAAAAAAAAAAACAAACTTAAAAAGGGGGCACCTTTGTGGCTCAGTCAGTTAGACATCTGCCTTTGGCTTGGGTCATGATCCCAGCATCCTGGGATCAAACCCTGCATAGGACTCCCTGCTCAGCAGGGAGTCTGCTTCTCCCTCTCCCTCTGTACATATTCTCTCTCTCTCTCTCTCTCTCTCTCTCTAAAAAAAAAAAGTATCGCTGAGAAGAGGTAATAGTCCCTGGTCTTCTCAGATTGTCTTTAATGTCTGAAACCTCTGTCCTGTGAACTAACTGGGGTAAGAGAAGTCAAGGCCCCAGTATTGACCTGCTGTGCCTGGAAGAGAAGTTTTGCACTATGAGTGGGGGCTAAGTGGAGGAAGGGAGTCCCAGACCCCTCAGCTCCTCTTGCCTGGGATAGACGTTCTACAGCACAAAGCTTGGGATGATTAGAGATGCCAGTCACCTTCCTTTCCCAGAGTGATAGTCCTAGGCTGGGAGCTGGGGAGAGAGGGAGTCCTGTGTCTTGGCCGCACCTGCCCAAGGTAGAGCTTTATGATGCTGAACTGGAGAGGAGGAAGTGAGTTTTGCTTTGAATTCCACAGACTATTTTTGTTTTTGCCAGGAGTTAGTACATTTTCTTGAAAAAATGTTTCTTTTTTTTGCTGTATGCCCTTAGGAGAATTTCCAGAGACTTTAAATGATTTTTTAAATAATTTCAACCAATTATAGTTATTATACTGGGAAGCAGGTCTGTGGAGATTCTAACTCCTCCATTGTCCTAAACAAATAGGGGTTTTTTTTGTTGTTTGTTTTTTGAGATTTTACTTATTTATTTGACAGAGAAAGAGAGAACAAGAAGGCAGAGCAGCAGGTAGAGGGAGAGGGAGAAGCAGACTCCCCACTGAGCAGGGAGCCCGACATGGGTTTCGACTCCAGGACTCAGGATCATGACCTGATCTGAAGGCAGATGCTTAACTGGCTGAGCCACCCAGGCGCCCCAACAAATAGGTTTTATAGTACTTTTAAGTTGAGTTATTTTAGTGAGGCTAATAGTTAAGTAAGCTTTTATGACCTGATCTGGGATTCTAACTAGATCAAGATTTAATTACAAAATGTATTCTGAGTTACATATGCACATAGGGAATCCAGTCCTTTTGTAATTAGATATTACAGTGATACGTGAAATGCCATGTATTGGAAAAATTTACTTTAACTTTTTAAAATAATGTTATGTTTTTTTGTCTTTAAAATGTATACTTTTTTTTAAGATTTATTTTGGAGAGAGTGGGCACATGAGTGGGCAGGGGGCAGAAGGAAAGGGAGAGAATCTCAAGCAGACTCCCTACTGAGTTTGGAGCCCAGTGTGGGGCTCCATTCAACAATCCTCAGATCAGGACGTGAGCCAAAACCAAAAGTTGGACACTCAACTGAGCCACCCAGGCACCCTTAAAATGTATATTTCTTGAAATAATATGAAAAAAGCATGATAAAATTGATTTCTAAATCATGAAAAAATTTTTTAAATGACTTTTAAAAAAAGCCATAATGTGAATATAATTATTTCTTCCTTTTAGGACATGTGAACTTATATATTTGACACAACCCAGCAGTTTGTAAGTAGTTCAGAGCAAGTTATTTTTATCTTTCTGGTTTTTTAAAAATTTTTTCTGGAAGAATCCCAAACATGTTGATAATGCCAGGGTTAGTTTAATTGATTATAGCATGCTTTTCATAAATTAAGGTCATAGATTTAAACCCTATGCAGATTATTTATCTTCTCACAAAGAAAATGGTATGAAATATATGCCCTTTACTACAAGGAGAGCTAATAGGGTGGAAGTAGATTCAGTGCAACATATCACCAGTTCTGGGAAAAAGGCAAATTCACTGAGTTAATCTTTTTTGAGTGTCTGTTATTGTCTAATATTGGCATTTTATTAACTTAAGACCAAGAACATAGTTTTTGTGTAAGAGTAAATGTGACAGTATATATTAAAATTTCCAAATTATTTTTTTAAATGTATGATACATGTTCCAGCCGTATACCCATGAAAGAGCTCTAGAGATTTTCTTTGGAAACAGAATGAGTAGTATATGAGATTTTCTGCCCCACTGAACTGGTGGTATTGAAGATGATTGATACAAAGGGAAATTATGTGTTTATTAGTTATATTAATCTATTCCAGTTGTTAATATCAACAGGTTATCAAGGCATAGTGTTAAATTGGTAGAGTTATCCAAACCTTTATTTTTCTGCATAAGTGTTGATTTTAATTAGAAAGCAAGGAGCAGAAAAGTATTAAGTAACTGGAAACCAAGTACATCATAGTATACCACTTCTTGTGCATATTTTTAGATTATAATTGAAATATTAAATATTTCCTTTACAAAATATATACTACTGTATGGGCTAACTATAAATATCTTGGTAAAAACACTAACTGAATTGAGACAAATTGAGTTAGTTTGTAAATTGTGCATTTAAAATGGATTGTATTCTCTTATGCAATCAACTTAGGCCTATAATTTAAAATAAGGAAAAAGAAGAGATGTTTGGAAAACTGTCAGTATAAAAATTTTTTTCTGGTTTCTATTTGTTTACTAGGATATCTACTGAAATAAACTCTGTGTTGGTGCTAAAAGTTTCTTGGATCACATTTTTACTAGCTAAAGGTAAAGTCATTATGTTTGTTACATGTTAATGTTTCAAATGTAATAATTCTTTTGGACTAGGTTCAAAATTTTTTATCCAATTTAATGTTATTTCCCCACACTCACCAGTTCTCTGTGTGGCTTGTCACCTGTTAGCAAGTTCTTGTAATTCTGGCACTGGAAGCAACTTTGGAAATGTCTCATTTCATTTCTGTTTCTAATATCCTTTAAAAATCCTTCTTCCTTCCTTTTTTTTTTTAAGAATAATGTTACTGTTTTTATAAATATGGTACATATTCATGATACAGAATTCAAATAATACAGCAAATGCAAAGAAAAATGTAGAAAAATTACCCCAGGCCTACCCATAAATAAATAAATAATCATTAAAATTATATGATTGTTATTTCAGGTATATTTTTATGCATAGAACCTGATAAAAAAGATTGGAGATGTGTGCATTCACAAACATCTAATTTTTTAAAAATAGGATATTATAGTGTAACATGTAAACATACAAATTAGTTTTACTCAAACTTTACAGAAGAAAATAAACAAGAGAAATGGGAGGAGTTGCTTAAATTTAGATAAATGTTTGTCACGTAAGCAGTGTTATTTCCTAAAATATTTCTCTAAGATTATGAAAAAGCACTGTTAAAAAATTAAGGTTAGAATCTTTATTTTACTTTGTGTTTTGATTTAAAGCAATATATATTAATCTGCTTTGAAGGAAAAGAATGTTAGTACAGGATTACCACTCTTCCTGTCACGTCCCCATCCATCACTTTCAGATTTGCTCATTGTATTATTATTACATTATCAAAGATCATAACATTTATATTCCATTCTGTAATTATAATTACTTGTTTAGTTTCAGTTCTGTATGTCAGTGGATTCTAAGCTTATTATCATTCCTCTGTTATAACTTCTCCATTTCTGAGTTCTTTATTTTGATTCATCCTTAGCTGGCTGGATTTTACCAAGAAGGAATTTTTCAAAAAAGGCTTTTTGGCACTACATTCCCTATGTTTGTCATGTTTATGGATCATGCCCATAGTCTTTATACTTGAAGGACTACTTGGCTGTCTACGCTATTCTTGTGTCATATTTGTTTTCCTCAGGACACTGTTTTCTGGCATTGAACAATGCTGTTGAGAAATAGGAGACTAGCTTTAATCCCCTCCCCCACTTACTTTTGAGTACTTGATTTTTTTTTAATTTGATGTTCAATACTTTAACTAGAATATCTCTTGATTTTTATTATTTCATATTAGTTTTTCTTATAACACTGTATCTCTTTTTAAACTGAAGGTTCTGGTCTTCATTTGAAAGACGCCTTAACACAAATTTTTAAATGTTATTCTCTTCAGTTAGGTATTCTATTCTGTTATGTTTCAGGAACTTAACTTTTTTTTTATTTTTTATTTTTGAAGATTTTATTTATTTGACACAGACAGATAGTGAGAGAGAGAGCACAAGCAGGAGGAGGGGCAGGCAGAAGGAGAGGGAGAAGCAGGCTCCCCGCTGAGCAGGGAGCCCGATGCGGGCTTCCGTCCTAGGACCCTGGGACCATGACTTGAGCCAAAGGCAGATGCTTAACCAACTGAGCCACCCAGGTGCCCCAGGAACTTAACTGTCTTATGTTGGATTATTTTTGTCCTCCATATTTACTTTCTTTTCTTGTATTATTTTGATCTTTGGTCTTTTTCTCATTTACTGTTTTTGTCTCAAGTCTTCTATTTTGAGCTAAACTATGTTTTTTTATTATTATTATGTTACATTTGTCACCGTACAGGACATCATTAGTTTTTGATGTAGTGTTCCATGATTCATTGTTTGCATAAACTATGTAAATGTGTAATGTTGTAATGGTGTTATTTAGTCCTCACTTTTTCCTTAGCTTTTTGTTGTTTTATATAATTTGTATTTTATTTCTTAGTGCAAGGAGTTGTAGGGCATTTTCTTTTTATAGATTATCTTCCAGATTGGGTTCTCTCTCTTTTTCTCTTCTTATGTTATGAGTCTATTTTTTCTTTTCTTTTTTCTTTTCTGTTGTACGTTTGCATATTCTCTGTGCTTCTTGTCCTCTCTCCCCTCCCCATGTTACTAGGACTTTATGTGGGCAATCCTGACCTGATGTTCTGCTTTCTCCGATGTGGTTGGTGTGTGATGGTCTGTTCTCTCTGATGTAGTGTGAATAAATCTCTTTTCACTCTCTTTGCATTTTATCTTTGGCTAGTTGTGTTCCCCAAAGAGCTACAATATGAATACGGGCTTTTTATTTTACTTACTTTTAGTTAGGGGGTGAGGGAGAAAGTGGAGAATTCACCTGGAATGATATGAGTCTTTGTCGTTCTGAGATTTTTGTTAGAATGAACTCTAAAATAGAACACTCTAGTGATAATTGCATCCTGTTTCTATAACGGGATTGTGTTGGGATTCATATTGGTCTCCAGTTCAGCATAGCATACCGGAATCTTTGTGTTTGTCAGAAAGTTAGCTATCAAAAAAAATAAAAAAGAAAAAACAAAACCAAAAATCCCCCCCAAAACAACAACAACAAAAGAAAGTTAGTTATCGTTTATTTCCTCTGTTTTACCCTTATCCCATCATCAGCAATTTCTCCTCCCTCCAAGTCAGAAGAGGAGGAGATGAGGATCCTCTGAGTCAGTATCTCTTAAATTTGGTGTTGGTACTGACACTTAGCCAGTACAGTTTTTCCTTTTATTTTATTGGGTATTGGAGGAGAATTCTTTGATCTGACTTCACCTTACTACTTTTAGCTGTAAATCCTTGATATCATCCTTTACTTGTATGGTATTTCTTAATACTTCTAAGTCTGTTACAAACATATGTTTGCACTATACCTATGGATCTAAAAAACCTGCCAGATGCAGGGTTATCTGCTTTTTCACATAGTTTCTATACCTTCAGTATTTGTTGGGATTAATAATGGTTTAGCAGTCAGATACCAAGAAGATAGAAAGTGAGCCAAATTAAACTTCTAGAGCAACAAGCAAATATATCATAGCTATATTTGATTATGATTTGTATAGCTACATTATTTTTTCCTCAGGTATTTATTATATGCATTCATTTTCTCACAGCTCTCCAGTTGTATATTTACTTTTTAAGATTTTTTTGCTAAATAATTACTTTATAGATGACTTTTCAGTTATATGTTAATCTTGTTATTAATGGCTTTGTTTGTGGTAATATTTTGTAGCGTGGTTAAAATAAAAAATATGTGAGGTTTCATAAATAGAATTAAAGATTACTATGTAGCATACTTCAAAATTATTTTCAGAAGTAATAAATTCTATAGCTCTTACCAAAACTGGAAATAAGTTTAAAAAAGCAAAAAACAAAATGAATTTAGACATAGGGAATGAACTATAATAATAATTGCTAGATGTCAAAATCTCATGGTAGACTTATACTTCATTTATTTCATAACTTCATGTACTTTTATTTATATTTTTATGTATTTCAAATCTGAGGTTTTGCAAAACAAACAAACAAAAAATTAAGTTCTTTAACATGCCTTTATTCTTGAATAAATCAGTATATGCATATGCCCATACCCACAATTTTCCCTGTTTTAAAGATCTCAATCTCAGTCTCTGATCTGTTACTTTACATTGTAAACCTGTTTTATTTTCAGGGGAAGTGTTACAAATGGAGGATGATCTCGTCATCTCATTTCAGTTAATGCTCTGTGTCCTTGACTATTTTATTAAACTCTCACCTCCTGCATTGCTTAAAGAACCATATAGTAAGTATTTTAAATAATTTATGCATCTCCTACATCATTACTCAGCAGTTGTTTATTTAATGTCAACTGGGACCAAAACATGGTTCTAGAGCTAAAGGAATGATAAAAAATAAATCAGACGTGGACTCTGCCCTCAAGTATTATAGGATATAGAAGTATAGAGATAAAACAAGTAAGCAAATAAGCAGTATATGACCACTTTCTAAGTGGTATGGGCCAAAATACAGTAAATGCTGTGAGAGTTCAGGAAGCAAGGAAGATTTTTAGCTGGGGAAGACCAAGGAAGACCTTATAAAAGAGGTGGATTTGAACGGAGTATTGAAGGGTAGATAGCATTTGAGTATTAGGGGAAGTTGGGATAGCATATTCCCAGTAAAGAGAAAGTTAAGAGGTAAGGCACAGATATGAATGAAACTTCTTGAGAAAGAGTGGCCCATTCTGCTGGAGGAGATTACCTAATTTGTATTATTGGATGCTATGATTATTATGTGACAAATTTTTTTTTGCATATGAGTTGTAATTGATCTACCTCAGTGGGTGATGAGGTGGGAAGTGTTCTTAAATGAAAGTAACTGTTGCTAAAAAAAATTAAACATAAAAAATTAAAAATAACTCTTGCTGAAATAGATAGCATTAAGCAAAGACAAGTATATTCCTCTTAGAATGGAATTGCTTCTTTTAAGAGGTGGCATCAAGAGTAGAATTTCAAAATCACTTATATCACACAAAAATGTAAACTTAACTAAGGCTGAACTGATTCCTTGGTCCTAAAATGATTAAAGTATTAATAATACTAAAAATAATAGAGGACAGATCAAAACATGGAAGTCTCAGTGTTGTTGGAAGTGCTTGAAAAGCTGAAGCCTAATTAATCTTTTTGAACTATAACTTCATGGGAAGTGAGTCTGGAGCAGAATTTTTAAAATGTGTTGAACATCATTTGACAGAAAAAGGTCAATAGCAGAAACCACATATAGAACAGGAGAAAAAAATAGAAAACAAATATATTTTTAAAAATTCTGAATCTGTAAAGATTATATGCTTTTTCTTCACTTTTTTTCAATGTTATAAGTTTACTAAATTGATGTAGGATGTTACTTTAGGTTGACAGGTATTGTTCTTTTGGATTATTAAAGTACATTTTAATTTTCTAAGTCTTATGTTAAAGAGAAACCAGGATGAGGTGATAAATTTACTGAGTAAGGTAAACTTCTAATTAACTTTTTATTATGGAGAATTTCAAGTGAATACAAAAGTAGACGGTAGTATAATAAGCCCCAGGTCCTTAAATTACCTACTTCAACATATAACTTATGGTCTCTCTATAGCCCCATCTACTGCCCAGTTGCATCAACTATATTATTTTGAAGCACATCTTTGCATACCATTTCATCCTTATAAATTTTAGTATGTATCTCTAAATATAGTCTTTTTAAAAAGCATAATGACTACCATTGTCACACCTAAAAATCACTTAATAGTTTCTTAACCTAATACCACCAAATATCTAGTAAGTGTTCAGATTTTCAATTGTCTTATAAAAGTGATTTTAAAACTTTTTTTACAGGTTGACTAAATCAGAATCTAAATGAGATCTATATCTTATGATTGGTTGATACACTTTTGAGACTTTTAAAAAACTTCCTTCTCCATTTGTCTTTCTCTTTTTTTCCTTATAATTTATTTATTAAATAATTAGGGGGTTTATTGTGTGGGGTTTCTCGTGGTTTAATTTTTTCTGATTATGTCCTGTTGTATAGTTTAACATGTTCCTGTATTCTCTCAGTTTTCTGTAAATTGTTGGTCAGGCCTGGAGGCAATTAATACTTTTCATACTTAGTCATCTGTTATCTCTTTAATAGCTGAATTCATTTTCAGTTTGAATTGGAAATGCTCAAAGTAATACAGGAGATTTTTTTTAAATCACCCTTTACCACATAATATTTATATACTTTTAAAAAAATTATTTACTATGGTATTAGCTTAAACTTTTAAAATTTACTTTTATAATATGTCTAGCAATTGAATCCATAAATACTTTTTTTAAGACTCTTTAAGATAGAAAACATTTTTTCCCCTTACAGACTGAGTAGGATACATTTAGAATTAGTTTTTAAGTTGGCTGTTTCCCTTGCCTTCTCCATATTTGCCTAATAGCAAAAACTGTTATCAGTACATAACCTAAAATAGATAATCAATAAATAGATGAAACTGTTAGCCTTTTAATGAAGCCTAATAAATAAAAGCAGAATGTTACTAAAATTATTTCTCATCTCCCAAGTTAGAATACTTCATTATTTTATACAGTGGAATGTGCAATTGTTCTTATCTAATTTACCATTTTTACAGAAACAGCTGTAATACCTTTTAATGGTTCACCTCGAACACCAAGGCGAGGTCAGAACAGGAGTGCACGGATAGCAAAACAACTAGAAAATGATACAAGAATTATTGAAGTTCTCTGTAAAGAACATGAATGTAATATAGATGAGGTAATTTAACTTCATGATTTCTTTAAAATGAAGTAGATTTAGATGTAAGTTCTTCCTAACAGTATATACTTCTTTCATGACAAGCTTGCTTTTGTACTTAGTGCCAATTCTTTTGCAGGAAAATATTTAGAAAAAATTTATTTTCATGTTCAGTTATTTTGATTTTAAAGAGAGTAGCTCCCTTACTCAGGAATCACTGAAAAGGTACATCTTTATGGCAGTATTTTTCAAATGAATTTGTTCTTTGATTCCTCTGTGGTTAGTGATAACCCCTAATGTTTTAAAATACCCTAAGAAAACCCTGGTGTTTTGGTTTAATGATAAGTAATATCAGCATGAAGTTTCTGTTCAGCCTATCTGCTCTTTCCAAATATTACACCAGATGAAGTGGCTGGTAGAGAATACACATGAACACCATGGAATTGCTTATCTTGTTCATAGAATCGGGAGTGTTGGAATTGGAAGGAGTCTTAGGAATAATGTACTCAGCCTCCTTTTAGTAATGAGTAAATGAACTTCCAGAGATTGATAGCTAATTACTAACAGGGCTAGACTTTGGGAAATCTGCTACCAGTTGCTGCTTTCAGTGTACTATGCTGTTTCTCTCATAGATGGTTGTATTGTCCACAGTTCACTACCACCAGATAGCTGTGTGAAATGTTCCATCTTTGAAATTTCTCTGTCAACTCTGGGAAGGAATGGAGGGTGATCTCAAAATCTAGTTTAAGAAGTGTTGGAATGATTTATCAGGTTATCTTAATGTTAGCACTGTGGGCTTTTGTCAGTTTCAATAAAGATACACCTGTGGTTGTAGATGTATCAACCTTATACATATAGGTTTACTTTTTTACTTTTCTAGGATCACAAATAATCTCTGCTAATAAGCTCACAAATGTAGTTGAAATATTTTTTTTAATCCAGTCTATTGCTAAGTCCCTCAAGATAATGAATATACATAAATGCAGTTTTCTAATTCCTGGTTGTTAATTCTCTGGGTTTCAGAACTACTTATAAAATTTCATTTCTAAAATCAGGAATGAGTCATTAAAATTTTTTTCATTTTAAATAACTTTTTGTAATTTAGAATATTTATAGGGATTATTTTTAAAGTATAACTGATTAAAAACTATGGTAGTAATTGACATTAATTGACACTTGGTTATTTAGATACAGCATTTTTGGTTATATAACTATTGGTTGGTTACATTAATGGCTATATAATTATGGGTTAATTAAAACTAAATGGTTAACTAGAACTACCTACTTTATAAATACTCCAGTTCAATGGGAGTTAATTAGAAAACAAAATTAATAAGTTACAGAAGCCTAATTCTTGCAACTTACTTTGAAGAAGATATGAACTGATATTATTTCCACCTTAATAAGTGTAGACTTCAAATTTGGAAAAGTTAAATAAGTAAGTTGTTTAAAATTTTCTAACACATTGCAAGTGTAGAACAGGCAGGAATATGACTCCAGGTTTCCTGATTACAGTCTTTATTATCCATGTTAAATAAATGTAAGGTGCTTTGGTAGGAAACTGCATCATTCTACAAAATATTGTTATTTGATTTTGAATTGAATTACTGGGTATTCTTTACGTGTGTGAAATTATTTTCTTGTAAAAATAGGCTATTCTCTTGAATTTTTGCTAAAATAATTGACTTGATATTTCCTTAGCTAGCTATCAGATGGTGAGTGTGAAGTGGCCTAAAAATATGCTTTAGGGAGAAATCAGAAACAGTATAGAGAAGAGTCTTGACTGTGATGATAGATTGGGTTTTAATTCCAGCGCTGCCCCTTCCTCCACTTCCTAGCTGTGTAACTTTGGTCAAGTTGCTTAATTTTTTTGAGCCATCTTTTCATCATCTGTTAAATGTAGAATATTGAAGTTGTGGTTTCAATGGGTTCTCTTCTTATAAATCCTCTTTCATTAATAGTTCTCTACTATACTTCCATTCTAAGACTTAAAATCTGCCTCACATAAGTTAAAAAGTAAATAATTGAATAATTATAAATAAGTATCACTAGGTTGAATGTAATGTCAGTTAACACTTTCCTTCTAGTGTTAATATATTGTGACAAAGATTAAGTTTTTTTTAGTTTAATGGCTATGTTGTAACTTTATCTTTTTCAGGTGAAAAATGTTTATTTCAAAAATTTCATACCTTTTATGAATTCTCTTGGAATTGTAGCTTCTAATGGACTTCCAGAGGTAATCTGAAAGAAAACTTAATTAGTAAAAAGTTAATGTATTTTGGGACTTTTGGGAGGGAGGAGTAGCTGTCTAGTTTCTTAAAATTACTTTTTATTAAATATTTTTTGCCCAAGGAAAGAAATCTAAGGAGAATTTTGGTGAACCAACTTTATATAAGTAACAGAAAACCCTTTTGAATATATATTCAGATGTATAAATAAGCAGCATTTGTAATTTGCACTAAAAATTGATTTGTACTAAAATTTTTCAAAAATCAAAGTGTAGGCTTTTGAATTTCTGAATGCTGTTATATTTAAATATAACTAAATATGCACAATCAAATTTGATTCTCATTTGCTATGCATCCTTAAGCATAGGATACATGGATTGATGCCATCAACATGATTGGCATTACTGTATTGTGGAGCATCTCTTTTGAATATTTTAAACTACCTCATTTAAAATAAATTCAGTTGAAACAGCTGTGATTATATATGCACACACTTAGTGGTGTGCTATCCATCTATCTGTTTCTTTTCACATTTTGCCTCAAATGTCTTGCTCTTCAATGAGAACAGAACAACTGAGAACTTTATGTGGTAAGATGAAATATGTGGAGAAAAGGATGCTTAGATAAATGAAGAACAAGTACTCAGGGATAAAGGAATGTTTTAGAAGTACCTGGCATTAGTTACCAAGACCAAAAGACATGAAATCAGATAGCTAGTTTGCTGATTCTGTGACCCAAATTGGTGACTAGTCCTTGAATTAATAAACTTACTCATCCAACAGTTATTTATTGAGTGTTAATATATTCCAGGCGTTGTGCTAGATATTATCCATAAGAGATAATATCTCTTAGATATTATCTCTGAGATAACTGTGAGTTATCACAGTCACTGTCATTAAAGTGTTAGTGGGAGAAAAACAAAGAAAGAGAACACTACAGGAATCTGCAGGTGTCTGGTAGAAGTATGCACAAGTTGCTGTGGTATCTCAGAGGAGGGCCACCTAATCCAAAGTGGGGCAGATTGGTTTTGTGGAAAACTGTGTGGAGGTGTGATTTCTGAGCTGAGTAAGCTTTGAGAAATGGCATTTCCAGTGTTAGAAATGACAGATTCAACGGGACAGTGATATGTGATGGTGTGGTCTGTTCAGTGAACTCCAACTAATTCATTAGGATGGGGGTGCAGGAGAGAAGACTGGTGAGATAGACTAGAGAGGCAAGAAAAGGGGCCAAATATTGTGTTACTGAGTTTTCTTATTAACTGATGTACCAAAAAATAGGCTGTTCACAACTCTAAAGAGTCTTGGACACTTACTGTAGTTTTTCTTCCTTTAGAAAGGATTACGTTTTTTTTTAATTAAATTAAATTTTATTATGTTATGTTAGTCAGTTTTAATAGAAATCTTAAGATAAACCTTACATTTACCCCAGCATTTTTCATATAGCACTAATAGCTCCCAATCAAATAAATGATTGATAATTAGTGCCTCACTAAGATCGGGCAGGAACAATGATTAAACTTAATCAATGTGAATGGCTGTTTTACCTAAAAAACTTAGACAAAAAATTTATATTTAACTGGATTTCTTCCTGCCACTCCTTTTGAAATGTGATTTTAGTTCTCTCGGGTTAGAAACCCTCAGACTTTAAAGTCATAGCAGAAGTCATGCCAGGTAGTTGTCTGTTGGGCATTGGTTTTTAAATTATGATTAGAAAATTATGAATCAGAACTTGTAAAAGAATTACAGATTCTAGCAAATGAAGAAATATCTGGGATTAGGAATACATAGTGCAAATCTGTTAATTGGGCTAATTAATTGAGCTAATACTCTTGTCCAAGACACTTAACTAAAGGGAGTTAGAGTACATCAAACAATTTAGAAAAGATAGGGAGAATATATAATCAAGAGGATTTGTTATGTTTGAAAAATATTTTTATATTGATAAGCATAGTGGAAGATTAGAAGTGAGGGATGTAGGAGATGTTTGGAGGATCTTGGCAATTTATATAATAATACCTACTGTTTTGTGTTATTGGTGATCACTGTCTACATAAAATTCTAAGGAACAGGATGCATGCATAAAATCAGTTTAAAATTAGAGTTAAAAAATAGGAATTTTTCACTTTTAGATATGCTTTATTTTTATTGCATGTGAACTCTGTATAAATGAAATGTATGTACATAGAGTCTTTAAATCTGTACTTCTGTGGACTGAGAGATGTAATGATATGAAAAGGATAATCATCAGAATTGTTTTTTCTTTTGAGGTGGAAAGTCTCTCTAAACAATATGAAGAGATTTACCTTAAAAACAAAGATCTTGATGCAAGATTATTTCTAGATCATGATAAAACTCTTCAGGCTGATCCTGTAGACAGGTATTGTACATGGTCTAATTTTATTTGTTTAGATGCTTTTGCTATAGATTGATTTTAATATAGATAGATTAAATAGGTTTTTATTTAACTTCATGATCTTTAAATATCATTTATAATAAATTACTTCAAGTGCCTTTCTATAAAGCTAATAATAAGGTAATCAGTATTCTAAGCATATAATATACAAATAGAGATTTAATGTGAATTGTCATCTCTAGCACTATTTTTTTTTATTAAGCTGAATTTAATTTTAAAACATGCACTAAAAGAAAATTGTTGAAGTAATTAGTTTAGTTTACTTAAGTAGTGGTCTCTCTTTTTCCTACCCTTTCATCTGCTATTACTTGCGTGGTTCTTTTTTTTGTAAATGTTAATACAAAAGTATATTCTCTTGAATTATCATGTAGAATTCTAAAGTAGATTGAGAGTAATTGCAAAAAATCTGAATGATTATAAGTATGTTTATGTCTTTAGCATGAAATCTTTTAATGTTTAGCTGAAAATATATATAACTTTTACATTAAATGCAAATAAAATGTTTCAAATTTTATTTAAGTCAAAGGAAAGTTTTTGGAAGGCATAATGACTGAAAAACTTGCTTTGATATTTTTTAATACTGAACAGCTCAGTTCATAATACCATCTAACATCTAGAGATAGCATCTAACTTTCACTTTTAAAAAATTGTTAATGATTTGTGCACCTGTTTTTCATAAACCTAGTAGAAGAAACCCAACTGAAAAACAATGGTGAAAAACAAAATTTTATTTATTTAAGCAGCTTTTGGATCATCTGTTTCCTATCACTTCTGTTACTAAGTTACCATTTTGTATGATGGTATGAAGGCAACAAGTAATATACTGCTCTTTTGACTCATAAAACACAAATTGTGCATTTTCAATCTGAATGACTTTGCTTATCATTATTTAGTTTTGAAATGCAGAGAACACCACGAAAAAGTAACACTGATGAAGAGGTGAATGTGATTCTTCCACAGACTCCAGTTCGGTATGAATTTTCTTACTTTTGATTTTCATTATAATTATTTATTCAGTGCCTTATGAGTTTGTTCATTTGGTCTGTTATATATATTTATGTATACATGCAACAAATATATATTGAGTGCTCTTTGCCTGCCAGATATTTTACTAATTGCTGAGGACATGATTATTAAACCTAGTTCTGTCTGTCCTTAAGGAGTAGAACCTAGAATGGGAATGTGTTTCATCTCAGTAAATAAAAAAGGAAAAAAATATATCATCACCCTTTGCTCTGCATACAACTTAGAAGAACTGAAACCATTTTTCTATCCTTTTCTTCACTTCCCACATCTAACCTGCTATTAAGTCTTATTTAATCTGCCTTTAAAATATCTCTAGCCCATCTCCTATCCTCCGTTTGGACTCTCACCACCTTTGTCCAGGATCTCCTCCTCTTTGTTTTGGATTTTTTGCAGTAGCCTACTAACTGATCTTGCTGTGTCTACTCTCCTCACTGTTCCTCTCTCCCCACTACCAACTGTTTTCTCCAGAGAACCCCAGAATAATATTCTAGAAATGTAAGTCAGATCATGTTCACCCTGCTGTCAAACCTTTTGACTGCTTCCTGTTGCATTTGAAATATACATTCCTTCACAGTTCCTACAAAACCTTATATGATCCAGCTTTTGTTGCCTTTCTTTTTTTTTTTTTTTAAGATTTTATTCATTTATTTGACAGAGAGAGAGACAGCAAGAGAGGGAACACAAGCAGGGGGAGTGGGAGAGGGAGAAGCAGGCTTCCCGCTGAGCAGGGAGCCCTATGCGGGGCTCGATCCCAGGACCCTAGGTTCATGACCTGAGCCGAAGGCAGACGCTTAACGACTGAGCCACCCAGGCGCCCCTTCTGTTGCCTTTCTAACCTCATCTTGTTTTCCTGCTCATTATGTACTAGCCAGTTTCCTGAATGCTCGAGGCTCTTCTTTTGTACTTGAGGACTTTCACACTTGCTTTTCCCTCTTCTTGAAACTCTTCCTTCTTTTTTTTTTTGCTTCTGAATTACCAACAGCTACTCTTCCTTTAGGTTCAGCACAAATACTGCTTTTTAAAAGATTTCTCTCTGAAGTAATTTCCTTTATTCTTTCTCATACTTCCCTGTTCTATTTCTTCATAGTGTATATCACAATTTGTAATTAAAAATTAATTTGTATGTTTCCTTGTTTTTGCTAATACCCATAATAGCCTTTAAGTTTGATACCATGTGGACCATGACTATTTTGTTCACCATTTAATAATTAGGACTTAGGGTAATATTTGGTACATAGAGGGAAATCAGTAATATTTTTCAAATGACTATGCAGACATATAAAGATACATTTCTGTATAAGTGTAAAGTATAGTGATAAACTTTTGACAAACTAATGAGATGGCACAGAAGGGACTTAATAAAGGGACTTTATTGAACTGAATTTTGAAACATGCAAGTCTGTGACACAGAAGAGCACCTTTTAGGGAGTAGGAATAGCATGTGCAAAGGCATGGGAGTATAAAACACCATAAAACATATGGTAAAGTATAAAGTATAAAACATACCATAAAACACAACACGCTGTGTCTGGGGAACTATTAGCAGCTCTGTATTGACTCACTAAATGGGAAGATGAAATGGCAGGAGAGGAGGGTGAATACTAGATCCTGAAGGGCCTAATATGCTATACCCATAAGTTTAGACTTTAGCTTGTGCATGATTTGGGCTATATATGGGTGTTAAATAGGGGTAAGGATAAAATTAGAGTTGATTTTTGAAAGTTTATTTGGTAGTAGTTTTTGAGGGGATGGACTAAGGAGGACATGGTGAGAATTAGACCTGTCAATCTGTCATAGTGGTTCTTAACCAAGGGTGCAAATTAGAGTAACCTGAGGAGGTTTTTTTCCAAACTACAGATGCCTAGACCCTACTACCATACACATAGTGAGTCAGAATCCCTGGACTGCTCTATTGCAGTAATTCAGTGGAGAAATGCTGAGGATCTGAACCAAGAGTAGGCAGTTGGAATGAAAGAACAAGAACAGGTTTGATAAATATTTGATGAATTCATACTTAGAATATTACTCATGAGGCATTTATGGGACATGAAGAAGTAGTACGTAGTGGGATATAAGGATCTTACAGATTTGAAAATCATCTGGGGAAGTTAATACCATAAAAATAGATGAGTTTGCCTGAAGTAAAGGTATAATAGCAAGAATGGCTGGCTAAGGACTGAGCCCTAAATAATGCTAGCATTTATTCATTTATTTACTTAGTTCAATTAGCCAACATATAGTACATCATTAGTTTTTGAGGTAGTGTTCAATGATTCATTAGTTGCATATAACACCCAGAATGCTAGCATTTAAATACTAGATAGAAGTTAAAAAGAACGAGAAGGCTGCCCAGAGAATGAAGCCAAAAAAGCCAGGGGATGGAGGGAGTTTAAGGAAAAATCAGATGTTTGAGTGTCACATACTTCAAGGAAATCAAGTATCGGAACAATTGAGAAAGATCTTTTGGTATTAGCAGCTAGTTATTTGTGGCTTTAGTCATTGTGGGCTTAAATGGATTTGAAGATGTACTATAAGTTTTAGAAGCAATAATATTTGAAAGGTGAGGAAGTATAAATATCAGTTGAGAGAGGTATAATAGTTTGGTGTAATAATAAGGAAGATACAAAAAAAAAATCAGGATGTTTGTCATCTTTTTTCCTAAATGGAAACTTTCACCAAAAGAGGTTAAAAGACTTAAAAAGACAAGTTCTTTTTCCAAACTGAGCAAACGACATTGGTTCTAATTCTTCCTGAGGTTACAGAAATGAAAAAGAAAATGCTCACTGAGCATGTTTACTAAATAATATTTAAGGACTCTTTCAGCCATAAACATTCTATAGTTCTTTGTATCAATAAACAGTACCTACAAGTAGCAATGTACTGCTACTCCAAAATTGGAACATCAGTATTTACTCTACAACAGACACACACACACAATTATAGAATTAAAGAAATCTTAAGGGACTGACCCAATTTTATGCTTTAACAGTGTAGATTTCTAAAATTATGTATGCTTTCATCTGAAGACTTCTATAAAGGAAAGTCACATGCGTCTTCATTTGAATTGCAATATATCCTACCATTTTTATTTGAAAAACTTTAATAATTGATTGTAATAATGTTTTCTTTAAAAATTGTCATTTTGATACCAGTTTATATGTTTTCTTCTTAAAATATCATTAATTTGGCCGATTAATGTTTTATTGAAATGTAGTTTTTATTAGTAAATAAATATATCAGTTCTTCAATTATAAACTTAGTGATTATGAATATGTTCTTTCTTAAAGGTTTAAATAAAATGTAATTCCCTTTTGCAACTATGTGGATGGAACTAGAGGGTATTCTAAGCAAAATAAGTCAATCAGAGAAAGACAATTATCATAGGATCTCACTGATATGTGAAATTTAAGAAACAAAACAGAGGATTCTAGAGGATGAGAGGAAAAAATAAAACAAGACGAAACCAGAGAGGGAGACAAACCATAAGAGACTCTTCATCATAGGAAACAACCTGAGGGTTGCTGGAGGGGAGGGGGTAGGAGGATGGGGTAACTGGGTGATGGACATTAAGGAGGGCATGGGATCTAATGAGCACGGGGTATTATATAAGACTGATGAATCACAGACCTGTACTTCTGAAACGAGTAATACGCTATATGTTAATTTGAAAAAAATGACAGAAAAAAATGTAATTCCTTGTAAGCAACAGTATACTAAGGGTTTTATAAAATCTTATTTCAGAGAACTTCTTAAAGATAAACAGGATATAGTGAGTTTGAAAGATTCATTTAACTTGTGAAATAGATACATTTTGTTTATTTATTTGTTTTCCTTCATTGCTTAATATGTCTTCCTTTTTTTTTCTCTCTAGGACTGTTATGAATACTATCCAACAATTAATGATGATCTTAAATTCAGCAAGTGATCAACCATCAGAAAATCTGATTTCCTATTTTAATGTAAGCCATAAATAAAATGTTATGTTTGTGTTATCTTGACAAAGAAATTTGAAATTAAAAGTTAAAATACTGAGAATTTTTTAAAATATCTCCCAACCCAAACATTCTTGTCTGTTACCTTACTTCTTGCTTTTTTGAACCCTCCAAATTAGATCTTGGTAGTATTGTATTATTTTGGTAGTGTTATTTTTAGATTTTTTTCATGTTTGCTCTTTGCCTTGCTCATCATTCTTTCTTGCAACTTAGACCTCATTTCTGATTTCATTTTCTTTCTTCTTCAGGTACATACTTTAATAATTCCTTTAGTGAGGGTTAGTTTGGGGTGAACTTACAAGGTTTTTGTCTTAAAGTATCTTTACTCTTACTTTTTGTAAGATAGTTTAGCTGAATCTTCAGTTCTAGATTGATGTTTACTTTCTCTTAGATATTTGTAAATAATACTTTACTATTCCTGGTTCTCCTTGTTGCTATTTAAGAAATCCGTGAATCTGGGCTCCTGGGTGGCTTAGTTGGTTAAGCAACTGCCTTCGGCTCAGGTCATGATTCCAGAGTCTCAGGATTGAGTCCCTCATCAGGCTCCCTGCTCAGCAGGGAATCTGCTTCTCCCTCTGACCCTACCCCTCTTATGCTCTCTCTCTCAAAAAATTAAAGTCTTTAAAAAAAAAAAAAGGAAATCTGTGAATCTAACCGTTGCTTTGTTATATATCTTTTCTGTCTGCTTTTTTGATCTTTTCTTTGAATGTGATACTAGGATTTAACATTTCTCATAGCTCTACAGTCTTTTTTATCCTATATTCAGCCCATTTTTATTTACATTTCTTGCCTGGACTTGTGTGCATTTTACAACTCCTGTAGACCCAAGTTTGACATCTGAAGGGCCACTCACTGCTATACTAACAAGGGAGCGAGCAGGAGATCATGAAAACTAGCATCTGTGTTACTTGCTTGCTTCTTCGCTCCTTATTTAAATTCAAATGAGGGTCAGGACTCAATGAAATGCTCATCCATGGATAAGGCCAGGAGAATTATTAAAATTTGGCTTATTCCGGTAACTGTGCTTTGTGTAGTTAACATTTTATTTGATATCATAACCTCCCTGTGGCTTTGTCATATTCTTTTCTCATCTTTTTGCTTATATGCCTCCCAGGAATTAGCAAAGTAATTTCTGTCATCATATTCATAATTGTGTTGGCTCAGAACTGATTTTGTTTGGGAATCTTTTGTTGTTGCATACAAATTTTTGGATTGTTTGTTTTATTTCTGTGTAAAAGCCATTGGAATTTTGATAGGGATTACATTGAATCTATAGATTGCTTTGGGTAGTATGGACATTTTAACAATATTAATCCTTCCAACCTATGAGCATGGGATATCTTTGCATTTTTTTCTAGCTTCTTCGGTTTCTTTCATCAGTGCATTATAATTTTCCATGTACAGGTTTTTCATCTCCTTGCTTAAATTTATTCCTAGGTATTTTATTCTTTTAGATGCAGTTGTAAATGGGATTATGTATTTTTTTTAAGATTTTATTTATTTATTTGACAGAGAGAGAGGCAGGGAGAGAGGGAACACAAGCAGGGGGAGCAGCAGAGGGAGAAGCAGGTTTCCCGCGGAGCAGGGAGCCCGATGAAGGGCTCGACCCCAGGACCCTGGGATCGTGACCTGAGCCGAAGGCAGATGCCTAACGACTGAGCCACCCAGGCACCACCTGGGATTTTATTCTTAATTCCTCTTGTTAGTTCATTATTAGTGCATAGAAACAAACCTGATTTCTGTATATTGATTTTGTATCCCGCAACTTTACTGAATTAATTTATTCTAACAGTTTATTGATGAAGTCTTTAGGGTTTTTTATATATAATATGTCATGTGTCAATAGACACAGTTTTACTTCTTCCTTTCCAATTTGGATGCCTCTTCATTTTCTTGCCAGATTGCTCTGGCTAGGACTTTCAATACTATGTTGAATAAGGGGAGAATGGGCATCGTTGTCTTGTTTCTGATCTGACAGGACAATCTGTCAGGTTTTTACTATTGACTATGATATTAGCTGTGGGCTTATCATATATGGCCTTTATTATGTTGAAGTATATTCCCTCTATACCCGCTTTGTTGAGAGTTTTTATCATAAGTGGATGTTGAATTTTGTCAAGTGTTTTCTGCATCTATTGAGCTGATCATAGGATTTTTATCCTTCATTTTGTTAATGTATCACATTGATTTGTGAGCGTTGAACCATCCTGGCACCTCTGGAATAAATCTCACCTGATTGTGGTATATGATTCTTTAATGCATTGTTGAATTTGGTTTGCTAATAGTTTGTTGAGAATTTTTGCATTTATGTTCATTAGGGATATTGGCTTATAATTTCCTTTTTTTGTGATGTCCTTGTCTGGTTTTGATTTCAGGGTAATGCTAGCCTTGTATGTTTGGAAGTGTCCCCTCCTCCTCTATTTTTTGGAGGGCTTTGAGAAGTTTTATTATTCTTTTTTGAACGTTTGGTAAAATTCATCAGTGAAGCTGTCTGACTTTTGTTTCTTGGGACGTTTTTGATTATTGATTCACTCTCCTTACTAGTAATCATTCTGTTCATATTTTCTGTTTCTTCATGGTTCAGATTTGGTAGGTTGTATGTTTCTAAGAATCTGTCCTTTTCTTTTTAGGTTTTCCAGTTTGTTGGTGCATAATTGTTCATAGTAGTCAGTTATGATCCTTTGCATTTCCATGGTATTAGTTTGTAATATCTATGAGACTTTTTTTTGGTGGGTGGAAAGGCTAACAAATCTGTTCTTTAACTTAGCAGCAGAAAATTTAGATAATAGGGTTTTTTATTTGTACTTTAGTATTTTTTGGTCACTAACATCCTAAAATAGAATTCTTTATGTTCTTCTTATTTTCAGTAGTCATGTTTACCTAGTTTTTGTGGAGGTGTTTCCATGGTATAAATAATTGAAAGTGAAAAGTTATATCTTATAGGACAGAAAATGTTAATTCTGATTAAATAATATCCTCAACATTGATTTATGTTTTTCCTCTTTAAAGAACTGCACAGTGAATCCAAAGGAAAGTATCCTGAAAAGAGTGAAGGATGTTGGATACATCTTTAAAGAGAAATTTGCTAAAGCTGTGGGACAGGGATGTATGGAAATTGGATCACAGGTAACTTGAGTTCATTTTGATTAGTGTCACTATATGGTAAATAACCTCAAGTGAAATATCTTTCCAAATTATAAAGGTATTATAATAGTATTGGTCCTATATTAGTAGATTCTGTATCTCAGCTGCCTGTGTATGCTGCTGTTTATGAAAAACTTTATAAGAAAATGCCCCTTACACCATTACAGAAACCAAAAGTAAACATGTAGAAAGTTTTAGAAAAAATGTAGACGTTTAGAAAATATAAGTACAAGAAGATTAAAATCTTTGATGCTATTAAATTTTTTGTATATATTCTTTGGCTTCTATATATATGAATATTCATGAATGCATATACTTAGATAAATGGGATCATATACATGCTATTTATTGGTGATATTAATTTTACTATTACTATTATCATTTCAGAAAATCTAAAACCTATACATTGGGTAAAAGTACGGGCTCTGAATCAGAACCCTGGGTTTATATTTGGTTCTATCATTTATGAGCTGTCATTTAACTTCTCTGAGATTCAGGTTTCTGTATTTGTTCTGCTTTGTTTGGAATTAGTGAGATAACATACAAAAATATCTTTGAAAACTGTAATCTACTATATACATTTATTTCAGTGTAGTGAGGTTATATTTTGATGCTAACCATATTTTAAATAATAGTATTTAGAAGTCTTTTTTGGTTGTATATGAAACTTATGCTTATAATTTGAATGAAGGAATATGGTTTGTGTGTGCCTATCTAAAATTTGGTTATTCTTTGAACTAATGGGAATTATTTATTTGGTTAAAACTTTTTGCTGATAAGATCAGTTGGGTTCAATTTTTGCCTTTGCCAGTTTTATGGACAGACTATTCTCAGTCCTGGAGAGTTATCTTGAAATTATATTTCCTAGGCCACAAGAAGTATTACGTTAGTATGTAAAATGGTTAATAAGTACCAGGTGTATAACATATCCTCTGTGTGTGTGTGTGTCTTGAATGTTGTAGACTGAAGTGGAATGAAAGAAAAGGAAAACCAAGTACTGGACCTTCCCTCTTGATAATTTATTGAGAATATTAACCATCATTTTATATGGAAGTCTTGAATTTTAGACAAGCTAGCTTTTGTGATCTCTTGGTATTCATATTCCTAAAAAGAATCAGAAATATGTTTTTAAGAGAAACCTCCTTAAAAATTAATAATTGTGATTTTCTAAAGTAGTGGAATCTAATTTTTTTTCTTTGTAGCGATACAAACTTGGAGTCCGATTGTATTACCGAGTAATGGAATCCATGCTTAAATCAGTAAGTTAAAAAGAACATAATAGAAAAAAAATTCAATGCTGACACAAAAAAGGCATCAGCTAAACATTTTTTTATCTGTTTTAGGAAGAAGAACGATTATCCATTCAAAATTTTAGGTAAATTCTTTAGTTTTAGTAAAACAATTCTTTCTTTTTTATAAAAGTAAATGTTTCAAAATCATTCTTTTCTTTTCCTTTAGCAAACTCCTGAATGACAACATCTTTCATATGTCTTTATTGGCATGCGCTCTTGAGGTTGTAATGGCTACATATAGCAGTAAGTTAAATTTTAGTAAATAAACATTTTAGTTCAATTTAAAGTTAAAAAAAACTTATCTAAGGTGTGGTGTATTTTTTTGGGGGGATGGAGTTAAGGAGACAGTATGCATAATGTAGATCAATATATACTGAAGAATGTAAGTAGTCACCATAAATCATTTAAATGGGTTATTATCTGAACCATTTCAGGTCATCTTGGAAATAGTACTTCACTAGGCTCTTATTCTTGGCTATCCTGAGTCTAGGAAATGAACCTATTGAAATCCCTTCCAAGACAGGAGATTGTAAATTACCAAAGGAGTGCTAACAAGTAGCATTTACCTATATGGAAACACTGCTATAGATTCTGTGGTCATGAAACCAAAGTTTAGAGCTAGAGTCTACCAGATAAACAGAACAGAGGCCACTCATGGTATTTTCTTTTAAATATAATTTTAGACATGTATTGTTTTGCAAATAATGTTAACAAATATAAGAAGTTTTGTTTGCAAAAACAAAGAAAATTTACCTAAGGATACAAATACATAATAAAAGAGAAACATATATGGAAAACTGTGAATCCTCATTAATAACCAAAAAATGCACATTTAAGAGTTACCATTTTCTAACCAAATTAGCAAAATCCTAAAGAATCCTTCCCTCCCCACATCAGGAATTAATGAGACTGTGAAAATGGTTATGCTAATGTATCGCTGGCTAGATATTAAACCCGTTCCTGATATAAGTTTAGAGTATTTAACCTTTGAAAATTTGATATAAGCATGAGCCCTCTATTCAGGAAAAACATATGTGCACATACACTCAGAATTTAGAAGCCTACTTCCTATGAGTCTATGGAAAAATTTCTGCTCTAGGGATGCCTGACTGGCTCAGTCAGTAGAGCACACAAATTTCCATCTCATGGTCATGAATTCAAGTCCCATGTTGGGCATGGAGACTACTTAAAATAAATTTAAAAGACAAAATTTAAAAAAAAAATCTTTAAATAAAAATTTTTGTTTAGCTTTTCTGCTGTTTTAAAATTTTTGTTTGATAAAACCTTCCAAACTGAAAATACGTAATTCAAGGCTTAACATTTCATACCTAAGTTACATTTTTTCTTTCATTTTTAGGAAGTACATCTCAGAATCTTGATACTGGAACAGATTTGTCCTTCCCATGGATTCTGAATGTACTTAATTTAAAAGCCTTTGATTTTTACAAAGTGATTGAAAGTTTTATCAAAGCAGAAGCCAACTTGACCAGAGAAATGATAAAACATTTAGAACGATGTGAACATCGAATCATGGAATCACTTGCATGGCTCTCTGTAAGTAACTAGCTAAAATAATTAAAGATATTAATATGCAAATGGATAACAGTTATCTGTTAGTGAGAGGTATTTGTTAAAATTTACCTCAAGAGCACATAGCAATTTAATGAATAATGCCATTTCAGTGTATAGCCCAAGAGTTAAGTGGAATATTAAAATGGAGTTTTCTTTTCCTTGAGCTCCCCAGACCATCTGATACAATGATTTATTTAGGAATAGCTTTAATGAAAACATGGCACTTTAAAACAAAGCAGAATTCCTTAAAGTATTTGAGCAGTATATTTAAAATAGAGGTGTCATGTTTGAAAATTTTAATGCTGTTAAATTCCAACGAAATGGTAAAAATTGGGATTATGCTATTTAGGTGATTTAACAAAGTACAGATTTCTGGTTCAATTTATTTGTATTTCTTTTTGTTCTATCATTAAAGATAGTCCAAAAATCTGCACTATTGTTCAGTTATTGTTCAGAGCATTATAGGAGCACAAATCATATTCTCTAGGTATTCTATTTATAGCATATAAGCTATTGATAAGGCTTTTGTTTCATAAAGATGGCATTTTCTGTGTAGTAATAGTAAAATATTTATTTGAAGTTCTTCTGTGTTATGCTTTTTAAATCTGCATAGTTGGGTAATTGTGACTCATCAGATTTGTAAATTAATATAGAGTTGGTTTCTTTTGAAACTGTGTTGTATGCTAAGCATATCACTTTTCATTTATGACAGTATATAGAAATGGCAATGAAAACATTAAGACTTTAGTTACACTAGAATTCTAATCTGTACATGTAACCCTTAGTTTTAATTTTTTAATGTTTTAAAAACCTAATGGCTAAGAGATAACTTATTTCTTAGTGTTTTCTTGCACTGCTGTATGAACAGAGTAGATAGAACAGGAGAGAAGTAGGGGAAGTTGATAGGAAGCAGTGGCATTGCTGTAATTAAATTTAGTAACTCCATTATACAGGAGCTTCTACTTTATAAGAAAAGACGTGTTTAGAAATCTAGGGGATTTCTTGGGGATTAAATGAGAATGACAAAAATGAATCAATAGATAAATAAATATAATAAGAAGTACTTTTCAGAGGCTGATGTGCCCTCTCCTTCTAGACATTGAAATCAAGACATTACTGTATCAAATGAAAGTGACTGTTTTTATTTCTTTTAGAGAATTATTTTTTTTCCCATCAGTACATGTCTACAGCATGGCTTGCTTTGGGGTAGACATTGTGAAGATACAGAAAAGATGTGGGCTCTAGAAATTGTGGAGGAAATAGAAATTTACTGTTTATAAGTTGCTTGTGGTCAAGCCTGTTACTGGTATTTTCTTTTAAATATAATTTTAGACATGTATTGTTTTGCAAATAATGTTAACAAATATAATAATGTTAACAAATATTTGTTTGCAAAAACAAAGAAAATTTACCTAAGGATACAAATACATAATAAAAGAGAAACATATATGGAAAACTATGAATCCTCATTAATAACCAAAAAATGCACATTTAAAAGAGTTACCATTTTCTAACCAAATTAGCAAAATCTTAAAGAATCCTTCCCTCCCCACATCAGGAATTAATGAGACTGTGAAAATGGTTTTGCTAATGTATCGCTGGTTAGATATTAAACCCGTTCCTGATATAAGTTTAGAGTATTTAACCTTTGAAAATTTGATATAAGCATGAGCCCTCTATTCAGGAAAAACATGTGCACATACACTCAGAATTTAGAAGCCTACCAGTTACTGGTGTTCTAGGATTCTAAACAATATCCCTTTATTTTTGAGAATTTTTGGAGAAAAAGTGAGCTGTCCAAAGTCAGGAGAAATGTTTAATTTATTAATAGGATGTGGAAGTCATAAGCCTCTACATTTAAATTCTAAATGTGGTTGGTGTCTCTAGAGGATAAAATTATAGATGATTTTTATTATCATATATTTTTAATGTTTGAACTTTTAAAAACATTTTTTTGCTTTTAAAATTTTTACTTTTTTAATCATTAAGGGAATAGGTTAAGTGTGAAGATAAGTCATACCACACAAATAAAATACTGTGAATTTTTCCTAAGAGAATAATTGACGTTTTAGAGAAGGTACATACTATAGATATATTTGAGCTTTCACAAACCTTTTTTTTAACTGAAGTATAACATATATACAGAAAAGTATATATTACAAGTTTATAGTTTGATGACTTTTTCATAAATTGAACACACTCCTGTTACCAGCACCCAGATCAAGAATCAGAGCAAACTTTAATAGTCTTTAATTTTGTATCACAATAAGAATTTTTCATTAAACTGTAGATTCAAACAGTATTGTTTATCTAGGGAAATATCAAGTGAGGTACTACTTAATTTTTCTTCCCAATAATTTAATAAAAGAAAGAACATCATCGTCTTTTTAATGGTTGCATGGGGAAGGGTTCTGGCATCTTTGCTTCACAATCTTGAGAAATAATAAATCAAGAACAGAGTAACTTGAAGGAAAAAGCACACCCTTCTTTGTTTTGGTCCCAGAGAGATTAACAGGCAATCTATAAGTATAAAATGCTAAATAAACAGTCTATTGAAAAACCTGGTGAAATCTTGTTCCCTGGAAATTTAAGGGAATTAGAGGTGATTCAGAACAAACCATACCTAAGGGTTAGATTAAATGACTTCCAGATGTTCAGGCCTTTTAAATCTGTTAAGCAGTTTATAATGCCAGCAGATAAGTGAGATTTGGATATCTTTTAACATATTCAAAATTCATCAGATTTTTCTCAAAAAAAAAAAAAAAGCTTTATAAACCAAGATACACTAGGTACTTTATTTTCTAAATGGTCTCTCTTCCTGGGAATATTGTGGACTCTTCCTATTGATCTCCCTGCATCTCTAACTACCTTAAGACTATTTCTCTGGCAGCAACCAGAGAAATCTTTTTTTTTTTTTAAGATTTTATTTATTTATTTGAGAGAGAAAATGAGAGAGAGAGAGAGCACATGAGAGGAGGGAGGGTCAGAGGGAGAAGCAGACTCCCTGCTGAGCAGGGAGCCTGATGCGGGACTCGACCCCTGGACTCCAGGATCATGACCTGAGCCGAAGGCAGTCGCTTAACCAACTGAGCCACCCAGGCGCCCCAGAGAAATCTTTTTTAAAATGCAAGTATCATCATGCTAACTCAAAAACCTGTGAGGGACCTATGCATCTGGTGATGGTGGAGGAAGACCCAACCATATGACTCCCCTTAAAAAAGACAGTTATAAAACCTCTACATGATTTGGAAAGCAACTGCCTGAAATCTCTGGACAGGAAGAGGAGTAGACAGACTCTTCAGGAGAGAAGAGGAGCTCAGAGCCTGGGAAGGAAGCTTTTAGCCCAGGGCTAAGTGGGGAAGTGAAATAGGACAAGGAGGTGGGGTGCAAGTGAGAAGAAAACTGCAGGCTTTCTGGCTGGGGCCGGGGAAACGAAAGGAAGAAAACAGAAGCTGGGGAAACCTTGGCTGCTGAAGGGAGTGGACAAATCCTGTCTACTCACTTCTCTGTGTGAAAACTGAATTAATGCAGTGTAATGGATTAACAGCAGCTTAATGAAAGAAGATCTGAACTGAGACAGGAGCTGCTGCCCAAATAAAAAGTTTACAGATCCAAGTTCAGTGAAAATAATTACGTGCTTAAAAACAGAATGAAGTAGTGCCTATTTGAGAAAAAAAATAACGGAATATGGAAATCTTTACAACTTAACATTTATGATGTCCAGGATACAATTCTAAAATTACCCAGCATATTAAGAGGGTCAAAGGAATCGGGTGTAGATTTTTAGAATGGGAACTTTAGGTCAACTATTTGATGCCTGAAGCCTCTTTTTTTAAAGGGAGCTTTGTTGCCTCCCTTTTTCTTCCATCAGCAGTTCAAAATGTGGTCTTAGACTCCCTGGTGTCCCTGCAACCATTTTAGGGAATCTGCAAGGTAAAAAGTATTTTTATACTGCTATTAAGATGTTACTTATCTTTTTTACTCTGTTGACATTTATACTGATAATGTAAAAGTGTTAGCTCCTTTGCAGGTATCAGAGCAACAGCATCAAGCTGGCTAGTCATCATTATATTCTTCACTACCACAAACTCTCCATTAAAATACAAAACAGAACACATCAGTTTCATTTAAGAATGCCATTGATGAACCAGTAAACAGTATTAATTTTGTTGAATCTCAATTCTCAAGCACATGTTGTTGAAAACAATTGACAGTAAATATTGCCAGTGGTAAATTTTTGAGTTTTCAAGGGAAGATTAGAATTTGGTTAAGCTTGTATCCACTGTAAGCATTACAGCTTCTCAGTACTTCAGACACTTATGATGAAATCAGTGGTATATTAATAAATGTGACTTTTTGATATTGTAAAGGAGATTTGTCAGTGTTTGTAAGGTCTCCATAATTCAGTGAATCAATATTTCCAAAAGACCAATGAATCGTGTTATAAAGTCATATAAGAAATTTATTCAAAGTTTAAGGTAGACCCATATAAAATTTTTTAAGATATTCATAACATAAAAATTAATAAAGTTCAAGATAGACCAACAGATTTTAAGGTCTCAGAATATAAAAAGTTTATTTTTGTTCATTGATACTGTTCCCAGTTCCACATTGCAACTAACCTTTAAGGAACTATAACTTGCCAAGTTTTAGGGTAGTGTAAAAAAAAAAAAATCCATTTTTATCTTAAAGTTCATTATTTATTAAATTCTTAGAAATTTTCTGTTTTAATTTAAGTTAAACTTATTTTTACTTAAAAATTACTAGTACTGTATATATTGATCTAATTCACATGAACAAAAACTTTTGGGGCCTTGAATAATTTTAAGAATGTAAGAGAGTTATGAGTCAAAATGTTTGAGAAGGCCTGCCTTGTATTCTCTTCTCCATTTAGTCTTGTCTTTTATTGTAACTCACACAGCCATGGTTTTTTTTGCCTGTCCCTGAGTTCATAGGCCCAACTTAAAATAATTTCCCCACCTTTTTAGTCACCAGAATTTCAGTTCTACTTCTACTCTGTTGTTCATGACCATCCTAGTCTATAGTCATTCTTCCTCCTTTACAGCCTTACAGGTGTTTGTTTATACTACTTACTAATCATTTATAAACTTTATATCTTATTACACGTGCATATCTCATGTTCATTGAGTTAGTGTGTATAAAGCACTCAGAACAGTATTTAACATTATGCATGTGGCGATTAATTACATAAGTGGAAGTGAAGGATAAAGAGGGGTCAACTAATGATGAGATATAGGTCCCATATGGGTAGAATCACTCATTAAGGTACCTGGGATAAGATGAGATTTGCCTGGAAAGATGGGTTTCATTTGATTATGTTGAGTTTGAAGTGACTGTAGGTCATTCAAGTAGAGATGTGCAGTTGCAGTGGGATATGTGTGTCTGGAGCTAAGAAAGAAATGCAGGCTCATAATATGAACCTGAGAGCTGCTGGCACATATACAATAACAAAAATTGCCACCTGTATTGACAGTTCATTTTGTGCCAAGCATTGTGGTGAGTTCTTTTTAATGTCTTTCATTTTTATAATAATTTATGAGGTAGTATTCTAGATGAGGAAATCAGTGCTTAGAAAGAACTTCAATAACTTGTCCAAACCACACAAGCTAAATGGCAGCGCTGTGGTTTGAACCCAGGTCTCTCTGGTTCTGAAGCTGTTAATCTATGTTTTTACCAAGTGACTAAAGTTTGGAGAATGGATAAGATCGCCTAAGGGGAGAATGTAGTACAGTAGTTCCATCTTATCCATGGGGGATGTGTTCCCAAACCACCAGTGGATGCCTGACACCATGAATAATATTGAAGCCTTTATATTCTGTTTTTCCTATACATACATACCTACGTATCTGTGATAAAGTTTAATTTATAAATTGGGCACAGTAAGAGATTAACAGCAGTAACTACTAATAAAATAGAACAATTATAACAATATCCTGTAATAAAAGTTATGTGAATGTGGTCTTTCTCTCAAAGTATTTTATTGTACTGTAGTTACTCTTCTTCTTGTAATAATGTGAGATGACAAAATGCCTATATGATGAAGTGAGGTGAGGTGAATGACATAGCGTTAGGCTGCTACTGAACCTCTGATGATACACCAGGATGAGAATCTTCTCCTTCTATACTGCATTTGAGTGTGGGTAACTGAAACCATAGTAAGCAAAACCACAGTCAAGGGGGGCTACCGTATAGCAAGAGAAGGTGGCTAATGATAGAGTCCTGAGGTGCTCTGACATTTAAGAGCTAGACAGAAAAGAGAAGCCTACAAAAGAATGAAACAGAGCAGCCAGAGAGATAAGAGGAAGTGGTGTCATGAAGAGAAAGCATTACAAGGCCCGAGTGTGTGCTTGCTGTTTAAGATACTGTAGGGGCCGCCAGTAAGAACTGAAAAGCATTCATTTGAGCAACAAGGAAGCCACTGGTGATGGCAGCAAGGACTGTTAATAGAAGTAGTGGAGGCAGGAGTAGATTGCAGTGGGATTTTGATGAGATGTGAATGAGGGATAAAGTGGAGACAGTGATTGTAGATAGCTTTTTACTGGAGTCTTGTCTGTGAAGGGAAATTAAGATATAGCTGCCAAGTGTGTGAGGTGGAGGGAAGATTAATTTTTTAAGATGGGAAAAGTAGGATTAAATGTGGATGGAAAAGAGCCATTATGAGTGTTCTGTGTTGCAAATGACATATTAATGGCCTAAAACAACTGTTTTATTTAGCTCATGATTCTCTGGGTCAGGGACTTGGGAAGAACTTGACTAGGCAGTTCATCCTTGACTGTGTGGTGTCAGGAGCAAGATCTACTTCCATGATGCTTCTATTTTTTCTTTTTTTCTTTTTAGAGAGGGAGAGGTTGGGGGCAGAGGGAGAGAGAGAGAATCCTAAGCAGGCTCCACGCCCAGTGTGGAGGCCAACATGGGGCTCAATCTCACAACCCTAATAATGTGACCTGAGCTGAAATCAAGAGTCCATCACCCAACAAATTGAGCCATCCAGGCACCTCTCCACGATATTTCTTCATTCACAAGTCTGGCCCCTTGCTTCCCCTCAGCACATGGTCACCTTTTCTTTCCTTCCCTTCCTACTCTAGGTGGCATCTCATCCTCCTGGCCTTCTCATATGAGAAGCTATGCATCGCATAGCATTTTGGTTTCAGGATACTCATGCATCTTACATAGCAGCTGGCTTCCAAAAGGCTTTTGAAAGGACCATAGCTGGAAGCTCTGGTGAGAGCAGTCAGAGGGCCTGTCCAGATTCGGGGGGTTCCCTTGAATAGATGTCATCTCTTGTTTGAGGAGAGGCAAGGTGGGATGGGAAATATTGTGTGGCAAATGTTAAGAATGGAAGCAGTTACAAGTAAGGTATGTGGGTGCCATGGCAGAAAATGAGGAGCTTTCCATCTTATGGCTTTTATTTATTTCTTTTTTTTACAAAATAGAGTTGAGGTAATTTGCTCAAGGGTGGGTTGATGGGTTGGGGTAGGGAGGGCAAAGTGGTGTAGTGAGTTTGAGGAGAGTGGTCACAATTTTAAATTGTTGCTGAGGAGAATAATAGAACTGAGTGATGAAAGATATGAGGATTGCCTAGCAGCACTGAAGGACATGTTGAAGGTATAAATTTTAAATTTGTAGTGCCACCCCCGCTCTTTGTGGTGGCATTATTTTTTTCCAGCATCACCTAACAGCCAGTTGTAAGATTAGAAAAAATGAACCTTAAAGTGGTAAGCCCAAGTTGGGCTCCCAGCTCAGCGGGGAGTGATTAAAGTGGTAAGGTTGTAGTTTCAGTTGCATAGAGGATGTAGGAGGAGACTGATGAACAAAGTCGAAGTTTTAAGAAACAGCTTTTATTGGGGTGCCTGGGTGGCTCAATCAGGTTAAGCAGCTGCCTTCGGCTCACATTAGGATCTCTGGGTCCTGGGTTAGAGCCCCACATCAGGCTCCTTGCTCAGCGGGAGTCTGCTGCTCTCTCTCCCTCTGCTCTGCCCCCCCCCCATTCTCTCTCTCTCAAATAAATAAAATCTTTAAAAAAAAAGAAACAGCTTTTATTTTATTTATTTATTTATTTATTTATTTATTTAAAGATTTTATTCATTTAAGAGAGAGAGAGACAGAGAGAGAGCACAAGCAGAGCACAAGGGGGAGAGGCAGAGAGAAAGGGAGAAGCAGACTCCCCGCTGAGCTGGGAGCCCAACTTGGGGCTCAATCCCAGGACCTGGAGATCAACACCTGAGCCAAAGGCAGATGCTCAACCATCTGAGCCTCTCAGGCGCCCCTTAAGAAACAGCTTTTAATGAAATTTAATAGAGAGTAAGAGATTTCAACTTTATATTCCAGAGCTAGAACATTTTGGATAGTTTACTGTATTCTAAGAAATAGTTCTGGGAGCACATGAATTATTTGGAGTGGAGGTGAAGACCATTGGAAATGAGGTGGTCAAGGAACCAAGAGGCTGAGTGAGAGATGAAGTCACCCAGGACATGTGGTAGAGAGGAGGAATGTGGACTAGGGACCAATGTCTTCAATGCTTGATGGAAGTGATTCTGAGATAAGACGTTCTAGGAGGGGCAGAGGGTTAGAGAGTTCCTGAAAAGGAAAGCTCCTAACTTTTTAAAAAATGTTTTTCACAATACCTAGTTCATTGTCGTACATATAGAATTTAGGTGCATAAACAATGAGAATTGTAATGTCGTCTTGATTAATCTACTCCTTCGTTATTATGAAATGACCCTCTTTGTCCCTCCTACTATTCTTTGCTCTGAAAATGGTTTTGTCTGATTAGTAAAATCACTCCAGCTTTCTTTTTATTAATATGAGCTTGGCATATTTTTTCCCATTCTTCTACTTTTAACCTATTTGTGACTTTATACTTAAAGTAGGTTTCTTATAGGCAGCATCAGTGTTTCATAGTTTTCAGATACATATCTTTCATCTCCTTGGTTAAGTTTATACCAAGGTATTTTATTCTTTTTGGTGCAATTTTAAATGGGATTGTTTTCTTAAGTTCTCTCTCTGCAGCTTTGTTATACAAGTGTATAGAAATGCATCCAGTTTCTTGGTATTAATTTGTATCCTGCAGCTTTACTGAATTCATTTATTCTGCTAGTTTTTTAGTGGAGTCTTGTGGATTTTGTATATATAGTATCATGTCATCTGAACAGATCAATTACTAGTAATGAGAATGAACCAATAACCAAAAAACTACCGAAAAATAAAAGTCCAGGACCAGAGAGATTCACAGGTGAATTCCACTAAACACTTAAAGAGATAATGTGTATTCTTCTCAAACTATTCCAAAAAACGGAAAAGGAAGGAAAGCCTCCAGATGCATTCTATGAATCTAGCATTACCCTGATACCAAAACCAGACAAAGACACTACAAAAGAAGAAAACTATAGGCCAATATCCCTGATAAACATAAATGCAAAAATCCTCAACAAAATATTAGCAAACCACATTCAACAATACATCAGAAGGTTTATGGATATGTGGACTTTATATGTTTCATCAAATTTGGAAATTTTTGTCTATTATTTTCTTAAAATATTTTAGTTGACTCCTCCTACCTCTCCCTTCAGGGATTCCAGTCATAAATGTACTAGGTGACTTGAAGTTGTCCCACAGCTCGCTGATACTCTGTTTTTGTTTATTCCCCAGGTATTTTTCTTTGTTTCATTTTAGATAGTTTCTATAGCTATGTCTTCAAGTTCATTAATTTTTTCTTCTGAAATGTCTAATCTATTATTTTTCTATTTACTGCATTTTTAATCTTAGACACTATATTTATCATTTTTAAAAAGTTTTATTTGAATCCTTTTTTGTGTCTTCTATATCTCTCTTTAACATGTTTGGGGGAAAAACATGTTTGGGCTTTCCTTTACCTTCTTGAACATAGGGAATATAGTTATAATAACAGTTTTAAAGTCCCTGTCTATGAATTCTAACATCTTTGTGTTTTTAGGTCTGTTTCTATTGACTGATACTTCTCCTTTTTTTGTCTGCCTTGTAATTTTTTTATCAGGTGCCAGACATTGTGATTTTTACCTTAT
Source organism: Eumetopias jubatus (assembly GCF_037043125.1). Classification (NCBI taxonomy): domain Eukaryota; kingdom Metazoa; phylum Chordata; class Mammalia; order Carnivora; family Otariidae; genus Eumetopias; species Eumetopias jubatus. Next base: position 136,386,088 of record NW_028274809.1, on the reverse strand, counting down.
GGAATTCTGGATATATTCATATTCCTTTCAGTATGCGTTTTGGTTCAGTATGTGTTTTGATCCTTTTCAAGACTTTTGTTGTTGTTTTTAGACCAAGCCCATGCAGTCTTTAATCTATGGCTAATCTATAACACCCTTCTGAGTACTCTACCTGATGTTCCATGTAGTAAAAGGTTTTTCCACTCTGACTGGTGGAAATCAGAGCTCTTCTTGGCCCCATGTCAGCTTCTGGAATGGTTCTGCTTTTTCCAGTGGTTTTTCTTTGGCTCTGGATAGCTTGTATGCTCTGATGGGTTCTCCCCTGAAGACTTGAGCATTACCCTCCGTAGATCTCTGGAGCTCTCTCTTTGTAACTCTTTTCCTTTCTGTGTAACTCTATCCTCTCTGGTATTTTGTGCAGCTAAATTTAGCTACCCTGGCTTCCTTGAATTCTAACTCTGTTTTTTCTGCCAGGAAGACCGTGGGGCCTTATTTCAGTTTCCTCTCTTTGCCTGTAGCCTGGGAACTCTCTCCATGCAGTAAACTGAGGCAGTGGTTGGGTTTACCATTTGTTTTCTTTTTCTCAGGAAGTACTGTCCTTTGCTACCTGTTGTTCAATGCAGAAATCTATTCTTTCATTTATGTTGCTCAACTTTTTAGTTAAGACAAGTCCTATTTGTTCTTTCATCATCATGGCTGAAAGAGTTATGCATAGTATTTACTGATAAAATTTTTATAAATATGTATAAGGAATATTTAGGATACCCTAAATATTTTATTTCTGTTTTCCTATGTTAAATGCATCATATCTTCTGACTAATACTGTTTTGGAGGGGTACTTATTATATGGAGATCATAGAAGTACTAGTTATTAACTATTGTTTTAATTTTGGTAAGTCACAAGAAAGTTGAGTATCCTTTAATTGTTGTTAAATATAGCTGACTCATTAAAATGGATTCTATCATACTACCTTTCTGTAGTCACCAAACATTAGCAAATTTCTTCCTTCAGCACTTTTACATAGACAAGATTAAAAACATTTCTCTTTTATTATTTTTCCAAGTTTTAAATGAAGACCTGTTTTACATGTCAGCACAGTTATAATGAATAGCTCATATTTTTAGAGTCCCAATTTGATGACAAACTTATAAACAAATTTTTAATCTTTTTTGGTGTCCTTTGGAAATGCCACATTTGACAGGAAGTGAACACAAAAGGCAGAAAAGCCTGTGGCTTTGAAAAAGCCACAAAGGATATCTGTTCTATATTTGTATGTTAGATCATTAACCTCTGGTGCACTTTACAGAAACGTTTTAGTATCTACCATGAGACATTGTTTTTTTAAAAAAGTTACATTTTACTGGGAGCTGTGTCTCAGGAAAGTGAGTGAACTGTAAGATAATGATTAAATCATATATAACACTTTTCTAAGAATATGGGTAAGGATGATGAAATAATATAATGCCATATATTGAATTTATACAGTAGCCATGCTATTATAAAGGAAAATATTTTATGTTGGGTTTTTAAAAACTCTTCATGAGTTATTTAAAATAACTGTATATTTACTTTTTTGCCAGCTAGAGAAAACCTTTTAATTTTTTTTAAAGGATTTTATTTATTTGAGACAGAGAGAACAAGCAAGGGAGTGATAGAGGGAGAAGCAGGAGAAGCAGACTCCACCCTGAGCAGGGACCCCAACGCGGGGCTCGATTCCAGGACCCTGAGATCATGACCCAAGCAGAAGGCAGACACTTAACCATCCAGGAGCCCCTGTTTTAATTTTTAAAAATATGATTCTTTCGAAAGTATAGCTAAGGCTTTATTTAACCTTTCTCACTCTGACCCAATGTGTTCCTAATTTCTTGCCCTTAACTCCCATAACTAACTAGTAGCTTCTTAAGATTTAGGAGACTTGACTTCATTAATCAAAACTGAAATTTCTTTTTTGTTCTAAATACAACTTTGCTTACCAATATCTATGTCTTTACATTACTTTTCAAGTTACTCAGGCTCGAATGCTGAATATTCTTTTTTAAAATTTTTTATTGTTATGTTAATCACCATACATTACATCATTAGTTTTGGATGTAGTGTTCCATGATTCATTGTTTGCGCATAACACCCAGTGCTCCACGCAGAACATGCCCTCTTTAATACCCATCCCCAGGCTAAGCCATCCCCCCACCCCCTCCCCTCTAGAAACCTCAGTTTGTTTTTCAGAGTCCATCGTCTCTCATGGTTGGTCTCCCCCTCCAATTTCCCCCCCTTCATTCCTCCCCTCCTGCTATCTTCTTCTTTTTTTTTTTTCTTAACATATATTGCACTATTTGTTTCAGAGGTACAGAACTGTGATTCAGCAGTCTTGCACAATTCACAGCACTGGCCATAGCACATACCCTCCCTAATGTCTATCACCCAGCCACCCCATCCCTCCCCCCCACTCTAGCAACCCTCAGTTTGTTTCCTGAGAGTAAGAATTCCTCCTATCAGTGAGGTCATATGATATATGTCTTTCTCTGATTGACTTATTTCACTCAGCATAACACCCTCCAGTTACATTCACATTGTTGCAAATGGCAAGATCTCATTCCTTTTGATGGGTGCATAATATTCCATTGTGTATATATACCACGTCTTCTTTATCCATTCATCTGTCGATGGACATCTTGGCTCTTTCCACAGTTTGGCTAGAATGCTGAGTATTCTTTCCTTCTTTTTTCTATAGTTAGATACAGAGTCTTACAATTTAAAGAAAAAAATGTGTGTGTCTCTTAGATTTATTTTATTATTTTTTGAAATCTTATTTTCATTTACATTTAGGCTCCTATTTGATCTCCCAGCTTTGCCACTATCCTCCATTTAAACTTTGGTGCCAAGTTAATATTTCTAAATGTTTATGCCATGTTCCTGTTCAAGAACATACAATAGCTCCCTGGTGCCATTCAGAAAAATTTAACCTCTTTTCTCTGGTTGTGGAATCTGGCCCTTCCTGGCCTCATTTCCACTATTCCTCATACACTTACTATAGCCAGAGAGTTCTTTCATTTGTGGAGCAAACCACATTTATCCAGTGACAGATAGCCTGCCTAACATGGAATGTGGAATCAGAAGACCTGGCTTTAGGTCCTCACTCTTTCGTGTGCAAGTTAATGTTTTTGTCTTAGTTTCTTGCTTTGTAAACTGAGATAGAACAAAAGATTTGAGTTCTTCTAGTTCAAATATTTTATGTTTCCACAAAACTATTTAAATGTTAAGAATTATTTGCCAATACTGAGTATAGATCCATATTCCTTTAGATTGCTTCACAATTTATAAAATATTAAAGGAAGATTCTTTCATAAAAAGGTTACACAGAGGTCTCATTACCCTGTTCTCCTTTAGCTCAGTTTTTCCCCGTTCTCTTTGGGCCGTACCTGGTATTCTGTACATCAGATATTTTAAAGGAATTGTACTTGTCCTTGTGAGATATATAATAACATGGGAAATAGTCCCTAGTCTTAAAGGAGCTTGGCACCTGGTGGAAAAGTAAATTACTGTAATATATTATGAAATAAGATAAGCCACAAGGGTCAGAAGAGGGAATGATCATATGTAGATAGGAAAAGACTTGCAACAGATGTAAAAATGTGGAAAGACACAGAAGTAGGAAAACCTGGAATTAGATACATTGGGGGAAATTATGGCCCAGCTTTGGCAATGGTAGATGAGTACTAATTTAAGACTAATTTAATCTTAAAAGTTAAAGGTTTTTTTTTTTTAAGTTAGAGCTTTTAACCTTGTTAAAAATGGAAAGCTAGTTCTTTTTTTTCTTAAAGCTTTTTTTTTTTAAGATTTTATTTATTTATTTGACAGAGAGAGGACAGCAAGAGAGGGAATACAAGCAGGGGGAGTGGGAGAGGGAGAAGCAGGCTTCTCACTGAGCAGAGAGCTTGATGCGGGGCTTGATCCCAGGACCCCAGGATCATGACCTGAGCCAAAGGCAGACGCTCAACAACAGAGCCACCAGGTGCCCCTGGAAAGCTAGTTCTATTAGTAAATGAAATACTATACAAATATACCAGTTAATTTTATGCACTAATTAAAAATGAAGTGTGTGTGTGTATACCAAAAGTATTGTCTAATTTAATTCTCACAAAAATCCTTTGAAGTTGTTAAAACTATTTTCATTTTATAAAAGTGGAAACAGGCTTGGGAAGGTTAAGTAATTTGTCTAAAGTCACCCAGTTGGCATTTGAACCCAGATTGGTTTGATTCCAAATTCCATGTTCATCTAGTAAAGTGCTCCCATTGTGCCATATTATTTCTGTTGATTCACACTGTTTTTATTACCACTATAACGTGTAGTCAAACATGTGGTACATTATAAAAGGCAACAGTATAAATAATTTTATTCTAAGTGAAAATACAATATATATATTTTTTATCTTGAGTAACAAGGTAAGTGTTTTGCCTAGAAGCTAGTTCATAATAGGAAAGGAAGAAAGTACCATTTGTGGACTAGCTCCTTTGTGCAGTGCGTTGTCATTATTGGTCTACTGTATCCTTTAGGAAGAAGAGATTAAAAGAAGACTTTACAAAAAAGAGCAAATTATATTTTAAGAGAGAGTACTAATGTGCCTATGTGTTTGATTCACACAACTCTCAGAAATGAGATTTTAATATAATACGTATTTTTAGAATCCACAATAATTTAGGGTTGATTAGGTATTTGGATTGACAACCTCAAGTAGATTGAAGGGAGGGATAAAAATGAACTGAATTATAAAGCTAGGACTGTTTTCATAGACTGAAATGTTAGAACTGAGTTTTCTCTCAGTTTTTAATAAAAGATCCCAGGTATGCCTAAAGTCTTCTATAAGAATGAAAAATGTAGAGCCTGAAAAGGGAAAGTAAGGAAAGGCAATATTGTAGAAATAAAATTTTTGGTAGTATCCTTGTTTTCTACTAGTGGGCTAGTCTAGAGAAAAATTTAAAAATACAGATATTCAGAAAAGCACAAACAAAAATAAGGATAATAACTTAGTTTATATGAATATCCACTGAAATATGAATAGATGATTATTTTAAAAGATCTAAGAATATAAGCTCAGTTTAGTAAAATAATTCCATTTCTTCATAATTGTTAATCAATGAAGCATTAAAATGGTTTTTTATATGGTTCCTCATATGTTAAAAAAACAATGAATGGAAAACCCAAAGTAACTGAGATGACTTTTATAAATTAATCCAAGTCTTCTCCTGTACTAAATGCTGATATCAGCCTGAGTTCTTGATCCAGATCTATTTGTGGTTTTAAATATAAAATCTTTTCCTTATGTAAACCTTTACTCAAGTGCCTTCTAGTCTTGCATGCCATGTTTGACTGTTTAGTCTGTTCTTTTCTCTGTGCATTTCCTCCTCCTTTAATCTTTAGAACACTCTGACACACATGAGTAATTGGTAGAGTTCACTGTGGAGACTTGTCCATTCATGTCTCCCTTTCTTCTCCCCTATTGTCCATATTATATATGTTTTCCTTATTCATGAATTGGCACAAGGGACTAAAGAAATCTAGGGATGTTAAAAAAAAAAAAAAATCAACAACTCAGAAATGTCCCTTAGGTGTAGCTCCTAGAAACTTGCTGTAGGAAGCAGTGCTTTTACAAAGCTCATCACTGACTTCATTCTTTGGAGTCTTTCCTGATCATCATACAGACCTGCATCAAAATGATCCTCACTTATGCATATAACATTTCAGTGTAGAAATCATAATAGATCATACTTTTGCATGTGTGCTGTTACAGGCACTGTTAAAAGTACTGAACTATGTTAACTCCTTTACTTTGCAAACTCTCTGAAATAGATGCTATCATTATCACCATTTCATAGGTGAAGAAACTGAAGCACAGAGAAATTGAGAACTTTTCCTTATAAAAAGGTATAACTGAACTCCAGCATTGTTAAATGTGAGCAGTGTTTGCTGTTATACTGTGGGTGGAATTTGTTATATTGCAGGTCCACAAAACTTAAGTTGATGGCAGAGCCAGAATTTTAACTTGGGTTATCTGGTTCCAGAGATGGTATTTTTTAACCTCTGTGCTGCCTCATGGTGTATATTAGCTTCCTATTGGATATATGCAGTGTTGTAATTGGTTTCTTTATTCTTGCTTTATCTCTGTTTGTATCTTTATCTCTGTGTCACTGTGCTGCCGCAGGAGAAACCTGGGCTTTGAGTTACCAGATCTCAGTTAGTTTTCACAGAAGGTAAATAATGCTATCCCTATTTTACGGTAAGAAAAGCTGAGGTTCAGAGATACTACCGTGGTGTAACTTGCCGTGGTGTGATTATGAACAAGTCATGTCTCTGCATCTCAAGTTTCCTTGTGTGTAAAATGGGGATAATAGTATTTACCTTTCAGAGTTATTGTGAGGAATAACTGAACACTTACGAGAATGGTACATTTTAGAAACAGAACAATTATTACTTCCTTCATTCCCTTTTTTCTACTATACAGTGATTTCTTAAGAACAGAGAACTGAGAATACGGTTAAGCATTATTGGATCTGTTTATCCTCGCTTACTAGAAGTATGAACTTTTCTCCTGAGGCACTCCCCTCCCCCATTGCCTTTTCAAAATGGAAAAAGTTCAGGGGGAAAAAGGTGTAACTGAACTCCAGCATTGTTAAATGTGGACAGTGTTCACTCTTATATGGCAGTTGGAATTTGTTATATTGCTTTAGTTATGACTCATGTCAGTAATTACCTGAGGGCAGTGTTCATTATTCAAGTACAAACAAGAAGGGAGATAGCAATTGTAGAACAAAAGCTCAGAAGGATCCTCTGTGCTTATTAACCTGTGGAAATGGAAGCAATTGTACTCTTGTTCAGAGGGTCTTCTACAAGGTCTTGATGTTTGGAAATTGCTTGAATATAATCTTAGAATTTTCAGTCTCTAAACTCGTAGTTAAATCCTAACTCTAGTAGTGAGGAACAGTTCTGGAATCTGGATGTGAAAGAAACAAAAAAGTATCTTATGTAATATCTATTTTAATTAATATAGTTTCTAAATTCCTCCAGCAAAATAAGAAGCTATTATTAATAATGAGTTTAGTAAAATTTTTAGAAACACTCTGGGGCAGTTGTTCTAAATCATTTAATTAAGTTCTGTTACTTTTCATAATAAAAAGAGCTGACTTTTTGATATTTATCTTTTCCAAATATTTATGGCATGTTCTTAAAATGCTGAACGGTCACAACCTAGTTTTGTTTCAAAATGCATGTCAGTGGCCCTTGTGTGTGTGGTTTTATTAATTTACTGAGTGGGTCTTCATATTTTCCACTATTGTCAGAAATAGCCAAATATCAGAAGTATTTATGGTATCTTCCTGTAAGTGTGGATTTAGAACTGATAAGGAGATGTAGAATAGGAAACAGCTGGATTTGCTTCTCTTTCAAAAAACTTTTTATTCTTCTAAGTTGCAGTGTTTCTTGCCTCTGTTAAAATATAACATAATTTGTCTTTAAGATTTGATTATACTCTTTAAGAATTCTCCGAAGACTAACAGAAATCTGTCTTGCTATCTTTTATTTAAGTTCATTTCCTTTTTGGAGTTTAATATCTGGTCATTTTTATCCTTACCAATAAATTAATAAAAACTTGTTTATTTTTATTGCTATCTGATCATTATCCTTACTCTTTCTATGTTTTAAGATAATTATCTAAAAGTTTTTCATTTGGGGCACCTGGGTGGCTCAGATGGTTAAGCGTCTGCCTTCAGCTCAGATCATGATCCCAGGGTGCTGGGATCGAGTCCCGCATTGGGCTCCCTGCTCCTTGGGAGCCTGCTTCTCCCTCTGCTTCTCTCTCTCTCTCTCTCTCTCCCCCTCCCTCTGTCTCTCATGAATGGATAAATAAAATCTTAAAAAAAATAAAAATAAAAGTTTTTCATTTGTATATTAAGTAACACTAATTTTTATAACTTAAGTTTTTTCATTTTGTTTTTTTTCTTTTAAACAGTAAAAATGAGAAAGGTAGAAAAGCAAAATGACTCCTCTCTTACCAATACATGAGTCCTAAACAAAAATGAACACAGGATTTCGTAATCCAGTACTGAAATCTTAAAAATATAAACTTGTTCTTAAAAATATAAAGTTTTGCATTGTCTTTGTAATAGGCATACTGGAAATTTTCAGTACTATGTACTTTTAAACCAGGATCTAACTCACATATTTAAACAAGGTCTTCTGAAAATAAACTTTTCCACAGTCCAGTTTCAGGTGAAGAATAAATGGCATGAGTGGACGGAGATTGCCATGATAATGCAAAAAATGATATACTTGACCTTTATAATTATTTCTGTTTGAACAACAACAACTTTTTCTATAATCTCTTACAGACAAACTATTTAATTGTCCCTTTTGATTTTTTAATACATGGCCATATTTTTCCCTTCTCTTTATATCAAAATTATGTGTGTTTCAGTTTAAAAAGGACTTACAAGACAAGAACACAAAATATAGCAATTTTTGCCCAACAGTTTTGAAACCAGTTATGTTGGCCATCAGCAAAAATCACATATGTGACATATAAGCCAAAGGTATAATTTTTAGTGCTGTTTTAGTATTCATTTTTATTTAAATAAACTGCTTTTCTTTATACATAAAATCTTTTCCCCTGGAAAGCCTAAATTTAGTCCAGTGTGACTATTTTACACTCATGTAATGAAATAAAAGTTCTTTATTTTTAAAATAAAGATTTATAATAAAGTGATTCATAGGTTTTTATGACCTATTAAAATATGAGCTAACAATTTATTAAATAGTTTAAAATATTAGCATTTTTAAAGAAAATAAATTGAAAGTTATGTTCATAATTAATAGATTTGCTTTGTTTTGATGAAAAAGCCCTTTGCATATTATTTTGCAGCAGCAGTAAAAGGGTTTAAGTAGTATAATGTTTTCTTGTGTAATTTATACTGTGCAGTTGCTTTTATTTTTTTATGTATTTATTTTTATTTCAATTAGTCAACATATAGTACACCATCAGTTTCAGATGTAATGTTCAACAGTTCATCAGTTGCACATAACACCCAGTGCTCATCACATCACGTGTGCAGTTGCTTTTAAAAATGAGAATATTTCTGGTTCAAAATAGCAAACTGACCACACACCTTTACCTCCTTCCTCCCCCAAAACCCGTCCAGAAGTTACAGAAAAGAAAAATAAAAAGCACACGTGGGTGTGAAATCCTGCAATACTGAGACTATAAAGTAGAAAACTATGGAGGGAAGTTGAGGGGTTGATTCAGGTTTGAGGATAAAAAGTAAATGAAGGGTATATTGAAGGATACAACAAAATAGAGAAAACCACAGCTCTGAATACACACAGGAAAGGGCTCTGGTGGAAGTGGGAATCTTAGCCTCCAAGCTCAAAGTAGCAGATATAGAGAGTAAGGCAGTAATCAGGAGAATTTTTTTCAAGTGCTGTCTGCCAGTAGCTCTCGAACTTGAGCATACATCATAATGACCTGGAGGGCTTGTTAACACAAAGGTTACAGATTGCTGGACGCAACCCCAAAGTTTCTAGGGTAGGGTCCAAGAATTTACATTTCCAACATGTTTCTAGGCAATGCTGATGTTGCTGGTCTGGCCACTACCTTTTGAGAACATCGGTCCATGAAACATTTGGACCAGTCCCCCACCTCAGTTCATGCCAGCCTATAAAATCAGGAAAATGTATATTCCTCTTTACTAATGAATTAGGAAAAGTTGCCCCTCTGGATACAGGTACCTCTGATTTGGTATGCAGAATTTATGCTGAAGCCCTGTGCTTTTGTGCAGTGCACAAACTATACATATACATGCCTGGCCCCACCCCAGCTTTTGTACACACACACACACACACACACACACACAGTACCTACAGCTTCCTGCTGGGTCTATAAGAGAAGCAGAGCAGAAAAGTAGGCAAATCTATAAATTAGGTAGGTTAGGTAAATTAGGTAAATGTGTAGACTTCTATAACAGATTTGAAGAAAAAAATGAGATAGGAAAGGTAATTCTGCTTAAGAAGAAAATGCATCCAAACTGCTATGCTGCAAGGTTATATTGCCCTAATTTTGGTATTTTTTGGGTAACCTCAGTTCAATATCCATCCCCAAAAGAAAGACCAGATTAAAAAAATAAAAAACGAAAATTTTCAAAGCCAGGAGGCTTCCAATGGAAAGGGGTTCATAGGTTCAAGCAGGATAAATGAATATGGATACATCTTGGTGGAAATTTGAATTCCAAAGGTAGTGAGAAAATTATAAAAGCTTCCAGCAAGAAAAAAGTAAGTTATTTACAGTGGAGTAAGATCCAGATCAGCATCAAAGTTCTTAGCAGGAGTATTGGATATCTGATAACCTAGAATTCTATATCTAACCTACATGTCAAACAGGAGGGTAAAATGAAACAATTCTCAGACATCGAGGGACTCAGAAGGCTTATCTCTTGACTATCCTTTTTGAAATAAAATTACTAGAGAATGTGATTTAGCTAAGTAAAAAAGAAATCCAAGAAGGAGAAATTGTGGGATTTAAGAGTTAAACAGAGGAGTGCAGAGAGAAAAAAGTGGGAAGAATTCTAGGATACAACAGGCCTAGAAAATAGTTGTTCCAAAAAAGAAATCCATAGTTACATAAAGAATGTCTTAAAGAACACAGTGGTTTCTTTCAGTAATTCTATAACCTCATCTAAAGGCGGGAATTCAGTAGTAATGTTTAAGGTAAATCAAGTTTATGGTGATAACTGCAAGAGTTGAATTCTTGTGTCACAGAATAGTATTGACAAAGGAAAATTTGCCTCTCTTCCTTGGGCTTTTGATGAATTAAGTGTACCATACATAGGTTTGATGATACAAGAAGCAGTCTTTATTTTCTTTACATTTTTGTGTGTAAGTATAGGATATTTATTAGAACTGTATTGATAAATATCCAGAGTAGGTACTATATAAGTAAATACATATTAGTTCTTAGAAATTAATCTTCAGGGGCACCTGGGTGGCTCAGTTAAGTGGCCAGTTCTTGATTTCGGCTCAGGTCATGATCTCAGGGTCCTGGGAATAAGTCTCATGTGCTCAGTGGGACTGAGCCCCACTCATTGGGGCTCTGTGCTCAGTGGGAAATCTGCTTAAGGATTCCTTCTCTCTCTATAATAAATAAATCTTTAAAAAAAAAATCTTCAAATCACTTCTCCTTGTATACCTGAAACCGATACAACACTGTATGTTAACTATACTGAAATTAAAATAAAAATAGAAAAAGGGAAAAAAATTAATCTTCAGTCTGGTGGGTAAGTAATATTTAATTTGTTCTTAACTCTTAAGCCCTTTCCTTCCCATCTCTACTTCCTCCATTTCAACCTATGTTAGATGCTATAAAGAATACAAAGAAGTACAAAACATAATCCCTTTCCTCAGGGAGCTTGAGGTATTAGGAAGATAAAAAGATAACTAACAAAGGCAGTTAAAAAAAAAAAAAAACCAAATAAGTGGTACAGACAATAAACATTATCAAAGAAGATTTTGTTTAGGAGTAGAACTGGTCCTTGGAGGATGAAAAGGATTTTATCAGAGTAGAGGGGCACAGTGAGTTTTATTGACTGGGGTGGGGCAAGTAGTGTGTTATGTGCCTAAATGTCTAGAGTCAATAAAATAAGAGTTACGAACACAGGACATGTAGTAGACCAACCAGGAGTGGAGGAATCTTATTTGGGAGAGAGAAAATAAACCAAAAAATCAAGAGGTCAGGGCTGTATTTTGGAGAATGTTGAACTTTGAAACTGGACTTTCCCTTCCAGGCAATGGAGAATCTGACAACTTTTAAAACCGGACAGGGGCGCATGGGTGGCTCAGTCTGTTAGGTCACCAGCTCTTGATTTCAACTCCAGTTGTGATCTCAGGGTTGTGAGATTGAGCCCCACTTCACGCTCTGAGCTGGTCATGGAACCTGCTCGGTCCCTCTCCCTTTGCCCCTCCCCCCACTTCTCCCTCCCTCTCAAAAACAAAACAAAACAAAACAAAAAACTCCAAAACCCCCCCAAAACTGGGCATTAAGTGACTGGTTTAAAGTGGTGATTTAATAAGTAAATGTGGTTGACCTGTCCTGCATGGTCGAAGGGAAGAAAGCAGGAAGCGGGCTGAGGGGGTGCCCGGGTGGCTCAGTCAGTTGGGTGTCTGCTTTCTGATTGGGTTGTGATCTCGGGTTCCTGGGGTCAAGCCCTGTGTCTGTTCAGTGGGGAGTCTGTGTCTCCCTCTCACTCTGTGTTCTCCCTCTCTCTCTCAAATAAATAAAGCTTTAAAAAAAAAAGGAAGCAGGCTGAGAATGTAATTGTAGTAGTCCCAATATTACATGGTAACAGTGGTGACAATGGTTATTAAAAGGAAGGAGGGGGAGTGAAGGGGGTACGGTACCTGGGTGGCTCAGTTGGTTAAGCATCTGACTATTTCAGCTCAGGTCATGATCTCGGGGTTGTGAGCTCAAGGCGCCCCCCCCCCCCACACACACACTAGAACTCATGTCCATCTTTAAATAGAATTTTAAGGTTCATTCATTCAACAGGTGATTGAGAACTATTACCTGCCATGTACTAATATGGATATAGTTCTAGATTGGGTTTGTTTTTTTCTTTCCCATACTTGTTGGCTTTAGTTTTTTGACTGTGTGGAATAAGAAGTGGCACATACAGCTCACAGACCAACTACCTGATTCTGTAAAGTTTTATTGGAACACAGCCACACTCATTCACTTATGTATTGTCTGTGGTTGCTTTTGTGCTATAAGGCAGAGTTGAAAAGTTGCAACAGGACCATATAGTCTGTAGGCCTAAGATACTATCTGACCCTTGAAGAAAAGAGTTTCTGATTTCTGATGTATAACATTAACATGTTTCCCAAAGTCTTACACTCAGATAAGTGTCATAACCTTCAATATCCTTTCTGTGCTGTTCCTCACCCCTATTCTTTGTGTTTCTTTTGGTAAAAATAAGCAAATATATGTATGCTGTTTTATTTTGCCTTTTGTTATACCAAAGATAGCCTACCATATATGTATTGCTACTTTTTTCACTTAACACTTTCTGGCAATCTCAGCATATCAGTTCATAGAGCTCTTTCTCATTCTTTATTACAGCTGAATGGTGCTACATTGTATATGTGCTGCAATTTATTCAGTCAGTCTTCTATGCGTGGACTTCTAGGTAGTTTCCAATATTTACAGTTTCAAATAATGCTGCACCTTGTACATATGTTTTTACATTATTGAAATTATGTCTTCAGGGTACATACCTAGAAATGAGAGTGCTGGCTCAAAGAGTAAATGTGTGTGTGTGATATTGCCAAATTCCCGTCCATAAGGATCATACCGTTTTCTGTTCCCATCAGCAGTGTATGTATGTACCAATTTCTCCACAAGCGTCACTCATTTAATTTTACAAAGTGATGACATTAAAATATTCTTCCTGGGCGCCTGGGTGGCTTAGTTGGTTAAGCGACTGCCTTCGGCTCAGGTCATGATCCTGGAGTCCCGGGATCGAGTCCCATGTCGGGCTCCCTGCTCAGCAGGGAGTCTGCTTCTCCCTCTGACCCTCTTCCCTCTCGTGCTCTCTGTCTCTCATTCTCTCTCTCTCAAATAAACAAATAAAATCTTTAAAAAAATAAAAAATAATAAAATAAAATAGTCTTCCTATCTTTCATCAGCATCATTTCAAAAAAGAAAGGCCATTTTAATAAGGGAGAAAGAACATAAAGGATTAGAACAGCTCTTTAAGTTTAAATTGAATAAATAATCTCTTATTGTGATTGTTTTCTTTTTGCTGAAGACAAATGCATCTCTACTCTGTAATCAGAGGAATCTTTTTGAAATGCAAATCTATCATGTCTCTCCTAACTGGAAATTCTTCAGGGCTTTCCACATCTCCTCAGATCTTAATATGGCTTTATTATGGCCTATAAATACGTGTAAGGTCTCAGCCTTATATCTCCAGCCACTTTAGGTTTGTTTTAGTTCTTTCAGTATACCAAGTTCTCTCCCAAGGACCTTTGCATGTGCTACTTCCCTGGCCACCATTAAAGAAATAGACAAGTCAAAAACAAACAAAAAACCCCAAATTCTTATCCTGGCTCTACCTTAACTTGTTCTGTGACCTTATGCAAGTTACTTAGCCCTTTAATTCTTCAGTTAAGATGACCTATACGCTCTTTTAGTTTTAAATTGTGAATTTACCAGAAGTCATTTTGATGGGAAGTTTAATAGAACGCAGCACATTCACCCTATGGCTCTTAACTATAACTTGGCTTTAAGTATATAACACATACTTGTTTTTCATTCTTACTCTTTACTTAAATTTTAATTATTTTCAAATTAGTTGATGAGTTGATTCTATATGAGTAAAGTAAGGTTTGAGTTTGAAAAGTGGTTATTAAATTCATGAATTATCTCTGTTTCTCGGGTGTTGTGTCTTGGATTCTGTTTTTGCCACTGCTTTTAGCACTTGAATCACAGTGTGATGAGAGATAATTTTGTATCCTTTTAAGGAGTTATTGAAGTAAATCTTTTTTGAGAGCAGGAGGAAGGGGAAAGACTTGATAGAGTAGTTGGCCTAGAGTTAATTTCATACTATTTTATTATCCTGATCTATTGCCCTGTTTAATTGATAATTCTTTGTTTTTTTGTAAAATTGACTGTCAGAAAATGGGTAATAGACATCAGGTAAAAAGGTTGAAGAAAGAGATTAAATAGGTAATTAAGAATTTGTGATTTTAGGAAAGTGTGTATGTTGATTTCTGGAAAATGTAATTAAGTAATATTGACTATTAAATACTCTGGTCTGTTTAAAGATGTTTTGTGTCCTTATGTTTGTCCATTAGTTCCTTTTAATTTAGAATTTATTTCTTGGAGATCATGTTATAAATGGATAATTTGATTCTCAGCCCAGCCCAACAGAGCTTTTTAAAAATATTTTACCTTAGGATTATGTTAAGATTCATCTGTTAGTAAGCACTTTATAAAATTTTTTATATATTTATTCACAACTAAGAGCACCAGGTTATATCTTCCCTTACTTGCATCTGGGGTTGGATTGACATGTAAGTACTAAAAAAAAGTTTGGGTGTTGAGAGGTAGTAAAGATTCTGTTAGGCAATGGTAACCTAATATACTGACAAGAGATCGTATATCTGGTTCATTCATTAGGGGTCCAAAATTACAGAAGCAAAAAGCAGTTGCTTTAGATACGAGTTGTGAATTAAATGCTTGGGGATATGAAGTTTTTTATTACATTTTATATTCCTCAACTGAGTGACTAATCTTTAAATACCAGTATGTATAAGATTTATACCTCAAATTTACTTTCAGTATTTTGAATGTAGAATATAAAGTCAAAACTCCTTGATGAAGTAGTGTCTCCAGTTTCTTTAAATTTTTTGTACATATATTATGTACAGCACATATATTTTCATACATTTCTTTTAATAAACTAGTTACTTAGTTATTTTCTCAGAAAAGGTCATTTCTGAGTTTAGAACCAGTCATTAGGATCCTGGGGCGCTGATTTCCACACCTTAAAAATGTTCTCATCTGTTCCTTTGAAGGGTGTTAATGTGGAACAGAAGATTAATTAAATCATCTACTCTTTTACAAAGATGTTAAAAAGAGTGGGCATAGTTTTTTGGTAGGGAGGGCTTGGTACTCTCACTTTAAAGTAAAAAAAGTAAAATTCTCAAGAGTTCTCAAGAGGCTTTCTGGGGAAAGAAGAAAGAGAACATTTTGAGTATGTAATTTACCATAACATGCAATGCTAACAAAGGAAAATAACTTTAGAACACTTTCTGTCCATGTAGTTAAGCTTTACCCAGGATTTGAAGTTCTAGAAGATAAAACTAGTATTCATTATCTGTTAGCTATTACTTTGTGAAAAATCTTACAAAACTTTGATTCATCTTTCTGTTGACAAGAGGGCAACAAAAATGTCTCCAGTAATCACAGTAACAACAAATATCTAATGACTGTTTTGCTTGTATTTTAAAGTAATAGTCATACTTTGAGATCTTGCTCACAGATCTTTAAGCTAAGGAAAGTTCTGAGAAATCTCAGTTACAAACTCTCAGCCCCTTTTTTCCACATCATTAGGTTGTTAGTTGCTTTTCAAGAGTGGTAGGTATATTTATTTTCTGAAGAGTGATATCAAATAAAGGTGTACTACAGGGCAAATTGAAGACTTTAAGGATTTATTTTGCCTTTGGTTTATCTAAAGGAAACCATGGCTACCTGAAGAAAATCCCCCAGTTATTTTCTTGAAAATAGATTACTTATCTAGCAAATGATTATGATTTGTCTGAAATCATTGTAGCCCAAGCCCAGAGAACAGCAAAAATCAAATTTAAATTAAGAGTAGTTGTCCACGACAACCCTGTTGGGACCCCTCTCACTCTTGAGAGCTTCTTCTGTATCTTTACTTAATAAACTTTTATCGCTTTAAAAAAAAAAAAAAAGAGTATTTGTCCAAAGTTGTGTTCAGGACTTGAAAGATTAGATGTAAAAATCAAATACATTGAATGCTGAATTTAATTATGTCATTTTTCTCAAATAAAAAGCATTCTTTTTTAACTTTGGAGAACTGCTTGAATTTGAAAGAAAATATGTTGGAAAATGAAAAAGTTTTAGAGTAGTTGGTACTTAATATCTACTAAATTATAGCTCAAATCGATACCTTTTCTGTGTTTAAGAAAATGAAAATGTAGTTGTACTGAGTTATTTGGCCCTGTAGTTTTGGTGCTTTTTACATAAGGAACTGTGTTTTTACTTTATAAATTATTTTGAAGTACATTAACATTTTGCATACTGGAAATAATATTTTCAGCTGTTCAATATTAGACTTTAAATGGTCAAAAGAGAGAAGGGAAGTAATGTATTTACTGATCACTTTCTAAGCACCAAGTCTTGTATTTCACTATCTTACTATCTATGGTATTTCTGACTTAAAATGCACATACAGGTTACTTATTGTGACAAAATATACCTTTAAAATGTACCTCCAAGGAGTATTTTTTTTTAAGTATACCTAGCAAAACAGCATTTTGTTAGTTTCTTCCCTCTCAATTTTGGTGGCATATATTATTTTGAAATTGAACACTGTTATATCCAGAAAATAGATCAAAATAATAATTTTAAAGTATACATACTACATGGTTAGATAGCACTTGCTTCTTATGAATTGCCTACAAAGACAAAAGCTTGAATATTATCTGTAACTGCTTGAGATCCCCAAATAGTTAATGTGTTGTTATTCTAGAGAAGACATTTTTAGCTATTTTTTTCAAAGAACACTCCAAAACCACTTGTTATTTCAAATTATTCTCCTTTCTCGTTTATGTTATAGTTCAAGAAACATGATTAGTAGTTCCAATTCAAATTGAAATAGAAATTAGATATGTTGAATAAAAATATTAAATATGTAAAACACTTGTTATAAATCATTTAGTTTAAAATTGCTAAGAAATTAAACAGCACACATGGTCACCACATGATTTAAATCATAGTCACTTTTAGACTTTGAACAAGTCTTTTAGGAATTTTTTAATGAAGAGGAAGGTAGAGGTCAAAATGGCTCAGAAAAATAAAATGGTATGTATACAAGAATAGAATACATTTTAATGCTTAACACAGCAAATACAATTTTTTATACTAATAACTTTAAAATGTCCACTTGTTTATTTTCTTTCAGAGGTGGAGAAATAGTTGTCCAAGAAAACACTTCTCACAGTTGAAGGAACTTACGAGGTTCCCAGTGTAGTCCCAGCGGTTTCATTTCAGGCAGCTTATATTGTAGATTCACTGTCAAATATCTTATTTTTTAAGGTCTGTAGGTTATGTTGAATAAAGTTCTCTGTGCTGTGAACTTCAGAGAATCTGAAGTCACTTTTCCTAGCAGACCAGTTTTTCATTTTTATTGAATTCTGAATCGTTTCTGACGTGAAGTAGTAAACTATAGGGTCAAAGCAACAGTTTGAAACAGCAATGCAGAGAGTGATTGGGTACATGGTCCTTACTGCTGCCACTGCTGAGCAATTTACAAATGTTTGTGTTCTCATAAGAGAATATAAAATAAGATTGATATTGTAAGGCACAAAACAGAAGCAGAATATGACCAAATGTACAAAAATCATTCTTAAAACTTTAGTTTTGTTTATTTTGCTTCTACTTAATGTAACAGGTTTATTTAAAGTTCTTAGCACCACACTAGAACAAGTTACGTTTAAAATTAGAGGAATAAAAAATCCCACTATTTCGATGAAAATTACAATCCTTGAGAGATACGTTTTCCATGTGGCTTCTGGAAATTTTTCAAAGCAGGCTTCTGAGGAATTGTTCCCCAGAGAATTGGTGGACTGAAAAAATACTGCTGGTGCACTTCCTCCTATCACAGTTAGCCACACAGCAATGCACACGAGTTTTGCATTTCGTTTGGTTCTTAAAGTCTTTGACTTAAATGGGTAGACAATTGCCAGAAACCGATCCACACTAATACAGGTTAAGAACAGAATGCTTCCATACATGTTGGTATAAAACAGCATCACTGAGATTTTACAAAGTACATCTCCAAACGGCCAGTTCTGTGTTGCAAAGTAAAAAATCCTGAAGGGTAAAGTAAAAACAAACAGCAAGTCTGACATTGCCAAGTTAATCATGTATGTTGTGGTTTCGTTTCTCACTTTGAGGGTGCAGATGAAAATGTATATGGCAACACAGTTGGATATTAACCCAAGCACAAACACCATACTAAACATGCACCCATACAAAGTGTACTTAAAGGAGTCATCATAGGAGCAATTGGAGCTGTTACTGCTTACCATTATAAAGGCACGTCCAGTTTACAGAATTGAAGTCCTTTTGTCAGCTGCAGTCTTCTTTGGTATTCAGATTGTGACTTTATACCCTCCAGAGTATTTGCAAATTCTTTGTATCTTTGGATAGATTTATAAATATTTCCTTTTTCTTTGAAATCTCGATAAGAAACATGAAATTCGTTGTTGTAAAGTTTCCACTTGGTTCTTCAACAGGAAAATATTCTCATTTTCTAATCCGAAAATCCGTGAATCCAGGGTTTAGGTAACCGACGAACAACTTTTGAAAAATGTAGTCAGTGAAGCCAAGCTATTGGATTATTAATTTAAAGAAAAGCTGTGTTCTGAGATGGGAAGAAAACTCATCTGGTAAACTTGTATTTCAGTAGTCAAGATGAATATTCCAAAATTAAAGTTTCTCTACGCTCCAATATATTTAAGATGAAGGTAGTAGTCTTTTTTTGCTTTCAGTGAAGAATTTTCAGACACTTAAACATTCCCAGTTTGGTCTCACTTCTTGCTCCTTTTAAATGAAGTTTTCCTTTTTGGTATTCCTGCAGTGGATTCCAGATGGTGGTAAGCAGAAGAGTCTTTTAAAGTTTCCGAAATAAATTCCTAAGCATGTTAGCTCTTGCTGAATTGAAGCCTTTTCCTCCGTTGCCAGATGTATTGTGAGATGGGCTTTCTCTGAAGTGGAAAAGAAAGCCTTGCTAGATTTGTAGTATGACATCACAGGAAGAAGAGGTTGGGCTTGGACAAAGAAAGGTTTCAGCCCCGTTTGTTTACTGTGCCTTTAATCTGATCATGTGTCTGCTGGGAATATACCTAGGAGGCTTGCAAATGGTCACTGGCTGTTGAGCTGAGCCTCTGCCCTTTAACTCTTTTTATGCGGAATTGCTTCTGGGATTTTGGCCACCTTCTTTCCTTTCTTTTATTTCTATTTGGTAATAAGAAATCAGTATTAAGACTTTTTCTCTTATTTGATTGCTTTTGTGTTTGGAATACGAATTTTTTAAAGAAATAAAATGTATATGAGTGTGTATAAATTGAAATTGTGGTATTTTAATATAGCATTGAAAAAACTGTTTAATGACTTAGGAAAAAGAGAAATTTAATCTTTAGGTGTCAAAAATATATATATATTTTAAAGATTTTATTTATTTATTTGAGAGAGAGAGAATGAGAGATAGCACGAGAGGAAAGAGGGTCAGAGGGAGAAGCAGACTCCCTGCCTAGCAGGGAGCAGGGAGCCCAATGCGGGACTCGATCCCGGGACTCCAGGATCATGACCTGAGCCGAAGGCAATTGCTTAACCAGCTGAGCCACCCAGGCGCCCTAGGCGTAAAAAATATTTGACTGACCAGTGGTAATTTTGCCACTCCTGGCTTCTGTTTGCCATAATTGCACATCGAGATTTAATTGGTATGATTGTGAATGGCTCCAATCCTGCATCTCTTCCATTTTTGATAAACAATTTTCTAACATTCTTTCCTCTTTCCTATAAAATTGAGTTAATATTTTAGAGCACTTCCGATTTTTAAATTACTTTCACCAAAGAATAAATTCAAGAATGTTCATGTTTGGCATGGTATTAATCTTACTTATGCACGGAACTAACTTGTGTTTTTTTAAACAAACTTTTTTCCCCCTTAAATTGAATAAAATAAGTTTTGGAGAATAAAAGTTATACTACTTGGCTAAATTTTAGGTTCATAATTTTATTTTCATTACCCTCAACCTGCCTCTTACCCCTCTTAATATGACATTAACTATGTGTGGTTCAGATTTTGTTTTCATTTAAAAGCTCCTATGAGTTGTTTCGGAATATATTTATATTTAAGGGATACTCATTTTTTTAAAGTCCAAAGAACTTGGAAGAATAAAGTATGTGCAGGATGGAGGTAATTGAATATGCTTGTTACTTCCTCGGGGATTGACAATACCACAACCTCTGGACACATACGTGTTTTTCTTGTTCTAAATTACCATTTTTCAGAGAAGGCTAGATCCAGTTACAGTTTACTGTTGCTGTTTTCTAGTTTGGTTCAGTTTGGGCCAAAACTCTGTCTTTCGAAGTATCTATTAGGGAAATTTAGGGAATTTAAGAGTGATTTGTTTTTCCTTCCTAAATTACCTAATTTAAAAGTAATATGTTGCAGTAATATGTTTTATGCTGATTTTTTACCTTTTTCATTATAAAATTAAGTTTAGCACCTTCTGTTGTTTGTTGATGAATCCTGCCTGAATCGTATTCTCTTTTTTTTTTTTGTTTTAACTGGGAAATTTATAATCAAGTGACACCAAAAAATGAGTATTATTTATAATCAATAAACTTAAACGTTAAAGGGTTGAATTCTTTGTGTATCGCTCTGGTATGAAAAAGAGGTAGCATGTGTAAGTGTTCATATTAGAAAGCAGGTGAATAGTAATGAAATAAGGAGTAGTTAATAAGCTTGTGTTCTTATTGAGAAAAATTTTCTATTGTAGTTTCTTAGTAATCTATTAAATCGATAATCTCTTTAGTCATCATTAAATAAAATAATAAGCAGTCTTATGCCCTGACCTTGTTTACTTCTGCTTTCATTTTAATATGGCATTGTCTCAAACAAAGAGGTAAAATGTATTAATTCTGCATTGGAATATTCTTCTACATATTGATGTTGTTATTCACTGGACTTGTTATTCACTTAACTATTCATTTCTAGTTTTTTGTGTTTGAGTTATTGGTGCTTATAGATCACTATTTGTTGAATTAAGCTTTTTGTTATTATCAGGATATTAGTATATGTTTGTATTTTTAATTCTTAACACAGGTTTTGACCCTGTTAGTGATACATGTTTGCTGATGAACATAGTAATAAACTTCACTTTTGTTGAAAACTGTTTCTGTTAAGGAAAAGAGCAATAGCAGAGGGGCCGTCTGCTTCAGAGATTATTAAATGCTGGATTTTTCAAGATACTTAATTTGACTTCTAATTAAGGAACCAAAGTGAAATTAGATACCTTGAAAATTCCTGAGGTTAAGATTTGAAAAATATAGTAACTGCTTACAAAGGGAGTTAAATAAATATAGGGAATTGAATATATTTAATAGGTGCTTTGTATTTGATAGCCTCAGACCAAACTGTTATTTTAATATGAGATTTGTACACTTCTGAAATTTAAGTCTGTGAATCAACTTATTTCTTGAGTGGGGCTTTCTAGGGCCCTGAAAAAACATGTACCACTGATTTGAAATTTAGTGACTCTGATTATGTGAGTCTTCACTTTTCAAATTTTAATTTTATCAAGAAGCCAGGTAAATAGCCAGCTAGTCTATAAAGTGGACCTTTTATTCACTACAATAATAGTATAAATCATTTAGTTGTTTAACTCGTTTTTTATCAGGTTGAGAGAGAGTATTCTGTTAGTTAACTATTAGAAGTTTAAAGATTTGGGCAACTTGTGAGATCTTGACTAAATTTCTGCTACAGCTATGATATTGAGGAGGCAAGAATCTGACTTTTTTTTTTCCTTTTTTTCCCCCCTATGCTGTAACTTTTTTAAAAAATTTTTTATTGTTATGTTAATCACCATACATTACATCATTAGTTTTTGATGTAGTGTTCCATGATTCATTGTTTGTGCATAACACCCAGTGCTCCACGCAGAACGTGCCCTCTTTAATACCCATCACCAGGCTAACCCATCCCCCCACCTCCCTCCCCTCTAGAACCCTCAGTTTGTTTTTCAGAGTCCATCGTCTCTCATGGTTCGTCTTTTTTATGCCTGATTCAAAATAGGCTCATAATAGTTCATTGGATGAATAAATAAATCTTTATTGGACACCCACTATAAACAAATAATGTGTTAAGTGTGCTCCTCAGCCATTCTTACTGTCTCTTTGTTTTCATAATGGTTATTTTCTGACCTTGATAGCAGTATAATTTTTATCTTGTCCCCCTTTAATTCTCACTGCCACCTTTCTGGGGTAACCCTGTCACTCTTGCCTGTATGGTTGTTATAATGCCTTGTCTTCTTATTTCCAGTCCCACCCTTTTCTATTTCCCCCCTGCTAGCCTGTCACAGATCAACTCATGAATCCATCAACTATTTATTCATTTATACCCTTCTTGCTTCCAAAAAGAATATAAAGCAAATGATAATTTTAAAATTGTCATAACTGATAGAATAAACATTTAAGATTTTAGTGTTTTATTAAATGTAAATTATACCTAAACTTTAAAAGTTTAAAAAGAAAGTATAGAACAGTTAAAAAGTTTAAATGTGGGGCACCTGGGTGGCTCAGTCGGTTAAGCATCTGCCTTCGGCTCAGATCATGATCCCAGAGTCCTGGGATGGAGCCCCGTGTAGGCTCGCTGCTCAGCGGGGAGCCTGCTTCTCCCTCTCCCTCTGCCTGCTGCTCTGCCTACTTGTTCTGTCTCTCCGTCAAAAAAATAAAAACCTTAAAAAAATTTAAATGTGAGAAATTATTCTATATATTAGTCATTTTCATTATTCTAAAAATTGTTCATTTTGAACACAATAAAAGTTTGCAAAAGGCAAAAAAGTCTTAAAACCCAAATTCATTATATATTAGCAAAAGAATAAAAGCCAAGTGTTAGGTGGGGAGAGAGAAGGGTGGGAAGGGGCAATATGTGAAATAATGATGTTTGAAAAATCTAGGCTAAGAGAAGCTACTGCATTTGATGCAAGGCAGAAAAGGAAAACTTGGTGGATTATGTTGCTTTCATTTAATGAAAGAAAACATTCCAGAGTGTCAAGGGAGAAACTTCTTTGCTTTATCTCAGAAATACATTGTGAATCTTTACAGGTGAACCATTAAATGACCATAGGAGGTTGTTTTCTAGTGGCAGAACATATGCCATTTCTCATTGGACCTCAATTTAAGAAGAGTACCCAATGTCAAATTATGGTTCTGAGAAACATATGTTGGTAGATTAATATAGTCCAAATATATGTGGTAATTCTGGTTTAATTCTGAGGAAAGTTTGATAGTCTAGTGCAAGGGATCTCCACCTAAAGACCTTGACATCTCTAAAACTCCTGTTTTATTCGTTCCCCTGAGGACTGGCTCCATGGCTTTGATGAGATTCTGTGACTAAGAACAGGTAAGAGACCATGGATCTAAAGAAGTGAGGGATTAGCAAGTCCAGTAGGCTACTTCTTGAAATATCTGAAAATCTCTGAAATATTTTGAAAGTTTTTCTCTATGGATAGACTAGAAGGAAAAAGACTATTTGCTAGTGCAGGTTATGAATGAAGTACAGAATTGTGTATGTAGGCAATAAAATGTAAATCTGTAATTTTTTGCATTTTGATAGGGAAGTGTGAAAGTGTTGTGTACAGAGCACCAGCAAAGAATCAGAGAAGCTTGTTATGCAGTCATTTGACCTTCCTAAGGTTCTGGCTCCTTGGCTATAAATTGAGGGGGTTGGACTGCTAAGAGGTCCCTTCCTGCTTCTGTATCTGATTCTGATTCTTTTAATACTTTGAATGCTTAAGCTGCTAGTTTGGTTTTTTTCACTCTCAGGTATAACAAATCAAGGAGTCACTTTTCATTTTTTATGTTTAAGGATTTCTAATTTTGAAAACAGGTACAAGAAATATGTACAAGAAATATTCTTTGCTTAATACAAGAGTCTCATAAGGGGAGTTTTGTTAACATTTTGTTATGCTGTAAAGATGTAACATTGAAAAAGACTTTACTTTGTATTTCTATAGAATTATTTTTTAAAAGATTTTTCTGGGGTGCCTGGGTGGCTCAGTCAGTTAAGTGTCCAACTCTTGATTTCAGTTCAGGTCGTGATCTCAGGGTCCTGAGATCGAGCCTTGCCTCAGGCTCCACTCTCAGTGGGGAGTCTGCTTAAGATTCTCTCTCTCTCATTCTCCCCCTCCCCCTGCTCTCTCTCTCTCTCTCTCTAATAAATAAATATTTAAAAATAAATAAATAAAAAGTTTTCTTTCCAAAGCACAAATAAGATGCCATGTTTTTATTATAAAATTGATCAAAACTCTAAAGTGATTTCTCATTAAAAGTTTTGGTGGCCATAATTGGATTTGTACCTAAAATAACATCGAGAATACGAGATTTATAAAACAATTGGATGGGAGTGTTGTGAAACTTAAACTGAAATAAAGTTGTTCAAGTTCAAAATAAAGTGTGGAATAGTGAAATTTTAAAATGTAAGAATAATACTCTAAACTTACTTTGTTTTGAATGCAGCAAATTTTTGTTGTGATGAGATGTGACTCTTAAACATTCTCTCCCATCTCAAATTTATACTTATTAAAAAAGTTTTCTCACTTTAGAATCTTCTGAAGCCTATTAGGATGAATTTTTTAAGTTCAGACATGAACAAAACTTTCAATTTGAGAAATGAACATTTGTAATTTATGTCAATAGAATATATTTTATATAAAAAGATCTTTTAGTTAAACAAATTTAGCATTACTGTGTGTTGATATAATTTGAAAGTGGTTTACCTTTCCATCATTATTGCAAACACTTAGTAATTTTTGTTACTCTTTACTCGAGCATGAGTCATCTACCCAAGTTCAGAGGGTTGAACCAGCTTGTAGGGTTGGGTGGAAGTAGAAGAAAGATTTTTAGGGTGATGAATGATGATTTATAGCAAACTAAAAGTAGATGGGAATGGTAGTTGAAGCAGGTTCAAGCAAAGAGGGTAAAGGAAATTAAGAGGAACAGGAATGTTGTGATGTAAGACTTAAAACTTGAGTAAATATATTTATTACTGCCAACACTTTGAGTTGTTCCTTCTTCCTTTTTTCCTATCTCTCCCTGCTCCGACTCTTTCATCTCTGCCTCTTAAAATCCTATCACATTTTTTATGGAGACCTCTCAATTTCATCAGTTTTTTCCTATACTTCCATAGTATTTAGTCTGTCTTCCTTTTAAGACATATTCATTCAATTTGGTTAAGATTAAAAAACAAAGAAATAATTGCAGTACAGAGTATAACAATCGATGTTTATACAAAATGGAGATGAGAGTCAACCAAGTCGGTTAAAGTGCCTTCAGAGGAGGTAATGTCTCAAGAAGGCAAGCCTTTAAAGTTGAATAAGAGGGCGCCTGGGTGGCTCAGTTGGTTAAGCGACTGCCTTCAGCTCAGGTCATGATCCTGGAGTCCCGGGATCGAGTCCCGCATCGGGCTCCCTGCTCGGCGGGGAGTCTGCTTCTCCCTCTGACCCTCCCCCGTCTCATGTGCTCTCTCTCTCTCTCTCTCTCTTTCAAATAAATAAATAAATCTTTAAAAAAAATAAAGTTGAATAAGAGTTTCACATTTAAAGTCTTGAAGGCTAGAGCCATGCCTGGTAATAATGTTTTAGTATAGTACTATCAGTATAGTCATGTTGTCTTTTTCAACCAAAAACAAAATGATTTGAGTGACAGTTTTCTCAATTTTCTCAAGAATGCTACATAATTAGTTCCACTCTAAATTTCTAGAAGAGAAGTTAATTCATCACATCCAAAATATGCTTGGGGGCATAGGGGTTAATTTGGTTATAAAATACAGTTGAGGAAGATTATAGGTTGGTTGTGGTTTTTAAAAATCTTTCACCTACTTTAGAAGGAGGAAGATATAGTGTAAAAAAACCAATCTAGGTGTTAAGGGACTTAGACTCGTAATTCCGGCTCTGCTACTAAAAATTAATGTGACATTGAGCAAATAATTTAACTTCTCTATTATATATTTGTAAAAAAAGAATATTGAACTAGATCTTTAGAATCATTTTCAGACCTTACATTTCTAATTTAATGTTCATACTAATTTTAAATGATACAAAGAACATATATTATTGTCTCCAAGAAAGTGAAGTTCAGAGAAGTTGTGGTTTGTCTAGAATTATATAAGTGATTAAATGATGGAGAATCATGAAGCCAGAACTAGAAACCGGGTCCTCACTATTAAGTACCCAACCCAGTTCCTTGTACTTTGTTGTTAAGTTAGAGAATGCAATTGAATGAGTGCGGCGGGGAGGGGGGTGGCTGGAACTAGTATTCCAGTTCCCTGATGTCTAGTCATGTTTTCCTGCTATTCCTTATTTTTTCTTAACACAAAATAAGAACCTTGGTTTGTAGCTTACGTGAATGTTAAGGAGAGAAGAACTTTGTTTTTATATGTGTAAGCTATGTAGACTTTTGGGGAAAGATTGTAGTCTAAAATTATGACAAATTTAGCTTAACCTCTTGGAGTAGATTAAAATCATAATGCAACCATCCTTCACTTTTAGCTTCATCTATATTGATTTTTTAAAAGAGTTTGGAATTGGAAAAAGTATGCACCAAATTTTATATGGATAGGAAGGAAATATTTCTGTTTCTTTTAAATAATTAGAAAAGGGGTTTCCTGTAAATAGTAAATTTAACATTTTCTAGCAGTGTTTATTATTAGAAATCCAGTGTTAATTTTTAGTTTATTTCAATAAGCATTTGTTGACTTTATCCATTACTGAAGTATGGAGATAGGGAAGGATTGCTCTTTTAGGATGCTCCTGAAAATCTGAATGCTTGTGGCCAGAAAGCTGCTCTTTGATACACTTGAGTTCTTTTGTTCCCAATAATGAAATTGTGTTTTAGGGAAACCAAGTTTGGTGCTTTGGAGTGACTCAGAGGCAAGTTGCTGAAAATACATCGTTGAGTTAGATGTGTACATCTGTAAAAGTTCATAGGGGATGTCATAAGAAACTAGAAGGATTGATTCTCTATTCTCAGATTGCTCTGCAAGAGTCTTTATGTTCTTACTCTATACATAGTGATAATAGACACACATTGTTGATGTGGTTCAATTTTATTTATTTATTTGAAGAGAACAAGCATGAGCCAGGGTGGGGAAGCAGTCTTGGTACCAGGACCCTGGGATCATCACCTGAGCCGAAGGCAGACACATAACCGACTGAGCCACCCAGGCCTCCCCAGCTTTTTTGATTAACTGGTGTCACTCTCATTAAATAAGACAATCCCTGCATTAGCAATAATCAACTGGAAAATGTAATGGATAAAAGATTCCACTTAGGACAGCAAATAGTATAAAATACCTTAAGAATAAATGTAATTGGGAAAGAACAGGATCTAGATGAAAACAAAAGACCCAAAGCTTTAATGAAGGCCATAGAAGAATACCTGAATATGTGACATGCAGTTTTACTGGGACAAATCTATAAGTTTAATGCTATTTCACTAAAAATCCCAATAGATTTTCGGTGAATGTCCTGAATAAAATGGTGTGTGTGTGTGTGTGTGTGTATAGTGTGTATATATTGTGTATTACATGTAGTGTAATATACATATATAGTATAACCTAGTGATTTTACTTCCAAAAATTTTGTCTTTCCTTCCCATTCATGTTCCTATCAGTAATACCTATTTCCTCACACCCTCCTCTAAACCAGATTATTATGAGCCTTTTAAACCCTTCCTTAATTAATAGGTCAAAAGTGGTATCTCATTTAATTTGCAATTCTTTAGTTCTGAGTGAATTTGAGCCCAGAAATAGACTATGAACCTGGGGAAATATATTAGCACTTCAAATCAGTAGAGAAAAATATGGATAGTTCAGTAAATGCTCAATGGGTCATCAGGGAAGTAATTTAAAAAGGGAAAGAAGTGTACTTTAACTTTTTTTTTTTTTAAGATTTTATTTATTAGAGAGCAGGAGAGGGGGAAGAGTCAGAGGGAGTGGGGCAAGTGGACTCCCCACTCAGCAGGGAGCATGATGACCTGGGACTCTATCCTAGGACCCTGAGAGCATGACCTGAGCCGAAGTCAGATGCTTAACCAACTGAGCCACCCAGGCTCCCCTGGACTTTTAAGATTTTTTTTTTTTTTAATTCATTCGAGACACAGAGATAGAGAGAGAGAGAGA
The DNA here is from genome assembly GCF_037043125.1 of Eumetopias jubatus. Classification (NCBI taxonomy): domain Eukaryota; kingdom Metazoa; phylum Chordata; class Mammalia; order Carnivora; family Otariidae; genus Eumetopias; species Eumetopias jubatus. The sequence goes on along the minus strand of NW_028274809.1, from coordinate 136,357,359 downwards.
GCATGAGCAGGGGGAGAAGCAGAGGGAGGGGAAGAAGCAGGCTGCCTGCTGAGCAGGGAGCCTGATGCAGGACCCAATCCCAGGATCCTGGGATCATGACCTGAGTCGAAGGCAGACGCTTAACCATCTGAGCCACCCAGGCGCCCCTGGACTTTAACTTTTTGTACCAAAATAAATGCCAACTAGATCAAGTATTTAAATGTAAAAAAAGACTCTTAAAGAAAAAAAAAGACTCCATAAACTTCTGGGAAAAAATTGAGTATACCTAAAAATAACAGAGTAGTAGAGACTTTCTAAGTATTATATGAAGTCTTCAGTTTTAAAGGAAAAGATACATTTGACTAAACAGTTTTGTTGCTGGAATACGTAGAGTAGAAGAAAATGTCAGTTTATCATATTGCACTTCATATAATAATATAATGGTGGGCACCTGGATCATTCAGGAGAGTATGGGATTCTTGGGGTTGTGAGTGCACACTTCATGTTGGGCATAGAGTTTACTTAATAAAAAAAAAAAAAGAATAGGGCAGCTCGGTTGGTTAAGCGACTGCCCTCGGCTCAGGTCATGATCCTGGAGTCCTGGGATCGAGTCCCACATCGGGCTCCCTGCTCAGTGGGGAGTCTGCTTCTCCCTCTGACCCTCTTCCCTCTCGTGCTCTCTATCTCTCATTCTCTCTCTCTCTCAAATAAATAAATAAAATCTTAAAAAAAAAAGAATAAAGCTAATGAAAATTAACAATCCATTAAAAAATGGGAGAAGGATCTGAACAAGAATATAATTTTTTCTTTTAACTTAAAAGTGACTTGCAGTTTTTGATACCTGGATTAATATTTTTAATTTTTAAAGCTTTGGCTTTCAAAATAAAAATGAGTGTACATAATTTAGATTCCTTTTTTTCTTTTTCTTCCTTACAAATGACAGATTTTTAAGATCTAGTTCTATGAACATTATTTCAAATACATTTAAATTAATCTGCATTATGCAGATGTTTTGCTCTTAACTAGAATTCAAAGAGACAGGCTCTTTTAACAGATACTGATACTCAAGGTATATGGAAGAATTAATCAGTAAGATTCTAAACCAGGGTAATCCATTCCCAGAAGGAAATTTCCATGATTGCTTCTTTTATTGGTTTGCTGGTGTGATTATTTTAATCAACTGACTTCACATTCTTGGAAAACTTGAGTGTTTCCTATCAATACCAGATGTCACCAGTACTGCCTCACAGAAAGTTTAGAAACAAAAGACCGGAAGAACTGACTCTACAAAAGGGCCCCTTTTAAAGCCCAGCTTTTTGTTGTTGTTTTTAGTTAAAAGTGGACTGCTTCAGCCAGACCAAAGAACAGTTGCTGGATTGTTGTCCTGGTTATATAGATAGGGAAATAGGATAGGCACATTTGAATTTTTTCCTTCTTATGTTATCTTTAATCTTGGATCTGCTGATATTTATTTGTTTACTCAATAGCAAATATTTACTGAGCACCAACTGTGTGCCAGGGGCTCTTCCAGTTGCTGGAAATACAGCGGGGGAAAAAAATTCCTGAGCTTATTTATATTTTATTTGGGGGAGACGTGCAATCAATAAGTAATTACATTATTGGTCATATGGTGGTAAGATCTCTGATGAAAAATACATTTAGGAGGAAAAGGAAAGTGTTCTAGGACAGGCTTGCTGATAAGGGGACATTTGAACAGAAGTGAAGGAATGAATCATGTGGATGTCTCAGGGACTAACCCTTAACTGATAAACAGTCTTTAAAAACACCCTCCTCAATTTGTATTTCCAGCCTCATCTTCCATAACTTCACTCTCCAGGTTCTTGTACCCAGAATTTTCATGGCAATTGGAAATCTCCAAATAGCATTTCAACTTGATAAAATTCCACAGGTCTACTTGTAATTTTTCCTTTGCATGACACCTTATAAACTTGGTTTGGTTTGATTTGGTTTTGGCTACTTGACAGCATTCTTGAAACTAAATACTTCTAGGAGAGTACCTGTCTTTCATTAAAAGGAGCCCCAGGCCAATAATTTCATTTCAAGTCAGATCCCCCCCTGACTTCTGCCTTCCTGTGCAGTTATCAGGTTCATCTTTTACTCTTTGATGCTTTGGCTAGCACCCTATTACCTCAGGACTGAATTTTCTCCTGGGTTCAATTTCCCTGATAGCAGTGACATCTGATAGATTATTATCAATTGACTTCCTTGACTTCTGTTAATTATCTGTCCTACATATGCCTCAATGAGTATCTGTGATCTTAAAAGTACTTATATATTACAGTTATCTTTTCTCCATCATAACATGGTGTCCTATTTTGGATCCACCTTTAGATTCTGTGTCAGTCCTTCAAGGAGCCAACTCTTTTCCTTACTCTTGTGTTCTGACACAACTTGTTACCTAGCCCTGCTCATTTTTGGAACCGTGACTTCACTTTTCTTTGACACAACTCGATCAGTTTTTAGGCACATATGAATCATTCCATGAGCCTAGTTTTTCAATAATTTTTCCTAAGAATAAATTTATTGTTTATAATGTAGGAGAGATACTAAGATTCTTAAAGAGTAATAGAAAAAAATTAGAAAAGGTAACACAACTCTCCTGCTGTAATAAATCAGCTGTCTGTCATTTTCTAGTTTTTAAAAAATATATATATATATGTATTTTTTTAGATTTTATTTTTTTAGTTTTTTTAGATTTTATTCATTTGAGACAGAGAGATACAGAGAGAGCATGAGCAGGGGGAGAGGCAGAGGGAGAGGGAGAAGCAGGCTCCCCGCTGAGCCAGGAGCCCAGTGTGGGACTTGATCCCAGGACCCTGGGATCACGAGCTGAGCCAAAGGCAGATGCTTAACCATCTGAGCCACCCAGGTGCCCCTAAAAATATATATATGTACATATTAAAGTTTTATTTAAATTCCAGTTAGTTAACACATAGTGTCATAGTAGTTTTAGGTGTACAATATAGTGATTCAACACTTCCATACATTACTCAGTGCTCATCACAACAAGTGCACTCCTTAATCCCCATCACCTATTTAACTCATTTCCCCACCCATCTCCCCTCTGGTAACCATAAGTTTGTTCTCTATAGTTAAGAGTCTGTTTCTTGGTTTGTAGCTCTCTTTCTCCCCTTTGCTCATTTGTGTTGTTTCTTAAATTCCACACATGAGTGAAATCATACGGTATTTGTCTTTCTCTGACTGACTTCTTTCACTTGGTATAATACTTTCTAGCTCCATCCATATCATTGCAAATGGCAAGATTTCGTTCTTTTTTATGGCTGAATAATATTCTATTGTATGTATATACCACCTCTTCTTTACCCATTCATCAGTCCATGGACACTTGTGCTGTTTCCATAATTTGGCTATTATTGATAATGCTGCTATAAACCTCTGGGTGCATGTGCCCCTTTAAATCAGTATTTTTGTGTCCTTTGGGTAAATACCTAGTAATGCAATTGCTGAATCATAGGGTAGTTCTATTTTTAACTTTCTGAGGAACCTCCATGCTGTTTTCCAGAATGGCTGCACCAGTTTGCATTCCTGCCACACAGTGCAGGAAGTTTCCCCTTTCTCCACATCCTCGCCATCACCTGTTGTTTCTTGTGTTGTTTTTAGCCATTCTGACAGGTGTGAGGTGATATCTCAGTGCAGTTTTGATTTGCATCCCTGATGATGAGTGATGTTGAGCATCTTTTCATGTGTCTGTTAGCCATCTGTATGATGTCCTTGGAAAAATGTCTATTCATGTCTTCTGCCCATTTTTAAATTGGATTATTCATTTGCTGCATGTAGAGTTTTATAAGTTCTTCATGGATTTTGGATACTAACCCTTTATCAGATATGTTGTTTGCAAATAAATGTCTTCTCCCATTCTGTAGGTTGCCTTAGTTTTGTTGATTGTTTCCTTTGCTGTGCAGAAGCTTTTTATTGAGATATAATTGACATATAACATTATATTAGTTTTAGGTGTACAATATAATGATTCAATATTTGTATATGTTGTGAAATGATTACCACAAGAAGTATAATTAACATTCCTCAACATACATAATTACAAAACTTTTCTTGTGATGAGAACTTTTAAGATTTGCTCTCTTAGCAACTTTCAAATATACAATATTATTAACTGTAGTCACCATGCTGTACATTACCTACCCATGACTTATTTATTTTAAAATAAACTGGAATTTTGTACCTTTTGACCTCTTTATCCATTTCGCCCTACCCCCGACCCCTCTGGGATTCGTGTCTGTTCTCTGTATCTGTGAGCTCAGTGTTTTTTTGTTTTTGTTTTTTTTGAATTCCACATATAAGTGAGAGCATACTGTATTTGTTTTTCTCTGACTTATCTCACTTGGCATAATGCCTTAAGGTCTATCCATACTGTTGCAAATGGCAAGATTTTCTTCTCTTTTATGACTGAATAATATTCTATATACAGCACATTTCCTTCATCCATTCCATCAATGAACACTTAGGTTCTAAGTTTTTGGTTTTTTTTTTTTTAAGATTTTATTTTTAAGTAATCTCTACATGCAAGGTTGGCCTTGAACTCACAACCCTGAGATCAAGAGTCGCATGATCCACCAACTGAGCCAGGCAGGTGCCCCAAGATGGAGGTTTAATTTAAGTGTTTGCTATTATACTTACATAGTTGAAATCAGAGAATAGTATCTTCAAGGTTTAGAAGGGAACACTGCTTTTTCTTCATATGTCCTATTAGATAAAAACATTTTCTACTAGATAAGAACATTTTCTACTGTATCTTTTAATCTATCTTACCATAAATTTTTCAAAATGATTTTAGCCACCATCCGTTTTAAACAATATGAAAAATAAACTAATTTCTGACATGAACATACATATAAACTACTAAAGCCTTGGTACCTTCCATTATGACATATCTGAAATGGAACCTTTTAGGAATAGATTAACTTTTTAGACTTTAAGCTTTTTAAAAAAAATGCATATGTGCTTTCCTTTTTTTTTTTTTTAGATTTTATTTATTTATTTGACAGAGAGAGACACAGCAAGAGAGGGAACACAAGCAGGGGGAGTGGGAGAGGGAGAAGCAGGCTTCCCACAGGGTAGGGAGCCTGATGTGGGGCTCGATCCTAGGACCCTGGGATCATGACCTGAGCTGAAGGCAGATGCTTAACGACTGAGCCACCCAGGCGCCCCTGCATATGTGCTTTTCTGTTTATATAAGTATATGTGGGTTAATTAGAAAATAGAATGTACTTTGATGTTTTAAAACACTGAAAGTCATTTTATATTTACTACTTTGTAAATTTAAAAACAATTGTTGGTCAGAAGCAATAAAATTCTTATCTAAGATATATACAATCTGAAGGAAAGAGTTGAGATTCTGCTGTCTTGCTTTCTAATATAGAGAAGGCTTTTTCAGGGACTACCTCAAAGTAGTATACCTGCTGGGATGAATCTAGCAAAAATTTTTGGTCTAAGAATTTCTGCCACCAAATGAGCCTTAAATAAGTATGCTACAGAAGACAGACTTTATGTAAACCATTTAAAATTACTAGTCAGAAACACTATCAAAGCTTAATTCTTACTTGCTAAAACTGTTTTGCTGTTAATGAAAATGCATTTTTTTCTTTTTAGTAGCTATACTGTGCATTGCAAAACACTGATATATTTGAGAAAATTTCAGCTGAACTAGAGAAGTGTATAGTTTGGTTTATTAAGATTTGTTTTATTCATCACCTTTGAATTAGTTTCTTCTTGAGAAGGAGCATGTCTTAAAACTTTTATCTGTTACCTCCATATTTATTTAAAGGTTACTTGAAAATATGTTCTTAAAATATTGATAATTAGAAGAAATAATCTTTTTAATAAAAATACTTTCCATTTGGCCATACTATAAATTGAAATCTTAAGATTTAGTTCTCTACTTCAGTGAATCTGTTTTGCGATTCAGTCTTAATAATGAAAAAGTGGATTTTTTAGACAGGTTATTACACCATTGCTCCATTAGCAATGTCTGGAAATAGCATTAACCATTTTGCTTCAAGTGCTATTACCACAAGCTCAAGATTCCTAAGATTGCCTTTGCTCACCAGGAGGCTTGGAGCAGCAAATGGAATCAGCAGAAGGGACACAGCCACAACAGGTAGCCTGTCCCAAGACTTCCCTTCCTTGCCTTAGAGACAGCAGGGCTCTGGAGGGACACCAGTTAGATTCCACCCTCCACCTCCCCACCTCCCACCGCCAACTAAGAGACACCTGGCAGCCTGACCTGGGGACAGCGTGCGTAGGTTCATATATCTACCACTACAGTTAAGAAATTGAACAGTTGTATCAGATAAGGAACTGCACCCATCATACAAGGAGCTAAACCCACATCCCTCCAGCCTCTCATGCCTGTCCTTAACACCTGGTCACTATTAATCTGCCTTCTATTTCTAAGATTTTGTTATTTCAAAATGTAACATAAATGGAATCAAATACTATTATCTTTTTAGGGTTATCTATTTTTTTCACTCAGTCAAATTTTCTAGAGATATATTTAAGATATTACATGTATCAATAGTTTGTAGTTTTTTATTGCTGATTAATATTTCATAGTGTGAATGTACTACAGTTTCTTTAACCATACTTGTATTGAAGAATATCTGGGCTGATTCCAGTTTCTAAGTATCACAAGTAAAGCTGCTGTGAACTTTGTGCACAGGTTTTGTATGAACTTGAGTTTTCATTTCTTTGGGATAAATACCCAAAGAGAACAATTGCAGAATTGTGTGGTTATTGTGTGTTTTATTTAATCAGACTGCCAGAGTATATTCTAGAGTGGTTGTACCATTTTAAATTCCCACCAGCAATATATGAGGGCTCCAGTTTCTCTATATCCTTGCCATCATTTGATGTTGTCACTTTTTTTTTATTTTAGCCATTCTGACAGTATAGGGATAGCTCATGGAGTTTATACTTTACATTTCCCATTAAGATGATGGCTAATGATATTGAATATCTTTTCTGTGTTTGTGATCTGTATTTCCTCTTTGGTGAAATGTCTTCTAATATCTTTGCCCATTTTCTAATTGGATTGTTTGTTTTATTACCATTGAGTTTGTCAAGTTCTTTATATATTTGGCACTAGTCTATTATTGGAGATGTGGCTTACAAATAATTTCTCCTAGTCTATAGCTTCTTTTTTTATCCTCTTCTCATGGCCAAAGCTTTAAATTTTGATGAAGCCTAATTTATCAATTTTTCTTTTATGGATCATGCCTGTGGTGTCAAGTTTAAGATCCCAAAGATTTTCCCCTATGCTTTTTTTTTTAAGTTTTATAGCTTCACATTTTATATTTAAATACATGATCCATTTTTAGTTTATTTTTTAAAAATCTTTTGTAAAGATTTTATTTTTTAAGTAATCTCTACACCCAACATGGGGCTTGAACTCACAACCCTGAGATCAAGAGTCCCATGCTTCACCAACTGAGCCTCCCAGGCACCCAATTTTTAGTTTACTTTTGTACAAGTTTGGAGATTTAGGCCAGGGTTCTTTTATTTGGGCTTATGGATATTTTCAAGCATTATTTGTTGTAAAGCCTATCCTTTTTCCGTTGATTTGCTTTTGCACCTTTGTCAAGAAGGGAATAAAGAAGATGATGGAACAAATAGATGTAGTATTTAAACTAACCATTATCAGTAACTGCATTAAATATAAATGGTCTTAGCATCCCAATAAAAAGGCAAAGATTGTCAAAGTGGTTAAAAAAGAAAGACCCAACTCTGTGCTATTTACAAGACACCAGTTTTAAATATAAAGATATATATATGTTAAAAGTAAAAGGATGAATCTCCAAAACTTAGGAGCCTGGATAGAACTGAGGATAATTCCAAGATTTGTACTGTCAGTGGTTAGGGGGTTGATAACACAGTTAACCAAAGAAGATATTGAAGGAGTCATAGCTGATTGGTGATGAGGGTAATGAGTTCATGTTAATGTTTGAACATTGAATATTTGACATGTTTGTCACAAAATGTTTGCCTTATCAATGTGGAGGTCTGAGATATCTAGCTGGAAATAATGGATCTGGAACTTGAATAAGTACCTTTAGTCAGAAATGTAGATTTAGGAGAAATACATAATTAAAGCTGTGATAGTGGCTCAACCAGCATATATATTGGCAAGAACATCCTGAGGAATATCAATATTAAAAAAGTAGTAAAGTAAAATGAGAAAGAACTGTCAGAAAGGTCAAGGCCCGCCTAGATTATCTATTTTGTATTCGAGTTTCCTTTTGCAGGGTAAAATGATCTTATAATGATTTGGCTTAGGCTAGTACAAAAACATTTCCTGTAACATAGGTCCAATAATATTCCTTAAAATACCCAGAAAACAATAGCAATTCCCATCTTCCACTTCTGTTATTAATTTTTCTTTTTTTTTAAGATTTTATTTATTTGACAGAGAGAGACAGCGAGAGAGGGAACACAAGCAGGGGGAGTGGGAGAGGGAGAAGCAGGCTTCCCGCCGAGCAGGGATCCCAATGTGGGGCTCGATCCCAGGACCCTGGGATCATGACCTGAGCCAAAGGCAGACGCTTAATGACTGAGCCACCCAGGCGCCCCTATTATTAATTTTTCTACTAGCACTAGAGACTTTGTGCTTACTTGGATAACCAGAATCTCTTTTAGGAACACCTTGACTTGATAACCTTTATTTAAGTCCTTGACTCTCTGGAAAAGTTCATACTTGCTTTAGAAATGTGTGTTAATTATGAAATTTAGAATAGCCTTAGAGCTTCTACTTTTTCTTGCATATTATTTATTCAGTGGGATTTATACTAATCTTGCTGATAGAGTCTGGTTTCCTTCACAAGATTAAGTGGCAAAGCATAGTGAAGTGTTGTCCAGAGAGTGATCATGCTGACAGTTAAATTTAAGCAAATAAGTAATGACATGAGACAGCTTGCCTGAGTCCAAGAGAAAAACTGGTCTCTCAGTCCTGGACATAGTGCTACAGATATAAATACATAACTTTCAAAAGTTAAGTATTCCACTAAATATTTTCTTTTTTTTAAAGATTTTATTTATTCATGAGAAACAGAGAGAGAGGCAGAAGGAGAAGCAGGCTCCCTGCTGAGCAGGGAGCTTGACACGAGACTTGATCCCAGGACCCCGGGATCATGACCTGAGCCAAAGGCAGACGCTTAACCATCTGAGCCACCCAGGCACCCCTCCCACTAAATATTTTCTTTATAGTCTTCTAAAAAAGTCAGTTGCTATATTAATTATCTATTTGCTGTATAAGAAATTACCCCAAGATGTGGCAACTTAAAATAACTAGTTTGGGGATGCCCGTGGCTCAGTCGGTTAAGCATCTGCCTTCGGCTCAGGTCATGATCCCAGGGTCCTGGGATCGATCCCCACATTGGGACTCAGCGGGGAGCCTGCTTCTCCCTCTGCCTCTGCCTGCCACTACCCCTGCTTGTGTGCATGCTTTCTCTCTCTGACAAATAAGTAAAATATTTAATAAAAAAAATAACTAAAGTTTGTTATATCACACAGTTTCTGAAGGTCAGAAATCTGGGAGTGGCTTAGCTGTGTGTGGTTTTGGTTCCTGTTCACTCAGGAGAGACCCTCAAGTTGTCAACTAAAGATGCAGTCAGCTGAAGGCTTTGCTGGAGTTGGAGAATCTGCTTCCCAGTTCACTCACATGGTTGTTAGCAGGCCTTATTACTTCTTCACTGGTTGTTAGCTAGAGGCTTCCTTTGTTTGCCATGTGGCCTCTCTCCATGGGACTTCCGGGATCCTAAAACTGCAGGGGATGCTGTCACTTCTGCCATATGCCATTGACCAGACAGTCTAACAATATAGGAGGAGTCTTCACGAGGTTATAAATAACCCAATGGTAGGGATTATTGGGGTGATCTTGGAGGCTGGCTGCCACAGGTGATATTTAATGTCAATTAGAAAGCAAATTGTATCACTTTTCTTCTTGGTGCTTTGCTGTATTTTAATTTAATCCTTGATATGGCTATATTGTATAACATTCTAGAAATATTTGAGTATCCATTATATGCTAGGCTAGTCACTGGGGTTTTATTTTAGAGCTATCTAAAAGTCCCATCTGGACCCTGCTAGTCACCTGCTTAAAATCCTTTAATTAGTTTAATCCCCTGCTCTTTCCTTGTTATAAAATCTATGTTTTAGCTTTATGGAACGAATCATCTCAGTTTTGAGGACTTACCCCCCTGGTGCCATTCTGAGTCCTTTATATACTTATCATCTAATTGTTATAACAACCAACCCTATGAGGGAGTATTATTTTCCTCATTTTATGGGAGCTACGTGAAGTTTCTCTAGGGCCATATTTTCTCTTGTTTCTGAGCTGTCTATTCTGCTTTCCACTTGAAATAACTTCTATCTGTAGGACTCAAATCAGGCTTAACCTTCTTCTAGGAAGTTTTCCCCTAAGGTACCTAATCTGGATTCGATGTCCTTCTCTTGATTTCCAGTGTATATACCCTGTGTATCCTTTGATTATGGAACTTACTGCTCTGGATGGCTGTTTTTTATTTACTTATCTGTTTCCTTCATTAGACTAGAGACTGTAGCATAAGGATTAAAAACCCGGGCACTGGAGTGAAAAAACTTCTGGCCAAATCCTGGATCCACCACTTACTAACTGTGCCTTTGGGCAACTTAATCTTAGCCTACCTTTCTTCAGTTGTAAAATGACATAAAAAATAGTACCTTCCTCCTAGAGTTTGTTTTGGGAATGAAATAATATAAATAAAGTTCTTGGTGCTAGCCTGGCATTTGGTAAATCTATAAACTCTTCAAGGGCAGAATTAGGGAATGCTTATTATGTGCCATGTACTGTATCAAACCCTTTGTGTAGTTTATTTAATTCTCACAACAACCCTATGTGGTAGGTACTATCATTAATGTTATATTCTTCTCAGTGGCTATAGTGCCTGTCATAGAATGTGAGTATTTGTGGAATGAATGAATGAATTGTAGATGGAATTGTGGGGAGTAGAGCTAATTGTAGGGGGAGACAACGCCATGGAAACACAGCTAAAAACATGATAGTAGGCACAAAGAACAAAGAGAAAATGAGCAAATGAACCTGGTTTACATTGTAGTGTAGGAACTAACAGCACATGCTCTTGAAACAGACTTTGGTTTAAATCCCTGCTCCACCATTCATTAGCCATAAGACATGGGGCAGATTTCTTAACTTCCATGTTTCAGGTTCTTTATCTATAAAATGGGGATAATGATAGGATGCATTTTATAGATTTACTATGAGGATTACATGAGATAATGTTTGTAAAATATTTTGCATAGAACTTGGCATACAGTAGATGCTCAGTAAATATTTTTAAATTGAGAGGATCAAGAAGACATTATTTTGGTAGTGAAGGAAGTAAAATACTATGAAGTATGTGGTAATGACTTTGAATCATTAATTATAGTTATCAAGATAAGACACAATGGAAGAAAGATCACAGTTTTTATTCTACTTTACAGTGTGGTACCCTCACTAGACAATACCAAATTTTTGCTGTGGGTCTGGCATTAAAAATTTGTTCTCACAGGGGCGCCTGGGTGGCTCAGTCAGTTGGGCATCTGCCTTCAGCTCAGGTCAGGATCCTGGGGTCCCGGGATTGAGCCCCACATCAGGCTCCTTGCTCAACGGGAAGCCTGCTTCTTCCTCTCACTCTGCCTGCTCCCCCTGCTTGTGCTCTCTCTGTCAAATAAATAAATAAAATATTTTTAAAAAATTAGTTCTCACAAAGTTAATGTAAATGTTTCTAATATTCTGTCTTCCTACCTTCTCATCACTTTAGCCCAAATGTTGGGAAAATGAGAACCAAAAGTCTTCTGTCAGTGATTGACTATGTTATGATTTAGGGAATTTCTGAGTTTCACCACAGAGACTACACTTTTATATCTGACTGATCTCAAATTTACCTGGGTCATTAGTATTCTAGAAAATAGAATTTAGGGGCTGGTTGAAAGGATGCCTTTTGAAACCTAAGAAGGCAAGAAATGGAGTTGTTAAAATAGTATTGCTATTTAAGAAAGAGTGAGTCAGTTTTTAGAAATTTTTGTCAGAATTAGAAAACTAAAGTTAGTTTTTAAAGAGGCGGCGGGGAGAGATAAATATAAGGGAGATATGGCAGGGATCAGGTGGGAGGGAGCTAGAATGGTAGGATTGCATTAAGATCTGCTGAGGAGCTTTTTTAAAATGTAGATATTACCCCTTCCTGGCATTATCAGAATTTTAGGGGTTGAGGAGAAATCTAACCTGTGTGTTAAATAAAGCTTCTGTGGGGACTCTGACATATGCTGCCTTCGAGCTAAATTAGAAGCTATATCAGAAAGTAAAAGTTTACCTTATAAAATATAACTGAGTCATTCTAGGGATAATCTAGGCCATCCGATGGTCTAGACTTGAAATTAATGAGTGGAGATTCTGAACTCTTACTATACTTAAAGACATACCACACCATTTAACAGTGCTTGTTTGAATGTACAGATTTTAGTATAATAGTTTAACAATCAGTTTTACTATCTCCTAGTTACTTTGTAGATTGTTTTCATTGAAATTAAGTACAAAAATTAAGTTGGCTTGGCTATACTGATGTGCTGAAACTAAACTGTGCCCTTAGAACCTTACGTTACCTTTACATGTCAAGTTAGTGTTGTGTCCATATTTGGCCAACCCTTATTTTAAGGCTTCAGAACAAGAATGGCCAAGGGATTTCCAAAGCCAGAGCAGGTGTAGAAATAGTAAATGTTCATATCAACAAAAACTGGTTGCAAGGAGCCTAGGCCCAAGCCAATAGGCCTATTCCTACTGACTCAGATCTAGTTCAGTTTCAGATTGGAAACTTTAAGGATTATAAAATTCTGAGAACTCAAGAGTATGTCCACCTAGAGGTGGAAGCAGCAAAGCCCAAGACCAGTGAAATTCCTCAATAATGTTGGCTTAAGTTTCTAAGTTCGTTTTATTTTCTTGAAAGCAATTCAATGTCTAGTCCTTAAATAATTTTTGACACAAAACTTTGGCACTATGAATAGGTTAAACCTGCTGCAATATTTGCTGTCATGGTATAATGTAAATAGGTAAAGGGTACTAATTAGATTCCCAAAGGTAAAAATCTGGTGATTTTGATTCTCTGGTAGAGAGGCCCTGGTTAAGGCAGGAATTATTTGAGAAAAATGACTTTTCTTATGATTATTTAATCATAGGGTGTATATTTTTGTTCTTTTTACTTTTTTACAAATTCATATTCAGCATTATTAATAGATAATTGATGATTCCTCACTTCAGCATGGCAAGCATGTTTATTCCTCACCTTTGAGCTCTCATCCATCCATCTTGTGCTTTTCTGCTCAGTCATAACCCTCTACTCCTTCCAAGTTTGACAAAACATCCTTGATATTTTTATCATATTCAGACATGCTAGTTCATAAGCTTTCATACCCTATTTCCTCTTTTAATGTCCATTTCTCACACTGTATTGTTTCCCTTTATAATATTAATTCTGCCTACTGTATGAATTTTTATTCATTTTGCAAATATTCATTATAGATTTTCTTATACTTTCAGTTAGAATAAGATCTCTTCTTTGGATTAGGAACAGTAACTTTCCCACAACATTTAGGGTAAATTATACAAATAATGACTCTGTAACACGATTTTATCATGATTGTTAGAACAAAGGACGCTCTCATTGGATATACTTGCTGTGGCCATTGAAGCTAGTACTGATGGGAGTGGACTTTTAACTCCTGTAATATTTCATTTAGAAAAATGGCTGTCTTAGTTGAATTGCATAAATTTTGCCGTCGCCCTTGGAGCTGCCTACCCAGATCAAATATGTCAAATATCTTCAAGTAAACCCTGACCCAGTTTTAGAATTCTTGGCTAATTTTGAGTTAGGAATTCCTTTTTTTAAACAGTATTTTAAAATTAATACAAGTGCAAAATATATTTTGTGAATTACATTTTTAAAAGACTTTAAATAATATCCAATACCACAAAATAACTTAATTTGAAATAAGGAAAATAGGATCTACCCAAATTGATATACTTCTCATTGTTTTTGAAAAAGTTGATGAAGATATCAATTTAGAAAATACTTTTAAAAATACATTTTAGGGTACATAGTTGTTTGAAATATTTGTGTGTGTAAAGTTGTATATAATTGACATAATAATATTGCTACTTTAAAGTTTTCAAGTTCTTAAAAATATCTGCTTTTAGTCTATAATTTAACAAAGGGATTGCTGTTTTGAGAGACTTAAAAATTGCTCTAAATGATCACTTTTTAATGAAAATCTAGTTAGAATTTTGGGCCTCTTTTGCATAATTTCTAATATTTAACACGTGTGTTTTTCAAAAACAGTGCTTCTAACTAAACATGCTCAAACTGATTGTAATATAAATTGTCTAGCTTTGTCAAAATTTGATTCATAGTTCATCATTGTATTGTTTTGGTATTTATTATACCAAACAGTTACCCTGGAAAGGAAACTAATATTTTATATAAACTCTAGTCACTGCTTGGTAAATTATATAATTATGTTAAGCAAATATTGTGGAAGTTGTAGATAGTCATCTCTGATTAAATAAGTATGACTTTGTGTTATTTTCTGCTAGAAGAATGATTATCGGGCACATTTCGCTTTATTAAATAGTGTGTAATACCAGGATTAGCCTTGGTAAAATTAATTCATGCACTTGTTTTATTGCCGCTGTCTTTTATACTAAGAAATTAATGAAAATTATAGTATAGTCAGTGGATAAGAGCTCAGACTCTGGAGCCTGGCTGCCTAAGTTCAAATCCTTTTATTAGTCTCATTTTCTCTATCTCTCAAGTGGGGATAGTATACCTACAGGATTTTGTGAAAATTAAATGTGTACATGCAGTAAGCATTTACTAAATGATAGCTATTGTTAATAACAGATGTTAATATAGATTTCTTTTTTGGTATATCCTTTGGATAAAGATGGAAAACAATAGTTAAATTAATAAAATGTTTTTTGTAAGTCGTATTCTAATACTTGTTCTAGGAAGCTGCTCTATTCCTTCTTTATTTTTAAAAAATAGCCTAAAAGAGTTTTGGTTTTTATATTTATAAACCTCGAATATTATTATCCTACACTCTGAAAATAATTTTAGTGCATAACATAGTATATAGTATGCAGTCATAATTTACTAAAATAGTTAATGTTTGTGATCCATAAAATGAATAATGATAACACTTAATGCACAGATTTATTTTGGGGATTACATGAGATAATACATTTGAATTAACTTTGTAAATTGAAAGTGCTTTAATTCTCATCTAAGCAAACCATGAAAGTGATATCTCATTCCGTTTTGCCAAATGTATCTTAAATTAACTAACTTTCATTATCAGTTTAGTGTTCAGTGCTCCAAAGGGCAAATTTCATAGTAGGGTCAATGCAAGTACAAGTGAATGCCTCCTTAAATTTTGCATCCAAGGCACCTCTCTTGCTGTACCCTAATCCTGGCCCTGTTTTATACTGCTTATACACATTTTTCTCTTGGAGAGAAGATAGGCTGAAAGACATTTTGGTTGATAACATACTACTGCTGAAATAAAAATAACCCAGAGTATACTGGTAATTTCATATTTTCAGTTGTGCTTACAGTGAAGCTAAGGACTTAAGTAAGTTAGTGAATAGTAGGTTTTTCTTTTTTAAATTTCAAGTCAACTGCATTAATTCCTTAGTTATATGCATACGACTTGCTCTCACTGAACTTGGTACTAAACCTGCCTGGCACATTCTTCATGCATGTTGGAGCTAGGCAGTTGGAAATTGATAGGAAATTCTGCCGCTTGAAACAGGGCTAAGGCAGTATGGGTTATGGTGACCTCTATCACCTGGAATACATTCCTGAAAGCAAACAATAAATCATTTAGTTATTCAGCAAATATTTGTAGAACCCCAATTCTAGGCTAGGAATGTATATAATAGGAAGCAAGACACAGTTGAACTAGCTATTTCCATATTAGTGATTTATGACAAGAAAAATCTCTATCCTAAAATATAGTTTCTTTTGTAATAGATGTCCCATTTCTCTTAGATTATTCAAACTTTTAAGCATGGTCTTTATAATTTTGGATCATCAGGCAGCTATTTTCCTTTTTCTCTAGCAGCCTCTCCATTACTGCACCACCACTTTACTTTAGTACCAGTAGCCTCTTTTTATTTCCTAAAATAACACGAGTTTCTCAGCACATTTTCTTTCATCTTGGGAGACTCTGCCTCTTGGTCCTCTCAAAACACAGACTCTTTTTCTTCTTTCAAGTCTTAGCGTCCGTTACCTTCTCACATACATCTTCCTGGAACCACCCTCGAGGGTCTCCATTTGTATTCTTCATAAGAAATTCTGTTGTTTCATAGAATTTTTCTGAATCTGTCATTACCTACTCATTTCCTTGTTTGTTTATTGTCTACCTCTTCCCGTTGGACTCTGAGCACCATGTGGGGAGGAGTCGTATCTGTTCCTGGTCCATTGGAAGTATTCAGTAAATGTTTGATGTTTAGTGGATATGGTTTTTACAGACAAAACTAATTTTTAGTTTTGCTGTAGGTTGCCTAAGTGCTCCGCTGTACTTCACTTTGAAAAAAAAATGTTTTCTAAATAAGAGGCATTCTGAAATACTTTTCATGTTTTTATTTTCTTCGTGTAAGGTACACATACATACATGTTTGACTAATGGTTACAGGAAAAAGATGGGGGAAAGGAGTAGGTAAATATTTTATTTTTAAAGGATCTAGGGTATATATTAAAGTGGAATTAACCTCAAAGGACTTTGAACACTTTTGCCTACTCACTTTTTTCATTTATTCAACAAATGTTTATTGAGTCCCTACTGTGTGTAGGCAATTTTAGACATTGGGGATACGGTTGTGAACAAGATAACTGAAGGAGACAGTTACTAAACAAGTAAACAAATGAATACAGAATATGATTTCAAATAGTGATCGGTACTGTTAAGAAAATAGAGCAAAGTTGGGAGTAGTAGTAAAGTGGGAATTAAGACTGTCTTGGACAGGATGTTCAGAGAAGGCTTTGCCGAGGAGATGCTATTTGAGGAGACAGTGTGAATAATGGAGTGGGTTGAGTCATGGGAAGCTCTGGTAAAGAGCATTGCAGACAGAGGAAACAGTAAATACAGAAACTGAGACAGGGAGAATCATGCTGTGTTCAAGGAACAGAAAGATGACCAGTATGGCAGGAGTAAGTAAGGAGGAAAGTAGTAGAAAGTGAGGCCTGAGAGGGGGCCAGATCTCAAGGGACTCTGGCTTAGTAAGCCAGGATAAAGAGTTTGGATTTATTCTAGTGTAGATGGGAAGTCATTGGAGGGTTTTGAATAGTGGGGGAAGGCATGGGGAGGAGTTTATCAGCTTTATTGAGAAGAACTGAGAGGCACCAAGAGTGGAAGTATGAGAACCAGTTGGAAGATGCCATTGTGGTAGTATAGACAAGAGACAGTAATGGCTTAGACTATAGTAATGTTAGAGATGATGAGAAGTTAAACTTGGGATGTATTTTGAAGTTAGAGCAACATGACTTCCCAGGATTGGATAGTGGAGTTCAAGGGAAAGAGTAAAGATGACTCCTCTTTTGCTTTGGACAACTGTATATAAGGAACGATAATGATATGGGAAAAACTAGAAAAGAGCAGCAGTTTTTTGGTGGTAGAGGGTTGTTAAAGTTTATTTTACACATAGACATCAATGGAACAAGTTGAGTTAGGTGGAAGAGGACCCATGCCTCTGAAATGATTCTTCAAGTCCATTGATACCTGACAGTTGGGGGGTTGTTTATAATTATTACTTCCTACCAGAGAGTGTCTTACAGAGTAGACAACAAATATTGGGTGGATGGATGGAATGTATGAATATATGAGGTGGACCTTCATACATTTGAACAGATACATTGTCCTTTGTGTAAAGGCATTTGTTTAGATGTATTAAGTAAGAACTTAACCATACTAATTTCAAATGTTTACATAACACTTACTCTGTGCCCGGCTCTGTTGTAAATGCTTAACGTGTATTATTAATCCACTTAATTCTCACAGTATTGTGATTTAAGTATTGTCATTAGTATCTCCACTTTACAGCTGAGAGAAGTGAGTCATAATGAAGTTAAGCAGCTTGCTCAAAGTCATGCAACTAATAAAGGCCAGGATGTGAACCCATGTCATGTGGCACCAGAGTCTCACACCTGTCCACTGCACTATACTTCCTCCCATTATCATGACATACTCATTATCATAAACTTATATCTGTATATCTGTGTGACCACTTGGGTTGGGGGAGATGAAGTAATAAAAGTGATACTTGAGTGAAACATAAAGACTATTGGTAAAAAATGCTACCTTAATCCTTGGAGGAGACTGATCTGAAGAGAAAGTAAAATGCCTGATTAGTAGCATACCTAAATCCTATAAAGGCTCAGGTTTACTTGCATTTCTTTGTCTTTTTTTTTTAATTTTTTTAATGAACATATAATGTATTATTTGTTTCAGGGGTACAGGTCTGTGATTCATCAGTCTTACACAATTCACAGAGCTCACCATAGTACATACTCTCCCCAGTGTCCATCACCCAGCCACCCCATCCCTCCTACACCCTCCACTCCAGCAACCCTCAGTGTGTTTCCTGAGATTAAGAGTCTCTTATGGTTTGTCTCCCTCTCTGGTTTCATCTTGTTTCATTTTTTCCTTCTTTGTGAATCTTAGGGTCTCTTAAAATGTCATAGAGAGAAAAATGGAAATAGGCCACTTCTGAATATATGTGGATTTACACCCACACTATTTTAGTTAAATAAATATTTTTTATTATGTTATGTTAGTCACCATACAATACATCATTAGTTTTTGATGTAGTGATCCATGATTCATTGTTTTCATATAACACCCAGTGCTCCATGCAGTACATGCCCTCCTTAATACCCATCACCAGGCTAACCCATCCCCCCACCCCCCTCCCCTCTAAAACCCCCAATTTGTTTCTCGGAGTCCATAGTTTCTCATGATTCATCTCTCCCTCTGATTTACCCCCCTTCATTTTTCCCTTCCTTCTCCTAATGTCCTCCATTCTATTCCTTATGTTCCACAAGTAAGTGAAACCATATGATAATTGACTTTCTCTGCTTGACTTATTTCACTTAGCATAATCTCCTTCAGTCCCATCCACGTTGATGTAAAAGTTGGGTATTCATCCTTTCTGATGGCTGAGTATTATTCCATTGTATATGGAACACATCTTCTTTATTCATTTGTCTGTTGAAGAGCATCTATAATTTTGTATATAATTGTCAGTACCTAGAAAATGTAAAACATTGACTATGACATCCATGCATTAGCTGGTGTTGTTAGCATTACTTTACTCCGATGAAAGCGCTTACTTAGATTGCACTTCAGAGTGCCCTTAATGAAAGGAAAGAATAGGAAAGAATTACTGATAATAAAAATTACATTATATGGCGCCTGGGTGTCTCAGTCAGTTAACTGTCTGCCTTCTGCTCAGGTCATGATTCCAGAATCCTGGGATCAAGTCTCACATCAGGCTCCCTGTTTAGTGGGGAGTGTGCTTCTGCCTCTGCCCCACGCCCCAGCTCATTCTCTCTCTCTCTCTCTCTCACAAAAATAAAAAATCTTTTAAAAAATTACATTATGGGGGTTACAGAAAAAAACCCAATATTGTTTATTTTTTAAAGATTTAGCTTAACTAAGTTTATTGTGGTTTTAGTCAAACAGAAATTTTTTTTCTTTATGATTTCTGGGTTTTGGTCAAACCCACAAAGTCCTTCCTTATCAAGAAGTTGTAAAGATACTGTATTTATTTCTAATAATTTTTAAATTTTGTTTTTTAATATAAGTAATTCATTTTCTATATATTCCTTTCAAATTGCTAAGTTTTTCAACACTTCATTGAATGGACTATTCTTAATATTTTTACAAAATCTACTTTTCTTCTACATTGCTTTGTATATTTACTTACTGTTGTGCCACTTTCCCTTTTGAGATAAACCCAGCATCTTGGCAATCTGTCGGGTTCCTTTTGTTCTTAGTTTATGGATTAAAAAAGTAAAACAGGGGCGCCTGTGTGGCTTAGTCGTTAAGCGTCTGCCTTCTGCTCAGGTCATGATCCCAGGGTCCTGGTATCGAGCCCTGCATCAGGCTCTCTGCTCAGCGGGAAGCCTGCTTCTCCCTCTCCCACTCCCCCTGCTTGTGTTCCCTCTCTCGCTGTGTCTCTCTCTGTCAAATAAATAAATAAAATCTTTTAAAAAAATAAAATAAAAATAAAAAATAAAGTAAAACATGTAAGGGCCCCCTTTTTATGAACTTGTAAGCAGTCGCCTCCAGAAAATTATAAATTTTGAATCAGTATTTTAGTGACTTTTACTGCTGGTCTTATCTTTTTGTAAATGATATTTTAAAAATTAGACTTTCAAACTTTTTGCTTAATATGTAGAAGTGTAATTATTTTTCATATTGTGAATAATGGTATTGTCATTTTTTTCATTTAATACTTTAATCTTATATTTCTTTTTCTTGTTGAGCTAGGTGGAACCTCACATACAGTGTTGAATAGAAAGCATGATAATAGGCATCCTTTTGTTGTCTCTGATTTTTTAAGGGCAATGCTTGTAATGTTTCACTATTACATTGTTTGCTATGGGTTTTGGTATGTTTGTGTATGCCATTTATCAAATTAGGAAGTACCTTGCCATTCCTGGTTGAATTAAGTTTGCTCTTTCCTTCTTTCTTTCTTTCTTTTTCTTTATTTTCTTTTAATTACAAATGGGTTTTAAAATGAGAACTTATTCCTTCATTGATTTTGATAAGATTTTTCACCTTTGACTTATTTATTAGCAAGGTGAATTGCATTATAGATTTTTTCATGCTGAACCAGTTTTGCAACATGGATAAACTCAACTTTGGTAATGATATATTCTCTTTTTGACACTGCTGATTTGGGTTGCTATTATTTCTTGTTTAGGATTTTTGTATCTCTGTTCATGAGTGAGAATGGGCTATAATTACCTTTTTGATGTCCTTGACAAGTTTTCCTATCACTGTTGTACTAGCCCCATAAAATGAGATCAAGAATGTTTCGACTTTTTCTATTCTCAGAAGAGTTTGAGTAAAAGTGGAATTATCTGTTCTTTGAATGATGGGTAGATTTCACTGGTAAAACCAAAAGTGTGTGATATGCTTGATATCCTTGTAGGGAGATTGGTATTTTCACAGTGGAGAAAAGGATCTCATCTGAATTCTGAATTGCTGCTGTCAGTTGTAACTAAATCTGTAGTGCTCACCATGTCAGACAATATGATTTTGATAAATACATGGGAAAATCATACTTACCAATGTGGGTTTAATGTCATCTGGTTTCATGTAGGATTCACCTTTATTTGATCTGATTAAACAAGCAAAAGACCGAGAAGGACCAGCTGATCACCTTGAATCTGCTTGTGCTCTCAACCTTCCTCTCCAGAGTAATCACACTGCAGCGGATATGTAAGTAGAATGGATGTTATGCTCTTCATTCAACCTGCAACTAGGTTTTGAGCATGATATAATGCAAGATCCTATATAGAAACTGTAGGGAATAGAATTTTGAATAAGATATCAGTCTTGCTTTGAAGAAGCAGGAATATAAGGCACATGACCCAAATAAAGATCAGATAAAGTGGTACAGAGTGCTGCTGAGATCACTCAGGGTTGCTATAAGGAGGATAATTTTCATGATGGAGATGGCAATTTAGTTAGGCCTGAAAGATGGAAAATAGGATTTCTGTATGGAAACTGGAGAGGAGAGAGGAGACACAAAGTGTTCCAAGAGTCAGAAATGGCATGAATTCCAAAGTGTAAGGCCAGGAAAGCAGGAAACGTTTTCAGGGAGTACAGATCAGTGCATTTGGGGTAAAGCATAGGATAGGCGATAGGCACAGGACCTAGGGTGGGATATGAGACTAAATCAGTTGATAAGTACATGATGATGCTGATGATGATGGAAGAAGAAAGCAAATAGCTATTATTTATTGAAGGTTCACTGTGTGCTGGACAGTTGCCTAAGTACTTGAGATTCTTTTTTTTTTTTTCCATTTAATCTTCATAACAGCCCTGTAAGGTAGTAGATTCTGCTATCAGCCTCAGTTATCTGTAAATAGGAATGAGAGAGATAACATAACTTGCCAAAAGTTAACAGAAGAAATCAAACCCAAGCAGTCTGACCCCAAAGCTCATGTTCTTAAATATTCCAGGTACTGTGCCTTTCATAGAAATGTGCCTACTGTTATTTCTATTTAGTTCTGTCTAGGAATTGACATTATAATGTCCTGTGATTAGTTCAGGGGCTATTTTCCAGAGATGTCCTTTCCATGCTAACTTGTACCCAGAGTATTTCTAGCATATGATGCCTCTGCCTCCACATATAAATTTGTTTGCTGGGTTATGCACTAATATAAATAAGTCAAGCCTTATCTCTTTCTTAAGTGCCAGGACGTTTTCTAGGCACTGGGAATAAAAGGCGAGTAAGATGGACTAGGTTCTTCCCCTCATAGCGTTTGTGTTATGGGGGGAATAAACTAATACATGATGTGTTTTTAGAGTATACTAAATTTGGGCATCTGGTTGGCTCAGTCAGTAAAGCATGCGACTCTTGATCTTGGGGTTATGAGTTCAAGCCCCATGTTGGGAGTAGAGATTACTTAAAAGAAAAAAGAGAGTATACTAAGTACTATAATGGAAATAAAGTGATGTGAGAGAAACTGAGAGAGTAGGAATGTTTAGGGAAGCTTTTTCTGATAAAGCGATATTTGACCTGAGACCTCAGGGACAAGTGGATGCTGGCTAGGCACACATCTGCATCATGGACATTCCAGGCAGAGCAAACGGCAAGTGCAGTGGCCCTAAGGCAGATCAAGCTTAGCTGGTCCAAGGAACAGAAAGAATCCCAGTGTGGCTGGGGTTAAAGTGAGTAAGAGGAGTTTGGGGGTACAAGACAAGTTTGGAGAGGCAAACTGAGGCCAGACCCTTTAGATTCCCTTGGGCCATAGGAAAGGGTTTGGATTTTAGCAGAGCAATGGGAAAGCATTAAGGTTTTAAGTAATGGTGCAGCTTGCTACACTTTGTATTTTTAAAGGGCAATTTTCTGGCTGCTATTTGAAGTGCAGGTGGGTTTGGAGTAGGACAGGGAAGAAGTAGGAAGACCAATTTGGAGACAGTTTTAGTAGTCCAAGTGAGACATGTAAGTGACTTGGTCTAAGATATGTCAGTAGAGATAGAAAGAAATAGAATGATCTAGGATGTATTTTATTTTATTTTATTTTATTTAAGATTTTATTTATTTATTTGAGAGAAAGAATGAGAGATAGAGAGCACGAGAGGGAAGAGGGTCAGAAGGAGAAGCAGACTCCCTGCTGAGCAGGGAACCCTATGCGGGACTCAGTCCCGGGACTCCAGGATCATGACCTGAGCCGAAGGCAGTCGCCCAACCGACTGAGCCACCCAGGCGCCCTCAAGGATGTATTTTAGAGGAAGATTTAATAAGACTTGGCTTTGCATTGAGTTTGAGGAATTGGGAAAAGGGAGAAATTAAAAATAACTCCTAGGTTTTAGATTTAAGAAATGGGATGTAATGTGGAGTCGTTTATTGAGCTGGGAAAAACAGAGGGAAGAAATCAAGAGCTCCCCTTTGGCCTTCTTAAGTTTGAGATTCAAGCAGTGATGTTCTGTAGGTTGTTGAATATTTGTACCTAGAACTCCAGGGAGACCAACCCCTGTCCAAGTTAAGTTTGTCTACAATATTGTGAATTAGTGAATTGAAGGGAAATCCAAGACTGGAAGTAGACCAGACCCTGGTACTTAAAAGATTACTTTTAATGGTGATTCCTACATGTAGTAGAAACATCCACAGTAAAGTACAAATCCTCCTTCCTGCTTAGAATTATTTCTCAACTACTAAGACAAAATTACAAAGTAGATCTGGATTATCCTATAAAAAGCAACACAAGAGTGGTAGAATATCAGAAATTGAGAGAGAATATTAATATCTCTCTGTTGATTTACATCTGATATATTTAGTATATAGGTGTAAATCTTCCTGACAATGTATCTGAATACTAGAATTCTGTACTAGGTGATATTTGTTTTATCATATATATGAACCATAGTTATCAATGAAACATTTTTAAGAGGAAAATCAGAAACATGACAATACTATTTTGGTATCAATAACTTACTCTTTTAACCTGGAGTTATTTTATGATCTCAATCTCACTATAATTATTAAAGTTGAACATATATACATATGCAGCTATCTTTTTATCAATAAAGCGGTAACTCTCAGAAAAAAACCATTCATTAAAATAGTTAGAAATGATAATGACAAGCTTAATTTTCCTATTAGGCTGTATCTTTTCCAGCTTGTATTTAAATAGCTTGCTGAAACTGGTACAGCCACTCTAGCAAACAGTACGGAGGTTCCTCAGAAAGTTACAAATAGAACTATCCTATGATCCAGCAATTGCACTACTAGGTATTTACCCAAAGGACACAAAAATAGAGATATGAAGAGGCACATGCAGCACTATCAACAACAGCCAACCTATGGAAAGAACCCAAATGTCCATTCATTGATGAATGGATAAAGATGATGTGGTGTATATATATACAATGGAATATTATGCAGTCATAAAAAAGAATGAAATCTTGCCAATTGCAGCACTGCCAATTGCAGTGACATGGAGCTAGAGTGTATTATGCTAAGCAAAATAAGTCAGAGAAAGACAAATGCCATATGATTTCACTCACATGTAGAATTAAGAAACAAAACAGATGAACATAGAGGAAGGGGTAAAAAAAAAAAAAAGAGAGAGGAAACAACCATAAGAGACTCTTAATGACATTGAGAATAAACTGCGGGGTGATGGAGGGAGGTGAGTGGGGAATGGGCTAGGTGGGTGATGGGCATTAAAGAGGGCACTCGTTGTGATGACCACTGGGTATTGTATGTAAGTGATGAGTCCTTGAATTCTACTCCTGAAACCAGAACTGCACTGTATGTTAAATAACTAGAATTTAAATAAAAATTAAAAAAAATAGTTTGCTGAGAGAAGGAATTTGGTACAGAAAAACAGATTAAATAGATAAGATATGTTTGGATGCATGTGTACAGCTGTGTGTGTGTGTGTGTGTGTGTGAGAGAGAGAGAGAGAGAGAGAGAGAGAGAAAGAGAGAGAGAGACTGTTAGGGAACTTCAAATGAAGACTTTTTCTTTGAATATGTCTAGGTATCTCTCTCCTGTAAGATCCCCAAAGAAAAAAGGATCAACTATACGTGTAAATTCTACTGCAAACACAGAGGCACAAGCAAGCTCAGCCTTCCAGACTCAGAAGCCATTGAAATCTACCTCCCTTTCACTTTTTTACAAGAAAGGTTAGTAGATGATTATTTTCAAGAAGAAGGACTCTGGAACCTGGCTGTGACTGGGTTCAAATCATGGCTCTTCTGCTTACTAGGTGTGACCTTGGCAAAGTCACTTAATATCTCTATGCCTCAGTTTCTTCATCTATAAAGTGGAAATGATAATAATAATAATAATCTATTTTGTAATGATAATAACCTACCTTATAAGATTTTTGAGTTAATTAAATGAATTAATACATAAAATGCTTCAAAAGTGCCTAGCACATAGTTAGCACTCAGGTGTTGTTATTGTTGCTGCCGCTGCTTTTGTCAGGCTTTCAAATTTATGTTTGGAAATATTTACCTGTGACATAAGTCTTGCTGTGCAGGTGTGTATGTAGAGTTAAGATTGTACAGTGTGCTGTAGTCTAATGTAGGCACATCTCCCGGTAATTAGGTTGTGCAGCCTCTCTGATTATGTGTGTATGAGGTGGAGCAGGCATGTATGTGTATATACAGCTGACCCTTGAACAGTGTGGGGATTAGGCGTGCTGATCCCTCCATGCAGTCAAAAATCCACATATAGCTTTTTGACTCCCCAGAAACTTTACTAATAGCCTACTGTTGACTAGAAGCCTTACCAACAGCATAAACAATTGATTAACACATATTTTGTTATATGTATTATATACTGAACCCCTTACAATAAAGTAAGCCAGAGAGAAGAAAATGTTATTAAGAAAATCATAAGGAAAATACATTTATAGTACTATCCTGTATTTATTGGAAAAAAAATCCATGTATAAGTGGACCCTCTTAGTTCAAACCCATGTTGTCTAAGAGTCAGCTGTATGTGCAGGTGCACACCCACTGAAGCTCTCTGAAGGGACATGAAAGGCCAGATTCCTCTGTGAGAAATCTTTTTTCTGATTTTATTCAAGTCAGAAGAGTTTTATAGGCATGTTGTACGAAAACTCTTAAGTTAGAGCAGTGTTTCCAGAGTGTGGTCCTCAACCAGCAGAATCCACCTTACCTGGAAAGTTGTAGAAAGGAAAATTTTTGTTTAGGCCCCATCTTAGAACTAGTCAATCAGAAACTCTAGGATGAAGTGCAAAAAAAAAAAAAAAAAAAAAAAATCCTTATTTTAACAAAACTTCAAGGCAAGTGAGAACCACTGGGATAGTTAACTAAAAAATTCTGATTACTTTATGCAAGTCTTTGAAAGGTACATTTAAAACAAGAGTCATTATATTTAAAGTAGATGGGAAAAAAATTCAATTTTGTGGATTCCTTTTCTCCAGACCTATATCCCAGTAGTATTTTTATAGACTTTCTAAATAAATCTTATGTTAGTATTCAAGCATTATTTTGCCTTCTACATACCTAGCTCTGTACTAGGACTAGGGGTTACTTATTCTTAAAATAGTGGTAGAGGTGAGGTTACTGTTCAAATGCTGTTTAGTATTGGAGGGAATGCAAACTGGTGCCATCACTCTGGAAAACAGTATGGAGCTTCCTCAAAAAGTTAAAAATAGAGCTACCCTGCAATCCAGCAATTGCACAACTAGGTATTTACCCAGAGGATACAAAAATACTAATTTGAAGGGATACATGCACCCCAGTGTTTATAGCAGCATTATCTACAATAGCCAAACTGTAGAAACAAACCAAGTGTCCATTGATTGATGAATAGGTAAGAAAGATGCGGTATAAATATGTAATGGAATATTACCCAGCCATAAAAATGAATGAAATCTTGCCATTTGCAATGATGTGAATGGAGCTAGAGTATTAGGCTAGGTGAAATTAGTCAGTCAGAGAAAGACGAATACCATATGATCTCACTCATATGTGAAATTGAAGGAACAAAACAGATGAACATAGGGGAAGAAAAAAGGGAAAATCAAGAGACAGACTCTTAACCTATGGAGAGCAAACTGATGGTTACCAGAGTGGGAGGTGGGTGAAATAGGTGATGGGGATTAAGGAGGGCGTTTGTGATGAGCACCGGGTGCTGTATGGAAATGATGAATCACTAAATTCTACACCTGAAACTAACATTACACTGTATGTTAACTAACTGGACTTTTAAATAAAAACTTGAAAAAAACAAAAAGATGAAATGCTGTTTAATGGCATTGTGGTTATAACAATTTAGTATTTTGAAAAATCCACTTGTAATTCAAAATGAAAATAAACATGACTAATTCCCCTTATCTCTGCAGTGTACCGACTAGCATATCTTCGACTAAATACCCTGTGTGCACGCCTTCTGTCTGACCACCCAGAACTAGAACACATCATCTGGACCCTTTTTCAGCACACACTGCAAAATGAGTATGAACTCATGAAAGACAGGCATTTGGATCAGGTAAGAAAATAATGCACTTCACCTCTCTTCTCCTACTTATTTGTTAACTGTGTACTCATTTCTTAAAAGATTAGATTCAAATGAGAAGCTAGATCAATTTAGCAGACTTAATATATATGCATTTGTTGGCTACCTTTTATAATTTTGCTGTAATTCTTAGAGCTTTAGAGCTTGAGAGTATTTCAGTAACTTGTTTAATGACATAAAAGATCTTATTTACAAAAATCATTGAAAAACTGTTTATTGGGGGTTTTAGGTCTTGTGGTAAACTAGATTTCATGTTAGTATGGAAAAAGCATGAGACTTGAGAACAAGTTTATCTAAAACAATGCCTATTGAATGAATGAATGAATGAACAAACTAACAAGTGAATGACTTAATTTACAGAGAATGATCTCTTATATCTTCCTTTTTCTTCTCTATATGCAGAATAATAAGAATTTTTTTTGGTTAACAGCTTATTGAGATAAAATTCACATACCATACACATTACCGATATAAAGTGTACAATCCAGTGGTTTTTAGTATATTCATAGAGTTGTGCAACCATCACCAAAATCACTTTTAAAACATTTTTATCATGCCAAAAAGAAATGCCATACCCTTCAACACTCACCTCCTGTTCCCCTACTTCCTCCAGACCCAGGCAACACTGATCTTTATATGTCTGTAGATTTGTCTGTTTCAGGACACTTTATATAAATGGAATGATATAATATGTTGTCTTTTGTGCCTGTCTTCTTTAACTTAGTGTGTAATGTTTTCATTGTTCATCTGTGTTATAGCTTGTATCAGTACTTCATTCTTTTTATTGCCAAATAATATTACATTGTATGGATATACCACATCATATTTATTTGTTCATCATTTGGTGTACATTTGTTTTCTACTTTTTGGCTATTATGAATAATGTTGCTATGAACATTTATGTACAAGTTTTGTGTGGATATGTTTCCAGTTCTCTTGGATATATACCTAGAAGTAGAATTGCCAGGTCATATGATAACTCTATGTCTAACCTTTGAGGACTGGCCAGATTGTTTTCCAATATATCCACACCATTCTGCATTTCTACCAGCAGTGTATGAGTTTCCAGTTTCTCCACATCCTCACCAGCCTCTTATTTGCTTTTTTGATTATAATCATCCTAGTATAGAGTGGTATCTAGAGTGGTTTTAATTTGAATTTCCCTGATGCCTAATGATAATGATTGAGACTCTTTTCATGTGCTTATTGGCCATTTATATATCTTCTTCAGAGAAATATCTACTCAGATCATTTGCATATATTTAAATTGAGTTGTCTATTTATTATTGAGTTATAAGTGTTCTTTATGTAGTCTACATAAAAGTCCCTTATTTCATATGATTTGCAAATGTTTTCTCCAGTTCTCTGAGTTGTCTTTCCACTTCCTTGATGGTGTCCTTTGAGGCACAAAAGTTTTTAATTTTGATCATGTTCCGTTTATTTTTTCTTTTGTTACTGCTGCTTTTGGTGTCAGATCTAAGAAACCATTGCCAAATCAGAGATCATGAATATTTATCCTTGTTTTTCTCCAAGAGTTTTATACTTTTAGCTTTTACATTTACATTTTGATTTATTTTGAGTTCATTTTTGTGTATGGTGTGAGATAGGGGTCTAACTTCACTCTTTGGTATGTGAATACTACTTGTTCCAGCACCATTTCTTAAAAAGTCTTTTCTTTCTCTGTTGACAGTTGTCAAAAATCAACTAACTGTTTATGTGTAAAAGTTCATTTCTGGTTTCTTAATTGTACTCCCATCGATCTATAGGTCTCCTCTTATGCCGGTGCAACACTGTCTTAATTACTGTAACTTTGTAGTAAATTTTGGAATATGGAAGTGTGGGGGCGCCTGGGTGGCTCAGTCAGTTAAGCATCCGACTCTTGATTTCAGCACAGGTCATGATCTTGGGGTCATGAGATGGAGCCCCACTTGGGGCTCCATGCTCAGCAGGGAGTCTGCTTGAGATTCTCTCCCTCTCCCGCTGCCCCTCCCCCACTCGCACACACACTCTTGTGTGCGCCCTTTCTCCCTAAAATAAATAAATAGATACATCTTTAAAAAAAAAAATAGGGAAGAAATTTTGCTCTTCTTCAAGATTTGTTGTACTATTCTGAAGCTTGCATTTCCATATGAATTTTAGGATCAACTTGTCAATTTCTGCAAAGAAGCCAACTGGGATTTTGATAGGGATTATACTGAATCATAGATCAATTTGACGAGCTCTCTTATCTTAACAGTATTAAGTATTCTAGCCCATGCACATGTGATATGATGTCTTTCCATTTATTCAGATGTTCTTCAATTTTTTTCAGTTATGTTTTAAAATTTTCAGAGTTACAGTCTTGTTATATTAAATTTATATGCCTCAGTATTTTATTCCTTTTAACACTGTCATAAATGGAATTGTTTATTTAATTTCTTGTTTGCATTATTCATTACAAGTGTGTAGAAATACAGTTAATTCTCATATATTGATCTTGTTATCCTGCAGTTTTGTTGAAGTAGTTTATCAGTTCTAATAGTTTTTAGTGGATTCCTTAAGATTTCCAATATATAAGATCATATTATCTTCAAATAGAGATAGTTTCACTTTTTCCTTTTCAATCTAGATGACTGTTATTTCATTTACTTGTCAAATTGCTCTGGTGCAGAACCTCCAAAACAATGTTGAATGAAAATGGTGAGAAGGGGCGTCCTTGTCTTTTTCCTGGTCTTAGAGGAAAGCATTCAGTCTTTCACCATTAAATGTATTGTTAGCTCTGGAGTTTTTGTATATGCCCTTTATCAAGTAGAGAAAGCTCCCATCTATTCCTAGTTGCTTTTATCATGAAAGTGGGGGCTGAATTTTGTCAGATGCTTTTTCTGTATCTATTGAGATGATCATTGTGGTTTTTCCCCTTTTATTGTATTGATAAGTGGTATATTACATGAATTGATTTTCAGATGTTAAACCAACCTTGCATTTCTGGAATGAATCCTGCTTGATCGTAGTATATAATACATTTGATGTGCTGCTGGATTCAGCTTGTTTTTGTCAAAGATGTTTAACAAAGATGTTTAACATCTATAATCATAAGAGATAATGGTAATTTTCCTCTGATGTCTGGTTTTAATACCAGAGTACTACTATCCTCACAGAATTAATTGGGAAGTGTTCCCTCTTCTAATTTCAGAAGAGTTTATGAAGAATTGGTATTGATTCTTTTTTAAAGGTTTGGTAGAATTCACCAGTGAAGCTGTCTGGGCCTGGACTTTTGTTTACAGATAGTTTTGGATTATTAATTCAAGTTCATATTTTCTGTTTCTTCTTTAGTAAGTTTTGGTGGTTTGTGTCTTTCCTTAAAATTTTCCGTTCCATCTTAGATACCTGTTTTGTTGGTATGCAGTTGTTCATAAAGCTCCCTTATAATCCCTTTATTACTGTAATGTCAGTAGTAATGTTCCCAATAAGAATGTTATTTTCAGCAAACAGTGAATTAGTGTATAAGGGTATAACCTCCAAATATGTATATTTTACAAGAGTACATTTGGATGTATAAATTCTAGTATGTTGTATTTTAAAAGTAGGCACTCATTGCCTTATACTTTTCTACAATATAGAAAGAATGTAGTGCTAAGGATTTCTAAAGAGATTAGGTATGTGAAATCAAGATTTTTGCGGAGAGGTACCTTAGGAAAAGAACTGAAGTAGGAGAAAAATGTGAGTTAGCAAAAAAGATACTAGATGGTGTTCTGAATGGGAAGAATAGTAGAATTGGGGCTGGTAGGGTGCTGAGCAAGGGATGATGAGTAGCTATTCTTGGCAATAGTAGATATGAGCAGAATGTTGCAGAGATATGAGTACTTAAATTTGGCTATCAAATTCATACAAATGAAGAAAGTTTGATTTTTTTCAATTTGTAGGGAATCATTTCAAATCTTATTTTTACATTAAAAATAATCTTTTTATTGAAATATGCATATAAAAACATCCATTTATCATGAGGATACATCTTAATGCAAATTCATCAACTGAACTCATCTGTGTAACCTGCATCCAAATCAAGAACATTACCTACAATACAAAGACTCTCTCCTGCCCCCTTCCAAGCCCCTTACCACCATCGCCAAGTATATTTAATATTATTTTATCTGATAGTTTGAACCTTTGACACAACTGGCTTTTTTTTAAGTGCTAGTTACACAGTTAACTGATTCCAGTTTCAGCTTTTCTGGGAAAAATCTAAGGAACAGGGGTCAAAGTTAGGGTTATTTACAAACCAGATGATCAGTTCTAATAATCAAGATTTGACTTTTGCATTTTGTTCTTTAAACACAGTTTGGGTTAAACACTTCACATCACCTTTCAAACTGAGCTCAGAATGGGAAAAGATAATCCTGTAGAACTTAAATTTCCATTTTTTGAAACTAAAAGAAAGATAACAGTACTTTTTAGAGCACAACTATGTAACAAAATTCTGATATTTTTATATCACATTAATTTACTAGATTATGATGTGTTCCATGTATGGTATATGCAAAGTGAAGAATATAGACCTTAAATTCAAAATCATTGTAACGGCATACAAGGATCTTCCTCATGCTGTTCAGGAGGTAGGTAATCTTCCATGGTAAGATTTTTTTTGATATATCCATATCTATAATATGGATAACGTAAGTCATTAATTAGATCATATATTCTGACCTCATTATGTAAATTCATGTATGAATTTTTTTACCTTTATATTACTGGTTAATTATTTGTAACTAAATGGAATTAGAAAGTTAAAGCACTTTAATATCCAAATTCATATGATAAAGTTAATAAGGAATACTGCATCCTTACAATAAACAGGATATTTGTAATAAATTTTTACATGTATATATACTTAAAAAAAATCTGTGACATTTTACTTCTGGTAGAGCAGCTATAATCCAAACCTAAGAAGACTTTTTCAGATTATTTTTTCCTATGTAATATGTGATTCTTACTGTTAAAAAATAATATGATCTATTAAAAAAGAAAATGTAAAGAGATTTTCATTTAACAGGTGTTTTTATTCTTCTTCCTCAGACATTCAAACGTGTTTTGATCAGAGAAGAGGAGTATGATTCCATTATAGTGTTCTATAACTCGGTCTTCATGCAGAGACTGAAAACAAATATTTTGCAGTATGCTTCTACCAGGGTATGTTGGAAGTATCCTTTGATTGGGAAAATCTAATTATAAAATGGATCTTACTAAAACATTAAAAAAATAATCTACTTTTTGTTTTTGCCCTAGCCCCCTACCTTGTCACCAATACCTCACATTCCTCGAAGCCCTTACAAGTTTTCTAGTTCACCTTTACGGATTCCTGGGGGGAACATCTATATATCACCCCTGAAGAATCCATATAAAATTTCAGAAGGGGTGCCAACGCCAACAAAAATGACTCCAAGATCAAGGTTTGTGTTTTCTCCTAAGGGAAGGGGCAGAGAATAAGAGGGGGTTATTTTGATCCAAGCACAAAAATATAAAGCTTTCTTCACTTAAAAAATATTTATTTACGTTAAGTGACATGATAGAAATTTGGCCGGAAAGAAAAATGATCTTTTTACTTAAGTGGGTTTACAAATTTAGTCCTCAACTTTCCTGGTTGCTGGGGTCTGTTCTTTTGTGAACAAAGAACAATTTTTGTAGTAGGTTTAAAATCATTTTCATATTTTTTGTAAGCAGCCAGTCTGCTAAACAAAGTAGATTACTTTTGTTTAAGAATTTTTATTCTGTAGTTTTATTGAATGTCCTGTAAACTCTGTGAACCTGTTCATCTTGCTTTGTTATAAAAATGTGGATGACTGATTAAATGTAGATGACTAAATTAAGTCTTTAGAAGTCCATCCTAATTCTGCCTGTAGCTTCCTTACATTACCTAGGGCAGGTGTCATGTCTACTTCGGAAGGGTGCTGTGGATTAGGGAGATGATGAGTATGAAGCTGTTTTAAATTCCTAGATGAAAGGTTCTATGCAACTACAAATCATTATATTATCTTCCACATCCAACCACAAGTGCTTTGTGGCTTTGAAGTGCTTCCATTGACTTATTATATGTTATCATGGGCTGTTTGAAACTGACCTTATTTGTACAGAGTGGTAGGAAGATTAGCTAGTACAGTTAATGTCTCATCTCCTCAAATTGTCAGCTCATAGAGTTATACTTAATGGGCAAGAAAAACAAACAGGGGAGGGGAGATATTAGCCTTTTAGAAAACATTTGTGTGGGGTGTTTAATTATGTAAATAATGCATACTCATGGTAAAAATTTGAAACTCTACAGGAAGAGATAAAGTAGAAAATAATTGGCAAGTGATATAAATCCTCTTGCGCACCCCTGTACCATCTTTTATTTAGTGTTCTTATAGTATCTGTGTATGATATCTACAACTTACATTCTAAGTTGCTAAGATAATACACCATGTATTTTTAATTTACACAGTCCCATATTGCCACATGAAAATGTGTACTTAGGTAATGATAATTGATCCATATTATGCTTACGATGATGGCTACTTGCTGAACTTAGTGAAATCACTTCTCGTTGAGGTTCTTCAAAAAAAATCATATTCTCAAAGTCTTGATAAATCATTGATCAGGCATTAAGAGAGCATCTTAACATTCTATTTATCCAGCATATTTAGATATTAATCAAATATATATAGAATGACGTCCACTTATCAAGGAATTGGAGTACAATAAAATATATCTACTAGTTCCATGTGCATATGATCAAATCCTTGTTATGTGAGGCTAATGCTGTTTTTCAGCTTTATTATTAAAAACAATTACATGGTTCACTCATGGCAACCACAGATTCAAAATCTATGATATATACACAAAAAATAAAGAGAAAGATAGCCAAACAAACTCTAGGAACTCATCAATCCCAAAGGAAAAGAGCAAGAGAAGAGGAAAGGAACAGAGAATAACTACAAAAACAACCAGAAAACAAGGAACAAAATGGCATTGAGTACATACCTATCAATAATAACTTTAAATGTAAATGGCCTAAATGCTCCAGTCAAAAGATATAGGGTGGTGGAATGGTTAAAAATACAAGCCTCCTATATGCTGCCTACAAGAGACTCACCTTAGATGTAAAGACACATAC
The DNA here is from genome assembly GCF_037043125.1 of Eumetopias jubatus. Classification (NCBI taxonomy): domain Eukaryota; kingdom Metazoa; phylum Chordata; class Mammalia; order Carnivora; family Otariidae; genus Eumetopias; species Eumetopias jubatus. The sequence goes on along the minus strand of NW_028274809.1, from coordinate 136,322,374 downwards.
AGACTGAAAGTGAAAGGTTGGAAAAATATTTACCATGCAAATGGAAGCGTGAAAAAAAAAATAGGGTAGCAACACTTACATCAGACAAAATAGACTTTATTTATTTATCTATTTATTTATTGGAAATTGACTTTTAATAATGAAGTAAGGGACTTGCACCGGGTGGCCAGGTGTCCTGCACCAGGGCCTGGGCTGGCTCCACACGGTGCTGCTGCAGGGGCTGTCACTGCCGCTTGCTGGCCGCCTTGCTGGCAAGGTCTTTGGCCTTCTCTGTGGCTGCCAGTGCTGTCTCCTCCACCTTCTCCTGGCTTCCTTGGCTGTCTCAACGAGGGTTTTGGAAGGGGCCTCACCTTGCAGCTTGGCCAAGATGTACTCAAGGCCCTTCACAGTCTTGGCCACGCTGCTTTTAAACCCTGCAAGACCAAATTCCTGGACAGCTCAGGAGACACCAAATAAGCTAGAGGAGACCCAGGCTTCCAGCGGATTGCGGTCCAGCCGCTGTTATCAGCGTTCACATGGTACACACATCGTTCTGCCACCACCGTCAGCCCGGCGTGGTTGATGAACCAGGTGAAGGTGGACATGGTCTGGTTCTGTGGGTCCACAATAGAATCCTCCAGGATGTACCCCGAATGAGCAACATGGGCAGGAAATAGTCACTCGGCCCATTGGGGCATCCTGTTGGTCTTGGTCAGGACACGCCAGGACAGGAGTTTCTGGTCCGGCATCACCTCCTGGTGCACTGTGTCTTTTGTCAAGACTTGTTTGCTATAGGGATTCAGGTACCACTGCCAGAAGATAGCGAACACTTGGTCCCAGGACCTCCGGATGCTCTGGCCCAGGGAATACTTCACCATCGTCCCGGCCAGGGTGGGCTCAGCACCCGCGCAGCATCAGAGCTACGAAGCCCGCGGGTGATGGGGGGGGACGCAGAGGCGGGACCGGGACTCAGCGCACGCCCCGCCAGGTTCGCAGCTCAGTCACCACCACGCTGGGCCCAAGCAGCCGGAGCCGCCATGAGTTGTCGGGCCGGGTGCAACTCCAAAATAGACTATAAAACAAAGACTGTAACTAGAGACAAAGAAGAGTATTACATAATGATAGAGGGAGCAATCCAGCACAAGGATGTAACATTTGTAAGTATCTACGGACCAAACACTAGAGCACCTGAATTCATAAAGCATATATTAATGGATATAAAGAGAGAAATTGATGGTAATACAATAATAGTAAGGGACTTTAACACCCCACTTACATCAATGGATAGATCATTCAGGCAGGAAATCCATAAGGAAACAGTGTCTTTGAATGACACTTTCCAGCAGATGGACATAACACATATAGCACATTCAATCCGAAAACAACAGAATACACATTATTCTCAAGTGCACATGGAACATTCTCCAGAAAGGATCACAGATGAGGCCACAAAACAAGCTTCAATAAATTTAAGAAGATTGAAATCATGCCATGCATGTTTTCCAATCACAGCAGTATGAAACTAGAAATAAATCACAAGAAAAAAACTGGAAACAAGCATGTGGAGATTAAACAACATGATACTAAACAACCAGTGGGCCAACAAAGCAATCAAAAAAGAAAAAAAATTCATGGAGAGAAATGAAAATGAAAACAAAATGGTCCAAAATCTGGGATGCAGTGAAAGCAGTTCTAAGAGGGAAATAATATAGCAATACAGCCCATCTCAAGAAACAAGAAAAAGTTCAAATAACATAACCTTACACCAACAGGAACCAGAAAAAGAAAAACAAAGCCCAAGTTGAGTAGAAGAAAGGAAATAATTAAAGATCAGAAATGAATGACATAGAGACTAAAAAAATAGTAGAAAAAAAATTAATGAAACCAAGAGCTGGCTCTTTGAAAAGATAAACAAAATTGGTTATCCCTTAGCTAGACTCATCAAGAAAAAAAGAGAAAGGACCCAGATAAAATCGGAAAGGAAAGAGAAGTAACAATTGACATCACAGAATTACAAAGGATTATAAGAGACTACTACAAAAAATTGTATGCCAACAAAATGGACAACCTAGAAGAAATGGATAAATTCCTAGAAATATAGAATTTTCCAAAACTGAATCAAGAAGAAATAGAAGACCTGACTGACTTTTAGTAATGAAATTAAATCAGTAATCAAAAAATAATCGTTCAGGCAGATGCATTCACAGGTGAATTCTACCAGACATTTAAAAAAGAATTAATACCTATTCTCCTCAAACTATTCCAAAAATAGAAGAGGAGGGAAAGCATTTATAAGGCCAGCATTACCCTGATACCAAAACCAGACAAATACCCCGCAAAAAAAAAAAAAAGAAAACTATAGGCCAATATCCCTGATAAACATAGATGGAAAGATCCTCAACAAAATATTAGCAGACTGCATTCAACAATATATCAAAAATATCATTCACCATGAGCAGGTGGGATTTATTCCAGGGGTGCAAGGATGGTTCAATATTCACATATCAGTGTGATATACCACATCAACAAAACGAAGGATAAAAAATCATATGATCATCTCAATAGATGTGGAAAAAGCATTTGACAAAACTCAGAATCATTCATGATAAAAACTCTCAACAAAGCAGGTTTACAGGGAACTTACCTCAAGATAATAAGGCTACATATGAAAAACCCACAGCTTATCAACATGTATCCCACATGATAACATCATGGTGAAAAACAGAGCTTTTTCTCTAAGATCAGAAATAAGACAAGGATTTTCACTCTTACCACTTTTATTTAACATAGTACTGAGAGTCCTACTCATAGCAATCAGAGAAGGAAAAAAAAATGAGAGGCATCCATATTGGTCAAGAAGAAGTTAAACTGTCACTATTTACAGATGACATGATACTATACATAGAAAATCCTAAAGACTCCACCAAAAAACTACTAGAATAAATGAATTCAGTAAAGTTTCAGGATACAAAATTAATGTACAGAAATCTATTGCACTTCTATACACTAATACTGAAGTAGCAGAAAGAGAAATTAAGAAAACAACACCATTTACAATTGCATCAAAAAGAATAAAATACCTAGAAATAAACTTAACCAAAGAGGCAAATGACCTGTATCTGAAAACTATAAAACACTGATGAAAGAAATTGAAGATGACACAAACAAATGCAAAGATATTCCATGTTCATGGATTGGAAGAATTAATATTGCTAAAAGGTCCATGTTTCCCAAAGCAATCTACAGATTCAATGCAATCCCTACCAAAATACCAACAACATTTTTCACAAACTAGAACAAATAATACTAAAATTTGTATGAAACCACAAAAGACCCCAGATAGCCAAAGCAATCTTGAAAAAGAACAAAACTGGAGGTTATCCCAGGTTTCAAGATATACCTCAGAGTTGTAGTAATCAAAAGAGCATGGTAGTGGCCCAGAAATAAACACATGGTTCAATGGAACAGAATAGAGAGCCCAGAAATAAGCTAATGATTATATGGTCAATTAATCTATGCCAAAGGAGAAGGGGGGAAAGGTAGTCTCTTTACTAAATGGTGCTGGGAACACTGGACAGCTACATGTAAAAGAATGAGAGTGGACCACCTTTTAATACCATACACGAAAATAAACTCAAAATGGATTAAAGACCTAAATGTGAGACCAGAAATCCTAAGACTGTTAGAAGACATCATAGGCAGTAATTTCTCTGACATCAGCCATGGCAACATTTTTTCTAGGTATGTCTTCTAAGGCAAGGGAAACAAAAGCAAAAATAAGCAAGTAGAACTACATCAAAATAAAAAGCTTCTGAAAAGCAAAGGAAACCGTCAACAAAATGAAAAGCAACCTAATGAATGGGAGAAAATATTTGCAAACCACATATCTGATAAGGAGTTAATTTGCAAAATTTATAAAGAACTCCTATAACTCAATAGCAAACAATCCAATTAAAATGTGAGCAGAAGATCTGAATAGACATTTTTCCAAAGACGACATATGGATGGCAATGGACACATGAAAAGATGCTCAAAATCACTAATCATCAGGGGAATGCAAATCAAAACCATAGTGAGATATCACACCTATAGAATGACTAGAATAAAAAAGGCAAGAAATAAGTGTTTGTGAGGATGTAGAGAAAAAGGAACCCTCACACACTGTTGGTGGGAATGTAAATTGGTGCAGCCAACTATGAAAAACAGTGTGGAGGTTCTTCAAAAACTTAAAAATACAAATACCATATGATACAATAATTCCACCATTGGGTATTTACCCAAAGAAAGTGAAAACAATAATTTGAAAAGATACATGCACCCCTATGTTTACTGCAGCATTATTTACAATATTTAAGATAAGGAAGCAACCTAAGTGTCCACTGATGTATGAATGGATGAGGAAGATGTGATATATGTATATATCTAGATATATATACATACACATACATACAAGGGAATATTATGCAGCCACTAAATATATATACACATATATATAAAAGGATATTATGCAGTCATTAAAAAGTATAAAAGCATGCCATTGGAGACAACATGAATGGACCTAGAGGATGTAACACTAAGTGAAATAAGTCAGAGAAAAACAAATACCATGTGATTTAAAAAAGATTAAACAAAAACCAGAATCAGACCTATAAATACGAAGAACAAAGTGATGGTTGCCAGAGGGCAGGGTAGGATGGACAATATGGGTGAAGGTTAGTGGGAGATACAGGCTTCCTATTGTGGAAGGAATAAGTCATGGGCAATAAGAGGTACAACATAATGAGTAGTGATACTAGTGATAATGGTCAGAGATACTGCGGTAATGATGTATGGTGACAGATGGTGGCTACACTGTGGCGAGCACAGCATAATATATAAACTTGATGAATCCCTCAGTTGTACACCAGACACTACTGTAACATTGTGTGTCAGCTATACTCAAATAAAAACAAAAGAACAGAAATTATATGGTTCAAACAAGGACAAGCAGACTAATAGATTTCCGATTCTAGGATATATGATAAGTAGACTTTACTATATATCAGTAGAGATCTTAATTAGAATTCTGATTACTAATACTGTAATTTTTTGCTAATTGTTATGTGAGTTTTTAATGAGGAAATGTGAAATTTTAATTGATTACTTACCCATTGATTTACGAAGAATTAAGTATGGGTAAATTTAAAATTTTCCTTTACCTTCTTTAAATGCGGACGATGGCAGAATACGTTCTTTCAGACATGTAATTCTTTAAAAATCTAAGAGACCAGCTCAGTGTATGATTAGATTAGCACTGTTAGAATAAGCCCCTAATGACTGTAATTTTGTTGTGGTTCTAGGGTAGAGCAAACCTTTGATTTGGTATTTCTTATAGCTCAGAATGATATATGTTCATCTCTGCACGGTTATATATGATCTTCATTACTAATTTGTATTTTATCTTGACAGAATCTTAGTATCCATTGGTGAATCATTTGGGGTGAGTATTTTCTTTCTATGAAGTATAAGGGTGTACACTGTAACCATAAAAGAAATTGTAGATTTCTACAACTTGAATTGACAAATACTATTATTCAGACACCTCAGCAAGGCATGTTGCATAGAATTTAGAAGATAGATCGATAGCAGATTTATTTTCAAATCAAATTTAATTTCAAGTTATACTCATAATTGGTGGTTTTCTAAACATCCTTTGAGATTATATAATATGTTACATATATTTTTCTAAGCCGGCAGTTCCTTGTCACTTGGAGCCACTCATTACTCACAAATGGCATCTTGCTTCCCTCAGAACAAGAAGAAAGAGACTGAAAGAGGGAGGTATAGAGCAAAATGGAAAACACAGTCTTTTTGTAACTAATATTGGAAGTGATATGCCATCACTTTTGTCCTATTTTTGTCAGAAGCAAGTCACACTAGGTCAAACCCACACACTCGGGGAAGAGAGGATTACACGAATGTAAAAACTAGGAGGTGAGGATTAGTGAGACCCATTCTAGAGTCTGCCTACCCCACTGCCCCAAGTATAACTAGAGATAATAGTTTGTATACTGAAAGACTGGGTGTTGAAATGTATGTTACAAATAGCAAATACTGTGACATTTAGCTCAAGGTAGGCTGCAGCTGTCAGGCTTCACAAAGGACATGTGGAACCACGTAAGTAGGGTTGGATCTGGATACATATAGAGTAGTGGTCCTGAAACTTTTCTGCTTGAAATAACCTCTAAAAGAGTTGAGAAAATGTTATATGAACTTACATATTTTAAAGCTGATAACTAAAAATCTTACCATAAATTTAATACATACACAGGAATTTAGTTTCATATTATATATGTGCTCTAAACTTATTTCCATCAAAACCTGTTTTTGCATTTAATTGTTATTTTTTTATTTTTAGTTTTCTAAAGATTTTATTTATTTGACAGAGACACAGGGAGAGAGGGAACACAAGCAGAGGGAGTAGGAGAGGGAGAAGCAGGCTTCCTGCCGAGCAGGGAGCCTGATGTGGAGCTCGATCCCAGGACCCCGGGATTGTGACCTGAGCCGAAGGCAGATGCCTAACAACTGAGCCACCCAAGCACCCCTGCATTTAATTTTTAGAAAATTACCTCATTTAGGGGCACCTGAGTGGCTCAGTCAATTGAGCATCTGACTCTTGATTTCCACTCAGGTCCGGATCTCAAGGTTGTGAGATTGAGTCCTGCATCAGGCTCTACACTCAGCTTAGAGTCTGCTTGAGATTCTCTCTCTTTGGCTCCCTCGGCCCCTCCCCTGCTCACGAGCACGCACAGCCTTTCTCTAAAATAAATAAGTAAATAAAATCTTAAAAGAAAATTGCCTCATTTAATTTTTGGAAAAGAAAGCTTAATTAGTAAAGCTAAATCTCATTGTCAAATCAGTCAGTCAAATTGGACCTAATTTCTACTGATAGTCTGGTTTCACTTTTTAGTTCAGATGAACATACTCATACACATCCCTGAGGTAACCCCCTCATTCCAGTTCTAAAGTACATAAATAAGAAATAGAATTTTTCCATGTGCTTGTCCTTGGATGAAATAAGGTATTGTGTCCCATTTGGTATTTATTACCAAAGCTTGCTTTACGTTGCTGTGACAAGATTCTCCCTCAAGAGATACAGATCTCAAATCATCTCTAGTAATAATGACTCAAAATCTTTTGATATTTGATTTAAAAAACTATGAATTAGCATTTCAGTAAATACCTTGTCAGTAATGGTTTAAAATATATAAACTATATGACTTAACGTAATATTCATAAAGTGAGTATTCATAAAATTATGATTGACTAGACATTTCACTTCTTATTAGATTCTTGTGATATTCTCTCTGGTTATGCCCTCAAACAAACAAACAAACAAAACCCATAAGGTTCTAGAAAGCCATTCCAACTTTACATGCTTCTGAGAAGTAGCCCTGGTTTTATGTGTGGGTGAGTTCCAAAAATGAGGAACCAGGATTTTCAGAGTGGTAGTCAGAGTTGTTGGAGGAAGGGGAGGAGCCTCATAGGGAGAGACAGGAAGATATTTAATTGGGGCAGAGTTAGGTATAGTTACACTGATTCTAAGATTTTTCCATATCTCATTTGGTGCAATGAAGCAGAAAATTAATAAGGCAGATATTACCTCTGCCTGATTTTTTGATACCCCTCAAACTACAATTAAGGGTTGCTAACTACAAAATGCTGGCATTTAATGATTTAAAATAAATAATTCTGTAATTTGTAGACTTCTGAGAAGTTCCAGAAAATAAATCAGATGGTGGGTAACAGCGACCGTGTGCTCAAAAGAAGTGCTGAAGGCAGCAACCCTCCTAAACCATTGAAAAAACTACGCTTTGATATTGAAGGATCAGATGAAGCAAATGGAAGGTAGGAACAGTTGTTGAATGTTTTTCAGTAGCTGAGCTGGTCCCATGGGGAAGCCAGAGTGCCGGCTCTGCTCCTAACTTCCACCAAACCCTTTTATACCAATTTTATTTGGAAATTGTGAAGATTGCTCAAAAAAATAGGAATGTATCCCAAGCTTAACACCATTAAATCATATACTATCTACTGAAATTCATTGAACATATCAGATAATAACAATCTGATCTTTTTTTAATTTTTTTTTTTACAAAGCCATTGATTAAATTTTGTTATGATTCACATTAGATTTTTAAATGCTTACTCTTGAAAAAAAACTACGGTGTTTTATAAGAATCACTGACAAAATGCAAAAGATTATAAATTTGTGATGGTTTGTATTTTAGATGGTTTTATAAACCTCTGAAATTAAAAGCTACTCACTAAAATAAGAGTATAAAATAAGTCATTGCAACCACCATAGTTATTGAAAATTTGAGTTTTCCATTTATACATACACATTTGAAATATCTTCCCTTTTTTAAATCTGCAGTAAACATCTCCCAGGGGAATCCAAATTTCAACAGAAACTGGCAGAAATGAGTAAGTACTTATCATTTCACCCTACATAAATGAAACCATTATTTGTATTGCAAAAAGCCTTTTCATGCTTTAAAGGAATAAATACATTCAATTCCCTAAATTAGCACACTCGCTTATGCACTTAAAATGTAATCCAATCAAGAATGTACTCTTTACCCACAGACATTTGTGGATTAAATGTATGCTGCAAAATGAAGGTCATCTTTACCCTCTCTAAAATCTCTACTGCAGGAATACTAAGAAGTGAAACCACATTTTCAGCATGAATGGCTGTGGTTAGAAATACCTCAGGAGAGCAAAACTATGATGAGGAACTCTTTAAGAGCATTGGATATAGGGAAAGGTTTTATAAAATTAGCATATAGGAACATCATCATCCTTATTTGAAGAATAATTTTTTATTCTGTTATTGAACTTCTCTTGTTTGCAAGTTTTAAAACAATGTCAAACAAAAGTTTTCCATTACTGGAAATCAGAATTTTGATAGAGCTCCAGATCATTGTCAAATCATTTTTCAAGTTATGCAGAAAATGAGATTCCATCCCAAGCTACTCCAAGATGATACAAGATTAACCCAGGTAGAATAAATGGAAAGTACTTTAAGAGGAAGGCAGACACATACTGACCACCCCCCCGGGCTGTCCCAGGGACTAAGCTGTGGTAGGGAGTGTGACTTTTCCTGATGTTTCCTGATCATCTGCTGCCAGGCCCATCGACAGGAAGAATAGCTGGTCCTGGGAGAGAAGACAAGTACTTTGGAGATAATAAGATTTAAAAACTGTTATTCCTAGGTCATAAGACTTATCAGTAAGAACAATACCAGTTGAAATATGACTTTTTAAAAGGGGGCTTCTCTAAACATGTGCCCCTAAATACTAATTATTTAAATAATTAAATATGAAGTATTTAAAAGAATGCTTTTGATATTTTTAAACCATTACTATGTATATTATTTTGAAGAGAACAATTAACACTAACTATACCAAGAATTCACATGTTTTGGTTATAACGAATCTCTGTTTGGATTTTACTCCGACTGATCCACTTCTGTTTCAACCCTGAAGTAGTTGTGGCATTTCTGCTCAGAAGGTGAAAATAGACACAAAGTTTCTGACCAGAATGAGGCCCTGAAAACATTTGGAAGCATTTTGAAGCTCACAAATACGCATTTTACAAGGAGCAGAAAGCTGTAAAAAAATATGTATGCTTTCTTAGAGAAGAGTTCAGTTGCTGTGATGGGTACATTTTCCAGCTTGCGTCGCACTTGGCCGGCAGCGAGGTGAATTCCCGATGCCGATGCCTGGCTGGAGTTCAGGGCCTGGATGTGCCTGCAAACTGGAGAGAAGCAGCAGGAGTTTAAAACCCCAGGGCTAAGGAATTCTTCACTTTTCCTCAAAGAATGGCATTCAAACAAGACCATCACACAGTGCTAGATTGCGCAGAGGGGGAAGACTTAGAATTCGTCTTTTCTTTCTTTTCCAAGTGTGAATTTGTGCTTCTTTGAAATGAAAAGCTTCTGCCCACCACTAAAGTCAGTTAAGAATTTTTAAATAACTTAAAAGAAGTTTTCTGCTTTTGTCTACATTGTAGTTAATACTGTACTTATAAAATGTTTCCGTTGAAATTAAATGAGCCATGAGCTGATGGCTTTGCAAGGTGCCCCCAAGCACAAGGGGATTGCTTGCGTTGGGAGGAGTACCACTCCCTTCAGGGGACCATTCTGGGCCAGCCCGGCATTCTGCTCTGCCCCAGGGCCAAACTCAACCTCAGCATCTCTGCAGCAGTGGTCTGCAAAGTTGGGCACACCTGGGAGTATATGAGGCCACCTTTTGGGTACATAGAGAAAATATTAGAATCTCTATTTTTATCTCATCTGTTGTTCATGTTTGTTTGGGCTATGTGTGTTTTATAATTTAGACACAAACATAAATGGTATGCATATACACAGACAAGTTTAGTGGTACATGCTTGGAAAAGAATTCATGATAAAAAATTTGGAAGCCACTGCTTTGCCAGGCCCTGAACTCCCCCCCCCCATCGATTTGGCACAAGAGTAACATTTATGGCAGCCCTTTGTCAACTTACCTAGCGCCATCAGTGCTCTTGACATTTCTTCATCCTCTTTCCAGCATCTACCCGAACACGAATGCAGAAGCAGAAAATGAACGATAGCATGGATACCTCAAACAGGGAAGAAAAATGAGGGTCCCATGACCTCCGTGGGCACCGAGTACACCTCTGGCCTCATGGTCTCTCACAGATCCCACTGTGTGACTCTCCCAGGTTCCGTTTACGGCCGCATTAATACCTGTCTTCAGCTCTTCTGGTGGATATCCAGTGTGCGCACAGGCTTGCGTGTGGTGTGCGTGCAGGGGATTCCTAAGCCACTTGCAATGTCGTAGTCAGTAGAATATACTTGTTATTGCACAAGATTAAAAATCTTGTGTAAATACTGCCATTTAAATTTGTAGCGGATGTTTCCATTTCCAAAGTATAATTGCTCTGCTCTACAAATGGGAAGGATGCCCTGGGAGTGGTGGTCCGAACAACCCAGGCCTATTTGAGTACTTTGTCTTTTCTTGTGGCATATATGTGACGTTTGCTATTATTTTTATTAATTTATATTTATATATTTTTTTTAATTTAACATGAACGCCCTTAGAATATGTGTCCTGTCTTCCAAATGCAATTTGGCTGACTACTCCCCCTTCGCCCAAATGATCCTGAACTCTTCTAAAACAGATATTAGAAACTAGAAAAAAAAATCACTAATTTTTACACATTAGATTTTAGTTTACTAATGGAATCTGATGTACTGTGTGCTTGTTTTATAAATTTTAGTTTTTAAACACAAGCAGAAAACAAAGTATAAACAAATGATGTTGTCATACTACTGATACAGATTTCATACCTCAGGACTTGTAAGAATTTATTGATTCTTTTCTTCATCCAACCCATGCTTTAAAAATGAGGGTTATTAATAGTACTCTTGGTTTTTATACCATTCAGATCACTGAATTCAGGAAGTAACCATCTAGTACTTGGAAAATCAAGTGTTCAGCTAGAGCTTTGCTAGAGAGGGCCCTAAGACAGTATATCCCAAGTGCACTTTCTAATGTTTCTGGGTCCTGAAGAATCAAGATATAAAACAATTTTATTCCACAAACAGACTGTTAACTATAGGAGCCTTAATTTTTCTTTCTTAGAGGTTTGTCTAATTGCATCTCAGCAATTATTCTGCCCTCCTAAACTTGGGAAGGGGTTTTCTCTGGAATTGTACATGTCTTCCATGTATCTTTTGAACTGGCAATTGTCTATTTATCTTTTATTTTTTTAAGTCAGTATGGTCTAACACTGGCATATTCAAAGCCACATCATTTCTACTCGAAAATTGCAAGTAATCAAAGGTCTTTGGGTTAGGCATTCATGTTTCTATCTGGTTTTGTGCAAAAGCTTCAAATGAAAACAGCTGTGTTAGAAAAAGAGGCGCTTTCCCCTGACACCTAAAGGTGTATTTAAACTATCTTGTGTGATTAACTTATTTAGAGATGGTATAATTTAAAAATAGGTGATATTTAAGGTAGCATCAGCTAGCTTTTAGGAAAATCACTTTGTCTAAACTCAGAGTTCTTTTTAAAAAGAAATCTGGTCTTACTTGTTAGAAAATGAAAATTTATTTTGTGCTCAGTTAAGTTTCAAACTTATTTTTGGCAGTTATAACAAGGCACTAGGAAGCTTTCTCCCATTTCCTCATTAATTTTTGCATGAATATCATAAAAATCAGTTAGCTTTTAGGTCAAGGGCTACCATATTTCTGGATTTTTTGCTAATGAAAGCTCACGTTAGAGTTAGTGCCAGAATTTTAGGAACTTCAGAAATCCTGTATTGAGATTTCTTAAATAAGTCTTCAGATACTGCTTTTATCGCTTTTTTGTATTGGTTGAAACTGTACATTTAAAATTGCTATGTTACTATTTTCTACAGTTAATAGTTTGTCTATTTTAAAATAAATTAGTTGCTAAGAGTCTTAATGGTCTGATGTATTCTTTGTATCAAGTGCCTTAATGTTCTCTTCTATCTCTGAGTTCCCTTCTGGTGTCTCATCCATTCTTAACCTTTGATTAGCTTCATATGCTGATGATCCCCAAATTTATTTCTCCAGCCTGACCGCTTCATGGAGGTCAGAGCCCTCATAGCCAATAGAACTCTTGAGTCTCACTGTCTTCCCCCACCCCCTGAATTCTCAAAATAGAAACCAAAATCAACTAAAATACCTTGTTTCTGCCCTAGTCTTTCCCCATTTTACCAACCACTTACTTGGTCAAGCCAAAACACTAAGAGTCATTTATCTGCTTTTGTTGAGACCACTGTTTAGGACGTCTACCTGGTCCTCTCTTTCCTCTTTACCTCTCAGCTTAAGAGCCAAAATGATCCCTTTAAAATATAAATGGAGGGCACCTGGGTGGCTCAGTTGGTTAAGCGACTGCCTTTGGCTCAGGTCATGATCCTGGAGTCCCGGGATCGAGTCCCACATCGGGCTCCCTGCTCGGCAGGGAGTCTGCTTCTCCCTCTGACCCTCTTCCCTCTCGTGCTCTCTATCTCTCATTCTCTCTCTCTCGAATAAATAAATAAAACCTTTAAAAAAAAAACACATTTATAAAATATAAATGGATTCACATTGCTACTCAGGTATCCAGACTCCTTACCATGGCCCGGGAAGTGGCCTCTCTCTGCTTCTGCATCCTCTTCTCATGCTACTTTCTCCCTGCTCACTGTGCATTAGCCACGCTGACCTTTCCTCACAACCCTCTCCCTACCTCAGGCTTTTCTACTTGCTGTTCCTTCTGTCTGGAGTGCTCTTCCAAGAGAAGCTTGCATAGGTGGTTCCTTCCAGTCTTTCAGGGCACATCAGCTCAGAGGCCTGCCTTGACCACACAAGCTAAAACCCTTACTCTGTATCATCATGTTACTCTCCTTCAAAAGTGTAACAGCGTTTATCACCATCAGAAATTGCCTTAACATGCCTATTTTTTTTCAGATAGAATTGTAAGGCTTATTTATTAAATATGTCTTGAAGGATACATTCATAAAACAAATTGCATTCATGATTCTGCAGAAAGGACTTTCCCATTCATTGATTAATTCAACAATTTTTGAGCACATACTCTATGGTAATAATTTTAGATGAACATATATTAGACTTCCAAATAGCTCATTCTTTTTGCCAATATTAGGCATTAATCTTTCTTGAACACTGGGTATTGGCATAACCAGCTGCTACCGCTAATGTTAGATCTGCCTTAACATGCCTATTGTCTGTCTACTCATCCCTGCATCAACCTCCCTCCTCAGATGGGAGGCATCAGTCTGGCTGATCTCAGAGCTCTAGCACCTAGAAGAAGCCCATCTGTAGTCCAAAAAAAAAAAAAAATATTTTGCATATTTTTCCAAGTATATGGAAACAAATAATAAATGTTCTCTTCCTCTTTTAATATGTCATGTACTGAGTACCTACCATGTTCCAGGCACAGCTCTAAATGCGAGGGGTACAGCAATGGGTAAATAAACCTAAGATCCCTATCTCTGTGGAGCTTCCCATCTAATTGTAGTTTCAGGGACAGGGAACAAGTGAATAAACAATAGTGTGTCTGATTGTATTAAGCGCTGTGCAGAAAAACATAGCAAGGAGGATAGGGAGTGCTGATTGGAAAGGAACTTAAGAATGTAAAATAGGGTGGTCAGGGAGAGACTTCCTGAGATGACCTTTGAGCAAAGCCTGGAAAAGGCCAGGGAGTAAGTTGTACAATGGCGGGAAAACAGTCCACAGAGCAGAAAAGCCAGTGCTTGGAGGTGGCAATATGCCTGTGTGCTTGAGGAACAATAATAGCACGTCCGAGAAACAGAGATAGTCGTGAGACAAGGAGTGGGGAAGCAAGAATCTCTTCATCTCATACAAAGTGTGTGTGTGTGTGTGTGTGTGTGTGTGTGTGTGTGTGTGTGTGTGTGTATGTATTTTTTTTTTTAAGACTTTATTTATTTGAGAGGGAGACAGCGAGGGCAGGAACACAAGCAGGGGGAGTGGGAGAGGGAGAAGCAGGCTTCCCGTGGAGCAGGGAGCCCAATGTGGGGCTTGATCCCAGCACCCTGGGACCAAGACCTGAGCCGAAGGCAGACGCTTAATGACTGAGCCACCCAGACACCCTGTATGTATTAAAGGCCTTTCCTCCCAAACATCCCATATAGATATAGATATCACGAATCCACAGTCTTTTATCTGCAATTCTGAAATCTAAAAAGCTTAAAAACCCAAGTCAAGTGGTCTGTGTGTTTGGTGACAAAAGTCAACGTGGCATCAAAAGCGTATCTAAACTGACATAGAGCTGTTTACAGCCTTTATCCCACTTAGTAGGAATATTCTTGTTTCACTACAAAAATATTAATACATTGATTTTGGGAATCTAACCTCGGCCCTACTCAGGTATTACATATTATGCGGTATATGTACCATAGGTACTGAACTCCAAAAAAAAAGTATGAAACGTATCTGGTACCAAGGGTTTCAGGTAAGGGAATACCTCGAATTTAAGTAATATGATTTCTCAAAAACAGGATGGGAAGTGAAATTGTCTCCTCCCAGAACGGCCGCCTGTTTGTTGCTGAAGGAAGCAAGGCAAAGAGCTTAGGGCCGGAAAAGCAGCAAGCATACCTCAGCGGACTGTATTTTTGTTGGATGGGGATCTTACATGAAATGCATCTCTTAGGGCAAGGCAAAATCGAGCAGTCTTTATGACACTACAAGTTTTTAGTCTGGATGATAGAAAATTAATCACTTCAGAGATTTAGCGTTCTAGCAGTTAAAGCTCTTTATAGTAAAAAGGACAAGTTCAAATTCATTTATTTATTTACTCCTCATTACAGTTCTCAGGTGCAAATGGTGGGAGAAAAACCCTATCTACTAGTTCTACTGCCATCTGGATGATTTCAAAGAAACTTGCCTGTCAAAGCACCTTTTTGTTCCTCATTTTTGGACTGGTGTCCATGGCATTAGTAATGATTCATTCAGTAGAATTTTCCTTTGGACTAAATATGTATTTTACAGGACAACAGGAAACCTTGCCTTTAGAAATAGCAAATTTCTACCACAAGTATAGCATCTTACGTAGAAATATATCTTGATAACGCAGTATAATGTCTGAACGGAATTAAAACAAGCTCTTTTAATATGAAGCTGGGTATTCTCGGGAATCTTTTTCTGTGTTTGTTATTTTGGGAGTATACTTATATACTAGCACTGGCATATAAGACAATGACAATTTAATATGGAAGTTAAATGTATGCCACAGACCAACCTCACTTATTTCCTTGACAGAAAATGTCATGATTTCAACAGAATTGAGTGAGAGGAAATCAGTATGGTTTATGTGTTTATGCTTTGGCAAAGACTGAATTAAAAATAACAGGTATCATTTTTCATTTTTCTTTGCAATTTTCCCAACCCGTCTGTTGTAATATTAGCACGGGGAGGGCTAATAAGATAGACCAAAGAAACCCAAAACAAAACAAAAAACAAGACAAGACTATGTAGTTTATCATTGTTTCTTTTCATTATCACTGCTCAGGAATCCTGCCTCTAAATAGAAATCATGTTTGGTCCAGAATGGCAATTTCTTCAGGTCTCAGCTGAAGAACATTAACCTTTAGTTTTAAAAAGCATTAAATGATATCTTCACAAACCTCTGTTGGCGGGTGATGGTATTCCTATAAAATCTTAACCCTTCTCTGTGTAAGCTGTATTGGAATTATACCCGAAGCTCTAAATCATTGTACTTCCTTGTGTGAGCAGAGAGGAAACAGAACTGGAGAACAGAAAAACCTAAGATGAATTTATGTAAGATAAAGGATTTGTTAATCTCTGATGCAGTGTCATTATGATGAAAAAGGTACCTTTTCCCTCACATATCCCTAACTGAACAGCAAGGTTTCTGGGGCTCTACAAACACTCATCTGTTAGAAAGAAAGTGTTGTGATCCTTCATATAGGAGTGTTGATGGCAAGCCTATCCTCAAAGACCAGAGAGAAAGGAATGTATTTTTCAGGGATGTATCCACGGGACTCATCTGTCATCTCTCAGCTGGCCTAATTAGCCCTGTCTTGTGTGGAGTCCCAGATTTTAAGGGTTAAATAGTGATTTTCATACTTGGCTAAACATCAAAATTACTTGGGGAGTTTTTTAAATGTACTGAATTAGAATCCTTAAATCTGTATTTTGTAGAAGTTCCATAGATCATTCTATTGTACACAGAGATAAGAACTGAGAGACATAGCAGTGCAAATCTACACATAGCAAAGTTTAGAAAATCTGGGTAAGTCCATCCAGCCCTTTTGAGGAACTGGTACTCTGGAAGCATGGCTATTGACTCTGTGGCATTCGGGAAAGGGCAGGCCATTTCTCATGCCTAAATAACCTTACCTGTTCCCTTTGAGTGTTCCAATTTTTTTTCTAAAATTTTATTTATTTGAGAGAGAGCACGAGCAGGAGGAGTGGCAGGCAGAGGGAGAGGGAGAAGCAGACTCTGTGCCGAGCAGGGCGCCTGACGTGGGACTCGATCCTAAGACCCTGGATCATGACCTGAGCTGAAGGCAGACACTTAACCGACTGAGCCACCCAGACGCCCCGAGTGTTCCAATTTCTACGTGAAATGATTTCATAAAAGAAAGAGGCATCAAGAAGCTTCAGAAGACCCCGTCAGAAATAGACAAGAAAGGAAGAGGTTTCAGAAGAGCTCATGAGGATGGAAAGGCATGTCAGTGGCGCAGGAGGCTGAGGCAGGGAGCGTCAGCAACGCAGCCTGCAGCTGTCCAGCAGCCCGAGCTGATAGCTGTGGCCAATCCCACGTCGGAATGTTACTCTGCTAGATAAAATAGCACATCTATCAAATAATCAAAACAAATGGTATATATGGCTGACTTAAAATAACAAATAGCTGAATAAGACTACATAATTCTAAAAAGAGCATTCTGATTTAGAACTAGAGACATCCAGGCCACTTTGCCCCTACCAGCTAAGGTCTGCAAAAACAGATAAAAAGGAACTAAGGATTCAAAAGTGACCTCACTGGGGGTCCTGGGTGGCCCAGTCAGTTAAGTGTCTGCCTTCGGCTCAGGTCACGATCCTGGGGTCCTGGGATTAAGCCCCATGTGGTCAGGCTCCCTGCTTAGTGGGGAGTCTGTTTCTCCCTCTCCCTCTGCCTCTCCACCCGCTTGTGCGTGCACGGGTGCTCTCTCACAAATAAAGTCTTTAAAAAACAAAAACGAAGGTGACCTCACCAATAAAGAGCAGTCACGTTTAATAATATGAACAGTAATTATGTTATGTGCCATTTATGTTTTAGGATGGGCTTTGCTATGATACCTTATCTGAGTAGCTGCTTCCAAAAATAAGCTTTTATCAAATGGGTTTTTGTAAATCTAAGTGATGTCAGGTTGATATAATTTTGCCGCCCCTTAGGGATTAAAAAACCACACATTTGTCCTATTATCTGCAAATAAGCACTTTATTATCAAATGGTTCAGCATCAGAACAAGGTTTCTAATTCCAAAAGAGTTTTTCTTTACGTAATATATTGTGAAACACGTATCATATAGTGAAACCACGTATTAGAGGAATCTAACGCTACATCCTACATCCCGTTCCAGTTTCTTTCTTGCAGTTGGGTAACTTGTTTTGATCTAAAAAGTATAAATTTATCTCATTCTTGTTAATGCTGTCCATGAAATGCGTGAGATCCTTTTCAGCTAGCACTTCATAATTATTCTGTGCCAGGTTAAGAGAACTGTTTTATAGTGACATAAAAGTCAACTACAAGAGAAACGCATAACCATCTTTACTTACACAGGCAAATCTCTCTTAACACAAAAGGGAAAGACATAATGCAATTATATAAGGCAGATGAGCCCAGAAATAACATTCATTCAGAGACAATACTTCATATTCAATAATCCCATATGAGAAATTAATGACTCAGAGTAAACAGGAAATTAAAATTAGCCCTTGGGACTCTGACAATTATTTGCCAAGGCTGTTTGTGGATTTTAATTAATGCTCATAGTTAGTCACTATGACTCAGAACCAGTTACCAGAAGAATACGAACCTCACTTGTTACAGGCTATTTCAAATTTGTTTTTGTGCAAGTTATTCCTTCATCTAGTATCCCACAAATAAAGCTGTTCTAAGGGCATGCTTCAGATTTATAAGAAATTAACTGAGTGCCTACTTAGTATGGAAGGCGCTGTGCTGGATGCTGACAATATGTTATGACAGCATTCCTCGTCAAGCTTTCTGTGTGATACCAGCTTTTGAAAGAATGAAAATTTGGCTAGAATAGCATATACTTAGACCAATGTACCAAAAGTGTCCAACTTAAGTGACTCGAAAGAGGAAATGGTAAATAAGACATTTCAGTTTTTTTCCCTTGGGCTTAGTCACATCTGATCAGAGCACTGAATGCTTTCTACCGTCAACTTCAGATTTCAGCTGATGGGGCAGACTGACAACCGCCTTCTTTCGACAGAACGTAAGTATTCAGTCAAGGGTAGCTCATCATAAATACTATTAAGGAGAAGTTATTCTCTGGCTTTTGCAGGGAAAATGGAAATGCTAAAAATTATTTCTTGCAGGTGAGGATCAATTTTTAAAGGCTCCAACTCTGCTTGCTTTGCTGATAAAGTTCTTGAGAAGATCATGGTCCATTTCTGCAAAGCCTGAAGTCTGTGTTACTACAGTCAAATGGTTTATGCAAAACCTGAAGCAGAATTCTTCTAAATCCTAGGAATAACAACAAAAAATGTTTTAACAAATTTGTCTATCCCAATGCAATGCAACATCGCATGAAAATTCCAAAGACACAGGAAGGAAAAAGGATTTGAGAGCCAAGAGGAAGAGATGTCGGTACCGCACAAAACTGGGCGGCTAATGTGAGTCTATGCTTGTAAAAATTTAAGTAACACGGAGTAAAATATTCAAGTTCCTCCATGCCAGCCCACACAAAGAATCTTTCTCTTCTCAGAGATAGGCATAGGCACCATGTGTATGAATTCTTGAGACAGTATTTGCATTGTTCATTCCATTTGCAAAATACTCCACTTTTATATTCCCCTATAGGAGCTCAAAGGTTTCTACCTGAAAAGAGTTTCTGCTCTGTGTTAGGCACTACCCTTGGCACTAGGCATAAGGTTGGGAGCAAAACAAAGTCTCTGCCATTCCTCAAGGAGCTTACTTTCTAGAAAACCGAGGGCCGGAAGGTAACCATACAGATAATTCACATAAATAGGGACTATGAAGAAGTCTTGAAGATGAAGCCTAGTTCAGGTGGAAACACCGTGTGCCCACTGCCTCATCACTTGGGAGAGAGCCCGCCAGCCCCCAGGACTACCCCCATGACTTCAAGAAACTTGAGGAAAGACTGTGCAGAGACGATGCCTAGCCATGAAGCATTTTGCATGTTTTAGGGCCCAATATATGATTAGGTTGATGAAAGACATTCACTATGCTTTTAAATGTGAAGGTTTCAAGGTGGGTTAAGATTTTTTTTAAATGTTAAGTGAAAAAAATCCAGTTTAGAGAAATCTGTATCACATGACCTAGGGAAAAACAGAAGGAGCTGTATGAAAATGTTAATGTTCTCTGGCTGAGGAGTCATCTTCTTCCTCCTTTTTATGTTTTCCAAATTTTCTTTAATAAGCATATTTATTTATATAAGCAGAAAAGAAGTTACAAGCTTTTCTCTGCCCACCACTAAATGTTCCTGTTTTTTAACCAAAGGAGAGGATATCCTTATAACAAAAGGAAATCGACTCCAAGAAGTATGGCCTGCTTCCTAAAGATTTAGCTCTAAGACAGGTTTTCCTTTCTTTATTATCAAAACAATACACGGTCACTGTAGAAGGTTCAGAAAAAAACAAGCAAAGATAGGAAATAAAAATCATCCATAATCCCACCATTCAAAGATGACCTTTGACAGTCTTTTTTCTCTATGTAGATAATGAATCTCAGTCTTTTTAAATTCAGCTACTTATGCATTAATAAAGAACAAAAATAGGGGCATCGTTTTTCAATTAATAATACACTGTGAGTAGCTGTATAATTTCATAGTATATAACATTCTACAGTGGAAACAATCCTCCACTGTTCCTGTTGGCTTTTTCTAATTTTTCAAAATTATAAACAGTGCTGCAATAAACATCTTTGAAGCTAAGTCTCTGTCCAAATCCGTGATCACTTCCTTATGATAAATTCCTACAAGGGAATTCCTTAAAGAATTGCACCTTTAAAGCTCTCAGTACACTTGGTACGGATCACCCCCGACACGACTGCCCCAGTTCACACCCTCAGCGGCTGTTCAGGAGAACATCCATCATGCTGAGGCTGCATTAAGATTATGTTTCCCTGTGTCACAGGTGAAAAATTATACCTTGTTTTCACTTATATTTTCCATTTATTCATAAGCCCATTTTGTTCTTGGTCCATTTATTTCCATCAAACGCTCATGTTTTCTTTTTGTTTTCCAAGAATTCTGCATTAACTATGGTAAATGTGCTTCATGATATGTTGCAGATATTTTCCCCAGTGTATCATTTACTTTCTAATTTTCTCGGTGGTATTTTTGGTGTATAGACTTTTTTTTTTCTTTCTGAAATCAGATCTATCAATCCTTTCCTTTATGGCTTCTGCCTGGGAGACCTACCCTAACAATATATAAATGTTCACTTTTTCTGGTGCTTCTGGTTACTTCACTTGTTTACATTAAATCTTTAATCTCTTAGAGTTGATTTTAGTTTAATGTATGAAGTAAACACCTAACATTTTCCCAGAAGGTCAGCTAGTTGAAAGAATGCTTTTCTGACCTGAGCATCGTACTTCACGGCAGCCGAAAGCAGAGCGATGGCATTCTCCTCACAGATTCCTTGCTTGATAGTTTGCTGGCAGAGCTTTTTCAAACGATTTTCTCTATAAAATGTAGCCAAATCTAGCAACCCTGGTGGGAAGAGATGTTTATTAGAGGGAGTGATTTCAAGCATCCTGCTTCAACTCGCTCCATCCTTCAGAGAGCATACTTGAACATAAGCCTTGGGGAAGAGCTGTGTATACACAGACGTGCGCTGACTTCCATCCTGAGCGTGGCTCTACCTGGGAACGCAGCTGAACTGAGCAAATACAACCCACAAATGAGCAGCTGTGGCAAAGCAGGCGCACAGTGAAAATGGCCTGCATATTTTTCCTAGAAAGGCTGCTCGGATTGTCCCTCCCCTTGCATTATGACCTGTCCTCCTGGGTCATTTCCCTCAGCACATGCACATGCTGAAACAATGCTCATAATTTTACAAAAGAAAAAAGAGAAACTTTTCATGGATACATGTGCCTCCCATCAGTCTCCCCCATTTCTCTGCAAACCTGGGAAACATCCTCTCTGTCTGCTGCCTCCATGTTCTCATTTCCCATTCTCCCCTGAAGCCATTCCAGTAGAATCCCATCCCCTTGATGCCCCGATGCCACCAATGCTTCCATGGAGCCAGACCCAAGGGGCTGTTCTCCAGTTCATCTCACTCAACATTTACACAGAATTCCATGTGGTTGGTGACACTCTTGAAACTGTGTTACTTGCTGCTGTTTTTCTTCTCCCTAATTCTCTTCAGTCTCTTGGCTGGGCCATTCTTCCTAACTTCCCCATGTTTGAGTGCCCCAGGGTTCAGTCCTCAGTGACCTCCAGCACCAACCCCCTGCCCCCCAGCTTAAAATGCCATCTAATACATACTGATGATTCCTGCTGTATTCTCTGTCGCCTACTTTCACATCAGTCACCGCAGAGAGAGAAACCTATGTAAGCCAAGGATATGGCTCTCTAAATCTCCATGAGAGCATTTGTTAATCAGTATAAAGAACGCCAGAAATACTTTGTCGTTATGAAAGGCATGGTGTTTGGCTAGGAGGCCCGGCTAGAAATACTGGAGGCTCCTCCTGCCCTCGCATGAATGGGACGAAGCAGCAGGAGACCAGTAGTGCCCGCTCTCGGAGAGGCACACTTGCTAGGTCTACACTCAGGCCTGGCTTGCCGCCTGATCAAAAGCTTAGCTGTATCCTCTACTAGAAAAGGGTCACATCTACTGCAGGCTAACCTTTCATGCAAGGTGCTTCACGGAGGCCTAAAGCACAAAGAGCCAGGATTTCATCAATCTGACAACATCAAATGTTTCTCCATCTCTCTGCTACTAAGTTGGGTGCATGTGGGAGGACTGGACTGGAAGCTTGTTTTCATTGTAACATGACCAATACTATCAAAATTATAGAAGAAGGGCCTATGGCCCCATGGAGGAAGTGAAATCTTTTGAAATCTTGAGAGCTATGATGGCTCAATTGTTTTCGGTCAGTTCTCCAAAACTCCCAAATTCCTATATATAGCCCCACACCCTCCTGAGCTTCAGAATTACAGAAATGCTGCCCTCAGAGAAGACCCTGTCCTGAGCCCCAGCTCAAAACAGCCTGGATCTGCACCTCCTCCAGGCACAATCCTCCCCACAGTGACCAGGGAGCCATGCACCCACTCCTAGACCACACTTGGATTACAGGGGACTCTGGAATTCCCTACCTAATTGGCCCTGAGGCCACATATGTGGATATTCCCTCCCCTCCAGACCATGCCACCAGTGCACAGATGCCCAGCCCCAGCAGGATGGGGGTAGATGGAGCTTGTATGCGCCGGCTGGGAGGCCCACACACCCCTTGCAATGCAGGGTGTAGCTGGTGGTGGGTAAAGAAAGATGGCTGGCCGCAAGCTGGAGGCCTGAGGTCTGTGCTTCCTGTGCATTCCCTCGAGGAACTCTAAGGAGTCCTAAAATCCTCAGTTCCAACTACAACTCCAGCCTGGCCTTTCAGTTCTCAATAAAGGTGTATTTTTCAAAGTATGAGGATTGAACATATTTCAACTGAAATACATAACTTTGAATTTTTATACAAATGTACAAGGGCCTTTATTTGGACTCCCACCCAGGGCCCTGCAAATGTTGGGAGTGGGCCTATAAAAAGAACTGCCATGCAGATGTCTAAGAAGCAACTCAAACTCCTTTGACTTTTCAAACTCAAGGGCAAAACCTGTTGCTTTCCATCTTCCTCATCTTAGTGAATGATATTTCCATTAACCCAGCTACTCAGGCCAAATACCTTAGAGCAGTGATCCTTCTCTCTTTTCCTCACACCCCACGTGCCATCCGTGAGCAAATCCCATCAGCTTCATCTTTAAAATATATCCAGAATATGATCTCTTCTCAATACCTCCATTGCTACACCACCCAAACCCAGGGTATAGTCACCTTGCAACTGAACCATCATAATTACTGGTCTTTTAACAGACACATGAAAAGATGCTCAACATCACTCAGCATCAGGGAAATGCAAATCAAAACCATAATGAGATACCACCTCACACTTGTCAGAATGGCTAAAATTAACAGAGGTAACAACAACAGATGTTGGTGAGGATGCAGAGAAAGGGGAACATTCTTGCACTGTTGGTGGGAATGCAAACTGGTGCAGCCACTGTGGAAACAATACAGAGATTCCTCAAAAAGTTAAACATAGAGCTATGCTATGATCCAGCAATTGCACTACTAGGTATTTACCCCAAAGGACACAAAAATACAGATTCAAAGGGTACATGCACCCCAATGTTTATAGCAGCACTATCAACAATAGCCAAACTATGGAGAGAGCCCAAATGTCCATCAACTGATGAACGGATAAAGAAGATAGAATATTAGTCATCAAAAAGAATTAAATCTAGCCATTTGCAATGACGTGGATAGAGCTAGAGTGTACTATGCTAAGTGAAAAAAGTCAGTCAGAAAAAGACAAATAACATATGATTTCACTCATGTGAAATTTAAGAAACAAAACAAACGGGAAGGGTGAAAAAGAAGAGGAAAGCGAACCATGAGAGACTCTTAACTATAGGGGGAACTAGGTGGCTCAGTTGGTTAAGTGGCTGACTCTTGATTTTGGTGTAGGTCGCGATCCCAGGGTCCTGGGATTGAGCCCTGTGTCAGGCATGTGCTCAGTGGGGAGTCTCCTTGAGGATTCTCTCTCTCTCTCTCCCTCTGCCCCTCCCCCTGCTCTCTAAGATTTTATTTATTTGAGAGACAGAGCACAAGCAGGGGGAGTGGGAGAGAGAGAAGCAGGCTCCCCGCTGAGCAGGGAGCCCGATGTGGGGCTCGAGCCCAGGACCCTGGGATCATGACCTGAGCCGAAGGCGGACACTCAACTGACTGAGCCACCCAGGCGTCCCCAAAAAGAGACTCCTAACTCTAGAGAACAAACTGAAGGTTACTGGAGGGGAGGTGGGCGGGGAATGGGCTAAATGGGTGATGAGCATTAAGGAGGACATTGGTTGTGATGAGCACTGGGTGTTACACGTAAGTGATGAGTCACTAAATTCTACACCTGAAACCAATCTTACCATATATGTTAACTAGAATTTAAATTAAAAAACCGAAATAAAAAAATAAATCACATCACTCCTACTGTAGAAGTTGCCTCGCTTCCCCTGCCCCCCATATCCACACAGATCCGTTCTCTCTTTCTTCCACGACCACTTCCCCCAACCTCTCACGCAGCTGGGGTTCTGTCCTTGGCCATCTCTGGTCCATGGTTTGGAATAAGTGGAACTTCCAGGACCCTGCCTTAAGAGACACTGGGATTTGCCCGCTGCCCCTTCCTCGTGGTCCCTTCCTCCATCCTGCCACAGGTAATGCAAACACAGCCTTGGACCATGAGTGCAGGAGCCACGCGTAGGGATGCCCTGCACTGTCTCCCTGTGTGAAAGAGAAACTATCCTGTTTAAACCGAATTTTTAAAAAAATGTTGCTGTTAAAGCAAATCCTAAGTAACAGAAGCCTCATGCACAAAACCTTCCAAGGCTTTCCATCATACCAAGAATAAAACAAGCACTTCACCACGGCCTCCAAGGGCAGGCGTGTTCTTGCCCACATCCCGCTGCCTGACCTAATACTTACCACAGTGAGTGTCACTTCCCTCACACCCCCGCCTCCCTCCCTCTCCCTCCCTCCCCCTCCACACGCCCCATCTGTTCCTGCCTCAGACTTCTGCACTCACTGCTGCCTTGTTTAGAAGGCTCTTCCCTTGGGCACTGCTCGCCCTCTCTTGCTTCCCCCAGCTCTCTGCTCCACGCACTTCCTCCCAGAGGCTTTCCCAGCCCTCCTAACTGACCGCCTGGATTGACCTGTTAAGGACTGGTGTTCATCCGAATACCAGCTCCCCAGGGTAAGGGCCAGAGCTGTGGCACATATGGGGCATGGGCACTAAATCATTCGTGGAAGAAGGGAGGACAAACTATAAAACTTCAGAAATCAGATTTCTGTTTCCCTGAGGAAAATCAAATGCTGATCAGGTACAAAGTGAGATTGGATGTATACATGTGAAACGAATATTTCATTTAAAAATTTGAGGGCTGAACTCTAATTCCTTATAGAAGTAATTCTTTAATTCTCTGCGCCTCTGGCCAGCAATATTGCTGACGGCTGTAACCTGAGATGTAGGATGTTTTTCACTCTGCGCCTGTTTGATAACCTGTATTGCTTTTTTACTGTCCCCACGCCTGAGGCGCGGGGAACGCCCCACACCACCTTCAGGACAGAAGGCCCCAGAATGCCCACAGTGTTCGGTCCCACAGCCATGTGGAGGGACATTCCTGGCTCTGGAGACCGGCAGGGCTTATTATTACCGCATGCATTTATCTTGTTTATGCTGCAAACACCCGGAAGGCAGACAGTCATGGGCGTTACTGACGGACACTAGTTCCGCGAGAATGGCAGCCCCTCCACAGCGCTGGTGGTGTGACAGCTACCAAGTCACCCTGTGTACGAAGCAGTAACAAGGGAAAGGGGTCTGGGTCTGACGCCCAACAAGAGAACTACGTCTGTGGTCGCCCGCACAGCCACTTCCGCCTTGCCAGCCCCTCAGCCCGCTGCCGACCGCCGGGACAAGTCGGGACAAGTCGGGACAAGTCGGGACAAGTCGGGACAAGTCAGGGAGTGGTTACCTACTGCCTCCTCCGGAGGAAGGCTGATGCTGTCCGTGTATAGGTATTCCAGGAAGGCTCGGTAAACAGGATACGAAAATTCACTCATTTCTACGATATCATCCTGGTTGTCTTCCAGTGAAGAACGAAAATGCTCACACCTGAAGGAAGAGAGAAGCCCGTGGGCCCTCGCTCCCGGCGAGAGCAGACCCCCCCCCACCCCGAGAGACACGTGTTCGTGGGGCTCACAGAGGGGAACTGACAACGAGAAGGGGAAACACAGCACCGCGCAGGATTCGCTTCCACTTGCACACCTGCGTGTCCCTGTTCTGGTCCCTCGCTTCCTGTGCTGGCCGGGGAGCTCACCCACGAGCACTTACCGGACGAGGCTGCAGGCGCCAACCCGCCATCGCGGAGCGGCCCCGGCCGCCATGCGGGGCAAACACAGGGCCGGCCTCCCAGGCCCCATTCCCGCGCCGCGGCCGCTGAGCGGCCCTTATGGCAATCAGGTGGGGTTATTTTCATGAACGCTGAGTAACTTTGTTTCTTTACCTCCTCCTCTAGGTTGAATGGTGTCCCCCCTCCCCACCCCCCCTCCCGATTCATAGGTTGATGCCCTAACCTCAGAATCTATCAGTATTTGGAGAAAGGGCCTTTACAGAAGTCATCAAGTTAAAATGAGCCTAATCCGGTATGACTGGTGTCCTTATAAAAACAGGGAATTTGGACACAGACATGCACGCAGGGAGAGCCCCACGGAAAGACTGGGGTGATCCTGCCCCAAGTCGGGGAATGCCGAAGACTGCCAGCAAACAGCCGGAAGGTGGAGGAGAGGCATGAAGTCTCCCTTAGGGGAAACGCACCCTGACAACCGCTGGACCGTGGACTTCGGCCTCCAGAACTGGGGGAGAATACGTGTCCGTTGTTGAGGTCACTCAGCGTGTGGCACTTTGTTACAGGAGGCCTAGCACACTAACAACCCCCACCTCTTCCATGTAGGCTTAGGATCTATCGCGAGAGGGAACACATGCTGTGCGGCCTAAGAGGTGAACCTGAGACTAAAATGCCATGCTGCGTTTGTGATTCACTGTAGCAGGATTTAAATATCTGGTACACAATGACATAATGATTTTTAAAATCGTTATGCTAAGAGAAAGAAGCCAGGCACTAAAGATTACACTTTTCCATTTAAATGAAATGAATTCCATTAACATAAAGTTCTAGAAAATGCTAACTGATCCAGAGTGACTGAAAGAAGATCAGTGCTTGCCCCAGACCCGGGGCATGAGGGACCTTTGAGGGGTGACAGAAACGTTCTATATCTTGATTTAGGGCAGTGGTTCCACAGGCATAAATATACATATTATGTATATTTTGAGGAGTCAAAGCTCCTCAAACTGCGCACTTCAAAGGGATGCAGCTCATTGGCTCAAAAATTATACATCAATAAATCTGATTTTTGTCATCTGTGTTAACTTTACCCCAGACCTTGTTGTCCTGCAAAAGCCTCACCTTCTCTTTTTTCCGAGCATCTCAAAGTTCACTATCCCACAACTGATGAGGGGGGTGACAAAGCTCAGTTCCTAGGCGGGGAAGGCCCCTTCTGTGGAAGGGGCCCACGCAGTGCTCAAAGCCCAGAACACACTCGCCGAGCGAGCGAGCATCGGCTGGCTGCCCTAACACCAAGGTGCACAGACCACCTGCAAGGTCTCTACGGAAGCCGAGAGTCCTCACTCCCTGATGCCCCCTCCCCGCCGGCTCTCACTACACCGGCCCCGTTAGTTCTCATTTCTCGTGAGAAATGAGAATGAGAAACGCATACTGTTTCCCTGGCTACACTGTATGCTCGTAGGGCAAAATCAGCCTTACTTAGCATAGTTCTGTGAACACCTAGAACATAATGAATGTATTTATTTCAATTCTCAAAATCAATGATTCCTTACCTAATTCTGAGAAGGACTTTATGTGCATAAATGTACTTTCCATCCACCAGGAACTTCAGGTCGGCCGTATTGGGGTTGTCAAATTCCCTCTTGAGCGACTCGGCCACTGTAAGGTGGTCGTCGGGTTCTGAGAGAGGAACACCAGACGTTTCTAGGGTTAACTACAGACATAGAGAAAACGCAGGCCAGAATATAGCACTGTTCTGTGGACTCTCATGAAAATACCCAAAATACATGACCAACGGAGCAATGCTTTTTTTCCCCTAAATACGGATTTTCACATCTCTATCATCAAGGATAAGAGCCTCACACACATCTGCTTGTAAATCTGGCAAACCAATAACTAAAAAGCCCCAAAGGGCTCCACTCAATGAAATTTTTGCGTGTTTCAGTAAATAGACTCGCTAAAAATGAAAGATATAGTTTCCCAGGAAAATTAAAAGCAGTGAAATAAAACTGCTTTTAATGTAGTATGTGATGTTGGTTTCTGATTCAGGAAAAATTAATCCATCAAATTAGTTTCCTTTCACAGGAGCCCATTAGACAGAAATCAATTGTATGATACTGCACCTAAAAAAGTCCTTACTATCACAACAGAAAGCGCCAGAGCTGCCTTCCTAGTGTTCAGGCCAGCACCCAAAGGGACAAAGACTGCTCACCTACGGACAGGAGGCGCCACGAGACGGCAGGCGTGGCAAAGCAGGCGAACACGTCGTCGGTGCAGGAGAAGTGGGTGAGGTGGGGCAGGATCACCGACTGGCCCCGGCACTGGCCCCACATGTACACGTGCCCGCCCTGGGTCTTGGCCGCCGACGTGTGCGCGGAGTGGCATGCCGCGATCTCTATAATTCTAAGTTCACAAAGAAAGACCAAGTGAACACGGCAAACAGGAGAAGAAACAAGTTGATTTCTCCTTCCCTTCGCCTTAACTGATTTTAAAAAAAACAACAGAAGACTTAATCTCCTAAATTTTCAGGCACCAGTTATTTACATTTTAGCTATCCTTCAACGGCGCAAGTCATGAAGATCTGCTTGTTACCACTTCTAGCCAGTAGGCCTCCAAAAATATGTACCATCCCGTTGTGAAATGCAAGTACAATCCAAGGGGAGAGACCAAAATGAACAAATTAACCAAACAGTGATCTGATTTTTTTTTTCTTAAAACAGGACTTAATGAAGTATGTAAAAAAGACTTGGGCTACTTAATGCAGGTCTTGACCCAATATCGAGAAATATTTTCATCAAAATTTCACCAATTTTAGTGTTAGATGGAACATGCTGTGGGCCACCCCAACTCGCACTACAAACAGTAAGGTCAATAGTTCTGAGTCACTGGACTCTCTCTTCAAGAGCCCAAGAGAGCAGATTTCAGAAACTGACATATGCTAGACCCTAGCACGGTAAGTTCATGATGGCCACAGGGGTAGTTGTCTGTATACTTCTCTAATGGAAAACTCTGTTTTTGTTGATTTGGAACTAATTAATTTTCTCTAAGTATAAACCACTATACAGATTCAGAAAACATAGCGAACTAGTTTACCCTAAGTGAGGTCGCCATCCTGATTTTGTCATAGCAGACCATAATACCACCATCCTCAGTGACTTAGGCTCAGAACTTCAGTCATCTTTGACTTCTTCTCCCTTCTCACTTAACCACTTTTTTTCAGAATATCCAGTTGACAAATCATAGAGATTCTCTCTTTGTAATTTCTCCCATCTACCACCACCCTAGGTAAGGCACACCCTATATCTGGACCAAAGTAACAGCCTCCTTTGTCTCCCTGCCTTAGACTCTCTCTTTTCTGAACCAAACTGCACAAGGCTGGCAGGTTAACAATCCTCTGAAAACACCATTCTCATCAGTACTTTCAAACCATCAGTGGCTTCCCACAAGATAAAATCCAGACATGTGGCATTAAGACCTTCCATAATCTAGCCCTCTTTCCAATCAATTTGCCTACATACCCTATGTTCCAACACACAGATGTACTCACTGCCCCTCAATATTCTTATTCACAGTTAAAGTCCCTTGTTCAAGAATGTTCTTTCCTTTCTCTCTGCCTTAGAAATCCTGCCCATCTTTCAAGGCCCAGCTCAAACAGCCCCAAACTAAGAGGTCTCTTGTTCA
The DNA here is from genome assembly GCF_037043125.1 of Eumetopias jubatus. Classification (NCBI taxonomy): domain Eukaryota; kingdom Metazoa; phylum Chordata; class Mammalia; order Carnivora; family Otariidae; genus Eumetopias; species Eumetopias jubatus. Next base: position 136,291,774 of record NW_028274809.1, on the reverse strand, counting down.
CCTGAGCTCTTGAAGCACATCCTGTCTACACCACTCCAGCCTGGCCCTTATCCTCTCTGGGATGTATGTCTTACCTCTTCAGCTAGATTATAAGTTGTTGGTAGGCTGAATCACCGGCTTATTTCTCTCTGTGTTTCTCTCCTTAATATGGTGTCTTCCTAAGCAATTTATAGGTCATTTTATTGACTAATTGGGAAAGACTCAACAACACAGAGTGACTGAGGGGTGTAAGACCTCATTGACAGGCTAGCAATTGAAGGATGGAGACATCCCTCCACGACCTGTTTTAACTGGATGTTTCCCAGCCAAGGAGGGAAGATGGACATCATACAAGCTGGAGATGGCTTGCCTCCAAATGTATTGTTTTCATGTGTGGCCCAAGCAATTTCACTGATTTATTCAAGGGTAGTTCTCAGCTCTTGAAGACAGGAGTACTAGAAACAAGGCTACGTATGATGTGCCACGGTGAAGAGCCTGGATGCTGGAGTCAAACAGAACTAAGGGTTCATCCTAGCTCTACTAGGCCATCTGACCGTGGGAATGTTCCCGAGCCTCTAGGAGCCTCAGTTTCATCACACTGCAAGGCTAGTACGTGAGAATTAAATGATAAAACGTCAAACACCAAGCACAGTGTCTGGTGTACAAATAGTAGCTACCAGTAGAGGTTTCTTAACAGAATTACTGCCAAGTGTTTTCAGTGGCAAAGCCTCCCTCATATAGAGACTGTACATTTCCAATGATCAATTCAGGTAGTGAGACCTTTCCTACCTGCATGGTTAAGTCAATGAATGGGCCCAAACTTCCACTATGGGCTTTACAAAAGAACCTTCCTTGACCACACAGGGAAAATGGCCAATACTATTTGGCTTCTCTTTTCAACAAATAAGGAAAAAAGGGGAAGGAAATAGAGTAAATACATTTATTCAAATAAAGGGCATCTGCTATTACCATCTACCCTCACATGTTACACCAAATGTGAGGGCAGCAACGTACTTCATTTTAACGTGGCTTGATGCAATGGGCGGGGGGTCAGACAGCAGCCTGTGAGGGCCAAGTTACTTAGACTCTTATCATCCATTTTATCGTCTTAAAAAAAAAAGGTGAGGAGAGCAGAAGACAAGGTAGCAGGCATTTCACAGCCTTGTGGTGAAGAGTAAATGAAATCAGCTACCCAGCACAGGGCACATTCAAAACCAGTCTCTTCTGGTGACTCAAGTGTTTACCAATGGCTGCAGGAACTCTGGGAGACCACTTAAAATCTCTTTTCCCTGATAATGTTCTATGAAAAATGTAACTGATGGAAACACAACAGTGTCCTTCTACCCAACATCAGAAAACCAGAATAATTTAATTCCTACATTTGCTTCTGGAATATCTTTATGAGCCTCCATGGAACAGGAGCAGCCTTCGCCCTTACAAGAGGTGGGAACACGGCTTCGTGGAGAAAGGGTGGAACAGACCTGGCAAAGGGGTTGGGATGCAGAAGGCTGTGGAGTGCTGGCCTTCCCTACGCACGACCTCATGACGTTTACCTGGAGCACCTAGCAGCGCACGGGAAGTCAGGGGTGGGGCACGGGCTTGGCTGACGGCAGCAGCTGCTACAGGAACAAGAGTGGAGACAGTTTAGAGGGAGCCTTCAGGTCTAAGCGTGGGACCCAACCAACTGCCAAGGCTTCCTACTGTGGCCCAAGGTCATCTGTTCTTAAATCTGATTCACACCAAGAAGCAAATTCCGAAGGTCAGATTTTCCAGTCTAATATGCAACAGACGGTGACTGTGAACTGAGCTAACCTTCACTGGCAGGATGTCTGGCATATTTCACATTTTAGTTTGCAGCCCCGTGCAATGACAAGAAGGTACTACACGTTCCTAATAAATGAGTTTTGTGTCACCTCCCCAGAGTGATCCCCAACGACTGCAGCTTAATGGGTGTGGTACTAGAAACGAAAATGCAGAGAGTGAGGGAGAATGTAAAACAGAAAACAATGAGGAGAGAAAAAAGGTGACTTGTGAGCAAGAAGAGTGGAGAACAAAGAATGGTAATAAGGGTCCAGAGCAGTGACTCCCAAGCCTGGCTTTGTAAGAGGCCAACATATTACCAATTATCACAAGGTGTCACAAAATTCACAGAAACACAAGGCAAAGTTAGCTTTAAATCAATTTGACTTCAAATATGCTTTTATGAAACTTCAGGAACAAAGACAAATGCTGGTAAATCAAAATAGTGAGACTTCAGAAAGATTGGGAATGACTGGATTAGAGAGAAGAGCATCACTTTAGTCATTAAAATTACTTTTATGTGAACATAAATTGCTAACAAATGTTATTAGCATTCTTCATCAGAAGTAGATCTCTGTGGGAAAAATTTTAAAAGGTTTTCCTTGGGCTGTCATTTGAGCAAAGGATCCAGCGTAGACAGATTTTCACTTTCCACTTCTGTGAATAGGTAACCAGGACTGGGAGATCCACCCCACCCTAAATTCAATCCTTTTGTTTCTAATTAGTCAAACTTCCATGAAATGGGTCCCAAAGAGTCAGAAGTGAGTTCTTGAGAGATAAGTCATAACATATCTGCAAGTTTCAGTCACTGAAAAGGGTGGGTACGTGCAAAACAAGTCCCAGCAGACTTACAAATTCCTCCCTCGCAATATTCGTGTGGTGGAGAGCCTGCAAACTCAGGGATGACCACAGCGAATTCAGGCACGGAAAAGAGAAAAGCAGGAATATCTCCTTCAAAACATTCATTCATGATATTTAGAGCCAAAATAATGATTATGTGGACAAGAGTGAGCATGCAAGTGTGTAGCTATTTCCACGTTTTTTTTTTACATTTATAATTCAAAATTTGATAAAAGTCAAAAAGATTTTTTAAAAAAATTGAGTTTTCTTAAAACAGACAAAAAAGCAGTACTCCCAAGTACCAGGTAAGGAGCTGACACTCCATAACTCCCTTGCCCTGCTTTTCTGCCTCTCCTGCCTCCCCCACCACACTGCCCTATAATCCATCTGGCCCAGCGTGACTAGAGTCAGAAGACCTGGCGCTTATTCTGGGGTGATCAGGACCAGCAGTGCAACGTGGGGCAAGTTGCCGGTGGGCAGATAGCAGTGGATCTGGCAAGTCCAGTTGCAGATGAGTTAAAACGTATGTGAAGTGTGACAGCACCAGAAAAATGGTAAAGTGCCATACAAATATGTTGTTCTTATTTCCATGACACCTTTACTTGATCCTTTAACACTTCTTTGTTGTGTCTAAATACTAAACATCCCTACTGACTGGATTTGCTAAACTGAGGCAGTTTTGTGATTGTTCAAAGCCTCAAGACTGTCCCTTCTCTTTCCACTGAGTAGCTCTGAGCCACCTTTAAGGGAAATGAAAATAGCATGGCTGTGTGCATCTATGCACACCCACCGGTTCCTGGCCTCCGGTCCCTCTCCTCCTCCCCAGTCCTTAAGAGGTCCAGGGTCTTATCCTAAGATTTTGGGGAAAGAAACCAAAAACAGGTCTTTTTTTTTAACCTATTTGACACAGGTTAAATAAAATTAGCCAAGCTTATAACACTCAAATGAAAACAAGTGGGTTGAAAATGACAATCTGATTCTTCACTTTTGTTGTTAAATATTCCAACAGGAAAATATAAAAGAATTATATAAAAATGCAAGATAATCTGTGTCCATATATTTACTTTAAAATCAGATTTAACAACAATTAATATGCACAATAAAAAAGGAAATATATTAATTTCTACAATGATTACAACCCTGGTTTAACAGAAAGACTAATGAAATAATTTTAAATATGTAAAATGAAAAGGCAGTGATACAGCCATGTTTGAGACACTCAAAAGGCTTTCAGAAATAGTAGGATAATTTGGGGAAAAATTCTGGATTTTTTTAACCAGCAAATTACTTAACACAACCCACAAACAAGTGGGCAAAACTAAGTCTTAATTTTCTAACCATTTTACACTTCCTCATAGTGATAGCTTGGGAGCTAAAATAATGAGACAGTCCTATCCTTTCAACTGGCACATTTTATAAGGAGCTGAGTGAATAGCTTTATACCCTACCCTATTTGAGATACTTTCATTTTTCTAAGCCACAGAAGATTGACCTCAAGTGTTATTCAACTTCCTCTTAAGAATATAAAACAGAAAACAAGAAGGAGGAGGAAAAGGTAATTTGTGAGGGAGAAGAATAAAGTAGCATAGTCGTTGGAGGTTTAGTCCTTGTGGTTAGTGTAGAGTAGCTGAAATATGGGAAAGTGAAAGTAGAATATTTAACATACAAATTCCCCAACAGTTCAAAAGCCAATTTTATATTTATTTTTTTTTTAAAGATTTATTTATTTATTTAAGAGAGAGAGAGAGCATGAGTGTGGGGAGGGGCAGAGGGAGAGAGAATCCTCAAGCAGACTCCCCACTGAGCGTGGAGCCCGATGATGGGCTTGACCCCAGGACCCTGAGATCATGACCCAAGCTGAAAATAAGAGTCAGCTGCTCAACCGAGCCACTCAGGTGCCTCCAAAAGCCAATTCTGAAAAGGAATGAATGCTCTCATGAAAGAACATTCTAATATTAGCAGCAAGTTCCCTACAATTCTATATCATGTCTACGTTCTGTTTTATCACTAAAGAACATGCAAGTTATTTTGAAAATGCACATATTACCTGTCCTTTTCCATGAAGACAGGCGCAGGATAGGACTGGTTACTTTTATTGCCAATGCCCAACTGGCCATAAGAATTTGCACCCCAAGCATACACTTGGCCTTCATCTGTTAACACTAATGTGTGTGCGTAGCCACAGGCAACCTGGAAAGAGGAAAAACGAAATCCACTTAGGCCTGCAAATATGCTTTCACAAGACAGGTTAAGAATCAAAGATGCAAAAAAAAAAAAAAGAGGCATCCTGCTCAGAGAGGCAAAACATTAAGGTCACTAGTACTTGTCCAGAACTAGCTTAGTCTATGTGTGGCCAAAACTGCAGTAAGTTCAGCACGAGTCATGGTGACATAAGTCTGGTTTGTTCAGCTTTAATATGGCATTCATCATGCTCCAGAGATCAAGGGGTGTGGAGTGAATATGGAACACACTTTTTAAGAATTTTTTTCTTTTTTATTGTAAAAGTAAAACATGTTCAATGTTGAAAAAATGTAGAAAAGCATAAATATGAAAGTAATCTCAAGATCAGGATTATTTTTCTACTTCTATATAGATATAGGGATATGTATCATGTCTCCATGCACCATGTCTGTATCTTTGTTTTTACTTGACATCACAAAGCACTATTTCCATATCATTAAAAACCTTTTGCAAACATTTCCATTCATACAGATTTAGTATAATTTATTCAACCATTAACTTATTTGATTAGATAAATTATGTTACATCTATTATTTATTTATTGAAGTTAACATTTTTTTTTCTTTCTCTCTTTCTTCTTTTGTTATATCTTCTCCAATAGTTCTGTAAGTGTCTTCCTTTTTGGTTCCTTAGGATAATACCCTAGGAATAAAATTATAGAACAAAGGGTATAAATACTTTCAAGGCTCTTGATATATACTGCCAAAGTTTCCTTGGAAAAGACTGTAACAATTTACATTCCAACAGCTATGTATGAGAGTGGCCTAGAAACATAAATTTCCTGATGAACATCTACAACTTAATTCAGGGAAATAGAGCTTTAGCCTTTACTTCAATGAAGAAAACATCAAGCAGCTAAACTTTCCATCTGCCAAGAAAACTGCGTCCATTGGTATCTTTGCCACTAAAGACTTAAAAACAGGCACATATAAATGAGTTGTGGACATACCCGCTGGACACGAATGCCTTGCAGAGCTGCTATTCTACAGGGAGTTGGCTGGTTGCCGCTACTGCCAAGTCCAAGCTGCCCATTTCCATTGTAACCCCAGACATAGACCTGAGGGAAAACCAGAGACTCAATGCCCATGAAACACAGAAGCAAGCAAGCTCTCTGTTGAGAAACATGCCATGTCAGTATGACACTGGTAAGGCAAATGGGTTTTTTTAAACAACATACGAAATAACTTTCTTACCTCCCCAGTGTTCACCACTGCCATTGAACACATCTGCCCACATGCTATGTTCACAACTACTTTATTCTGTAAGCAGCCCATGACTCTTCGAGGGATCGGCTGATTGGCTGTTGATCCAGATCCTACCTGCCCAGAGTTGTTATAACCCCAGGCAAATACCTGGGAATTGAAAAATGAAACACGCTAATTTATAAAGTGTCTCAAATGGACACTAACATGTCCTTATAGTGTCTCACCTTCAGTCTCAAAGTGCTGGATATCCATAAATTCTCACACCACAGGCAGAGAAGTTTTTATAAAATTCATTCCTACAGTGCTCGCTTCAGCAGCACATATACTAAAATTCATTCCTACAAAATGTGTTACTTGATAAAATTAGATTATCAGTATTATCTACACAAATAGCAATAATTCTGTTCAGATATCACATAATATTATTAAAATATCAACTTTACCTTAGCCATGTTTTCCAGCATTTTGGGATTTTTCTTTTTGCAAATAAAACTCTTGAGTATAGCAATACAGAAGGAACATTACAGCCTTATAAATCTTGCAGTTATAGAAATCCCTACTACATAAAGGTACACTTCATGATATAACCACCAGGACTATGAATTGCTAACAAGAATAAGACTGAATTTGAGGAAGATGGTTATTTTAATCAAATGATCACATTTCTAAGACTGCTATAAGAATCTATATAATCTTACTGAAAAAAAATCAATGAGATTTATGCTAATTATTCTCACCTCTCCATCAGATGTTAGCACCAAAGAATGGTAAGACCCACAGGCAACTTCAGTGACTTGTTTGTTTGACAAATTAGTAGAAATATGACAGGGCACTAAACCATGATTAGTTGTCCCATTGCCTAGCTGGCTATAAGCATTATGACCCCAGGTAAAGACTTCTCCTTCTGAAAATAAAAAGAAATACAACCAGCTTTCAAAACAGCTACTTTATTGTATGATCATATATATTGCACACCTCCATGAATGAAAACTAAAAATTCACGTGCAAAAGCACCAAACTCATTCTACAAAAGAATACATTTGGAAAATATAAACTATATTCTATCTCAAAGCAACAAGATAAAATTTAAATGGATACAATTTTAATAACTGGATGATAGGTTTTTAATAAACAGCAGAGAAATGCTCCTAAGAGTAATAGGAAGAAACATCAGATGGAAAGTCAAAAGACTGTAAGATCATTTAACTTCTCTGGGCCTATTTTCTTATCTATAAAATGATCATCAAGTTAATTTTAAAATCATTATTATATTATTTATTGTGTAGTATAATACATATTCAGAAAAGTTCATAAAATATATATGCAGTTTTATAAATAATTATAAAGCACATACCCATGTACTACCACTCAGGTCAAGATATACAACCTGATGCTCACTCCAAAAGTTCCCCATATATAATCTTGAATAAGAGAATTCAGTTTTTCCTGTTCTCGAACTTTAAATAAATGGAATCATATAGTATATACTCCTTTTGTCTGTATTTTCTACCATATTATCTCTTTGTGTTACATTCCAGATAATTTCTTCTAATCTTCCAGTTTATTAATTTTCTTTTGATGTGTCTGAACTGCTATAAAACTTGCCCACTGAGTTTTTCATTTTGATAATTATATTGTTTATTTGGTTCTTTTTCAAATCTTCTTTGATCTCTGCAGGTATCTTCAAGCTCATTTTGTACTTTTTCAAACACAGTAAATATAGCCATCTTGTAACTGGTATCTGATAATTCTAATATCTGATACTTAGTAGTCAGTTTTTGTTGTTTTTTTTTGCTGGTTCTTAGTCATGGTGCCTTGTTTCCTCGTGTACCTGGTTATCTTTGACTATGTGCTACTAATTGCCACTGAACACTCATTTTTCATTGGCATTATACTTCCTCAGTCCTAGGATGAAGTGAAGGTACCTTCCTCTAGAAAGGACCTGCATTAACTTCTGTGATGCCATTAAGGCACTTAAAGGTGCTTCTTTAATAAATCCAAGGCTTGAGATTTCTTGGACCGCTCAGTCTGATGTGAACTGGAATACAAATCCATGAGTACAACCCTTTGGGGAGAGGTTTTCTTTCTTCGTTCCTCCTTGCTTTGCTCACAGCCAAGGATTTTTCTTTTCAGGGCTTTAGAGATGGGAGAGTTAGCCCATCCTTGCCCCTAGATTGTAGCCCTTTGTGGACCTAGCATAACATGTTAGGTCTCTGACTCATGATCCCTTCTACCTCATGAGTACATCAAACCACAACTCCATTTAATTGGAGGCAGATGCCCTTAAGGCAACTAGCTCTAAGTTCCCCTTTAAGCTTAGTTCATACTTTCTCTTAAATATGATCCAATAATTAATTCCTCTCTGCCTTGTCAGTGCTTTGATGACTCAATGAAAAAAAATTAAATATTTTATCTAGAATTTTTAGTTGTTTCCAGTGAAGTGGTCCAAAAAAATCTAGCCTATTACTGGCAACCAAAATTCCCGAAAATTTATGTGAAATAAGTATACAAAAGAGTGTTTATAAACCTTATTTTCAGTTCAAAGAATACTAATAAAATGAATACCCAGCTTAAGAAAAACTCTAAGGTATGATTTAAGTATAACGTCCTATTAGTGTGAATTCATGAAATACCCATGAAAGTATTCAATTCCTTATACTACTAATATCAAATATAGCCATCAGTCACTGTTGATGGTCAGAATCCCAGAGTGCTAGGAGTTAAGAGGGCATCTTGGACATTAGCGCTAGTGTCTTATTTCATAGATCAGGGATCTCAGGTTCAGAAAGTCCAGAGTGAATTCAGCATTTTAATGCAAAATAGTTCAACTTTTAAAGTATAAACAATAATTGCTAGATTCCATCTGCTCCATTATCTTACTCTGATATTCAGATAGGTTCATATTTCCTGTTGTCCAAAGTACAGTCAAGTTCACAGGGCAGAGCCAGAAACTCCTACCCAATCAAAAAGTATGTTCTTGATTTAAGGGGTGGTCCTAAGTCTTGTTTCTCAATAAATAAGGCAGTGGCTAAAATTCTACCCTGTGTCCCTAAGTTACCTGTTGTTGCAAGGACAATATGGGGGCCACTCCCATAGCTGAGGCAGGCTATTTTTTTGCCATTTAAAGAATCCAGTCTCCGAGGTTCGATGGTACTCTGGACGTCACCTAATCCCAAACAACCAGAGCAGTTTGTGCCAAGCACAAAAATCTGTGGGAAAAACCACTGTTAGTTCGAGCACTTCTATTTCTGACAAACCCATAATTATTGCTTCATTGTGTAACATTATATAACAAATAAGAATCTACCCTCCATGCTTTTCTTAAAATCTTAATTCCTTAGTTCCCCCCAAGATCTTCAACTTAGCAAATCCATTACTGTAAGTGGCTGAATTTTTTCTTCAAAATTTACCTCATCATTTACTGTAGTATATAAAACTTCATTGCCAGCACTGCCAAAGACACAGGCCTGACGAATTAACTGCAGTTCTTCCTCAGAACAAAGGGAGAAAATTGGCCACTTTCCCACATCTAACATCTTCAAAGATGATAGAGTAGCCTGTACTGGCTGAAAAGGAAAAATAAATAAACAAATAAATAAAATTTAAAAATATGTGTAGGTGTGTGTATGTATATATATTTATATATTTATACACACACACACACACTCACACACATTAAGACTATTAATTAAAAAATACTTCTTTTTTCCTTCCCCTTTTCCTTCTGTGGAAGTCAGCACCGGCTCAGGGAGGGCCGGCTCTGTTTTTGAGAGGCCCCTCACAGCTACGGGAACTGTCTTGACAAGCCCACTGCTTCGGTCCTGCTCTCACAGCAACCAAGGGCCAGAGACCCCGGCTGCGATCAGACCTCACATGCTCATTTTCCTCAGGGCCACAAGAATCACCTAAGGCTGACCTCTGTACTTCAGTGCTGGCTATGTCTTAAATGTAGCTCTGGAAACTAGGCTGGTTGGAAAGGCAGGAAAAATGGACAGAGAGAGAGCACTGCGATTTCATCAGGCGCCTGAGTCTTGACAAAACGCGTTCTTGGAAAAGAACAATGCTAAAGGTGACACCAAGGAGCTGGTCCAGACGTTCTGGTTCTGGGGTGCGTTCTGACCATCAGTTGAGCAGTTAGTTAATGGCTTCCCTCACCACCACCACCCCCACTCAGGTTTGGGGATTGGTAGGAATATATACCCAGAAAGTACGTATTTGTTTGCTAGGGCTGCCATAGCAAAGTACCACAAGGTGAGTGGCTTACACCAAAGAAATTTATTTTCTCACAGTTCTGGAGGCTAGGAGTTCAAAATCAAGGTACTGTCTTCCTGTGTCTTCACATCATCTTGGCACTATGCATGTCTGCCTCTGGGCCCAAACTGCCCCTTTTCATAAGGACACCAATCATACTGGATTAGAACTCATCGTAATAACCTCATCTTAACTAATCACATCTGCAATGACCCCATTTCCAAATAAGGTCACCTTCTGAGGTACTGGGGCATCTTAGTGCATTTGGGCTACTCTAACAGATGCCAGACTGGGTGGCTTATAAACAGCAAAAATTTACTTCTCACAGTTCTGCAGACTGGGAATCCAAGATCAAAGCACCAATGTGCTCATGTTCTGATGAGGGTCCCCTTCCTGCTTCATAGCCATTGCCTTCTTACCATGTCCTCATGGTGGGGGAGGGGCTAGGGATCTCTCCGGAGACCCTTTTATAAAGCACTGATCCCATTCATTAGGGTTCCACCCTCATGACTTAATCACTTCCCAAAGTCCCCCCCTTCTAATAACCCAAACTTTGGGGGTTAGGATTTCAACATATAAATCGGGGTTGGGGGAACACATTTAAACCTGTAACAGTGAACATTAAGATCATAAGCACCTGTGCTCCCATAAGAGCAAGCAATGTGGACACTGTAAAGCTGTTTTAAAGAGAGCTTTTATTTATTTGCTATACTGGAAACATTTTTCATACATGCTTTCCAGCTTTCAAAAATTTGAGGATTATAATAAGATGCATAAACAGCCAACGTGTCCTTCAAATGGCATGTCTGGCTCTTTCTCTTAATCACCATACTCCTGTTTAATTTAAAGGAGCAAAGGATTTTCTAAGGCCTATCTTTCCCATCAGCTATTAAGTCAACCTTACCAGGAAAGAGTCCTGGTAGAAAGCTGATTGGACTAGCTACTTATTTTCTACAGACTTGAAAGCATATTTGTCCCACCACTTTGGGAGTCAGGTAACTGTATGTGTGTACACACACACACACACACACACACACACACACACACATTATGATGACTTGGCTCACAAGATGATGGAGACTCAGAAGTCCCATGATCTGCATCTGCAAACTGGAGACCCAGGAGAGCTGGTAGCATAATGTAGTGAGTCCAAAGGCCTGAGGACCAGGGGAGACAGTGATGTACATTGCAGTCTGAGGGCAGGAAAAGACGAAGTGAAATGACCCCGATCAATCAGTGAAACAGGAAAAAAAGGGATGAATTCCTCCTTCCTCCACCTTTTGTTCTATTCAGTTCCTTAACAGCTTGGATGATGCCCACCCACACTGGTGAGGGCAAACCATTTACTGAGTTCCCCAAATCAAAAGCTCTTCTCATCTGGAGACACCCTCACAGACACACCCAGAAGCAGTGTGTAATCTGGCACCAGTGTGGCCCACTCAAGCTGACACATCAAATTAAGCAACACACCATGCGAAGGAGCCCATGTGGTCATGGAGGCAGAGACTAGAGCAACCCAACTCCAGGGCCATGGACACCAAGGACTGACAGGAGCCTCCAGAAGTTGGGAAGAAGAAAGGAAAGCTTCTTCCCTAGAGCCTTCAGAAGGCATGACCCTGCTAACACCTTACTTTCAGACTTCTAGTCTCCAGAACTATAAAAGAAAAAATTTCTATTGCTTTAAGCCACACAGTTTGTGGTACTTTTTAAAGGCAGCCCTAAGAAAGTTATACAGAGGGTAGGCAGCTTGTAACTGCTCACAGCATCATCCTGAGTTAATGTCAGCGCCTGAACCAGGATGAGCTCCCCTGACGCCAAAGCCAGTCACCGTCCCTCAGCATGCCACTCAAGTTCTAGGACCCTGTCTGGAGAACGAAGTCCTCTGTTATCTTTGGGGCAACACTCAAGGCCACTACAGAGCTAAGGGCAGAATCTCTTGTTATGTTAGCTTTTAGTCTAAGCTTCTACTGTAAATTACACACCTCCTTATATCCTGAAGGAATCTTATCTTCTCTGGGGTCTGCATTTTAATTTTTTTTCCTATTTAAGTCTATAAATTTCAAAAAGAACAACGTTTGGGATGTGGCATCAAATATTTATAGATGAGCTAATGTGCTAGTTAAAAGAATTCTTACATATTATTTCTAATCTTCACAACTGTAGGGCATAGATATTGCTATCCTCATTTTAAATACAAGGAAATTGAGGCACAGAAAGACTAAGTAATCCTCCAAGATCACTTGTGTCTAAAGATTGCTTTCTACACATCACATGTTGCAGAGAAAAAAAGTTCACATAAAAAGTTATACCACTGGTAGATCTAATTTACAATTGCAGGGCTTTTACTGTTCTCATCCAGTCCTTGACGAACAGGGCAATAATACACACTGTGGGTTACCTTCCACGAACAGGACAGACAGCAATATACCAAGAGGAAATAAGCACTCCTATCTCATTTTTTTCCTTTCAAGCAGATTTTTGGATTTCAACCTGCCCTGCTACAAAAATCAAGTGGTTTCTTAGATGCCTAGAATCAGGTTGTAAATCCAACAAGCTCTTAAACACCTGTCTACAAATCATTAGTTCTGAACTTTCTTCCTGGCTCACCTGTACCAAACCTCTAGTACCCACCCCAGGACTCTACTAACCACTGGGATTCTAGCGTGTGTGTGTGTGTGTGTGTGTGTGTGTGTGTGTGTGTGTGTGTGCGCGTGTGTGTGTGTGTGTGTTGAAGTGTTACCTGAATTCATACATCTGATAAGGATGTCACAAGTCAAAAGAACATCAGGTGTGACAGTATCATGTATTGAGGGCCAGATACTAAAGGCATAAAAATGAAACATGATCACTCCCTTCAAGGAGCTCACAATTTAATAAAAAGCAAATACTTACAATATAACCTGGGTACAAGGGAGGTGTGACTACGCTGCTTTTAAATGTCTGTCAGAAGGCTGGCTCCTGGAGGTGAATCATCAAAAATTCTTCTTTTCTAAGTCTTGTGGGAGAGTTATCTCATGGAGGAACTTATGACTTAATTTATGAAAGGCACACATTTACACTTTTCTGAGGTAAATATTTCATATCAGTCTCAAGGAATTGTAGCATCTTTGCTCTCAGAAGAAAAATGTTTCTCTGCAGTGCACTCATGAGTGAGTGTAGCTGGGCACATTGTATATATCCTGAACATGTACATATACTGTACGTATATGTATAATTTGTATATATAACAGGAGTGCACATAGCATAGGATTCACACAGAGCACCTGTAGGTGAAGCATCCACCCTGCATGAGAGCAACTCTACAGAAGGAGCCCAACCACCTTTGTGCCCAACTGTTATGTAAGGGACCAGCTGAGCAAGAGCCAAGGGCGGGCAACAGAAACATCTGCATGGGGGAAAAGCACTACCAGGGAGTGAGAGCTTGACAGTAAACACAAGAAGTCATCAAGATCGTGTCCCTAGAATTCAGTCCTAATTTGGCCCAGGTAACCCTCCTTCCTGCACGTACGCCTACGATATAGGCAGTAACTATTCCTGGCCGGCTTTCCTTTCCTTTCCATCCAGCACCCCCTCCCTCATCTTTCACTGGCATCTGTTTGGGAAATGCAAAGTGGTGAAATTTTAATATTAGCTCAAGGAAAATATAATTAAGGAAACACAGCTCCATAAAATTAGAGACCAAGATGCATTTTATTACTCCTTTGAGTATGTCCTACCTATATAACCGTCTCTCCAGCCAAAGGAAGAATTGAACAGATTATGATACTTCACTTAACTCTAGACAACTAAGTTGTCACAATTAAGTTTAAAATACAGCACACAGAAATAGAACCAAAATTACCTGTTGGGCATGACTAACAAAAAAAAATTATTTAAAGAAACCCACTAACACCTTGCCTTTGCAGGACTTCCTGGCAATGTAACGCTTTATATCTAATAGTAATTTCATCGCTAATTCTGTTAGTCTATTTCTTTTATTTTACAAAATCTGTTCCTTCCGGGAAAAATTAGGAATTTTTCTATTAACATTTTAGAAGATTCTTAAGTTCTATGCACTACTTTTATAAGCTACTTTTGTATTTTCCTATAAGGGCTCACATGGTAATACTATGGTTTGGTTTCAGAAGTTTTGCATCTTTGTACACTATGCTGGCTTTGTATAATTATTTACATCTTTTATTGTTCTTTGATCATATAATTATTTACATCTTTTATTGTGCTTTTACCATACTTTATTTAAAAACAGAAAACAGAAAAATGAAAATTAATAGTGGCAGTTAATATTAAGCTCTTAGTAGTGAAGAACAGATAGTGTGTCAATTTAATAAAATTAACACAAGATGGAAATCAATGTGCATGCTGAAAGATGTGAAACTTTTAACACAGTTGGACACATTGGACTTAAGCTGGTTGACTGTATTGTTGAGCTGTGATGGAAAAGGAATAAGTTAAAGAATATCAATGATGAATTAAGAATATGTCATCTAAGATTAGGTATTTTATAATTTTGTTAAATCTCTGGGAATGAAGTAAACATTGATCAACTCAGACCCTTCTGCAGGACGGTATTATCTGTGAAAGTAGGGATGGTCTGTACACCTCATCCAGCTCCAACAGCACCATCTCTGGGAACCCTGCTTTACCCCTCAAATAATACCACAGCCTTCTGCTGGCCCCTTTAGCATTCTCTATACCCACAATAATTATGTTTGCATCTGAGGCACTACATTGTAAGCCCCTCAAAGACAGATACTATCTCACTGATCTTCCTGTTGGGTGACCAGTAGATGTTTGATACATATTTCATGCAACAGAAAATACATGCCCCAAAGGCATGATTTTTTTTCTAACCTTGCCACTTTCTCCATAGGAAAGGGAAAGCTCTTCTTCCATATGGACTCAGTCCTGTGCAGTCCCCTAAGGAAAAAGTATGTGGTAAAATCAGGATCCCATATGTCTAATGAAACTAGGCAGGTTAAAATGATTTTACTTCCAATGAACAGAGAAAATAAGCTAAGCTCAAATATGGTGAAGGGAAGATAAGGGAATTAAGGTTTGGGCATGAAAGTTAATAGCTATACTACCAAAAGGTATTTTAACTGTTCTGGAACTATCATATGGTCTCTTATGGGACTCCTCCTGCAAAGGTCTGGAAAAGTCATCCCAGGATAAAGGAAGACTCTTAAATCTGTAAGGAAATAAGTAGAAATTTTCATTTTACAGTTGACCTACTAAAGGTAAGAAAAAATAAATTTTAGACCTTGGTCAAATTTTCCCTGGGATTGGAAAGTTCCAAATCACTGTGAAGAGCAGACTTAGCAGTTCTCAGCTCCACTGAAGAGTATATGACTTGCTAAGCTGGGGGGAAAAAAAAAGGAGGAATGAATGAAAAAAATGAAAGGATGAAGAATGAATATGGCTTTGTTTATCCTAGACCTTAGCAACAAACCTGCAACAACAGCCACCAAGTATGCACCAACGGTACTCAGTGTTCTCCCCTTAATTAACCATCTCCACAATGACTACTTTCTACCACATAAAAGTAACAGCAGAAGCAACTCTATCAAAAGATATGCAGCATGCGCTCCCGCTTCAATCAAAGGACCCCCTTTAATATTTCTCGCAGGGCAGGTCTGCACTGTGGTTCAATCATTACACAGTTAACTATCTCATCACTAAAAATAAATATAAATAAATATTCTCTCTCCTCCCAAAAGCAATTGAATGAAATTATATTTAATAATGTTGATATTTCTGATTTATTAGTTTGAGTTCTATTTACTCAAATACAATCCACATTTCAAGGGCTAACATCAGAACATTTTATCTGCTATTATCTACAAGCAGTTAGAACCTTATAATAGATAAAAACAATAATCAAAATAAGGTCAAGTCTTAACAGTGTTCCTTATCAATGTTTTATATGCCCCTGAGGATACTGGTAAAATTTTGTTCTCCTCAGCTATAAAAAGGTCTCTCAGAATACAAGGAATAATCACATATTCAGAATAATTATAGCTCAAACTATGGCAATTGATACAAATCATTATTTCTTTTTTTTAATTAATTATTTATTTAGAGAGTGTGAGCAGGGGGAAGGGAAGAGGGAGAGGGACAGAATCTCAAAACCAGACTGCACGCTGAGTGTGGAGCCTGAGGCAGGGCTCAATCTCATCCCCCTAAGATCATGATCTGAGCCAGAATCAAGAGTCGGTTAATTAACCAACTGAGCCACCCAGGCGCCCCCAAAATCATTATTTCTAATGTTTGGAAAAGATACTCGTTTTTAAAAGAAACAGACTTTTCTCACTTATAAACTTTCAAAACTTGATCTAGTTGCCAATATGGAAAGATAATTTCATGTGACACTTATTCCTACGTGATCTGTCTTCTCTATTAATTTGCAAGCTGTTTAAGAGAGGCAACCATGACTCGTTCACTGCTATAACCACCGCAGGACACGGCTCAGAGAAGAACACAAGACTATATATATATCAGTTGAAAGCATTCTTTGAATACAGCTTTTTGTATATTGGAGAGTGCCTGCATCGAGGTTCTTTTCCTTTTGTTTCATCCTAACTGGAACATTTTCCACATTTACCCCAGGTTTACTAGAACAAAAAATAAAAAGAGGGGAAAGGGAAAAGAGAAAGAAGAGGAGAGGAAAAAAATTAGAGGAAGGGAAGTCAAAGGCAAGAAAAAAAAGGGAAATAAATAAGAGGAGTAAAAGGGACCAAAGAGGAAATGTAACTGCCCCTGGTTGTAATGGAAGCCACTTTTGTTCCTAGGAGAAGGGAAATCCTGCTCATACACTGAGATCCTAGAACAGCAATCCTGGGTTGTTCCCCATCCCATCCCTCTACCATTGTAGGTAACCAATTTTACTGGTTTCTGGTTTATTCTTCCTGTTTCTTCTTGCAAAAATAAGCAGATACGTGTCTATGTTTTCATTTCCCAATTCCTCCTTATACAAAAAATAGCATACTTTATATACTCTGGCAATCTGTTTTTTTTCCCCATTTAACAATATCTCCTGGAAATCACTCCTTATCAGTTAACAGAGATTTTTTTTTTTAATCAGCTGAATAGCCTCATTTTTTTTTTAATCCTGGTTTTTTTAAGGAAGAAAATAAATAGCTTTTTGGTGTCTTTGATCAATTTCAAGTAGAGTAACTCTGTAAAAATTAGAAGGGTGGAACATAGGCCATTCTATTTGACTAATCAAGTTAAGACATAATTGCATGAATGGCATATTGAAATTACCATATTTCAAGAAATAACATTTATAAAATTCAATTAAGACTAAACATAAGATTAGTATAATTTCATTTTTATTGGTCAGAATGTTGTTGAAGATTTAAAAATTATTCAAGAATAATTACTATTGTACAGTACCATGAAAAAAATTGTTGAATTCTCTAGCATTATGGAAGGTAGTTGGATTTTTTTTTTCTAACATTATTTCAATGTCATCAAACATAATAGAGAAAACTAGCTTCTCCAATTTGCACTGCTTGAGGAATACAGTTTATGGAATATATGTAAGGATTATAATTATCTTCTCCTGTTATCTACATGATTTCACTATTATTATTATTATTTTGAGAGAGAGTGTGTGAGCAGGGGGAGGGTAGGAGGGGCAAAGGGAGAGGGAGAGAATCTTAAGCAGACTGTGTGTGCTGAGCACGGAGCCCAATGAGGGGCTTGATCTTACAAACTTGAGATCATAACCTGAGCCAAAATCAAGAGTCAGATGTTTAACTGACTGAGCCACCCAGGTGCCCCTGACCAGGTTATTACTATTATCAGTGTTATAGTAGTATATCAATATATACTTCTTTTTTTTATTATCTTATATTAATCACCTTTACATCATTAAATTTTGATGTAGTGTTCCATGATTCATTGTTTGTGTATAACACTCAGTGCTCCATTCAGTATGTGCCCTCTTTAATACCCATCACTGGGCTAACCCATCCCCCCACCCCCCTCCCCTCTAGAACCCTCAGTTTGTACTTCTTAAAAATCCACAATATACATACAGAATACCACATCCATGAATTCTAAATAACAGTAGCAACAATAATAAGAGTTAAAATAAACAGTTACCCTGTACCAGATATTAAGTTCCTTATATTATTAAACTTTATAATAGCCAAAAGAAACAGACACAATCATTGCCTCCATTTTATGGACATGTTTCCAAAACTTGACCCAATCATCACCAACCAGTCAGGGTTAGAGCCAGTATCTGAACCCAGGACGATTTCAAAACTCCTTTCCTGGACCCTTCCCTGTATTGCAGGGATATTTAAGTTTTCCTGTGCATGTTCCAGTTTTATTATGTACTGCCTGGTTGGGAATGTTTCATCCAAAAATTTTGTACCTGACTGTTTTAAATTTCTGGAGCCCTGTGTTCAGTCATCTTTAATCCTGTTCCTTCTAGATTCTTGTAAGATTGTCTTCTAGGATAAAGTTAATGTGACTGAAAAACATAAATACATAAATTCTATTAGAGAAAAACAGAGAAGACGAAGAATATACCATCTGGCAACTTTAACAAGCCATTATTTATCTGAGAAGTATATAGTTCAAAAATTGTATTAGCTCTATTATTAAAAAGTCAGCAGTAGAAGTGCTCAATTATTAAAAAGTTAATATTGTAAAATATAACCTTTAGATATTACATTTATAAGTTTTGAGACCATGCTTCAACAATTTGGACACTGTAACATATGAGAAAAAACACAGACTAAAAAAAGTTTAATTTGTAGTATGTCAACACAAGGAAAACGCAAGGAAAGCCATCTGGAATGTGAAAAAAGTAAAACTTTAAAACTTTTGGAAGAAAGTATAGAAAACATCTTTGCGACTCTTAGGGCAGGGAAAGATTTCTTTTTTTTTTTTTTTAAAGATTTTATTTATTTAATTGACAGAGAGAGAGAGAGGGAACACAAGCAGGGGGAGTGGGAGAGGGAGAAGCAGTCTTCCCGCCCTGCAGGGAGCCCGATGCGGGGCTCGATCCAGGGACTCCAGGATCATGACCTGAGCCAAAGGCAGTTGCTTAATCAACTGAGCCACCCAGGCGCCCCGAAAGATTTCTTAAATAAGACACAAAAGCATAAACCACAAAGAAAGTTTACTACATTAAAACTTTTTTAAAAATACGGCATACTAAAAGATGAAGTCAACAAAGGAAAACACATGCCACAGAATGGGAGAAGGTATTTTCAACATATATAACTGATGGCTTGCAAAGGATTTGCATCCAGAATTGATAAAGAATACCTAAAAATCAGTAAGAAAAAAAATCCAATTTAGAAATGGACAAAAGACAAGGCAATTCACAGAAACAATTAATAAACATATTAAAAGATGCTCAAATTCACCATGGAAATGCAATCACAGTGAGATAGATCTCACCCATCACCTCTGCAAAATTAAAGGGGGACAATTCCTTGTGTTAGTGAGGATGTAGATCAAATAGCACACTCATACTGCTATAAGAAACATAAACTGGTATACTCACTTTAAGGAGCAACTCAACAATATTTAGGTCAGAGCAGTGTCTTTCATTCAATCTTTTTTTGATACATATATGTACCTGAAACAAAGTCTCACAAAATAATTCTTACCCTTATCATATGAGGTACTTAGGGATATCTTCTTTTCTATTTTTTCTATCTTACTCTATTCTATTCTCCCCCTACTCTATCCTATTTTATCCTTTCCTATTTCATTTTTAAAAGAAAATGTTGGTCTCAACCCACAAAATAATTTCAAGATCACTAATAAGTCATGCCTTATAGCTTGGACAATGCTGGCCTAGACGAACTCTAGAGCATATATGCAATTGTTTGCAATGGCAGAAAACTAGAAATGGCAAACAGAATTGATCAACAGGATTCATCAACAGAATCTATAAACTGTGGTATGTGCATACCGTACAGCAATTAAAATAAATTATGCAGAATCAACGCAGATAAATCTCCAAAATAATTTTTGCCAAAAATCACTAAGTCACAGAATGGTACATATGATACACTATTTGATAAATTATTTGATCTAATTTGATAAAGTTTAAAACATGCAAAAAACAATACTATTTGGTAAAATTTAAAAACATGCAGAAAGCAATACTATTTTAATGTGTTGTGGACACTGACATAGATAGATAGATAGATATAGATATATATGGCTGGACTTTGATGGGAATTTTTTTCCATAGGAAACTGTTTTTTTTTTTTAAGATTTTATTTATTTGAGAGAGAGAGAGAAAGAGAGAGAGGGAAGGATCACAAGTAGGCAGAGTTGCAGGCAGAGGGAGAGGAGAAGCGGGTTCCCCACTGAGCAAGGAGCCCAATGCGGGACTTGATCCCAGAACCCTGGGATCATGACCTGAGCCAAAGGCAGACGTTCAACCAACTGAGCCATGCAGGTGCCCTTTTAGGAAAGTTTTGATGAAGGCGATGCTAAAGATAAAATTTTCCATGTAATTCTTTCAATGAATTGGTATGATTTCACTTTTCCATCTGACAAGACAGTTTTCAAAATGTTAAGCTTAAATTATATTAATCTGAGTACAGGAGAATAAAGTTACCCAATTTTTTTTAAAGATTTTATTTATTTATTTGAGAGAGAGAGAGTGCACAAGCAGGGGTAGGGGCAGAGGGAGAGGGGGAGGCAGACTCCCCTCTGAGCAGGGAGCCCAACAAGGGGCTGGATCCCAAGCCCCTGGGATCATGACCTGAGCCAAAGGCAGACGTTCAACCAACTGAGCCACCCAGGTGCCCCAAGGTTACCCAGTGTTAAAGAAAACACAATTTGGGAATCATAATACATCCATTCTAATATTAATATTGCCTTGACCATGGACATAATAATTCAATAAGGCTTGATAATCACAATTCATAAACCATAATTTCTTTTGTCATCAGAAACATAAAATTTTACCAATACCAAAGAAGATAACAAATAGAATAAAGAATAGGTGGTATATATATGCAATGGAATATTAGCCATAAAAAGGATGAAATCTTGCCATTTGCAATGAGGTGGATGGAACTAGAGAGTATTATGCTAAGCAAAATAAGTCAGTCAGAGAAAAACAAATACCATACGATTTCACGCATATGTAGATTTGAAGAAACAAAACAGATGAACACAGAGGGGAGAAAAGGAGAGGCAAACCTGAAAACAGATTCCTAACTATACAGAACAGAGAGAGCTGCTGGAGGGGAGGTGGGCGGTGGGATGTGGTTAAATAGGTGCTGGATATTAAGGAAGGCACTTGTGATGAGCACCGGGTGTTACATGTGTGATGAATCACTAAATTCTACACCTGAAACTAATCTTACACTGTATGATAACTAACTGGAATTTAAACAAAAACTTGAAAAGGAGGTGCATCTGAGTGGCTCAGTCAGTTAAGCGTCTGCCTGTGGCTCAGGTCATGATCCCAAGGGTCCTGGGATCAAGTCCTGCATCAGGCTCCCTGCTCAGCGGGGAGCCTGCTTCTCCCTCTCCCTCTGCCTGCCGCTCCCCCTGCTTGTGCTCTCTCTCTGTCAAATAAATAAATAAAATCTTAAAAAAAAAAAAACTTGAGAAAGAAAAAAATTAAAAAAATAAAACTGCTTACAAATTTCCCCCTTTTCTGCACAGGAGGGCCATGTTTCTTACAGACCCAGAGCAGAGGTTGGCATCTGTATCAAGAAGATCTTCACAGTGATGGTGTCACAGCTTAAGACAGTCGTGTGCAATTCTTACTCTGTTAAGTTACTGGGTTTTCAGACTTACGACATTCATATTAAAGTGTCTATGCTTTGCAAAATAGTTCCTTATGCATTTCCTCATTCTGTTTAAATGTAATAAAAAGAAAACTATGTTATTACAGAATCATACTGTACTCACATTTGCCTTGCACATAAAAAGAAAATGGGAGAATAAATACCCTTTCAAAGCAGAAACTTCTGCCACTGATCTCTGTCTTCAGAGGACCTAAACTGCATCACAGGGCCAATGTTGTGAGTTCTTCCAAGAGTAATTTTCAAAAGCAAATATTTATCAACTAAGGTAATTTTTTGTATGACATTTCTTTTTTTCTTTTTTTACCTTTGTGCCAGTTTCTTGCCAATGTGGGAAGCCAAAAATCATATTATAATAGGTACATTATATAGTATATTAGAAAGTGATGGTGCCATAAAAATGAAAATGGAGCAGGACAAGAAGGATGAGGAATCCTGAAGGTTGATGATAGGGTTTTCAATTTTAAACAGGGTGGTCAGAGAACCTCCCTGAGTATATGACCTTTGAGGAAAGACTTGAAGAAAATGAAGTGAGCTATGAGTTCATCTAGAGCAAAATGATCCATACACAAAGTCTATCCAGTACTAAAGCTCTGAGGTAAGAAGGTTTTGAGCAGAAAAGTGACAAGATCTGATTTTGTTTTCAGAGCCACACTGGTTCTATGCTGATAATATTTCTATTATTTTATTTTTCTTTTTATTGAGGTATAACTGACATACAACATTAGTTTCAGGTATATAATGTAATGATTCCACATCTGTATACACTGTGAAATGATTAACACAATAAATCTAGTGACCACCTAACACCATAAAAAGTTACAATTTTTTCTTTCAGGGCACCTGGGGGGCTCAGTCGTTAAGCATCTGCCTTCGGCTCAGGTCATGATCCCAGGGTCCTGGGATCGAGTCCTGCATTGGGCTCCTTGCTCAGCGGGGAGCCTGCTTCTCCCTCTGCCTCTGCCCCTCCCCATGCTTGTGCTCTCTCTCTCTCTCTCTCTGACAAATAGATAAAATCTTAAAAAAATTTTTTTTTCTTTTTCTTTCCTGTGACGAGAACTTTCAAGATCTACTCTCCTGGCAACATTCAAATATGCACCTACAATACTGTTGACTATAGTTAGCATGCAGCACACTACATTTCCTTGACCTATTCATTTCATACCTTGAAGTCTGTACCTCCCAAGCCCCTTCACCCGTTTCATCCTTCCCCCTCAACCCCCTCACTCCTGGCAACCACCATTCCATTCTCCATATTCATGACTTTCGTTTTTTTTGTTTCTTAGATTCCACACATAAGTGAAATCATACAGTAGTCGCCTTTTTCGCATTTACTTCACTTAGCATAGTGACCTCTAGGTCCATCCATGTTGTCACAAATGGCAAGATCTCATCCTTTTCTATGGCTGAGTAGTATTCCATTGTGTATATATACCACACCTTCTTTATCCATCCATCTGTGGACATTTAGGTTGTTTCTATATGTTGCCCATTGTAAATAATGCTGCAATTAACATAGGGGTGAATATATCCTTTCAGATTACTGTTTTTATTTCCTTTCAGTAAATACCCAGAGATGGAATTACTGGATCATATGTGATTGTAATTTTTTGAGAAACCTGTTTTCCATAGTGGCTGCACCAACTGACATTCCCACAAATAATGCACAAGGGTTCCCTTTTCTTCACAACCTTGCCAACACCTGTTATTTCTTGGCATACTGATAACAGCTATTCTAACAGGTGTGACCTGACATCTCATTGTGGTTTTGACTTGCATTTCCCTGATGGATTTGTGATGTTGAGCATCTTTTCCTGTGCCTGTTGGCCATCTGTATGTCTCCTTTGGAAAAATGTCTATTCAGATCCTCTGCCCATTTTTAATTGAATAGTTTGTTTATTTGCTATTGAGTTGTAGGAGTTCTTTATATTTTTTGAATATTAACTCCTTATTGGATATATGATTTGCAAATATTTTCTCCCATTCTGTAGGCTGCCTTTTCATTTTGTTGATGGTTTCCTTTGCTTTTTAGTTTGATGTAGTCCCACTTGTTTATTTTTGCTTATTTTTGAGTCAGATACATAGTCCCACTTGTTTATTTTTGCTTATTTTTGAGTCAGATACATAGTAGTATCTTATGATCCACTGTATTTGTGGTGTCAGTTGTAACTGATTATTGGTATAAGAGCAGACACCTCAATCAATGGAAGAGAATAGAGAGCCCAGAAATAAACCTATGCATATATGTTCAACTAATTTACAACACAGGATGCAAGAATATACAATGGGAATTAGGACAGGCTCTTTAATAAAGCGTTGGGAAAACTGAATAGCTACATGCGAAAGAATGAAACTAGACTACTCACCTTAAGCATACACAAAAATCAACTCAAAATGGATTAAAGACTAGAATGTAAGACTTGAAACCATAAAACTAGAAGAAAACATAGGCTGTAAGCCTTCTGACATTGGTCTTGGCAATGCTTTTTGGATGTAACTGCTCTTTCATTTCTGATTTTATTTGAACTCTATTTTTTTCCTTGGTGAGTGTAGCTAAAGGTTGGTCAATTTTGTTTATCTTTTCAAAGAACTAGTTTTTAGTTTCGTTGATCTTTTCTATTAACTTTTTAGTCTGTTTCATTTCCACTCTGATCTTTGTTAATTCCTTCCTTCTACTACCTTTGGTTTTGTTTGTTCTTTTTCTAGCTTCTTTAAGTATAAAGTTAAATTATTTGAGAATTTTCTTATTTCTTTAGGTAGACCTGAATCCCTGTAAACTTCCCTCTTACAACTACTTTTGCTGAATCATATAGATTCTGTAAGTTATATTTCCATTTTCCTTTGTCTCAAGGTATTTTTTTATTTCTCCTTTGATTTTTTTGATTGACCCATTGGTCAATAGCATGTTGTTTAATCTCTGTATGATTTTCTAACCCTTTCTCTCCCTTTTCTCCTTCTGGGACCCTTACAATGCTAATGTTGTTCGACTTTATGTTGTCCCATAGATTCCTTAAGCTAGCTTCATTTTTTTTAAATTCTTTTTTTCCTTTTTATTGCTCTGAGTTCCACTGCCCTGTCTTCTTGATCACCCACCCATCATTTCTTCTGCTGCATCCAGTCTGCTGTTGAACACCCTCAAGAATATTTTTCAGTTCAGTTATTGTATTCTTCAGTTCCATGGCTTCAGTTGGTACTTTCTTATATATTCCTTTGTTGAAGTTCTCACTGTATTCATTCATTCTTCTCCCAAGTTTGGTGAACATCTTTTGACTATTACTTTGAGACCACAAGCATAGACGCTGTTGACCTCTAGACCAGGCAATCTGCAGTGTCCCCTGGGTGACAGTTGCAAAAACTGGGGCTTCAGACTAGTGTATAAGCTCCTTTCTGAGAGGTCCTGGCAATTTGTAGAGAGGCTGAGGGAAGGCAGAAAGATGGCATCCCCCAGGCTATATTCCCTTTGTAGCCTCTAGATGTGTGGCAGACCTGAAGTCTGCCCCTTGGGCTGAAGTGCCAGGACAAGTAAATAGGCTTTCACAAATAGACTGGGGATGTGTTTTAGTCTGCTGTCTGTGCAGTGCCCTGAGGGTAACAGCCTACCAAGAACTGTTTCTCCATTCATTATAGTCCTATGGAACACAAGCATGCCTACCCACAGTATCATGGTAGAGGAAGAGTGCAAAAATGGCACCCACCAGCACCTCTGTCCCCAGAGAGAGTCTCAACAGTCCCCTGGGCCTGTCGCATCCAGCAGATGCTTTAAGGTTAGAAAACAAATCTTCACATATAGTCTAGGCACTTTTCAAACTGCTGCTTTTGTGCTGATTCCCAGGGCAAGTGAGTCTGCACACAAGCCCTTTAAGAGAAATATCTCAGTTCTCTACACCCTTTAAGAGAAGTATCTCAGTTCTCTACAGCCTACCAATAGATGTGAGATCCATTGGTTTTCAAAGCTAGATGTTTGGGGAGCTCATCTCTACTTGCAGGTCCCAGGGGTTGGGGTACCTGATGTGGAGTATAAACCCCTCATTCATCAAGGAAGTTCCAGATTTGTGAGATTCTTCCCAACTGTGGGTTGCCACTCTGGCAGTTGGGTTTTTGGTGAAACCATCCATATGTAGCCCTTTCACTGTTGTGTTGTGAAGTAGCTATTCAGCTAGTTCTCAGGTCTTTTTCAGAGGGAATTTTTCCATATATAGCTGTAGATTTGGTAGGTCTGTGGGAGGAGGTGAGCTCAGGATCTTCCTACACCACCATTTGACCACCCCCTTCAACATTTCCTATTATATCTGTTTTCTTAAACTTGTACAGTTCAGCAATTTATTTCCAAATTATCCCTGTTTGGAACAGATAACTCCTTAATCTTACAGATTGTATTTTAAGAGTTTCCCCTACACTCTTAATAGCTACACAGTTGGAGACTGGTGGATAAGAAGACAGTCTTTTGATAACTGAACATGATAAACATATCAATTTTTATCCTCTCAAAGAACAGGTCAAATAATTCAGTTTCCTACACAACATATATAATAAGCAGCCTCTACATATTATTGTTGGTAATCAATGTTAATCAGTGTGTTTGCTAGTAGGATAATGTGTCATATTACTTGGTAATACCTCTGACCCAAATAAAGAGTTAAGCTGATTATAGGACATACATTCATTTGCCTAATTTATTCAACAAATGTTGATCTGGTGCCTGTAGTAGGTACTAAGCTGAAAGCAAATTTACATAAAAGAGAAAACAAAATAATGTGGAGCAAAAAGATATCCACCTCCCAGGTGCTTGTGTCAACATTACTCCAACACAACAGCACTTGTGGGCCTTAAGATCTAATAAGTTAGACACCCTGTATCTATGAGAACAAAGCATTTTCCATAGAAATTGATATTTTGCAATTAACCAGGAACTTCTAAATGCTGATAACCATTCTTCAAAAGTAATCCCTGAAGTGAAAAAAAAATAGTAATTTCTGCAAAGAAAACCCAGTGTTTTATATATATATATATATTATATTGTATATAAATATATAAATATTATTTTGTTTATTATATTATCATATATATTATACATATTACATTATTATATAAAATGAATTATTATATATAAATATACATTATTAATTCAACTTAATAATATGAGGTCAACTCTAAAACTATGCTTGAAAAATATAATATATAAAAAAGTTTTCTTGCAATATAGAACTCAATGCTTTTAACAAATTCTCTGATCTGGGCAATACAGTTGATGATGCTTTTATAATGAACTCCAGACCAAGTAACTGTCAATGGGGTAATGATGATTCCCAACCATATGCTAGCTGAACCATTAAATGGTATGTCATCTGTAAGTTATGAATGATAAAAATATAAGAAAACATGATCCCAATTATCACTTGTGAAAAAGGATGATAGCTATAATTTACCTCTACTTGAATGAGAGGTCATAAGCCTACTACAAATAACAGTAAAAATACCTACACAGCTGCTAACTAATGTGGTACAATTATAAACAGGATGGACAAAACTGAAAAACTAAAAGCACAACTAAAACAAAGGTACAACCTCAAAGGAAATGATATTGCCAGGTTTATAATAAGCATCAAACTGACTTAGAACACAGAAACATCATTGCTATTTTAATTATGTTCGTAAAAAGGTTTCCAAATTTCACCAAGAGAGATAAGGCAGCTCTTCAGTCCCAAGCAAACTTGTATTAGTTTGAAGAGATTACTGAGCTCATCAAAGTTAGCCTTTTCAAACACACACAGCAAAAGTACCTTTTTCAAATATGAAAAATTATCAACATAAACTACATGAATGTTTTTATGTTGTTAAGCTAGTTAAAATGAGTTAGTACTTGAGAAATTTGTAAACCCATTTGAAATTTAGGTCCTTATAGATCTAGTACAATAAAAAAACAATCCTAACATGCCTATGAAATAAAATCCTAATTGTGAAAGATCTTTGTCCCACAACATAAACATTCCTTCAGCATGGTAGGCTTTCTTAGCCTTGGCTCATTTCCATTTGGGATTCATTTTGTTCAGTATCATAAACATTCAATGTAATACAGAACATATTATAATGTGATCACTATTTATGATTTACTTACTACCTGTCATCCACTGGTACTTGTTACCTCAAAATGTCTTCCAAGGAGAGATATACATAATAGATACTAGCTCAGGTTAGATTAGCAAGCCTGAAGACACATAAGACACACACATAAGATATATGTTGAAAAAAAAACTATTATGCCTTAAATTTCCTAAAAACTCTTATATTGTTAAGATGGGATCACCATGTGAACTTGACACATATTCCTTCCGGATAATGAAAGTGAGAAGGATACCTGCCTTCCACCGAAGGATACTATAAATATCCCTCCCAGAGAGGCAAACTATCTGCTCCTTTGAAGTAAATATCCCCATGTAGTCCTCTATTTTCAGCCTCAAACAGGAGTCTTTGATGTCATTCTGCTACCCTGATAATTCCACTCCTGGTCTCAAATCTCTCTTGTCTGGTCAATTTTGATTTATACTAATTCAACTCCAGTAAACCTCAAAAATAGTGGCATCTTAGGGGCATTTTAATTTCACTTTAACCAAGTGATAAAACCAAAATTAAATATGACAAACTCCTAAAGGCTTAGGCAAACCCCCATAGGTACCTTATATTTATAGTACCAGATTAATAGTTTTGATATTTAAACATAATGTTTGTAATCTACTTAAGTAAAGGGCCCAAAAGACACACTTTACTTTCTAAAACTGTTCCTCTCTATCAGCCTCTTTCTCTAAGTCTTGTCTGGTTCATTCAGAAATCTCTAACAGCAATAATTTAATACCTTATCACATGACATCATACCAGGTGAACCTTCAACATAGTTTCAAATAAAGAAAAGCAATTGACCACTCTTAGAAAACAACTTCAAGGGGTGCGGCTCAGTCGGTTAAGCATCTGCCTTCAGCTCAGGTCATGATCCCAGGGTCCTGGGATTGAGCCTGCTTCTTCCTCTCCCTCTCCCTGCCGCTCCCCCTGCCTGTACTTTCTCTCTCTGTCAAATAAATAAAATCTTAAAAAAAAAAAATTCACTAATCACAGTCAGAGAGACATTAAGAAGCAATTGCAAAGTACAGTAATACGTGCAGAAAATAGACACTTTTTCTCAACACATCTGTAGTAGTCATTTGGTTAGTCTCTTCCACTTAAGAGCCCAGTCTCTTCATTTGATGTATTAGGTTAAACTGTAAAATTCTGAATAATTTGAACCCAATTTGGAAAAAAAAATGTTTTACCTATATACTATAAAATAAGGTTTTATTTGTCACAATGGTCATGCTGTGGGCCCCCATCAAATTTATAGTGGAGAAGGGCGAGGAACATTTTCTCCCAGAAAGATAATTTGAAAACCTAGTTCTCTGTCTTGAACATCACCTTCAGTTTATCCTTCAGACCCACCATAACCATAACCATTGCAACCCACACCTGTACTCTCAGGCCTCTTTCTCTGCTCTTCTTTTTCATTTTTCATAGCTCTT
Source organism: Eumetopias jubatus (assembly GCF_037043125.1). NCBI lineage: Eukaryota > Metazoa > Chordata > Mammalia > Carnivora > Otariidae > Eumetopias > Eumetopias jubatus. The sequence goes on along the minus strand of NW_028274809.1, from coordinate 136,262,110 downwards.
ATAATTTTCTAAATGATAAACAAATATGTTTACTGGCAATCATTCTCTTCTAGAATGTATGCTCCAGAGGGAAGAGATCTTTGTCTATCTTGTTCACTGACATATCCTAAATACCTGAACAGAACCTGATGGGAAGTAATCACTCAATATTTGTTGAATGAATGAGTGAGTACATACTGAGAATTCAGAACAAAATATTTCTGGTGTCAGATTTCAGTTTCATTTATACAAATATCTATTGTGCTCTAAATATGCGGGAGATAGAGCATACACATATAAATACGTATTATCTGACAGTGATAAGTGCTAAAAAGCCAGAGAGAACAGGGTAAGAGGTTGGAAAGAGAAAGCAGTGGCTATTTTAAGTGACATGAGTCACCTCTCTGAAGTGATGGCAATTGTTTTGAGCCTTGGATTAAGGTAGGTGCCATACATATATGGGTGGAGGGGGAAAATGAGCTTTGAGCATAGAGGAAATGGCAAATGCCTAGCCCCTAGGGTGGAGGAACACTTGGTAAGCCCAGCAAGCCCAATGAGGCCAGCATGGTGGAAGCGGGGTGTGCAGGAATGTATCATTCCAATTGCCTTTACCTGCTACTTAATAACATATATGTATACTGACCGCCTAATGCCCTGGGAAATAGAGGTTACCTTTCAGCTAGAGTACTCAGATTCTCTGATAGTAAGTGCTTCTTCTGTTCCAGCCCACAAATGTCTGTAACAGCACATCATAGAAGATTACAAGGCACAGTAATGACATTGTTAAAAACCGCTCCAAGTAGCCTCAGGAGTCACCAAACTGACTTTAACTAAGTACCACTGTGCAGGAAGATGTAAAGCCAAGTTTGAACTTGGTACTAGAAGGGTGCGAAGCCAGGAGGCTCAATAAACATTAAACAGTGACGCTCGTTCTGAGTCTGGGGGAAAGAGCGTCGTCGTCCCAAAGCAGTTGGTGAACTCTACCACGTTCATTCAGCTCTAAGGCTAAGTCGCCAAGAGCGGTAGGAGGCAGCTCCGTGACATGCATTTTGTGACAGTCCTGGACTCGCACTGCTCCATTTTATGTAACTTCCCAAAGACAAAAACAAAAGTTCGCTCTGAACTCGCCTTCCAACTCAGGCCAAGGCGGAGCGCTTGGAAAGTTTTCAGCATCTGAAAACTTCTATTTCCGGGGCTGAGCAGAGCAATACCTTCCTGCTTAAAGGTTTACGGCGATTCCTCCCATCCCTCCACAACAGCTTCACCTAGCTTAGCCAAACTTTCTGTGCTGTCCCTCGACAGCAGGACCCAAGGTTGAAGGCATCATACTGAGCTAGCGAGCAGGTTCGGGGCCGGGAGCTAGGTGAGTGGGTTTTCGGGACACCAGCCTCGAGTCGAGGCGGCCGAAATGAAAACAGTGACAGCCTACGCGGAGCGACGAATGGGGAGAGAAAGAGAAACTCTGAGGCAGGCGCCACCCCCGCAATCCGGAACGACGCCCTGCCTCGCGTGCGGGAGGCGGCGAAGCCTCGCGAGCCGCGACCCTCGTCCCGCGCACCCTGTCAGCTAGGAGGCTCGCGCACGCGCAGCGCCGCCAGGGCCCGCGGCCTGGGGGGGGGTAACAATCGCAGAGTCGCGCGCCCAGCCCCCGCCGGCGGGTTTGCGCACGCGCGGCGACGCCTCGGCCCTAGGCCTGGGCGGGGGTGTAAACCCCCGGGGGCTGCTCGTCAGCCGTCGCTGCGTCCCGGAGTTCGGACTGAGAGGGCGGGGAGAAATGGCCCGTTGCGGGGGAATCTGAGAGTGGCCGGCTTCGAGTCCGGCGTCCCCTCTTGACTTCCTACGCCATCCTGTCCCCTTACCTCAGCGCAGGCCCGAGCCGCATCCGCTCCGCCCTCTGGGTCGCCGTTACTGCTCGGTCGGGGGCCCGGCGCAGCGACGAGTTGGCGCCTCCCCCTGAAGCCGCCTGGCCTCGGCGGGTTGCGTTCGGGTGCCAGGCCGGGGATGGGAAGGGAGGGGAGCGCACTCGAGGGGAGGGGGCCGGCGACGGAGCCTCGCCCCTCCTCCTCTCGCCCGGCAGCCCACTGCCGCCCCCGCCCCTTGCCCGCCGACTCCCCGTCTTCTCCGAGCGAACCCCAGGACTGCGCCCCGCCTCGCCCTCTGGGCCCATCTCCGCTCTGCGGGACACCCCCACTTTCTCCAGGATTCTGGGTCCCAGAGGCTTGAGAATTTGGAGATGCCTGACTCGGAAGGGTGAGGCGAGTGTGTGGTGCTGTGGCCAACCTTTTCTACGGTCCGTGTCCCGCCGCCTGTCTCTTTTTCTTGTGGTGGTCCCTCCATCAGGAAGCTCAAATCCCGTCTCACACGGTTTACCCCTGCTTTTCACCTCACTGCTGTGGGGCCGAAGTCCTGTACCCTTATAACGAATGTTGAAATAATGAGTGATTTGTCTTGGGGTGACCTGAGTTACCTTGGGACCAAGGTCTTCCGGAACAACCGCACTATCCCTTTACTAATTTTAATAATTTCTTGTATTACGCTGTATTTCTGTTGGCCTTGGTAGGTTTTAGTAAAATGCACCACGGCTTAATAAAGTGCAATACTTTCTTCCACTTTACTACACTTAACGTTGACCTGAGTGGGTTTTGGTAAAATGCTTCACAACTACTGTTACTAGCTGTTCCTGTGAGGTAAGCTGAATGCCTTTACACAGGTTTTTAAATGAGGACACAGGTTCAACGTTTAAGTGACTTGCCAAAAAGTAGTACAGCCGGATAGACTGAGATGACAACCCACAGTGACCATGTCGGTGTTGTTTGGTCTGGTCTTTGTCATTCATTGGGAAAACATCCTTCCAGAATGTCTAGGTGTTTTTATTGCAGTTGTTGTAGTTGGCAGACGTTTATGTCTGTTATCACAGGATAGTCCATTAAAACCCAGAAAGAGGCTTGCATTTACTTGACTTTGTAGGTTGTAAGCAGGGCAAGAGTCTTACATGCATGGCATTGCCTAAGACAAGCTTTTCCCTTAAGACAATCAGTTACCCTTTGGCCTTTTAATATAAAAGGTAACATAACCATAATTGAAAGGACAGCTTGGGTTTTTTATTTGAAAAGTTTAATTAGAAGGAACTCCTTTGAAAGTATTTAAGGGAGAAGGTGGTCAGACTTAAGGAAGGTAGTGAGATAAGGTGGGGTTATTAGTAAACATACCTTCCTTTTACTATTTGTGATTTTTATATCTCACTAGGTTGTGAAACTCTTGAGAGCACAGATCATGCCTTATTTCTGTACCATAAAATGCTTAATAAATGTGGAATCAAATTACACTGATTACATGCCCTTTAGCTCTTCAAATATGCTTCCATACGTCATTAAGAGACCTAAACATAAGCATTAATCCATGGTTGGTTTACTCTCATTTTGAATTGTTTGTGCCAATTCTCCTGGGCTTGACTGCCTGGATAAACCGACCTCTTAAGAGTGGTTGATACCTAATCCAAAAAGGCTTTAAGTCACCTTTTCTTATACCCTGATCAGCTGTCTCCTTCCTCTCCTTGTGGTAAAGCTGCATAATACTGAGTCTGCATAAAAAATCCACTGGCTTATTTTTCTGTTCAGGAAAAGGCTTTTCCTCTGATCACCACCAAAGCTAAAATCCATCATTAAACAAGTTTAGAGCCGGTTCATTAGACAGGAATTGTTTCTAATTCAAACACTCAAGTTCTCCTGCCACCTTTTCCCCTTTATCCAGACTATTTTGTATTTAAGGCATTTTAAGAGTCACTATTTAAAGAACAAAGTTATAGAAAACCACTTTCATACAGAATGTAATGCATAATTTACAAATCAACCTCTATAGTAATTCTTTCTCTAGAGGTATAATACTTTACAAATAAGTATTTTAAGATTTAGGTATTTTTAAAATAACTTTAATACCTTAAATATACCTTTTGGGGCGCTGGGTGGCTCAGTGATTAAGCGTCTGCCTTCGGCTCAGGTTGTGATCCCAGGGTCCTGGGATCGAGCCCCTGCATCGGGCTCCCTGTTCTGCTGGAAGCCTGCTTCTCCCTCTCCCATGCCCCCTGCTTGTGTTCCCTCTCTTGCTGTGTCTCTCTGTCAAATAAATAAATGAAATCTTTACAAATATATATATATATATATATATACACACACATACCTTTTAAAATACTTTTTAAAGGTCATGAAGTTCCCTTAGGACTTTTTAAAGGTACTAAGGTGATTTCTAAATGATAAAAAAGCATAGGCTTTCTCCAGTTTCCACCATGAATCCTATCGCTAATGGAGAACTTTTGTTAAGATGTGATTGTAGCAAGAATGATCAGAACAGAGGATTCAACAGGTATAGTCCCAAAATATAGAAGAGGAAATTTCCTGTAACAAATCTAACCTCTAGAGCAGTTGGGAAGAAACTTTTAGAATACCTCTATTTTTATCTAAATTAAGAAATGAAACTTTACTAATATTTAATATGTATATTGACAATAGTGCATTTTTTTTGTAATCCAAGTACATGACCAAAAATATTTAGAGACCACTTCTCTAGAGTACCATCAGTTCTGTAGGAAGCATCTGAGTTCACTGCATGTTTTGACTCTATAATATTTTAAATACAATAATTTGGATTTATACAACATTTTAAGTATAATAATCTTGAAATGTATTTAACATTGAAAATTTTAGCTTTGTTATACTATGCAATAAGTAAATGTTTATTCTTTAACCACTTTTAGCATGAGTTGTTTATTTAACAAATCCTGGTAATTTGTATATTGTTTCTTTGCATTATCATAGAACTGAGAGTTTAAGTATAAATCCTCATTTTATAGATGCCCAGATTATGAAGTAATTTGTCTCAAGTCTTTGGATTCATAGTTTCAGTGCTTTTTCCAATGCATCATCCCACTCATAGGACAAATAGCAGAATCCCATTATCCATCAAATGAATGATAACAACAATGCCATTGCACAAGATGGGAAGGTGAGGTATTTCTCATAGAACTCTAAGAGGAAGAAATTCTTTTTTAACCTTTTACTTTAAAATAATTATAGATTCACATGAAGTTGCAAAAATAGTACAGAGAGGTCCCATGCGCCTGCCCCCATTTTCCCTCACTATGTTTAAGGTAATAATACACTGCAAACACGAAGATAAAGCAAAGACTTGGATTGAATCAGCTGACCAAACTCTGGGAAAACTAACTGGCCAGAAGCTGAAGGTTGAAAAGGACTGTTTTGGGGCAAAGAGTGTGAATGAGGGGAACTGTTCTAGAGAAAAGAAGGAGGAGAAGGGGAAGGGGGAAGAAGACCATTAAACACAACACATTCCTTGGTCAGAAGAGAAGTGATAGCCTCTATACAAGGTAGGTAATTTTGTGCTTTTTTTTTCCTTTTGGTCTATTATTTCATCATTTATCATTTCTTTTAAAGTATTCCAGATAATGTCATTGCTATCATAACCTCTATCCCTACAGATCACAGCAGGTTTGCAATAAAAAAGAATAACTTTCTGACTCCATCATCTAAGGGCAACCTTGTAGGAATATTAGCCCTCCTTAAAGCCCATAGGGGCTGGGAAGATGGAGTATTCTAGTATAATTCTGTAGACACCATGTAGCATCCTCCTCTTTTGCCACTCCTGAGTGAGGACAGGAGACCCTTCTGGGGTCCTGGCTACTCCCAGTTGTGTGGGAGAGAATAAGTGCCCAGGCCACTCCGCTGGAGAAGGCACAAAGGCAGCACTGCCCAGCTCTCTGTGTTTTAGAGAGATGTCAGTTCTGCTTTGGCTTTGCAGACCCTTCCTCTTTGCCATGCTATATGGCATGGTGTATCCCAGCAGGGTGCTAGGATACAAAGCAATGAAGATAAGATACATGTACATGTTACTGCAGCAATAATGAGAGAACAACAAACTACCAGAAGGAGGTCAAGAAAGGCTTCCCAAAAGAAAAAAAACTTTGGCGTTAAGTTTTAAGGATGTGCACAAGTTAGCTAAGAGACCAAACATTAGGGATGGGAGTGCTAGGGAAGGGAAGCATTCCAAGTAGAGAAAGAGTATGATCTGTTCGAGAATTGTAAGCTACTCAACAAGGCAGAACAAAGGATATGTGGAGGGGATAGAGTAATAGTAGAAGACTAAAGTAGCAATAATTTCTTGAGTGCTTTCTTGGGTTGCACTCTTTATAGTACATTGTCTTAATTAGTCCCTACCATAAACTGCAACTTAATTCTGGCCCTGTTTTTCAGATGAAATACTAGAGACTTAACTAACTTTCCTAAGGTCACATAACTAGTAAGCACCGGGCTAGGACTCAAATCTATCTCTGATTCCAATCTGGAGCTCTTTCCATTTGACCATGTGGCCCCTTTCCACATGAAGTAGAAAGCAAAGTGGCCAAATAATAAAAGGCCTTGGCAATGCAACAGCAAGATATATCACCGGATCTAACAACAGATTTTAAGCAAGAGAATGACATAATGCCCTTTGTGTTGAGGAGGCCCCCTGTTGTGCAGTGGGGAGGATGGTGAGCCTGGAGCCAGGGAGGTCATGTTAAGACTCTATCCAATCAGCCCAGGTAGGACAGTAAGAGTCCTTGAACTCAATGCAACAGTTGGATGGGCTTAGAGAAAGAAAATTTTGAGAAAATTTTGATTAATTTTGAGAAAACATTAATATACTTCTCCATAATAATAATAAGTCAAAGAAATAGAAACATTTTAATTGATGCTGGGAGCATATTGAATATTGATAAAACTCAATATTCAATATTCATTTTTGATAAAAAATTTAATAAATGGCTACATATATGCACTGGAAGCTAGCTTCATGTTTAACAGTGAAATTCTAACAGCATATCCATTAAATATTGGAATAAATACATTCTTAATACTCTAATGCTATTCTGGAAGTACTAGCTAATGCACTTAGATAAGAAAATAAAGCAAGGAATATGAAGACTAAAAAGGATGCAGAAAATTTATTATTTATAAACTATGCAATTAGATTTGTTGGCTAAAGGGATACACACAGCTCCTTTCCCCTACCTCCTAGCTCCATTCCAATTTTGGACTGATCAAGTTCAAAGGCATTTTACAGGTACCCTCTCAAGAGAATGGAGCTCTTCTGTGCCCTGGTAGCACATTGTCCAGTGGAGCTACTGGGAAGGGCTCTTGTGACTCTTTTAATAGGGCTTGAGGAAACAATGTCAGAGCCCCTCTCTTGGGAGATAGTCAACATATTAACTCCACTTGTGGCTTTTCATTCCTTGTGCCTGAAAGGCAAGACAAGCTCAGTGATGTAGTCTAACTGCCCCAAGTTTTGGAGCAAACACTTTTTTGTTCTTGCATAGCTTTCTCCTGGCATTGCAGGGGCAAGAGCCACAACTGAGGATGGGATTCTAAGGTAGAAATAAACAGGGAAGATTTCCTGGCCTGCTTTTGTTCTAAATCATGTAGGCATATATAATGTACTGGTATGGCCCAATTTGCTGAGTTTAACATTAGAGCCCAGGGCAAATCATCACATAATAGTGATCATTTGCCTTGCTCCATTTTTTTTTCATTTGGTTTGGTTTGGTTTTTGTTTGTTCATTTTACGGGCGTGTGTGAGTGTGCACGTGCGTGCACATGTGTATGTATTTTTCTTGGGGACTTTAGAGAAAAGAAGGTCAAGAACAGGATTTGGGTTTTTCTGGATTTCCTTGTCAAACACCACTTTAGTTGTTCCCACTTTTGGCATGACCTATGTATACCTCAAAAGCCCAAGAAAACACACTGAAAACTTTTAGAAATAATAGAGTTTAGTGATGCAGCCAGCTCAAAATCAATACACAAAAATCAATATGAAGAAAACTATAAAACTACTGAGACAAAGGAAGGCAAAATGGAGAAACATGCTATTTGTAGATAGGAAGACGCGATAATATAAGGATGCCAATTTTCCTAAAATTAATTTAAGTGTAACATTGTCTTGATAAAATTCTCACTGACTTTATTTAAATAATTCTAAAATCTCAAAAGTGTAGTTTGGGAGAGCCTTTTGGAAGGCTTTGACTTTAGGTATTAAATTTGTCCTTTGACTCAATAATCCCGCCTTTAGGAATTTATTAGTATGAAAAGATATATGCAGAAAGGTGTATAGCATTTTTATAATTGGGAAAAGTAGAAAGCAACCTATATATTCTATAACAAACTAGTTAGATAAAGTATGGCAAATACTGTTGATTGTCCACCTAAAAGCTACCCTCTCTTTCTCTCCCTTTCTTCCTCTCTTTTTCTTTTTTACTTTTTATTAGGGGAAATTTCAAACATATACAAAAATAGACAGAATGATTAATATGTCCCCATGCACCTGTCATTCAGCTTCATGAATTAGCAATTCACAGCCAAACTTGTCTTATCAGTACTTCTCTCCACCACCATATTATTTTGAAGCATCTTATCATTTCTTATCATTTCATCTGTAAATATTTCAGTGGATGTTTCCTAAAGATAAGGAGTCTCTTTTGAAAAACAACCAAAATACTATTATGATATTTTGAAAAAATAACACTAATTCCTTGACCATGAAAGATCCTTTCAGAGTTCAGTTTATCTTACAAGTACCATATGTTTTTTTTAAAAGTTTGAGTGACTTGGGATTCAAAGTATACATGTTGCAATTCATTGATATGTCCTTTAAGTTTCTTTTAACTCTCCAGCACCTTTTGTTTCCTTGCAATGTATTTGTTAGAGACACCAGGTTCTTTGTCCTCTAGATCTTCCAAAATCTGGAATTTCCTGAAGGCAGTCTCCATATTTCCCATAAATTAGTAACCTAGAACCTTCCTTATATTCAGGTTTTATTTTTTACTTTTTGGCAAGATGACTTCTTAGATAATGTTGTGTCTTTCCATTGAGAGGGTTATAATGTTGGATTGTTTCTGCAATGTTAATAGTTGTTGATACTCAATGCCTATATCCATGTTATACTGACTAAATATGATACACTGAATTAAATACTAATGTAATTCAGTAGATGTTTTAAATGGTGCAATCCTAACTCTATCATTTCTTCTTCATTTATTAGCTGGAATACGTCTATAGAGGGGAAATACTTTCCTCAATGATTTGATTTCCCGGTGATATAGGACACACATGATTCTTTCTCTTAATTTGCCAGTTTTCAAAACAATGAGTTGTTTCCCTAGCATGCTCTAATTGTGACCAAATGAGTTTGTTGGTATCATTGTGCATTCATGGATTTAAACTTGCTTCTTGTGTTTCATCTCCTTTTTCTTGCTCACAGAACCCTGTTTTTGTTCAGGTAGTAATGCAGTGAGTCACAGAGAAGAAATCCTAGCTTGACTGACTCTATCTTATTAATTCATTCTCATTTGGCACTGTCTAAGGTGGGCATATGACTGGTCCTGACTGTAGACACATATGAGGAAGATCACTTCCAAGAAAGACCCCTCCACCCACTCAGGTGCCCCCTTCTCCCCCATCCCTCCGACCCCAGCTTTTTTCATATAGCACATGAGGACTTGATGTTTAAGAGAGCTGCTACTCAAATTGGAACATCCCAGTGGATACATGTGATACACAGCACAGTATGAACATTAATATTGCAGATCTAGACTTATTGACAGAGGAAGCTATCTATGATATGTTGCTGATACAGTACACATTGTTAAAACTATTTACATAAGATTGACACAAGCGCATATATTTACACCAAGACTTGCCTGGAATTAAGTTCACTGACTGATGAGAGATTGGTGAATTCCCACTTTATTTGTTGTATTTTTCTATAAGGTATAAGGCTTAAATTTTTATGTAAATAATAAACTTTTTGGAAAGTATGATTCTGGGCAATTCTCACTTCTCTCATGTTACTTATAATAAATTCTTTTAAAAAATATATCCCATCATAAAAATTCTTTTTTATAAGACCCCATAACTCGCATCACATCGCATGATTTTTCTGCATAGTATAATCGTCATGCAGGAAATGTTTTGATTCTGGAATAACATTTACTGGTAAACATTTTTTGGAAACATTTTAAGCATTTCCTGATCTGAAAATTTTTGTGACTTTTTTTTTTCCTTTGGGTATATTATTGTTATAATCAACAATACTGTTGAGCCCAGTGGGACATAATCATCCTGTTGAAGAAAAAAGTTTCAGAAAAACATGAGTTTTATTAGAGACATTTTCCAGTCACTAAGAAAATACAATTGGCACAATTTTCACTTTGTGGTAAGAATAAGAAGTAGTCTCACTTTAGCCTACATTTAAGAAATTTCAATATCTTTGGCATACTTAATTCTCCCAAGAAACTGCATATTCTTAAAAACAAAAAGATATTAAAAAAAAAATCTAGGCCTCCAGAGTAAAATTGAAGAAGGGCCTTTTTTCCTATTGTTAATTATCCTTTATGTGGCTGGTTCTGCCAGCACATCAGCACAGGAAGCCAGGGCTATGCCAACCATGACAGTAATCAAAGGAAATAGAACCAACAACTCCCTATGGCTCCTGTGCTGTATGCTCTGTGTTACCGTAGTTAATGGGGCAACTTCACTGAAGGAGATAAGAATCTAGAAAGGCAGTTCCTTGAGGACATTGATGAATTTTAAACAGAGATCAGATACAGTCGCCAGGATGGCATGGGGAGACAGAAGGATGTAGAGAAACAAATGGAGAAGTGGCTGCAGGAGTCCATACGAGAGACAATGCAAGCTGGAATTTGAGCAGTGATTTTGGGATGGAGAGGAGAGAAGAAAGGAAGGAGTAAGCCCATACTTTATATAGCCTCTCTCTTGTTCTCTCTTACCATCAGTGGAGTCTTCAGCAGGATTTACTTTGTCTCAGCTGGGGTATGGGAAACTGAGAACAAGGTTTCTTCTATCCACCCTTGGGTCAGAGCTTTGAAGGAGGAACCATTTGCTTTTTCCTGGCAGCCAGCATGGAAATGATGAAACTCTGTGCCAAGTCATTTGCCAGTTTGTTGTGTGGTCTGATAGATCCAGCCACTCCCAATGATTGATAGTAGGACCTATCTCCCACTACAGATAGGGATGCGGGCTTGACCCCAGTGTAGATAAAGTAGGCCACCAATCCCAAAGCCATATTATAGCCTTGACATCTTCTCCCTGTTCCTTCAGTGAAGTGTTATTCCTCACGCCCTCACCTGGGAGTGTTCTTATAACTTCTGGAGTGGACCTGGTCATTTATAGCCTTCCTGTGTAATTGGCTCTTCACCCAAATTGCTTTGAGGGGACAGACTGTATTGAAGCCTGGTCAAAGGTCAGACAAGGCCTCTGACTTCTCTGCAACAACAGGAACTCAAAACTGATGTTACCCCTCCAGCCTGAACCAATGTTGGTCTGAGAAAATGTTGTGGCATATCTGCAACCTGGAGGGAAATCCTGGGACTGTCTCCCTGCCAAGCCATTCAAGAATCAGGATCTTAGATTTGCTCTGGGTCAAGAATGCTGTCCCAACCAGTGAAAATACAAAGCATGGGTCAGTGAGAAAGTATAAGAGTCCCACCTAGAAGAAACTTTATTGAGACTCTACTCTTTAGAACTGGTTCTATTTAATCCTGCCCCCTTCTGAGATTCCTATCTGGTGTGCTAGTTCCTAGCCAGGGTTTCATGTCTCAGACCCAAGTCACTAGAGAACACTTGGAAACCAGTTCACTGTCTTATTTTTGCAAGGCTTTGTGTAATGTTTCTAAAGCTTAGTAGTATAGTCTGGACTGATGATGTCATATATATCACAGTGCAATGAGAAACAAAATGAAATTTCTAACTCTTTTTGTACATTGAAATAATTGCCTGTGTCATGAGTTGAGGTAAGGCCACCTTTTGGGGTTCCTAAAATTAAAGTTAGGAGGGAGGGCTGTAGAAAATTTCTCACCCTATTCCCTAGAACCACCTAGCCTGGTATATGGTCCATGTACTGAACCCTTGTCCCAACATCACCACCCAAATGGCTATCAATGCTATTCCCAGAGGATTTCCCAAGCAGCATATAGAAGGAAAAAATAAAGAGTAAGACTTTAGGCAAATTAGGAATCAATTATTAGTCAATAGTTTACAGCAGGGCTGCAAGATAAGCAGGACATACACCATCAAGAAGCCAGGAAGGGGTGACAAGATGCTGCCCGACTGTGGCTATACTTGAGGTTCTTATACTCATCTCTTACCTCAAGTCACTTCAATTCCAATCTCTTTCCACAGGCTTTGACAGGGCTTTCTTTTGGACTTCTCTATGATTAGGATTGACAGTAGCTCTTCTCTGGCTCAGCTCTGGGCTTCAGTGTCCTTTTTGTCTCTCCACAAACCCTTGTTTCCAACCCTTCCACCTTTTGTCATCTCCATCTGTGACCCAGGACTTCCTCCTACTTCGTGCATCAGAATGTCCAGGTCCTAGTTTAACCAGTCTTCCTGGTTCCTAAGGCCTCAGCTCTTCCTTTTCCTTTTCCATGTGGGGCAACTCAAACCAGCTCATGGTTCAGATGCGTCTCCCTCATCTCCCTATAAGCTCAGAGAGATCCCTGCCCCAAATAGACAATCCTCAGAAAGCTCACTGGTTCCCTATTTTGTCTTTAGTGCTTGGGACTTGAAGGTGATTTATTATTCTCATACCAGGGACACTCTTTCCAGCCCACCTTGGAGGATACAGGGCATCCCTGACTGCATACATCCTACGAGGGAGAATTGTGTTTTGGCAGTAATGCCGGAAAGCCAATTACCTCTGAGCCGTGCATTTCTCTATTGTTCACACGAAGAGTATGCAATCTTGTGTCAAAATTATTTTCAGACAAACATTGATGTTTTCAGCATTGCCCCCCAAGCTGCTGTCTTAGCATATCTCATTTGCCCTGAGCTGATGTGACCTTAGAAATAAATTAGTGATAAGACATGAACGATGGGAAATGATCTGATGTGTGGAACTATGGCAACAAGGAGAAAAGGAACTAGCATTTATTTGTACTGTCAATGTACTAGTTACGAGACACAATTAATCACAATCATAGTCATAATATTTACTGTATGCATATCACGTGTAAGGCCCTGTGCTGAACCCTTATAGATGACCTAATTTAATCCTTACAACAACCCCATGAAATAAGCACCATGTTACTGTCCTCATTTTGTGAATGAGAAACTTAAGCTTAAAGAGGTCAAGTAACTTGCTCAAGATGAACTGGGTTTCAAGTCGTGTTTGAATCTCACATCTACCAAGTTTTCTCTCTCTCGCTCTGTTTCTGTCTCAACTTTCTTTTTATTAGACTTCCCATAGGTTTGACTTTTTTATTGCTCTCTTCAAATAATCAGCTTTTGGCATTGTTAATCGAGTCTACTTTTCTTCCTGTTTTATTATTTTCTGCTTTTATTTTTATTGATCTGTTCTTTCAACACTCCTTGAATTTATGTTGTTCTCTTTCTAGCTTCTTGAGTCAGTGCTTAGAAAATTTGTGTTCTAAACACATGTGCTTAAGGCGATGAGTTCTCTTCTGAGTGTTATTTTGACTACAACCCACAAGATGTTAGCATTTTTATCATTTCTGAAGAGTATACTTTCAATTCTCATGTCCTCTTTAACCCAGAAGGTATTTAGAAGTAAGTTTAGATAACCAGATTTTTTGGTGGGGAAGGAGTACTTAACCTTTGGTTAGTAGTTTTTACTTGAGTACCTTAACAATCAAAGTAGCAGTCTGTTTCTGATATTATGAAAAATATGAGTATCTTAATGCTACACTGAATTTTGCCATTTTCATTTATGTTGTTCTTCATTGGAGGAGAAAAACCATAAAGGAAAATATTGGTAGCCCATTTCTTTATTATTTATACAGTTATTTACTTTTTGCCGAGCAGGTGGGTAATGTCTTTCTGCTAGAAGGAAAGTTCCATGAAGGCAGGGACTTTGTTTGACATCACTGAATTTTCAACATCCAGAACAGTGCCTGCCTAGCACATGGTAAGCACTCAATCTATCAATCTCTCTATCAATTGCTATATATGCAGCTTTAATGAGGTATAATACTATACATACCTATGTATAATATATGTCTATATGTGTATGTATGTATATGTACAGCTTTATTGAGGTATAATTGACAAACAATAAACTGCACATATTTAGAGTATACAGTTTGCTAAGTTTTAACATATGTACACACCCTGGCAACTATCACCACAATCAAGATAATGAACATGTGTTACCCCCAAAAGTTTCCTCATGCCTATTTGCAATCTTACCACCACCATCCTCATGTTCCTTTCTCCAAAAAACGACCTCCTTTCTTTTTATTTATATCTTCTAAATGTTTATATAAGTGATATTATACAGTATGTACTCTTTTTTTAATCCATCTTCTTTCATTTAGCATAATGATTTTGAGATTCATCCATGTCGTTACATGTATCAATAGTTCATTCCTTAATTTTATTGCTTATTAGTATTCTCCTGCATGGATACAACATAATTTGTTTATCTGTGTACCTGTTAATGGACGTTTAGATCTGCTGTGAACAACTGTGTATAAATTTTTGTATAGATATATAATTCAGTTTCTCTTAAGTAAATTCCTAGGAGTGGAAGGGCTGGATCACATGGTAAGAATAAGAGTTGTTAAAATCTTTTCCAAAGTGGCTGAACCATTTTACATTTCCATGAGCAATATATGAGAATTCCAGTTTCTCCACATCCTCACCAAAACTCAGTATGGTCAGTCTTTTAAATTTTAGACATTCTAATAGGTATGTGCTAGTAACTTAATGTGGTTAATTTGCATTCCCCTAATGACTACTGGTGAGGTGTGGGGAACGGGCACTTTTATGTATTGATGGGGGGTGCCTGGGTGGCTCTGTTGGTTCAGCGTCTGCCTTAGGCTCAGGTCATATTCCCGGGGTCCTGGGAACGAGCCCCACATCGGGCTCCCTGCTCAACAGGGAGGCTGCTTTTCCCTGTCCCTCTGCAGCTCCCCCTGCTTGTGCTCTCTTGCTCTCTCTTTCTCTCAAAAAAATAGATAAAATCCTTTAAAAAATATATATATATATTATGCATTGTTGATGGGACCATACATTGGAACCCCTTTTTTGTATTGCAAACTGAATTTTGATAGTTCATTAAATATGAACAAACATTGACATAGTAATCCTATTTCTAGAAATCTAGAAACCTATTCTGTTATGAACTGGGCATAAAAGCTATCAGGCTAAACTCAGTTCTTTCCATAATTTTCTTCTGACTCAGAAGTGGTATTCTTAGATCTTCTTGCTAGTCAATTTCTATTTCTCCATAACACTTTGACAGTGGTTGGAGTGTATGAATTGTTCAGTCCTGCAGTGGTGATTTAATCTAAAATGCAACTAGAAATCTTAGTTTAAAGATGGAAAACATGATATAGTATTGTAGATTGGAGCTTTTCTTTTCTTTTCTTTTCTTTCTTTCTTTCTTTCTTTCTTTCTTTTTTTAATTTTTTTATTGTTATGTTAATCACCATATATTACATCATTAGTTTTTGGTGCAGTGTTCCATGATTCATTGTTTGTTCATAACACCCAGTGCTCCATGCAGAACGTGCCCTCCTCTTTCTTTCTTTCTTTCTTCCTTCCTTCCTTCCTTCCTTCCTTTTTCTTTCTTTCTTTCTTTCTTTCTTTCTTTCTTTCTTTCTTTCTTTCTTTCTTTCTTTTTCTTTCTTTCTTTCTTTCTTTTTCTTTCTTTCTTTCTTTCTTTCTTTCTTTCTTTCTTTCTTTCTTTCTTTCTCTCTTTTCTTTCTTTCTTTCTCTTTTTCTTTCTTTCTTTCTTTCTTTTTGCCTGCACAGCACATTTGGTTGCAGCACCCCATTTCTCTTGGGGAATGCTTTCTCAATTCCATACAGTCTGGATGGGACTATCAATCATACTGCCCATTACTCTCTAGCTGTGGGGGTGGTCACGTGACCTACTCATGGTTCATTATAAGCTTGGTATACTGATTAATCTAGGAATGGACATACAGTTCAGCAGGAAAAGAGTTTTCCTCTGGATTGATACACAAACGTGAGGAACCAATTGCTTTTCTGCTGGGGTTGCTGTGCTGGGAAAATGTGAACCTGGTGCTGTCAGTGAATGTCTTCTCGAGCTGCATGGAGGAAGCCTGTCTTTAGTGGAAGGGAAAAGAGACCAACAGACAGAAGTAAACAGATGCAGATGTGGAAATGAAGAGAGATAGAGATGAGGGGGTGGTGAAGAGAAGGAAATGAAAAAACAATAATCCTTATTATGCCTAAATCCAAATTCATCCCTGGCCTTCCCAGTTTGATCCCAGTTTGATAAGCCACCTTACTTTCTCCTTCAGCCTTCCTGTCTCTCTCTTCCTTGAGTTAACTTGTCTTGGGTTTCTGAACTTGCAAGTGACAGAATACAAATTGCCAGCTATCATTGTCTCATCTTTGAGCCCGATCATGAGTCTACTCATACAAACTCGTGTGAACAATGTAGTTTTCTAAATATTTCACAGAAGAGAAAAAAAGGAGGAGGCTGACAAGCTATATCCACAGCACACAGCCAGCAAACAGTCATAGGGGTTCCTTGTCTCTCCATTCCTAATCGAGGTGGTTCCCTTTTGATTCTCCCACTTCACAACCTCCAGGTCCTTTGGTTCCTTCTGTTACATGGAACAATTTAACTATCATTTTTTATCACTTGAGTATTTTCTCGAGGTTCTGATTTCTATCCCAAGTACTTTTTCTTTAAAACTAAAACCAATGTATCTATTTTATTTTAGATATTAGTTGGTCTCAAACTGTAATTCTTAAGGCATGACTTCTTGGTTAAGTGGAATGGAGTATGTGATTCACACACCCCTGTATGCCCAAAGCAAGCCACTAGCAATTGCTGCCATGAAAACTGAAAGTGCTCAAACATTTGTAAATGAAGAGAAAGGGACCAGAGATAGAGATGCTTGGGTCATTCCTTAGGCCAAGCTTTGATCAGTTTACCAACTCAGCTATATGCAAGGAAGAAATGGAGCAGATCGTCAGAAAGGGCTACATCCATGCATCCATGCATGAAGTCTTTTATTGCACAGTGGTTCTGCCCAAGAGTAATCATGACCCAGGATTAGTTCTGGAATCAAATTAGTATTCCCTCAATGGGAGGAGAAGAGGAAAGGATGAAGATGGTATGGCAGAAGCTACTGTTTGTCCCCACAATATCAGCTCTCTTCTTCTTCAGTAATAAAAGCCTTCAAATTTAGTTGGGTTCTGGCCACCTAGAATAAAAGCTGTATTTACCGGCTGCCCTTGAATCTATGTGTGGTGTATGGCTAAGTGCTAGACAATAGGATGTAAGATGATAGGTGTCTTGAAAGTGTCCTTAGAGGTGGGGGGATATGCCTCCTCCTCCAGTTTTCCTCCTTGTTGGCCAGCATACAGATGTGATTGCAAGATCTGGAGTAACCTCTTGGGCCACAGGTAGAGGTCACATGTTTAAGATGGCAGAGCAACAAGTTAGAAGGAGTCTGGGTCTTTGATAATTGTGGAGTTGCCATAGCAGACTCTCTCTTATGAATCCTCTGCTCATTGTAGCTGAACCTATTTTAACTGATACCAATAGAGATATCACCTACTTTATTGAGGTAATATCAAGAAGGCCCTGAACTCTATGCTAAGAAATGTAGATTTTTTTTAATACATGATAAGGAACAAATAATGGATTTTTAGATATGAAGAAAAATTCATTCATGCTTGTAGTACTCTTGCATTTTCCCTTTACATCACTAAGAACTAGAGCACAACTTTTAAAATTTCATGCGTAGATCATTAACCACATGAGCAAAGAGAAGAAAGGGAACAATAGAGGTGAATTTGCCAATCTCAATCTTCCCTTAAGACAAATTTAGTACTGATATGATATACATAGGAATTTCTAAGAAATGAGTGGACAGTGTTGGAATAAAATTTTCAGTTAATAACATCTATTTTTTTTCTAGCTCTGGAGATTTACTCGTCTTTTGCATAAAATTATTTACTCTTTTCTTTTTGGATTAATAATCAGTAATGGAGCACTAGTAAGTAAGAAATAAATTAAAATTAAATAAGAAACTAGGGTGGTACAATGGACATTTGTAATTTTTGGCTTCCCAAGTTTCATTCTCTGGTTCTAACAGCACTGTGGTTTCCTGTAGAGGAACTTCCACTTTCAATATGAGTGTAAAAGGATATGGTCTTCAAAAAGTCCTTCTGTCATTATCAAAAAGTTCTGAATTTTTAAAACCCTTCTAGTTGTTATTATTTGTAGATACTCTGTCTTAAAGAAGTTGATTTTTGCCTGAGTGTGATTGTGATCATACCATATATATGACAGCACGAATTTTCCCCTCAATATTTTTGAGATTTATCCATGGTGAATCATTTTGATCTAGTTCATTTTATTTATTTATTTATTTGTTTGTTTATTTATTTATTTTATTATGTCCGATTAGCCAACATATAGTACATCATTAATTTTTGATGTGGTGTTCAACGATTCATTAGTTGTGTATAACACCTAGTGCTCATCGCATCATGTGCTCTCCCTAATACCCATCACCCAGTTTCCCCATCTCCCCACTCCCCTCCCTTCTGTGACCCTCAGTTTGTTTCCCAGAGTCCATAGTCTCTTCATGGTTTGTCTCCCTCTCTGATTTCTTCCCATTCAGTTTTCCCTCCCTTCCCCTGTGGTCCTCTGTGCTATCTCCTTATGTTCCACATATGAGTGAAACCATATGATAATTGTCTTTCTCTGCTTGACTTATTTCACTTATTATCACTTAGCATAATCCCCTCCAGTTGCATCCATGTCGATGCAAATGGTAGGTATTCATCCTTTCTGATGGCTGAGTAATATTCCATTGTATATGGACCACATCTTCTTGATCCATTCATCTGTTGAAGGGCATCTCGGCTCCTTCCACAGTTTGGCTATTGTGGACATTGCTGCTATGAACATTGGGGTGCATGTGCCCCTTCTTTTCACCCAAACAAGGGGTCGGTTTTTCTGTCCCTTTGCCAATGCCACATTGTTTTACTTTATTTAGTTTTATAGTAAATATTGCTATCCAGAAAAATATCTTTCTATGTATTTTTTCTCCTTTCTTATATTTATTCTTTCAAAATTTTCTTAGCTATTCTTGGCCCTTCCCTATTTACTTGATGTTTAGGCTCAACTTGTTAAAGCCCAAGGTAAAGTCCCCTGAAAATTTGTTTGGATTTCCATTGAATTTGTAGATTAATTTGGGGGAAGAACTGATATTTGTGTAATACTGACTCTTCCCAACCATGAGCATAGTCTTTTTCCCCATTTAGTTAGGTCTTCTTTTATGTTACTATGTAATACTTTGTAATGTTTTCATAAATGTCTTTCATATATCTCATGTTAGTTGTATTCTAAGGTTGCTTTTGTAAATGGAATAATTTTTAAAAATTACATTTTAATTGGTCATTGCTAGTGCACTAGATACCACTGAATTTTTAATATTGCTCTTGTAACACACCACTTTACTAAACTCTTTGTAGATTCTCTTGGATATTCTGTATAGACAATCCAAATCTCTGGAAATGATTTTTTCCCTTGCATTTCATTTATCTTTCTCATTTCTATCTCTGGCCAAGACCTCTAGAACTAAGTTGAATGGAACTAGTAATGGTAACATCCTTGTCATGTTCCTGACTTGAAACAAAATGCTCTGTTTCACTATCAGGTATGATATTTGTAGTATGTTTTTGATAAATACCTTTTATCAGTTGAAAAGTTCCCTTCTCACCTTAATTTCTGAAGTGTGCTTTTTGATTACTTAAAAATTGTTAATTAATAAATATTGAATTTTATTAAATTTGGGGGAGCATATATTGAGATTATATATTTTTAAAAATTTATTAATATAGCAAATTACATTAATAGGATTTCATGACTTACACCATCCTTATATTCCTGGAATAGCCCCTGGTCATGTTAATTTTTTATACACATTGCTGAATTCAGTTTGCTAATTTTTTATTTGGGATATTTGCATCCATATTCATACCTAAGCTTACACACAAATCTTCCTTCTTATACTTTCTTGCCTATTTCTGATTTGGGAAATGATTCTTCTTTTTTTATTATACAAAACATTTTGTATTAGAAAAGAGTAACTTATTTCTTTTTTTCTTTTTAAGATTCTATTTATTTATTTGACAGAGAGAGGCACAGTGAGAGGGAACAGGGGGAGCTGGAGAGGGAGAAGCAGGCTTCCCGCCGGGCTCGGATGCGGGGCTCGGATGCAGGGCTCAGATGCGGGGCTTGATCCCAGGATCATGACCTGAGCTGAAGCCAAATGCTTAATGACTGAGCTACCCAGGTGCCCCAAGAGTTACTTGCTTCTTAAAGTGTTGGTAAAACTTGTTTGTAAAATCTTCTGGACGTGAGACTTTCTTGGTGTATAAATTTTTGACTTCTGATTTAATTTCTTCAACAGATATGATTTGGATTGATAGTAATTTAGTATGCATGGTAAGTCTTTATCAATTATTTTTAACAATTGTCTGTTTGGACTTATAAGTTGTCCTTTGGTTTTACTGCTGCTTGTCCTATATCAAATTGTCGAATATTTTATTTTATTTTATTTTTAAAGATTTTATTTATTTGAGAGAGAATGAGAGACAGAGATCATGAGAGGGAAGAGGGTCAGAGGGAGAAGCAGACCCCCCGCTGAGCAGGGAGCCTGATGTGGGACTCGATCCCGGGACTCCAGGATCATGACCTGAGCTGAAGGCAGTCGCTTAGCCAACTGGGCCACCCAGGTGCCCCAAATTGTCGAATATTTTAAAATACTACTTCTGGGTGTAGATCTATTCCACTTTTTTTCCCCCTCTTGAGTCAATTTAGATGACTTACATTTAACCCAAAACTCTCTATTTGATCTAAATTTTTAAAATGTATTATTATAAAGTTTTTAAAAATATAGTTAAATCCTTATAGTAGTTCTTTCATTTCTTTTGTTTTTTAGATTTTTTTTTAATTTTATTTATTTGAGAGAGAGAATGAGATAGAGAGAGCATGAGAGGGGGGAGGGTCCGAGGGAGAAGCAGACTCCCTGCTAAGCAGGGAGCCCAATGTGGGACTCGATCCTGGGACTCCAGGATCATGACCTGAGCCAAAGGCAGTCGCTTAACCAACTGAGCCACTCAGGCGCCCCAGTTCTTTCATTTCTAATATGGTTTCTTTGTGCCTTCTTTTTTTCTTGATCAGTTTGGCCAGAGGTTTGCTTAGACTTTATTAGTCTTTACATAGTCCTAATTTAAAGGGGTTTACTCTGTTTTTTTTTTTTCTAACTTTTGACTGAACACTTAGGTCATTTATTTTCAATATTTTTTTAAAATGTAGACATTTAAGACTGTACATTTTCCTTAAGTATCACTAGCTATATCTCCCAGGTTTTAAAAGGCAATAACATCATTCAGGTCTAAACACATCTTAAATTTAATCATGAATCTTTTCTTTTCAGGCTATTTTTTTTAAATTTAAATTCAATTATCCAATGTTTAGTACATCATTAGTTTTTGATTTAATGTTCAACAATTCATTAGTTGCATATAACACCCAGTGGGTATAACACCCAGGCTCATCACAACTTGTGCCGTCCTTAATGTTTTCAGGCTATTTTTAAGTTTTGGTTCTAATTTTATTGCTTTGTAGTCAATGTGGTCTATATGCTATTGAACATTTGTACTTTTTAAGACTTCCTTTATGGCCCACATAAGTATTTGGTTTTGTAAATTCTTTATGTGTGTTCAGAACTTTAGTTGTTGGGGCAATTTCTCGTGTACTCTTATATTAAGCCTTTTAATATTATTGTTCACATTTTCTAACTTTTTTCTATCATTTATTTTTGTCTTCTCTTTCACCTATTCTGATATTTTATCAAATTTTCCTTTTTAAAAAATATGTTCTTAAGGCTATGTTGTTCATTGTGTACAGAGTCAAGATTGTTATCTCTTCTGATAAATATTTCTTTCTATCATTAAGTACCAATCCACTTTATCATTAAAACTAAAGTTTGACTTAAAGTCTCTTTTGTCTGCTGTTGCTATAACTACATCTCCTTTGTTTTGCTTAGTATTTGCTTGGTATATCTGTCTGTCTTTTTCTTCCTCTTACTTTTGACCTTTCTGTGTCCTTGTGATTTGAGTGTGTTTCTTACAAAAAACACAGAACTGGATTTTAAACGTTTTCCTCAGTGAAGCTCTGGTCTTTAATAAGCTAGTTTAGGGGTGCCTGGGTGGCTTAGTCCATTAAGCATCCAACTCTTGATTTCGGCCTGGGTCATGATCTCAGGATCCTGGGATCTAGCCCCACGTCCGACTCTGTGCTCAGTGGAGAGTCTGCTTGAGGATTCTCTCTCTCTCTCTGCCCCTCCCCTTGCTCATGTGCTTTCTCTCTCTCAAATAAATAAATAAATCTTTTAAAAAATAAGCTAGTTTATACCATTGTATGTATTCTAAATACTGACATATTTGGTTTTATTTCTGCTGTCTTATTTTGTTTTGTATTTACCTTGCTTTGCTTTTGTACCCTCCTATTACTATCACTTTTCTCTAATATTGGATGCTTTCTTGGTCCTTCAACATTTTAATTGTTTTATTGATTACCTTAAGTTTTTAGCACACATAATTGACCTAATAAACTCTGAAGTTGTAATAATCTGTTTAATTGAACCATGCCTCCCAGTATTCATGCTCTTATGCAGTGCCCATCCCTTGAGACTGGGCTTATCTTTAACCAACTGAATATAGCAGAAGTGATGCTATGTTAGGTCACAATCTAAGGTTTTAAAAGGCCTAGTAGCTTCTACTTTTATACTCTCAGGAGCCCTGAGCTTACATGTAAGAAGTGTGGCTGTCCTGCTGGAAAGCCACATGCAAAGACCATTTGGAAAAGCCCATGGAGGGGGAGAAGCCTTGAGATTATGCAGAAGAGAACTGAGGAAATGGACTGACAGTGGGGATCAAGGTCCCAGCATGTGACCCCAGTTGAGTGGTCCAGCCAGCACCAGGTGGTTAAGCCATACCAGTACAGGTACTGGACAAGTGAATGAAAAAAAAATCTACCCACAGAACTGTGAACAAATAAAATGATTGTTGTTTTAAGCCTCTGATACTTGAGGTATATTGCTACACAACAACAGATAACTGAAATGTTAATGAAATCTTAATCTTCATACTGAATTACATACCATTCTTATGCTTTAATTCCAGTTTTCTCCCTGCTTGCCAGTCTTTCATGCTGTGATCTTTTTGTGATTCTATATCCCTTTCAAACATCTCAAAATTAGTCATTTTTATCATGTTTATAGTTAATCATTTATGGATATACCAACATGCTACCTGTCTCTTTGATTCTTGCATCCCCATAGTCCAATTTTTTTCTGATGTAATTACATCCCTTAGTTGATCACTCAGTAACAACCTGTGAGTAGTAAGCTCAATTTTTATTAGTTTCAAAGCCTCTTCACTTTGTTCTTATCTATAAATGATAGTTTAGGTTGATATAAAATTGCATATTGGCATTTATTTTTCTCTTAGTACTTTGAAGATAATACATTATTGTCATCTGGTTTCTATTGTTGCTATTGAGTCACATGCTATGCATTTAAATTTCATTTCTTCTTTAGAATATGTATTTCTTTTCAGGTTGTTTTAATTTTTTTCTTATTACTCTTCTTATTATGCCAATCTACTATAATGTAGGACATTACCTTTTTTTCCACCTCGGAACTCATACTTTCACAACTTGAGGGTTCTTTCATCAACTGAGTCCTTTTTAATTCCAAAGTGATATTCTTTTCACCTAATCAAGTTTTTAACACTCAGTACCCACATTTTATGGACGGTATGCTACTGTAGAGATTTTGCATTATTCACAGTTCATGTAAGTCAAGACTAATCCTTGCCACAACCTGAAATGATCTTAGAAATAGGAGAAAAAAAACATGAATTCTTTTAAAAAGTAAATTCCGTTAAGGAGAACTGTTTGTTTGTCAGATGTGAAACTGTTACATGTTTCACAAAATATGAATGGTCTCTTTAGTCTAAGATTCCATGAAGAAGTCTTTTTTCAGGTTGAAAAATAGTTTCTAGGTTTTGATCATCCCATTCATTTTTAGATTTCTTGGAAATTAAAAAAAGTGGAGACTATTTTAGTAATTGTTAATGTTTATTTCTCATAAAATACTAAAAAATATTTAGTCCTCAAAGTCCTATGCTTGCTGAATTCATGAACTAGTATGTGAACAGATTAACAACTAGCCTAGATTTTCTGATTCAAAATGCTTTACTACCCCTTTTTAGGTATTGACAGAACTATTAAAGTGAAAATCATCAAGAATATAGAAGATATGAGAAACTCAATCAAATAACAGGATCTAATTGACATATATAGAACATTCCACAAAACAATAGCAGAATTCACATTTTTCTTTTCCAGGCAACATGGAACATTCCCAAGACAGACCATATCATAGACAGTAATAACAATAACAACAACAACAATAATAATACCTCAACAAATTTAAAAGAATTGAAATCATACAGATTCTTTTCTCTGCCCATAATGGAATCAAACTAAAAATCAATAATTGAAAAACAACAGGAAAATGCCTAAACACATGAGAATTAAATGATATACTTCTAAATAATTTATGGGTCAGAGAGGAATTCTCAAAGGAAAGAAATACGTAGAGCTGAGTGAAATGAAAATACAACATATCAATATATGTGGGATGCAGCCAAAGGAGTCCTGAGAAGGAAATTTCTAACACTAAAGGCTTACAATACAAATCAGGAAAGTTCTCAAATCAATATTTTAAGTTTTTACCCTAAGGAACTAGGAAAGGAAGATGAAGATAACCCCAAAGCCAGCAGAAGGAAGACAATAATTAAAATATAAGCAAAAGTCAATGGAATAGAAAAATAATAAAGAAAATCAATGAAACCAAAAGCTGAATCTTTGAAAAAAATCAATAAAATTTATAAAATTCTAGCAAGACTGACCAAAATAAAAAAAAGACACAAATTACCAAAATCAGAAATAAAATAACAGATATCATTACATATCTTTTAACTATTAGAAAGTTAATAAAGGACTACTAAAAACAACTTTAAGTTTATAAATTTCACAACTTAAATAAATGGAACAATTTCTTGAACATCACAAACTACCAAATCTCAACCAAGATAAAATAGATAATTTGAATTGCTATAAACATTACAGAATTGAATTCATAATTTAAAAGCTCGTGAAAAGTAATTCTCCAGGCCCAGATGTTTTCACAGCAGAATTCTAACAAAATATCTAAAGAAGAATTAATAAAAGAAACAGAAGAAGTAGAAATACTTTCCAACTCCTTTTATGAGACTAGTATTAACCTGACATTAAAAACTGACCAAGACAATAATTTAAAAAAAGAAAGAAAGAAAAAAGAAATTTATAGGCCAATATTGTTCATAAACTTAGACATTAAAATCCTTAACAAAGTCTAAGCAAACTGAAATCCAACAGTGTATAAAGAAATTATACACCATGACCAATGGGGACTTATTCCAGGAAAGGAAGTTTGGTTCAACGTTCTAAATCAATCAATGGTATGTCAATAGGTTAAGGAAAAAAATTGTGTGATCATATCAATTCATACAGAAAAATCACTTGACAAAATCCAACACCAATTAATTCTAAAACAAAACAAAATAAAATAAAAACAGCATGAAAAATCTGGCTCTCAGCAAGTTAGGAATAAAGGGGAATAACCCCAATTTGGTAAAGAGCATCTGTAAAAAACTACAGCTCACATCATAGAATTCTCAAAACTCAACACTGAAATACAACAAGAGAAACAAAAATGGACAAAAGTTGTGAAGAAACATTTTACTGAAGCGGTCATATAATTGGCAAGCAAGTATATGAGAAGATGTTCGTCATCACTTGCCATTTGGGAAATTCAAATTAAGACCATGATGAGATATCACTGTGCACCAATCAGAATGACTAGAATAAAAATAATGACAAAACCAGGTGCTGGCAAGGATGAAAAGAATACGGACCACTCCTACATTGTTGGTGGGAATATAAAATAGTATAGCTACTCTGAAAACAGTGGCATTTTCTTATAAGACTAACTAGCACAATTACCATATGATCTAGCAACTGTACTCTTGGGCAAAGAAATGAAAACCTGTAAGTCGTTCATAGCAGTGTTCTGTAATAGTTAAAAGCTGGAAACAGCCTCGATGTCCTTTAGCAGGTAAATGATTAAATAAACTGTGGTTAATATAGACCATGGAATACCACTTAACAATGAAAAAGGATGGACTATTGACATACATAATAACTTGGATGAATATCCCAGGAATTATGCTAAGTGAAAGGAGCCAGTTTTAAAAGGTTACATACTGTATGACTCCTCTATGAAATATTTTGGAATGACAAAATTTTAGAAATGGAAAACAGACTAGTGGTTGCCACGAATTAAGAATGGAGGGAGGAAATGTTGTTATAAAAAGGCAATAGGAGAGATCCTGTGGTAGTGGAATGTTATATATGCTGACTGTGCTGATGGGTATATGAACCTGCATATGTGATAAAATTGCATAGATCTAAATAGATACTTACAGATATGTACATACTCTGGGGAAATATGAATAAGATGGGTGCAAAGTGTTACCCTTGAAGTAGAAGATATAAAAAATTCAATTAAAAAATGCTTTACTAAATAATCTAAATTTCCTTAGTTTTTCTACTAAAGTTCCATTCTTTATCCTTTACCTGATTTATTGGACATAATTACAAGATAAACTTTATTTTGTAGTTTAGTTCTCTAAGAGGAGAGAAAATAGTAGGATGGATAAACATTCCCAACTAACAAACAGTTAACAGATCATTCTTGGTTCTAGTGTTTTTGCAACTGAGTCAGTCATATTAAGGATCATCTTCTTTAATTAAAGGAGCAGAGCTGTAAAGAAGACACTTGGCTTGGATGTGGGCAGGCAATACTTTATTTGATAATGAAGTGGTTAAGACCTTCTGTTTTTAGAGTTCATATTATGCACGGCATCACAGAATTGAAAAGACATATCTCTTCAGGTCTATCTGTTCTATCTTCCTACCACTGCAGAATTGTTCTCTCTGCTACACTCATAATAAATGATGATTACTATTATTAATACTAATAGCCCCAACAACATGATAGAGTATAATGGCTCTAGTGATTATACTGAGAAGTTTGATAGGAGTTATTTTCCTGAGCTCATCCTAAAATTTCTTCTTGCTCAATGTTATCGTGTTATTTCTATTTATTTATGCCTTAAAATACCCTACCCACTACTTCTCCTATAATTAGAAGATCACTGGAATGAGGCTCTTTCATTTTGGTTTTCTCTTCACTGCCTGCAGCATTGTGGGCACTCTGTAAATACTATTCCACTTTTGATGTTGACATCTTCAAATGGAGACAGGTGGCTTCACAAGTTAGGACAGTTGCATCAACCAGGATTAATTTGATAATTTGCTTCAAGCTCATTACAGTTTTGGCTCTTCTCTAAGCACCTTGATTTTTGAAAGATTACTGCTGATAACCCAGGCTACTTCATTCCTTTAAGACTTCCAACCTAAAAGGCTTAGGAATTTTTATGATTCCATTGTTTACAGTGATATTTAGTTTTTAAAAATACATAAAGTCAAGACAAGGCGGGCATTTGTCAATTAAATGTTGGTAATTATTGGTATTCTATTTTCTGGTTTATTTTTATTCTGTAACAGAGATCCGTAGCAGATTAGCATCTGAATTGGTGAATTTCCAAGCTCTTAAGCAGAAGACTGAAGTGCATAAAAAAATTAAGCAGTGATTGCAACATTTGTTGCTGCAATGTTTTCGAAAAAGGAAGTAAGTGACTGAGAGACCCAAAACAACCTAAGAAACTTACAGAAAACACATCTAGATACAATAACAGGACCTGAAAAGACCATATTTTCTACAGTGCTTGTCAGAATAGTGAGCTTGAGGAAAGTGTTTAGTGAGTGTTCATTGAAATGGATTTACCAAAAAAATCTATACACATAAATTTGTACACACAAATCTGTTGTTGAAAGCAAATCTATAATGCTGCTGCTGATAAATCAGACAACAAATCTAGTGCAAATAGATTTTATGTTGACCAACACACCGAGGAACAAGGTCGTGAAAAGAGAAGGACTTGGTGGTGCTGCCATTTCTACGGTCTTAGGGCTCTGCCCCTTTCACAGAACTTCCAACAGCGCCATGTTGGGACAGAGCATCTGAAGGTTCACAACCTCTGTGGTCCGTAGGAGCCACTATGAGGAGGGCCCAGGGAAGAATTTGCCATTTTCAGTGGAAAACGAGTGGCGATTACTACTATGGTGACTTTGTACTTTGGATCTGGATTTGCTGCACCTTTTTTCATAGTAAGACATCAACTGCTTAAGAAATAAGGATGTTTTCAATGGATCGTGGATCACCACATCAAACACTAATAATGTATTGTATGGTGACTAACATAACATAATAAAATTAAATTAAATTAAAAAAAAATAAGGATGGGCACCTGGGTGGCTCAGTCATTAAGCATCTGCCTTCAGCTCAAGTCATGATCTCAGGGTCCTGGGATCGAGTCCTGCAGGGAGCCTGCTTCTCCCTCTGCTGCTTCTCCTGCTTGTATGCTTTCTCTTTTTCTGTCTCTGACAAATAAATAAAATCTTAAAAAAAAGGATGTTTTAATCAATCCATCAAACAGATGTGAAAAGGAACATTTTAAGAGGTGCAGTCTCTTTGAAAAAATGGATCAAACTCTTGAATTCAACGTACTTAATATGTTTATAAATAAACTTATGGCATGAATCCTTAATGCCTCTTCTCTGAAACATGGAATGTAATAATTGTGCTTATTTTTTTATTTGGGAAGTATTCCAGGATTAGTTTGTTTGGTCTAATTAGTGTGTGATTTAGCCTGTTTCTTGTTTTTAGATTTTGAGGTTTTATTTAATTTTTGATTACTAGGTCAGGACCTTGTTGGTAATTTATGTTATTAAAAATGCAAACTTGAAAAAAAAAAGAATTTATGTTGACCAGTGTCTTCCTCCCTGAATGTTACCTTATAGAAAAAGTGATGTACCCTGACTTGAGATATTTAGTACCTTATCTGTAGGAAGTTCCACTGACCTCAGAGGAAGAGAAAGAGAAAATGCACACAAGGGAGATCCAATAAGAGGCATTGAGAAAGAGATCTGAGCCACAGAAATAGTTCTCCACAGGACGTGTGGCTTCACATTTGGACAGCCTGGAGGTTCTGGGTGTGAGTTTCTGTTCCACCATGTAGTCATCCTCTTGGGCCCAAGCTGCAGACTCAAACTCGATACAATTTCTCCAACTAAATAATTTGTACCAAACTTAAAGCATGACAAGCAAATTAAGGTTTTACTATATGTTCAAACTTGAACAAAGTATGGGAAAACAACTTTTTAAATGGTTTGTTACCTGCAGTAATGTGAAAAGGAACCTAATGATAATTAGGTTAATGGAAGATGCAAATGAAGGCTCTTGACCACTATTTCTGTCCTCTAATGTAACTTAGATATTAGGAAATGCCATTTTCCATCTCTCTCTAGAAGGACAGCCCTGTTAACCACAATGGTCTCTTTGCCTTAAATTTTTCCCATTAGATACCCTACTCAGTGGTATCTCAACTCAGGATTGCTGAAACCATCTCATACATAGCTCAATAGAAAAAACCAAACAATCCAATTGAAAAATGGGCAGAGGAGCTGAACAGACATTTTTTCCAAAGACATCCACATGGCCAATAGGTATATTAAAATGTGCTCATCATCACTAATCATGGAAATGTAAGTCAAAACTACAATGAAAAATCACTTCACCTGTTAGAATGGCTAATATCAAAAGATGAGAAATAAAGTATTGGCAAGGATATGGAGAAAAGGGAACACTTGTGCCCTATTGGTGAGAATGTATATTGATGCACCTACTACAGAAAAAGTATGGAGGTTCCTCAAAAATTTAGAACTAACATATGATCTAGCATTTCCACTTCAGGACATTTAATCAAAGGAAATGAAATTACTACCTTGAAAAGAGCCCTGCACCCCCATGTTCACTGCAACATTATTTACAATAGCTGAGACATAAAAACAACCTTAATCCACTGATAGATGAATGGATAAAGAAAATATGGTGTATAAACACACACACACACACACAAACACATGCACGCAAGTGGACTATTATTCAGCCATAAAAGGAGGAAATTCTGCCATTTACAACAACACAGATAGATCTTGAGGGCATTATACTAAGTGAAATAAGTCAGACAGAGAAAGACAAATACTGTATGGTCTCACAAATATGTGGAATCTAATAAAATTGAATTCAAAGAGGGGTACCGGGTGGCTCAGTCGGTTAAGCGTCTGCCTTTGGCTTGGGTCATGATCCCAGGGTCCTGGGATTGAGCCCCACATCAGGATCCCTGCTCAGCGGGGAGCCTGCTTCTTCCTCTCCCTCTGCCTTCCACCTGCTTAGGCTCTCTCTCGCTCGCTCTTTCTCTCTCTCAAATAAATAAAATCTTAAAAAAAAAAAAAACAACTGAATTCAAAGATACAAAGAACAGATTGGTGGTTACCAGAAGCTAAGAATAGGGGGATGGGCGAAATGGGTAAAGATGGTAAAATGGTATAAACTTTCGGTTATAAGATAAATCCTGGGAATGTAATGTACAGCTTGGTGACTATAGTTAACAAAACTGTATATTTGAGAGTTGCTGCGAGAGTAGATCTTAAAAGTTCTCCTCACAATAAAAAATATTTGTAACTATGTGAGGTGGTTGATGTTAACTAAACTTATGGAGGTTATAATTTTGCAATATGTACGTACATCAAATCATGTTGTACACCTTGGACTAATACAGTATTATATATAAATTATATCTCAATGAAACTAGAAAGAAAAAGATTGCTGAAACCAAGAGCAACTGGCAGAAAACATTTTATTACCTGCAATACTTGATTGCATTCTCCGTTGGCCAAACTGCTATCTATTCTTCAATGAAATCAGAAAACGTTAAACTTGATTCCCGTCTTCTGAGTCCCTCACTGAACTGACATGTACCTAATAATTAAATGTTCCCAGAAATCATGGTTTAAGTCCTAGAGTCATATACTCTTTGCTTATATCTCTGTATTGCAAACTTCTTTCTGGGAGATGCATATGATATCTAGCACTACAACTATAATAAGGATGCAACTTAATTAACAAATATATTTTTTATTGTCCAAATGTCCAAAAAGAATTTAAATCAGTGAATAATGGAATAACCCTGGGCCATGTCCCTATTGTCCTGCTAACTGCTGGCTTTAGAAGTCACCTGAATTCCCTGGCTCTCAGCTTCCTCATCTGTAAAACAAAAGGATTCGGTTGGATAATCCCTGAGGTCCCTCCCTGCTCCAACACTTCCCAGTCCTGTGGAGTATGGAGAGAGCAATCTTTTCTTTTCATTAATCTATAAAGTTTCCAATTATTGATCTCATTTTCTGGTTGCTTTGTATACAAACCTGAATTGCTTGAATTGTTTAAAGGTAATTATCACATTTAAATGTAAATATTTGAACTACAAGAAACGGTGGCCAAAGGAAACTTAACATAAGGCTATGTGAGCCTTCATTTAGTTAGAAAAACTTCCTGTCTCTGTTTCATCCACTATCAACACATCCAAGCTTGCTCGGGCTTCCATACACTTTTAATAAGCTGTTTGAGTCACCAGAAAAACAAAAGCAATAGATCCTGTTAGTGTTTAGGCTGTTTGCGGGTCAAAGAAGCGCCCAAGGGAAGACATGATACACAGTTGCCAACCGGCGCCTTGAAAAGAGATGGAAAATGAAGTTGTGACCAGAAAGGGAGAAGGGTGCTTAATATCCTCATTTTTTTTAAATGTAGAAATAAAGAATGATAAATAAAAGCTATCTCTTCTCTGGGAGTAATTGGCTATAACAGCTCGTGAAAAAAATATTTTTATTATTACAGCAAGAAAGAGTGATGATAATAAGAGGCCATGGCAAAGAAAGGATGTTTACACCAGTTTAAAAAGATCATCTTTCCTTGTCTGTGATTGACTTCCTCTTTGGGCTGCTGACCTATTATGACAGTGATAAGAGGCACTTTGCGGGATTTTACAAATACTGACTCTGCATAAGTTTGTAGTTATCAGATAACTTGGTCTCCTGCTCTGTATTTAAGCAAGAAAAAGAAAGAAAGAAAGAAAAGAAGGAAAGAAAGAAAGAAAGAAAGAAAGAAAGAAAGAAAAAGAAAGAAAGAAAGAAGAAAGAAAGAGAGAAGGAAAGAAAAGGAAAAAAGAAAGAAAAGAAAAAAACAAATTGTGCAATGCAGAGTTTATCTTAGAATTGAGTATTCTGGGAAAGAAAGAGGGAAATTGTGTGTGTGTGTGTGTGTGTGTGTGTGTCAGTGTGAGGGTGTGCACATACCCCACAAGAGGCATCAGACTTTAATTTCTGTAGACATCAGGTGATAGTCCATCTTACTGCTATATTTTGCAGGGATTCTTACAACTGGGAACGTGAAGGGTAAGTTCTTTAACGTGGCCTATTTGACTTTGTCACATGAAATCAAAATGTCTTTCTTCTCAGAGATACTACAAGTGAGTTCCCGAGATCTCTGAGTAGGTGCTAATACAGTGATAACCTCCTCAGTGATATTCTGGCTTTTTGTGCCTCAGGTTCTGTGACACGTAGGTCCTTCAGGTGTTGCGAGGCTTTAAGTCTTTTGGGGCAGTAGTGTAGGGCGTGATGGAGAGAGAAACTTTGTGTGTTAAACAAAACACGTTAAACAAATTACAATATGTATCGGAACTTTATTATGCTCTTTTCATCAAAGTGATTACCTATATGCATGTATAGACTTCAAACATCAACACATAGAGTTTTCATTTCTTCCTATATTCTCTAATATACATACATAAGTATAATGTGTGTTCTTTCTTTTTAGAAAATCCAGTACAATAAAATCTGAAGTTGGAAAACAGATAACCCTCAAAGGGATTTTTCATATTATCAAAGGATTCCTTACTTTCCAGAGTAGTTTCCCCACCCTAAAAATTCCCCTGTGCTTTACCTATTCCTCCTCTTCTCCAACCCCAAGTGCCTGACAACCATTGTTCTGTTTACCTTCTCCACAGTTTCACCTGTTCCAGAATGTCATATAAATGGAATCGCACAGTATGTCACCTTTTCAGACTGGTTTCTTTCACTTAGCAATATGCATTGAGGACTCACCCATGTCTTCACATGATCTCTTTTCCACATGCCTATAAGTCTTTGAGTGTTTTCTGCTTTCTAGGATAGCACAGGTTCATTTTGTATTTTCCCTCCCCTAGCTCTGAAACTATTCCTTTTCTCAAGGAGCCATGGAGTGATTTAGAAACCAATATCTGGGCAAAGGTATGTCAGTTGCTATGGGGTTTCATTGCTTCTAGGACCCTTCACTAGAGAGAGTTAGAATATATATTTAAATCATGGCCGAATCACACTGAATCCTCTGCTCCTAATCCAAAACCACACAACCACAAACCCGATGCCCCCTAGTCAGGTGTGTTTCTTGTTTGGTATTCAAGTTTGAAAGCCTTTATTTCTCATGTTGCTCGGAGAATGACTCAGTAAGGGGAAGGCTGCTGATCTGAAGGTTGATTACCATTTACGGAGACCACTTCCGCCCCCCCATCCCCAGCAGAATATGGCAGTTTCCATTTCTTTTGCCTGGCTCTGAAGGAGCAATCTGTTATTTCTTTTAGTACCAATTAAAAAAAACCAAAAGACCCCAAAACACCAATTTCCCCAAATCCTAAGTACTCCATGTGTCTCTGAGGTTCTG
Source organism: Eumetopias jubatus (assembly GCF_037043125.1). Lineage (NCBI taxonomy): Eukaryota > Metazoa > Chordata > Mammalia > Carnivora > Otariidae > Eumetopias > Eumetopias jubatus. The sequence continues at coordinate 136,228,158 of NW_028274809.1, read as the reverse complement.
AGGACAACATAAATTGCACAGCTTTCTCCAGGAAGAGCAGAAAAGAGAAGAGAACAGAAAAGACAGGGCTGTCTGGTGATCTCTTTAAAGCCTCTCCCTTTGTTTCTTGATATTTGCACTCCGAGACTCAGAGCTTATTTCTGTTACCAGAAAAATAAGATACAGTATCTGAACTACCCTTGTATTCCCTTATGGGTCAAGGGTGTGCTGTGAAGAATGTTGCTGAACTTTGTATCTTCATTGGCTCCAAAAGGCTGCTCTATTTCATCAAAAGACAATTGTTTTTCATAACAAAGCTGGCTCAATTTTCAAGTGGCGTCGCATAGTTAAGGTGACTGTAACAAGAGCAGAAGTGCAGGTTTCCTGCTTCCTTCTTTCTATGAAGTCAAGCGGGGAGTGAAAATGAACTGCCAGCCTCCAGCGGAAGATCTTTGTCTTCCTCCTGCTGTGCTTTGTTGGAGTTTCCAAATTCCACATGCAGCTCACACAAGGAGGCCAAGGCAAATTTTCCAGTAGCTTCAGCCAGGATTAACTGTACCGTCTTGTTCTTTTGTTAAGTCCCTTCCTGAAACAAAAACGAAGCAGACCCTGAACCTTCTTCATAATCTTCGTGAGGCCGAACACCGGGGCAGGGAGTGCTGGGCTTGAGAAAAATCTCCCCTCCTGGCTGGTTTTGCCACTTTGGGCCGTGGGCGGGTGCGGAGGGGGGGTGGCCCCGGGCAAGGCGCTGGCCTTCTCTGAGCCGGTTTCCTTCTCTGCAAGAGGAGAATAAAAGTCACCCACCTTGCTTACCTCATAAGGGCGTTTGAGGCGCAAATTAGATGCGATAATGTCAAAGAGCTTTGTGAACTCCGGAAGAACTATAAATACAAGGTGTTATTAGATGCCGTCAAAAGTAAATGATGAGACAGCTTGATTTAAGTAATTTCAAATGCCTCAGGGTCAAGCAGCACTGTGTGAGAGCGTTAGATATTTTTATTGCTCTACAGTAAGGGGAGAGAGGGTAGGGCTGGTGTGGGGAAGGTGGTGCTTTTCTTTTCCTCCGTGTAAGAGCGGGGCAGAGTGGAAGCACTCTCTGGAGAAGGCAAGTAATATCACAGGGGTTTTGAGAACCATGATGGTGAAGCAGGATTTAACTTACAGGAGCCAGACAGGAGGTGGGAGGGTCTGAATGTGGTCTAGAAATAGTACAAGTGGACTAAGAGATGTGGCCCACAAGTGGAAGGAAATAGAGGAAGTCGAGCCTGATAAGGGCAGAGGAAAGGCTGAGGCTAGTGCACAGAAACCAGCCCAGGAGGGTGAGGCAGGATGTCTCCAGGCTTAGGACTAAGGAGGCCAAGGCATCAGCAACCCCAGAGGCCAAACATGGAGAACCAGATGGAGAGGGTTTGATAATCCTCCCAGACCAGTGGCTTTCAGACACTTGGGAGAGTTACTTATTTAGGAATGTCCACTGTGTGCCAGGTGCTGGAAAGTGGACCCTGGTTTTAAACAAAATCTTACACAGAACCCCTATATGTTAAAACAGAAAAACTGAAGCTGTTCTGTGGAAGCAAGGCTTGGAGGACCCAGGGCCAGTCAGCTTCCCTCTGAGTGCTCTTGGCAGCTCCCAAGGCACTTCTGCAGGGAGATAGGGCTTGACTAAAAGATGGAGATAGGCCCGCTCATCCTTGTTATATCTCTGGCACCTAGCACTTAATAGATGTTCACGATTTCCTGAATGAGGGGCGCCCAGGTCACATGCAAGTTGGGGACCAAGGTCAACTGTATCCCACAAGAATGGCGTAGACCAATGCCTCACACATGTAAATGTGCCCACAAGTCACCAGGAATCTTGCTTATATACAGACTCTGATTCAGAGGGTCTGGGCTTGGATCCAGGATCCTGCATTTCTAACCAGCTCCCAGGTGCTGGGCTTGGAGTACCAGGGATATAGATGGCCCTGTGCCCTGCTTTGGGGAATCTGAGCAATCCAGAGCCACCAGAGAGCCTTGGGCATCTAATGAGATGAGGGGACACTAGGGAGGCAGAGAGGGAGCTTTAAAAGAGGGAGACAGGAGCAGATGCCTCACAATTCTGTGGCGAATGAAGTTTAGGGTCTCAGAGGGAAAGGTGTAACGCTATGGGTTCCCCTTGAGAAAAATGTTACCCAAATGTGATGGCTATTGTTGTCATTTGAAAAGTCATTAGAAACTCGCAGGCATAGGTCTGGCATTATGATTGTCTCTGTTCTTTTATGGGACAGCGCAGGTCAAGGACGTTCTTTTGACAGAGACTAAAATATCTAGGATTGTGGGAGAAAAAGCAACAGTGTCTATTCCTTGCCATATATTTTATGTACTTTTTTTTTTTAGGGGAACAAAGAGGTAGTCTGCTTATTCTTCAAGAAACATCTCTAAAGTTTTGACGGACTCAAAGGGCTCATGCCACTAACGCCTTCCTCTATTCTCAGCCCTGACTGCCAACCCAGAAGCAGGTCCTGATGCAAATTCAGGACCAGGAAGGCAGTTCACTTGGTCACTGCAGTTGTGGTTCTCTGAGTCTTCATTTTGTGCTTCACGAAAAAAAAAATATATATATATATATATGTGCACCCCCATATTTGTGTGGGAGCTGCTGGGAGATTCTCCCTAACCTACTTTTACTGTGACTGGAGAATTTCCAGCTGTCTGTGGCTACCAGAGCTGCCTGAAGGCTAGGAATGTTCCGGTTTCATTTTGAAACCAGGCACGCAAGCTAGAAATATCAGCTTTCATTTCAGATACGTGAACTCAGAGGAAGCAAATGTTTGGCTGACTGTTTCCTGGGGTATAGTGTGAAAAATACGCTTCTATATGTTTGCAATCGCTCAAAAAAATGAGAGGATTTTTTTTTTTACTCATTTGACTTAGCACTATTAACCTTCAGTGCTTCCAAATGTACAGTTTGAAAATGAAGTTTTAAAGTATTTTTAAGATAAGTTTTTCTGCATAATTCCTCAACTCTAGGGTTTGCCTCTAAACGTAATGGCAAATCTGGAAAATAATAAAATATGTCAGTTTGTTGTCTGGATCACCCAGCAAACACTGAAAAGCCTATAAAGTACAAGGAAGATACTGTGCTAGGTTCTTTGCCTTCATTAGGGTCCAGATGCCCTAAGTGTGACAGGTCTGGACACCAAGCCCTTTAGTGAAGAAGGCTCTTGCCATCCAGGGAACTTGATGCTATGGGTGATTTTCAGTTATCAGTGTGGGGTGGTAAAAAAAAAAAAATGACTTGGGAATCCTTGTTAGTGTGTTGTCTTGGACAGGCCCCTATTCTTCTCCTTGGATTACTTCTCCACTATCAGTTTGTGTCCTTCTCTGTGAAATATGAATAATAATACCTCCTCCTTAAAGGAGATAATATGAGAGGCACAAGATAGGCCCCTAAAAATGTTTTTTTCCCCATGAGCCAGAAGTTTCTTTTTTTTTTTTTAAGATTTTATTTATTTGCGAGAGAGAGAATGAGACAGAGAGTACATGAGAGGGAGGAGGGTCAGAGGGAGAAGCAGACTCCCTGCTGAGCAGGAAGCCCGATGTGGGACTCGATCCCGGGACTCCAGGATCATGACCTGAGCCAAAGGCAGTTGCTTAACCAACTGAGCCACCCAGGTGCCCCCCAAGAGCCAGAAGTAAACAGACTTTCAAGAATAATTTGTGCTGGCTATGGAATGTATTGTGATCTTTTTGCCTTAAATCATCTTTCTCGTTATATTTTGCTTGGTCTACCAGTTATATCAATCCTTACTTCTTTTGTATATATAACTGATGATGGAAGAGCAGATCCAAAGTACAATTTGTGGCTAGCCCTTGTAGTTATAATCCACAGAATGCATAAATACATGCAAATAAAGGAGAGGTGACTGTTTTTAGAAAAAATGGTAAGAAATCAATTCATTGATTATCCATCCTGGTGAGGTAAAACGAAGATTTTAATGAAGAAGAGAACTTCTCTGGTGCCTACTAGTAAGTGTTAGAACCCAGAAGAGTTGGACTGGTCTCCTTTCTTTCCTGCTTCCCTTCAACACCCAGTGTAGTGTCCCCTCCCCCACCACCTCCACACACACACACACACACATCCCTCCCTTGTCAGCCGCCAGAGAAAGCACTTACTGGGAAATGCTCCTTCCCTTGCCCTTTGCTCACATCCTTTAAGTCACGTAGCTAAGGTCAGCTCTGGGGAAACAGGTGCCAGTCTTCCCCATCGCCCTCCCTGAGCCTGCTTCCTCCCCTCCTCCCCTCTCTGGGCAGAGGTCATTACGTGGCATGTCTGGGCAGAATGACTGGAGCACAGTTTCTTGCCTGAGCACCAGTTAGAGGGAATGAAGCTGAAGCTGCAGGGTGCCTCCCTTGCACTGGCCCTTCTAAGGCCCTTGACAGGGGTTCTCATGGTCATATAGCTTTTTATAAAATTTGCAAGATGTAGTTTAACCACAATCAGTGAAGATCCTATTTCTTCTCCTCTGATTTCCCTTTCAACAAGCTACCCTATCTGTTAGTGATGTTGTGGGATCCCATGGGCGTTCTGGGGTGTGGGGGAGTTGAGTTTGAGATACATCTAGTTTGGGTTCAGTGGGATATACTTTATGTATGCAGTTAAGTTATTGCTAGGAAGACTCCTGTTGCCCACTCGCTGGGAGTTGTGACAGGCAGATGAAGGGGACAAAGGTCATTTCATGACCTGCTGTGTCCTACAGCATCTGGCACTAGAAGTATGAGGTGAGTGGAAAAGCAACAAGGCTTGAAATATTTGGAGCCAGAGGGCAGTTTGTGGAACATTCTGCCAATCATCACTAAATGGAAGATTCAGTTCTCAAAGAAGCCAAGTCAAAATGCGAGTTCTTTCCAGTCGGGCATATACTTGGAAATGCAGCATAGACAATTATAATACATTATAGATTTTTTTTTCTATATTTTTTGATGGGACTTATATGCAACAACGTTTATCAAAATTCCTGAGTTTGCAGTTTGCAGTTGACAAGTCTGAAACAGTACTGCAAAAGCAAGGTGTCTGCAGTAGTTCATAAACAAACCACAAAAAAAAGAGAGTTTTCAAAATTTAGAACAAGAATCTTAAAAATGTACATGACTTTACCAATTATGAACAGGAAACAAGAGAGAAATTTTATAAACAACCAATTATTAAAAATAGATTTTAATCAACTCTACTCGAAGGAAGACTGAATTATTTTTGTATCCTCTCCATAGGAAATATGACAAGGGGCACCTGCATGACTCAGTCGTTTAAGCGTTTGACTCTTGATTTTGGCTCAGGTCATGATCTCAGGACTGTGGGGTTGAAACTGGCATTGGTGTCCTTGCTCAGTGGGGAATCTGCTTGAAATTTTCTCCCTCTCCCTCTGCCACTCCTTGCCCCTGCTCACATGAATGCTCTCTCTATTTCTCTAAAATAAATAAATACATCTTTAAAAAAAAAAAAGAGGAAAATATGACAAAATTTTTTCATATGGAGAAGTAACCGAAGATTACACATCCAAAACAGTACAGGAAAAAAAACAAAACAAAACAGAGATGTGTCAGGTACTTAATTAGTAAAATGTTTTGTAGCTTTTATGGATTTTTAGATTTTTGGTATTTAACAGTTTTTAAAATGTCATAATTTATTGTGATGTGTTTTCTCCTTCTAAATAAGTATTCCCTTTCATACCTAATTTTGGGTACATTCTTTTGTATTGTTTTTCTTAGAGAAGATCCCCCAAATCATATAAGTTTTAGGTCCCATAAAACCTGGATCTTCTCCTAGTGCTAAGGTATGATTTAAAAATTTCCAAACATGCAGGGATTCAAAATCAGAGATGCAGAGAGCACAGAAACGGAGACCAAAAATGATGTTGCTGGTACACCATAATGACCCTACTCAGCCGCCCCAGACACAGCCTGGGCCCTGCTTCTCGCTGGGAAAGAGAGGGATTTGAGCTGGGCCACCTGCCCAAGGCCTCTTCATCCCCAACAAGGACCTTGCTTTCGTCCTTCCAGAGTCACCATTGCAACCCCTCCTCCTCCCCCTTCCCTTTCTTTCCTGATGACCCTGAATTTTTTTTTTTAAGATTTTATTTATTTGAGAGAGAGAGAGAGAGAGAACCTGTGGGTAGAGGGACAGAGAGAGAAGGAGAAGCAGGCTTCCTGCAGAGTGGGGAGCCCTACGCGGGGCTCGATCCCAGGACCCTGAGATCATGACCTGAGCCGAAGGCAGATGCTTAACTGACCGAGCCACCCAGGTGCCCTGAATTCGTATTTTTATAATATTATATATGTTCTAGCTTCAAAAGGCAAATAGCATATGATGTTTATAATGAGAAACAGCAGCTTTCTGAGGCCTTCTCCCCATGGGAAGCTGCTGATTCTTTTTTTTTTTTCTGGGTATTTATCTCCATACTTTATTTAAATATTTTATATTGCAGTTCATTAAGTTTTTAATTGTAAGCATCATCTGTTGACTTTTTACTGTAGAAAGAAACACTTTAGTTCTCTTCCATCTCCCTCTCCACCTTCCAATATGGACATTTCTTAAATGGGGGTTAAATCAATATTTGCTGTTTACATTATTATGAATATGTACAATTTTTTTTTTTTTTTAGCAGAGACCTCTCTCTCCTCCTGCTCCAATTTGGACTGATTGCTCACTGGATCTGCTGCCAAGCTTTGATTCTACACTTCCCTTCACTACCACCCTGCACTCCCCTCTGCCCACACCCTGTTGGAGCCCCTGGTTCCTTGTGTCTACCTATTTTGTGGTTTAATCTCTTACTTAGGCAGAGCATGTCCTTCAGGAACTTCCTGAGAAAGAGATGGTGGAGGGAAAATTTAAAGCCTTGGCCTGCCAGAAAATGACTTTATTCTTCCTTCATATTTGAGTGATAGTTTAGCTAGACACAGAATTCTAGGTTGGAAAAAATTTCCCTCAAAATTCTGAAGACATTTTCCTCTTATCTTATAGCTGTTGATGCTACTGGGAGATCCAATACCATCCTTTCTTAGTTCTCTCTGTAAACTTGCAGGATCTTTTCCTTATTGCTGGTATTCTGCAGCTCTGCGGTGACATGACTTGTTGGGCCTTTTCTCTCTCCTTTTTCTGTATCTGGAGGTATTTCAGTTCTGGAAAATATTCTTGTGTTATTTTCTTGATAAACTCGTCCTTTCCATTTAGTCTGTCTTTTCTTTCTGGGACACCTAATATTGTTTTATATTTTATAGAACTCTACTTTATGCCAAGAAGAGTTCTAGGCTCTTGGGACATATCAGTGGACTAAAGAGTCAAAAACCTCTGCCCTCCTGGCACGTGTTTCCTGACAGTGATGGGTTCAAATACTGGCTCCCTCTCTGACTGGCCATGATACCTTGGATAAGACGTTTAAACCTTTCCTGTCTCAGTTTCCTTATTTCTAAAGTAGAGCCTATACTAGAAATTGCTTCTTATTCCTTCAAATAGAAATTGGTCGTTTGAGGACTGAATGACTTATTTCATACAAAGGGACTAGAACAATACCTAGCACACAGGAAGAACTATAAACATGTTTGGTATTAATTATTGCCTGACTAAGCATGTGAGTCACCACAAACACAAAATCAAAACTTCAATCCCCTTGTGCAACTTGTCATTGTTCACTTGAGGATAAGCTGGGGCTGGGATCATAGGAGTTACTGAGTCATTCCAGCTCTTCCAATCCTGACCAGCTTTCACATTTCAGCACAATGTAAAATGAAGTGTCACCTGCACCAGTAAGTGAAGAGGTTTCCACTGCCTTAGCAAAGAAGTCCACCTTAATGGTTTCCCACAAGTATCAAGACTCCAATTAAACTCCTCTTGGGGGCCAGAACTGCGTAGGAAGGTCACCATTTGATTTTTACCATCCTCGGGCTTGGATCTGGAACATTAAATCTACATACCAGGGAAACTTCAGGTTCTTCTCTGATAACCTGAACCTACTCGCCTGGCTCTGCTCCTATCACTTTGAAGCTCACACTACCTCTGGTCTCAGCTCCCACTTTCGAAAGCAGAATGTCACTCAAAGCCCTCCAATCTCCCCCAGGAAAAGCCTCTAGTTCTCACATCAGAATCTGAACTGCCATTGAGTTCAGAGACTAAGAAGCCCAGAGTATTGAATTGAAAGAAAATAACTCTCCTTTTTATAATGTCATCTAGCAAGCAGAAAAGATCAATTTATTTAGTGAGATGTTCTGGGAGAAAAAATAATTTTTAAGGAGTTCTGAGATTTTTAAATGGGTTTCTCTAAAAGTTTTCTCTTTCTTCTGTTTCTGATACATTTCTTATATTCTGAATTTGGGGTATAGTTGAAATGTCTAGGCTTGACTGTTGGGCAAAAGACACCGTCAAGTTAGGGTGTGTGAAAAATGGGTCTCTGAGAAATTATGGCTAGCTCCCACTTTTTCAGTCCTTGACAACAAGGTCACAAAGAAGGGGGAAGTGGATTAATCGCTTAAAAAAAGCATAGAGGAGGAGGTTGAAAAAGTTAGAAAAGTCAAGTCTCTTGGAAACTGTGTGGGAATTCCACCACTTTATCTTTAGGACCCAAGGTAATGATGGTGATGATTACAATTGTGATGATGATGATGACGGCACTATGCTCACATAAAAGCTTTTCATCTGTAGGCTCAAAGTGCAACACAACCACTAATTAATCCTGAAGGCAAGGTCAGCAAATATCATTACCTCCAATTTGCAAACCAGGAATCCAGACAGGAGGAGACTAAATCCTTAACCAAGGCCATCTCAGAGTGAAGACTAGAAATGAGGAGTCCCTGCATCCTTACTTTCCACTGGCCACCTCAAAGTTGGCTACTGAAGGGCTTTCTTTTATTGCACAGAGAGAGCTAGCTCCTTGCTGCATCTAACCCTCTTTACAGAGTTCGGTGAGGGCAGGGAGGAGAACTGGTAGAATGATATCTCCACCACAAAGTGGTTTTGGGGGCTGCCGCATCTCTCACCATGAAAACAGAAGTGTGGAAGGTATGTGTGAAACCCTATCATCAACTTGAAGGCCAGAACTGAAACTCTTGCTCTGCACCACCTATAATACCCAGCACAGAGTCCAATCATAAATCTTCACAGTTTTGGTTATTTCTTGATTAATAGTACTATTCTTTGGCAGGGAAAATAGATACTTCCTTTTTCTCTAAAGTCTATTGACTTCGTTTAATTTTCTTGTCTCAAGAGGGAATTTCAGAGAGTGTGGGAGAGATGGTAGCTGACCACCAAGGATTTGTCTTCCCTCCCATGTAGAGTTGTTTTGGGGAAGTGGCTGCCCAATTGGGAACAGTATTTCCCAGCACTTTGTGTCTGGGTGACTAGTTCTGGCCAATGGAATGTGAGAGAAAATGGTGTGTCATTTCCAGGCTGAAAGAGTTTGGTGCCTGATGTGCTTCCCATCTTTCTACCTCTGGTAGCCACAGTAGGGCTACATGTGGAAGATGGCAGAGCTAAAGAACTCAATTTCCTGTGTTCCCCACTTGGAAGGGAATCCCCAAGTCATAGCCACATTAGACTTCAGGTAAGTGAGAAGTCAACCTCTTTTATTGTATTGAGATTTAGAGTCATTTTTTTACTGCAGTTAGCCTACTCTAATACAGGGATAAACAACAACTTAGAGATGAAGCAATTAGGCAAAAGGAAAGTAAGGGCAGGGAAATAAGATAAACACAAGCACAAAGTATGTACAGAAAACACATACTATAAGGTACTATACAAGTTGTTGGAAATGGACAAAATATTTGGCTTTGAGTTTCCCAGCATCCAGACCAGAGGGGAATTCTACAAGCTACAAGATTCACAATGCCCAGAAGAGAAATGCATGTTAACACTCAGGAGAAATATATATTTTTCGGGTTCTTTACACTGAGAAACATTTCCTCTATGAGGCATGAGAAAGGGGATCAGTGCTATATCAGTTGCATTGGGCCACATCCTTAATAGCATCTGTACAGTGGCTATGCCAGAAATGTTCCTGTAGCTGATATAACATCCCTTGATGCAAAAAGTGGCAGTATATGAAAAGGTGGCTCAGAAATAGCACTTTTAAGAGAGGCCAAGATAATGTAGTGCTCCTCAATGGTCTGGCTTAATCCAATGTCCAATGACCCCAGGTTGTAGCTTCCTTGCTCTGACATGGGCTCTAAGTTATCACTTAAGAATCAGAACCATACTTCTGGATGAGCCATGAGGTAGAAGCCCAACCACACCACGCTGCAAGAACACAGCCTGATCCACTGGATGGATGACCTTGTCCTCTGACCAGATGTGTCAGGAGGCAGCCCAGCATCTGACTTGTTGACCATAAAGTGAGGAAGTTCCCCTCCCTGACTTGCTTGTTGAGTGGATGGTCCTGGTGTGGATGTTCATTCAGTTTCCACATCTCAAGAGCAGTGATGGGAAGGAAATCAAGGCTGCACCTACTGAGGTCACCCTTGGTTTCCTAAGGTCTACAGGTGTGGATGAGAAACATCTGGCCAGGAAGTCAGCCTGCCCGAATCCTTGGAGTGAGGGCACTCAGCCACGCCGTCAGGAAAGAGGAAGCTCCTCAGCAGTATTCTGGCCAGCACTTGAATTCTTCAAGTTTGCAGAGCAGTGAACTGCTTCATACATCTGCCCTAACAAGGGTCTTCACAATGAGGTAGATTACATCTTTCGTGAGACCAGGTGCTTAACCCTGCCTTCAGAGATAACTCATCTCGCTCCGAAAGAAGTAACCGTTCTAAGGGGAAGAGATGTATCATGGGGAATGGCTTGACTTTTCTCCCAGAAAGCGTGTTGTCCATTTGCCTAGTGGGAAAGAGAGGTGCGTGCATGTCCAAGAGCTCAAAGCCATTTCACTCCCATCCTTCCCTCTCCCCTTTCCTGCCCCTTTCCCGTCCCCTCCCTTTAAGACACAGATGGAAATAATACATTAACTATAACCACAGACAGTGTAATTATCAGTGATATTTATTTACAGAGGCTGACGGCAACAGGATGCAGTGTCTTTTTCTTCTTTTTGAAGTTCTTCATGGGATTTTTTTTTTTTTTCTCAGCAAACATTTAATGAACGAGTCCAGGGAACTGGTATAGCAGAGTCAGTTAAAAACATGAGCTTCTGGCTCAGCGGATCTAGGTTTGATCCCATATGTTCTTATTACTTTTGCAAACCTATAACCTCTCTAAGCTTTGGCTTCCTCGTGTGATTTTCTGTGAGGTTTAGCGGAGATAATGAAGCAAAATGCCCTGTAGGAGTAACTGAGGATACTACTCATTAGCATCCTTTCTCTCCAGGTTTTTTATATATATTACACACACACACACACACACACACACACTATATATATATACATACATATATTTTTACTCAAATACATATATATATTTGCTCAAATACATATATATATTCCACATATATGTACCTTCACACATATATATAGTGAGAGAGAGAGAAAGACAGGGAAGTGGGGAAGGAAAGAGAGGAAGAGAGAGATATATTCCTGGTCTTTGGTGAATTCAATCACTTTGTTATTTGGGGGGGTAAGAAAGACCCTTCTCTGTCTCCTGAGAATATTGTAAGACATACATTAATTTTTTTCTAAATGTGGTAGAATTGAATTGGTTTTATTTTAAGAATTTGTGTGAATTTCAGACTCCCTTTGAGAGTCTGGTCTGAAAAAACCATAGGTATCTGGAAAAAAAAAAAAGCAAGAATCAAAATGTTAAGCTAAAGTTCTGTGTCTTATCATCTCTTTGATACTTGTATGCTTTAGAACCCCTTCCTAGATTTTCATTCCTCCAGGGAGAGGGTGTATGGGGGTGACATTTTTCTTCTTCAACTAATTTCTCATCCCCACAGCTTCAAAACCAGTATCACATGCAAGGATCGCCTCCTTGAGTCTGACCCATGGAGGGAGTCCCTGGAAGCTCCTGGGAAGGTAGTGCATCTTCTTAAGGGCAGAGGTGATTCTGGGCAGTCCCTGGCTGCAGCTGAGGCATAGGATGTGGGTTTTCACCTTCAGAGTTTCCCCTTGAGACCTCTGTGGCATTTCTGGGGCTAACCCTCTGCTTACAGGGGGCAAAGCAAGGCTAGTAAGAAACTCATGGAGAATGGATGGAAGCCCTTCCTGCCCCTTTCCCCCCTCACCCTCCTGACTTATGCAACACTCAGACAACGCCTCCATTTTAAGGTGGGCTAGGGCTGAGTTTTCCAGTTAACAGTAAACTGGAAACAACTTTTCAGTAAACGTCCAATTTCACTGTTCAGGTGGCTATAGACTGAGTGCCTTAAACAGTAGAGATTTATTTTCTCACAGTTCTGGAGGCTGGCAAGTCCAAGATCAAGGTGCTACATGTACAACGTCTGGTGAGAATGTGCTTCCTAGTGAATAGATGTCCCTCTTCCCTCTGTGTCCTCACATGGTGGAAGGGGCAATGAGTTTTCTGGGGTCTCTTTTATAAGGGCATGAATCTCATTCATGAGGGCTTCACCCTCAAGACCATATAGGAAAAGTGACATCTCCCAAAGGGCCCACCTTCTAATACCATCGCATCAAGGGTTAGAATTCTAACATACAAATGGAGTGGGGCACATAAATATTCAGTCCCTTGCATCTTGGTACCAGGGTCCTGGTGTTACCATCTGGAAATAGGAAGCCAGTGGTTTAGTCTGGAATAAGCCAGTGCCTAAATAAGTCTGCTTGGGAGTGGGTCAGCATCACAACTAGTCTACTCTGATAATGTGAAGAGAAAGGGCACGGCTAAGTCTGTGATACTAGGCAGGGTGGACACTTGTGTCCTGTAGATTCAAAACCAGAGTGAGTGTGTCTTTATTAATTTAGTCAGCTGCCTGACCTTTGCTGTTCATTTCTCAGTCTGCCTTTCCCTCTATGGGAAGCGCTCATGCTGGTGTTTACTACACATGGTAAACTCGGCGAGAGCTATGGGCATTTAATGGCGTTTTATCAATAACTCTTTGCCTTTGGTGGTGGTGATGATAGATTCTTTCTGGCAGGTTTTACAGTTCCTGATATACTAAGCCTTCTATTTTTGCAGTTAATCGTATGCTTAAATGTATGTGCTTATACACATATTTATAATATATACATATACACTGTATGCAGTATACACACATTTACATATATACACGTACACACATGCACACAAGTATTTTGAGCGATGCTCCCAATTTTATTTTATTTCACTTATTTTTTTTTAAGATTTTATTTATTTATTTGACAGAGAGAGAGAGAAGGAGAGAGCACAAGCACGAGGAGCAGTAGGAGAGGGAGAAGCAGGCTCCCCGCCCAGCAGGGAGCCCAATGCGGGACTCGATCCCAGGAACCTGGGATCATGACCCGAGCAGAAGGCAGATGCTTAACCATCTGAGCCACCCAGGCGCCCCGAGATGCTCCCAATTTTAGAAAAAACAAGAGGACTGGTTGGTGGTGGAAAGCAATCCGTGGCTTGTATTGTATATTTCCTTTGTAACTTTCAGTCCCTTGACAGTATCAGGTCCCTTGGAACTGACATTCTGTTTGGAGGGCACAGGGGTGGTGAAGGGCAGTTGGAAGAAGGGCTGAGTGGAGGCCATGGTCCTTTCACACCCGCCCAGGCGGTTCAGCAACAGCTACGAAGCCCACCATGTGGAAAGACTGCCTCCCTCTTCTGTCCCTCAGCTGGAATTCCTTCTGCAGGAGCATAACCTTTTATTTCAATTCCAGTTAAACAAATATTCCAATGCCCCAGTGGAGGCAACAAACACCCACATGTTAAAACTTGCCTAAAGGCACTTTTTACCTCCAGAAAGAGAAGTGTGTAGCCTTTTAGCTGGGGCGGAAAGGGGGCCACCACAGGGGGCGCGGGTGTGGGTGCGTTACTGGAAAGAGGAACCAAGAGCCTCAGTCAGAACTCATGACGTCATCTGTTCTTTGAGCCTGATCTCCCTTCCCCGTCTCATCTTTCAACTGCTGACACAGCAACGTTCAAGATGAATCATGGATTATTTGTCTACATGCTTTACGGGTGCTTTAAATTTTAATTTAAAAATTTCGGTCATTTATTCAAGGCCTGGCAATAATTAACTGACAATAAGGAAATGACATGATTTTATTAGAGGAGCACATCAGAAAATAATTTCCTGGACTTTACATACAGAACTGTAAACAGCTGAAATCACATTTGGGCTATTTTGCGTTGTCCGGTGCAAAGTCCTTTTAAGTTATAGATGGCGCCGGGTCTTCCTGAGGACTGTTGGACTCACGCAGTCTGCGCAAGCGCGTGCTAGGGGAGGCCTCCACCCCCCCACCCCCCCACCCCCCCCCGAGTCGGCTAGACCTGCATTGTCCAGTGTGTGCAACCAAAAGCTTCTCTGGAGCTGGAAAAAGTGTAACCGTTCTCCCATCAAACACTTTTTTTTGAACACCCCCTTGGTGTTGGGAACTGTTAGACTCCGCAAATAAATTAGAAAAACACAAAAAGCACAAATAATACAGTGTTAGCCTTGGAAACATGTACCTGACACAGAGGCTTTTCCGGTTTCCATTCTGGTCAAACAGCTACTCCCCTCAAGGACAAACGCTGAAGCTTATTCTTAACGCTAATTAAAATTGCCTGAAGGCAAAAGAGGAAAGGGCCTAGAAACAATTGAGGAAAAAAACCAACCCACAAAAGTCTTTTTACAGCTTCACAACATTTTCCCAATGCTGCCCTCTGCAGAGCAAACCTGGAATCGCAATTCAGCCGTGTGTGCAAAATTCTCGACATGGGTTAGTTTGGAGAGAGCCCGAAGGTCCAGGGGCCTTCAGACTTCGCTCAAAACCCCACTAAAATAATTGCGAACGATCATGTCCCTCTCGCACGTTTTTAAGAAACATAGATATATGAATTTCTGTGAAGGATGAACGTTCCACATTTTATTTACATCGTTGCAGACTGAGCTCATCGAATTTGTGAAAAATGCCCTCTGTAGCACCTCATGGTAAATACAGACCTCATTGCCAAATCAATCAATCAAATTAGAATTGCTTTTCGGCGGGAAAAAAACAGTTGGATCGTTGTCCGTTCAATGTAACTGTTTTGGAGGTCATGATTGCACTCTTGCGCTCTGACCCAGAGGCAGGTGAGTAGCTGGAGCAGGTATGGGCCACCCCCCTCTGGCTTCTTTGTCTACCTCCGTACTGGGCGTTTTGGCCAGCAATCCCCAAGATGGGAAACCTCTTGACTTGTCAAAATGAGCAGACTGCTGCTGGAAAGTGGCATTTACCTTTTGCTAAGTAGCTCCTGGGGACCAAAACTTATCTTCAAGATTTCAAGAGAGACAGAGAAGGAAGAATTACTTTCCAGGAGGTCTCATCTTTTTTTTTTTTTTAATTCTTTTACTTATTTATTTGACAGAGACCGTGAGAGAGCACAAAGGGGAGCAGCAGGGGGAAAGGGAGAAGCAAACTCCCCGCTGAGCAGACAGCCTGACATGAGGCTCCATCCCAGGACCCTGGGATCATGACCCCAGCCGAAGTTGACACTTAACCAACTGAGCCACCCAGGTGCCCCCAGGAGGCCTAATCTTTAAAAAAAATTGACAGAGGCACATCACGGTCCTGCATTCTAGGTAACCCTGAAGCAAAGCGGTTGTCCGTTCAAGGAGTAGAGCAAGAGTAGAGGGATAAGCAGAACCACCTGATCCTAACGTTGGCCAGAGTGGGGCTCTCAGGTGAATGAAGGCAGTATCTGTGCACTGCAGGACTTTACCCCTTAGGATACATATCTAGGGAAATCATTTTCTACATCTTCGACTTCTGTGTTCCTAAAACCAGTTGCCTGAGAAAATGCCTGTGGTGGCTCTATCCATGGGCTGCCCGCTCACCTCTTGTCTACACCTGCCTTCCACAGTCCCCTTCTCCCACCCAAAAAAGAAAGACAAGCACCTTTTACCATCCTGCATTTGACTACATACACCGTCCTGGTGTGAGAATGTGCACCAGAAAACAGCACCATAAGAAAATTCAGATCTAAGAGGAGGAGTTGCAGGAGAGCAAAGCAAGGGGAGCTGTCATCTTTCCTTCTTGAAGGAAATCCTAATGGGCTTGGAGTGGAGGATGTGAAGATGATCTCCTGTCTGCCTTGGAGTCCCTTGAATACCAGACTAAGACATTCTAGGTCTTGCACTGCCTGACTCCAGTCCGCTTTTCCAGGCTCAGCACCTGCTGTACCCTGCATCCCACTGATGGGAATAGAACGTTCTTCCCCACACACTGTGTGCTCTTCCCTCTGTCTGACTTGCTTTGACCTTCATCTTGGTCTGTCGAAGTCTCTTTCAAGACTAAAGTACTGTTTCCTGATTATTCCCTAGTACCAAGCCTCTCTCCTTTCTCTTAATCCGATAACATTCTGTACTGTCTTAGGGCATGTATTATATCATGCCTAGTGCTATAACTATTTAACTTCACGTCTCATGGCTCTTTGAGGAGAGAGAGGCAAATTCATCTTTATATTTCCCCGTTGTCTAGTTCAAGATCTGGTATAGAGCAGGTACTCAGAAAGCATTATAGGTCCCAGGTCCATCCCAGGTTGTGTGAGTTTATAAAATATACCTTCCAAGTAAATACGGATTTGTGTTCTCTGATCAAAGGATGCACTTCTCATCACACATCTAAAGAATGACAGGATGAGTTTTGAAACTTAGTAGCTTCTGGAGTTCCAGCAAAAAGCATCTGTGAAGGTAAGAAAATTATGAATGTGATTGGGGATTTTTGTCCTGCATGATGACACACTTTGGGTGGTATTTCTAAAGCACTAAATGGTGCTTCTAGGTCAGTAGACCTGTATTCAGTGATGACATAAAGAAAAAACAGGAAGCTCAGTCTGGGCTCATGCATTTCCCCACTTCTCTTGTAGGAGATATTCTGCTGATGACCCAGATTCATTTGTTGATTGAGATAGTCTTTAATACGTGCCAAGTATCAACGATCTTTGGGAATGTTCCCAAATCTTATCAAAGACATGGAAACATAATAAGATCAACAGACATCAAACTTCATGGTAACTCTCTAAGCATATTGGAACCCCCAATTAAATGTATGGCTGAGATTGAAATGATGGTCATACCATCACTTAATGGAGACAGGATAAATGAAAAATAGAACAAGGGATGAAAAAGTTCTACCTAAATCATACCTAAATTGGCAGGGACCAAGCTCAATTAGATATTCATAAATCTGCATATAAATGGAGTGGCTGGAATGGTTCTGCAGGATAGTTGTTCTTCAAAACAAATCAATTCAGACAAACCAAAGATTTCAAAAAATTGCCTTACATACAATGCATAAAGAATTATGCCTCTGGAAAAATGTGGTTTTATTTTACCCTGTAAAAATGAAAGTCTTAGCTAGTGGGAGAGCACATTCTTGAGTGGAAATGTGTGCCAAGGCTTATGGCACAGCCCGACAGTTTCCTGCCTGGGAGCTTCTTGTTAGATCTGCTGGTAACGAGCAGAGTGACTTTGCCCAAAGATTTGTCCATTTTTATACTTAAAAAGTTGAACAATGGCCAATGAGTGCAGATAGGAACCCTTTGGACTGCTGATTAGTCTTATTGGAGAGTCACCATTTTTTTTTTTAAGATTTTATTTATTTATTTGAGAGAGAGAGAGAGTGAGAGTGCGCGAGCAAGGAGGGGGAGGGGCAGAGAGAGAGGGAGAAGCAGACTCCCCGCTGAGCTGGGAGCCCAACATGGAGCTCCATCCTGGGACTCCAGGATCATGACCTGAGCTGGAGGCAGACGCTTAACTACCTGAGCCACCCAGGCGCCCTGAACAGTTACCCATTCTTTAGATGCTAAAGTTTAGAGAATTCATCTACCAAGTCTCTTACCCAACCTGCCCTTCCTCATTGAGCACCTACTACAAGTTCTGCACACCTGGCACCTGAATAGTTGGCAGCCAGGGTGTTCCCATGGAAACCAGTTCTACTCCGGGAGAGTTTTCTAGTCTGGCTGTAAATTGGGGTTAGTGAGGGCAGCCTCCATCCTGCTAGAAACAAAGCCAGCCTTTCACAGGAGTGAGAAGCTGGTGCGTTACCACATGTTTTTCCAACATCCCCTATAAAAACCCTTTGTGGTGCTCGCTGGATGACCTCTCACTGACCTTTCTCTTATGTTCTAAATGCCATTCTCATGCCAGGCTTGGTGAGGGTTTTTATTCTTTCTGCAATAGTAGGATTGTCAGATTTAGCAAATAAAGATATAGGACATCCGGTTAAATTTAAAGTTCAGATAAAAAACAAAGAAATTTTTAATATACAACACATGGGACATATTTATACTAAAAACTATTCTTTATCTATCTGAGATTGAATATAATGGGATATCTTGGTGGCAACTCTGTAGAGAGATTCAAATGTCCTAATTTTCACATCCATTGTTTCTGCTGTTTATCCTTTGTATCAGGAAATAATGTGGCACAACCGGAACTACTTTAGTTACCTAAAAAGAACATGCACTCTCCCCCCTGAAAAAAAGTATGAATAACACATAATAGATACACTTTTTATT
The DNA here is from genome assembly GCF_037043125.1 of Eumetopias jubatus. Lineage (NCBI taxonomy): Eukaryota > Metazoa > Chordata > Mammalia > Carnivora > Otariidae > Eumetopias > Eumetopias jubatus. Next base: position 136,209,599 of record NW_028274809.1, on the reverse strand, counting down.
AATGAGTGTCCTGAGGGTTTTCTAGTCTCTGATGTGATAACTATTTCCTGTTAGTCTTTACCCCTTCGTTTCCACCTCTGGCACCACTTGTCTCACTTTCTTCAGTAAAAAAAGGAAAAATCCTTTATTTCACCTCTGCAATGTGAAGGACAGCTGTTCTCAAATCCTTTAGCTATATGGTGTTTGTGCTCTCACGAGTTCTGAATCCAATCATGGAACAACCACCCTGTACCTACTCTGGGTTTCTGTTGCTGAGTAGTGCGTGTGGGAAGTAAAGATGACCCTCATGTTTCAGTTTAAACATTTGGAAAAGACACTTTGCTTTCTTTTCTTTCCTTTTTCTTTTTTTGTTTTTGTTTTTAACTTAGCATAGTAATGGGGGAGGCGGTCTAGGGATCAGCAACAGCCCATGTCTTCATGGCTCACTTTTGGATACTTCTGTTTTAACTATAGTCAACATTCAACACTTCTTGCCAAGGGTTCTCACGTGTGCTGGGCAGCCCCTCAGGAGGGCTGGTGGCCTCACACTGCCCAGGACACAGCCTGAAGGCAAGTTCCTTGGCAAATTGTGTTTGGAGACATAGCATTTAAACTTCTGGGTGGCTCAGTCAGCTAAGCGTCTGCCTTCGGCTCGGGTTGTGATCCCGGGGTCCTGGGATCCAGTCCCACACAGGGCTCCTTGCTCAGCGGGAAGCCTGCTTCTCCCTCTGCCTGCCGCTCCCCCTGCTTGTGCACGTGCGCTCTCTCTCTGACCAATAAATAAATAAAATATTAAAAAATAAAAAAAAACTTCCATCATTGCTAAAAACATTAAAAACAAAACAAGAACAGCAACAACAACAAAAACAACTTCCATCATTGCATAAAGTTAGGGGGTTTAGGGATGAGGGGCTAAGTGGGAAAAAAAAAAACCCTGCACTTTTTTTTACTCATCTCATTTAATCTTCCTGAGGTGACCACGGCAGATAAACATTGTAATTTCCTCTATTTTTCACATGAAGAATCTGAGACACAGAAAGCTGAGTCCAGGATTCAAATCTTTTGAATCTGGCTTCTCTGCTCCCATCATTCTTTTTCTCTTCCTGGAGGTTTCCCATGGCTATAATTTAATTTCCTTTATGCAGCAGCTGAAAATAATAACGTATTTTCTATAATCCTTCGTGTGTGTGTGTGTGTGTGTGTGTGTGTTAAACAAATACATGCTCTTTGTTTAACAAATATTGCAAATCTCCAGAAGAATACAAAGTAGAGGTGTCTGCATCTCTGACTTCTTTTCTATATCCCCAAGGTAACTATTTCCCTGAGGTCACCACTCATCAATAGTTTGGGGCCCAATGCCAGTATTTATCGTGGACATGAATTTCTTGGTGCTTTCTGTCTCTTCCTCAATTTTTGCCACAGGCCTGCCTTTCCTTCACTGGGTGATTTCTTCACAGCTTTCCAGTGTGTTATAGAAGCCCAAAGGGTGTCTCTCCAGCTTGGGTCTTCAACCCGTCCTTGCATGGTCCCTCATTTACTTCAGGAAAATCTCTCCTTTACTGAGGACTTTTTTCTTTTTTAATCCGGGAGTGTTTTTTGGCTGGGGGAGGGCATGGTGTGGCAGTGGATAGGAGGGTAGGAAGGGTGGAAAGGAAAATCACCGTGTGGGAATAAATGAGTAGGCCTTCCCACCGAGAAGAATTTCCTCAGGTGATAGGTCAGGAGGTTTAAGAGGCCTGTTGTGAGATTTTTACTGGAGCCCAAATAATTTATCTCAAACAAAGTGCAGCGGGGCTTAGCTTTTTGGCTTTCATGGAAGGATTTGTTGGGGTAGCTTAGTGTTTTGATTAATTAACTTAAAGCCGGGATTCCTATATAAATACAAATTGTCACCTCCCCCACTCCTGAGTCCCTCGCAGGCATAGAAATGGGTAACGGCTGATGAAAATGAGGTGAGTTGGAATTATTGGCCGGCTATGACTTCATTGGAGTTTCGTCTCTCAGAGGGTAACCATCCATCCAAGGTGCAGGCTCAGGCTTCGCCACCCAGGCTGGCTCACAAGACTGACTAATGGAATAGGAACGCAGGGCGCCAGTAAGGCAAACATGTCACCAAAATTCTGATCTTTGTAAATACAAAGGAACATGTATTTACGAATTTCTGCAGTGGTTCGGACTCTGACTTCTCGCTCGCTGGTCATGGATGCTTATTTTCCAGGCAAAGCAGAGTGAGTTGGAGAAGGGAGGACTCAGAGGGTGGCCCGAGCAGGGGCAGACCGGCCCCCTCCCAAAGCGGTGGATGGGCAGGTGGAAAGAGCCAGGCTTGGTGGTCACAGGTCCCTGCTATTGATGGCTGAGTGAACTTGGACACGAAACCTAACCTCTGGGGCCACTGGAAGTTAGTGGACCTGAAGCTCGCCTCCCTGGATGTGTCTGCAAATTCCTTAGCCCAGTGCACATACTGACTGCCTAACAAAGACCAGCTAATATGTGGCTATTACTTTGTCCCATCTGGATTTTATCATTTCTTAGCTTTTGACACTTTTCTCTCAGAACCTGCAGAGGGTGGCAGAACGCTTTGGTAGACTTTCCCTTCTTGCCGTCTCAGGTTCTCAAGGGCCTGTCTCCCAGGTTTGGTGCAATAGGCACAGTGCCAAAAGCCCCTGAGACTTTTAGGGGCCCGTGATAATATTTTAATTTCTCTTAAAATCAGAAGAAAAAAACCCCACGCGTTAATGAATACATAACAATGAATCCAGCCTGCGTTATATTGATCTTTATACTGGTGCAGTTGTCAGATAAAATGTTTAATACTTTCTTTTTCTTTTTTTTTTTTTTTTTAATGGAGGAAGGGACTTGGAAGGCAAAAGAGCCTTGAGCCCTCAAATCATGAGGCAAACCTGGAGGTTCTGGAACTTACTTCAGGTTGTCAGTTGGCAGCCGGAACTGCCTTTTGGCAAAGGCCAGAAGGGCCGAGCCACCAAAATCCCTTGTCCGTGGGGGTTTAGGAGACACCCTTTATTAGCTACGGAAAAGCACAGGCACCTTTTTCTGGAGAAAACCTTCAGTGCCCGCGTAAGCAGAGTAAATAGCCTCTGTTTGCCCAGGTGACTTACCGGTACGAGTCTGAAGGGAGGCCTGAGGGGATGATGAACTGCACTGAATTCAGTGTTTAGGATGAGGAAGGCCACATGAGGACACTTTTCAAATAGCTAAAACTTGCATCTTAGATCCTTTATAGGTGCTTGTTGATGCCAGGATTTGTATTTATTCATTTATTACTTATTTATTTATTTTTAAAGATGTATTTATCTGAGAGAGAGAGGAAGACAGAGAGAGCACAAGCAGGGGGAGTGGCAGAGGGAGAGGGTGAAGCAGGCTCCCCGCTGAGCAGGGAGCCCGATGTGGGGCGGGATCCCAGGACCCTGGGGTCATGACCCGAGCCCAAGGCAGACGCTTAACCGACTGAGCCACCCAGGTGTCCCGATGCCAGGATTTTTAAAGGAAATCTCTTCATAATATACGACATTGCCTAGCCTTTTCTTGGCTTTTTTAACTTTTATCAGGGGAATGTACATGCGCAGACAAACACACACAGCCTAATGGTCTTAAGGATTAAAACAAATATCAACGGTGTCTTGCTTCATGTTTGTGTCTCTCAACCTTCTTATTCCTACTCCTTGAAGACAATCACCTTCAATCCTCCTAAACCCCTTCTATTTTTCTGGTATTGAACTCTGTATTTCTAAGGAATATAAACATACTGCTATTTTCTGACTCATCAGTTTCAGACAGTAGCTATTGTCCTGTTCCGAGAGATGAAGATTTAGCTGCCATACATCCCCCACCTTATTTTCTCCTTTCCCCCCCAGCTACCAATAACGTGATACCATAATTTTTTATTCAATCTACATTTAGAAATTTCATTATTAGCACTATGGAAATGTCCACCACTGAGCCAACAATTATATCCCCTTTCTTATATCATATTTAGATTGTCTAGAAGTTAATATTTGCCTCACTTTAAATATTGGTTTAGTTATCATCTTGTACCACTCTTTAATTCTTCCTAAAGAGTCCAGGGAATGTGTAAACCATGATCAAAAGCATCACATGAGTTATCCGTTGCTCTCAGCCCTCTGGAGCCCTGCTAGAACATGGAGTGGGCTTACTGTCCACACTGCTGGTCTCCTGGCATTCCTTCCTATGGCTCTCCTGTGTGGGATCATAGGGTTCCAGATCCACTGATCACCCCTTTTTTCTGTTCACACTCTTTCCCCTTCTTCTCATGTTTACTCTTTTGATGGTAGCTTCTTTTGGAAGCATATCAGGGACATAAATTTTTTCAAGTCATTGTGCATCTAAAAATGTCTTAATTCTGCATATTTTCTTGACAGATTGGCTTCCTAGAATTTTAAATTTCCAGTGTTGTTGAGAAGTCCAAAGTCATTCTGATGTTTAGTCCTTTATATTTGATTGTGTTTCCTTTCTGGAAGCTTTTAAGACATTCTCTCTATCCCAGGAACTCTGAAACCTCATGACCCCTCATGGGTGTTTTTCACTCATTGTGTTGGCCATTTGGTGGGCTCCTTTCCACTTAGAGACTTCCTTCCTTCAGCTCTGTTAGATGTTCTCGTACTTGTCTTTAACATTTTCTTCCTTCTCTTTCTTCAGTTCTCCCTTTGTAGGCCTCCTATTAATCATATATTGTTCCACTTGATACCAATCCTCTAATTTTCTTATTCTTTTCCCCTCCCTGTCTTATTGTGCTTCCTTCCTGGGTCATATTACCTTTATCTTCCAAGTGTTCTATACACAGAAAAGTCTCTGAATCTCAAAAATCTTTTATCATCTTCTAAAACGATGTTGACATTTCTTGTCCATCCTTGTTTCCTCTTGTGTTCTCTTTACCCATGTGGATTTATACCTTTTAATTCCTCGATCGTCATTTTGGTGGTGGTTTGCAGAAGGAGGTTTTGGGGGAGTGGCGCTGGTAGGGATAGGACAGAGTGGGTGTTCAGTACTGGGGCTTTCTGGGGGTTTTGTTCCTATTTCATTCCTGATCTGCTTATCTCATAGGACCCGGACACACCATTGGGTTCAATCACTACCCTCCCCTCAATCTGTCTCTTAATGACATCTTCAGTATACAGAGGCAGAGGATGTAATGGAAAATATCTGGATTGGACTCTTATGAAGTAAGCTCAAACCCCAGCTCTGTGCTCTATTAGCAGTGTCAACTTAGTCAAGGCATCAAACCCCAGTGCCACCATGTCTTTCTCTGTGAAATGACTCTCATATCTGCTATACACCTGCTATGATAGGTGGTTATTGAGAGCATCAAATCAAGAGCTATCATGTGTAAGAGTGTTGGCAAACTATAAGGCATTACGAACACGTTAATTAGAATTGACAATGAATGGTACCGACAGCTAGTTGCTCAAGAGGATCCCATGTTCGAAGGCAGAACACAGGGTTTTCTACTTCCCGGCTGCCTGCCCATTCTGAGTCCTTCTGAATGCTTGTTACAGACTATGGTTAGACTCTTAGGAGCCTTGAACTTGGAAACTCAGTCACCCTTTGTGGAGGAAACAAAGATGAATCAACATGTGCTGAGCAGGACTTCTGCCCAAGAAATACAAATGAGCAGCTAGGGAGACTTCAGTTCACCCACTTTCTAAGCAAGGTGACCAGGGTGTCAAGGTATAGTCATCAGGAGGAGTGATTAGAAGAAGGTGGGTGTAACCAAGAAAGTTGCAACTGGCTTGTACCTTGTCTGAAGAAAGAGTTTGCCAACCCAAGGGCAGATCTGCAGAGTAAAAGGGAGGTCAGGGAGCAAAATGTTATCAATGTCTTCAACACCATCCAGTGAAGACGCCAGCAGGCACATGCCCATGACGTCTGCTTGGGAGCTGCATTTTCTTAGCATAGATGGCTGTATCTGTCTACGTAAGCTTATCAACACCAACAGGACAATAAAACACATTTTTTTGGTCCCAATTTTATGTTGATTAAAGAACTCTTCAATCATCCAACAAATATTTATTGAATGCTTGGGATACTGCAGTGAACAAAAAAGACAAATATGCCTGCCTTCCTGGAGCTTATCTTCTATAAAGAAAGAACGTCTTGAGTGACCATTCACTCTGCTAGGGGTTGGAGTGACGGTAATGAGAGCTAAGATTGGCCCTCTAGGGACTCACAGTTAATAGATATGGCTTCCCAGTTAGATTTGTCCATAGGGGAAGAACCGCTGATTCGCTAATTCAAATACCCAGTCCCTTGGGCATACTAAAAATTAATTGCATTCTGGTCTTGTGATTTGGGTTAGCTTGAGGTAGTCCTCAACACTCACCGGACTCCGATGATGAGATAAACCGAGCTGGGCTTTCCCTCCCGCCCAGGCTCAGTGCGAGCTCAGCCAGAGGCCTGGGCAGGGGCAAGCCTGAGGCTGAGCAACAGTGCCCCTGAGTGCCACGCTCCCAGTGATCTCTGCCCAGAAATCCTGAGGCTGGAACTGCTCTCTTCGCGTCTGCACCCGGAGGAAACACAGCTTCTCACAGACAGCAGTTTTACCCACCTCACTGTGTGCCTCAAGTTCTGTTTTCTTCAAGGAGGTGCAGGGAGAGGGGTCCTTTTCTTTGAATTGGAACTGCCCAAAAATGGACCCTCCGGGGCTCTGATCCTCTCTCTCCAAATACACACACACACACACACACACACACACACCACATGCACACTACACACACATACACCCCCCGACACATGCCCTACACACACACCACACACACACACACACACACACACACACACACACACACACAGGCATACACACACCCTCCCTTTAACCAACATTATAGCAAAACAATATATTTTTTTTCATTTGCTCATTCAATAATCACGTATTAAGACCCTAGTTAAGTACCAGGCCTGTTCTAGATTCTGGACATTCATGATGAACAAAAGACAACAAGGAGCTTACTTTTTGTGGGGAGAAAGACAATGAACGTGAAAACAAATAAATATAATATGATATGATATGCAGTTGTGGTAAGTGTTATGAAATGGAATAAAGCGAAGTTTGGAGACGAGGGAAGAGACCTCATGGGCGGGGGTGGGGGTGGTGCGGCTAGATAAGGTGGATAAGGAAGTTTGGGAAGGCCTTTCACCTCCTCAGGTGATCTGTGAGCAGGGTTCCTTATGATTTAATTTCCCCCAATTTCCAATCTTACCTCTTTAAATGCCAAAAAAATTTTTATCCTAACCAGCTTTGACTGAAATTTCTTGAAAGCCTCCGTACGCCTCTGCCTTATACTGCAGGACCCCAGCATCTTTTCTTAATAAGAAAAACTTCGATTACTGGGAGCCCCTGGCAGTGCCCTGGGCTAGAATAGAGGCCAGAGGCTCTCAGAGTGTGTCCCCCTGGACCAGCAGCATCCGTGTCCCCCTGGACCAGCAGCATCCGCATCCTCCAGAACTTGTTGGAAATGCACGTCCTCAGGCCCCACTCCAGACCCACTGGATCTGCAGCTCAAAGTGGAGTCCAGCAAGTCTGCTCTAACAAGCCCTCCGGGTGATTCTGATGCTCACCGGGGCCTGAGAGGGGGATGCCACCAGCGGCGGCTACAGTGGTGGGCAGCATCTCTGCTCCATCCCTAAGGGGTGCTGCCTCCTTCCTGGAGGCTCTCTCTCACTGAGGGTTGTCAGTGTTCATTCGTCAGGGCTGACATCAGAATGTCTCTGTCTAATTTGTATTCCCTTCAAATTTGCTGCTTCTAATCAGCTCTGTGCCGGGAAACCAGATCACCAGCCATAATTTCATTATGCAGAGACTAGGAATAAATTCGAGGGCTGCCTGCTTGTTAGTAATTTGATCATTCGCCGTCATGGCATTGGCTGGTGGAGGGAACGCAGGCCTCTGGAGTCAGATAGACCTGGACTTTAGTCCAGAACCCCACCCATGCGCAGAGTTTGCCAGCTACTGTGTATGCCCATCCCAGTGATGCCTTCTGGAAATGGGAAGTGACTATATGATGGGTTCAGAACCCTACCGGCCCCACTGTGAGATAAATCTGAACTAAAATGTCATTGCTCCCCTGACCTCCATAAGCCTCCACTCTGACTGTGTTTGGGGCCTACTAGAATTAGTGTCAGTTCAGAATTAGTGTCCAGTGAGCCCCTGAAGTCTGATTATTTCCTTTTCTCCAATGCAGTCACCCTGGTCAATGCCAAAGGTCCGCTGAGGGGAAGGCTGGGACGAAGGTTAATAACGCAGATTTTTAGCAGTGTAGCAGGGTCTTTTCTCAGGGGCATATAGCCTCCCATTTTACTGGTTGTGTAATCTTGCTGGAGTTAGAACAAGAATTGTCTGGCACCAGTGACATGCTCAGTAAGTGCTGGGACATACAAGGGAGGGACTGAGCTAAGTGTGATTTATTTTGCTTGTCATTGTCTTTCAGAAAAATTTGCTCAGTCTTCATCCTTTTTTAAGAAACAGCCTTAAAAATGCTTTTGTGATGTAATCACATACCATACAATTCATCCATTTAAACTGCACCATTTAATGACTTTTAGTGTATTCCCCAAAATGTACATCTATCACCATAATCAATTTTAGCAATTTTTTTTTACCCTAACAAAGAAACGGTACATCCCTTAGCCATCACTCTTCCACAATCTCCTTATTGCCCCCAGCCCTAGGCAACCATTAATCTATTTTCTATCCCTATAGATTTTCCTGTTTTGGACATTTCATATAAATGGTATCCTACAGAATGTGATCCTTTGTGACTGGCTTATTTTACTTAGCATAATGTTTTTGAAATCCATCCATGTTGAATAGTATATATTAGTACTTCATTTTTTTTACTGCCAAATAATATTCCATTGTATGACTATATCACATTTTATTTATTTATCAATTGATGAATTTGGGTATTTTTGTTAAATTTTTGGCCATTATGAATGATGCTGCTATCAATATTTGTGTCCAAATTTTTATGTGGATGTATATTGTTATGGACTGAATGTTTGTGTTCCCCTAAATTCATATATTGAGGCTCTAACTCCCAAAGTGATGGTATTAGGAGGTGAGGAATTTGGGAGGTGATTAGGTCATGAGGGTGGAGCCCTCATGAATGGGATTAGTGCCCTTATAAGAAAAGGAAGAAACCAAGAAACTGCAGTGCATGCTCTCTCTCTCTGTCTCTCTCTTTCTGTCTCTCTCTCTCTCTCTCTCCACCATGTGAAGACATAACAAGAAGATGCCAATTGTAAACAAGGAAGAGGGCTCGCACCAGAACCCAAAACTACGCTGGCACCCTGATCTCAGACTTCCAGCCTCCAGAACCATAAGAAATAAATATGTCTGCTCTTTAAGCCACCCAACCTATGATATTTTTGTCATAGCAGCCCAAACTGACATACGATGTATGTTTTCATGTATCTTGGATATACCTAGAAATGGAATTGTTAGGTCATATTGGTGGCTCTATGTTTTTTTTTGTTAAGATTGTATTTGTTTATTTGAGAGAGAGAGAGAGCACGAGTGGGGGTGGGGGGAGAGGCAGGCTCCCTGCTGAGCAGGGAGCCCCATGTGGGACTTGATCCCAGGACTCGCGGATCATGACCTGAGCTGAAGGCAAATGCTTAACTGACTAAGCCACCTAGGTGCCCATTAACTCTATGTTTAAACATCTGAAGAGTTGCCAGACTATTTTCCAAAGCAGCCGCACCACTTTACATCCCCATCAGCAGTGTACAAGGGTTCCAATTTCTCCACATATTTACCAGTACTTATTATCTGACTTGTTGAATATAGCCATCCTGGTGGATGTGAGGTGCTGTCTTATTGTAGCTTTGATTTGTATTTCCCAGCTGGGTAATGATGTTGATAAATGTTTCATGTGTTTATTGGCCATTTGATATCTCCTTTGGAGAAATGCCTATACAGGTCCTTCTCCTATTTTAAAATTGGCTTATATTTTTTTATTATTGAGTTGTAAGGGTTCTTTTTGTATTGTACACACAAGTTCTTTATCAGATATATGATTTGTAAATATTTTCTCCCATTCTGTAGGCTGTCTTTTTAACTTTTTTTAAGATTTTATTTATTTATTTGACAGAGAGAGACACAGCGAGAGAGGGAGCACAAGCAGGGGGAGGGGCAGAGGGAGAAGCAGGGTTCCCGCTGAGCAGGGAGCCCGATGCGGGGCTTGATTCCAGGATCCTGGGATCATGACCTGAGCTGAAGGCAGATGCTTAACGACTGATCCACCCAGGTGCCCCTGCCTTTTTACTTTTACTTGCTGTCCCTTGATGCACAAAAGTCTTAATTTTGATGATACATTATTTTCTAATCTATTTTTATTTTGTCACGTGTGCTTTGGTGTCATACTTAACAAACCATTGCCTAATCCAAGATCACAAAGATTAATCCTATGTTTTCCTCTAAGACTTTCATAGTTTTAAGTCCTACATTTAGACCTTTAATCCTTTGAGTTAGTTTTTGTTCATGATGGTGTGAAATAAGGGTCTAACCCCATTCTTTCCAACCAGCACCATTGGTGGGAAAGACTTTTCTTTCCCCATTTAATTGTCTTGGCATCTTTGTCAAAAAATCAGCTGGTCTACCCATTTTGTTTTAAATTTTTACCCCAAAAAACTTTGATGGTGCAGATATTGATATGGGAAAAAACAAACAGATGAACAAACAGATGCATTGAACAAAAGCAAGCAGTGCAGAGTATTCAACTATTTTTGGATGGCAGCGGAGTATGGCCTCCATCCTATGTTAAATCCTTCTACTGTCTGTTTTAGTGCACACTGGCCAGTTTGTCCATGAACTTGCTGCTTGACATCATGTGTTGAAAAGATTTTATTCTATCTCAAAGCAAACAAAACAGAGACCCCTGAAAAGATGCTGGCTCTAGACTGAACTTTTGGTCAACCTGGGAGTCCACTAAAATTTTAGTTGTAAAATAAACCTGTTGAGGACGTTGCTGCTTTTCTTGTGGAATCATGGCATCTTTTTCAAGGCTGCAGTTGAAAAAGTTGCTTGGTTCCAGGATTGCCTTCCCACTAAACCTCTTGATTCAGGGAGGCTGCCCATTTATAATAATGGCATAGTGATGTTAAATGTGTCAGAAATTGCAGGAGCTGAAAATCAAATACTATCCATTGCAAACAGATCTCTTGTTGATAGGGAAGGGAGGAGGGAATGTGTGTTCTCTGACAACTTGGGATCAGTTCAAACATGCCAGACTTGCCCCATGGTTCAGGCACTGTCTGCCAAGCCACAGAGGCAGGGAACAGAGGTTTCAAAGAGAAAAACCCTCTTAGGAGAGTTTATCATTCAAACCCATCAAATGGAGGCTCACATCACTCAACCTTCGGTGATCTTCATTGTGTGAGTTGAATCCCATTCAGAAAAATTACAGCAGAGCCCAGCAGGCCTGTAAATCAACTCCAATTATTGGAGATTCTTCAGCCTGGTCTCAGATTTCAATGTCATTTCCATTTGTTCCACTGAATACCTATTACATGCAAAGCTCCATATGAGTATTATGGGGAGGTGGGAGTAAAGATGAATATAGAAAGGCACAGTCTGCATTGTGATAGAGTTTATAATTCAGGAGGACTTTGCCAGAACTGAATATTGAAGGAACCATGCACTGTTTAAAAAATTATGGAGTTTTATTAGGCAATAGTTCCTGCATTTGGTGTTTCCCCTTGGGGTCAATGATTCAATAGGATTAGAATCAGCAAAACTGTTAAAATAATGGTTATGGTTTATTGCAGTGAAAGGATACAGATTAAAATCAACAGCAGAAAAAAGTGTATGGAATAGAGTCTAGGAGAGATCTGGCACAAGCTTCTGGTTGTCCTCTCCCAGTGGGGTCATGCTTACTTCTTCGGGCAACAATGTCTGGCAATGCACACAAAGTAGTGCCAAAAGGGAAGCTCACTGAGCCTTAGAGTCCAGAATTTTTATTGGGGTTCTATTATACATGCATGGCTGACTGCCCATGTGGTTGACCTAACTCCAGGCCCTCCAGAGATTAAGGTAATACCATATGGCCCAAGGCCTTCAATAAATCACATTGTTAGCATAAACTATATGGTATAGCCTAACAAACTTAGGTAAACAAAGATACTTTTATCAGGCAGGATATTCCAATGACCTAGAGATTATCTCCTAGGAACTGAATAAGGGCCAAACCTTTCTGGGAAATGTACATGTTTGGACAACCCAGACTTGCTGAAATTATCCTTTACTGCACAGAACCCAAATGCATTCTTACTGTTAAAAGAAAAATTCAGACATTAGAGACAGGTCTAAATCACCCCTCTTCATGTAGGAGCATCTTTACAAATGTAATGTTTGCCTAGGTGCTGTTGCTAGAAGCTCTGTTGTAGTGTGCACTGGGACTCTTGTCTCAGAACAGCTTCAACAGAGGAGGAGCAAGATGGCGGAGGAATAGGAGACCTAGATCCCTATCCAGGAATTCGGCTGGATAGGGATCAAACCATTCTGAACACCTACGAACTCAACAGGAGATCGAAGAAAAGAATAGCAACAACTCTCTGAACAGAAAAGCAACCACTTTCTGGAAGGTAGGACGTGCGGAGAAGGGAATCCGAGGAGATATTCAGGAAGATAGACAGCGGTGGAGGGGGCCTCCGTGGGCCGCTTCTGGCAAGTGATAGAGCAGCAGAGCACAAAATCGGAACTTTTAGAAGTCGGCTCCACTGAGGGACGTCGTTCCGGTGGCTAAGCAGGGGGTGGAACCCTCACCGGACAGTGTGGTCTCAGGACTCTCGGGGTCACAGAAAGACCGGGGCTGCCTGAGTGCAGCAGAGCTCCCAGGTATCGGAGCGGGGAAGCCGGCTGCCGAGATGGAGCCGAGGCGCGGGCTCTCAGCTCCGGGTTGTCATAAACCATGATCCGCGGCACAGTCGGGCCACTGCTCCTCCAGCAGGGACCCAACAAGCGGCAGATCCGGGGAGACTCTCCTTCCTCCCCAGGGAGGAGCGGCTCAGGAGCGCACCGCAGGGATCTGCTGGGTTTGGAGACTCCACACGGGGTCGGGTGCCAGAGATAGAAATGCTCGGTCACAGGCCGGGTGAGCATGGAGTGCGGCCGGAGACCGGGGAGACGGAAGTGATTGACTGCTTTTCTCTGGGGGTGCACTGAGGAGCGGGGCCCCGAGTTCTCGGCTCCTCCGGGCGGAGATTGGGAGGCCACCATTTTCACCCTGGTCCTCCAAAGCTGTACCAAAAGCTTGCAGGGAACAAAAGGTCCTGGGAGCAAACCTGAGCAGATTGCTTAGCCCGGACTGGCAAGTGCGGGGCAATTCCACCTCCGGCAAAGACCTTTGGGAACCACGACAACAGGCCCCTCCCCCAGAAGATCAGCAAGAACCAGCCAAGGCCAAGTTTACCCATCATTGAGAATGGCAGAACTCCAGCGCTAGGGGAATACAGCACATAGAATTCATGGCTTTTTCCCCCCTGATTCTTTAATCTTTCCAAAGTTAATTTTTTAAATTTTCTTTAATTTTTCTTTTTCTTTGAATTTTTCTTTTTCCCTTTTTCAACCAACATCTTATCAATCCCTTTTTAAAAAGTCTTTTTTATTTTTCATTTTTAGAGTCATATTCTATTCCTTCATTTTAGTTAACTTTATTTTTTGTATATATATAAGTTGTTCTCTCTTTAAAATTTTGGATACAGTTTCTTCTAACAGACCAAAATATACCCTAAATCTCTAGTGTATGGCTTTGTTCTAGTCCCCTGCCTGATCACATTGTCTCCCCTTTTTTGTGTTTTTGTTTTGTTTTGTTTTAACTTCTCTTCTTTTTTTTTTTAAGATTTTTATTTATTTATTTGACAGAGGGAGACACAGCAAGAGAGGGAACACAGGCAGGGGAAGTGGGAGAGGGAGAAGCAGGCTTCCCACGGAACAGGGACCCCGATGTGGGGCTTGATCCCAGGACCCTAGGATCATGACCTGAGCCAAAGGTAGATGCTTAGCGACTGAGCCACCCAGGCACCCTTTCTCTTCTTTCTTTTTTCAACCAACTTCTTATCAATTCCTTTTATAAAATCTTTTATAATTTTCATCTTTACAGTCATATTCCATCCCTGCATCGTATTTACCTTATTTTTGTACATATATAAATTTTTCTTTCTTTAAAATTTTGGGAGACAGTTTCTTCTAACAGACCAAAATATGCCCAAAATCTAGTGTATGGCACTGATCTATTCACCAGCCTGATCATATTTGATCGTATTCTTTTTTTTTCTTTCCCTTTCTTTTTCCCCTGGTTTTGGGTAGCTTCTGATTTGTTTAGTGTATATTTTTCTGGGGTCGTTGTTACCCTGTTAGCATTTTGTTCTCTCATTCATCTATTCTCCTCTGGACAAAATGACAAGATGGAAAAACTCACCTCAAAAAAAAAAAAAAAAAAAAGAATGAGAGGCAGTACCGACTGCTAAGGACCTAATCAATATGGACATTAGTAAGATGTCTGAACTAGAGTTCAGAATGACGATTATAAAGATACTAGATGGGCTTGAAAAAAGCACGGAAGATACTAGAGAATCCCTTTCTGGAGAAATAAAAGAACTAAATCTAACCAAGTCAAAATCAAAAAGGCTATTAATGAGGTGCAATAAAAAATAGAGGCTCTAACTGCTACGATAAATGAGGCAGAAGAGAGAAGAGAGGAGTTGGTTCTTTGAAAGAATTAATAAGAATTAATAAGATTGATAAACCCCTGGCCAGACTTATCAAAAAGAAAAGAGAAATGACCCAAATAAATAAAATCAAGAATGAAAGAGGAGAGATCACAACCAACACCAAATAAATACAATTATAAGAACATAGTATGAGCAACTATATGCCAGCAAATTGGATAATCTGGAAGAAATGGATGCATTTCTAGAGATGTATAAACTACCAAAACTGAACCAGGAAGAAATAGAAAACCTGAACACACCTATAACCACTAAGGAAATTGAAGCACTAATCAAAAATCTCCCAACAAACAAGAGCTCAGGGCCCATGGCTTCCCAGGGGAATTCTACCAAACATTTAAAGAAGAATTATTACCTCTTCTTCTGAAACTCTTTCAAAAAATAGAAATGGAAGGAAAACTTCCAAACTCATTTTATGAGGCCAGCCTTACCTTGATCCCCAAACCAGACAAAGACCCCATCAAAAAGGAGAATTACAGACCAATATCCCTGATGAACATGGATGCAAAAATTCTCACCAAAATACTAGCCAATAGGATCCAACAGTACATTAAAAGATTATTCACCACGACCAAGTGGGCTGCAGCGTTGGTTCAACATCCACAAATCAACCAATGTGATACAATACATTAATAAAAGAAAGAACAAGAACCATATGATCCTCTCAATAGATGCAGAAAAAGCATTTGACAAAGGACAGCATCCTTTCTTGATTAAAACTCTTCAGAGTGTAGGGATAGAGGGTACATACTTCAATATCATAAAAGCCGTCTATGAAAAACCCACAGTGAATATCATTCTCAATGGGGAAAAACTGAGAGCTTTTCCTCTAAGGTCAGGAACATGGCAGGGATGTCCACTATCACCACTGTTATTCAACATAGTACTAGAAGTCCTAGCCACAGCAATCAGACAACAAAAAGAGATAAAAGGCATCCGAATCGGCAAAGAAGAAGTCAAACTCTCACTCTTTGCAGATGATGTGATACTTTATGTGGAAAACTCAAAAGACTCCATCCCAAAACTGCTAGAATTCATACACTAATTCAGTAAAGTGGCAGGATATAAAATCAATGCACAGGGGGGTGCCTGGGTGGCTCACTTGGTTAAGCAGCTGCCTTCAGCTCAGGTCATGATCCCAGGATCCTGGAATCAAGTCCCACATTGGGCTCCCTACTCAGCAGGGAAGCTGCTTCTTCCTCTCCCTCTGCCTGCTGCTCCCCCTGCTTGTGCTTGCTCTCTGTCTCTCAAATAAATTTTTTTTAAATCAATGCACAGAAATCAGTTGCATTTCTATACACAAACAACGAGACAGAAGAAAGAGAAATTAAGGAGTTGATCCCATTTACAATTGCACCCAAACCCATAAGGTACCTAGGAATCAATCTAACCAAAGAGACAAAGAATCTTTACTCAGAAAACTATAGAATACTCATGAAAGAAATTGAGGAAGACACAAAGAAATGGAAAAATGTGCCATGCTCATGGATTGGAAGAACAAATATTGTGAAGATGTCAATGTTACCTAGAGCAATATACACATTTAATGCAATCCCTATCAAAATACCATTAACTTTTTTCAAAGAAATGGAACAAATAATCCTAAAATTTATATGGAACCAGAAAAGACCCCGAATAGCCAGAGGAATGTTGAAAAAGAAAAGCAAAGTGGTGGCATCACAATTCTGGACTTCAAGCTCTATTACAAAGCTGTCATCATCAAGACAGTATGGTACTGGCACAAAAACAGACACATAGATCAGTGGAACAGAATAGAGAGCCCAGAGATGGACCCTCAACTCTATGGTCAACTAATCTTGGACAAAGCAGGAAAGAATGTCCAGTGGAAAAAAGACCGTCTCTTCAACAAATGGTGTTGGGAAAACTGGACAGCCACATGCAGAAGAATGAAACTGGACCATTTCCTTACACCACACACAAAAATAGACTCAGAGTGGATGAAAGACCTAAATGTGAGACAGGAATCCATCAAAATCCTAAAGGAGAACACAGGCAGCAACCTCTTCGACTCAGCTGCAGCAACTTCTTCCTAGAAACATCACCAAAGGCAAGGGAAGCAAGGGCAAAAATGAACTATTGGGACTTCATCAAGATAAAAAGCTTTTGCACAGCAAAGGAAATAGTCAACAAAACCAAAAGACATCCAACAGAATGGGGGAAGATATTTGCAAATGACATATCAGATAAAGGGCTAGTATCCGAAATCTATAAAGAACTTATCAAACTCAACACCCAAAGAACAAATAGTCCAGTCAAGAAATGGGCAGAAGACATGAACAAAAACATTTTTCCAAAGAAGACATCCAAATGGCTAACAGACACATGAAAAAGTGCTCAACATCACTCGGCATCAGGGAAATCCAAATCAAAACCTCAATGAGATACCACCTCACACCAGTCAGAATGGCTAAAATTACCAAGTCAGGAAATGACAGATGTTGGTGAGGATGCAGAGAAAGGGGAACTCTCCTACACTGTTGGTGGGAATGCAAGCTGGTGCAGCCACTCTGGAGTTTCCTCAAAAAGTTGAAAATAGAGCTACCCTATGACCCAGCAATTGCACTACTGGGTATTTACCCCCAAAATACAAATGTAGTGATCCAAAGGGGTATGTACACCCCAAGGTTTAAAGCAGAAATGTCCACAATAGCCAAACTATGGAAAGAGCCAAGCTGTCCATCAACAGATGAATGGATAATGAAGATGTGGTACACACACACACACACACACACACACACACACACACACACACAATGGAATATTATGCAGCCATCAAAAAAACCCACAATGAAATCTTGCTATTTGTAAGACTGTGGATGGAACTAGAGGGTATTATGCTAAGCCAAATAAGTCAATCAGAGAAAGACAAGTATCATATGATCTCACTGATAGGAGGAATTCTTTTTTTTTTAAAATATTTTATTTATTTATTTGACAGAGAGAGAGTGAGAGCAGGAAAACAAGCAGAGGAGTGGGAGAGGGAGAAGCAGGCTTCCTGCCGAGCAGGGAGCCCGATGTGGGTCTCGATCCCAGGACCCTGCGATCATGACCTGAGCCCCAGGAGGAATTCTTAATCTCAGGAAACAAACAGCGTTGCTAGAGTGGTGGGGGGTGGGAAGGTTGGGGTGGCTGGGTGATGAACACTGGGGACATTAAAAAAAAAAAAAGAACAGCTTCAACATTAGTACGAAGACAGATGGTGCAAAACATGCTTAGCATTGGAATAATACCTCCACATAATACTTAATACATAATACTTCCACATACCTCCCAAGGAATTCTCATAAGAGATTACATTCCTTCCGATTCCAGATAGATTGTGGGAAAGTTAAAATAAAACTTCTAGGAAAAGAAAATGACAGAAGAGACACTTATTCCCAAGCCAGCTACAAGTCCACAGTGGCTTACTCTAGTTCCTTTGGGATCACTAGGGAAAGCATTATGGAATCGGAATGCTGCCATCAGAATCGAGGTTGAGTTCTGGCTCTGCCAGCTCTTTGTGACTATAGCAGGCTGACTTGTATTATCCCCAAAAGATATGTCCAAGTCTTAAACCCTCGTATCTGTGAATGTGACCTTATTTGGAAATAGAGTCTTTGCAGATGTAATTAAGTTAAAGATCTAGAGATGGCATCAGCCTGGACTTAAGGTGGGACGCAAATCCAATGACTGTCATCCTAATAAGAGAAAGGAGAGGGAGATTTAACACACAAAGAGACATGCAGAGGAAGAGGCCGTACGGCGATGGAGGCAGAGATTGGAGCACTGCAGCTTCAAACCAGACAAGGCCAGGATGGATGCCGTCACCAGGAGCTAGGAAGGAGCAAGGAAGGATTCTCCCCCAAGACGCTCCAGAAGCAGCTAAGTCTGCTGATAATATTATTTCAGATTTCTGGCTTCAAAGACTGAGAGGATGCATTTTTGTTGTTTCAAACTACCAAGTTTGTGGCAATGTTTTATCGCAGTGCCAGGGAGCGAAGACAGTGACCTTGTGCCACTTTCTGAACTTACCTAGTCTGTATCATCTATACGACAGCCATACCTAAATCTTGAGAGGATTAAACAAGATAATGTATAAATAACAGTGAGAAGTCATTCTAATTTGAAATTTCTATCTTCCTAGTAATTCTCAAATGCTTCATGAAGATGCTGCTTTGGGGATTTTGTGGTATAGTTTTATACTTTTTTGGCATTACGATTGTGAACTCAATGGAAGATGTACTTCAGAGCAAGATTCTATGAAATCTCATATGATTTCAGTGCAAAAGAGTGAGAAAAGAGAAACAGGAATTGAAACAAGTGTCAGCTACCCAGGCTGTCCTTTAAGAGATATACATCTCAGGCGCCTGGGTGGCTCAGTTGGTTAAGTGACTGCCTTCCGCTCGGGTCATGATCCTGGAGTTTGCTTCTCCTTCTGACCCTCCCCCATCTCATGTGCTTTCTCTCGCATTCTCTCTCTCTCAAATAAATAAATAAAATCTTTTAAAAAAAAAAGAGAGAGAGATACACATCTCCTAACAATAATGACAGCCATTGCGGAGTGACTTCATCACTTGGAAAGTTAAGTCCTGAGGGCTGGGGGTCCTAGACTGGGAGGCTGCGTCAAGCTACATTCACTGTGTCAGCACAGGGTGGTGAACACGACCACTGCTTCTTTCCTCTGGTTGATGCTGTGCTTTAGCACAAAGTACCAGAGGGCGATGTGGGGCAAGGGCTACATCCTTAATAGGAAAAATTATTCCCAAGTGGACTGAAAAGGCTTATCCCTACAGAAGCCCAGAATCACCATACCTTCCTTCTGTGGGTTTGCCTCTTCATCGTGTTGGCATGGTGGCATGTCATCGCTTACCCACAAGTCTGGAAGAGCAGTCTCTGGTGCAGGTGCTACTGTAGACCTAGATCATTTGTCCCTGTCAGGAGAAGGACTTATGTTAAAGAAGCCCCCCCACCACCACTCCTTCAGGATAATCAAATCCTATACTCATTTGCATCGGTGGTGGGAGGAGTGGATAGAAACTTAATTTATTAGGCACTTATTCTGTGCCAGGAGCATTGTCAGCTGCATTTACATACATTTTTTTCTCATTTAATCCTCATTTGATTAATTTGGAAAGATCCTAGCTTCAATTAGAAATGGGGGATGTGGCCTGCAGATAAACTGAACACAGAATTCAGTCTTCACAATCTATTGGGAGGATTATCTGCCCTTATAAGATATCTTTTGTTAAGGAACCACAGTTTTGTCCCAGCACAATCATTCATTCATTTTCATTCATTATTTCAACAAATATTTACTAAATGCCTTTTATGTGTTAGAAATCTCCACCTTGTGAAGCTTATATTCTAGCTTGGGAAGAAGACAATAAATTGGTAAAATATATGCTATGTGAAAAGGTACTTTGCGAGATGGAAAAAATAGGGAAGAGTAATAAGGTTTGGAAGTGCAGGGGTAAACAGGGTGGTCAAGGTACATCTCACTAAGAAGGTAACACCTGAGCAAAGACTTGAAGCAGGTAAGGGAGGAGCCATGTGGGTGTCTGGGGAAGAGCCTTCTTCTAGGCAGAGGCAGAGGCCCTGCTGTAGGAGCATGCTTGGTTTGTATAAGGAAAAACAGGAACAGCAGCTAGGATAGAGTAAACCAGGGGACATCACGGGGGGTGGGGGGAGGTAGAAGAGCTGAGGATAGGAAGATATCATAGAAGACCTCATCAGCAACTGCAAGGACTGACAGACAGGGTGTTGGAGGGTTTCGACTGAAGGAGTGATCAGATTAGAACTACCCTTTAAAGGGATCACTCTTGGGTCTATGTTGATATCGACTGTAGAGGGGTGTGTCAGTTTCCTAGGACTGCTGTAACAAGTACCACAAATTGGGTGGCTTAAAACAACAAAAATCTATTTTCTAACCATTTTGGAGACTAGAAGTTTGAAATCAAGGTATCGGCAGGGCCACACTCCCTCTAAAGGCTCTGGGGGAGAATCCTTCCTGGCTTCTTCCAATTTCTGATGGTTGAGGGCATTCCTTGGTGTTCCTTGACTTGTGGTAGCATATCTCCAACCCCTGCCTTCATCTCCACATGGCCTTCTTCCCTTTATCTCTGTGTCTCTAAATCATTCTCTCATAAGGACACCAGTCATTAGATTAGGACCCACTCCAATCTGACCTCATCTTAACTTGAAAATGTTTGCCAAGAACTTATATACAAATAAGGTCATACTTACAGATACTGGTGTTAGGACTATGACATCTTTTCTTAGGACACAGTTCAACCCACAGAAAGAATCGAGGGTGGAAGCAAGAAACCCAGCTAAGAAGCAATGACAGCAACCCAGGTAAGAGAGATATTTTTAGCTCGGATCTAAGTTGTAGTAGAAGGGTGGTGAGAAGTGGTCTGACATATTTAGAAATCTGAGTGAAAAGCATTTCTGACATATTGGAAGTCAAAAAGAGAGACATCAAGGATGTCTCAAGGTTTTTCACATGAGTACTTGGAAGATTCGAGATGTTGTTAATTGAAGTGGCAAAGGCTCCAGGAAGAACAGACTTGGGGTATGAAGATCGGGTGTTTGATTTTGAACATGTTTAATTTAAGACGTCCTTTAGACATCCAGTAAAAATGTTGAGAAGGAAATTGAATAATGGAATCTATAGTAGTTCAGGGAGAGGTCCAAGCTAGAGATATAATTGGGAATCATGGGCATGTAGATGGTAAACTCCTTATCTTGGCCGTTCCGTAGACACAGTATTGGGAAAATATTTACATGAAAGCTATAGCTGGATATCTGGAAGTTATTCTGATGTTGAAAAAGGCTGTGAAAGAGTAAAGCATTTGCCCAGCTTCTTAGCAAAACCCTCAAAGTCACTTATTCTTTTGTGGGAAAGGAATATGACAAACTTGGTCACTTAAGACAATAGCTAACATTGAGCTCCTAATATATGCCAGATTTATTTTGTAAGTTCTTTCATTCAATACTTATAATAACCCTTTGAGATTGATTGGTACTGCCAACAGCCTCAATTACAAAGGAGAAAACCTAATTTTAAGGTGGTTAAGTAACTCACTTAGAGATATCCATCTTCCAAGTGGCACAATGGAGAGTCAAACCCAGGTTTGCCTGAAAGTGGAGCTGAACATGTTGAGCACTGTGTTACTTAACCTCACAGTGTTTGTGTGCCTTTTGTAGAGCTGTCTAAGGAAAGCACTTCTTTGGAATACATTTCTCAAATTGCCTCCAATTTCCTATTCTTAATAAGACTTTTGTTTACCCTCAACCCCTAATTTCTACTTTCTTTTTCTTTCTTTCTCTCTCTTTTTTTTTTTTTTTTTTTTTTTTTAAGTAAGGGGCTTGAACTCAACATGGGGCTTGAGATCGAGAGTCGCATGCTCTACTGACTGAGCCCGTTTAGGGCCCCTCAACTCCTCATTTCTGACAGTGTTTCTGAATTTCCCATGGGTGAGGTTAAATAATTTTGTGTTCAGAAAGGAATACTTACTAAGCTGTCACATCAAGGCCCATCGCCTTCCAGCGGGAGATGACTATGGCTGCTAGGACCCAAATAGCTGGAGAGGGGTGGCAGCCTCCAGCCTGCTCACGCTGCCTGCCCGTCCTCAAGGTGTTTCCACAACCTCGCGGCAAGTGTCTGAGCTGCAGGCCAAGTCAGAGTCTCTTGGTCTGGGGCGTGCCTCCATATTCTCTGGAGACAATAAAATGCAGCTGTAAGAGTTCATCAGGCACCTCCTGGTCTACCCACTCCTGACACCCCAGTTCTGGGTCAGGCTAGACACTGCCTTTGCCCTCCATCAACTCCAGGACCTCTTATGGGGAGGCTCAGTTGAATTCCTCAGGCTGACCTTGGCCGCTGGTTCAACTTCGTTCTAGTACTGGTTGTTCCCTCAGTGCTGATTGCCGCCAGCCCCTCCTTTCCCACCACTCTCCTTCCCACTCCCACTCGGTGCCCCTCTACTTTTTAAGGTGATAAAATTATAATTATTATGATAACAATAGCTAAAAGGTATTGTTTATGATGTGCTAGACACTGTGCTCAGGGGTTCACATATGATAACATTCCTAAGTCTCAGAACAATGGAGTGGGTTACATATGACCTTTTTATGATAAGGAATTTGAAGCATAGAGAGAGAAAATAATTTTCCCCTGGTCATAACGCTAGTGGATGGGATTGCTGGCATGTGAACCCAGGCACTCTCCTTCCATCCCCTGTCCCGTGCGGTGTCTTCTTTGGAAATAATACGTATAATGGTAATCAGAATTGTAACCAGGAAATATGTCAAAACTGTCTTAACCACCCCACTCAAATTCAAATAAGGAGGCCCAAGGCAAATGAAATCATATTCTGACTGTTGCTAGATTTAGCTTACTTTTTCTTTCCTTCCTTCCTTTTCCCCCAATAATAGACTTGAGTAATATGGTGGCCCTATGACAGGGATCATGTCACACAGGGGACAGAATGTCAGCTTTGGTGTCATCTCACTGACCAACTCCTGATCGGGGCGACTTGGCAGAGTGGCAGACCCTGGAGAACACATCCTCAGAGGCCACTTGATGTTGATTTTATGACTTCACTCCCTTGAAATTTCCTAGGAAAGTTGGCTGTCCTTCTGTTAACGTAGTAGCTGGAAGGGTCGCTGCTGGTTGGTCAACTACAAGGACAGGGCCAATGAGAGGGAGGAGTGTGAGGTACAGCTGCACAGATTATGCCTCAGGACCAATGTTTTATCCTATTTTTAAATGTTTCTATATATAACCAGTTTATTTAGGCTTCTAAACTCATGTGATTAAAGCAGAAAATGTTTCAAATTTTTATTTAATAATTTTGTCCAACCGGCCTTGTCAAACTTTACCAATGAGTAGCTCATTCATTATTGATATCTTTGTCAAATTTTATAATTCTTTAGGCATTCTTATTTTAGAACAGTCTCATTTTGATATTTAAGGCTCATCCCTGTTCATTTCCAAACTTCTACCTCAAAAGTTGTTCTAAGCTTTTTCCCCCTCACCCTCCTAGTACTAACTAGACCTGTTTTGGTTCTTGGTGTTTATGAGGTTAAATGTGGTTTGTACAAGTGTGGTTGAGAGCAGGTTTGATTCCCCTGAGAAGATCAGATTTGATTTAATAGGCAACATTCCAGACCACATGGCTCTGTAAATTGTACTGGTTTCTCCTTCCCCCCATCTTACTGCCCCTGTCCATACCAAAGATGCTCCATCCCATACCTCTTGATCCTGGCATTATTATTCCCTTCAGGTTAACTGTCTTTGATCTGGTATCAGCAATGTGACCTAAACCTAGTTCTTTTCACCGGAGTCTGCTTGACCTATTGGAAACATACATATCTTTGTTTTGTCAAATGGAATATGAGCTATTCCACTGCGGAGAACTTCCCTCCAGCTTGCCATTATCCTGAAGTTTCTCTTCCTCTTGCTCAACTAACAGGCTCAACATCCTGAAGTTTCTCTTCCTCTTGCTCAACTAACAGGCAATTTAGACCACTACTAGATAAGCAGATGTTCAACCAGGGAATAAAATACAATTCTCCCCCTCTTGTAGTCTTCCCCAACCTTTATTGCTGATTCTCTTGGGGTCTTACACTTGGTTTTAGAGAATGAAAGGAAATAGCTTCTTTTCATAAACACTGTATTAGTTAAAAAGCCAAGGACTCCTTTACCTGTTAAACTTTTTCTTATGGTCACTGGGTGTGGGGTGGAGTGGGAAAGTAGGATTGGCTCTGAACTGGTGCCTCTCATAGGCCCTGAGGTGAAGAGATAACCCCACCTGATGGCAGTTCTCTGAATGTGGGGTGCTTAATGCCTCTGGTTAATTCCAGGACATGGGAAACATTTCACTTCATGTTCTGTTTCGTATAATTGCATGTTTTAATAGTTTAGGGTAGAATTTGCCCAAGTGATTTTTCAGCAATAAAAGCCCACCTTATTAAGATCTGTGTGCTTATTTTGAGGTCCAACATCCATTCTTCCCATTCTCCTTGCGAGCAGAACCTTGATTTTGTTCATGAAGAAAGCCTCCTCTTTCTTCTTTCTCTCTCATTATTTTTGTGGATCATTTAAGAGTAAGACACAGACATGGTGTCTCTTCATTCTTAAATATTTCAGTGTATATTTTCTCAGCTCAAGGAATTTTCTTACAAAAGCACAGGACAATTGTCAAAACCAGGAAATTAACCTTGATAAAATATTCCCTAATGTATAAACCTTATACATATTTTGTCAATGGACCCAAAAATATACTTACAATGAAAGAAAATCCAAGGCATTTGTCCCATTTCTTTAGTTTCCTTTTAATCTACAACTGTTCCTGAGTCTGTCTTTGTATTTCATGACATTGACCTTTTTTAGGAGTTCAGGACAGTGAGTTTGTAGACTGTCCCCAGTTTGAGTTTGGCTGATGTTTCCTGGTGATGAAATTCAGGATTTCACTTTAGGAGGCACCTGTTGATTAGGCCACATGGGCCGAGAATTCTATTTCTTTTTTTTAAGATTTATTTATTTGAGAGAGAGAGAGAGAGAGAGAGAGAGAGAATGATGGGGGGAGGGGCAGAGGGAGAGGGAGAGAGAGAATCTCAAGCCGACTCCATGCCAAGCACGGAGCCCCATACGGGGATCATTCCCACCACCCTGAGATCATGACCTGAGCCAAAATCAAGAGTCGGCTGCTTATCCCACTGAGTCACCCACATGCCCTGAGAATTTGATTTCTAACAGGAACATTTCTGACTCACTGGCCCCTTCTGTCTGTTACTTTGTTACCACACTCAGAATTTGCCATATTCATGGTTTTGTACCACCACACTGACTCCCGCTGCCCTTTCTGTAGCAAGCTGTTAATCATCATCAGAGGACTGACGGAAGGAACTGATCTAGTAAACTCGATCTATTTCTACTCATTTAATCTGGGGGGAAACTTCCTGCAAATATGGTTGGTCCTCCCATGCACTATTCCTGGTACCCACAGCCCTGTTCACAGTTCAGAAGATGACCCAAGATTAGTTTGCTTGATAAACCTCGGGCTTCCAGTGATTGCTTCTGGATAGATTCAAAATGGCATTTTAGTGCCTACTTTTCACTTTTAGGTAGTGAAGAGCTGCAGTCGATTGGCTGATTTTTATTTTTAAAGAACACAGTCTTCTGACCAGGTGCTGTTTGTCCTAGATCTGGCAAAAATAGACTTTATGAGTGTGTACTCAGAAGTCAGCTGCAGTTTACTAGGCTAAGCCTTGCTCCTCTTCAGAGGCAATATTCCTAATACCTTGCTTGCACTTGGTTTTCCCAGGGGAGGAAGGGGCTCCAGTGTGATCCACTGTACTTTCTTCTGAAATTCACAGTGAAAGGAGCAGATACCCCAAGCATATGCGGCCTTCTGTGTGGGTGTGAGATGTGGTCTAGCACCCTCTTTGCAGAGTAACCCTCTCGCCCTTCACCAGGATCTCCCTAAGAGTAGGCAGGTGACTCTGGGGTGTGAGGTGCTGATGGCCTCTTTTGCGGGTTGCCCCAGCACCCAGGAGAGTGTCTCCCACTCAGTGTATCTTCAACAACAGACACACTACCACAGAGCGGTGTCCGCGACGGAAGTGAAACCAGAAGTAGCCAGAGCACATGGCTGAGAGGGTGGTTACAAGAAGGGACTCTGGCTTTTGTGGTTGAGATTGGACTCATGATGAATGACTGTCTACAGCACTCCTCCAGGAAGCTGACATATGGGGAGTTTCATTTTATTTTTTATGGCAGCCAAAAGTATCATTTCATACTAGCCATGTTTGACACTGCAGGTACTAAATAGTGGGGTTTCTTTTTTTTAAAGATTTTTAATTATTTATTTGACAGAGAGAGATATAGCAAGAGAAGAAACACAAGCAGGGGGAGTGGGAGAGGGAGAAGCAGGCTCCCCACTGAGCAGGGAGCCCAATGTGGGACTCGATCCCAGGACCCTGGGATCATGACCTGAGCCGAAGGCAGACGCTCAACCAACTGGGCCACCCAGGCGTCCCTAAATAGTGGGTTTTGACACATGGTTTTGAAAGGGGCTACGTCTCCAGGTTCTTAAATAATGGCAGAGTTTTAAGAATGATAAATCACCTACAAGCATATTTACATGCCAGAAAGAAAAATAGAGAACAGTATTAATATTACTATCCTTATGATTATAAATATGACCCTCATTTAACGATGTCCTTGCTCACACAGTGCAGGTTCTCAGGGGAGTGGTTGGAATGCTGTATGCTCCTCTCAGCTTGAGGCTGCAATCTGCACCATTGCTAGCCCATGAGAGCTCACTTCTTGAGAGCATTTTTTTTGCATTAAAAAAAATAAATATATATAATTTACATACCATAAAGCTCACCACTTAGAAGTGTACAATTCAGTGGCCTTTAGTGTGTATACAAGGTTGTGCAACTATCATCACTAACTGCAGAACACTTTTATCACCCCCAAAAGAATCCCCATACTCATTAGCAGTCACTTACCATTTCCCCATACCCCCAGCTCCTGGCAACCACTAATCTACTTTCTGTCTCTATGGATTTGCCTATTATGGGCCTTTCATGGAAACAGAACATAGAATAAGTGGCCTCATGTGTCTGGCTTCCTTCACCAGCATAATATTTTCAAGGTTCATCGGCATCATAACATGTATTAGTATTTCATCCCTTTCAGTTACCAGATAATACCCTATTGTATGGACATACTATTTTGCTTATCCATTCATCAGCTGATGGACATCTGGGTGACTTCCCACTTTTGACCATTAAGAATAGTGTTGCTATGAAGTTTGGTGCAGAAGTTTTATTGGGGACAGGTTTTCATTTCTCTTCACTTTCCCTTCTCTTCACTTTTAGAAGTGAAATTCTTGGGTCATAGGGTAACTCTACATTTAATTTGCTAAGGGATTGTGAAATTGTTTTTCACAGTAGCTGCACTGTTCCTGCCAGCAAAGTATGAGAGTTCTTACCTTTCCACATCCTTGCCAAATCTTGTTATTGTCTGTTTTTGTGTGTGTGTGCTTCTAGCCCTCCTAGTGGGTGTCTTATTGTGGTTGTGAGCATTTTTAACACAATGTTCTCACACACGTTAGAACTGCAGTTTGCATACAGGAGTGCCCCAGCCCATAGTCTATTGGAGAACCTTAGCCATTCTGTCATTTAACCAAGATTTACTAGCATCTACTACGTGCCCAGTGCTTCTCAGACACAGGGAAAACAAGGCCCATCTGCCCGGCCCTCATGGAATTTATATTCAGTAAAGACACTATAGAAATAGGTGAAATAAGGAATTAAATGGCTGTACGTTGGAACGAGCCTCTGAAGGACATGAACAAAGACTGAGGAAAGGGATAATGATGTGTACGTGCATGGTGTATTAGTCAGGGCTCTCCAGAGAGACAAATGTTTATATAGAGAGACAGAGATTTATTTTAAGGAATTGGCTCACAACTGTGAAGGCTTGGTGAGTCCAACATCTGATGGGGGAGGCCAGCCGGCTGGACACTCAAGTAAGAACTACAGTTTGAGTTCCAAGGCAGTCGGCTGTAGAACCAGAAAGAGCTGATGTTGCAGGCGAAGTCCGAAGGCTGTCTGCCGGCAGAATGCCCTCTTGCCCAGGAGAGGTCAGCCTTTTGTTCTATTCATGCCTTTAATTGATTGGATGAGGCCCACCCACATTAGCGAGGGCAATGTGCTTTACTCAAAGCCTATTGATATAAATGTAAATCTCATTCAAAAACACCTTCAGAAGAACATTGGGAATAGTGTTTGACTACATCTGCGGACCATGGCCCAGCCATTACCCGTCACAGGAGGTATCCACAGTAAACAGGTGATTGGGAAGGCTCTCTGGGAAGGTGATATTTAAACTGAGGTCTAAAGGATGAGAAAAAAATCAGGTATGCAATGAGGAGAATATTCCAGGCAGACGATACTGGCCTCAGTGTCACCTTCTCTAAAGTTCAATCATTCTTTCTTCTATCACCTGCCATCAAAGTCAGTAAATAACAAAAAAGGAATAATGGCTGGAACCAACGTTGTGGCATCAAGTGCCAAAGCTATTTTTCTATTCCAAAGTTAATCCACTAGGCTCCAAAATAGAGAATTTTGTTCACTTCCCGAGCTGGACACCAAGGCAGGTTTCTAAGGAAAGCAGTATAAAAAAGACAAATCTCAAAAGTTCCAGAGAAGACGATTGAGACCTCGAGGAGTAGTCACTTCTTTGGAAGTCTACAATGACAAATTATACTAGATAGGGAGGGATCCCACCCCCTTTTTTTTTTTTTTTTTTTTTGGAGAGAGAGAGAGAGGGGCAGGGACGGGCAGAGGGAGAGGGAGAAGGAAAATCTCAAGCAGCCTCCACGCCCAGCACAGACTCCTATGCAGGGCTCAATCTCACGACCCTGAGACCATAACCTGAACCAAAATCAAGAGTCAGACATTTAACTGACTGAGCCACCCAGGTGCCACCCCAACCTATTTTGAAAAGGCAGAGCCTATTCTCATAGCGAGGAGTCCCCAGATCCAGACCCATTCTTGCTGAAAGGACCCTAGCCTTTGGTGCTACCTTCCACAACTCCCAGAGCCTCTGGCCATGGATTTGCCTTATTGAGGTTTCAGAGTACAAGGCCACACAAAACAAAACAAAAACCCTACCGAACACATTTCTCTTATGCCATGCAATTTGGATTTGAATGTGGACAGTTCTTTCCATCGTGTGGTAGAGACCAGGGTGCAGGGCTTGTGGGCTTTTTCTCCTCAGCTGACTCCCTAGGCTTCAGGCAGGATGTGATGGCCTCTCCAGGACTGACTTTGTATTTTGTAGTCTTCGGGTTTCCTTCTCTCTTGCGGGGAGGGCTGACTGGCCGCTTCCATGCCAACCAATGTGGGCTCATTGTTTGCCTTCTGGTATACTTATGTAGCAAGAATGTGTGTCTTTTTCCTTTGGCTTCCTGCTCTAAGGTCTCTTATTCTCTTTCTCTTCCTGTCAAGGAAGACACAAACCTCCGCTCTGCAAGGAAGTATAAAATGCTCCGCATTGTTTTTCCCTAGTCAGAGTGGGCTCCTTTTGTGCTTTCCTCTATGGAAGGAGTTAAGGCTCCCTTCTCTCCCTTTCCTTGGGCTACGAGTTGACTATTTGATTCTAGTAACTCAACTTTTACATGCAAATGTATTCACCAGCCAGTTTGGAACAGCTTCAGAAACTGGCCCTAAAGCCAGAGAAGCGTGTACGGTTTGAAAAAACTTGTATGAATAATTTAAAGTCTGGCAAAAATTTTAGGTATGTAAATGGATCATAGGGAATAAATTCTCTGGTTGAATGTTAACTCCTATGGATAAGAGAAAGCCAAAGAGGAGGTCATAGGACCTCTTTTACCTTTCCTGAAGTAATAATAATAGTAAGAGCCAACTTACTATGTGCCAGACATTGTTCTCACACTCTGTGAAGGCTGACCCACCCAATCTTCACACAGCCTCAGGAGACAGACTATCAGCGCCCCCTTCCCGTGAGAACACGGAGCCAGAAAGAGCTTGACATCTCCCCCACTCCCCACAAGGAAGTGGTGGAAAGTCTCTCAGAGTCCACTACACAGATATTAAATGTAAGTGTCAAAATACTAACCAGTCTGCCCTCCCAAGTCAGGAAACACACTGGAGAGGGTCGCTGCCACCTTTGTGACGGTAGCCCTGGCTGAGGCCTTCCTTGGCCTGTTCCCGCTGGTGGCCAGGCCGCTCGGTCCCTTTTCTGCATCAGGATGCAGGCAGAGCCACTGAGGCACGTGGACCCAGCCCCTCTCATCTGCAGCAAGCAAATTTTCTTACTTCAAGTAGTGCCTAGAGTGGCGTGTCTCCACGTGTGATGGCAAAAGATCAGCTGGGATGTGGCGACGGGGCAGGGACTGACTCTGGGGGCAGCGGGGAGCTTCCAGGTGATGCTCCCAGGTGATGACCTGCTGCTGGCCCACGGGACTAAGAAGCAAGGGCCTAGAACGCCTGCCTCTTGATTACACTTGCTAACTGCGGGTTTCCGCTGGAACTTTTCTACTAAGTTAGTCCTTCCGTATTTGAACACACATTCGTTATCTCTGTTTTTATTCACTGGGGTCGACATTTTCCATTTGGGAGAATGCTCTGGGCTCAGTTGTGCCCCCCTGCCCCACCATATGTTGAAGCTCTAACCCTCAGGATGTGATGTATTTGGAGAAAGGGCCTTTAAAGAGGTGATTAAGTTACAAGGAGACCTTAAGGGTGTGTCCTAATCCAATTTAACTGGTGCCCTTTTGAATGTGAGGAAATTTGGACGCACAAAGAGACAGCCAGGCACGTACCTCACAAAAGAAAGACCACCTGAGGACAGGCTGACTTGAAGGTGAGAGGCCTCAGGAGAAACAAGCCCGCCCACACTTGGGTCTTGGACTTCCAACTTCCAGAACTGTGAGAAAATAAATTTCTGTAGCTTTGGCCTGCCAGTCTGTGGTATTTTGCTGTGACAGCCCAAGCAGACTGGTACGGAGGGTTCCTATTATCGGAAACCACCCACCACTGGGTGAGTTTGCTGGGCATCAGGCAAGCTGAAAAGACAGGTGATTGTTTTTCCTGGCCCTCAGCAGCCTCAGAAGGGGCGTGAGGCCCGTGGTGGGCTCTTTCAAGGGCTTCCA
The DNA here is from genome assembly GCF_037043125.1 of Eumetopias jubatus. NCBI lineage: Eukaryota > Metazoa > Chordata > Mammalia > Carnivora > Otariidae > Eumetopias > Eumetopias jubatus. Next base: position 136,178,163 of record NW_028274809.1, on the reverse strand, counting down.
TTTTGGAGTGAGGTGTGAGCGCAAGCGAGGACAGCTCAGAATCAGTGGCCCCTTTTGTCCAAGGGCCCCATGGCCGCGGTGGCAGTGCAGGAGGCCAGTGTCCAGCAATGACGAGGCCACTGCTAGGGTCCGGGGCAGTGTTGTCCGTGCGGGGGCAGCAGCAACAGCGCCCCCACTAGGCTGTCTTGAGGCATGACCCCGCAGGGCTCGGGCCTGGTTCCCTTCGTTCTTTGCCTTCTTCCAAACCTGGGCCTTCAGCCTCCCCAACCGTTTCCCCAGCTCCCCAGCAGCTTTCTAGCAGATTCCCCTTCTGCTTAAGCTTGTAAAGCTGGTTTTTATTATTTGCAATCAACACGTTTGACTAGTATAGTCACGAAGATTTTGAATAATTGACCTTGCTTTGTGGCTTGAACATTCTTCATCTGGAGGGTTTTGTTTTGTTTTGTTTTGCTTTTTTTTCACTCATCTATGTTTCATTGCCTTCCCATCAGCAGCAGACTGATGAGGTTTGCTCCGTTTCCCATGCTATTATATCCAAGAAGAGCCTGGAACCGTGGACTGCTTTGGCCCTCACAGGCTGCCTGAGAGCAATCACGTCCTTTGTTCCAGCCAGGATATGGGGAGGTGTGCTTCAATGCCAAGTGTACATCCTAATCTTCAGCGCCAAACCAGATGTCTCATGCTATCCCTTATAGCAGTGGGTTTGTGCTGAAAATGAAGAGAAAAACAGCAGTTTATGTAAGTATCTTCATAGTATCTTTGAGCATGGCAGAGGTTTGGAGTCAACAGAAGACTACCTGTGTGATTCTGGCAATTATAATTACACCAATCCCCAGATCTCTTTAATTCCCACCCAGTACTTCAATGTCCCAAGTGACCGGTTTTCAAATCTTTTACTACAAAACTGTATGTATTAATTAACAAATTTATTTTTAAAATTAATCAAGGCATCACTGTGGGGCCTTGGGAAAAATCTCTTAGTCCACCCAACCCTCAGTTTTATTATGAGGAGAGAGCAATAGGACCAACCAAAGAAGAGAGCAGGGTCCCATCCGTCACTGAGGGTCCGAACATGTTGAGTGTGTTTGGAGGCCTGGTGGGACAGGCCCATTCCAGGTTTGATTTGCAAGGGGGCTCAGTGAGCCTCCTCAGATAGAACGGCCCTGAGAACCAGGCAGGGTAAGCCTGCACCCAGTCACAAAGACTCTGTCCCAGGGAATGAGACAAAATTCCCATTACAGTGCTGTGTTGTCCCCTGACTTTGCCTCCTATGTCTGGGTCTGATGGAATGATAGGGATGAAGGCAGGACTGGAGGGGAAATGGACATTAAGTTCCAACAGGAGGCAATTTCACTGAAAAACTTGAAGATATTGGGGTATGAACAGTGTCATCTGGTATCCCTCTAATAGAGGATGGAGACAGACATGTTCTCTGAATCTTTGCCAAAGCCCACCACACTGCTCAGCACCTCCAAGCCTCCAGTGCCTGGTAGCTGTTTCTGAAGGGAAGTGGGAAGTGACAGAAGAGTCCACGGGGACAGCTGGCCCTGAGGATGTGACAGTGACCAGCAAAGGGAGCAGGGCGCAGGTAAAGAGACTGGAAATGGCAGCTAATGAGACTTGAATCTCTGTGAGACACACCCTGGGGAATCAGGAAATACCTTGGGGGCCCTTTACTCAGGACTGTGGCCCTGCATTAATAGGTGGGAACAGGGCTCAGTGAAACTTGTATCACATAAGGATTAGGAACAATATAGGGAAAGCTTTGAGCTGGTGCTCAAATTATGGCAGCCACTAGTCTGCACAATATCCACAGAGATCGTGGCTAACCATTAACTTTACTTGTTTGGTGAGGTGAGGGACGTTTTATCTTACGAGGCCCAAGTGTTATAGTTTCCATTTGCCTTTTGGAAATATGAAAAATTTCTCCAGGACTCTTGTTTCTATCTTGATGGGGTCCTGGGGAGGAAGTCTTCCGGTCAGAGACCGTGAAGGATGTGAACAGAGGAAAGCTGTGAATGGGATACGGCATTGACCTCCATGTTTTTTGCTGCAGGCCAATCAGTGATTCCTGAAGAATGCCAGACCCAAGTGTGATGGCTTGCTGGCCCGGCCACATGGACTTTGCTAGTGGTTTTTCATTTGCTTGGTGATGGAACCAGAGATTCTGTAAGGCCTTAGGAGACCTTGGAATAAATAAAAAGGTCCAGGAACTTCTGGGTTAGGGACATAAAACCAAGAAAAGAAAATAAGATTGAATGTTGGGAAAATATCTGAGCCACCCAGGTGCCCCTGCCTTACTGCTTAGATAAACCCCTCTGTACACACTTACTCGAGCCTTCAGTCCTCAAACTTAGCCAAATCTGCGGTTCATGATGTTCTTAAGGATTCTATAAGAGAAGCTTACATGCCCTGTGCATTGTTAATGAATAAATCTAAGGGATTTGACAGCTATATTGGGAGTAAGGAGGGTTGGAAAGGAAAAGGAGGTAGGAAAGAACCGAGCTGGAAGGGACAGCTTCAATGTCTATTGGCAAGATGTAGTATTTCAATTAATCTCAGGGCTTGATGGAATTAGGCAGAGATCATTTATTCTTACTCCCACCCAATACTCTTTCTTGTCTTGTTCCTCAATATGTAATTCAATTAAAAAAAAAAAAAAGGAAGGGGTGCCTGGGTGGCTCAGTCAGTTAAGCATCTGCCTTCGGCTCAGGTCATGATCCCAGGGTCCTGGGCTCAAGCCCCACATCGGGCTCCCTGCTCAGCGGAGAGCCTGCTTCTCCCTCTGCCACTCCCCCTGTTTGTGTTCCCTCTCTCGCTTTCTCTCTCTCAAATAAATAAATAAAATCTTTTTTTAAAAAGTGAAGATTTTCATCCATCTTCCTCAGCAAACGGGATGCTTACCCCCCTACTTTACTGAAAAGTCAAAGAAGACTTTTAAGGGGAATTGGAGGCAACCAAGATGGCAACCTAGAAGGCTTCTGAGCGTCCTCTCCTGTGCATACACTGAATGTTCAGTTACTCACAGAGTGTCCCTCTGAGAGAGATCTAGACACTAGCCGAGTGACTTGTACACATCAGAAGAATGAGAAAATACCCACATCAAAATGGGTACGAAAGGCTGAGACACACCCTTACCATAAACACTACTCCCAACACACATCATACAACTGGGAGGGAAGTCATAACTTTCTGCTTTTCGGGGAAGAGTGAGGGGTTTGGATTCCACATCTAGTGCCCCAACTGTGAAGACTCTCAGTATAGGAACTGGATCTTGAAATACTTGACTTTGAAATCCAGTGCGTTTGTGTCTGAGACCCGCAAAATTATGGCAGACAAAGAGGCAGATCTTAAGGGCCCTGGGAACACTTGCCACAGCTATATACCCCAGGGCTCAATGCAGAGAAAGCAGGCAAAATGGCCATCTCTGTCTTTTCCTGAAAGAGAGGTTTATCTGCATACTTTCAAAGCTGCTGCCAGGCTTCTAATTTATCAGAACCCCCCCCCCCCCAGAAAAAGTTGAACTCAGAGAAACAGAGTAGGAAATTGGTTGCCAGGGGCTGGGGGTGAGATAGAAACAGGGAGAGGTTGGTAAAGGGATGCTAAAAATAGAGACAGAGACAGACAGAGATATGAAAATAACAATTTACATTTTAATCCAGAATTATTGGACATTCTCCCCCCACCCACCCGCATCCCCATGCCTCCATACAGTTTTATATTTGGGAAAGTGGACATCCCACTCTTGGATTGCCAAGTTTATTTAACTCCATAATTGTTTTTCTCATTTTGTCAAAATACCTGGCAATAAGAGTAATAATAATAGTTGGTTTGAGTTTATGATGTGACATTATACTATAAATTATAAATACTTTATATACATTATTTAACTTAATGATCATAACAATTTCATAAAGTAGACATTATTATACCCATTTTTCAGATGAGGCAACTGAGCCTCTCTATCAGATAGGATACTTTCAGCTTAAAGTTCAAAGTGGCTTTGTTGCGGAAAATAAAAATCAGACTGATGAGAAAGCAAGCGACACTTGGTGAACTCGGGTTTATTTTATACCAAAGGACCCAGAAGAGGTTGCCCTCGAGAAATTCTGGCCCTGGGCGGTGCGGTTATAGTGCTTTTATAGGGGAGTGCAGGGGTTCAGGTTCCAAGAGCTATGCTGACTGCTAGTAGGTGGGTTTAAATTTGGCGGGGAGGTTGCTTTAGGTGGGAACAGCGGTTAGTGCGGGGAGCTTGTGGTGGGAAGCCTGTTTACAGAAGCAGAAAAGGCTGGTTATTTCTTGCTCCTAGTGGGGCTTCTGGTTATCCCTTGCTATTTCTAGCAACTTTCCATCTTCTGGGGCCTGCTGGCCTGGGCCTGCTCTGGGAAATTCTCCTCTTCAGCTTGAACAATATAGATTCAGTAACTCATGCTACTGAAAAAGACCAGAAGTTGGTGGGACCAAGCACAATTCAATCAGTGTTCTTGTTCCCTTTCTCTGAGATTCTCTTGGCTTTTTCTTCCTCCAGATGTCAGATTCATCCTCAACCTGGTATCATGATGGCTAGGAGAACTGTGTGTCTTACAGCCACCTAGGACAATATCCAGGATCTCTTCCTGTGGTCCTCTGTGAAGAGTGAGGAAACTTTCCCAGAATCCTTTGACCAACTTCCTCTCACATCTCATGAACCTGAGGTTTTTATCACCTGTCCATGTGTGAACCAGTACCTGTGACTATTTGAATGCCTTGTGTTGACTGGCTTGGGCCTGAGTTTCTAAACGAATCTCTGGCAAGGAGCATGGGGTTACTTTTAGACCAATTGGAGTCAGTTGTGTAAAACAGTTCAGCAATCTAAAAGACACTTTGCAAATAAAAGAAAAATATGAGTGAAAATGCACAGGCTCTAGTCCCGATTCTGCCTCATTGTCAGGGAGTCCGTTGACATTTCATATTCCTCAGGTGTAAAATGATGACTTCCGGGGCACTTGGGTGGCTTAGTGGGTTAAGCGTCTGCCCTCACTCAGGTCATGATCTCAGGGTCCTGGGATCGAGTCCCACATAGCTTGCTTGGTTTCACTGGTTCACAGTGGAGAGGAATTTTGCCTCAGAATGAATCATACCTTGGGTCTCACTTATGCCTGATTTGGATGCTGTTTAGAGCAGACTCTGAACTTGGAGTTGAGGCTGAAATGGGTTAAGACTGTGGGGGCTGTTAGGATGGGAGCAATGTATTTTGCATGTGAGAAAGACATACATTTGGGGGTCCAAATGGTAGAGAGTTTTGGACTGAATTGTGTTCTCCCCAGATTCATATGTTGAAACCCCCAACCCCCAATATGACTATATTTGGAGACAAGGCTTTTAAAGAGGTAAGTTAAGTGAGGTCATAATTGTGGAGCTCTCATGCAATATGACTGATATCTTTAGAAGTGAGAAGACATCAGCGGACACATGTGTGCGTGCAGAGAGAAAAGGCCACATGAGGACACAGCAAGAAGGGGACCATCTGCAAGCCAACGAGAAGCCTCAGGAGAAAGCAAATCTGCTGACTTCTTCTTTTTTTTTTTTTTGACACTGAATATGTTTTTATTGAGCCTTTTAGTTTACAACATGAGGTAAAAGGAAAGTCATTTCTCCTTAACCAATATTTTACACAGCTGTAGTAAAATATTTCAAACTTTAGGGAATTATAATGGAATAGATATATTAAAAGTTGGGGAGTGGGTAAATAATATCGGAGTTCTTGATTTTTCCAGTTGACTCTTCCCTTACGATAGTAACCAGCTCTAATTAGTTACATAAGTTTCTTCAAGGCCATGTTTTGTTGTTGCTGATGTCTTTATATCCGAAGCATTGCTATTTCAGTCAATATCCACTAACTCCACTTCAAAAATGAGTTTTGCAAAAATGAGTGGAATTTTGGCATCAGGCTGTCCTTTCTTTCCCATAAGCCCGTTCTGGTTCAATCTCTAGTCGAGCCTTTTCTCCTTTACTCATAGTTAAGAGTGCTTCATCCCATCCTCTGATAACTTTGCCTATTCCAACCTTAAAACTTAAAGGCTTGGCATTTTTCTTCTTCTTTGAACTCGTTTGAATATTAGTTTCAAACACAGTCCCATCCTGTAGTGTTCCTGTATATCAGCAGTGAACAACACCTCCCTTTTTGGGAGAGTTGGTTTTATCTCCTTCTTTAAGACCAGATTTTATATATTTTGGTGGACCCTCATCCAGAGTCTCTTCAGACTTGGTTTCTTTGGGTTTATCTTCATTAAACTTCACATTTTTCACCTGCTCAGACACTTTATTTATACTTTCAGTACCCTTGAAACGTTTACTTTCAAAAAGATGGTTGTTGGCTGTAACCAAACGGTCCTTGTTAGCTGTCTTGGCCACATTTTTAATGTTTCCTAATAACTTATGTTCTGCAAGAAACGAATCTGAACCGTAGTCCTGTAGAAACTTGATAATGTCCTTCTTGGGTAGCTGCTCCCTGCGCAGCTGCTTCACGGTCCAGGCCCGCTGTGGTACCGCCGCCGCCATCTTTCCCCGCTGCCCACAAATCTGCTGACTTCTTGATCTTGGAATTCTAGCTTCCAGTACTGTGAGAAAATAAATGTCTGTTGATTAAGCCCCCTGGTCTCTGTTGTGGCAGCCTAGCAAACCAATACAGATTTTGCTTCTTCACTCCAGTTCCATTCTTCATTGCCTTGTGGCACTGGAGCTGTAAATTTTGTAAACATTTTTCCTTTGCTGGTTGGCCTGATGTTAGCTTTGTCAGTAGATGGTACTATAGGGATATGAGAGGAAAAAGGAGCTTCTCTTCTTGGTTATGGTTCCCTTTCTCTTCCTCTTGCGCGTACAAGTAACTTCCCAGTAGCATGCATATGGGGCATCCCATGGCCATCACTGTCCAGTTTTGGCCCACAGTTTCCCATCTGCTAGTTTTAATCCACTGGCTGGAATCTCCTCTAAGGTAACTGGCCTAAGCAAACTTCTCCATCTCTAGTGGGATTTGGCATACCTTTTCTAACAACTTCTGAGCCCGTCCCCCTCCCTTTTTTTTTTTTAAAGATTTTATTTATTTGTTTTGAGAGAGAGAGAGAGAGAGAGAGAGAAACAGCATGAGAGGGGAGAGAGGGTCAGAGGGAGAAGCAGGATCCCCGCTGAGCCAGGAGCCCGATGTGGGACTCGATCCCAGGATTCCGGGATCATGACCTGAGCCGAAGGCAGTCACTTAACCAACTGAACCACCCAGGTGCCCTGCCCGTCCCCCCTTTTGAATTTGTTCCTTCCTTGGCTACTCTTGCTTAGCCCTCAAGTATTCTTTAGAGTTTTCTTTTATCCCCTTTTAGTACCCAATTTCCTACAGATAGTTATTAATTCCTTATATTAAATTTTGCCTATTTAAATTCTATCTCCAGAGACGACTGGGTGGCTCAGTCATTAAGCATCTGCCTTCAGCTCAGGTCTGATCCCAGGGTCCTGGTATCAAGCCCCTCATCAGGCTCCCTTTTCAGCAGGGAGCCTGCTTCTTCCTCTCCCTCTGCCCTTCCCCCTCCTTGCTCGCTCACTCTCACACACTCTCTTTCTCAAATAAATAAATACAATCTTAAAAAAAAAAAAATTCTATCTCCAGACTAGACCCTGAATGATCCACATACTAACAACTCACTATTAGGGCATCCTAGGGTGTGAACCTCATCCCCAAAGCAGCCTCTTCCTTCAAGACATCAAAATAGAGAAAGTGATAAAGGAGAGACAAAAAGTGGTCCCTTGACACTTCCATTTACATCCAATTGGTCAGAACCAAGTCCTAGGGCCACAATTAGGTGCAAGGGAAGTGGAGAAGTGCCATCTTTATTCTGGGTGCATGAGTGCCGGGCAAAAGTTCTATACTGTGGAAGAAGAGAAAACACTGGAGCCAAATAGTAGACCCTACATCAGTTAGAAGTGAAATCAAGCAATCAAGGATAACTGCCAGATTCTTAACTGAGCAAAAAATATAGATGGTAGTGTCATTTATTAGGATGGGTAAAGCTGGAAGTTGAGAAGGTTTTGGGGTAGGGGTGGGTGGAGAAAGAATCAAAGATCCTGTTCTGTCACATCAAAATTGATGTTCTCATTAGAAATTTAAGTTAAGCCATCAACCACGGAAAACTGGAACTCAGGAGAGTCATAAACATATAGCTGACATTCAAAGCTCTATGCCTGGATGAGATCACCTAGGGAAGGAGTATAAAAAGAGAAAAGAACAGAGGACACAGCCTGAGACTCCAACATTTAGAGGTCAGGTAGAGGAGGGGAGCCAGCAAAGGAAGCTAAAAGGGAGTAGCCATTGATATTTGATGATATTAAGGATTGTTACTTTTTTTTAGGGGTGACAAGAAAGTGTAGTTATTTTTTTTTAAATAAGAGTCCTTGTTTCGAGAAACAGAAATATTTACGAATGAAGTAATATATCTGGAACTTGTAAATGATTTGGGAGGGGGAAGTGGGTAGACGATAAATGAAACAAGATTGGTCATGAATTGAAGCTGAGATAAGAACATGAGAGTTGATTATATTATACTGTTTACTTTTGTACATATTTAAGACTTTCCATATTAAAGAAAAAAAAAAGGAGTAGCCAATCAAGTAGGATGACAACCAGAATCTTGTGGCATCATGAAACCTGGGGATGAATGTGTTTCATGGACATAGTGGTTAATGGCCAGTGCTTCTGAGGACAGAGAAGATGTGGACAAGAACTGACCACTGGAGTTGACAAAATAGCTGTCACTGGTGGTCTTGTTAAGAGTCTTTGGGCGGGTTGATGAGAACGAAAGCCTGGTTGGGAGGGGGAGTTGTGTAGAGAATGGAGGATGAGGGAGTAGAATGAAAAAGACAATTTCTTTGCTTTAAAGGCAAACAAAGAAATGGAGAACTAGCTAGAGGGGCATGGGGTCAAGGAATCTATTTGAATGGGTCATAATAAGGCATATTAATATGTTGATTGGAATGATCCAGCAAGGAAGAAATTTATGCTGTGGGAACAAGAGCTTGAGTAAGGAGAGATGGTTGGCTGGAGAGCACAGGAGAGCACCTGGCTTTGGAGAAGAGCAGGAATCTATTCCTTTGTATCAGTTGAGAAGGCAAAGAATCCGTGTGGGTCTCCACATAGGTTCTGAGTTTGTTAGTGGGAAGATGAGATAGTTCTCATCTAATTGTATTTTCTCGGTGAAGTCTGAAATGAGATCACAAGCTGAAAGTGCGGGAAGAAGTTTCTTGTAGGTTTGAGGAGGGCGGAGAAGTGGCCAAATAATCTCCTTGAGATGAGGGGACTTGATTTACCAGGGAAATGTGACCATTTAAAACCTGTCATTTAAATCTTTAAAGAAAAAAACAAGCAGCAGGATTGTTTGATTTTCTTCACCCCTTTTCTGGTGCTGGAGTGCAGCCATAGAGTGGGCAGATAGTTGGGTTTAATTAGGGTTGGGGTTTTGCCAGGTGAGTTCAATGGCGGGAGAGGTAGGGGGGCCAAGGGTGTTTGGAAGAGTGAGGCTGGAATGCTGGACCGTGGGCTCTAAGCCTGGGAAGTGTCTGATGTGTGTGTATGCACGTGTGTGAATGCATGCACGTGTGTTCTGGGGGTTAGAGGGCCGGCCGTGTGATTTTGAAGGGTAGCTTGAAGGAGTGAATCAGGAGGTGAGGAGGTGGCAGCCAAGAATGAACAGGATATTGAAATAGAGAATTTGGAGATGGCATGCTTAACAGTGAAGACAAAGTCAAGGCTATGCCAGTGGGGGCAGATGGCAGAGGTGGGCTGCAGAAAGAGACCACTGGAGTTAGAGGCTGAGAAACCAAGAGGCTAGAGTTCTGCTCCTTTCTTTTTCCACCAGGCATCATGCACGGGGCTCTCTATCCTATTGGTTGTTGGTAATTGTTGACCACATGTTGGGCATGAGGCCAGATACAGGTAAACAAGGAGCAGGAATTGCGTAGGTAAGATGGAGGGAGGAGAAGCAAGAGAGGTTAAGAGTAGTTTCTAAATGATCACCTATCCCCCTGGATCTGCCTAGAATGCTGTCACTTGTGGGAGTTTAAGAGACTCTAATGGAGTAATCTGAGGCCCATGGGAGGACATATTCGACTCAATTTAATCCAAGCAATGTTTATTGAGAACCTGTGTGTTTAGAATGGCAGGCTACATGCTGAGAATACCTAGAAAAGCTTATAATCGAGTTGGAGAGAGGACATAAACCATGCATAAAAATGCCAGGCAGCTCCTGCTAAGTGCCAAACAGCGAAAGTAAATTGCTTTGTCTATTCTTTTCAGGTAAGTGAATCCCTTAAGAGGTTTGTGTGGAACTGTAGAGTCTCAAGAAGACCTGCTTTAATACAATGCAGAACTGAGACTGAGGGGGCCACAAAACAGAAACTTGCCAATAGAGAGAGGTAGATGGTTTGTTTTGTAATTATCCCTTTCCCCCCAAGTGCTATGAATCTGTATTCCCCAAAAAGAACAGTTACTAACCGAATCTTTCTCCTTGTGTATAATCCTACTCATTTCTCATAAAATTATGTCCTGTGTTGCAATTTTCCAGCACCATCTCTATTAGAGTTTTCCAGAGAAACAACAAATAGGGTATGCACACACACGCACACCCATATACACTTACACAAATTTATTTTAAGGAATTGGCTCATGCAAATGTGGGGGCCAAGTTCAAAACCCATGGGACAGAAATTCTGGTAAGAATTAATGTTGTCTTGAGTCCAAATTTCATAGGGTAGCAGGCCAGAAACTCAGACAGGGTTTCTATATTGTAGTCTTGAGAATTTCTCCTATTTTGGGGAAACTCACTTAGTCTTTCCCTTAGGACTTCATCTGACTATATGGGGCCTACCTGCATGGACAGAGAACACCCTGCTTTACTGAAAGTCTGCTGATTTAAGTGTTAATCTCATCTAAAAAATACCTTCCTGCAACCTCTAGACTGGTGTTTGACCAAATAACTGACCACCATCACCTAGCCAAATTGACATTGACATAAAATTGACTATTATACCTGCCTAGAAGATAACACTAAAGGAGTTTAATTCATCTGTTTTTTCTGCCGAATGTTTATACTCTATATCGAATGTATAATTTTTGTGAAAGTGTCTCCTCTGAACTAGGATTCTTTCAGCTCCTTAATAGTAGGCTCTATTTTCAATTCATCTTCCCATCCTCTCCCAAAACCTAGCACAATACTGTGTATTACCAGGTCCTGTGCTGAGCACTGCACACGCATTAACTTGGTCATCCTGAAGAACAATCCCATTTAGCTGCTACACTATTATTATCATTTCCTGGGGAGCAAAGAGGCTCAGAGAGGGTAAGTCACGTGCACCCACACACACAGAGCAGGAAAGGGCGAGGCAGGGTGGAGCCGGTGCTGGCCAGCTGCTCCCGACAGAGTCCCTGCTGTTTCTCCCAAGATTCCTTCCACCATGAAGGCCCTCCTTCCACCTGGGGCAGCTGCTTCTGTCCCAGAGCCAGTTCCTGCCCCACAGCCTCTAAGAAGACTTTTTCTGCTGGGCTCTGCCAGAGAAGAAGAGCCTGCCAGAGCCAGTTAGGGCAGCAGCTCCAGCTGTGCCCTGGACCGAGAGGGAGTCGGATGGAAATCCAACCTCTGCTCCCTGGCAACTCTGTAGAGAGTCCTCGGTTGCGGGTAACTGATGGAGCTACGCCTTATTATAATTCTCATATTCAGAAGGGTTGTCACTCATACAGAGGCACCTGTAGTGTTAGCTGGGCCCTAGAACTAACCATTCCTTTCCCCAGGGCCCCACCAGCACAAGTACTGAGGAATGTTCGCTTTCTGCCTCTCTCTACTAGGCAGTGACCCTCCTGAGGGCAGGACCACGTCTTAGGTATCTTTGTGTACTTCCATCCAGCGTGGGGACTGATACAGCTCTGCTTAGTGTCTGCTGAACGAATGGATAAACAAACAACAAAGACTAGATGTATTTTTTGAGGTTGCCAAGATTATTTCATTTCTTTCTTCATCCACACACATATATTTATTGAGCATTTACTATGTGTCAGTCAAAGTATAGACAGTGGGGCTACAAACACATGTGAGATGTTCTAGTTCTGGCCCATTGGAGAAGCACATTTATTCTTTCCTGCTATTTCATACAGAGAGGAAAAACAACAGCCTTACAGCAAGATGGTTCCTTAATGTATCCTACTAGGTTTCCTGGGGTTTCATCCTTCCAGGCTCCTAATTACCTAACATGTTCAAAACAGAAGAGCCTTTTTATATATACCAGGGGAAGGGATTTATAAACACTGACATTCCCGGAGTGTGGAAAATTTGGATTTCAGAATGCCTTCTTCACTGCATGTTTCCCATCTGTTTGTTTTTCTACAGCATCTACTCCTCTCCAAACCCACGTCTCTCCACTCCACTGGGCAAAGCCCAGGCTGGACTGCCAGGCAGAGGTCCTTTCCTTCTGGGGGGATCTCTCCCTCCCTGTTGGAGCAGAGGGTAGTGCTAATTGGGCCCAGAGAAGTCATCAATAGGAGCCTCATGGCTCATCTGCAAAAAGCAAAGTGAATTGGTTTGTACAGTTCCTAAGTGTCTTGGTTCTTTGTCCTCCCTAATGACTCAGATGAAATAATGCAATTTTCTGGGCCCTGTGCAATTCTGAGGTCTCCAGCTATTAAATCAACTGCAAAGTACTCTTTATTTTTTTTGTTTTTTTAATTTAATTTAATTTAATTTTATTATGTTATGTTAGTCACCATACAATACATCATTAGTTTTTTGATGTAGTGATCCACGATTCATTGTTTTTATATAACACCCAGTGCTCCATGCAGTACGTGCCCTCCTTAATACCCATCACCGGCCTAACCCATCCCCCCACCCCCATCCCCTCTAGAACCCTCCGTTTGTTTCTCGGAGTCCAGAGTCTCTCATGGTTCATCTCCCCCTCCGGTCCCCCCCCGCCTTCCTTTTTCCCTTCCTTCTCCTAATGTCCTCCATTCTATTCCTTATGTTCCACAAATAAGTGAAACATATCATATGATAATTGACTTTCTCTGCTTGACCTATTTCACTTAGTACAATCTCCTCCAGTCCCATCCATGTTGTTGTAAAAGTTGGGTCTTCATCCTTTCTGATGGCTGAGTCATATTCCATTGTATATATGGACCACATCTTCTTTATCCATTCATCTGTTGAAGGGCATCTCAGCTCTTTGCACCGGTATAGCTATTCATTGCTGCTATGAACATTGGGGTGCATATGGCCCTTCTTTTCACTACATCTGTGTCTTTGTGCTAAATACCCAGGCGTGCAATTGCTGGATCATAGGGTAGCTCTATTTTTAATTTTTTGAGGAACCTCCACACTGTTTTCCAAAGTGGCTGTAACAACTTGCATTCCCACCAACAGTGTAAGAGGGTTCCCCTTTCTCCACAACCTCTCCAACATTTGTTGCAAAGTACTCTTTAGATACTTGAATATATGACGCATTTTGTGTTAATGTTTTCATGGGCCATCCACTTTGTTCATTCTACTGAGCATACCCAATTGAAGAGGAACACGCTGCCCCCCCTTTTCAGGGCTGTTGAGACAGAGAGAAGCCTGATAAATTAAGAAAGCTGTAATGCCAAATGAATGAGTGCCATGGAAAAGCTCAGTAATGCTAAGAGGAGCCCATCCTTTCTGTAGGTAGAAATCCTCTAATACCGATGGATGGTTTATAATGTCAAAGGGATCTCTGGTGTGTGTCCCAGGCATTTGCTAATGGTAAGAGGATGCATAATTACTTGGCATCTCTGAAATGTGGGCACCTCATTATTTAGGTGATGGCTCATCTGACAATATCTCAAAGGGTCATTACAATGACTACGTGGATATGTGTGGGGCGTGCCTGCATGGGCCAGGCACACGGAGGGTGCCCAGGAGCTGACTGTGGGGGCCTCTGAGTGTGGTGAGCACATGCCCCTCATGGAGCGAGGAGCTTGTCAGAGAAACCCATCCATCCGCTCACATGGGCAGGAGTGGTATAGTTGCCAGAGACCAACCAGGAACACAAAGCCCGCTCTGAGCACTTAAAACACGGAACGTTTAGGCTGTGCTGGAGGAGCTGAGACCAGAGGCAGATACGGTAACACAGAGATTCGCACAGTGGGAAGCTAGTACCATGGAGGCTGCAGGGACAGAGGGAGGACATGGCCTTCCCCAAGCTCAGGGGTCGCTGCGCAGAAGCTGGGGCCATGGTAGGCAGGAGCTGGAGCCACAGAAGAGACACAACTGCCACCGGAAACACCCCCTGAAGAGCAAATGGGGAGAGATACCCTGGCTCCTCACTCCCTTCTTCCACACCCCACCTTCCACGAGCACCAAATCCAGCCCAAAGCTGGGCTGACCTGAGGGACTGAGGTGTGTTGCCTCCAGGGCTGAGCCTGCTGCCCCACCACAGAGAAAGCAGAGCAGAAGGTGGGGTGGTAGTGAGGAACGGGGCTGAGGGTAAGCAAGCCCAGGCTCCAGTTGCCCAGTGGGCTTCAGAGCCTGCCTCAGTGGTAAAGGGACCAGGTGAATGGTCTGGCTCGGAGGTCTTCCTCTGGGGCGACAGTCTATTTCCCACTAGCTCTTGCCCTCTTCTTCTTGTCCCCAACCTTCCCATGCCTCTCTATTTCCTGCTCAAGCTGGGCCGTCCTTCTGTCTGTGGGTGAAGGGAGGAGAGACCACAGGCCCAGGGTGACATCAGACCATCACCATGCTGCCATTGTGCCTATTGTTTAAATGCCTGAACACAGGCAGGACCTGGGGTGGCCAAGCGGAGAGGGGAATCAGGTAACGCCACCACTTCTGCCACTCTGCCCGGAACTGGGCAGAAATTGCTCACAGGACCTCTGGGGGAACCCCAGGTGCTCTAGCACAGAGCCTGGCCATAGGGTGAGAGATCAAGAGAGTCCCCCAGGTAGCCTTAGCTACCTGCATTAATTCTTAAAGCTCTGGCTTCAGACTCAAACTCAACTCAGGGAAGGCAGAGAACAGAACATTCCTTAGGGTTTTCTGGTAGCACATTTGCTATTTTTCTCAAGAGTCTTTCTTCCATCATCCACCACGTTAAACTTCATGTTACAAAATCCCCCCTTACATTCTATTATTGAAACGAACCCAGAGCATCCACAGTGGTCTATCACCCTGAATTTGGGAAAAGTTTATGCATCAGGGGAACAAAAATAACCCTGACAGCAGTTTAATCTCCCAACTACGGTGCATCCTGTTGACGGAATAGAATTCAATCATTAAAATATTTAATCTGAAGTGGGAAAATGCTTTAAGGTGTTAGTGGGAAAAAGCAGGATGCAAATTTACGTCAAACAAAGGAAAAAACAAACGTGCAAATAACAGCACAGAAAAATGCCTAGAAGGGAATGTACTACAATATTGTCTTTTAGGGGATGGCACTATGATTGTTTTTTGTGCAAAGAAACTAAGTTTAGCCCAGAAATTCCTTGTATTACTTATCTTTGTGCCCTCCTTCCTTCCCTCCACTATGGAGAGGGTCTCAGTGTGTTTCTAAGACCATATAACTAACCTGCCAAGATTGGACCAGACTATCTCTTGACTCTCTTCAGGATTCTTGCTTGGCCACCTGCCACCTCAGGCCAAGGTGGGAATGAAGAAGGCCCTCACTGCCTGGACCAAAACCATGGAGGGTAGGGAGGGAGTGTTGAGATCCCATTAAGCAGGGCTCATGACACCTGTTGTGATTTGGAAGAAACCAGAAGGGACTGATGAGCAATTACAGATTTGAAACTAAACTAGCAAGTTTCATCGAATTCTCTTCTATACCATGCATTTTGTTGAGGCTCTAATTCTCTGTTGTTGGTGTTTTTTTTTTTTTCTTTTAGGATGCTACATTGGTAGGCACTAATTTATCCCAAGTGACTTGATTATTTGTGATTTCTTCTGAAAGGCATAGGATAAACAGCAAGAGACTTTACGGGTCTTGGTGAAGGGTAGCCGAAAAGGAGAAGAAGGGGTCTGATGGGGGAATGAGGGTGTAAAGATAACTTTGCCTCCCTCCACACAGAAAGCTCAGCCTGAACCCAGTTGTAAGAGCTGTACCATGGGAAATGGACCTGCTCCTTCCCAAAGGCTGTTGACTGGATCTCTGAAAGTTGGAGTCTATTGACTCTCATTCTTATGGAAATTCTGCAAGGGAAATTCACCTCCTGTTAGAATTTCTAACTTGGCAACTCATCACCAAAGTGTTCAAAAGCACTTTGCAAAGGGGAGGTGTGAGGGTTGGAGGCTGTGCGTCACATGACCAACACACAGCACATTTCTCTCCATCTCCTCCCTGCCCCTCTGATTAAACTGGACTGGAGTGGCCATTAACGCTCACTCCAGCCCAACTGCCTCTCCAGAGAGCTGATCCCACTCCGGAAGCTAAGTTGTTCCTTTGAAGGGAGAATCAAATATGAGAGGTTAAAAATCAAAACATTAAAATAGAAGGATTTTTATTTTAGTAAAAAAAAAATCCACTGTGAATTAGTTAAACCTATTGGTCAACTGATCCCTTTCTCCTTGCATTTCAGGTCTTCATGGTTGGGGAAGGTTAGGTGTATGAGTTCCCCAGGGCTGCCGGAACAAATTACCATCACCTTGGTGGTTTAAAACAACAGAAATTAATTCTCTCACAGTTCTGGAGGCTAGAAGTCTGAAATCAAGGTGCTCCGTCTAGAGGCTCTGGGGAAATCGTTCCTCACCTTTTCCAGTTTCAGGTGGCTTCAGGAACTCCTTGGTGGTGGTTGCACATCTGTAACCACTTTACATGGCCTTCTCCTCTGGGTGGCTCTGTCACATGTCCTTCAGCCTCTCTGTTACCGGCATAACTGCAACTGCATTTTGGGCCCATCTGGATAATCCAGGAGAGCCCCTCGGGATTTTTTTCTTTTTTTTTTTAACAATCTGCCTTTTTTAAAAAAAAAAGATTTTATTTATTAATTTGACAGAGAGAGACACACAGAGAGAGGGAACACAAGCAGGGGGAGTGGGAGAGGGAGAAGCAGGCTTCCTGCCAAGCAGGGAGTCTGATACGGGGCTCAAAGCCCAGCAGGGAGCCCAATGCAGGGCTCAATCCCAGGACCCTGGGATCATGACCTGAGCTGAAGGCAGATGCTTAATGACTGAGCCACCCAGGCATCCATCTTCTCAGGATTCTTCACTTAGTCACAGCTTTTGCCATACAAGGGCCATATTTGTTAATTTTTCCAAGTACCAGAGAGCCCACACTGGGGAAGGGCAGTACTTTAACTCTCATGGATGCTCTGTGGGTGTTTTGGTTTGGTTTGGGTTGGGTTTTTAAACTTTGAAAACATGAATGCTAGGGAGCAGCCAAGTAATTAGTAATTGCAATAGTAAACTAGTAAAGTCCCGGGTAGGCTTTGTTTCACTCAACATCAAGCAATGCCTGAGGAGTGATTGCTCAAAGGATGGCCCAGAGGGAAGGAGGTCCTAGAGGGTAGGGTGTAGGTGGATTTATCCCTGGAAAGCTGCCGGGGCTGTCACCACACTTCCGGTCCTAGTAAACCAGGCTGGCTTTGCCTTTGTATACTTAAACTTCTGTTTATCCAGTGTAAGTAAGGAATAAACATTAAAACTGTTTAACTGTGTTAACATTTATCCAAGGATTATGATTTGTAAGAAATTGAGCCACTGCAAACACAAATTTACTCTGATTCAGAATACTCTGGGTTTAGGATGAGGACATAGCTTTGGTGTCACCATTCAGCCCACTACACTGGGTAATTTTTTTTTATCTGTTTGTCTTATCATCTGTCCCATGCATAAACTTTGGTGCTTTCTAAATTCCCTGAGCTTCGCTTCTATCTTTTCCCTTTGTTATTGACCTAAATAGAAACATGACTCCCACAGACTTCTTCCTTGGTGTTTAATCTTGCATCATGAAAATAAGCTACGTTCTCTGATGCCCTAGCATTTTAACAGTAGTTCTGACTTTGTAGGAATCCCAGGTTTGTGTTTACAAGAACATACCTGCTAGATTCAAGCTTACGTCTCTACAGCTCTGAGTAAAAGGTTCTGTGACTGGTGCATCAGTGTAATCAGCAAGAAATTGACCCTGAATTTCCCTGATTCACTTTGTCCTCCAGGATCAACTATCTCCTCAAAATCAGAGCTGATTTCTACCTTTCCTGCAGGAGTTCTGCAGGCCCTGAAGAGTTCCAGACAAGTTCTCTGTGCACTGAAACATGCTGCGCATGAAACAGGCTGACTTTTTTGTTGTTTTTTCTCAAGGTTGTCAGGAACAACAAATTAGAAAAATATGTTGATTTATTTCTCTGTTCTCTCAGGATTTTATTTTTCTGTTTAAAGAAATGAATCTTTTCCGTTTCTACTCTAAACAAATGCCTTCATTCGCCGTCCTGGAAATCTTGTATTACAGTGAGATTTCATCTCTATGTTATCAGGCCAAGTGGTACAAAGAAAGACTTTCTAATGGGTCCTTTGCAGTGAAGTGACTGCCTGCTTTTGGAATGCTTAGAAATTCCAGACTGGTCTAAAAATAAAAGAAAGTCTTGGGGCGCCTGGGAGGCTCAGTTGGTAAGTGTCTGCCTTCGGCTCAGGTCATGATCCCAGGGTCGTGGGATCGAGCCCCGCATCGGGCTCCCTGCTCTGCAGAAGCCTGCTTCTCCCTCTCCCACTCCCCCTGCTTGTGTTCCCTCTCTCGCTGTGTCTCTCTCTGTCAAATAAATAAAATCTTAAAAATAAATAAATAAAAATAAAAGAAAGTCTTGATGAGATTTCTCCTCTACCAGAGGTTTACAGAATTAGAGGTAGAGGGGAAAAAAAAGAGGTTTTCCTTCCTTGTCTTTCTAACCATTGAAGAGAGTCTTATTCTGCTCCTTGGAAAAGGAGAAGTCTACACAAACATATTATAGGAATTCAACAACTTACAAACAAATATATGGTATTAAAGAAGTAGAGATGGTGATGAACACTATATAGCAAAATAAAGCAGGTTAAGGTGGGGATAGAGTGTGTGGAGTGGGGAGCTCTTTTAGAAAGGGAGATCAGGAGGGGCGCCTGGGTGGCTCAGTAGGTTCATCGATTGGCTCAGGTCATGATCCTAGGGTCCTGGGATCGAGCCCCGCATCAGGCTCCCTGCTCGGCAGGGAATCTGCTTCTCTCTCTCTCTCCCTCTGCCCCTCCCCCCTGCTCATTTTCTCTTTCTTTCTCCCAAATAAATAAAGAAAGTCTTAAAAAAAGAAAAAGAAAAGAAAGGGAGATCGGGAAAGTCATCTCTGGGATGGTGGCATTTAAGGAGAGACCCAAATGAAGTGAGGGAGCCAAGGGGCAGAAACATTCTGGCCCAGGTGCCTGGAATGGCAGTAGGAAACGGACAGAGATGAAGTTGTACAGATATGTAGGACTACGGGCTGATAGGTCAGGCCTTTGTAGACTGGAAGGATTTTTTTTTTTTTTTTTTTTTGATTAAGAGGATTTTTATTCTGAGAATTTTGGGAAATCATTGCAGAGTTCTGAGCAGGAGACTGCCTTGATTTGATTTACTGTTAAAAAACTTGACAGTAGGGGGCGCCAGTGTGGCTCAGATGTTAAGCGTCTGCCTTTGGCTCAGGTCATGATCCCAGGGTCGTCTGATCTAGCCCCACATGGGGCTCCCTGCTCCTCAGAGAGTCTGCTTCTCCATCTCCCTCCACCTGTCGCTCCCACTGCTTGTGTGCTCTCTCTCCCTCTATCAAATAAATAAATAAAATCTTAAAAAAAAAAAAAAAAAACCCAGCTTAGGGTAGCATAACAAGAGTGGAAATGGGAAGACAGGTAGGATGTTAGCATTCTTTTTTTAAAGACTTATCCAATTTATTTAAAAAATTACTTATTTTTAAAAATGTGGTAAAACATACATAACAAAATTTACTATTTTTTAAAAGATTTTATTTATTTATTTGAGAGAGAGAGAGAATGAGAGAGAGAGAGCACAAGAGGGAAGAGGGTCAGAGGGAGAAGCAGACTCCCTGCTGAGCAGGGAGCCCGATGTGGGGACTCGATCCCGGGACTCCAGGATCATGACCTGAGCCGAAGGCAGTTGCTTAACCAACTGCCACCCAGGCGCCCTAAAATTTACCATTTTTAAGTGTACAGTTCTGTGGCATCGAGTCCGTTCACATTGTTGTGCAATCACTATCCATCTCCAAAACATTTTTCATCTTATAAGACTGAAACTCTGCACCCATTAAATAACGCCTCACTTCCCCCTTCATTTAGCTGCTGGCAACCACCCTTCTACTTTCTGTCTCTATGAATTTGACTACTTTAATTTTTTTAATTTTATTTATTTTTTAAGAATATGAAAGTATTTTCATTTTTTCATTTAATGATGCAAAACACAAATGCTGATTTGACATCCATTCCTGGATCACTTTTTCTGTCACATTTACGACTCAACAGATTGGTGGATCCGAAGGAACTGGTATAATCACTGTATGGAGCATACTGCGTTAGTGTTTCCATAGTTTATTCCAACCCATTTCTTCTTTGGTACGCTAAACCATCTTCATCATGTTGTTTGATGAGATAGATCTGCAAGAAGATGGAGGTGGCCAAGGTCAGTCCAACTCTCAGCCAGTCGGGTCTGTCATGTGGTGGTCCCCCAACTTTGTTCTTTTTCAAGATTGTTTTGGCTATTTGGGAGTCCCTTTAGACTCCATATGAATTTTAGAAAAGATTTTTCTATGTCTGAGAAAAACATCTTTAGGATTTTGATAGGGATTGTATTGCATTTGTAGATTGATTTGGGTAGTACTGACGTCTTAATAATATTAAGTCTTCCAAACCATGAACATGGGATGTCTTTCCATTTATTTATGTCTTCTTTAATTTCTTTCAGCAACATTTTGTAGTTTTCAGTGTACAAGTCTTTCGTCTCCTAAGTTAATTCTTAAGTATTGTTTCTGTTTATTCTTGATGTTATTGTAATTAGAATTTTTTTAAAATTTCCTTTTGAATTGTCCATTGTTAGTATATAGAAATGCAACTGATTTTTATGTGTTAATTTTGTATCCTGCAACTGATGAATTTGTTTATTAGTTCCAACAGTTTTTTGTGTGTGGAATCTTAAGGATTTTCTACATATAAGATACATCATCAGCAAACAGACATAGTTTTACCTCTTTCTTTCCAATTTGGATGTCTTTTAGTTCTTGTTTAATGTTACTGCAGCATTCTATCCAGGAAATGATGAAGATTTTAATGGGGGTGGGGGAAGTAAGAAATGGTTGGATTTAGGACACATTTTGCAGGTAGAATGAATAGAATTGGTTGGGCTTGGATATTGGTTGTGGGAGAAAAAGAGGAGTTAAGAATGACTTCTAGGCTTACAGATGGAATAACTTGCTGAAGGATTGTGGTGCCATTTGATTAGATGGGGTAGATGCTGCTGTGTATGCTTGGGCAGGCCATGTTAAATATATCCATGGATATGGACCATATAAATAAAAGCAAGACGATATGGTAGGAAAGGTCAGAAGACAGACTTCTGAGGCAAACTCACATTTAGAAAAGGAGTAGAAGAAAAGCATCAGAAAGGAAGGCAAGAAGAAGCAGCCCAAGGGGTAGAAAAAGAATGAGGAGAGTCAGAGAAACAAAAAGGAGAAAGTTTAAAGAAAGTGGCCTTTAATTGCACAATGAATTGGGGAAGGAAGATGAGAACTGAGCAAGGACCTTTTATGTGAGCAGTGTGGAGGTCATTGGTGACCTCCAACAGAGCATTTGTAGCAGAATGGGGAAAGTCTCTGCCCATGTGCAAGTAAGTCGGAAAAGCAAGTCGGTGATGGGAAGTGCTCTAAACAGCTCTAAAGTGCTATACCTATAAGGCATATAAGGCCACATTGCTGTTACTGTTACAGACACAAAAACCTTTTAGGAGAACTAATAACCACTTAATACCCCTGAGTCTAGCCCATCACATTCCCAAGATCTGTTATGAAAGATGCTAATAAAAACAGTCGTCAGAGGGACAGGGTTAATCCAGGCTTCTTCC
This sequence comes from Eumetopias jubatus, assembly GCF_037043125.1. Classification (NCBI taxonomy): domain Eukaryota; kingdom Metazoa; phylum Chordata; class Mammalia; order Carnivora; family Otariidae; genus Eumetopias; species Eumetopias jubatus. The sequence continues at coordinate 136,156,089 of NW_028274809.1, read as the reverse complement.
TTTTAGATATAGTCCCTAAGTGAAATAATTCTCCTTCTTCTTAAGAAGGAAGCCAGACCAACACCCACACCAAGTTCTATAAAGCCCAGACAGGCCAGCTGACCAAAGTTCCTTATTCTCTTGCTGTTAGCTGAAACTTTTTATAAAATAAATTTGCTGTTTCACTTTTCTTTTAAAAAGCAAGCTGAATTACTTGGAGGAGGAAAGCAGGAGTAATAGAGGAGACAGAGCGAAGCCAGCTGGAACACAGAGACCTTCGGGTGAGCATTTTTATCTTTGTTTTGTTCATTCGTTATTGAGAATTGGACCTTGCTGATCACTTCATGGTCAGAAGCATGCCTTCTGAAAAGTAAGTTTATTTTGTTCTACTGTAAATTTTTTTCTACCATATATATGGCCATTTAAAACATATTGGGAAAGTACAAAAACAAGAGAAGAAAGCAAAACCACCACTGAGCTAGTCTATTGACATTTGGGGGTGGGTATTTCTTTCCATTCTTTTTTGCATGTCTGCATATAATTTTAGTTTGATTTCCACAGTTGTGTCCATACAGCATGGATTACTTGATGTTCATTTTTTCCATTAGAGCATAAACTGTTTCTACATTGCTGTAAATTCTTCACAATCCTAATTTTAAATAGCTGGATACTGTTGCGTTGAGATTTACCATACCTCACGCAAGCATTCCCCTGGTTTTCACCAGATAGCATCTTTACTATTTTTCATAGATTAGGTCATTTTATTATGTAAAATGTATTTTTTCCTATTCAGGGGAGAGAAGGTTTTTTGGGGGAGAGGAGGTTAAATTTGAGAATGTAAGTGTGAGTGGTTTTGCTCGGAGGTTAAATGAGAGGGAGAGCATGTGTGAGAGCGTATGTGTGTATCTGTTTATTACGCCTTTGGGACCTGAATTTTGTTCAGCTGCATATTCAGCCAGAATCACCTGATTCTGAGGAAATTAAAAAGTATCCCTAGAATAACTGAAACTTTGTTTTTGGAGATAAGCCAGTCATCTGTAGTAGTTTTTGTTCTGTTTTGTTTTTTTCAAAATATTTCCCAGGTTGTTCTAATTGGTGGCCAGCATAATAATAGCTGTCATTTATACCTAGGTCATTTGAAATATTTTCCTGTCTCTGACACATACCTGAGATCAATACATATTAAGGGAAGGAGAGGTACAATTTCAGGCAAGCCACCCAAATCTCCCTTTGTATACTATATTAATAATGCAAAAATAATTTGTGGGAAACATAAAATGAACAAAACCTCTAGAAATTTTTAAAAAGATTTTATTTATTTATATGAGAGAGAGAAAGTGAGTGAGAGAGAGAGAGAGTGTGTGTGCACGAGTTGGGGGGAGGGGCAGAAGAAGAAGCAGACCCCTGGCTGGGCAGGGAGCGCAACGCCCTATCCCAGGAACCCAAGGCTCCATCCCAGGACCCTGGGGTCATGACCTGAGCTGAAGGCAGACAGACACTTAACCGATTGAGCCACGCAGGCACCCCAAAACCTCTAGAAATTTCTATCATCCACCTTAACCACATAAACTCTTGCGATGAGAATCTACAAATTTCAATTTACTAATGCTTTAAAGAGATGGATTTGTTTCCAGTGCATTGGTTAAAAGTTAGAGAGGTTGGGGCTCCAGAATGCTCCAAATGAATCAAAATTATGCCCAGCATCTGTTAGTATTCTGCCTTCCTACTGGCCTGGGGTCATAAGGGGTACAACATAACATAAACAACACCTGTTCTGGAAGAAAAATAACATCTTTTTGCAATGTGCTCATTGCTATGTGTCAGGATCACCTTGGGCATTTTTAGTATATCATGTGTATTCCAGACTCAGGGACTCCCATTTTTCAAGTTTTTCTTACACACCAGACATCTGAGGCACACTAGTCCTCCAAGGCTAAGCCTGGAAGATAAAAGCCAAACAAGGGCTTGTACCATTACCCAGGGGGCTCTCCTTAATGCAGTAGCCAAGCTGGGTAATGCAGAGAAAGGCAAGCATTTGTATGGGTTGCTCAGCTTTGCTATAGCGCCTTATCAAATGATTGTCAGAACCTCCAGCACTGCATCCGTGATTTTCTGGGGGCACTGACCATTGCCTTCTTTGTACTGGAGTTACTTATGTGCAGGTCTCAATCCCTCTGCTGACCAAGAATGCTTGAGGACGGAGTCCTTGCGCAAAACCTAGCACATGGGTTCCGTTAAGAATAGACGGAAAGGTATAAATAAATTAATTCATCAATAAATGTGAAGGTTAGTTAACAGCTTATGTTTATCACTGCTGAAACTATTAACTTCTTTATATTAACTCATCCGTGGAGAAAACGGTACAATGTCAGGCAATATTTAAAGGAAAATTTCTATTGAAATGATGACTTTGTGCTGGTATGGGCTGACGCCCTTGACAAAGAAAGAAACGGAAGCTTGGAGCAGTGAGTTGGAACCAAAGAATCACAAAGGTGGAAGGGTCTTTAGGAAGAGCCAGGGTCAGGAAAGAAAGCTTTTTGAATCTCTAGTGTTTTGAAGAGAGATTTTAAGGAAAGGAGGAAGCAGATTTGAAGAAGAACAAGAAGGAAGAAAAGAGGAGAAGGGAGGGAGGACAGGCCAGGGAAGGGACAGAGAGAAGAAGCAGGTGGAGGGAAAGAGAGGGGAGTGGAGCCTATTTGCTCTAGAGCTTTAAAGATTAAGCTGAAAGAATTTAAAAGGATCCAGTCCACATACCTTTACTGTACATTATAGAAGCAAGAATTTTTTGTCATTAAAGAAAAACTATGTCCCACATAAGGGTCTTTCTCTGAGGCTGTAGAGATAGCATTTTACCTTGTTTGCACCTCTAGTACAGAAAACGTGATTGTCTACAGAGTACTTGGGGGCATCACAGAATCTTTAAAGGAAGTTGGTTTCTTTTTATTTTGCGTTTTACCTTGACAATAATTTTGTTCTCTTATAAATTCTCTGAGAGAACTGAAGGCAGTTTTCCTTGTTAGCTGTAGCAGACACAAAAAGCAGCTGTCAACACTCAGATACATAAATAGTGTCCCTTTCTACAGTGTTTAGCACAGAGCACCATTTGGGTCTTTTCTGTCAGCACCCCATTACCCTCATTCTGTTGATTCTGTATTCTTGTCCCCAGAACCTATATTTAAAGAAACAGTAAGTTTGTGAGGAAAAATATGCAAACATCATTTTGCTGCAGAAGACCATTGGGAGTTTTTTTCCTTAGAAGATATTTATTGTGAAACATAAAATGAGGGAGGTGAATAATACCGTCCCCAGCTCATTCATTGGTCGCTTATTGGAGCACATTTATGTGCCACAAGCTGTGCTAGGGCCTGAGAATGCAGCAGTAGAGAGTTAGTTAAGAGCTTATGTTTATCGCTGCTGAAACTATTAACTTCTTTATATTAACTCATCCATGGAGAAAATGGTGAGACCCCATTCCTGCCATTAATGGAGAACAATCTGGTGGGTGGGGATAGACAGGAACTATGGCTGCCCCAAGGGGTAAGTGCTGGGACAGGAAGCCCATAGCGCTGCAGGGCCAGCTGGGGTGGCAGCCAGTCAGGACCTGGAGGGGCCAGAGAAGGCTTTTTCTGGAAGAAGTGATGTCTAGAAAGAAACCTGAGGTGGGGTAAGAGATGGCCAGAGGAGCTGGAGCTCGGAGTGAATAGGCAAGAGAGAGCCAGGTGTGTTTCGGGCATTGAAATAAGTTCCATGAGGCTAGAAATGGATTTTAGTGAGGGAAGTTGTGGGGAGAGAATATGCTGGCTGACAAGATCCTCATTGTGATATGCCTGGTGTTGAACTTCATTCTGATGTGATAGTGGGTTTTAAGCAGAAGTCATATGGTCAGATACGCATTTTGGAAAGTTTACTCTAGCCACTGTGTAGAGAATGGACTGAGAATAGCAAGAGTGGAGGCAGGAGACCGTGTCCTTTGTGCAGGGGAAAGATGACAACCTATACCGGGACCACCATCAGCTGGTCCCTGTGATGGAAAAGAGGTGTTGGTGGAGACAGGTGCATAATGAGGCCAGGTCTGTCTCGGAGGAGACACTGGGCAGCAAGGCAGGCCGGGGAAGTTTAGGAAAGCCCATGGTTTGCTTTTGTTCCATACTCTCTCTTCTTTAGGTTACAGATGCCTGCTGCCCACATGCTACTGGCAGCTTCCTAGGACGCTTTCCTGGGCAATTCCCCTGGTTTTCCATTTTTCCAGACATATCAGAACATTGTCTCCTTATCTGTTGGTTTCTTACTCTCCTATACAGATAGCCTACACCCGGCATACAAAAAGTTCTCGGGCTCTTCGTACCTTGGCAACAGACAGGGTTGTGTCAAGCATGATAATGCATCGACTGTGTATGAGTGCCAGGCTCGGTGCAGCTGTGTTGGAGGCTTTAACCTGTGTCGCCTCCTTTGGCCTTCTGGATAACTCTAAGAGGTTGAGTACTTGCTAATGCTCACACAGTTCTCAAGGGGTAGAGCTAGGATTTTGCTCTTGTTGTGATTTAAAGCTTTTCTATGATATCACAATACCTCTATATCATTCCAGGAAGCAAAGGATGTTTAACAAGCTACTTTTGTAAATAACGTCTTGGCTCTTAGAAGTGTATTTAATGGCGGAATATGAAATGCCTCGGTAGGAGGGAAGAGAAAGAGAGGCGGTTTTAATTTGAATGAGTAGGTGTGGGGGAGCCCCTGAGTCATGTCATATAGTCACTTTGATTGTGGGCAAGGATAATCCCAAGGTTGACACAATTCCTAGGAAATTATTGGACTGTGTTGGGTGATGGCTTCTGAGATGACACTTGCTGACCTTCTCTTCTCCTTCTGTCTTTGCCATGAGAAGACTGGAGGATTAGAGGCAGATGTAGAGTGGCCCTGTGGCCTTCCTGAGGTCAGAAAATGGGTTAGTCGCAGATACCGCCAATCTTCCCAGATACACTGGTGAAGTGCACTCGGGGACAAAAAGTTGTTGAGATATTTTTATAAAATTAAGTCCATAATCAGTGTCATAAGTTCATATGTTCTATTAACAAACAAGGACTGAGACGTTACAAGAGCCAGAGAAAAGACAGCACTTAGTCAAAATAATTCTTAAAGAAAATGAAGTCATATCTTCAAGGGGGCTCAGGGCGGTCCTTACACACTCAGTTCTTTGCATTCAATTTGTGTTTGTTGTACTGGCTGAGTGTTACCGGTAAGGAAGAACACGGAAGAAAAGCTAGCTTTGGGAGAACATTAGAGAATGAAACAAGGAGATTAAGAAGACAGAGGTGGAAAGAAGGATGTGAGAGATAATGCCATGCATCTCACTCTTGCGGGCAGAGAGAGGCCCCCTCACATGCTCGGATGCCAACATTCTGCTAGGGTTCAGCTACTGCTATGCCCCTGGGGATAAATTGTTCTCTGGAAGCATTTGTATCCTCAAAATACACAGGAAAGGATGAAATTGTGAAAAGAGTCCAATTTTAAGGGGCAGTTATCCCCAAATATGTCCAAAATACATCGGCACTTTTTTGCACAGGAAAATTATCCAGGAAGGAACTTCACAGGGAGAATGTACAAACAAGAGGAGAAGAGCAAGCAAGTAAACAGTGGAAGAAAGCTTGTCAGCAAAGGGTAGAAAAAAGGCAAATCTTGCTAACCCGTAAGTCTAATGCTGATATCTGACCTCTGACACTTTTGACATGGTCACTTTTCATCCACGCAGACCTTTGCCCAAATGGCGGCTGTGGCAATACACATTATGTTCTTAAGGTGCCTCTTCTTCTGTCTGTCCATGTACGTCAGTGGTGGTGGATGTCATTTTACCATACATTCTGTGGTCTGAACAAGGTTCTCCTTTTGGTGGAAGAAGGCCACAGCCAGTGGGTGCTGCATGTCCAGCCCCACCCCCAAACCAGGCCTAACAGTCAACATTTCAAGAAGGCCCAGCAGCTTTAGGCAGAGCCCAGGCCAGGAAGGCTCTGGTGGCTTCCCTGAGCTCTCAGAAGTCGGGGAAAGTGCTAGAAGGAGAGGAAGGCAAATGCAAACCGAAGGGCACATGAGGATCAGCAGCTGGGCGAAATCATCGAAAAGCTGACAACCCAACTGCTGTGATTTTAAGAAAATGTTCTAATTAGGAAAGTTAATACGATAAGGTGTCTGGTCTTTAGAACTAAAATAAGAAACCAAATTAATGAAATGCAGAATTTATTTTGGAGGTTTCTGAACTTTCTTGGAACATTCTGGAATTTAGTCAGCAGGCAGTTCAGGGAGACGGACCAATCAATCGGCAATATCCTCCTTTCTGATCCCGGCGGGTTGCTGAAGAATCTGAGGAGAGATGGCAATGGGGGCAGGAAAGTCTGGTTACAAAAGAAACCACTTAGGTCAGACAATTACAAGGGAGAAAGTGCTCAGTGCACTCGGGAGCCCACAGAGATCCCGACCTATTGCGACAACTGCTTGTGAAAGCTTTCCCATCCTTGCAGTAAGGGCTCACTCAGGTCTTCCCCAGTTGGGAAATGGGCCAGATCCAAAGACTCTTGCTCGGGGGTTTCAAGTTACTCCAGAAACCCGCAGCAATCCTATGAACAACCACATGTTGAATTTTCTGCCAGCGGAGCTCCAGGGTGAGTCAAGCACGGGTTGGTGGGATCTGGGAGGACAGAGCTCTGTGAGCTTTGCAACTTCCAAATGTGGAGTCCTAACTAGAGGACGAAAACTAGACAGTAAGACTCTGCATCGGCCATGGAGCAGAAACCAATTATCCCTCAGGGTGAATTATCAGGCCTTAGGACTCTGGCTGAAAAGTCCCCCTGGTCCCAAAGCTATTAAGGAGAATCTCAGCAGTACAGAGAAAGTGAATGAGAGAATTTCCTCCTCAGGGAACTTGCAGATCCATAAACACTATTCAACGTTTACTGGTTTACAGCAGATCTGGGCCAAAGTGTTGACTTCTTGGTGGCTATAAGGCATGGGGAAGTAAATGGCATTTGGAAGACAGTGGGCTGTTAGCTTGGTGGTTCGTGAATTGACTTGCACTTTGGGGCACTTTGAGGCACTTTGGGAGAGACAGGGCGGAGGAAGGATGGGAGCAGCAGAATGTTCCAAAGTGTTGACTCCTTGGAAACGGGGCCCTGTGTGGTTCACCCCTCCTCCCCGCCCCCCCTTTATTCTGGAAGTCTGGGGACGAGCTCAGTTCCTCATTCAAAAGATGTTGTAATCTCAGTTCTTTTTGTCCCTATTTCTATTTTGGTCTCTAAAACTTAATTTACTTTATCCCTTTGGAAAAATTCTGAAAGCATAAAACTGTTCTGAGGAGGCAAGAAAGTATATGAAGCTTTACGTGTCTGCCGTGACATCTGGGGCCAGTTTCAAGTAAGGACTAAGCTAACAGTCTTGCATTTCAAGAATCAGGCACTCGATGATACTTCCCTGTTTGGGGGGTTGTATCAGTTCAGCACTCTGGGCCCTCTGGGATTTTGAGGGACAAACATGTTGTAGAATCTTCTGATCCAAAGGGTTGCATCCTCTCTGCACAACTTGGGGAGCTCAGTCTGTGATCCACACGGGGCTTTCTCTCATCCCAGCCCTGGTCTGGGTGCCATTCAAGCATCATTGCCCTTCAACCTCATAGTAACCCTGTCAAGGAGTGACTAGTATTATCACTGCCCCCATTTTACTGAGGAGGAGTGGAGGCACAGGGAGATGCAGTTACTTGCTAGTAACTTGCTAGTAACTAGTCACAGCTCTAGTGAGGGAAAGAACCAGTGCTCACCCCGGAGTCTCTGCCCGCACCTGCTGTCCTCCACTGCTTCCCCGCAGCACAGACACCATATTTATTTACTTTTAAATCAAATCGTCTCTCAGGCTCGCTTTCATATTTTTATTAATACTCTGAGAGCCGTTTCGCCTTTTAAATCTTTTCTCTAGGCCCCAAATTTGAAGTTTAATCATAATAGTTAACATTGTTGAGTGCTCAAACTGTGTGAAATACTTCACACTCATGCCATTTACAGACAAGATAAAACGCTTGCAAAAAGATCCCCACGCTCGTAAGTGGCAGATCTGGCTCCAGACCTTACCCCAACTCCCTCCTCTGAATATTTCTGTGAGCTATATAAAGAATATCCTGTTTGCCATTCCACAGTATACCAGTAGCTCTGGGGGCTAAAATCTAAGTTATACTCTAAAGTCATCAGAGAAAATGAAGAGCATTTGTGGGGGGTGGTTGTGAACTGCAGGGTGATTATTAAAGCAGAAGTCTCATACTGTGGAGAACTTCAAACTCACGGTGACATAGGGGGAGGATGTAGACATAAGTAAGGGGGTAAGGGAGAGTTCTGACGGGGCCGAGAATTCCCCCGGACCATCAAATCTCATGGTTCTGTGATGTTTTAACTGGTTTACTCTTGCAATGGTATACAGGTCAGGAGATGCTAATGGTTTCTAGGCATCAGCTAACAAAACCCAAGGTTACAGTGGTGACTTTGTACGTAAAGAGGAAGGATAGAATTCAAGGCACATCATATAGAAATAATGGAGATAACTCTGTCCATTGATTGGATGTGAGATATAAAAGAAAGAGAAAAATGAAAGAAAACATCCCCCAAATGGTCACCAGCTATATTGGTGGTGGCACACAAACATTCGGTCCCAACGCCAGCTGAGTGGGATTGATTTGAGAGGGAAGATAGACCCAAGTGAGATCTGAGCTAGAGACAGAATCTCCAAATAAGGCCATCCTGTAGAGTATAGCTTAGGTTAGAATTCAGGAGAAACCACTTGCATTTTCTAGATCTCAGAGTTCTTTTTCTTTATTTGTAAAATTGAGATAAAAATGCCAACTCAGCCTATCTCAAAAGAATAGTCAAGTGGAACAAATGAGGTAACTGAGAAAAAAAATTCTTTGTAAATCTTAAGATGAAAATATGGTATTTTCATATGTAAGAGACCTCTGGGAGTCGGAGGCAGAGAGATAGGGTAATGTCCCCATGGTGGGGGAGTTCTTGGGGGGTTATAGAGAGTGGTGAGCTGAGGACCCCGGTGGGGCTCCAGTGGTGGTCCACAATTGGGTAAAGAAGAGATAACAGTGGATTTGGAAGGGCTGAACAATCGGGAAATGGAAAACCACAAGTACTCAGGACCACAGAAGACAGAGAAGGAGTGGAGGTTTCACTGATAAGACCTGAAGATCAAATAACTGAGAAGGAAGTTTGAGAAAGAGCAGTAGAACCAGCTGTTGATCAAGAACAGATGACCGTCTCCCAGTCCTGTATGATTCACAGGCAGCTCCCATGAGATGGTGGGGATGAGGGCAGGGCAGCTATTGCCATAAATATAAAAGAGGAAGATGAGAAAGAAACGACAACAGGGAGCCCAGGAGTTCAGGAAGTTTAAGTGTGAGAGGACAAGCAAAAACAAAAAGTCGAATAGGTTGCAGAATCAGGTAGAAGAGAACACTGGCATTTGCTGGACCACCCGCTGTGTGGAGTGAGCACATTCTTGATTTACAACTCAGACCAATCCTACAGGCTCTCTTGAAGAGCCACACTTTGAGGGTGAGGAAGCTGAAGGGCAGAGAGTAAGAGTTATGCAGCTAGAAAGTGGGAGGGTTGGGAGTCAGACCAGGTCTGCTAGCCTTCAGGTACAGTACCTTCTAGTCTAGAAGTTCAGGTGGATGAAGTTGGAAGAGAGAAGGAGAAATGAAGAGAGGAAGAGACCCAAGTCACTGGAAGGAGTTTGGCTAAGAGTCACAATCAAGGTGTCTCCAGAGAAAAGAAGACATGCAGCTTCCCTCCTGGACTCAAAATCTTCCTCCAGCAAACATGCCCTTCACAGCTGCAGAACTGGAAAGTGTCCTCTCCCAGGTCAGCAGTCATGTTCTCCACTGATGCACTTGTCCTTGGGCTTCCACCCCACCCCTCTGGTCACTGATAGCTTTCTTATTGCAGAGTCCCCTGAGACTTTTTGTCCCCACTGACCACCTGCTCCTTCAACCAGTCTTTCTCCTGGCCTCCTTAACATTGTATTCTTGATTCGTCTCTCCTGGTTTGGGGTTGGACCAGCCTTTGTCAACCATCTTTCCAGCCTCCTGTTCTCTGCCTGTCTCTTAATTGGTGATGTCCCCCCAGGGTCTTGTCTCTGGCCCTCTTTCCTTCTCTGTTCTCATGTCCCTGTGTGAGGTCTTCCAACTTTTCTGGCTTCAGTCACCATCAAGTGCTGATGAGCCATAAATTCAGCAGGCTCCCTTAGCCCCTCCACCCCAGCTCTAGACTGCAAGGGGACGGTTCCATTTACAGGCGTCATAAAAGCCTCAAATTCAAACTCATTCCCCCTCAAACTCAAATTGAACTCATCCCCCCCCGCAAAACAGCATCTTCCTCTTACGTTCTTTTTATTAGTGGAAGGCACCATTCTCCCAGCAAAGACCTGAGAAGATCCACACGGCCCACCCCCACCCACTTTCCTTGACATTCCATAACTGGTCCATCCACAACTCTGGCCACCTCTTATTTTTCTTTATATCTCTCAGTCCCATCCAGCTATGTCCACCCCCTCTGCCCTGGACAGGCACAGGAGCATCCCTTGCAGTCTCTCCGAACCTAGGCTCGACTCCTTCCCAACTGTCCTCCACCTGCTACCAGAATCACCCTTCTAAAAAATACACATCTGCTTTCTGCAATTCAAGGGCCCTCATTGCCCTCAGAATAAAACCCAAACTCCTTTAGTGTGGATGTAGGTCACTCTCAAACCACCCTCTGCCCACCCTCTCCCTTTCATGCATCACCTAGACTGTTATCACTTGCCATTCCCCAAACTTGCCCTGTGTTCTCAACAACCAGTCTCTTCATACAGCCTGGTCCTCTGTCTGGAACCCCTGGCCCCTCTCCCTAGCCAACCTTTCCCCTTAGTACCTTAAAAACGTCCTTGTTCCCCAAGGCCGTTTCCTATGCCATTTCATTCTGATGGCCCTTCTCACCCGGCTTTGTCTGTTACATTGTCTGGTTTATTCACCACTCTGGAGGTTCCTTTAGGTCTGAGGTTGTATTTTCTTCCCTGTCAGGTACCCAGGACCCAGTATTTGCTGCGCAGAGAGAGGCAGAGGAGCTTTGTGACAGAGAGCTGGAGCTGGGTTTAAGCCCCATCCCACCACTAAGTGACAAGTGAACTTGGGCACACAAGCTATTCCGTATCTTTGCACTGTAATCTTCCTCAGCTATAAAATAGCCAATTCAGATTACCTAGGGCTGTTTGGGGACTAATTGAGCTAACACACAGAAGGAGCTTTGCAGAGCGCCGGCCGCATGCTGCTCATTTTGAATGGGCAAACATCTGTGGCTGATAGAGGACGTGTGCTTTCCCAGAACCCTCAGGCAGGCCTGGCCAAGGCGGGTAGCTTGAAGTGAGGGAAGTGAGGGTAGCTGATGAAATCAGACGGCCAAGGGCCTGCTGTTAACCTGCCAGAAGGATTCTCAGTGTGGGAGTTAGAAGTCCCAGAGACAGTGGCCAAACGGAGGACCCAGAACGTCACCTAGTGGTAATCTGGGAGGCTGCCGGCCGTCTTTGCTCTCCTGTCCTGGTGCTGACAGCTTAGGTGCTGCACAAAAATCCCATCATTAATTCCTTGTAAAGATGATGCCGACTGCACCGACCTTTATTCTCCAGAAGATTCTCTGTTCTTTAGCCGTTTATCGTAATCTCACAGCCTCTGGTCGTGTAATGCTTATCACTTGTTGCTCCCCGGGGCATGTCCGTGTCAGTGTGTCTGAGTGCCTCGGGCTTCAGGTTCTGAGACCAGTCACAGGCCCAGATCTCAGCACTGAAGGTGAGCACACCTGTGGGCGCACAGTCCCAGCCAGGGCTGATGGGGGTGGCGGAGGGGTGGCAGGTAGGGGGAGGGACTCTGTGACAGGAGATCCTTAGGCCCTGTCCAAAAATGTATTTTTCTTAAAAAAAAAAAAAAAAAAAAGGTATTTTTCTAAGTACACATGAAAATAGTCTCTGCGATGTTCTGGATGGTCGCAGCTTTGCTCTGACCGTGCAAACATTCCAAGCATCAATGGAAGTTATTCGTCCACAGCAGATTCTAACTGGCCATGCAACACATTTGGTTTTCTTCATAACTGAAATATGGAATCCCCATCTCCTGCTGCTTCTTGCTGTTTCTTCTTTGTTGTTTCGTCACCAGTAAAGCAGCAGGAGACAAAGCCTTAATTAGGCTGTCCATTTAGTTCCAGTTTTCCTTGAATTTACCTCTTCATGTATTTCTCAGCTTCCTGTCACGTACTTAATTGGTCTGGCTGATTTCTACAGCCACATGTAGCAGGCAATTTCTTTTTCTTTTTCTTTTTGAAAACAGTCTAAAATGTTGAAGTGTGATGTGGTCAGATGTATTTTATATGGTCGGGAAAGAACAATCAAAATGTTTTAAAGGATTCTCCAGAGAAAGTATTGAGCTAAATGGAATTTTGCAACTGAGCTAGTCCTGCTTTTAGCGTGTGGCTGTTAGTTAGACGAGGCTTCTAGGAAGGGAATCTGTATTTTCTTTCTTAAGCTTTCCAGGGATTAAGATGCTCTTGGAATCAAAGCTCCAGCTTCTGTAGGGTATCCTTCCCCTGCAACTGAGGCTGTTTGTCAGCCATCGACCACTCCCACTCCAGTCCCCTCCAGGGCCCAGAACTAATCCCAATCTCAGGTAGAGGCATAGAAGCAGCTCTGGAACTTAGTTACCCTAGGGAGTGATCTGATCCTGACTTTGTGCCTTGACTCTAAAGTTGGGCATCTCTCTTTTTCCTGAGATTTGGTCTCCACCTCATTAGGGAAAATGGACCCCTGTCTTGGCATCCCTGAGTCTCTGTGCCCAAGCCCTTGGGCTCTCCAAGACCCAGGGCCTCCAGACTCAGGGCCTCTAGGACTCAAAGCCTCCAAAACCCAGGGCCTCTAGGACTCAGGGTCTCTAAAACCCAGGGCCTCCAGATTCCAGGATTCAGGGCCTCCAAAACCCAGGGCCTCTAGGACTCAGGGATCTCAGGACTCAGGACCTCTAGGACCAGGGCCTCCAGGACTCAGGGCCTCTAGAATTCAGGAATCTCAGGACTCAGGGCCTCCAGGATTCAGGCCTCCAGATTCAGGGCCTCCAAAACCCAGGGCCTCCAGGAATCAAGGACATCAGGACTCAGGATCTTCAGAACTCAGGGCCTCCAGGATTCAGGGCCTGCCTATACTGACCCTCTTCTTGCACTGTGGTCTGGCTCTAAATGGTCTTGCAGCTTACAGACGAACTTCCCCATGAGTTCTGCCTTGCTGCCCGGTTGCTCAAGGAGGCCCTGTTGCTAGGGTGTGGTTTGGGTTCCCCCACACCCCTCAACTTCCTGGTGGAACACCTGTTACCATCTCTTCTGATGACCTTTTATCTGTGGTCATACCTGCTGGATTCCATGCTCTGCCTATGATAAGGGACTTTCCTCAGCACCCATAGCCGACAGTGTCCCTGAAGGCTTGCTACACCCTAGTCAGGGAGGAGTGCAGGCTGCTCCCCAACCTTCACAGGCTGCGCTTCTCATTGCAGTTCACAAGTCCTATGGGTCTTGAGATAGGAGAAGTGGTCTTCATGGTCAAAAAGTCTAAGGACTTTGTTGTTTTTAGGTCTATTTTTACTTTTTTCAGATTCTTCCCTGCTCTGTTAGATATGAGCTTTCCCTAAGATTCTATCAGAATCCTAGCTCCAAAGTCAGTGTCTTTAAGACTAGAGTAGGTTCTCTGGGGCCATATGGATAGGACTCCATCCCTTAAAAAAAAAAAGGCCACTTGTAACGAAACCCATGGGAACATGAAAATTCCTCTGGCTGGTCACGTACCAGTCTTATTTTTCTCATGCCTTGTCTTTTTGTCCCCTGAGGCTCTGTGTGTTGACCCTGGCTCTAGTGCTCCACCCTTCGAGATACATAACTGTGGCATTTAATCCAGCTCCACGCTTGCTTCACGGACTTGGGTTGCGCTGCTTGTACTACCTCTAGCATTTCTGACTCGGAGTTTGATCCTTCTGTCCTAGCCCTGCCAACCAATAGAAATTTTAAATCTCTATAAGACTGAGTTAAAACACTACCTCCAAGTTCCTCATTTTGCTATATTCCCTTTCCTGTTAGGCTTACAGACTTCCAGCCTCTGCGTGACCATCTTTCTGACCTGCTTCTATACCCCTGACCTTTCTCGTGAGCTCTAGCGTGTGTGCTCCTCATCCCAGCTATGGCCTCACCATTCTCCCTATAGCCCAAGCAAGAAAACCCCGACTTACTGTTGAGACAGATCAAAAGCAGAGAGCCATTATTCATGTCATCAGAACTAAGGCTCCGTAGTCATCTCTGAAATAAGAGGTGGTCCTCAGCTCTGCATTAGGAGAACTCTCATCTTGTCAGTCTACTCCCAGGCCTAGAGAGATCAATTTACACAAGTCAAACTCACCGGGAAATAATTTTTAACCCAGAATTCTGGTTATTCTGGTTTGAATATTTATAATGGGGGGTTCTACATTCTCTTTATTGTAATCTTTCAGTTCACGATTCAAAGTCCACCCTTCCAGAGAGGGCTGTTGAAACAGATGGGTTATTAGAAGGTTGCCTGGTAGAAATAGACTGAAAGCAAAAGAGTGGAGTGGTTTTGAGAGATTTTCATCATAAACATGTCAGAATAATCCAAGAGTTATCAGTATTTCTGTACAGTATGCCCTTCTAGCAAACACGAAGAGGAGTCTACTTTTTATACTTCATATGAACATGAGAACTGATTTCATCATCCTCATGGTCAGTGGGATGACAGATTGAAGCGAGGTCATTTCTACCTACATTCCTGAGGGTGGAGGAGCTGGGGACATTTACTCAGTACCAAGGACTGTGTGAAGCTCTCTCTCTCTTTCTCATTTAATGCTTACAACAACCCCATGAAATCGATGTTATATATCCTTGTTGTGGGTTGAATTATGTCCCCCCAAGAAGACATATCCAAGTCCTAATCCCAGGTACCTGTGAATGTGACCTTATTTGGAAATAGGATCTTTATAGATGGATTTAGTTAAGATGAGGTCATACTGGATTAAGATGGGCCCTAAGCTGAATGACCTGTGTTCTTGTAAGAAGAGGAGAAGACACAGAAATGCAGAATACATAGTAGGAAGATGATGTGAAGACAAGAAAATACTATGGGAAAGTCAAAAGATTGGAGTGATGCATCCACAAGCCAAGGAATGCCAAAGATTGCTGGTAACCACTAGAAGCTAGAAAAGGCAAGGGAGAGTTCTTCTCTAGGGGCTTCTAAGGGAGCATGGTCCTACTGATGCCTGGATTTCAGACTTCTAGCCTCCAGAACTGTGAGAGAATAAATTTCTTTTGTTTAAGCCTCCAGGTTTGTGGTACTTTGTTAAGGCAGCCCTAGGAAATGAATGCACTCTCCATTTTATAAATGAAGTAATGGATGCTCAGAAATGCTAATTTACCCAAAAGTAAGTGCTTAGAACTCCCTGACTCCAAACACTTGAACACTTGCTGGTTGAACTGGCCCATTACGTGGGGGTTCTCTTTCTCTTCTATCAAAATTCTGTTCCAGAAAATTTATATAATAACATCAGCATTTCCCAAGTAAGATTGTGTAGAACATTAGTTCTATGGGGTATTAGAATGTGTTAATGTGCACAAGAGTTTTTAGGATCAAAAAAAGGGAGGGATACTGTGTGTAAATCAGGCTTTTTTTTTTTTTTTTCTGTCTTCCTGCAGGAACCCCATAGAGCCTTTAACATGCATTATGAGTCTCCAAGAGAGGAATACTAGAGCTTACAGTATTTCTCAAGCTGATTTAAACATGGAAGGCTTGTCTTTTACAGAGCATCTTATGGAATTCATATTCTGTGGAAGATACTTTGGGAAGTGCTGAATTAAAGAAAAAAGTTTTTCTTTTTTGACATCATTTACATGTCAACCATGTTTTCTGAGTTACACCTTCACATAAGTGTCTGAAGGAGAATTGAAAAACATCCTTGCTGCATCAGAAATATATTAACAAGCCATCTCTTTGGGTAGGTTAATTTAACTAATGTTTTACCCTACCTTTTTTATTGTTTAGATCATTATGTGGATTCTCAGAGTCAGTGTCTTCTAGTCAAAGGCCATTGGGAACATACCTGTAGTTGAACAAAGTTGGGTCTATTGACTTGTGTCAAGGGGGAATGCACATGAAGGGAAACTGGGGCATCTCAGAAAGAGGATGTTAGGAATTATAATAGGATTTATGCTCGCATTAGATAATTTGGGGGTAAGATTCAAGGAAGCAGGACTTTGCAGGAACAAAAATGGTTATTAGTTCATATAACAGACTCTGAAAAACAGGGACCCATACTATCATACTCTGATAATGAAAACATGTCCCCTGCAATCCTCCTGTTCTTTTCTAGACATCCAGGAAGCTTCCCTCCACCCGTACCTCAAGTCATAGGCTGTTATGTAATATTTATCCAGGTGTAGTAATAAGTGTTTACTCTAGCAGAAAATTCTCTTTGGCTAGGTAAGGAGAAATTAAGGACTGTGTTATTATCCATGACAATTCTGCCTAACGAATTTACATTTAAACCTGGGCTTTGTCAAAGATAAACAAAGTCAGATGCTAGTTAAAGGAAGGAGAGATTTTAATTGGTAATATACTATTGCAGTAGAGAAGTGTCCAACATGACCTGAACTCAGCTTCATTTTTTACAGAGGTGAGTGGATGTTCTTAAGGAAGAATGAAGGAATAGAGAGGGGGTAAACAGGTGCTCGGCAGAGTCAGGGAAGTGAAAAATTACAAAAAACGGGAAGGGGAGGTTGGCCCATGTGAATTGCATCTGGGTTTGCTAACTGACACTTTTGAAGCTTAGGATCCTACCCTCCCACAGAGGCTGGGAGACAGGAGCCCTATCTTCAGGTGTTGTCTGGAACAAACAGTAAGTTCTTTTGTTGGCCTTGAGTTGTTTCAGGCTCTACAAGAAGGGGAGGTTTTGGTCATCCTAGAGATGTAGCCCTGATCTGTTAAAAAAAAAAAAACTGTTAGTCCTTCATTAAGGAAGGCATGTGGTGTAATGAGCCCTGGGTGTAAGACCAATGAATCACAGGCCTGTACCTCTCAAACCAATAATACATTATATGTTAATTAATTGAATTTAAATGAAAAAATGTTTAAAAAAAAAAAGAAAGACTGTGGCAAACACAGGTTGAGAAGCCCTCATAAACTGGATGAACAGTTGTTGCATATTTATGTGGTTAGGCTAGGCCATCTACCCCTTCAGAAATGTTTTCTCCTCCATCCTACCATTAATCCTTATGTGTTTGGGCATGAGGCAGAGTTCTCTGGCTTAGAGTCATGTTATATCCTTACCGTTTACATAAGCAATCTTTTTTTATCTTGTAGAAAATCTATTGAATGGGAAAATGATCATGACATTTTGTTTATAGAAAAATTGTTTATAGACTACAAAACAGCATTTACAATCTACTGTCATGTTTATAATTAAAAAAATGTTAACACTGAAAAACAAAAAACTGTTAATCCTTTATTAAGTCTTTATAGACCAGGTTGGGAGCCTATCAGAGAGAGGGCCCAGAGGAGCCTAGCTAGAGTTTGATCAAGGAGCGAGTCTTTGTCAGCTTCCAGAGCAGAAGTTGTACACTTTAAATAAATAAGACTCTTGCCAGGGTCAGAGATAAGCTATGAGTGATTCTTTCCAGTTGCATTATTCCAACTCTGGTAGTTGCTGCTTCCACAGTATGCACACCAGGCAATTGGTTATCTCTCCTGAGAGAGACTTCTCTCAATTAGCCTGTACCTGCCTCTCTCAGATGTCTCTGTGTGTTCTTTTTAGGGAAACACGATTCCTGGAGGGGTGGTAATTTTAAACATCTGACATCCTCTAACAATGACCTTGAGTACACAGGGTAAGTTAGTGTGTGGCAGGTAGGTGTAAGCCCGATGTCCACATAAGAAGTAGACAAGTGGTAACTGGGAATTTAAGAATCATTTCTCACAATAGCCCTTTTCTTTATTTGAGCATCTGTGGGTGGAGAGTCATTTGAGGTGGACAGATGCCTTCAGTGGAGTCAAACAGGTCCTGCAAAGCAGGCTGGAAGGTTTTTGAAGAAAATAAAGTAATGATTTCTATCCGGGTTAGACCCAATCTTTGTTCCCACTACCAAAGTGTTAGGTTTTGCTGATAGGGTTGTAAGGACTTCAGCAGAAGCATTTTGTTGGTATGGGGTCAATATACAATTTTTATAAGACTGAAATTGGCGTTAATTATGTGAGGGGAAACTTAACTATCAGAAGGGATATGGAGAAGAAAATTTACATCTTGAAGTGTTTTTTTATTTATTTGTTTTTGTTTGGTTGGTTTTAGTTATTAAATTTTGTCAGCGATCAGTTAAATTCAGAACAGTAGCTATGATCTAAGAGAAAACAAACAACCCAGAAGGGTGCCTGGGTGGCTCAGTCAGTTAAGTATCTGACTCTTGAGCTCAGGTGTTGGTCTCAGGGTTGTGAGTTCAAGCCCCACATTGGGCCCCATACTGGGTGTGGTGCCTACTTGAAAAAAAAAAAAGAAAAAACAACTCAGAGAATTTTGTTTTCTCTTAAGTGGCAAAGATGGTAATGGGTCCCAGGATGAAGATAAGGGAGATCATATTAGTTAATAGATAGAGGGAAAGTACAATGGTGAACGAAATGAGTAGTAAGGAGAAAGAAAAAGTTGCTAAAGAATTAGAAAATTAATTTTGTTCTGTCTTGTGTGAAAGCTATCTGCTTCTGTAGTCAATAATCTGCCCTTCTTTTTTATATATATATATTTTTTATTTTTTATTATTATTATTTTTTTTTGGCAGAGGGAGAAGGAGAAGCAGAGGCAGAAAGAGAGGGAGAAGCAGAGGCAGAGGGAGAAGCAGACTCCTCGCTGAGCAGGAAGCCTGATGCAGGGCTCGATCCCAGGACCCTGAGATCATGACCTGAGCCGAAGGGAGATACTTAATGAACTGAGCCACCCAGGTGCCCCAATAATCTGCCCTTCTATAAATCAACAGCTTCTGGAGAATTTCTAAAAATCTTCAGTTTGAGGTCTTTCAAAGGAATGGACTTCCAGTAGTTGGGGGAAAGTTCTGTGTGTCTTTTTAGTTGGGAGACATGAGTCCAAAAGTTAAAATATTGGAGTGTTAATACAGTGTCCGTTGTTAAAGATAGCAATAGGGTCCTCTCCATCTAGGGTCAAGAGAAGTTTTCCTCTGATGTCTTTTCTGGAAGACCAAATATCTACGTTTCAGATCACACGGAGACTGCTTTGGAGAATATTTTGGAAAAGCAACTTCCCTGTAGTCATCCATTAGATCACAATAGAATGGGATCAAGGATTGGAAGTAATCCCCAAATGCACAAGGGCAGCTTGTTATGAACTCGGGAGGAGATAATTTGTGGGTTCCAGGGGGGATTGATCTCATTGCCTATAATCAAGGCCAATGGAAATACTTCAATCCTTAGAAGTTTGAGGGTGTTAGAATTCCATTAGTTCTTGTTACATTCCCTGTTGTCTGTGGATAAGGACAGCGACGTTTCTAAGTAAAAGTTAAAGCTTTACTGTTCTTCGATGACTCCATCAGTGAAATGTGTGTCTGTTACAGAAGAGACAAGCTGGGATTCCCAAATTAAGCAATTTTTTTTCCTACCATAAAGACAGAGCTCTGTAGCAAAGAAAAGCCTTAACACACTCTGAGAATAAACAATAACCAGAACACATTCATAGACCTTCTGGAGATGTTCAAAGGAGCCTTGGGACTGTGGTTGTCCATGTTCTACCTTTACAGACTTGCTAGCATTGTGTTGACGGCAGATAGGGCATGCATGGGAGCATCCTTAGCAGTAGCCTTCAGATTACCCTGCCAGTGTTGGTTTAATACCATCACCAGTTTATCCCGGCTGTTGTAGGTAATATCATGAAACAGACTTGCTAAACTCTACTTTTATTATGGCTGTTTCTTTGGGTAGTAGCAAAGCATCTCAAGGTTCTTTGATTCATTGTTTACTTTACAGGGAGTCTTGTAGTGTCAGGAAATCTCTATTTCTAACGTATTTTGAATTCATGGATGAATCCAAAATCATATTCCATGTATCAGTATAAATATTTGTTCTTTCATTCTTTTGTCAGCAAGTCTGGGTAAAGGCAATTAACTTAGTCATCTGACTTTATTTTATTTCAAGGTAAAGCTTATATTTCAAGGGTAAATTCAAATCAGAGATAGCATAGCCTGCTTGGCAATTTTCTTTTTCTTTCTAAGTATGAACCAACAAAATTAAATCAGGGATATGCAAGGGAGAATCTAGAAGGTCCATGCAAGGTATGGACACCTCGGTTACTAAGATAACCAGTCATGGGCTTTTACACACACACACACACACACACACACACACACACACGAGGAAATTAGGGTAGCTTGGTTCAATGTTACAGTAATGGATCATGATGTTTTAAGGGAAACCAACAGAATTGTATAGGAGGTTATGTGATTGGCTGAGAAGTCCCAAGTCATATCTAATCAAAGGAACAAGGGGAAACTATTTATTTCTTTTAAGTAATCCCTACACCCAATGTGGGGTTTGAACTCAGAACCCAGAGATCAAGAGTCCCACACCCTGCCTACTGAGCCAGCCAGGTGCCCCCAACAGGGAGACTATTAAGTTTAGTGGAGACCATAGAACTAAGTTGACAAAGTTGACTTAAGGCTTCTAGAAGCCTTGCTGGAGCTGCTATAGCTCTTAAACAAGATGGTTTCATGTGGCTACTAGGTCTAATGAAAGACTGAAATCAAAAGTTGACCTCTGACGATTCCCATGTAACTGAATCAGAAAGTCTAGTGCTTGTTCAGATTGGTCATGACCAAAAAGGAGAAAGGGTTCATGAATCTAGAAACCTGGGAAAAAATCTTTTTATCTCAGTTATAGTAATCTTTGCATTTAAACGCAAACATGCTTCTTTTAACTTAAAAAGTATGTAATCCCTGAAAGATATTTGTATTAGCATATTTTACCTAAGTATAATCAACTTTTTGGGGGTAACTTATCGGCTTTTTTATTACTTGTTTGGCAAACCAAAACGCTCTCGCAATAGTTTTAGATTAATTAAAATTCAGAGGATTTTTAGAAATCTAATTATTCCCATTGTTCCTTCCTTTAACAAAGCTTGTATTACCCCTTGGCCATTTTAGTAAAACCCCAAGATGGTTTGGGCACAAAAAACAAATTAATGGCTTTATCCTGAATTTGGGAAAGAAAGAATCAGGAATAGTTGCTTAAGGAGAGAAGATATTACTCGTAAGTAGAGTCAAGAAATAATTATAGGAAACATTGTAAAAACACTGAGAAATTAACAATAGTTATGAAAAACTTTATTTTGAAAGCAAGGAACCTTTTAAAAAAATGACTTAAAAGTATATCAGAAGCACTGAAATTTAACAGAATATTTTATTGACAAAAAAATCTTTACTACTGAGTATAAAATAACCTAATTATTTTATGTTAAAAAGACTATAATTCTAATTTTACTCTTTTTGTACATTATTCATGTTTAACAACCTACAGTAAAGGATTTATTAATATGTCCTCATATGTTTGCATTTAGGTATTCACAAATGTATAAATACACTAATAAGTAATGAATTTAAAGTATTAAACTATAGCCTTAAAATTAAATCTATTAAAAAAATAAAATTAAATTAAATCTATTAAATAAAACGTGTGTATACATTAAATTTGCCCTGTGAATAAACTATTTCAGCCTTCTTAATAAACAAACAGAAAATCATATTCATTATCTTGTATACATACTTGTATTTCTCTGTATTAATTATATTAATTATCATCTTGACCAAAGTAATCAACCTTCCTTTTCATCAAGCATAAGAACAGTTAGAGGAGAGAAAATAAAGACTAATTTAGATATTTTTCTGTCTACTAGCATTTGTCATACAATCTAAACAATTTTAAAGTATAATATAATTAAAAAGTATAATCCAAAGGCATTTACACATTTTGTTCATCTATTACCCTTGTAAAAAATAAAGTAAAAATTTATATTCGTTCAATTCATTATATTGAATAACCACTGTTTTGTATCTATTTCTTATTTAGAAATTGTTTAGGCACCCAAAGATTATTTATTAACTATTTGTCTAAGGTCTTTAAGTTAGTTAAGGATCAGGAAATTATAGTTTTAGTTAAAAAATTAAATTCTTATGATTTGTCCCAAAGTAAGAATGTCATAAAATTAAATCTTTAAAAAGGATTCATTGTTATCATTCATTTTAAATACAATTTTATATGTATAATTTTAAATTTTAAACAAGTTATGGAAATAGTGGAATATTGCTTAATTCATAAATCCCATGCAGGAAATTCAATTTAATCAAAGGAAATTTAACCCTGGCCTTGTTCAGATCAAATATTGTGCTGACACTTGTTATCATATAATAAATTAGTTTTTTAGAGACTTTGAAACATGCCAAAATTGGTATCTTCTTTTATCTTGAAAAGAATGCCCTTTCTTTTTTTCTTACAACTGTAATAATAAAAGCTATTATGTAAATACACTTTTAGTTTCCACAAAGTGAAATACATCTTAATAACTTTGTCTTCCATTATTTCAGACATTGTGCCTGTTTATTTAGACCATACATCCCTAGAATGTGCACATAAAGAGTGAAGGACTCTTTTGATCAGGTAATCATTCATTTCCTAAGAGAGGGAAAAAGAGAAAGAGGAAAGAAGGAAAGAAAGGAAGAGGAAACTGCTCTAGATGAATATGACATTAACACTAAAAAAAGACAATTTTTACGTGAACTATATTGAATATTGAACCAGACTTGAATGCATGAAATAAACCCTACTTCGTTGTGGTGCATAATTCTTTTTGTAATATTGCTAAATTTTATTTGCTAATATTTTGCTAAGAGATTTTGTGTCTATATTCATAAGGAATATTGGTTTGTAGTCTTTTGTTTTATACTGTGTCTGGTTTTAGTATCAAGGTAATACTAGCTTCATAAAATAAATTGGGATGTGTATCCTCCTCTCCTATTTTCTGGAAGAGATTATATGGAATTGCTGTTAATTCTTATTTAAATATGGTGGAATTTGGTAGAATTCGCCAGTGATACCACCTGGACTTGGAGATTCCTTTTTAGAGTTTTAAATTGTAATTTTCTCTGTAGTTCTAATTATCATTTTGTATGTGGTGAGTTGGGGTAGTTTTTGTTTTTTTTTAAGGAATTACTCCATTTCCCTTTAGTTATCAAATTTATGCGTGTAGAGGTGTTCATAGTATTCCCTTATACTATTGATGTCTGCAGTGTCTATAATTACGTCCCCTGTTTCATTCCTGATAATGGCAATTTGTGTCTGCTCTAGTTTTACTTTTGTCTGTATTGCCACAGGTTTGTCAATTGTACTGATCTTTTCAGAGAACAGTTCTTTCTTTCATTGATTTTTCTCTGTTTTGTTTTGTTTTGTTTTTAATTTCCTTGATTTCTGCTTTTACCTTTATTATTTCCCTTCTTTTGCTTGCTTTGGGTTTATTTCACCTTTTTTTTTTTTTTTTAAGTTGGCTCCATGCTCAGTGTGGAGCCCCATGCAGGGCTTGAACTTATAACCCTGAGATCAAGACCTGAGCTGAGATCAAGATTCAAGCACCTAACCAACTGAACCACCCAGGTTACCCAAGTTTATTTGACTTTTAAAGGATTTTTTTTTTTTAGCTTCTTGAGATGGTAGCTTAGATGACTGATTTAAAACTTTTTCTTTGCTAATGTATGCATTTAGTATTACACAGTTTCCTCTCAGCACTGCTTTTGCTATACCCCACAAGTTTTGATATGGTGCATTTTCATTTTTATTCAGTTCAATATATTATTTGGTTTCCCTTGAAACTTCCTCTTTGACCCATGGAATATGTAGAAGTGTGTTGTTTAGTTTCCAAGCATTTGGGGATTTTCTATATTTCTGCTATTGATTTCTAGTTTGATTCCATAGTAGTTATAGAGCACACTCTGTATGATTTCAATTCTTTTAAATCTGTTCAGGTTTGTTTTATGGCCCAGGATGTGGTTTATTTGGGTATATGTTCTGTGGGCACTTGAAAAGAGTGTGTCTTCTGCTTTTGTTGAATAGAGTATTTTGTAAATGTCAATTGGTTCCTGTTGGTAGATGTTGTATTTGAGGTTTTCCATATTCCTACTGAGTTTTGTCTATTTGCTCTATCAGTTATTGAGACAAGGTTTTGAAATTACCAACTATAACTGTGGACTTGTGTATTTCTCCTTTCAATTCTATCAGTTTTTCCTTCACATAGTTTGCAACTCTGTTGTTTGGTGCATACACATTTAGAACTGGTGTGTCTTTTTGGCAGATAAACTATTTTATCATTACATAATGTCCCTCTCTCAGAATTTTCTCTGTTCTGAAGTTTACTTTATTTGATATTAAGAGCCATCCCTGATTTCCTTTGATTAATGTTTGTATGACATATATGTTTTTCATCCTTTTACTTTCAACCTGCCAGTACTGTTATTTGAAGTGAATTTCTTATATATAGTATATAATTTATATATATAATATATATATATTCCAGTCTGCCAATCTGTATTTTAGTTGGTATATTTAGACTTTTACATTTAATGTAATTATTTATATTTTAATGTAATTATTGATTTGTTAGGGATAAGTCTGCCATTTTATTATATTTTTCTGTTTGCATTATCTATTTTCTTTTTCCTATCTTCCTGTTGGTGACTTGAACACTTTTCAGAAGTACATTTTGATTTATCTCTAGTGTTTTTGAGCATATCTCTTTGTATAGCTTTTTAATGGCTGCTCTAGGCATTACATTACACATACATCACTTAAAGTCTATTGGTGTCATCATTTTACCAAGTCAAGTAAAGTGTGGAAACCTTACCTCCTTTGTGTCCCTTTACCCTCCCCCATTTACAATATAATTATCTTTAAAACTTCCCCTACATCGTATCAAATCACTGGCAATGTTGGAGTTCTTGTTTCAGTCATCAAACATAACTTAGACTCAAAAAGAGAAGAAAATCCTATTGTACTTACCCATATTTTTGCTTTTCATGATCTACGTCTTTTTTGATGTTCCTATGTTCCTTCTTTTATTGATTCCTTTCTGTCTAGAGGACTTCTTTTAGCCATTCGTTTAGGGTAGGTTTGTTGCTGGCAACAAATTCTCTTAGTTTTCTATCATCTGAGAATGTCTTGACTTCTTCATATTTGAAGGGTATTTTTGCTGGATAAAGAGCTCCGGGTTGGTAGACTTTTGTTTTAGCACTTGAAAAAGTTGTGTCACTTCCTTTTGTCTTCCATACATTCTGATGAGACATCTGCTGTCCGGTAGATTTAGACTGCAGTATTTACATAAGCACTGGGCCAAAGGTCTCCCAAGTTTGAGGCTTCCGCTTCAGTCAGATAAAAGTAATGTTTAGTTTGCACTCTAGAAATTTACCGTGAAATATAATGGAGCATACAGTAAAGAATTTTCTGGTATTTTTTGACTCAAGTAGCAAAGAAAAGCTAGTATTTCTCCGTTTCATTAAAATCTGGAAAGATGTAGGTAGTGAGCAAGAAGTAACTTCTTATGTCTGTTTTCTTTTTAATCCAGCATGGAGAGAAAACTTATGTCCTTGCCTCCATCCATCTCCATACCAGAAATGGAACCCAATGGCACCTTCAGCAGTAACAACAGCAACGGGAACTGTACAATTGAAAACTTCAAAAGGGATTTTTACCCCACTGTGTACCTGATAATATTTGTCTGGGGAACGTTGGGAAATGGCTTTTCCATCTACGTTTTCCTGCAGTCTTATAAGAAGTCCACATCTGTGAATGTTTTCATGCTAAACCTGGCCATTTCAGATTTCTTATTCACAAGTACACTACCCTTCAGAGCTGACTATTACCTCAGAGGCTCCAATTGGATATTTGGGGACCTGGCCTGCAGGATTATGTCTTATTCTATGTATGTTAACATGTACAGCAGCATTTATTTCCTGACTGTGCTGAGCATCGTGCGTTTCCTGGCAACTGTTCATCCCTTCCGGCTCCTCCATGTCACCAGCATCAGGAATGCCTGGACTCTGTGTGGGATCATATGGATCCTTATCATGGCTTCCTCGGTATTGCTTCTGAAAAATGGCTCTGAGCAGAGGGGCAGTGCTGTATCATGCTTAGAGTTGAATATCAGTAAAATTGTTAAACTGCAGACCATGAACTACATTGCCTTGGTGTTGGGCTTCCTGCTGCCATTCTTCATGCTCAGCATTTGTTACCTGCTGATCATTCGAGCTCTGTTAAAGGTGGAGGTCCCAGAATCAAGTCTGCGGGTTTCTCACAAGAAGGCACTTATCACCATCGTCATTGCCTTGATCATCTTCCTCCTGTGTTTCCTGCCCTATCACGTACTGAGAACCCTCCACCTGCTTGTGTGGAAAGTGAATAAATGTGAAGAGAAGCTGCATAAAGCAGTGGTCATCACACTGGCCTTGGCAGCAGCCAATAGCTGCCTCAATCCTTTGCTCTATTACTTTGCTGGGGAAAATTTTAAGGACAGACTAAGGTCCACACTCAGAAAAGATCACCTACAGAAGGCAAAGTGCAGCATTCCTGTATGCATGTGGTTGAAAAAGGAAACACAAGTTTAAGGGGTTAGGAGGTGAGGCCTGTTCTTGTATCCTTGTGCTGACCTTCATTCACACATAGTCTCAAATGACCATGTATTTACACCATTTCCAACGAAGGTCAATCAAGTCCTACTCCAAACATTTTATTAGGTGTGTTTTCAGTGGTTGAGTCTAGATGAGAAATGTAGCAGGCAAAATCTCCACTAGTCTTGCAACCTAAAATGTTAGACTGGGAAAAAATACTTAGCACATTGTGTGCTTCTTTTCATCGGATTCTGTACCAGATCTTGGTCCCACCAGGCATTCTAAATTAACTTTAAGATAACCTCAGATTCCCCAGCTTCTCCAGTTCCTCTTGCATCTTCAATCCCCTAAGATATAGCCAGTTTACAAAGCTAACGGAGGTTCCAGAGCAGATAAGAAAAGCATCCTCAGAATTCACTGAAAAGACTTTGTGAAGAAGGCTGCCCTTTGACGAAGCAGAGTCAAGGTCCCAAACAAGAACAGTGAGAGAAAAAGGGAGAGAAGGACTGGGGCAAGAAAGAGCTGGTGAAAAGTAGGGAGAAGGAGAAATTTCATTTTGCACTAGGAAGGAGGCTCTAGTCCACTGAAGGCAAGAAGGTTCTCTTTGCCTCTCTCTTGCCAGGGGGCTAGAAAGGATAGGAAGAGTAAGAGAAGGAACTGGGCCATTGCCTAGGGGTGGAGGGATTACGTGTGAAATAGCCGAGAAGACGGGGTTACTCTTGGGATTTGGGTTTGGACTGACTTCACTGCAGTTCTGAGTCTTGCACATTAATCTATCGGGATGGGAGCCAGAATAGAGGAGGTTGCTCTAAGTGTTCGGCAGGGCACTGAGAGAGAGGGTGGGGTAGAGGATAAGTTGCAAAGGTGGTTGTATCCCTGAAATTCTATTAATATTTTGGCAAAATATGCATAGGGTGGCTTTCCTTTGAGGGAGTATAGAAAAGAACTGGATAGTGGGATGGGGTTCTTTCTGGCCACTGAAACAAAGCTAAAGAGACTACCAACTTCTACCTCCAGACCCCAGACCACTGTACCACCAACAATTGAATGCCCTCTCCATGCTGGGCAGACTGTGCCAGACACTTCACATTCAGTAAACCCCATTTAACCCTCACACCAAAGTCTTATGTTTCTATTTTACGAATGAAGAACCTGAAGCTCAGAGAAATTAAGAAGCTTGTTCAAGTTCACACAGCTTGTAAGGGTTTAAAAAATATCTGTGAAGAAGGGTTAGCTGGTGCTTATGCCACCACTCTCCCTACAAATCTCCGGGAAGATTGGTAGAAAGTGAATAAAAGTTCCCTTTCCTCACCAGGCACCTACCTCTCCTCATTCTCACAAGATTTTCTCTTTGGAGTTATTGACCTCAGGCAGAGTGGAGTGTGGGAGGGAGTTGGTGACCTCAAGCTAGGGAGAAAGGGAATATCTTCATAGTAAACAAGAGCCCCAGGGCCCTTCCCTTACTCAGCTGTCAGAATGCTGATAGACTCATATCCCGTCAAACACGAGCCCGCAGGATCCCCCTGTGGGGAAACTGTCCAACCCAAGAAAAAGACTAACAGATACAGACTGTTGAGGATTTCCCAACACAAAAGCCAGCACCTGCCCTATTACCTACCTGAAAGGGAAGCTCACACTGCAACTAATCCCTTCCATTCAGAGAGCATCTAGTCAACCTGTTAGAGTCTCACTCTTAACTATGAACAGTCAATGACCACTACACTTTGGGGGCAGGGGGTGAGGGCCCAAACATGAAAAACACCTACAAATAAATGAGAGGGTAGATAGAGACATTTTCAGTATGAAAGGTCTCAACACTTTTATCACCCTTGCACTTTTTATCAGAAACCCACTGGAGGATGTGCTCCTCCAAAATAAGCGATTAAGCCAAGATAGAAGAAAACATGGCATCTAGGAAACAAGGAATCCAACACAGGAGAAAGGTGAACGACATAAGATGTTGGTGGTAGCAGAAAAACAAGAAACTAATCGATTTGCATGCATTGGAGGGATTTGTAGTTTTCTTGAAGAACTTGGGATGAACTAGTGAAAATACATAGAAAAATAAGCAAAGGAAAAGACACTGTGATCATTGAATGCTAGCAGAAAGAAACAGTTGTTTAAGAACAGAAATATAATCATAGTACACTACATGGCTCAGCTGTGAATAATGTTTACACAGAGAATAATGTAAATAACAAAATACTATGATATAACTTTTTTAAGAAATGAGAGGATATGTATGTGGGGGAAGGGTGTAAGAAGTCTAGGTCTCCATCTGCCATCACAGAAAATTCATAACAACTAAAGCTAGAGAATGATAAAAGCTGTAGATAAATCTTATTTAGCAATAAGAGCTGCAGTCCAGAAGAAACCATGAAAAGGACGGGCAGGGATGGCCTCTGGAGAGTTTGGGGTGGGACAATAGGGTGGAAATTTCTCTTTTCCTTTTAAGAACTTTTTAGCCATCTAACTTGTAAATATGTATTGTTGAAATAAAAATTAAGTTTAAATTAAACTTTAAAAGTCAAATTAATTCTGTGGGTTTTGTTTCTTTGTATGTTTGTTTTTTAAGAAATGAGACAGAAAATAAAGGTCACCAGAAATGGGCACTGAACATTGACAGGAGAAAGGAAAGCAGGAAATGGCTAGACTTGGATTTGGGCCTTTGAGGGAGGCCCACCCAGCCCAGCCATGGGAAGGGAGGCCCCTCTTGGGATGATTGGAGTCACTTCCTAGGATCAGAGATGATTTAGTATATCAGCATATTTATTAGTCACAAGCAGCAGAAAACCCAAGTCCAAGTGGCTTAAACAATCACTATCTCACGTAACATCCCAAGAGAAGTTGGACTTCAAGCTACTGAGCAGGGGCTTCTGTGAGCCTTCTCCAGGTATTGGCTTGGTCTGATGGCTGAATACCCTCATGGGAACAAGCTGATTACAAGCAGCCTAAGGCTACATGCTTCCTTACTTATATCCAGGAGAAGAAACAGGGTATCTCCTGCTCTAAGCATTTAACCAAAGTCATTGGGCTTCCTTTTGACCAGAACTACACAGATTACACCCTGGCTCCTAAACTAGACCAAGGAAGGGATTGCTCTGATGGAGCAAGGATGGTCAGAGTCTACATCAGCAGGAGGGTTAAACCCACTGAAATCTCAGCTGGGAGAAGGGGTGAAATGGAACCTGCAGAGGCCCCATATCTTGCACTGCAAGTGAAGTGGAAAAGAACTGCCAGCCAGCCAGGCATCCGAGCCTAGCGTGGCTGGTACCTACGCAGCAGCCCCGGCAGCTCAGGAGTGTGAAGGAATGATGTGTTAGAGGAAGGATGAAAGCTAAAATATTAGTTTATATTGTAAACTCATAAGGATCTT
Source organism: Eumetopias jubatus (assembly GCF_037043125.1). Lineage (NCBI taxonomy): Eukaryota > Metazoa > Chordata > Mammalia > Carnivora > Otariidae > Eumetopias > Eumetopias jubatus. The sequence goes on along the minus strand of NW_028274809.1, from coordinate 136,125,951 downwards.
CAAAGGGTGATTAGAAATCTCGACAACTCTCCAAGGGTAGTTGGGAATAAAGATAAAGATAAAGTTGGGGTACCTGAGAACAACCCACATCCTTGGGGTGAATGGTAATGGAGGGTGTGAGTCGCTGTGTCTTTAAATCTGTGGTGCCTGGGCGTGTGTGTATGTGTGTGTGAGAGGGAGAGTGCACGCTTAATGACTTGCTTTTTCTTTTTCCAAGACTTTCCCTTTCTCCAGTCAGGGTGAAGCATCTCATCTGGTAAAGAATGTTGTCCTTGAGGAAGAAAATAAAATAGAATTATTTACCAAAGTGAAAGGCAAGAGTGTCCCGAAGTTTTAGATACAGTTTTTTGTTTGAGAGATTAGATAGCCCCTCAAGCAGTACATAAATTGTTCAACTGGGAGAAAGGATGTTTGTTGTGTCAGCTTTAGAGGAATTATGATACTGCAACCCTGCTTTTTCAGTGGGGACCTAAGAAGCAAATGGCATTAAGTTTTGTAACTATTTTGAATGACCGATTCTCTGTGTTGGATTTAATTAAGATGACTTACAATTTATTCTGCAGCAAAAATGATGTCAAACTGGCCAAAAACAAGTGGGGAGGGGAGATTGACAAGGGAGATGGCTTTCTGTAGAGATTTCATTTTTCTTCCTGGAAAAGGGCTTGAAAATACAGACCTCGTCAGGGGAGAATGGGGGTGAGGTGGGGACGGGGTAACCCTCTGGTGGTGATAGGAGATCCTTTCTCTGAGACATTTTTGTCCCCAAGTAGATAGGGGCAGCTACTCAAGGCTAATAAAAGCCACAAGGAGAATTTTAACAACAGAGAACTTGTTAAAAAGTTAGTGTGTATTTGAAAGCTTGCACTGATGTGAGAATCCACAGAGAGTTCAAAGATACACAGCCAGGAATGGAGGCTAATTTACATGGGGAGTTGGAAAGGTCTCAGAAGGTTTAGCTGCATGATATGCTGAGGAAGCTAAATTCTAAGCCCAGGGACCCCTGGCCCCTCCCCTGCTCCCATGTCCCCAAAGATCCTTGCATGCCAAGCGTGGGGCAGACATAGCAGGGCCTGTGGGACATGGAAGGAAGCTACTACGTCCTGGGCCAAAGGGGACTCCTCGATGTGTTGGCTCATGTAGAACATCGGGACCTTTGGATAACCCTCAAGTTAGGGAAAAACAAACTGTTGTATAACTCTCAAATTGGAGAGCCCGTATAACAGCCAAGGTGGAATTTTCTATTAGCCTTGTGGGATAGATGCTTCAAGTCTGATGTAAATTAATTTTCTTCAAACGAAACATGAGGCTTTCTTTATTCACAAGATCTTTCATACAAACAAAAATGTTTGAATTAAGAAAGAATAAAACTGTTGCCTCAGTTCTTACTCCTTAGCCTAAGAATTAGAATTTTTTAAAAGATTTTATTTTTAAGTAATCTTTATACCCAACATGGGGCTCAAACTCACAACCCCCGAGATCAAGAGTCACATGCTCCGCCAACTGAGCCAGCCAGGCACCCCAGAAATAGAATCTTATTAATACCACCACACTTATTTATGTACCCCTGATCCTGGAGGTAACCATTATTCTGAATTTTGTGTTAATAATTCCTTTACCATATAAATGTATCTCCAAGCAACACTTAAACAGCATAGGTTTGAACCACGTGGGTCCACTTATATGTGGAGTTTTTTCTATAAGGACAGTACAGTACTGGAAATGTATTTTTCTTTTCCTTATGATTTTCTTAATAAGATTTTCTTTTCTCTCACTTACTTTATTGTGAGAATTCAGTATGTAATACATATAATATACAAAATATGTATTACACACCATTTATATTTTATCAGTAAGACTTCTGGTCAAGAGTAGGCTATTAGTTAAGTTTTGAGGGAGTCAAAAGTTATACATGGATTTTCAGCTGTGTGAGAGGTCAGCGCCCCCAGTACTCACATTGTTCATGGGTCAACTGAATTTAGTTTTGCATGTTTTTGCACTTTCTAGATATGGAATCATGTGGTAACTTTTTTTTTCCATTCAGCTTTATCTTTTTGAAGTTCAATCATGATAGTGCTGCTGGTACGAGCATAACATTTTAATTATCCATACTTCTGTTAATGGAGACAGATTATTGTCAGATTTTGTCTATTAGAAACAATGCTTCGAAGAATATTCTCATACATGTCTATCGGTGCACACATGTAAAAACGTGTCTAGATTATATACTTAGGAATGTATTCATAATCAACAATTCTATGTAATACCCAACTTTTTTCCAAACTGGCTTTACCGATTCAAACCCCTGTCAGTACTGTATGAGAACTTCCACATATCTCTCTTTGGAAGCATTTGAGATGGTTAGACTTTTAACCTGTTAAAACCTGGTGAGTTTCAAATGACTTTCACTGTGGTGTTCATGTTTCACTGTGATTTTCATATACTATTTACACTTAAGGGAGTTAACAACCAATAAACCCTCACAAAAGGAAATTTAAAGATTGTACTTTTGGCAAAAGAAAAACGGTAACAGATGGGCATTCTGAAATGCAAGAAGGAATAGTGAACAAAGATACAGATAAATAATGGATAAATCAAGAGTTCTAGGTTGACAGCTAGATTGACTGTCTTCTGCTTTTTGTTGTTGCTAATGAGAAGTCAGCTGTCCAATTCCTTTAATAATAATAGCTACCATTTTTAAATGCTAGATACTCTTCTAGGAAATATGTGTGCATTTTTCATGTAGCACAAAAAAATTGAAAATGGTATTAATCATATTTTGTAGATGAAAAAACTAAGCCATAGAGAGGTAACTTGCCAAAATGTACTTGCAAAGGATAGAATGGGCACTGAAACTCAGTCAGCGCATTCCAGAGCTCATGCCCTTAGCCACAGCACTTGCCACTTAGACCTTATTTGCTTATGTACTGCACTAAACTATAGTGTGATATTGCTTCATAAGTGAGTTGACTTTCTTTCTGGTTGGTCTTGAGATCTTCTATCTCTTGTATTCTGAATTATTTTGATGCATATCATTTTTGCTGCCTCTCATCCATGGTGATTTGGTGTGTTTTGTGATCTTTGATTCCAGGCCCCTCTTCTTCAGAGCTTGATGAGTGGGAATTTTTTGAGGCTTATGTGGCTTTCCTCCAGAGAGGTTTTATGTTTATTTCTGCCAGGTTCCTGGATACATTCCAATCCTGGGACCACATTAAATTAAATTCACTACTTGACTTTTTTTATACCACATAACACCAAGACATAAGTCAGAAACTGATGGGTGTTATAAGCAAGGAACAGACAGAGGAACCACCAACAGAACACAAAGAAGAAAGAATTCTAGTTCAAGTGATGGTTTTATGGAAAATGAGCTGTTTATCTTAACCCTTAAAGAAAAGGCACAGTTTAACAGACAGACATTGAGGAAGGGAAAAGGGAAGGGCATTTCAGTTGAGGGACATGGATAAAGACCCAACCTAACAAAATCTAGTGCTTTTTGAAAATTGTAAGCACTCTGATGTGAACTGAGGCGCATATAGCTTCCTGAGGTGGGGGGCGGTGGTAGTGCATAAAGCCTGTAAAAGCAGGTTGGGTGGGATCATGGATGATTGTGAACATGATTTGAGAGGCACTGGCAAGTGATGGAAGACTTCTGAGGAAGACTATATAATGACTAGAGTCATCTGCGTGTGAGAAACATTACTCTATAAGGAACATGTAGACTAGATCTTCAATATAAATATAGAACAATGCCCTACAGCCAAGCGGAATTTATTCTTGATTATCTTCAATTGTATATGATTCATTCTGTCTTTTCTGCTGGAGGAGATAAGTACAAATTAATTTTATTAAGTTTGCCTGCAAGGAAATGGCATAAGTCTTTTTTTTTTTTTTTTAAGATTTTTCTTATTTGAGAGAGTGTACAAGCAGGGAAAGGGGCAGAGGGAGAGGGAGAAGCAGACTCCTCCCACCCACCCCAACAGGGAGCCCAACACAGAGCTCAATCCCAGAATGCCAGAATCATGACCCAAGTGGAAGGCAGACACTTAACTGACTGAGCCACTCAGGCGCCCCATGAAATGGCATAAGTCTTTGAGCACGCTTTGAAAATCGATGACTCTCTTCACTAGTCCTCAGATTGTCTAACGTTGGCCACATTTGAACTTGTGCTTGTTAGTTTGGGCTGAATCAACTCTTCAGCTTTTAAAACAAACAAACAAACAAACAAACAAACAGACAAACAAACCCACACCTGGAAATTCTTATTGAACATATTTGTAGTCATGCTTGATTATCTGTGGTTTTTAAAAGCTTCGCTAGGGCTCCTGATGGTGTGTATCTTCAGATACTCTTTTCAGAATGTTGCAGACCTCCAAGTGTCCTCTTTGGAAAAAATCAAATCATTTCTTAGAAACAGTTCTCCATTTCAGATTTGAATATATGCCAAAATATCTCCTGAGTATCTGAGTTCTATTTCAAAGGAAAATGCAAATCTGAAAAAGAAGCATGTTTATAAAGGATAGAGTGTTTTAACCCTGAGTTAAATGAGCTGAGACCCAGCCTCAGCTCGGACACTTTCCAGCTCTGTGACCCTGGGCAAAGAACTTAGCTATCTTTGCCTTAGTTTTCTCATCTGTAACATGGGAGTGACACACTTGCCCCATCTTGCAAAGTAGTGGTGAGGACAAAATAAAATATGAAAACACATGGCAATCCTCTTGGAATCTATAAAACCCTACAGAAACGCAAGGTATCATGTGCTACTAGATGTTTTGTGTAAACTGAGCTTTTATTAATTATTTACTTTTAATTAATTATGAGTTGGTCCCTAATTTGTTCTTCATAGTTGAATTTTGTTATTTTGAGTGTTCTGAAAACACATACTCATGTTCCTGCTTAAAAGAATGCAGTGATTATGCTAAGCATAATGCAGCGCTGGACAGTAGGGAGCCCAGAAGACAGTGCTGGCCCTTATGATGACGGGGACGCAAGCATTCTGGAACTGCTCCAGGTGGCCCCCCAGAGGCTGTCAGAAAAAATGACTTTAATCCTCTGTGTAAGAAGTGATGTCATGGAAGCCAACTTCATCGTGACTCAAAGCAATGTTGGCTCTCCTTCACCTCTCAAATGCAGACATCTATAAATAGCTTCTTACATAAATATATTTCGTTACTTCTGGAAATATGGGAACAAAGCCAGAATCTCAAAAGATAAAGGTTAGACGATCAGAGATTTGTGCTAGAAATCAAGAATAAACCAAAACGTGGTTGAACTCGGTCCTGACTACCTGTTCTTTAGGGATGGTTGAAATTCACAAGCTTAAACTAAAGGTTAGGGGTTTTACCTTGTGGTTCGTTTCATTTTGCCACAAGGCCCCAAGAAAGAGAAAGCCACAGAATGGTGAGGACTAGGCTATGGGTCACAAACAAGACTCAAGGCTAAGGTTTAGTGCAACAGGGAGGCCGTGGTCTCACAGTCTGGGAGTCCTATGTCTGAATCTGGCTCTGGAGTTCTCAAGCAATCTCTCTAAATTTCGATTTTCTAGTTGGTAAGCCTGAAAACATTAAGCTCTATCTCATAGTGCTGTGAAGATTACCGAAGACAACATGTATAAAAGCACCTAGCAAAGTACTATGTATAGGGTAGGCCTCACGAAGATGCTCTCCCCTAAACACCACCATCTGCCATCTATAAGCCAACTTGGACAAGTCACATTGCAGGCATTTTAAGTTTAGTCTGTCCTTACTTCCCAGAAGGGAAGCCTTTGGGTTATTTGAATAACACTGCAGAGAAAATGGCTTCATTTTAATAATTCTGTGCATTTACCTCGCACATTTGCTCCTGTAAACTGTGTGAAGTCAGGTACTTGTGTGGTCCAGTTACAGCATGTGGAGGCACATTCAAGGAAACACCAGAAAGAGTAATTAAGCAATTAGAATCTTTATTACATCCCTTCAAGAAAATGCCCAAGAGGATTTGTTTTCTTTGCATACAGCAAGTCTCTCCCCCTCCTTCTTTCTGTCATTACCTCTCAAAAATTTGGCAGCTCCTCTAGAGTCTCTCTATACACCCCCTACCCTGCACTGTTAACAGCCCCCCACTTCTTCCCATTGTTTTGTTACCTTGGTGTGGTACATAATGTTGTAATCTTACATATACATTTATTAAATGATTAGCATTTCCTTGAACATTAAATAATCAACAGCCTCCCAAATATTCTCAGACTATGTACATAACTAATAAATAAAAATATATAAATTTAATAAGGTAATTTTCTCTAAATATTTAAACACTGCAAACCTAATCCAATACTTTTAAATGTTTAATTAAATTCACAAATATATTAGAGCCTTGTAAATATTTTACCACCATAAGAGACAATACTTAGAAGGCAATAATGATTACAAAAATCAGTGCATTTACATTAAACAAATAACAAGATTATTAACGTTATAGGAAAACACCCTCCTCATCTAAAAATGTGACACACCCAAAATGCTTTCACAACTGTTTTATACACATACATTATTATTGAGAAAATTTCCTGTAACAGATCACACATGCGTACACTCATATTCTTGCCAGTACAACACTTACGCATAAATAATGTCAGCAACCATTTAATCAGTTGAATTTTATACTTAAGACTTCCCCACAGCACTGGTAGGATCATTTCCATTTTACAGATGGAGATACGGAGCCACAAACAAGTTAAGGCATCTTGGACTCTGAACTATGCCTTCCTTAGCCCTTCTGCAAGCAAAACCGCCTTTCCCAGGAGTCGGAGGGAATGCTCCTCTCCAATCTGACAGTGAGGTGGCCCACCATCGGATTGGAGAAGTAGGCCATGGCCAGGCCTGCTCAAGGCCCAGTGATGTGACAGAAAACAGAAGTAACTCATTGGAGTATACGTTAGTCAGCTCAGATTGCCATAACAAAATACCACAGACTGTGTAGCCTCAAACACAGACATTTATTTTCTCACAGTTTTGGAGGCTGCAAGTCCAAGATCAAGGTGATCAAGGTGTCCTCGGGGTTGGTACTGATGAGGTCTCTCTTCCAGACTTGTAGAGAACTACCAACTCCCTGTGTCCTCACATGGCCTTTTCTCTGTATGTACAAACAGAAAGACAGAGAGACACAGAGAGAGAGACAGACACAGGGCGAGAACTCTCTCTGGTGCCTCTTCTTACGAGGATACCAGTCCTATCAGATTAGGGCCCTACCCTTATAACCTTAATTACCTCTCTAAAGGCCCCTTCTCCAAATATAGTCACATTTGGGTTTAGGGCCTCGGCATAAATTTGGGGGGTGACACAGTTCAGTCCATAGGATAATGCAGCAATATATCTGAGGCAACAGGACCTTCCTCAGCCCAATGGTTCCAGGCTCTCCTCGTGGCAGATTCCTCTCTTCTCGTGGGCTCTGTGAACTCAGAACCCGGGGAACCCCTATGGGAAGAATAAGGGAGGTGTTAGGAAGCTTGGTGCTTTGTATTCTTGATCTTGTCCATGACCTTCCCTCTGACTGTTGGTTGGCTTGCAAGTGAACTGTAGGGAAGCAAACGTCAAGACAGTCCAAACTGTCACTTTTTCTGACCTTCAAAACCAGACTATCTCTTAGGAAAACTCCTTCAAGAAACAGTGTGGTGCAACGTAAAAAGCGCTATATCTGGAATCAGAAGTCCTGGGTTCAGATCCCAACAGCTTATCATGGCCTATAAGCTCCCTCATGATTAGAGCTCTGGCTCTCCCCACCTCACCCCTTACCTCCACCACCCGCCTTACTCCCTCCAGCAATGCTGGCTTCCTGCTTCTACTCAAAACCCACAAGCACACGCCCACCTCAGGGCTTTTGCAACAGCTGCTTCCTCTGCTGGAAATCTCTCTCTCAGGTATTCGCTTGGACCATTCTCTTACTTCATTTATTACTTTACTTAAATGCTGCCCCTCCCAGAAAGCTCTTCTCTGACCGTACTATCTAAAATGGTGCCCACTCCTCCCTTCCATCAGGTCCATCCCCGATACTGCTTGATTCCTCTTTACAATATTTATCACCACCTGATATTATCATACACATTTATTTGCTTGTGGCTTGTCTTTCCCAATATATTGCAATCTCCACCAGGGCAGGCTCATTAGTCCGTGCCAAGAACAACCCCGGAAGCAAAGAAGCCACTCCATACATATTTTGAATGAATGATTATGAATGAATGAGGCACCTAACCTTAGTTTCTGCTTCCCGAACTTGACCCTTCCTTACTCAGGCCTAGCGCTTGGGGGGGCCTCTGGCCTGTCCTTGGCCTCACGGGTGCAAGCATCTCAGTGGACCCCAAAGGGCAGTCACCCTGCAGTGCACACAGCCATGCCAACTGCGGCCGCTTTCAGCAGAGAGTGGGGTGCCAGGCTGCCGTGGGCACATGAGAGGTTCCAGAAAGGACAGCTACCCCGAAACGGTACAGAGGGTCAGGGTGAGGAAAAGCAGAGAGGCTCAGGGACAGCTAACATCTTAAAGGCTGGGAACCAAATAGCACATTGCATGCAGAGGGACCTTTGCAAGAAGAAAGGCTGGGAGGGGTTTGCTAACTTTGTGTCCAAGATGAAAGTGTTTCTGGGCTAACGGCAGAAGACAGATGAAGCAAAGGAGCCTGAACGAGCCCCACTGTCAGGGCAGAAAGGAGAGAGTGACCATCCTTGCGATAAGGCCGGCTCACTGCCCTCTCCCTGGGGACGAGAGTGGTTCCTGGCACATCACGGGTACCCGGTGAATTTGTAGTTTGCTTGAAAATGCGTCCAGAGGGCACATCGTAGGGGTGTGTGTGGTAAGACCTAGAGAAGGTGGCGCATGGGAAAGACAGAGAACATGGACAGCATCAAATGAAGAAGCCACTTAGAAGAGGCATCAGTGATGAGATGGAAAGCCAGGCGGCCACAGGGTCACTCCCTGGTCCCATTGGTAACTGGATATGGGAACCTGGGCAAGCTGCTTACTTCTTCTGTGCCTTATTTTTCTCACCTGGAAAGTGAGTCAAAATGCTACTGACTTTGTAGATTGTCTCTGAATCATATGTGTGAGAGTCCAGCACAGCCCCAGCACAGGAAGGTGTGCAATGCATGAAGGAGAGGGGAGGGAAGAAGGATCTAAATGGAGAGGTGGGACTGGCCAGAGAGAGAGTGGTGTGTCAGTACAGAGGATGCAGATAGGGCAGACTGAGGAAACTCCGGAGAAATGAGGGTCGCAAAGAGGGCTGAGCCTCCAAAGGCTCAAAAAGAGGGGGCTTTGTAAGGGGATGGCCCGGAAGGAGCAGCCGAGGAGGAGGAGAGTGGAGGGGGAGGAAGAAGGAATCTGGCAGACACCCACGGACACAGCAGCCCGCCCCACTGCTGCAGAGCTGGCTGGTGTCACCCCCCTGCCAAAGGCGCCTGGGGAAGCCCTGCGCCCACCTGGGCAGACGCGGGGCAATCAAGGCGCATGGAAGTCTCACAGGTCTCTGCAGGAGATTGACAAGTCTTCATCAGGCTTGGATGCCTGCTGGGGAGGAGATGGAAACACAGTTAATGCGTCTCATCATCAAAAGCAGGAAGGAAACGAAACATTTTGGAAGTCAGTGCAAGACAGACTTTATGTAAATTTGAAATCAAGTGTTTGGTTAAACAGTTGCTCTCGGAGGGACTTCTTGATTTTGTGTGTTCAAGATAGACATCATCTTGGCATACATGAGAAGGCCCGTGAGCTCAGGCTTGTCCAACTGTGCAAAGTCTGACTCATCTCATAGATTAGTCCACCTCTCATCAGGTTCTTTGCATGGTGAGTAATAATCCTCACAACCCTCTTGTCAGACACTTTCTCCAAGGACCATGTTACCTCTTAGAGCATCCCATGTTACAGGCTGGAGTTGCTACCCAGAAATTTGGAATGGACTCTCTCAGGGAACAATGTAATCACTATCACTTACTGAGTTCTAGATGGAAACTATTTTCATAGAACACTAAGAAGTTATTTGCATTTTTCACTCTCATTCTTTCCTGGCTGCACGGAAGAGTTTTCTAGAAGCTACATTATGTGTGATATTACAACAGTCTGGATGAAGACATATAAGTGAATGCCAGATATTAAAGAGATTGGCAAAAATGGAAAATGCTGTCATTCTTCTAGTTTTTTTATTTTGAAATATAGTTTTTTTCATAAAAACATGTTTTTAAAGTTAGCATGTGATGGGCTTATTATTTTCTAATGAAATGAATATTTTAATTAGAAATTTAATTGAAAAGTAAATTTTAGTTTTTAATGTGGTAAATATTGATTGACAGAATCTGCATAAACAAAGCTTTTTAAGTCTTCAATATGTAAGAGTTAAAGGGACTGTAAGACCAAAATAATTGCAAAGGGCAGAAGATCAGACTTACCTTTTCTGTACATTATCTTTAGTCTTCAGAACAGACCCCTAAGATAAAGCCTTTGATTTCCAGCATACAGAAAACAAAAAGGAGCCTCAGAAAACACAAAACCCACTTTTCTAATCAGAGACAGATCTGGGACTGCACATGCTCACTTTTCCGCCCTGCCTCCTGATATCTGCTGTAGCGAAAGGACATTTTGAGTCAGTGAAAGAAAACCACAATTAGTGATTTGCAAGAGGCAAACTACACTCTCCACTGCTTTCTGAAAAATATTCTCTGCATTACTTTGTCTCAAGGGAGGGAAACCAATTTAGTTCAAAACGGCATTTCTCCATCCCTGGCTTCACTCAGAGCACTGCTCTGGGCATTGCTGGGAGAGCGGGGCCGGGCTTCTGAAAGACCTGGGCCACCACATCAGCACAGTGCCCTCTGGTGGCCCCTCGCAGCTCCAGCACTGCTGGGTCTGGCCCTGTGGCTTAGCCCTGGCTCCCCTTTATGGGGAGAGCCCCAGGGACGGCTGGCATCTTACCAGATTGGGAATGCCTCCAGTGGCAACCAGTCTTCGATGGGACAACACGGGGCTGCCTTCAACAGTGAGTCCTCTCTTGGATCCTCTCCTGGTTTGCAGGGCCATCTTGCTGCATCATTCCCCACATCCGAAACTCAAAATACACACAGAACTGCTCTTCTCTACTCTTGTCGCTTGGCGAGGAAGCACACAAATCTGGATTTGAATCCAGGCCCTTCAGCCTGTAGCTCAGCAAATTACTTAGCCTTTCTGGGCCCCACTCATCTCATTTTCCAAAATGGAAGTGTTAATGTTCACGTTGTGGGGTTCTTTCGAGCCTGGCGTGGGACAATCAGAAGTACTTTGCACAGGGCTGAATGAACAGTGCTGGTTTCTGGCTCCCCCCTCCTGCTCTGGGCCACAAAAGGAGGCGTCACACTGCAAAAGGACTCACTGTCACTGAGGGGGGACATGAGCTGCGTGAAGCTTCACCACCACCTGCTCACACGCTGGTCCTCACTCGGGTTTAGCTCCCACCATGCGCAGGCATTAGTGCCGCTCCCCGGACAGAAAGTCAAATTGTTAGGTCTCCTCTCTCAAGGAGCTAATAGTTTAGTGCAAATAAACCCTTCCAGGAACATTGCTCAGATCATTCTTTCCCGGGTATTAAAGAGGGCACTTACCGCACGGAGCACTAGGTGTTATACGAAAACAATGGATTGTGGATCACCACATCAAAAACTAATGATGTATTGTATGGTGACTAACATAACATAGTAAAATTAAAAAAAAAAAAGACTATTTTTTATTTTTTTATTTTTATTTTTATTATTTTTTAAAGATTTTATTTATTTATTTGACAGAGAGAGATACAGCGAGAGAGGGAACACAAGCAGGGGAAGTGGGAGAGGGAGAAGCTGGCTTCCTGCAGAGCAGGGAGCCCGATGTGGGGCTCGATCCCAGGACCCTGGGATCATGACCTGAGCCGAAGGCAGACGCTTAACAACTGAGCCACCCAGGCGCCCTATTTTTTATTTTTTTAAAGCAGCTTTAGGTTCACAGCAAAATTGAGCAGAAAGTACAGAGATTTCCCACTTATTCCCTTCACTCAGATACCTACGGTTTCCCCCACTACCAACATCCTGCACCAGCGTGGTACATTTGTTACCGCTCATGAAGCCGCTTGGGCATGTCACAATCACCCAAAGCCCATACTTTACCTTAGGGTTCGCTCTTACTGTTGTACTTTCTATGGGTTTGGGCAAAAGTGTGTACACCAGATGTGTGTGGACTAAACTGGAAGCAGGGGTCAGAGTGAGAGAGATTTGAAGCTGTTACATTGCTGGCCTTGAAGAAGGAGGAGGGGGCCATGAGCCAGAAATGTAGATGGCTTTTGGAAGTTGGAAAAGGCAAGGAAATGATTCTCCCCTAGACTGTGCAAATGGAACATAGGCTTGCCATGATTTTAGCGCAGTGAGACTTGTATCAGGACTTCTGATCTACAGAAGCAAAGGGAGTAAAAATCTGTGTTGTTAATAGGTTTATGGTAATCTGTTACAGCCCCAGCAGGAATTGAGTACTCAGAGAAGTATATACCTCTAGGGATTAGAACACCCCAGTTGGCTGGAATGTGAGAACAAACCCAGTGTTGAGAAGCAGGAGTCTCACGGATGCGGCCTTCAGGGCAGCACTTTATTATCATTAACACCATTACCATTAACACATGATAAACTTGGTTTTGTTTTTTGTTTGTTTGTTTGTTTTTGCATTTCAGCCATCCTTGAAATAAGGCATCTGTAGCACTAAAATGATTCCTTTCCTTATGTAAGGGGTTATTTATCACATTATCCTATTTGAAGTGATTATTGTCATTCATCAAACTGAATTTAATTAATTTTCATATTTCAAGGGCCTGATAGCTGTTAACTATATCCACTTGGCCAGTGGCTCCATAAAACAGTCTGGGTTTTTCCTTCTTGCATTTATTTGCATTCTAAAAGGCTATATTGACTTTTCTAGAGTAAAACTGCTCTGTATGCCAGGCCATATTGGCAAATTCTCTGGTGGGAAGAGAATCCTCTAGTAAGACACAGATCAAGAATGTGGGGCAAACAGATGAACAGTAAGAATGCTGCGTTAGCTGATGGAAGAGAGTGGAAGAGCGAAGGCATTTGGTGAGCAGTGTCTTTCCCTTCAGGCTCTGCGAGGTTCCCGCAGGTGGAGCTGGGCTGCCAGCGGAAACCGTAACCCAGCATCTGCCAACAACCTCAAAGGTGCTTTCCTGACCTTTATGTGTCTGGGGAAACTTGCAAATGACTCTTTCATATTTGTTGTCCAGTCACCTCAGAGGAAGCTCATGTCTGTGAATGCCTTCATACCAACCGTGGTCGTTTGAAATCTCCCGTTCAGGGGCATGCTGCTTTCGGGCCTAGCTGTGACCTTGGGCTCCATCTGGGTGTCTGGTGACCCAGCTTGCAGCGTCATGGTTTATTTTTGTGAATCAGCATAGACAGCAGGACTTATTCCCAGATTGGCCTGGGGGTAGTGCTGGAAAGTGCTTCAAAGCAAAGGAACAAGTCTATTGCTGGATTTGCGTGATGCATAATTAGACTGATATCATCATATAATGTATTATGTCACTGACCTAGAAAACTTAAGTGTCTATTTACATATATACACACTACTAGACATACAGAGAATTTGAGGCAAAATTTCTTTACAGCTTGGCAAGATTCTGCCATTAATATTCTAGAACCTGTGAGTAGTACTGTGATCAATAGCTTTGTAACTAAACTGCTACAACCTCTGGACTCACCCTGCACTTCCAAATATCCACCACAGCTGCATATTGATGCAGGCTTTCCCATGTGACAAGGCACTTTCACATGCATTATCTCACTTGATCCTCACATAACACTCTGGTTGTAAAGTGAGGAACCTAAGGCTAAGTGGGTAAGTGATGGGCCTGAGATTACAGACCTACCAAATGGTGGAGCTGAAGTCAGCAAATAAGATTTACTATTTCTTCGGTATGGTTACACCTTTTGGGAACTCAAAAATATCAAGAAGTTGTGATGGTCATAAAAAGAATGATTATCACTGACTCAGCATATTACTGTCCCCCAGGGTTTGCATCAGGTACTTCTGTGCACTTCTCAAGTGATCTTCCTGCTCGCTTTATAGATGAGGCATCTCAGGCTCAGATAGGTGAACCAACAAGCCTGAGGCCACACAGCTCACATCTGTAGAGCCAAGTCTGAACTCTGTTCTGACTCCAAAGCCCACGCTCTTCTCTTTTCACTGTGTAACCCATTTACATGTTCTTGCAAATTTAAATCCATGTTGCTACCTTCTGTAACAGTATTTGCCTTTTGCAACATGTCTAGTTATGGAATAAAAGGACTTGTTCCTTATTAGAAAAAAAAAATCCAAGCCTTAGGAAATAGGTGGGCTGGAGAGTCTAAGGGTCAGCAGACAGCTCCCTTAGTGTCTGAATCACGCCAGATAGCTGGCCAGCCTGAGGCTGCTGGTGGCACAACTTCAATTCCGGGAGGATGAACCGGGTCTTCTGGAAAGTGTTGCATCTTCCCCACAGCAGAGAAACGATGAGTTCTAGAGGCAGGACACCTGAGTGCGAATGGCCCTGCTCTTTAGGAGCTGTGCGGCCTTGATGATTTCCTTACCCTCTCATGGACTCTGCAGAAAACAGGGATTAAACTAGATAATGTTGGGGGGATACAGGAGGGGGGGGTTGCAAGGCAAAAAGGGAAACTATTCTTATGACTCCCTTCTGGTGAGTCAAGGCTCCTTTTGTCGTCTCTGAGCGAGCACTCGGAGCCACTTTCTCATGCTGCCTTCCGGAGGGCTTGTGCTCTGCTGGGACGTGTCCTTTCCTGCGAGCGTTTCCGAACCTCTTCACCAAGAAGCTACCTTACATGAAATAGCTGTTGTTTGTGTTAAGAAACAACTTGGCTAATCTCAGAAACAGCTCCTGTTCTACAGGCCCCAAGGGCATGGAGAAGGAAGGCTGCGTGTAGATTTTCAGGACCGGAGGGACAGAAGGCCACACAGTGGGAGCTTCTGAGGTGGGCGGAGTCCGGCTCTGTAGATTCCCGGCTGGAATATCAGCCCAGCTGGCCTTGCCTCTTTAAGCCTCAGGGTCCTTATTTGCCTAATGAACTTAATAGTTGGCCACCTTTCAGGACACCTGTAGGAACTGCAGATAATGTGAATGAACTGCCTAACAAAAAGTCCAGAATATAATAGGTAGTTAGTAAGAGTTGTCTGGGGGCACCTGGGTGGCTCAGGCGGTTAAACATGCGACTCTTGATTTGGGCTCAGGTCATGATCTCAGGGTCGTGAGAGGGAGCTCTACATGGCACAGGGGAGGGCTTCATGCCCTGTGGGGAGTCTGCTTACGATTCTGTTTCCCTCACCATCTGCCCTCCCCACCCCTGCGCTCTCTCTTCCTCACGCCCATGTTTAGAGATAGGCATCTATAATAGACACAAGGGCAAAAGTGCAGCAGATGAAGAAAGGCTGTGTGAGAGGCTCCTTACTGGGCTCCGCCCACTCTGGAAGAGTTGCCTGGGTCCACCCTGTTCAGATATTCCACCCACATTGGAGAATTTATGAAGATGACTAAGGGATTTGCCAAAGATGGCCAAACCTACCTGTATTAATGAGAACAACATTCAGACACTGCTGTGTGGTGACGCCTACCGGATTCTGGCATCAAACTCCTCTTTAACCTCAGGACTGGGGGACTGCCCTAGTGTGTCATGAGGCCAACCAGAGGCCCTCACCGTAATGTTTTTTTGCCACATCCTAGGGACCCTCTTGTGTCTGATGTTGGATTTTCCCTCATTGCCTCTACTGAAGTGTCTACATCCTGCTTCAGAGCTGGTAATGCTGACTTCTTAGCCTTTGGTTATTCAATTGCCAAAAGTACAATTTTTAAGTCCTCCATCTTCATCGAACTGATTTCTGTAAAATGCTTTGCTTCCCTTGCCAATGCAGTGTGGACGCCGGTCGCCGCTTCTCAGGCTGGACAGAGGTAGACCTCATTTGGCTGAACTGTGGTGCTTCTTGAGAAGCAGTGTTTCAATGATTTCTGGGAAGTAGCTTCGTCAGCATGAGTATTCATCACTTCATATCCAGTTTTCTGTGGTTTCATTAGAGTCTATATGACTTTGGCCTCAAGTTTAAGGAAAAATGAAACAGATGTAGCCATGTGCCCTGAGGACAGAAATAATGTCTATCATTCAGGCACATAAGTGAGCAGGAGCTATGTCCGGAGCTCTGGTTACACGCAAGGGGCTGTGCTAGGCAAGTTGGTGACTATATATCTGTACAGTGTGGTTCCTGACCTCAGGAACTGGTGATAGGATGTGGATGCAGATGTGACATGCTGAAGTAGAGAAGGCAAACCTGATCAATGTTTGCGGTGTGCGAAGTGAGAGATAAATCAACACACTGGCAGGTTCGGGGATGTTATCTGGAAACTAAGAATTAAGTGGAGGGCTATTCAAGGATCTACAGGAATCGAGGAAACGAACATCAACGTGGGAAGCATTCTGGGTGGAAGAAACAGCTCAAGTGAAGGCACCAAAGTGAGAACTTGCCCAATGTGTTTACGGCATGGAGAGTGTGCCTGCATATTTGCTTAATTTCTTTTAGAATAGTGGGAATCAAGTTGGTAAAGATAAATTGGGGTCAGTGAAAGGGAGGTTGAGTTCTACACTGGGGAGTTTGGGGTTATTCCTTTAGGTAGTGAAGTCACTGCAAGTTTTCAAGCAGACAAATGGCATACTGAAAGTGGTGTTTTAGGAAAGTAATGTTGGTGGTGGGGTGTGGAGGGGTGTCATCAAGGAGCACAAGAGCAGACTGAGGGTGGGAGAGTAATTTGAGGTCTACTGCCAGGAGCTGATATAAAACCGTAAGAATCTAAACTAAGATACTCATGGAGGGAAAGAGGAATAAGGGGCAAGTGAAATACAAGTTGGAGGGCAAAAACACATGGACTTAGATGACACGAAAAGCAATGGCACCATGGTGTGAAGGCTGACAATTGGAGCTTGTCTACCGGTGATGTATCGTCTGCTTAACCAAGTTAAATTTGAGGTCTGGTGTCACAACCAGCACGTAAAGGTGAAAATGGCCATCAAGGTACTGGAGATAAGAGACAGGGGTTGAGAATGGATTCTGGGCTGCGAACAAGATTTGGATGGCATTTGCAAGGAGTGGATGGTGAAGTTATGTTGACTTTTCTCCAGATTGGGTGTGCCTGTGTGAGATTTAAGACAGGAGAAGGCTGAGGAGATGCTGAAAGTCTTCAGAGAGATCAGTGCAATGGAAGGAGCAGGGAGGAAAAGCCGGGAAGATGGGATGAAGAGAATAGGCCAGGGTGTTAACCTTGAAAAGGAGGGCTCCACAGCAAGGCACGCTGGTCCCTTGGCAGCAGGATGGGGTATGAGTGGGGAGAGAGAGGGAAGTAAGTCAGGAAAAGAAAGGCTGTCTACAGAACTATTTTGGCTGTGAGCCTGGCTGAATAGACAATATTCAGTTCTCACTAGTATCCTATGCACTTGTGTATGTGTGTGTGCATATATATAGTTCTATACAATTTAATCACACGTGTAGATTTGTGTAATCACCATCACAATCAAGATACACCATGGTTCCATCACCACAAAGATCCCTCATGCTACCCCTCTATAGCCATACCCATTTCCTGCCTCTCCTCCCACTGCCTGATACCTAGCAACCAGTAATCTGTTCTATAATTTTGTCATTTCAAGAATGTTATATAAATGGAACCACATGGTATGTAACCTCTTGAGACTGACTATTTTTTTGTTCAGCATAACTTCCTTGAGATTCAAGCTGTTGCATGTACCCGTAGTTAATTCCTTTTTATTGCTGAGTAGTAGTCCCTGGTATGAATGAACCACCATTCGCCCACCAAAGGATATATGGGTTGTTTCCAATGTGGGGCTATTACAAATAAAGTTTTTATGAACATTTGTGTACACACTTTTGTGTGAACATAATTTTTCATTTCTCTGGTATAAATGTCCAGGTTTGTGATTGCTGGGTTATTAGGTAAGTATATGTTTAGTTTTATAAGAAACTGTCAAACTATTTTCCATAGTGACTGTATCATTTGCATTCCTACCAGCAATGTTCAAATAATACAGGTGCTAGGCTCCTTGCCAACATTTGATATCACTATTTTTTCTTTTTAGCTGTTCTAATAGGTGTGTAGTGATATTTAATTTCATTTCCCTAATGGTTAATTATAGTGAACAGGTTTTCATGTTCTTATTTGCCATCTGTATATCTTCTTTGGTGAAATGTCTATTCATGTCTTTTGCTCACTTTCTAATTGGATTTTTTGTATTTTTTTTTTAATTCTTCAGTTTTGAGATTATTTATTCCAGATGTAAATCTTTTGTCAGATATGTGATTTGCAAATATTTCCTTCCAGACTGGATCTTCGGTTTTCATCATTTTAATAGTCTTTTGCAGAGTAAAAGTTTTTCATTTTGATGACGTCCAATTTATTGATTTTTTTCTTTTATGAATTGTGCTTTTTGGTATCACATCTAAGAACTTCACACTTAGCCTTAGGTCCCGAAGATTTTCTCCTATGTTTTCTTCTAAATGTTCTATAGTTTGATGTTTTATATTTAAATCTATGATCTATTTTGAGCTAATTTTCATCTAAAGTACGAGGTTTGGGTCAAGGCTCTTTCCTTCCTTCCTTCCTTCCTTCCTACCTTCCTTCTTTCCTTTCTGTCTTTCTGTCTTTTTTTGCTTATAGATGTCTGATTGTTCCAGTACCATTTGTTGAAAAGACTATCCTTCCTCCATTGAATTGCTTTTGCAGCTTTGTAAAAAAATCAGATGAGCGTATGTGTAGGTCTCTGTCTTGATTCTCTGTTCTGTTCCATTGATCTGTTTCTGCCTTTTTACCAACACCACACAGTCTCAATTACTATAGTAAGTCTTAGAATTGAGTAGAGTGACTCCCACTTTATTCTTTTGCAAAATTGTTCTAGCTATTCTAATTCTTTTGTCTTTCCATATAAATTTTAGAATAAACTTGTCTATATCTACTAAAAAAATTTTTGCTGGGATTTTGATAGGAATTGTGTTAATAAATCAGTTTGGGCAGAACTGACATCTTTATTATGTTGAGTCTTCCAATCCATGAACATGATATGTCTTTCCACTTGTTTAAATATTGTTTGATTTCATTCATCAATATTTTGTAGTTTTCAGCGTACAAGTTCTATACATATTTTATTTTATTGGAAAAACCCAACAAAGTAATTTTAAAATCATCGATAGAGATGATAAGTACTGTGACAAAGGGTTTTGAAATGGAACTAGGTGTCAAAAGCAAATGTTCCATATTTATCTTTTCTCTCCAAGGCAGCGAGAAGCGAGAAAGAAGGGTAAGAAGTAAAAGCTGCCAAGGGTAAGGCCCAAAAAAAAGGGCTCTGGGCAGCCCCCAACTCCACAGGAGTAGGGAGCCCAGAGTGGGGCGAAGGGCCCCTGAGAAGGATGTGGAGGAGTATGGCCTACTACCTACTGCATATCGCTGTCAAGGAGCACCCAGCTCAGGGTGAGGCATGGAGGCCTTTTGCCAAGGAGTATATGAGATTCCCTAGTTTCCCATCCAATGATGGAAAGGTAGTGTTATGAATTTGAAACCACCCAATGGCTAGGGGACTTAATCCTAGAAAGTGCACCTATCTCGACCTGCTCAGATGTCACATCCACTGTGTTAATGGGCTCCTCTTAACAGCTCAGAGTATTTCTCCTTGTTGCCAAACAGCTGCGGCAGTAAACAAAGATGCCAGTACTTACTCTTAGCATTTCTTAACTGCAAAGTCACCAGGACATGGACTCCAGTTAAGTCTACAGTGGTCCCTTCTACAGGGCAGTTGGGGGGGGGGGGAGCTAGCAACAGGAAAAGCCATTTTATCTCTTACACTTTTGCAAAGGTAGAAGTAAAGCTGAACTCAAGTATTGAGAGCTTTTGCCTTCAATTCTCATCTTCTCCACGATAAACAGAGAGAACCAAAATATTAGCATTCAGAAAAACAAAGATGAAAATGCAATATCCATGAGGAAAATGACAAATCAAACTATATTATATCTGAAAGAAATAGAATTTTGTTTTTAAAGGCAAATATTATCTTTCTCCAGCAGGATATAATTTTTGGCTCTTTTGTCACAAATAAATCATGAAGAAACAATAGCATTTCATTATTGCACAGAGCCATTCCTAAAGAGAAGGAAATGATGGGGGTACAGTGCTATGTCGGGTTTTTGTTCAGGTTTATGGAATATATGGAAAACACCAACAGAGACATCTATCCCAATTCCATTCAGAAACCCACAAGTGAATGCAGCAGACCACAAGACCGAAAAGTGGAAAATGGCACTCTAGAATATTGGTCTCCATGAGCATAAATTACAAATTTTAATAGAAAGCTACCTAATATAAACTGGTTACACCTACTATTCGAGCTTACTTGAGAGGGCTCAGAACTAACACTAAAGATGAAATGGGCACAATAACCAGAACAGTCTTCAGTTGGGCCTTTGGAAGGCGGCCCTAGAGAAACTAGAGTGTAATTTTGTCCAGCAGGAGGAATGAGTGGAGAGCGGGCACATTGTCCTGTGGTCTTTCTGGAGTCTTGGGGAAGTCACTGTGAAGGAATGCCGCTTCCCAAATGAAAACCGCTAACTCCCTGGCAACGCATTTCTGTACGCAAATGTTAACTAAGTAAGACATGGGGGAAATAACGGCTGATTTGTTCATGTCTGGAGGAAGCACAGGAAGGAAGCAGACAAGAGCACAGGAGCTGTGGCCAGAACAAAGCCAACACTCAGCAGCTCTTGCTCGGGGCCCGGCGCTGTCTCAGTGCTGTGCAGCTGTAGCTCACCAGTTCTCAGGACAACCCCGTGAGCCAAGTGCCGTTAGGGTGTCAGTTTACAGACGAAGAAAGTGAGGCACAAAGAGGTTAAGTAACTAAGATTATTCAAGTAAGACAGTGGCAGAGCTAGAGTCCATGTTGTGACCCAGCACACTAGGAACATGGTTTAGCAGGATGCTAAATCTGAGTCAGAAATAGAAAAATGGTGCCAGGTCCTCCCATGTTCCATAGCCAGATGCCACAGCAATTTCCCCTGTGTTGGACCCATGTGATATGTCCCCCACCACTGCCACTGATGGGAGACTCCCATGGCTGCTACAAAGACTTAAACAAAGGAATGTGATCTCTGAGAGAGAAATTCCCTGTGAGGAAAGAAAGGGCCGAGGAGGGGAGCTTGGGTTAAGAGACACAGAAAAATGCTAAAGAAACATCAGGTTGGCATTCAGGAGGCTATGGAACAACAGTTCAACCTGTACCGTTCAACCTGTACCAAGTCTGGAATGTCTATCAAGAAAGTGCAAAATGTTTCCTGGGGCCCAGGTGAAGTGACCTAATTAGGCAGGTAGCCAACAAGAAAAGACTGAAATGACCAGGCAAAAGCCCAATCATTGTGTGAAATGAAATCCTGTTGACTAAATACATCGCATGCCTGGAAATTACCTTCCTCGTGGTTTACTACTATTTTGGTAAAATGGCTTTGCCCAATAAGCATACAACTAACATAGTTGTTCTGAAGACCATGAAGAGGGCAGTCCCATGGAGAAACAAAGGGAGAGGTGACTTTCCCAAAGTCTCACCCCTTAGAGAAGAGCCTGTGCCTCCTCCACACCATCTACTAGCAGCACACAACAGGGAGTGTTCTGTTCAGTCATTCTGTGGCAGTGATCTCCTTCTTCTCTGCAGTTATGTTTAATAGGAAAACAAGGTTCATCCTCTCCAGTTTTGGCTTTGAGATTGCGTCAGGATGTATATAATGTCTGGACCACACGACATTGGTCAGCCTGCCAGGTCCGCCATAGCTGAGCCTGGAGCTTTGTAACAGAGCACCATTACCAGGCTTCTCAGAACTTCCCAGAGAGCCCAGGACAGCATTTATACATCCATTTCAGGCTACGGGGTAGGGAGTGGGAAGTGGAGCTTTCTTCTTACCTCTCTCAGAGCTCCTTTGCAAAGTGGTGTTCTTTTCAGAATGAGGTAGCCAGCACCTTGCTGGACACAGAAGAGAAAAGTCAGCCCCCAAATGAGCCAACTCTTTGATCCCTCGCTGAAACTCTCCAATCACGAAAGAGTTTCCCACTCCTCAGCACCCACCCAGGACCTCTGGTTCCTCATCCGTCGCTTATTCTGCCTGACACGTCCTTCTCTAATGCCCTCCTTCCTTAGCACCTGCCTAATTCCCACCCATTTTATAGGAATTGCCTTGGTCACCTTCTCCAGGAATTCCACCCTGACTGCCCCAAGGTTACACCATAAACCACTTATATATATATGGCCCCCAACACCCTGTGCTCACTATAACATTTACCAAGCTATATTACAATTTCTTATTTACTTTTCCTTTTTCTCCCAATAGACTATAAACTCCATGAAGGAAGGGTCTATGTCGGGATCATGGCTCAACCAGTACTCAAGAGCGTGCACATTCTGGGCCTTGACAGATATTTGCAGGATGAGCTAATGTTGGAATCAAGCAGGTATAGAGAAGTGAAGCCATTATTCCGGAGTAGAGTGGGCAAGGACACAGTTCATGATGCCAGACAGGCCTGGGTTAGAACACCAGTTACCAGGATACCACTTCCTAGCTAAGTGATACTAGAACCACCTGAATCTTAATTCCCTCATTTACAAAATAACAACCACAACAATGGCAATAGATCATAGTTATTGGTCTTGTTTTTATTACAGTACCTACCTCAGGATTGGAATAAGGATTAAGGAAGATATTCCTAGTGCTTTCAACAGAACTTGGCACATTCTAAAGTCTTGGCAAATATTAGCAGCATGTCCTCACCTCCCCTGACATAAGCCAGTCCTTTCTCTGCCAGGGTGGGTTTTTGAAAAGAAAAATCATTAATTGTTTAGAAAACCCCGAAATTTATATTTGAAGAAAACAAAATGGAATTATTTTTCAAAGACAGCCTCCAATCGTCCGGAAACACTTAGTCATCTTTTACAAAGACGAGTAAATATCTATCACACTCTCATCCTGGGATGACTCACACCAGCCGAGGGTTTCATCCCCAAGGACGCATTTCAAGTGTTTCTCAAGAGCTGTTTTTTACTCACAAAATTCACCATTAGGTGGCATCTGAGCCAGGGTCCCTCAGCGAGAAGAGCAGCCTGACCCTTAAAGGCAGGGCTGTTTGCAGAGGCCGCGCTGCTTAGAAGCGAGCATCTGACTCATCCACGGAGTGTTAGCCCAGAAAATAACAAGGGCTTATTTCAACAGCCTGTAAAATAGAACATCTTTGGGCCCACAGTAGTACAGTAGACATGGTAAGCCTGAATGTAATCTCCCCGGAAATAAAAAATTATGGTGGTTGACAAATGAAGACGTCAGAGCTCACAAACTATTTTGGACACATGTTAAAAGTTTGATCCCAAGATAATGAAATCATATTGCAAACAGCCTCATCTAGTCCTGTGTCTCCCTAGTTTAAAAGCCTGCAATGATCCCATGGGGTTTCTCAACCACTGGGGTGGCGGGGTGGGGGTGGGGAGGGCGCGGGAGACTGACGTCAGGATTTCCAGGGGGGCAGACGTGGTTTGAGAAAGAACATTTTAATATGTCTATTCTTTTCATAATACAAACTCAGGAAGGAAAGCTTGATGAAATCTATCTGGTAGCTGTACGCAAAAGATAGAATGAAAAAGCATTGCAAGGGCATGAATTTTTTTAAAAAGGTATTAGACGTAAATATAATGACAATGAACATTTATTAGGTACTTGATGTGCACAGTGTGATCTGCCTTACATGCTTTATTTCAGTTAGCTCTTAACAACCACCTCATGAGATTACTAATATTCCCACTTGACAAATAAGAAAACTAGGGCTCAGAGAGTTTACATAATTTGTCTCAGGGCACACAGCTAGAATCCAGAGACAGAGTGCATATCTCAGCATTTTGAATCCATAACGTACAGGAAGTCTGAGGTGGTGGGCAGGTCTCCTGCATGCTCTGGAGTGGCCTCTCCTGCCTCCTCTCCTCCCAAGTGCACCCAGACCTCTTAGTGAGCTCGGCTGCCGGCACCAGAGCAGCCTCCTGGGGTGGCTGGACATTGCAGGATCTGAGGTGTCACTTAAGGTTACACTGAAGTGGGGGACGGACTAAGGGATAAACAGCTCCTTCAAATAGGTGTTTGTTGTTGGGTCTTCCACGGCTGGGTGCAAATCAAAGCATTCACTGGTCCAAGATGGAAGCCTCCAAATTTAGAAATCTCCAGCCCAAACAATCTTTAACTCGTGGTTGTTAAAATACAGTACTGCTTGCCTTGAAAGTGTTGGGAATCTCACTTTTCCATCCTTCTTGGTTTAAGGGCAGAACCTTGAGCTCACCGTGCTCTCTCACACGCCAGGCTTCGCACATGCCCCCTCAGCCACTTGACATCAGCTCAGATCCTGCTTCCTCTGCGGAACTGCACTTGTCCTCACCATGTTCCCGGCGCCCGCCTTTCTGCTCCCGGGGGAGTCTGTAGCCACCAGCACCAGAACACTTCTCTTACTGCGTCTTACTGTTTTGTCTGCCTCGCACACGAGACCACAAGCTTCCTAAGGGCCCAGACTTGCCCTCAGTCATCCTCGGCTGCCCAGTCCAGCCCGCTGCCTGGCACAAAAGAGACACTCTCCATTCTGAGTGTTCACCGAATGAATGAATTCTTAAATACCCTGTTTGTTCGGAGGTTAGAGAGTGGGACAGCTTAAGCTGTAAAACTGGTTCGTATTTAAAAGCAGGAACAAGCTCTATGCAATCACAGTTCTTGGCTCCAAGATCCGTTCCAAGATAGGACACGCTGGATATTGCTGAGGCTTTTATTTTATTTTATTTTTTTTTAAATTTTAATTTAAATTCTTGTTAGTTAACATACAGTGCAATATTGGTTTCAGGAGTAGAATTCAGTGATTCATCACTTATGTACAAAACCCAGTGCTCATCACAACATCTGCCCTCTTTAATACCCATCCCCCATCTAGCCCATTCTCCACCCACCTCCCTCCATCACTCCTCAGTTTGTTCTCTGACGTTAAGAGTCTCTTACGGTTTGTTTCCCTCTCTCTTTTTCCCCATCTCCCACATATTCATCTGTTTTGTTTCTTAAATTCCACATATGAGTGAAATAGTATGGGATTTGTCTCTCTCTGACTGACTTATTTTGTTTAGCATTATACTCTCTAGCTCCATCCATGTTGTTGCAAATGGTAAGATTTCATTCTTTTTGATGGCTGAGTAATATTCCATTGTATGTAGATACCACATCTTCTTCATCCATTTGTTGGTCGATGGACATTTGGGCTCTCTCCATAGTTTGGCTATTGTTGATAATGCTGCTATAAACACTGGGGTGCATATATCCCTTTGAATTTGTATTTTTGTGTCCTTTGGGTAGATATCTATTAGTACAGTTGCTGGGTCATAGGGTTAGTTCTATTTTTAACTTTTTGAGGAACCTCCATACTGTTTTCCAGAGTGGCTGCACCAGTTTGCATTACCACCAACAGTGTAGGAGGGTTCCCCTTTCTCCCTGTCCTCACCAACATCTGTTGTTTCTTGTGTTGTTAATTTTAGCCATTCTGACAGGTGTAAGGTGGTATCTCACCATGGTTTTGATTTGCATTTCCCTGATGATGAGTGATGTTTAGCATCCTCTCATGCGTCTGTCAGCCATCTGGATGTCTTCTCTGGAAAACTGTCTATTCATGTCTTCTGCCCATTTCTTAACGGGATTATTTGTTTTGGTGATGTTGAGTTTTATAAGTTCTTTATAGATTTTGGATAGCAAGCCTTTAACAGATTGTCATTTGCAAATATATTTCCCCATTCTGTAGGCTGCCTTTTCGTTTTGTTGTTTCCTTCCTGTGCAGAAGCTTTTTATCTGATGAAGTCCCAATAGTTCATGTTTGCTTTCGTTTCCCTTGCCTCCGGCAACGTGTCTAGCAGGAAGTTGCTACAGTCCAGGTCAAAGAGGTTGCTGCCTGTGTTCTCCTCTAGGATTTTGATGGTTTCCTGTCTCACATTTAGGTCTTGCTGAGGATTTTAAAGGGAAATCTGGTACGTCACTCACAGGGCTTCCTCAAGAGCCTGTGGGTACTTGACTAGAGATCCCTGTTTGTAGCAAGGTGTTGGGAGGTAGTCCCTCTGGCCCCCATCTTGATGCTCCCTCTGATTCTCAGTAATAGCTAGGGTTTTTTCCTTAGGAAAATCCAGCTGTAAGCAGATCTGTTTTATTCACAATTAACTTTCAGGCCATTTGTCTTTCCTTAAGCATGTGGTTCTACAGGGGCTGTAGCTCACACCCACTGTTCTTTCTCTTGCAGATACAGATGCACACATTTTTAAACTACAGAGATGTAGCATTTTAGTTTCAACTCATTGCTCATAGTGTCAATTTAGTGCTCTCCATGGGCACAAAACCACCCCAGCAATCTTGTTGCCTTGAAAGAAATACCTTCTGAAATTAGCCTCTCCTGAGAGCTACATCTCCTGAATTTAGAGCAAGTTTCTAGCATGCCCCCTATAGAAGCAAAATAAAATACGTATTTTCCAGTCCTGTCTTGCCAAAGGTTTCAAAAATATATTGTGAATATTTTATGCTTACGGTAAAGAAGAAAGAGTAATATAACAAACATCTGTTCTCTACCACCCAGATTTGTGATGTGTTAACATTTTGCTATATTGTCCCCAAATTATTTTTTTAAGAATGACGGATTCAGTGGAAGATCCCCATTTGGGGAGGGAGGGCATCCACAATCACATTTCCTCTCTCTCTTTCTCTCTCTCTCTGCTATCTTGAATTTCAATGTTTATCATCCATTCCTAATATTTTTAAACACTGACTACATATGTATGGATCCATAAATAAGATTTAGTATTGTTCTGAACTATTTTAACAGTATGGAAATGGTATACTACTGCACTGATTCTTCTGTAAATTGTTTTCTTCACTCAGTATTATTTTTGAGTTTTTAAAAATATCGATACACATAGGACGAGTTCATTCACGTTTCTAAATACTGAATTGTAGGAATCGATGTTTTCTTTATTCTGTGGTTGTTGAACATTTAATTATTCTCCTTTTTTTTCTGTAAAAACAATACCACAGTGAACTGTCTTACACACATCTATTTGTGCAATTTGAGAAAATATCGCAAGAGTAGAATTGATGGGTCATAGGATGAGATATCTTTAACTTTACTAGATACTGTCAAATTGTTCTTTAAAAGTGGTTGTATCAATTTACATGGCCAATAACAATGACAAAGTTTCCATTTTTTCATGTCCTTGCCTCCTCTTTATGGGAAAAATTTCAAATTTACAGAAAAGTTGCCAAGATGATACAATGAACACATGTATATACTTTATCTCAACTCAACAGTTACTAACATTTTGCTACATTTGCTTTCCCTTTCTCTCACTTCAAATTTCTCTGCCTTTTGTTTTCCATATTTCAACATGTATAAGTATATTGAATATATATATATAGTAGAATGAGGACATTCTCCTGTGTAACATAATGTAATTATTAGAAATCAAACATTGATACAATTCTATTATATAGTCCTGATTCAAATTTCCCACTGATGTAATAATACTCTTTAAAAAATTTCCCCCAGTCCAAACTCTAATCAAGGATTGAATGTTGCATTTAATTGTCATGTATCTTCAGTCTTCTTTAGTCCTCTTTAATTTAGAAAAAATTTCCAGCCTTTTTTTTATTTCATGATATTGACATTCTTTATCCTTGCCAACTCTTGATAATGTCAGACTTTTTATTCTTTACCAAACTGATGGGGGTGAAACAATATCTCATTGTGTTTTTAGTTTGTTTTTCCTTGATTCCTAGTGAAATTGAGGAATTTTTCATATGCATATTGGCAATTTAAACATCTTCTTTTTTAATTTGCTTCTTAATATACCTTACCTGCTTAAGTACTATGTTGTTTACCATTTTTAAAGATTTATAAAAGTTCTAGATATATTCTGGATACGCAATGACTGTCAGTTAAAGGCAATGACGCTGGCCTATGTTGTCAGAGGTTTTTAATTTTAATATTTAAATGTATCTATCTTTCCTTTAATGATTTGTGACTTTGTAATAAGTCATTCTCTATCTCAGTGTCATAAGACATTCTCATAAAGATAATTTTAGATATTTTATCCACTTGAAATCTATTTTTATTTTAGTGTATGATGCAGATCTAACTCCAACTTTCTATGTGTAATGTATTAGTGCCATTTATTGACGAGTCCATCCTTTCCCCACTGATCCATAATTCCACCTCATGTATCAGATTTCTGTATATTGGCATTCTGCTCTTTCTACTCAAGAGTGGAATCGGTGGGTCATAGGTTATGGACATCTTTAACTTTACTAGATATTGCCAAATTGTTCTTTAAACTGGTTGTATTGGTTTATGCGGCCCATAACAATGACAAAGTTTCCATTTCTTCATTCCTTCACCAACTCTTTTTTGGAAAAAAATTCCATTGGTTTATTTTTCTATCCATAAATCAATATCACACTATCTTAGATTAAATACATCTTGGCAATAAATGTTGTTATCTGCTTAGGAAGTTCTCTTTCACCTGCTGGTTACAAGATGAAGATGAAATACATGTGTGACAGAGTCAGACTTCCTCAGTTGTACCTTAGCTCACCTCCATTCCCCGCTCACAGATACATATTGGCTAAATAAAGGTTTATTGGTGAGTGCTACTGAGATTTTGCGGTCGTTTGTCTTGTAGCATTATAAGGACGTTGTGAAGATTAAATGAGCAAGTCCCTGGAAGTGCTTGGTACAAAGTAAGCACTTCTATAAATGTAAGCTATTATTACAATTTCAGTTAATGGCAATGAATCCGTTGAGTCATTCAAATTGGAGGTCTGGGACTCATCATTGATTCCTATATTGTCCTTCCACACACAGTTACCAAGTCCACGGATTCAACTTCCTTGATATTTCTCACACCAGTTACTACTTGCCTTCCCTGCTGCCCATGCCCTGGTTCAGGTCCTCATTGCCACTTATCTTGACAACTGACCTCCCTGCATCCACTCCTATTCTTCTAATCCTTTCTCCATGCTATTGCCAGAATGATATTTCTAAAATAAATTTGATCATGACAGTCCTCACTGCCTTCAGAATAATATACTTACTTACTACCTGTGTAACTTTGAGTAAGTTATTTAAACATCTCATGCCTCTGTTTCCTGATTTGTAAAATGGGGATACTTACAGTACCTCTTATAGCTGTTGTGAACGTAAAATATAATTTATGGGTAGTGCATGGTACATGATTAATACTCAGGAAATATTACTGCTAGTTATTAATTTCTCATTTTCATTATTTGATGATACCTGTAGTGGTTCTGTGGTGCTGGTTGTGTCTCCAGCATCCTCATCATTTTCTTTTTTTTTTTATCTTAAGTCTCAGCCATGTGGTTTAGATTGGATTGACTCTATCTCAACTCTAAAGTCAGTCTCAACTGACTTAAACCAATCAGAGTATCCCATTGCCTTAAGCCAAGTCAGGCAAATGAGAACCAAAAAAGGTTTAATTCCAGGCCTTCATTTTACATTGAAAAATAGACTCTCCTTCCCTGAAGATCCCGAGCAAGAATATCTGCAGCCCCAGGAGCTCCATGCTGTCCTTGTAGGACCACAAGTGAAGTCAGCTTTATGAGGAAACAACTCTATGAAGGGCAAAGTGGAGGCTTGGAATGAAACATGAGTGAGCTACTGGTACAAGCCTCACCTGAAGGTAGCCCTATATCTTGACTTTTCATGAACCCATTAATTTGCTTTACTGTTTAGGCCAGTTTTAGTTGGGTTTTCTGCTACTTGCAACATAGAGTTTAACATATAGTGCCTGAAAATGAATTCTTGAACACCTCCTCTTCTTCAAACCATGCTGTTCCAAATGAAGCTGACTCTAAGTTCCTTACCTACTATAGTGGGTTGAATGATGGCTCCCCAAAATATATGTCTACCTGGAACCTGTGAATGTGACCTTATTTGGAGAAAGGGTCTTTGCAGATGCAATTAGGTTAGGGACCTCAAAATAAGATATACTGAATTAACTGGGTGGGCCCCAAATCCAGGGACAAGTGTCCTTATTAGAGACAGAAGAGGATAAGACATGGACAGAAAAGAAGGCCATGTGAAGGTAGAGACAAATGTTGGAGTTATGCATCCATAGCCAAGGAATGCCTGGAGTCAGCAGAAGCTGCAAGAGGCAAGGAAGGATTCTCCTTTATAGTCTTCAACACTAGAGCCTAGGGACACTGTAATTTTGGACTTCTAGCCTCCAGAACTGTGACAGAATTCACTTCTATTGTTTTAAGCCATCAAGTTTGTGGTGATTTATTATGGTACCCTTAGGAAATTAATACACCTGTCTTAGGCAGGCAATTTGTATATCTAGAACTGCCAGATGAGGGGACCCGCATCTCTATGAATTTCCACCCTATGTAGGAGAGGTTACAACCCCTTCTTCACTCTGGTGCTTCCGTATGTGTCTATAACACACGGTTATCTTCCAGATCCATACCCTGAAATTTTATCTAGGTCCTCATATTCTCCTCTTATATCACAATTTAAATTAAACGAGGATGGCCATATGTGTAAACCATCCTAGATTACACCTTCTGTCCCAAAGTTATTATTAATAGCACCCTTTCACTCTCAGAAATATCTCGTTTGGTCAGTTAATTCTATGGTCACCCAAGGTTCAAGCCTTGCTAATGAAATATGTCAGCTTCTGGTAAACTCATTGTGTTTAAGATACCATTTGTTAAAAAAAAAAGAGAGAGAGATAGCAGTTATTATCTTCCTACTCACACTTCCTAAGGAAAGGTGCCTGTGCCCAGAGGTCTAGTCCTTTAATGGCCAGCACCACGTATTTCCACACCCATGATGGACTGAGGTGGCCACCTGACTCAAGGGTACCTCATCCATAGACTGGTCAGAAGCAGGTGACTTTTGTCATTTGCCTCAAAAAAAAAAAAATGAGCTGGATATGTTAAATTTCTCTCTCAGGAATTTGAAATTGAGAAATCAAGAGACTTGGGTGATTAGGAACATAGCTGTAATGAAAGGACATGAGGCAGCGTTCAAGACTTGAGTAACAGTCTGCTGGTCCCCCCATGAAAGGAATGGGGAGTATCAATTGTCAATATTCCACAGTGTTGCATGTCTGGAGCTGCGCTCTAGGGGGCGCCATTCACACAGACCGCCTAACGATTGGTGCTCCCTGAAGCTGTGTAGTGAGGGAGCCCTGATTGTTCCGCTGCATGGCACCCTTCTGTTGCACTTCGAGTTGTTTCACATCGTGGTTCGCATACTCTGCTGTACATTAGAATTACCTGGGGAGTTGAAAAAAATTCCGATTCCCCAAGTCGCACCCCAGACTATTGAATAAATGAGAATTTCTGGAGAATCTCTATATTCTTAAAAACTCCTCAGATGAGGTGAATGTGTAGCCAAGTTTGAAAATCACTGATAACTCCCTGGGTCCCCGTTTCTGAGGTCATTTGAGTAGGTCTCTGTTGCAGCCTAAAGACCCATATACATTACTTGCCCCAGTCTCTCTGAGGGGCTTTGACACTTCCCTGATGTTCTAGACAGAAGGGCAAGGTCTATGACAGTTTTCTTACTGACCAGCTGTCATCATCCTTATCTGGAAAAATCACATGCACTTTGCCTGACACTCTAAATAGTGAGGTAGTTAAATTGCGGGCTAATTTCATGAGCTGTTTGAATAGCTCTTTGCATGAAAATGAAAATTATGTAAAACAGAATCTTGTTTTTTTGTTCATTCCTCTTGGTGCTTCTGTAGACAGGATGAATCATCTCTCAGCTACAACTGGACTGGAATTTCTCTTAAAATACACAGCAAAAGTTGACTGTGCATTTTTTCTTCCGGTATTTCTTCTTATTGGTTTCAGCCTGCTCATTTTCTAGCATGCTTCTGGCCCTCTGCCTGGATATAAACATTCTTTGCTCAGCTACAGGAGCCGGCAGATGCCTGTGGTTTATAAAAGAGTATAGAGACCTAAGAACTATATCTGGGAATGACCCCTCTTAATAACAAACTGGTTCATGCTCTAGAATTTTCTTTATTAAATGGACATGGAGGAACAGACTTTTCTGCCCACGAAGTGACTTACTCCTGTATTGCTAGAAAATCACTGGCCATTTGTTGTTATTAGCAGCATCCACCCACCTGGCATCTGAGCATGGCTGTTAGGAATGAGGTCAAAGGATCTGATTCCAGAAAGAAAAATCTCTTCTGACCAATGGTGACAGGCAGGACCTATTTATAGTCAGATACCACCACTGTGATCTACTTAGTTCTCCCCATGAAAAGGTAACAGAGAAAAGTAGGAGCTAAGCATTTTCCAGGTAGACTTACAGGCCTAGGCTCGTTTATGCAATAGTCATTAAGAATTCTTGGTTTCTCTATTGATTGCAATGCCCAGAGATTTGACATGGTTGCCAGCCAAAGGAGAGACTGTGAGACTTCTGGGCCGGGCATTCTAGAGAATAAAGAGAAATGCTCATCAGTTTTATAGCACACCATGCTCATTGTCTTTGCTTTTGTACCAGTCTTTTTGGCTGCTTAATGAGCTCCTTCTCATCTTTGAAGACCCAACTCAAGCGACAGCTCTGTGAAGGTCTCTCTCTTATTTCCTCTGCGAAGATATGGGGACCCTGGACATAATGTTATTATTGTACTTATTCTCTTGAGTTCACTTAGCCATGGCCTGCCTTTCTCACTAGTTTAAAAACCCTCTGAAGGTAGGACTGTCTCTCTGATGCATCCCTTTGCCCCACAGCCTGTAAAAGTGTCTGCTGACACATAACTGATACTCAATACATAGGTGGTGAATTCAGAAGGCTGTGCAAATGACGCTAGAAGGGTAGATGGGTTTAAACATTATTTAAGGATGTCCTAGGTACCCAGCACTTAACAGGAGCTGTCCAGCTGAGTTCCCAGTTCCCAGCTTGAGGCCACCTGAAAGTCAGTAAACAGATCGAATGGAAAGTGAGAGAGCATGAGTTGTGAGGACAAGGAGAACCCCCTGCTCCCGCAACCAAGGACATCCACAGGTCCCTTTTGTTGTTGTCATTTAAGGTCACTAGTCCAGATGTACTGCAATCTGCTAATTTAGGCCTGGTCGGCCATTGTTGATTCAACATTTATGATCCAAGGTCCAGTCCGTGGTTAGAACCTGTTTATTCCTATTTGGGGTTTAGGTAGCATCCTAATAGCAGGGGAGTAAGCCTCCTGCAGACATCCCCAAGGGGATCAGGGAAAGTCAGTGATAAAGACTGTGTATTGGGCACTTACTGGATGTAGGGCCATCTGGGCAACCCAGCCCTGGATAAAAGAGCAGGAAGACGGGCGTGAGAAGGAGCAAGATATAGCAGGGTTATAAATGGGAACCCTGGGGGTTAGCTCAGTGAACTAGGCTTGCTGACATTTGTAAGGAAAAAAAAAAAACAACCGCAAAATGCATTCAGGTGGGGCTCTTCATGCATAATGACAAGGGTGTGGTGCTTCTAGTCCCTGACTGAGCTCTGCCCCTTTGCTGGCTACAGATTAGCCCTAGAGGTTGCCAAGACTCCGGTGCTCAGGCAACAGAGAGGAAGGGAGGGGAGGAAAGAGACATGGGACACAGACTTTCTGAGAAGCTTCTGACTCTTGCCTAGAACATTTA
This sequence comes from Eumetopias jubatus, assembly GCF_037043125.1. NCBI lineage: Eukaryota > Metazoa > Chordata > Mammalia > Carnivora > Otariidae > Eumetopias > Eumetopias jubatus. The sequence continues at coordinate 136,092,153 of NW_028274809.1, read as the reverse complement.
AGGAATCTGAGGATCAAGCAGCTTAATGTCCCTTGTCAGCAAGACAGGGCTGCTGTCTAGTAGCCATGAGGCAGGACAAGGGCAGGGACAGCGGAACCCAACTTATTTGTGCTCATCCAGGATGAAACAGCACAGCAACTAAAGAGGGGGCCGCTGCGGGGTGTAGAAACCATGGTGAGGTGCCCATTCTGGCCACAGATGAGTAGAGGAAGGCCTCCCTCCCTCACTGATCCATAAGTAGTGGTGGATCGTGGCGTGAGCTAGACTGTAAGCTCTACTAAGTTGCAAGAGGGCAGAGACTGTGTGTTTCCTTCACCACTATGAGCTGCAGCCCCAAGTCAGTGTCGGAAACATCACAGATGCTCAGGAAAATATTGCTGTCCAGAGAGAGAAACAAATGAAGTGGGAAACTACAAATTAGAAAATCTGCAAGTGGGACCTGGACCACTTCTTACTTCTCCCTATTCCATGTGACCTGGATTCCAGGGCCTTTCTGAGTAAGTGACTTTGGGCAAGTTACAGTTCTCAGAACCCGGTGTTTTGTTGGGTTGTGCTTTTTCATCGATAAGGTAGAGATGGTAATACTTCATAGAGTTTCTGTAGGGATTGAATGAGATAATGTATACCAAAGTGATCTGTAAAAACTATGAAGTGTTGTGCAAATGTTACCCCTTGCTGTTTTGTGATGATGACATGATGGTGACAGTAACAGTGACAGTGACAATGATGGTTTCTCTCAGAAGAAAGTGGTGTGAAATGGTAAAGGAACTTTAGAGAATTTAAGGTTGATATGTGGGACAGGCGTGGATATGCCGATGGAAAGAAAAGGTCACAGAAGCCACACACCCCAGTGCAGGATTTGCTCACATGGTTTGTGTTTGTTAACTTTGAATGCCACGTTAAGCAAGCTCATTTTAAGGCAAGGAGTGTCTTTCGCTGCTGTTTGTTCCCCATGCACCTTACACTGTACTTGCTCATAGCAAGCAGAAAACACTTGTTGCGGGGAGAAATGGATGAATGTGGCCAAAAAGAAATGAGAAGGTTGGTTGAGCAGAGATTGCTCCCTGAAAGTAATTTGTTCAAGCACAATCAAAACTGATCTTGTTGCTCCCTGATTTAAATACTCCATTGGCTCTTCATTGCTCAAAAAATAAAGTCCAAGCGTATTAGTATTATTAGGGCATAGAAGGTCCTTCATAAACTAGATCCAACCTATCTCTCCAGTCTCACCTTCTATCACTCCATCTCCCCCAATGCTAATTCCTTGCACAGCTGTCTTTGCTTGTCCTACATTCTAATGATAGTGAACTTCTTAGAGTCCCCTGGACATGCCAGGTCTTTTCACGGGCCATTTCCTCCCCTTGGCACACTCCTGTGAATCCTTTGAGATATAGCTTCAGTGCTCTCTGTTTTGTAAAGTGCTCCCTGATATTCCCAGATTTTATTCATTCACAGAACAAGTGTTTCCTTAGCACCAGCTATAAACCAGACACTGTCTAAGTGCTGGACATACCAGTGAGCACATCAGAGCAGGTCTGTCTTCATGGATTATTCAATCAAATGACAGGTAGGGGAGAATTATAGACAAAAGAAAGAAATTGATAGATACTATGTTAGGAGGTGGTAAAAGTAAGGGGGATGGGGACCTGGGGAACAGGTTGAGAGTGCCATTTTATTTAGGATGATGTATCAGTCAGGACAGGACAGGTTATGTTGCAATAACAAACAACCCCCTACAATTTGATTTGTTTATAAGATTTGCTTCTAGGGCGCCTGGGTGGCTCAGTCGGTTAAGCGACTGCCTTCAGCTCAGGTCACGATCCCAGGGTCCTGGGATCGGGCTCCCTGCTCGGCGGGAAGCCTGCTTCTCCCTCTCCCACTCCCCCTGCTTGTGTTCCCTCTCTCGCTGTCTCTCTCTCTCTCTCTCTCTCTGTCAATTAAATAAATAAATAAAATCTTAAAAAAAAAATATTTGCTTCTAGCTCATGCCACGTGACCACTGAAGGTCAGCTGGGGCTTAGCTTCACATTCCTCACTCTGAGGATAGGCCCAAGTAAGCATTTCTAATTGCCCTGGCAGAGGCTGAGGAAAATGAGAAAAAGCATACACCAACCATTAAGGGTTTCACCTGAAAAATGGCACAAGTTCTATCTCCTCACATTTCATTGGCCAAAATGAGTCACATAGTCACACCTCAGTTAAAAAGGACATGAAAGAGCAATCCTACCATCTTCCTGAAAGGAGAGAGAACCAAATATATGAGAATAGCCCTAACATTGCTACACATGGTCAGGGAAAGCCTCTCTGATAAAGGGACACTTAAACAGAAACCTCAAGAAAGTAAGAAAGTAAGGAGCTAGTTGGTAGATATTGGGGCTGGGGGACATCATCCTTCTGGCTTCTCAGGCCAAACAGCTCAGAGCCATTCTTGACTCTTTCCTCTCTTCCTTTCCCAGCCTACACAGACCCATCAGCAAATCTCGTCAGCCTTACTTTCAAAATACATCCAGATTTGACCACTGCTGACTGCCTCCTCCTCTGGTTCAAGCCTCATCATCTCTCCTCTGGATTACTGCAGTAATTCTTGCTGTTTCTGCCGGTGGCCCCCACAGTCTGTTCTCCTGGTAGCAGCCAGAGAGATCCTTCTCAAATTTAAGTCAGATCATGACACTCCTCTGCCCAAAGTCTTCTTCTTTTTTAAGATTTATTTATTTATTTGAGAGAGAGTATGAGTTGGGGAAGGGGCATTGGGAAAGAATCCCAAGCAGGCTCCTCGCTCTGGGCTCCAACTGGGCTCAATGCAGGACTCAGTCCCATGACCCATGAGATGATGGCCTGAGCACAAACTAAGAGTTAGATGCTCAACCGACTGAGCCACCCAGGTACACCTTCTCTGCCCAAAGTCTTCTATGGCTTCCTGTCTTTCTCAGAGTAAAAGCAAAGTCCTTACAGGGCCTCACACTGCCCAGACCCCACCCTGGATGCTCTCCACCCTCATCCATGGCTTGCCTTCTCACTCACTCTATTCCAACTGCACTAGCTAGCCTCTGTGATTTATTCATCCAATTTGGTCAATGAGGATTGGAGTGCCTTGTTTGGGCTAGGCACCATTCTCAGTACTATAAATGTAAGGGTAAAAACACTTAAAAACACATGCCTCCTCTATTGTAATTAGTGTGTTTACCTGTCCATCTCTTTGATTACACTATTACCTCTGTTTCCGTGTTACTCATCTACATAGCTTTGTGCCTAACACTATAGCTTGGCAAGCCTTGGTGAACAATCAAAACTTATTTGAGTGGAGGATGGAAGGATGGATGGACAAACAAAAGTAGATAGATGATAGACAGACAGATAGACACAGACAGACTTCAACTTTATTGGAACTGTGGCATGTGCTAGATAGACTATACCAGCCTCTAACAGCTGAGGTCATTTGCAAGAAAACCCTGACAGTGGAGGGCCCTATCTGAATTTGATCAGCATTTTTAGGGACACATAAAAATGAACAGATTTTCTTGTATGAAAAAACAGACCCAAGATCTGAAACAATTTAGTCTTGCTAGATGAGTCAACCCTAGGAAAGAAACACAAGCTCAAGTGGTAAACCACAGCCCATTTACATACCCCATGGTTTAACTTGAACTTTAAGGAGAGGAAAAAGATGGGTTGATGAGGTCAGAAATAAAAGTAATTTATTACCCATAATATTGGAGGAGAATATATTAGGGTCCTTGGAGGCTCTGTTTAAACTTATAATTTTTTTTAATCTAAAGCTTGTAGTTAAAAATCCTCAAACATGAATATATAATCTTTCCGTTTCTACCCATGTCAGTTTCAGAGAGCTCAAAGTATTAGTGTGTATCAGGAGCAAATTTATCTAAACTGCAGGCTGAAACTTCTGTGTTAAAAGAGATGCGCTACTACTTAATGTACAAGTAGAAAAGAAATTCATCCAGAAGATACCAAAGAAGCTTCTTAATGGATTCCCCTACAAAGATGAGTCCTTTCCTCTTTATTTTTTTAAAGATCTTATTTATTTATTTGAGAGAGAGACAGACAGAAATAGTAACAGAGAGCATGAGTGGGGAGGAGCGGGAGAAGCAGGCTCCCTGCTGAGCGGGGAGTCTGATGTGGGGCTCCATCCCAGGACCCTGGGATCATGACCTGAGCCAAAGGCAGACGCTAACTGACTGAGCCACCCAGCGGCCTCTAGCCCTTTCCTCTTTAGAAGGAAGAAAGTTACTCCCCTTGGACTGGAAAAAAGACAACCATGTGGTTTTGCTGCATTCAATGCTGATGAGGTTCTACGGTGAGCTCTCCTTCTGTCACCTTCGGCCAAATGATTGGGAGTTCGCTTTCCTAGTGCTGGTTGAAAGGAAGAGAGTCAGGGCAGTTAGCAGGAATGTGGGGGGACCACTGGCTGAGTTAGAAAGTCCTGGGCCCCCCAGGCCTATTAACAGAGAAACTGTGGCTAACGCATGATAACAACTTGTGGCTAATGCTTGATAACAACTGTTGTTAGCAGTTAGTAAGTAGTTCAAACAATTGAGCCTGTTCTAGATCTCTAAGAATTCAGTCAGGTGAGGAAATTCTGCATCTTTCTTAAAAATTAAAAGGATGTACTCTTTATATTATGTAAAGGCATGCACAATTTATATTTCTCAGAACACATACGGATGTGTTTATATAATTAAATTATATTCTATAATAATATGGGTTGTTCCACAACCCAGTTAGGTGGTAAGCTCCTAATTAGAAGGGGTCATGTCGGGGTGCCTGGGTGGCTCAGTCAGTTAAGTGTCCAACTCTTGATTTTGGCTCAGGTCATGATCTCAGCGTTGTGAGATCAAGCTCTGTGTCAGCCTCTGCACTTAGCACGGAGTCTGCTTGAGATTCTCTCTCCCTCTACCCCTCCTTCTCATGCTCTTTCTCTCAAATAAATAAATAAATAAATAAATCTTTAAAAAAAGAGACGGGATCATGTTTAGTTTGAAAACACATTTAATGGTATTTATATAAAGTGCTGAGTCCTTAACAAAAGATTAATATATGCCAGTTAAATGAATATGTGAATGAATGAATGAATGAATGACTAGCACCACCATGGAGAGGGAGCAGTAAGGGTGAAAAGCTGCCAAAATACCTTGATTTGTCCTCTTTAAGGAATGAATAATAGTTCATGTACCATGGAAACCTAATTATTTTGGTTTTGGGGTAGCAACAATATAAAAAGCCTAGATTCTTACTTGCTATGCAAAGAGCAAAATAAGAATAGAAATATTTGAGGTTTCTAAGTATCCGAAGGAGTAACGTAAACTGTAGGGTCTGTTGGTGAACCTCAGATGACATGGCAATGTAAATTAATTAAATTCAGTTTAAAAGACTGAGGTGGGCCCTAGAACAAAGTCATATGGTAGGAGTTGAAAGCAAACTTAGATGAAACCGTGGATATGCACAGCATGAAACTGAACAGCCTAGAAGGTTTAGACCCCTTTTCTGCAGTGTCAGAAAAGGGTCCTTTCCATGAAAAATTTATGTTCATGAGAATTTTGTTCCTGTGGTGATCTGTATAACTTGTTAATTTCTACTTGGCATTAAGTCACCTGTGAAGAGATGAAAAGTCTGGCACAGAACCCCTTTAGACCAGCTTGCCTCTGTGCTCCCTGTTCCACCTTCTGGAAAGAGTGAAATCTCCCACATCACAAACGGGCTCGGTGTGCATGACAATCCCAGGGGCTGGTGAACACTACATTCACATTTCTGTGAATCTGCTTGTAGGAAAGGCAATTGTGAAGTTACATGAGAATGAGAGGTAAAGACACCAGACCCCACAGCAAGACAACTTAGGAGCTCAAAATAACACATATACAAACAAAACAAAATAAGCGGAAAGCACAAGGTGTAGAAACCTAGCTCAAGCCACCTAGAAATGATTTACACTTCCTTGGGTCTCTCCCATGATCTCCATGGGTGTTTGTTGATGGGTATGGATGGCATTAGCTGCTACAAGGGTTCCCATCTATCTCTGTGGCTCCCCAGGATTAGGTAAATGGGGCAGAGCACTTTGTAGTCAGCTGATCTAGTAGTCTAAAGACCAGAGTTCTGGTTCTTACTAGCTGGTTGAATATATCTTCTTTTAACTTTAGGGGTTTTCTTTTTTTTTAATCTCTAGCTGGTTACATGTTTCCCTTAACTTTAATTTTTTTTTTTATCTCTAGACTAAAGATAAAAATGCATGCCTGCCCTGTTGAAGGGGAATAAATGAGGAAATGTGTGTGAACATACTATAGAGATGTGAGCTCTAGCCGGTGAATAGTTGCAGAATTTCTGAGTTGAGGGGGAAAGAGATAGAGATCAGAGGGGATCCATGGTAACCACTAAGACAGAACCTCATGGTTGGCTGTCGCAAAATTACTGAATCTTATCCGTGTGTCTGGCTCAGCAGGGATGGACTCATGCTAACCAAACTTACAAGAGACCAATGTTTAAATCAGAATGTCAATTATTAAATATACCATGGGGGATATTCCTCTACAGTAACAGGAATGCTCCTATCCATTACCTAAGGAATCCTCTTTCTTTACTATGGTGGCTGGAAGGACGTTTTATTGAGAGCATTGGTTAGGGTTCTCAGATGCAGTAGAAAATGATTAGTAGAAAGGGTATTTATAAAATTATATGGGATAACATTAGGAATCATGAATGGCTATAGAATCAAATGTGGGTACACAGCCAAGTGCAAGGCCCCAGGTCATGCCTCAGAACAGGTATGAAGACACTCCACTTCGGCCACTGGCTAGTAGGTCTGTACTTTGCACAGAGAAACACTAAGGAGTCTGAGCTACTGTGAGTAGGAGTAACAAATGCCCACCACAGTCCACCACTTTGTCCCACACTAACAGTCTTCTTCACCCTGAATGCTCCTGCCTGGCAAAATGAAACCTTCCCTCCTGTAGTTATACTATTTCTCCCTCCTTTCCTCAAATCTCATCAGGTGCTGCACCCAGCTCATGCCCTGGATCTCTGAATGAGGGCTTTCCTCTTCTTTATTTATTTTATTCCTCCTTTATTTCTAGAAAAGAAATATCTGTATTGATATTCTTTAATATCTGTATATTCTATGGACTTGAGTGTAAAGGAACTACTACCAACTCATCCCATACAAAACAATGGGGGGAAGAGAGAGAGAAGAGGAAAAATGGTTAAAAGATAAACATGATACTGTATGGAAGGCAGTAGAATCCAAAAGAGCTATGTGGTTTGCCACCGTCTCACCATTGGTCTCTGACAGTGCCTACCAGCAAGCCCAGAGATATTATTCAAAGATGATATAGTGCCTTTACTTCCTCTAAAACCTTAGGGATCACCTCCTTGATAATCCCTTTGGGACTCTTATAAGTTTCATTCGACATCACAATCTGTCACGAATGCTTTGAGTGTTGTTGCTCAGTCACTACAACCTTGACCAGCTGGAGACAAGTCTCTTTCTCCGGGGTCCATGCAAACCTGCTTGCCTTGCACCTGGATAGAAGCAGAATACCCAAAAGTGGTATATAAATTTTCTATAAAGTCCAAACACTTCCAATGAGCATTTTCTTCTTCCTTAGTGGTAGGGGTTGCAAGATGCCACAATAAGTCTTTGGTTTGTAAGGTTATCCCAACGTGCCTCAGACTACTGGACCCTCAAAAAATTTCTCTGAGATACCAAGCCTAGTGTTTTCATGGTGTTTATCTTCTGCTCTCTGGCATGCTCAGGCATAGCAATGCATATCAAGTTCCAGCAACTTTCTGCTCTCAGGTATTTATCTCATGAGCATGCTCTTCTGTGAGATGATGAGATAATCAAGGTCCCTACGTACTGTCTTGTGGCCCAAGGGCAGCGAGTTGATGTAAACCTGAGACAGTATACTGAAGGTATACTGCACTCTCCGCTAGGTGAAAGCAAACTACTTCAGGCATTTTCTGTGTTGGTGTGTTGGGGGATCAAGATCAACAGCTGTGTGCCAATGCCAAGGGTTGTGTATGATTTGCTTTCATGAAAAGACCACATCTAGGGGCACCTGGATGGCTCAGTCGTTAAGTGTCTGCCTTCGGCTCAGGTCATGATCCCAGGGTCCTGGGATCGAGTCCTGCATCGGGCTCCCTGCTCGGCGAGAAGCCTGCTTCTCCCTCTCCCACTCCCACTGCTTGTGTTCCCTCTCTTGCTGTGTCTCTCTCTGTCAAATAAATAAATAAAAATCTTTAATAAAAAAACACATCTAGTTGCCATTATAATTACTCCCCGATTAAGCTTAAAACAAACTACTCTCATGATCCAAAATCCATCCATTTTTAATACTGGCCAAAATGGCACTCAAATGGGGATGTGAAAGTAATCCTATCCCTATATCTTTTCGGATCCATAATGATGGTATTTATGTCTTCAGTTTTACCAAAGATGAAGCATTGCTTTGGATTTACTGTTTTAGTAGGCAAGTGGAGAACCCAGGGTTTCTAAATTGATACTTCCAACTAGAATAAAAGTTGTTCCATGGATCAAGGACCCAATGGGGGAATTCTGAAGATTGCTGAGTAAATCCATACCAGTGATATACTAATAAACTAGGGGGTCTCACTGAGCCTTGTAAGAGGTAGAACTTAGGTTAAATCTCCATTTACCACATGACCCTGAGAAGCCTCCATGCTGTCTGTGCATTAGAGTGGCATCTGGGTCCCTGGAAATCAGTGTTGCTCAGAGACAATGTCTAATGTCCTGAATAGACTAGGTAACTCGTCTTCTAGTAAGTGACCACAGGGACCCTTTGGAGAAGCCACAGGATGAGATACAATAAAGTATGTATCAGATGATTACTTGGTCCTTCCGTAAGTAGTCCCAGCCTATGTCTATTCAAGGGGCTCTAGTGTTTACATTGACTCAACTTGGGAATAGGGTGGGAGAGAGTGACTTTGCTGTGGTGGCTAAAATAAAGCCTTTGTTCATAATTCTTAGAGTTTGGGGGGTTTACAAATTAAGTAAGGTCTGCCTATCTATACTGGCTCTCAGGACTCAAGATCAATTAAATCAATGGTTCTCAAAGTGTCCCTGGACCAGCAGCATCACTATAACCTGGGTAGTTATTAGTTAGAAATGCAAATTCTTGGATCCCATCAACACGAATCAGAAACTGAGAATGGGGTCCAGCCATCTATCTGTGGTTTAATAAGCCTTGCAGGTGATTTTGGTATACACAAAAAAAACTCAGTGAAGTAGTCACTTATAGACTGTTGCTAGCTGTTTATCTGATTTACATACTGGTTTTGATGCCTGTGATGATAACCACACTTACTTTGCTTCTGTGGTATTCCCACAGAAAACAGGGATTTCATTTCAACTGTAGTATTTCTCATTAGACTTCCTGGCCTACAGTTTATAGTCCCTACAGCACTTTTCAAATATGCTGACATTCTCCTCACCAGTCACTATATTTCTCAAAGCTGTGGTGAAGGTATTTTCTGGGACTTCTTGGGGGATATATTGAGGGTGTTTATGAGCTGGTCACACACTGCAAATCTCCTCCAACATGCTTATTTCACAAGCCTTTGGCTTCCTTACTCTATATTATATTGAAGAATTCCTGGCTTCTCCACCTCAATAAATGAAGACCATCATTAAAGTGAAGTTTTAGTCAACCAATGAAACAAACCTTTAGGAACACTCCCAGCTGCTTAAACTAGTAGACTTGAATCCAGAGTCTCTGTTAAGGGATACTTATGGATCAATCCAGCCTGATCTAAAGTTATGTTCTTTACCCCTTGGTCTGGTACCCTCATCAGCCACTTCCATATATATTCTTAATGTTTTCTGATTATAAACTGGCAAAATTTTTCAACTGTTTAGTTATGAGAGTCTTCCTTTTGCGTTGACTTTGCCCAGGCACAGGCCAGATTCTGCCCAAGTTCCGGTAGCAGCCGCAATGACAGCGACCACCTCTAGTGGAGGGGGCCAGCAGTGCTGAGGGCACAAGCAGCAGTTCTTGCATTCTCGTGGCACCGAGTAGCCTGGGGGCAGGGCTGCCTTGGTGAGGCACACCGGCTGTGCGTGGCACAACTCCAGGCCGCCATTCCAGTTGTGCAGTGCAGTGGCTTCGTCTAGTAGAAAGAGCACCGGATGTGGAAGGGTACAAACTGAGGTCCAAGCCCCAATGTTGGTGCATGCAAATTGGGTGGACTTAGACACTGTTACTCTTTGCCTCAGTTTCCCCATCTGCAAAATGGGGGTCCCATCTACCTCTTGTAAACTTGTGGGAGAACTCAGGTAGAGAAAGCATGTGCAAGTGCAAGTGCATTCTAAAATGTATAGCACTGTAGAAATACAGGGCCTCATTATTATTATTTTCATCATAGCCATCTATCAGCAGAGCTCCTGCATCCATTGAAAGGCTCGCACATATTCTTAACCCGCTCCTTTCTGTACTGCTGTTGCTTCCATGTTCCCAGATCTCACCAACCTGTGGGCTCACAGAGAATCACATTGACATTAACTGTGTAACTGTAGGCCCTCATCTCTCCCACCCCCTCCAAAACACAGCCTTCCCATTTCTTTGGGATTCTGAATGGGTATCTTCTTCATGTCCAGCCAGATACTCAGGAACAAGTACCTCCATGCTTTTCCACCCCAGCCTGCTCAGCAGGGTGTGCTGCCTGCAATGGGGCCCCTTTACCCAGTCACAGCTGCCGGGCCCTCGGAGAGAATAGAACACAGTGTCCAGTTGTTCCCACTGCCACCCTTCCCCCTGGGTGCTGCCTCACTCACAGTGGCTGCGCTGAGCTTCAAGATAACAGAGTTTTGTGGCATTGGTGCCCCTCTTCCCTACTCTGTTGTGCTTTGTCACCTGGACTCTGAAGCAGAACTGCTTGGGCCCTAAGCCTCATGAAATTCCTTCCTCTAAGTCTCCTGGTTTCTGCCTGCAGACCCCCTTTCAGAGGGTTAAACATGGTCCCTGGTGTAGGCTGGGCTGGGAACCGGACACCGACTCTTCTTTTGTGGTCTCCCACATCCCTGCCCATACCCTGGCCTCTCCTATCTCCCTTCATTAAAAAGGAGGTCTTCATCCCTATCAGCTTATGGCTGGCTGGGGGTCCTGGGGGAGGCACTCTGTTTCCTGAGGTCCACCTTCCATTATAAGTATAGCCAAGATCACCCTGCTACATTTGATTTAGTAAGGTTATAGATAAAGGATCTGCAGAGATTTTAAGTTTTGGAACCATCATAGCCAACAGTGACTTTGAATATGGGAGGGTGAGTGTTTCAATATATCTTGTTACAGTGGTTTGTCATCATGACTCACACTTAGAAAGCCTCCATTTAGCACTGCATCAGCATAATATTTTAATCCAGCAAGCAAGTGGACTTTAGTCATTGTCCCAGTGCTATGTAAATAGTTCTCACTAGCTCAGAGATCAGCTTTTCCTGCTGTCATCAATCTTGGGAGTTCATCTCAAGGATGACACATGTCCCTCCCCCAATGCACATTCCTTGCCCCGTCCCCCCCTACTCCCCTCCAGAAAGTTCTGTTCAGGGGCCTGTCCCCAGAGTCTCACATCCAGCTTGATGCAAGGACATGTCTCCTAATTATCCCTGAGAATGAGTCCCAGGCTAAGCCTGAGTCCCCTGAACAACGTCATGACCCACTTCTGAACCACAGTGAACTTGGGCTTCCTTTTTGGGACCTAGTGGTTTCTTGAAGGACACTCAGTGGCCCTTCTGTGAGTGAGAGATACATTCTGACAATGCACTTTGTGATCAGGAACTTTATTTCCAGAAATAAAGTTGGACACAAAAAGATGTACCCTTGAAATCAGTGAGGGTCCCAATAACCTCCTAATATTTGGTGGATGCTTTTAATCATCCTACCTGATATCTCTTCTACTTCTGACAGGACTGAATTGGAGAAGCAGGAGACAATAGTGGAAATGCACAAACTGGGTTGAAATCCTTGCTATTGCCTTACTTAGTCATGGTACTCCGGACAGGCCACTTGACTTCTCTGAGGTTAATTTTCCTTTATCTGTAAAATAAGTAAGGTGATACATGAAGAATTTCTGAGGGAGAGTATAACGCATGTGAAGTTATTGGAATACAGGTCTTTGATAACTGGTAGTTATTAATGCTCCTATGGGCCAATTTTCATTCTTATAACTCTTTCCTTGAATATGCTGATAACTCTTTATACATGGTTCCTCTACCTCATTTTCCATTCCTCATCCACTCACTCAACAATATTTGTTAAATGTCTACTAAGTGCCAAGCATTTTACTAGGCACTGGGGTTACAATAATGAATAATACACAGTCCCTATCGTGGAGAAGCCCACACTCTAATGGGGATAGTCATATAGTTATGACTCAATAACTATAACTGCTATCCTAGAGGTCCACACACAGTGGTCTGATGTGTGGACAGGAGCCCAGGAAGACTTCAGGCTGGAGCTGCCTTGAAGGATGGGTCTAAATTTACCAGGCAAACAAAGAAGGGAAGTGCATCCTGATCAGAAGGAACAGTGTGCATAGCATCAGTGAAAATCACCTAGCTAGTAATAAAATCAAAATCCTCAAACAGAAAAAAAAATATTGGACAATATTTATTTTAGTTGCAGACCAAACATGATGTGGTCATTTTTGCGCAGAAACTTTTGGATCTTTAAGCCGTCTCATACATGTTCAAAGTTATCTGTGAACATCACTTAAGAATACTGATGTACTCTCAAAATGGCCAACAGTGTTGTCTTGGGTCTAGGAGGTGCATGGTATGAAAAACACTCTAAAACTCTAGAATCACAATCCATAGGAGCAAAATGTTCACACTAGAAGAGGCACATTAAAATTCAGACCAACTGAGGAAAAGCGGGTCCAAATTTCCGTCTCAAAATCATGCACATTCATTAAGTGGAATGGTCAGAAAGAGTCACTGTAGGCTTCAATATAGTTTTTCTTTCTCTCTTACTCTCCTCCTTTCCCTTCTCACTTTCTAGAAGGTATAACTAATTTTGCTCAAGTTGAATTCATGAATGATAAGACTTTACCCATTTTGAAACCCTTATATCAGAATTTGCTAATAATTTGCAATGATCTTCCTTTTATAGCCTGGAACATTAGCAATGTAATCCTATAGTCCATGTTTTTTTTTTAAGATTTTATTTTTCTGCATGTGGCTGTCCAATTTTCCCAGCACCATTTATTGAAGAGACTGTCTTTTTTCCATTGCATATGTTTTCCTGCTTTGTCGAAGATTATTTGACCATAGAGCTGAGGGTCCATATCTGGGCTCTCTATTCCGTTCCATTGGTCTATATGTCTGTTTTTGTGCCAGTATCATGCTGTCTTGGTGATCACTGCTTTGTAATATAGCTTGAAATCAGGCAACATGATGCCCCCAGCTTTGTTTTCCTTTTTCAACATTTCCTTGGCGATTTGGGGTCTTTTCGGTTCCATACAAATTTTAGGATTGTTTGTTCTAGCACTTTGAAAAATGTCATTGGAATTTTGACCAGGATGGCATTGAAGGTATAGACTGCTCTGGGTAGCATAGACATTTTGACAATGTTTATTCTTCCATTCCATGAGCATGGAATGTTTTTCCATCTTTTTGTGTCTTCTTCAACTTCTTTCATGAGTGTTCTGTAGTTCCTAGAGTATAGATCCTTTCCCTCTTTGGTTAGGTTTATTCCGAGGTATCTTATGTTTTTTGGTGCTATTGTAAATGGAATTGTTTCTCTAATTTCTCTTTCTACAGTTGCATTGTTAGTGTATAAGAAAGCAACTGATTTCTGTGCATTGATTTTGTATCCTGCCACATTCCTGAATTGCTGTATGAGTTCTAGTAATTTGGGGGTGGAGTCTTTTGAATGAAACTCGACCATTCTCTAACACCATACACAAAGATAAACTCAAAATGGATGAAAGACCTCAATGTGAGACAGGAATCCATCAAAATCCTAGAGGAGAACATAGGCAGTAACCTCTTTGACATCGGCCACAGCAAATTCTTTCAAGATACATCTCCAAAGGCTAGTGAAACAAAAGCAAAAATGAACTTTTGGGACGTCATCAAGATAAAAATCTTCTGCATAGCAAAAGAAACAGTAAACAAAACAAAGAGGCAACCCACAGAATGGGAAAAGATATTTGCAAATGACAATACAGATAAAGGGCTGGTATCCAAGATCTATAAAGAACTTCTCAAACTCAACACCCCAAAAACAAATAATCAAGTCAAAAAATGGGCAGAAGACATGAACAGACACTTCTCCGAAGAAGACACACAAATGGCTAACAGACACATGAAAAAATGTTCATCATCATTAGCCATCAGAGAAATTCAAATCAAAACCACATTGAGATACCACCTTACACAAGTTAGAATGGCAAAAATTGACAAGGCAAGAAACAACAAATGTTGGAGAGGTTGTGGAGAAAGGGGAACCCTCTTACACTGTTGGTGGGAATGCAAGTTGGTACAGCCACTTTGGAAAACAGTGGGGAGGTGCCTCAAAAAATTAAAAATAGAGCTACCCTATGACCCAGGAATTGCGCTCCTGGGTATTTACCCCAAAGACACAGATGTAGTGAAAATAAGGGCCATAAGCACCCCAATGTTCATAGCAGCAATGTCTGCAATAGCCAGACTGTAGAAAGAGCCAAGATGCCCTTCAACAGACAAATGGATAAAGAAATGTGGTCTATATATACAGTGGAATATCACTCAGCCATCAGAAAGGATGAATACCCAACTTTTACATCAACATGGATGGGACTGGAGGAGATGATGCTAAGTGAAATAAGTCAAGCAGAGAATGTCAATTATCATAGCGTCTTACTTATTTGTGGCACATCAGGAATAGCATGGAGGACATTAGGAGAAGGAAGGGAAAAATGAAGGGGGGGGAATCGGAGGGGGAGACGAACCATGAGAGACTATGGACTCTGAGAAACAAACTGAGGGTTCTAGAGGGGAGGGAGTTGGGGGGATGGGTTAGCCTGGTGATGGGTATTAAGGAGGGCACGTACTGCATGGAGCACTGGGTGTTATACGAAAACAATGAATCGTGGATCACTACATCAAAAACTAATGATGTATTGTATGGTGACTAACATAACATAATAAAATTAAATTAAATTTAAAAAAGAGATTTTATTTATTTATTTGAGAGACAGAGTGAGAGAGAGAGAGAGCACAAGTGGGGAGGGAGGGAGAGGGAAAAGCAGACTCCCCTGCTGAGCAGGGAGCCTGATGTGGGGCTTGATCCCAGGACCCTGGGATCATGACCTGAGCTGAAGGCAGACACTTAACTGACTGAGCCACCCAGGCGCCCCTAGTCCATGTTTTTATTACAAAAACTATCGAGAATTCATTAAAGTATTGTTTAAGAGACTTTTTTTAAACAGTGACTGTGTTTGATTGGCAAAGAGGTGTTTACATGGCATCCTTGTATGTTGCTGATGGCATTGAAGTTGATCCCCTTTTGAAAGGCATCCTGGCAACTTATCAAGAGTCAGATAGTGATAATGATGATGGGAGTAAGGATATTTATTGACTATATTAATGTGTATTAATCACTGTGTAAGTAATTGACATGTGTTAATATACCCCATTCTCCTCAGTAATAATACTATTATTACCCCTATTTGACAGATGAGGAAAGTGAAACATAGAAAGTTTAAGAAACTTGCCCAAGGTCACACAGCTAGTAAACAGCAGAACAGTAATCCAAACGAAAGCACTCTGACTCATACTCTTGAGATTTCTCTGAACCATTCACCATACTGCTTTTATTTTATCAAATGCTAATATCTCTTAACCCAGTTATTGAATTTCTGGGAATCAATCCAGAGCAAAAAACCCTAATCATGGACAATGTTATATGCAAGAAGATTTATAGCATAGTATTATATGTCATTGGAAGCAACCCAAATGTCCAAACATTGTGGAATGGTTAAGTAAATGATTTATATCCAAACAGTTGACAACTTCACACCATTAAAAATGGTGGTCATGACTTCCAGGCAAAGAAGATGGATTGGACACATGCATCTAATATTACTCCTTCCCTAAAAGGATCTCTTTAAGAGGCTTAAATCCACAAGAAGTAGAGTAAAAGAAGAGGAGACAATAGCAATTTTATTTGCAAAGCTTGAAAGTAGTGAATTATTCAGTAGTAAATGACTTAGCACATCTGAGAAGGTTGGCTTCAAAACGGGCAGCGGAGGAAAAGTATGAATCAATGTAATTGATATGGGATTCTTTAAAGGCTCAGAAATTGGTGGCATCAGTTTAAAAGTGGAGTGAAGGAAGGGAGCACTAGGCTAAGGCAGGGTGTTTGTAAGTCTAAGAAGCAGTTATTTAAAGCTAAGAAGCATTATCTCCTCTCCTGTTCTGCACAACAAGCAGACTCTCCTCCAACCTCAGCAAAAGGCAGGTTTGCTCTTGGAGGTTGTGACACCAGCTCTCTGGACGAGATGGTCAAAAGGCCTCTGGACCACACTGCTCTTTCAGTAGCGCTTGACACAACTCACCACTCTCTTTCTTGAAACATCGCTTCAGTTAATTTCCTTGTAATTCTCTCTCTTGATTCTCTATCTTCCTCGCTGGCCCCTCCTTCTCATCTCCTTGACCTCTGAATGTGAAGTGCTGCAGGTTCTTTGATCCACTTCTCAGTCTATAATACTCTCTAGGCAAGCTCACCCAATCTCATGACCTTAAGTACCACCTCCTGCATTTATATCTCCAACCTCTCTCTTGAACACCAGACTCACATATCCACTTACTCTGGGATACATTCCATAGGTGTCTCCAACATATGTGAAATCAAACTCATTATGTTTCTCTAAACTGCTTCCCCATAATCTCCCCCATCTCAGTAAATGGCAATTCCATTCTTCCAGGTGTTCAGACCAAGAGCCTTGGAATCA
Source organism: Eumetopias jubatus (assembly GCF_037043125.1). Lineage (NCBI taxonomy): Eukaryota > Metazoa > Chordata > Mammalia > Carnivora > Otariidae > Eumetopias > Eumetopias jubatus. The sequence continues at coordinate 136,075,203 of NW_028274809.1, read as the reverse complement.
TCTCACTTCTTGTCTTTCTTTGTGACCTCACAATGAACCCATTAATAAATCCAAAAAAACATATCTAGAATCTAACCACTTCTCGCAACAAGTTGGCCACCACCCTGGTCCAAGACACCGCCATGACTAGACTGGGTTGGTACAACAGCCTCCTAACTGGACTTCCTGCTTCTGCCCTTGACCCCCTACAGTATATTTTCCATATGATGTTAGCATGGCCATTCTCCCCTTTACTCACTAGCTCACTATGCTACAACCATACCCTTTTGTTCTTCCCTTTGCTTGAAAAACTCTTCCTCACTAGTTACCCTATATTCTTCAGCTCAATGGCTCTTCTCACTGACCACTCTATTTAAAATAGTCTTAAAATAAGCTATTTACCTTAGCTCTGTCTTTCCTTTTCCCCCATTTTCTTTTTACTTATAGGATTTATCACTCTTGGACAAATTGTATTTTTTTAATTAATTGATTGTCTTCCTTCCTACATGCATTACAGAGGTATGTTTTATTCATTGTTGCTCACCCAGTGTTTAACACAGTACCTGATGCATGGCAGGAACTCAGTAAATAGGGAATGGGAATAACCAGATGCAGCTGAAGTGAGAGTTGGAGGATACTTTCATCTGGGAAGCTGAGAATCCCTGCTGCATTCCCCCAGCCAGAGCCCAAGAATGTTCGCAAGCAGGGCTTTGACCTTTCCATGCAGGAAATGGGAATTGCATTCACTGGGGAATCTGCCAACTTGAGAGAAAAGAACCAATGAGATTGGACTCCCAGTGAACATTTCCAGACAGTTCACCCCATAAAGATGGTCCCAACGAGGGTGACCTCAGCAGGAACTGAGGAGTTTCCTGGCCCATGGGACTCTTGGTGCTAACACTGGGGCAGTCCCCGGCAAACCAATGTAGTTGGTCATGTTACTGGAATCAGTGAGTTTCAACCACATGCTCAGACTTCCCAATCCCTCAATTATAAGCAAACTTTCTAAAATATTATCTAGATTACCAGACATCTGAGCATTCATTAGCTTGGAAGATTGGGACAAAAATAAATAACCAGTAAAAAAAGTAAGTTGGAGAAAACAAAGACTATTCATAGAGAGGGGGAAAAAAGAATCATTGATATCCTTAGAGAGATAAGAGAATATTCCAAACATGAAAAGGGACAGTAAATTGGAAATTAAAAATAAGAAAATTAGGGAATTAATTCAGGAGATCTAATAGTAGGATTCTAATAAGAGAGAAGAGAGAAGAGAGGAACCCTTAACAGCATAATTCAAGAACATTTCCCAGAACATGAAGATCTGAAATTTCAGATTGGATCCACACCGGGGGAACCTGGGTGGTTCAGTCGGTTAAGCATCAGACTGTTGATTTTGGCTCGGGTCATGATCTCAAGGTTTTGAGATCGAACCCTGCTTCAGATTCTGTGGTGTCTGCTTAAGATTCTCTCTCGCTATCACTCTCCCTATCCCTCTCTTAAAAAAAAAAAAAAAGAGTCACTCTGTGACCAGAATATTAGGTGAAATTACATCCACACATAGCAAGATACAGCAATAAGAAATTTCAGATCATTAAGTACAAAGAGAAGCTCCTACAAAAGAGGAAAAACAGGACACATACACACCCAAAAAAGAAGAATGACCATAGACTTCTAAATATTAACACAGAAATGTATAAGCCAATGGAGCAATGTCTTCAAAATTCTGGAAGAAAATTATTTTAAACTTAGAATTCTATACAAAACTAAATCATCAATCAAAGTGTGAGAGTAGAAGAAAAACATTTTCATATATGTAAGACCTTAACATTTTTATGTCCCATGTACCCTTTTCTCAAAAGGGTATCCTTTTGAGAAGGTATACTGAAGGATACTTTCAATTAAAACTAAAGATATAAACCAAGAAAAGGAAGGCAACATGGAATACAAGAAACAGAAGATCAACACAGAAGAGGGTAAGTAAATACCCAGAATAATTTAGGAGGCATATTTCAGATTAAGGGCTGTAAATCAGGTATAGAGGGCAACTAGTCCAAGGTGGAGCAAATCTTAAGAACCTGGTGGATTTGTTTCAAAATGAAGTTGATATTTTAATAAATAAGTCTGATTGTCTTAGAGGAAGATTTAAGCAACTGTTAGAGCATTAGGGATCGAAATTCTCTGAATACTAACAAGCGAGCAAAGCAAAAATAACAGAGAAAACAAGTGCAGCAAAAGGCAAGTGATCATAACTTATTACATGGCTCAGCTGCAATAGCACTTACACAGAAAATATTATATAAACATTGAATATTAATCAAACCAAAATTATAAATCACGCACATTGGAAGGATGTAGATATGGGAAGGATTCACCGATGCACAAAAAAGGATGCGAAAAAGAACTATATCCCCATCTTCCACATTGGGAAGTCAATAGATAACGCTGAAAACTAAAACAACGAAGCTTGTTATTTAGATCCACGAGGTCAAAAGCAAAAGAATCAATTAGAAAAAGTTGGAAGAGGTTATCTGTGGGGAAATGAACATTGCAGGGTGAGGGAGTGGGAAGCAAAGAAATGCTATTTTTAAACCTTGTAGAACTATTTGACTCTTTAAAAGATGTGCGTGTAAAATTTATTAATTTTTTGTTTTTAAATAAACATTTTGTTCAAGTATTACGTAAGTAAAGTATACAAATCATAAGTTCAGTGCACTTTTTAACTGGAAGAAAATACATGAAAATAATTATTATCCCACCAAGGATAACCAGTAACCTTCCTTGGGACATCATAAATCAGTATTTCCTGCTTTTGAATTTTTTATAAATGGAATCATATATGTGTGCCCTTTTGTTTCTGCTTCACTCTCTAGTCTGTAGGATTCATCTATGTTGTGTTTAGCAAGATATACAATATTGTTGTGTAATATTTCATTTAATGAAAACACCACAATTGATTTATCCATTCTCCTGTTGATGGACATTTGGGTTATTTCCAGTTTGAGCATTCTTTTTTTTTTAAGATTTTTAAAAAATTTTTTTATTGTTATGTTAATCACCATATAGTACATCATTAGTTTTTGATGTAGTGTTCCATGATTCATTGTTTGTGCATAACACCCAGTGCTCCATGCAGAATGTGCCCTCTTTAATACCCATCACCAGGCTAACCCATCCCCCCACCCTCCTCCCCTCTAGAACCCTCAGTTTGTTTTTCAGAGTCCATCGTCTCTCATGGTTTGTCTCCCCCTCTGTCTTACTCCCCTTCATTCTTCCCCTCCTGCTATCTTCTTCTTTTTCTTTTTTCTTAACATATGTTGCATTATTTGTTTCAGAAGTACAGATCTGTGATTCAACAGTCTTGCTCACTTCACAGGGCTCACCATAGCACATACCCTACCCAATGTCTATCACCCAGCCACCCCATCCCTCCCACCCCCCACCACTCCAGCAACACTCAGTTTGTTTCCTGAGATTAAGAATTCCTCATATCGGTGAGGTCATATGATACATGTCTTTCTCTGATTGACTTATTTCACTCAGCATAACACCCTCCAGTTCCATCCATGTCGTTGCATATGGCAAGCTCTCATTCCTTTTGATGGCTGCATAATATTCCATTGTGTATGTATACCACCTCTTCTTTATCCATTCATCTGTCGATGGACATCTTGGCTCTTTCCACAGTTTGGCTATTGTGGACATTGTTGCTATAAACATTGGGGTGCACGTACCCTTCGGATCCCTACATTTGTATCTTTGTGGTAAATACCCAGTAGTGCAATTGCTGGATCATATGGTAGCTCTATTTTCAACTGTTTGAGGAACCTCCATACTGTTTTCCAGAGGGGTTGCACCAGCTTGCATTCCCACCAACAGTGTAGGAGGGTTCCCCTTTCTCCACATCCCCGCCAACATCTGTAGTTTCCTGACTTGTTAATTTTAGCCATTCTGACTGGTGTGAGGTGGTATCTCATTGAGGTTTTGATTTGGATTTCCCTGATGCCGAGCGATGTTGAGCACTTTTTCATGTGTCTGTTGGCCATTTGGATGTCTTCTTTGGAAAAATGTCTGTTCATGTCTTCTGCTCATTTCTTGATTGGATTATTTGTTCTTTGGGTGTTGAGTTTGATAAGTTCTTTATAGATTTTGGATACTAGCCCTTTATCTGATATGTCATTTGCAAATATTTTCTCCCATTCTGTCGGTTGTCTTTTGGTTTTGTGGACTGTTTCTTTTACTGTGCAAAAGCTTTTTATCTTGATGAAATCCCAATAGTTCATTTTTGCCCTTGCTTCCCTTGCCTTTGACGATATTTCTAGGAAGAAGTTGCTGCGGCTGAGGTCGAAGGGGTTGCAACCTGTGTTCTCCTTTAGGATTTTGATGGACTCCTGTCTCACGTTTAGGTCTTTCAACCATTTGGAGTCTATTTTTGTGTGTGGTGTAAGGAAATGGTCCAGTTTCATTCTTCTGCATGTGGCTGTCCAATTTTCCCAACACCATTTGTTGAAGAGACTGTCTTTTTGCCATTGGATATTCTTTCCTGCTTTGTCGAAGATAAGTTGACCATAGAGTTGAGGGTCCATTTCTGGGCTCTCGATTCTGTTCCATTGATCTATGTGTCTGTTTTTGTGCCAGTACCATACTGTCTTGATGATGACAGCTTTGTAATAGAGCTTGAAGTCCAGAATTGTGATGCCGCCAGCTTTGCTTTTCTTTTTCAAGATTCCCCTGGCTATTCGGGGTCTCTTCTGGTTCCATACAAATTTTAGGATTATTTGTTCCATTTCTTTGAAAAAAGTGGATGGTATTTTGATGGGGATTGCATTGAATGTGTAGATTGCTCTAGGTAGCATTGACATCGTCACAATGTTGGTTCTCCGAATCCATGAGCATGGAACGTTTTTCCATTTCTTTGTGTCTTCTTCAGTTTCTTTCATGAGTATTTTATAGTTTTCTGAGTACAGATCCTTTGCCTCTTTGGTTAATTTATTCCTAGGTATCTTATGGTTTTGGGTGCAGTTGTAAATGGGATCGACTCCTTGATTTGTCTCTCTTCTGTCTTGTTGTTGGTGTATAGGAATGCCACTGATTTCTGTGCATTGATTTTATATCCTGCTACTTTACTGAATTCCTGTATGAGTTCTAGCAGTTTTGGGGTGGAGTCTTTTGGGTTTTCCACATACAGTATCATATCAGCTGCAAAGAGTGAGAGTTTGACTTCCTCTTTGCCGATTTGGATGCCTTTGATTTCTTTTTGTTGTCTGATTGCTGTGGCTAGGACTTCTAATACTATGTTGAATGGCAGTGGTGATAGTGGACATCCCGGCTGCGTTCCTGACCTTAGGGGAAAAGCTCTCAGCTTTTCCCCATTGAGAATGATATTTGCTGTAGGTTTTTCATAGATGGCTTTTATGATATTGAGGTATGCACCCTCTATCCCTATACTCTGAAGAGTTTTGATCAAGAAAGGATGCTGTACTTTGTCAAATGCTTTTTCTGCATCTATTGAGAGGATCATATGATTCTTGTTCTTTCTTTTGTTAATGTATTGTATCACGTTGATTGATTTGCGGATGTTGAACAATCCTTGCAGCCCAGGGATAAATCCCAATCGGTCATGGTGAATAATCCTTTTAATGTACTGTTGGATCCTATTGGCTAGTATTTTGGTGAGAATTTTTGCATCCATGTTCATCAGGGATATTGGTCTGTAATTCTCCTTTTTGATGGGGTCTTTGTCTGGTTTTGGGATCAAGGTAATGCTGGCCTCATAAAATGAGTTTGGAATTTTTCCTTCCATTTCTATTTTTTGGAACAGTTTCAGAAGAATAGGTATTAATCCTTCTTTAAATGTTTGATAGAATTCCCCTGGGAAGCCATCTGGGCCTGGGCTTTTGTTTCTTGGGAGATTTTTGATGACTGCTTCAATTTCCTTAGTGGCTATAGGTCTGTTCAGGTTTTCTATTTCTTCCTGGTTCAATTTTGGTAGTTGATACATCTCTAGGAATGCACCCATTTCTTCCAGGTTATCTAATTTGCTGGCATAGAGTTGCTCTTATATAATATGTTCTTATAATTGTTTGTATTTCTTTGGTGTTGGTTGTGATCTCTCCTCTTTCATTCATGATTTTATGGATTTGGGTCATTTCTCTTTTCTTTTTGATAAGTCTGGCCAGGGGTTTATCAATCTTGTTAATTCTTTCAAAGAACCAGCTCCTAGTTTCGTTGATCTGTTCTACTGTTCTTTTGGTTTTTAGTTCATTGATTTCTGCTCTGATCTTTATTATTTCTCTTCTCCTGCTGGGTTTAGGCTTTATTTGCTGTTCTTTCTCCAGCTCCTTTAGGTGTAGGGTTAGGTTGTGTATTTGAGACCTTTCCTGTTTCTTGAGAAAGGCTTGTATTGCTATATACTTTCCTCTCAAGACTGCCTTTGCTGTATCCCAAAGATTTTGAACCGTTGTGTTTTCATTTTCATTGGTTTCCATGAATTTTTTTAATTTTTCTTTAATTTCCTGATTGACCCATTCATTCTTCAGTAGGATGCTCTTTAGCCTCCATGTATTTGAGTTCTTTCCGACTTTCCTCTTGTGATGGAGTTCTAGTTTCAAAGCATTGTGGTCTGAAAATATGCAGGGAATAATCCCAATCTTTTGGTACCGGTTGAGACCTGATTTGTGACGTAGGATGTGATCAATTCTGGAGAATGTTCCATGGGCACTAGAGAAGAATGTGTATTCCGTTGCTTTGGGATGGAATGTTCTGAATATGTCTGTGAAGTCCATTTGGTCCGGTGTGTCATTTAAAGTATTTATTTCCTTGTTGATCTTTTGCTTAGATGATCTGTCCATTTCAGTCAGGCAGGTGTTAAAGTCCCCCACTATTATTGTATTGTTGTCAATGTGTTTCTTTGCTTTTGTTATTAATTGCCTTATGTAATTGGCTGCTCCCATGTTAGAGGCATAGATATTTACAATTGTTAGATCTTCTTGTTGGATAGACCCTTTAAGTAGGATATAGTGTCCTTCCTCATCTCTTATTACAGTCTTTGATTTAAAATCTAATTTGTCTGATATAAGGATTGCCACCCCAGCTTTCTTTTGGTGTCCATTAGCATGGTAAATGGTTTTCCACCCCCTCACTTTCAATCTGGGGGTGTCTTTTGGGTCTAAAATGAGTCTCTTGCAGACAGCATATCGATAGGTCTTGTTTTTTAATCCACTCTGATAGCCTGTGTCTTTTGATTGGGGCATTTAGCCCATTTCCATTCAGGGTAACTATTGAAAGGTATGAATTTAGTGCCATTGTATGGCCTGTAAGGTGACTGTTACTGTATATTGTCTGTGTTCCTTTCTGATCTATGCTGCTTTTAGGCTCTCTCTTTGCTTAGAGGACCCCTTTCAATATTTCTTTTAGGGCTGGTTTCGTGTTTGCAAATTCCTTTAGTTTTTGCTTGTTCTGGAAGGTTTTTATCTCTCCTTCTATTTTCAATGAGAGCCTAGCTGGATATAGTATTCTTGGCTGCATATTTTTCTCGTTTAGTGCTCTGAAGATATCTTGCCAGTCCTTTCTGGCCTGCCAGGTCTCTGTGGATACGTCTGTTGCCAATCTAATATTTCTACCATTGTAGGTTACATATCTCTTCTCCCGAGCTGCTTTCAGGATTTTCTCTTTGTCTCTGAGACTCGTAAGTTTTACTATTAGATGTTGGGGTGTTGACCTATTATTATTGATTTTGAGAGGGGTTCTCTGTGCCTCCTGGATTTTAATGCCTGTTTCCTTCCTCACATTAGGGAAGTTCTCTGCTATTATTTGCTCCAGTATACCTTCTGCCCCCTCTCTCTTTCTTCTTCTTCTGGGATCCCAATTATTCTAATGTTGTTTCATCTTATCATATCACTTATCTCTCGAATTCTGCCCTCGTGATCCTGTAGTTGTTTATCTCTCTTTTTCTCAGCCTCTTTATTTTCCATCATTTGGTCTTCTATATCGCTGATTCTCTCTTCTGCCTCATTTATCCTAGCAGTTAGTGCCCCCATTTTTGATTGCACCTCATCAATAGCCTTTTTGATTTCGACTTGGTTAGATTTTAGTTCTTTTATTTCTCCAGAAAGGGTTTCTCTAATAACTTCCATGCTTTTTTCAAGCCCAGCTAGTATCTTTAAAGTCATGATTCTGAACTCTAGGTCCGACATCGTACTAATGTCCGTATTGAGTAGGTCCCTGGCTGACGGTACTACCTCTTGTTCTTTTTGCTGAGGTGATTTTTTCGTCTTGTCATTTTGTCCAGAGGAGAATAGATGAATAAGAAAACAAAATGCTAACAGGTTAACAACGTCCCCAGCAAATATACTGTATACAAATCAGAAAAGACCTGAAACCAGGGGAAAAGAAAGGGAAAGAAAGAAAAAAGAAAGAGATAAAAAAGATAAAAACAAAAACAGAACAATACAAAAAAAGCAGAATATGATCAAATATGATCAGGCTAGTGGATAGATCAGTGCCACACACTAGATTTTAGGCGTATTTTGGTCTGTTAGAAAAAAGTGCCTCCTAACATTTTAAAGGAAGAAAGACTTATATATGTACAAAATAAGGGTTGATACAATGAAGGGATGGAAGATGACTGTAAAGATGAAAATTATAAAAGATTTTATAAACGGAATTGATAAGATAAGTTGTTTGAAAAAAGAAAGAAGATTTAAAAAAATAGAAAGGAAAAAGGGAGAGAATGTGATCAGGCAGGAGACTAGAACAAAGCCATACACTAGTGATTTAGGGTATATTTTGATCTGTTAGAAGAAACTGTATCTCAAAATTTTAAAGAGAGAACAACTTATATATATATGCCAAAAATAAGGGTAACTACTATGAAGGGATAAAATATGACTCTAAAAATGAAAAATAAAAAATGTTTTTTTTTTTTAAAAAGGGATTGATAAGATGTTGGTTGAAAAAGGGAAAAAGAAAAATTGAAAAAAAAAGTTAAAAAAATTAACTTTGATGAACTAATGAATCATGGTTAAAAAAAGCCATGAATTCTATGTGCCGTATTCCACTAGCGCTGGAGTTCTCCCATTCTCCTTGATCGGTAAACTTGGTCTTGGCTTGCTGGCTGTTCGTGCTGATCTTCTGGGGGAGGAGCCTGTTGCCGTGGTTTCCAAATGTCTTTGCCGGAGGCTGAATTGCCCCGCCCTAGTTGGTCCAGGCTAAGCAATCTGCTCGGGTTTGCTCTCAGGAGATTTTGTTCCCTGCAAGCTCTTGGTACAGCTTTGGAGGACCAGGGTGAAAATGGTGGCCTCCCAGTCTCCACCCCGAGCTGAGAACTCAGGGCCCCGCTCCTCAGTGCGCCCCCAGAGAAAAGCAGTCACTCCTGTCTCCCTGGTCTCCCCCAGAGAAAAGCAGTCACTCCTGTCTCCCTGGTCTCCGGCCGCACTCCGTGCTCACCCGGCCTGTGACCGAGCGTTTCTATCTCTGGCTCCCGACCCCGTGTGGAGTCTCCAAACCCAGCAGATCCCTGCGGTGCGCTCCCGTGCCGCTCCTCCCGGGGGAGGAAGGGGAGTCTCCCCAGCTCTGCCGCTTGTTGGGTCCCTGCTGGAGGAGCAGTGGCCTGACTGGGCCGCGGATCACAGTTTATGGCAACCCCGAGCTGAGAGCCCGCGCCTCGCCTCCGTCTCTGCAGCCGGCTTCCCTGCTCTGATACCTGGGAGCTCTGCTGCACTCAGGCACCCCCGGTCTTTCTGTGACCCCGAGGGTCCTGAGACCACACTGTCCCGGGAGGATTCCACCCCCCGCTTAGCCACTGCAGCGACGTCCCTCAGCAGAGCCAACTTCTAAAAGGTCCGATTTTGTGCTCCGCAGCTCTAGCACTTGCCAGAAGCGACCAGCGGAGGCCCCCTCCCCCGCCGTCTATCCTCCCGAATATCGTCTCGGATTCACTTCTCCGCACGTCCTACCTTCCAGTAAGTGGTCGCTTCTCTGTTCAGAGAGTTGTTGCTACTCTCCTCTTCGATCTCCTGTTGAGTTCATAGGTGTTCAGAATGGTTTGACCCCTATTCAGCTGAATTCCTGAGACCAGAGAGATCCAGGTCTCCTACTCCTCCGCCATCTTGCTCCGCCCCCCCCTTTTTAAAGATTTTATTTATTTATTTGACAGAGAGAGATGCAGCGAGAGAGGGAACACAAGCAGGGGGAGTGGGAGAGGGAGAAGCAGGCTTCCCGCGGAGCGGGGAGCCTGATGCGGGGCTTGATCCCAGGAGCCTGGGATCATGACCTGAGCCGAAGGCAGACGCTTAACGACTGAGCCACCCAGGCGCCCAGTTTGAGCATTCTTATACCTGTGTGTGTACAATTTTGATGAAAATAAAAATTATAATGCAACAACATGGAGATGTGGATTTGGTATGAAAAAACAGGGTATAAAATTGTATGTATACCATGACCACAACTATTCTGAAGTCCACTCACCCACAACAAAAATTCTTAGCATCTACTATGTGCCAGGCCATGATCTAGGTGCTGAGGTTTCATTGGTGAAGACAAGTATGGCTTCTGCCTTCCAGGCACTTAGAGGCTGAGAAAGAGAGAGAGAGAGGAATCCTATAATTACATGTCTGATGACTATTTTGAAGTGGAAATTCAATGATTTAATTTAACTTTGTGAATTTTATGTTGAGATCTGAAAGAAGAGGTTAACTGGGTGAAGGAGAAACTGGGAGAAAGAGCCTTCCAAGGAGGAAGTACAGAACATACTAGAAGCCCAGGGAGGGAAAGAACACAGTGTGTACAATAAATGAGTCAAGCCCAGAATGTCTGGAACAAGAAGAGTGAGGAGGCCTCAGCCGTGTTGAGTGTCACTTTTGGGGGTCAAGCAGGCTAAGGAGTGAAGGGAATCCATTGGGTTCATTGGTGACTTTAACAAGAGCAATTCCAGTGGCATTGTGGGGGCAGAATCCAGACTAGCGTGGGTTTGGACTGAGTAGGAGGTAAAAGCGTGAATATAAAAATAATTGGAAGGAAATATATGAGAAGAAAAAGTTTTGTATTGTTAGGATGAGATTATGCATGTCTTTTTTCTTCAAACTTTCTTAGATCTATCATCCTTTTTTTTTTTTAGGAAAATTGAAGGAACGTATTCAAATTTAAAGATTTATTTTTATTTATTTTTAAGTATTTTATTTGACTATAGTTGACACACAGTTTTATATGACTTTCAGGTGTACAACACAGTGATTCAACTTCTCTGTACATTTTGTCGTGCTCACCAGTGTGGCTACCGTCTGTCACCACACAACGCGATTACATTACCATTGGCTATATTCCCTGTGCTGGGCCTTTTATACCCATGATTTATTCACTCCATAACTAGAAGCCTCTAACTCCCACTTCCCTTCACCCATTTTGCTTACTCCCCACCCCCTTTCTCTCTGGCAACCTTCAGTTTGTTCCCTGCATTTATAGGTCAAACTTAAAGATTTACGTGAAGGTCAAAAGTTACTATTGTTTTTAGGTGGTTATACAGACCAACTGTGTACTTAGTCTTTCTGAGTTATATTATTATTCTACATTGTAAAAATGAAGTACTTTAAATATATTAGAAATACATTGTTTTCAAGGTATTGTAAAAACATTGGTAAAAGTTAGAATAATAAAGAATGTAGGACCTGGGGAGTCCTCACTTTCATTTGCTATACACACACACACACACACACACACACACACACCATTTTAATACAAAACACATGGTGTGGTGAGGTCAGCAATCTAATGATTCAACTTTGGCCCAGAATCAGAGACAGCTCTGCAGCTTCAAGTGCCTTCATGCCACGGGACAGAAACAAAAGGGAGCTGAGTGCCACAGTCCAAGAGAGGTTTATGTTTATGGAAACAGCTTCCTTCTTTAGGGAATACATACCTTTGCCAGAAGTATTCTCTACATATTTATTTATGCTAAAGGCTCTATTGAGAAAATGAAAGGTTTTATTTCATTTGAAAACCAAGGCATAAGTAATCCAAGTAATCAGCAATATTTAGGGAAAGGTTATTCTCCTCATGAATTCCGATACTACTTGAACACTATTTCTCTGGGTCCCTTAATACTTTCTTTGTTATATGTGTATGTCTTGTCTCCCCTGATTCAGCAACCCATCTCTAATTTCCTTTAGCACCAGACCTTGCACAGAAAAGCAACTTAGTAGGTTCTGCTGCATTTTTTCATATCTACATCCATCCAGCATGGCAATAGACAAGGGGTAGAAACCTTTACCTTTTACAATGGCATTTGTTTTTCCTTTTCAAATTTGCCTTGATTTTCAATGTCTCCTTTGGTACTAGGTCATTGCTGTGACTAAATCTGCAGAAATCCAACACGCCCTATATTGCATCAAACTTTGGTCTCAGGTCCTCTAAGTGATGAGTAATAGTTTTGTCCACCAGAATATTGGCCCAAGATTTGAACCAACTGCTCATATTTCATTCCTTTTTTGGGCTAGTTTCATCAACAGCAGCTATGTCATATAATTAACATTACAATTATAATAACATAAGCCTTTGTAATTAATTTGCTCTTGCACCCTCTAGTCCCAAGAAACAGTGGTGACTCATTATCCTTAATTTGCAAAACACACTCTATTTTTTAATTTTATATTTAACATAATGAGATACAAAATTAATTTATTCAGGGTCTTACAAAAACAGAATTGCTGAGACAGGATTAGAACACAATTAACAAGTCTCAGGTCTTAGTGTTGCATCAATCATTCTTCTAATAGTCAAATTCATCCATCCATCCAGCCATTCATCCATTTATTCATTTGGCATAACTCTATCAAGCTAGGCATTGTGCTCAACTCAATAGAGAAAAAAATAGTTGTTACTGCTCTTAAAAAGTTCACAACTTTGTTGACAAATGCACTTAAGAAAACAGGCAGTTAAAAAAAAAGAGGAATAAATACAATGATTAGAAATGTGCCATGTGTTTTGCAAACAGATGTGTAGCCTTTTGATGTTTGAGCTGATAAAGGTTTCATACTTTCCCAAAGACAGGTAGCATGCCACCACCAGCTCTCAGGTAGGAATTTTACATGTAAGAATATTACAGTTATTTGAGAACAGTTTTAGGATTGTTATGTGACACTAATTTCTGAAGTATTTTCTTTTTTCTTTTAAGCCATGGAACTTGTCCTCCAAAGGACATTTTACAGACTTGTAAACAAATCAAATACAAACAAGGGTCCCTGGATGAAGGCAAAAATAACAGATTGGAGCCGAATCCAATTGGCTTGCTTGAGATTTCCATGAAACCCCAAAGGTTCCTTGGAACACTGTTGAAAACTAAGAAAAGTCACCATCCTTTCAAGTTTAAGTATCAACATGTCAGATTAGCCCAATTTTGGTCAATTGTGAAAATTAACTTAGGGTCTGATACTTGAACCAAACTTGGCTAATCTAAAAGTGGTCAGTTTATGGGTACGAATGCTCTACTCTATTAACAAGCTTCAGAAATACTTCCTGATACTCTTCAGGTTTATCAGTGGCAATTTTTCCCCCTTACTTTTATAATCTGCCGAGTGCTTTCAGAAATTTTAAGTTAACATTGATCTCCTTTTCACAAAAACTGAATAATTACTTTTGAAATGTAACTTTGTATCAGGATTGGAGATGTCATGTTTGGCAAGGCAGACTCACTTCTTCCCTAAAAGGAGCCATACATAGAAATAAGTACTTCTAAGGAAGACCTCATAAAGTCTAGGCAAGAATCAGATAACACAGGATGCCTGGATGGCTCAGTCGGTTAAGCAACTGCCTTCAGCTCAGGTCATGATGTCAGGGTCCTGGGATCGAGTCCCACATTGGGCTCCTTGCTCAGCGGGGAGCCTGCTTCTCCCTCTGCCTGCCGCTCCCCCTGCTTGTGCTCTCTGTCTCTCTCTGTCTCTCTCTGACCAAAAAAAAAAAAAAAAAAAAAAAATCAGATAACACAAGTTCATCGTAGCCAGATTATACAACTGTCTTATAATTCAATTCAACAAATAATTATTGTTAACTACTAAATGTCATGCACTACGTTAGACTGAGGGAGACAAAAGATGAGTGCTGCCTTCGGCCCCAGGAAGCTCACAGTACAATGTAGAACAAGGAAAAGACAAGCATACAAATGGAAGGCCATTGAATGTTGATGTGGTTCACCATCATGGTTCCTAAAAAGGGTGACATTAAAATGTCCATTATAATCATGTGTGGAAAAGCCTGCACCACAGACTTTTTCTGAACCTGTCTGCATGGCTCATAAAATGATAACTTTCTTTGGGGGAACTAACCTGTTCTTCCTTCGTCTTCCCCCTCCTGGTAGGTTACCAGCCAGCCATTTAATTATCCAGCCGTGTCCTTGACTCCTTGCTCACCTTCACGACGGCTCACACCCACATCTAATAAATCCCTAGGCCTATTGATTCAGCTTACTAAATATATCTTAAATAGATCCATTTCTGTCTTCCATACTCAATCAGCCTATATTTCTACACAGCACTTGTAAACATAATTAACTGTCTGCATAATTAGTGGTTTGCTATTTCAAATCCCTCCATCCACCACACTTTGCCCAGCTCAACTATAAACACCCTGAGGCCAAGAACAACATCTGTCATATTCACTACTATATCCCCAATATCTAGAGCAGGCTCACACAGAACATGTGTTCGATGAGGGGAGGAAGGGAGGAAATAAGTCAATCAAAATTCAGTAATTATCAGTGCTTCCATTAAACTCCCTCGTGATTATGTGAAAACAAATGTAGATAGAAATCTAGGTATATTCACTCTAAGACAGTATCATTATTTTACAGAAATAGTCAACTCCTGACAATGTCAAGTATTCATTTTCTTGAATTTTATAATAGATAAAGATATCTATTATACCTCCATTTTATAATAGATAAAGATAAAGAAATACAATGTATATGTATACCAAATCACCACTATGTACACTTTAATTATCTTATAGTTTGATTTGTCAATTATACCTCAATAAAGCTGAATTTTTTTTTTTTTTAAGAAAAGAAACAGGACCACATATCCCTTTAGGAGTTGACACAGTGCAGCACTCTAACCCAGTTGTTCACAATCTGAGTCTTTTAATTAATCTGCTGGTCTCTAAATACTGTGTGACTTGTGCAATTGAATTTGCTATGCTCTTTCTGCGCCCCTGCCAAATACTCAGCCCCTGACCAAGAGTACATCCTAGATGTGGGTATGAGTGCATCTAAGCTTGACGTCTGCGATATGCATTACGTACTTGGTTTATTCTTATGTTTATTTCATTTACCAGGAAATACAATAGGCTCTTGTGTCCACTGTTGATTTGGGAACATGTCCTCTGCTTGTCAAGGTTGTCTCATAACATAGTCACAAGGTTTATGTGACTAGAGCCAACATTTCCCAGATCAACACACTTTGAAGCAGAACTCATTTTCAACAACCTTTTTCAAAGAGGGAGGAGTCTCCATCTCACCTTTCAAAGAGTAGAACATTTGCTTTAATTTGGTCAACAGTAATGTTTCATCCCCTGCCTGTCTGCTGCAGAGGCTGCATATCACAAAACCCGAAATGCCACTGGAGGATTCAGCCTCCGGGCTGGATGCTCTTTATCCAGTCCAACCCAGCAATTCCCACCAAGCAAAGACAACCTCATTATGGCCTGTTCCATCTGCCTCTAGTCTTGGAAAAGGTTAAAACTTTGCAGAGGCTTAATGAACCATGTCCTGCCCTGAGAAACACAGATTTGTTACTGCTTTGCACAGAAATGAAACAAATGGAATAAAAACAGGAGTGGATGCTCTGAGTCACAGGATGTGGGTGAAGAGCTCTTACAAAATTGAGAACTTAAAAACTAATTCATTGAAGTGACAGCAAGGATATTTGAAGTCAAGGTCCTGTTCTGCACCAATAAACTATGTGACCTTGAGTAAATTATTGAACCCTATCGGGCCTCTGTTTCCATACCTCTAAAATGGGAATAATAATTCTTATTCTCACGTTCTTTCAAGACTTATAAAAGGATGAGATGACAGGTGGGAAAGCATTTTATTACTCTAAAGAAAACCAAAAGGTACTCCAAAATAGAGGCAACCCTCCCCCCAAATCACTCCTATTGAGAACTTGAAACAAGTAGATAGGTTCCTTTGCAACAATCTCCTCTTCTAGATGAATATGAAATTTAACATTTCCTGAATGTGCTTCTGTGTTTCAAGAGCAAGTTTCTAGAACTGGAAAAAAACAGAGGAGGAAAGACAGGTCATGATTCAAATTTTCCAGCAAACACTCCAAAAAAGCAGATGATTGGGTTTGTTCATTCATACACTCATGCATTAATTCTAGAAGCAGCCATTCAGTTCCACAACTGTTTATCAAACACCTACTATGCTCTAAGTACTGTGCCAGCCCCTGTGGACACAATAAGGATAAAAGTCATCCCGATCCCTGTCCCTGTGGATCTTACATCAAAGCATTTTTTGAAATGCAAGAATGAATCAGACATGATTTCCACCCTGAAGCAGTTATAAACTAGTTGAAAGGAAAGTGGCCATAAAACAAAATTGAATCATTCTCAGAAGACTCTGCTTTTAAGGACAAGAGGAGATGAATGGGTCACATCAATTCTCTCTTTTCCCTGGATCAGCACGCAGCATTAATAGCAGCCTATAGACATGCTTTAGTAGCTTCTGTCTTAAACCCTCCCTTGACCTCACTCCCTTTCACAGCAAAAGGTCTTACAAGACTTGTCTATGGTCAGAGTCCCTTTTTCTTTCCTTGACTTGCTCTTCTTGAACCAGTTCATTGGGGATTCTCTCCCCACCACTCTATTGAGACCACTTGTGGCGAGATCACCAATGGCCTCCAACTTGGCAAGTTAAGGAGTCACTGAATTCAGTGGTCAATATATTGTGTTGAGATTTTTGTTAAATTTATTTCAAGATTTTGAAGTCTATAACTGTATTTTAAAAACATCTCTTTTCTCGTGGAGAGTCGGTCTTACTTAATTCATTGAGCATTATCGCCAATGCAGTATGGGGAATATCCGCGTTAAGAGAAGGGCAGGAACATTACCTGCATGTGTGGGTGGGGGGAGGGTGGGGGAAAATTCAGAGATGAAACAACACAGGGAAATGTTGCCTTCTGTCCGAGTGAGGGATGTGCACATGCTCTCCTCTGTCCTCTCTAGTAAAACGGTTCTGTGAATCATCGACGGGATGATGGGAGGTAGGTGGTAATTTTAGACTCTGTTTTGTTCATTTTATCAAAAGCCATGCGGAATGGTGAGCCCAAACCTCTCCTCCAAGTTGGAGAGTGTGGCAGCAGCACAGTTTGCTGTCCCCGCCATTTCCACCTCCTGGACACCCCCCTCTCACCCACCGGGACACCATTTAAAGGTAGGTCTCGCTTCCCAGGGAGCCAGTGAGAGAGCACTCTGACTAAACACAAAATAGCAGTGTTCTCTGCCTTCTATAACGGCAGGAGATGCTGTTTTGACGGGAGGGGAGATCTCAGCGATAATTAAAAAGTCGGCTTGCGTCATTTATAGCCACGAGGCCCCTGTCAGTCTGATGCAGTTGTTATGTAAAAACACATCTGTCCTGCCCAGAATGCCCCAGTCCCGGCCTCGGCTTTCTCCATCTGTAGGGACCAAAGCTAGCTTGCATTCCCAGCAGCAACATGTTTATAACAGAAATATTAAGTGAGCCGAGATGATAAGAGACTTTTACCCACTTTTCCAGAAACACACTGGGAAATATGCTACGAGAACAATTCTTGCTTGTGTGTGACAAATCCCAACAAATCTCAGAGGCTGTGATTTAGAAATGACATCCTTCCCCAAGGAAAGAAAGCTCATGAGACTCAGTGGATGGCCTGGGTTGCAAATGGAGACTTTTCTGGCACCATAAAAGCCCACTGTTGCTCTTTATAACAGGCTGCACACAGCCCAGAGTGACTACACCAAAGAATACATTCAGAGTCAGGATCATTGGACTTTGACTGCATCAACCGATGGCAAGGCCTTTCCAGGTTAGCAGGAGTATTGCAGGCCAGGCCCGAGTCCAAAGAGGTGGCCACACATGAGAATGTGCACCATATTTCTCCTTGTATTTCTCACGGCTCTGAGCAGGGAGGTCTGTCATTTTTCTGAGTGTTACATTCACCAGCTTGACCTAAGAATGTAAAAATGAAAAGCTAAATGGGAAAGCCCTGTATGGGCATTGATTTTTCACAAGCAGCCATGACCCTGGGCTTACAAAATATCTTTCAAATCATATAGCCATAGACGTGCGTAGGAACCTGCAGTAAAGTTTATCCTACAGAGAATGCACAGCAACCCTCCAGACTGGTCTATATTTCCTTCACTGTCAGAAGTTCCATGCCAGCCTTCAGAGCCCATTCTAGGACTTAACGGCTTCTCAGTCAAAACGTGCCAAATCCTGTCCAATTTCAGTCTCTCCTCCCACACACAGTCAAAACCTACTGGCTCAGGTTCATGATGCAAATGCAAAAGGGCTGCTTGCTGTCCTCCCTATAAATGTATTTTGCCTATTAGAAGACATGTATTTTATTTTTCATTTATGATTTGTATCTCCCACTTATTAATATGATTAAGGTGTCTGCAGAGAATTAGTAACCATACTTTCTCTCCTGTGGCCAGTGAAGAGCTTTTCCTTTTCAGTAATAACCTCCATGGTTTAACAGAGACAAATCAGTTCTGAGCTGCCCGCCCTGACCTGTGAGACCCACCACTGCTTGGCTTCGGCCCACCTGGGCCAACCCACCACCTTCCCTCCTGCTCTGGGGATCATTCGTAGCAGCTCATGAGCAGAAGATCTTCAGTTCCCCTTTTACTCATGTTAATGGTCTCGTCTGTAATGAGTTCATTTTCCCAACCAATGTCTCAGGGCACTTTCCACCTCAGCCCTTACCGGTATCTGCTGCTCTGGCCTCCTGGGGTACTCCGTGTGCGCCCCACAACTTAACACTTCATAGTCCCATCACCATCAGCCATGGCTCCGCTTGTGATCCCGCCCCTCCCCCCGCACCCCATATTTTAAGTAAACTTTTTACTTCAAAACAATTTCAGATTTGCAAGAAAGTTACAAAAATACCACTGAGAGTTCCCGTGTACCCCTCACCCACTTAGTTTCCCCTAATGTTACCATCAAACACTATGATAGTACCTAGAGCAGTCCAAATTAAGAAACCACTACTGATACATTGCTATTCACTGAACTCTAGATCTTATTTGAATTTTACCAGGTTTTCTTTTTTTTCTTTTTCTTTTATTTATTTTTTTAATATCAGGTTTTCCTTAAAGTTCTTTTCCCGGTCCAGGATCCAATCTGGAACACCCAGTTGCATTTAGTTGTCATGTTTCCTTGGTACTTTCTTGTCTTCCAGGGAGAGTGTCTGTTTCTCCTTGTTTTTCATCACCTTGACCTTAACAGACTTGAGACATACTGGTCAGGTATTTTGTAGCATTTCCCACAATCTGGGTTGGTCTGTTGCTTTTCTTATGACAAAACTGTGGTTATAGGTTTTGGAAAGAATGCCACAGAGGGGAAGTACCTTTTTCATTATATCATAACTGGGGGTACGTGACAGCGACAGACACCACTGGGAATGTTAGCCTTGGTCATCTGGTTAAGGTAATGTTTGCATGTTTTCTCCTCCATAAAATTTATATTTTTCCCTTTCCGTGCTCTGTTCTGTGGAAACATGTCTAGCTCAGACTCAAAGCACCCTCACGCTCCTTTTTAACTACCTAATTATTTTGGCTGCCATTTGGGGGTACGTTTCTAAATTCTTCATGATCTCTTCCCAAAGTTCATCCCTAAAAGGAATATCATATTTTAATACGGATTCAATCAACAGGATAAACATTTTTATAACTTCTGCACATTACACACTGGTCAATTGTTTTTATTCTTGTTACATCGCTCTACCCCCATTCTTTTGCAGCTATTAGAAATTCACATGGCAAAGATTTCTTTAATTTGTCTCTTTCAAAGTGTATTTAAAAATAGATAGAAAGTAAATTATCTTAGATCCTTTAGGAAACAGTTTCAGAAAAAAAAAACAAAAACAAAAAAGACAGCCAGGCTGTGAAATACAAGGCTTATTAATGGAGTATTTTCAGCAACACTGCAGCCATGGAAAAATAAAAGTGGAATTTGGAGTTTCGAGTGAGCGGGTTGGGGCAGGAGAACAAATACACTGCAGTCTCAGGGAAGGTGGCAGAACCGCCACGGGGAGACAAATGCAATCCCGGGGCTGCTTCCAGAAGCGGTGCCCCTTGGGAGTGGCGCAAATGGAGAAAAAGTCAGATGTGTTTATTGATTGGATCAACACTCGGTAGAAGGTTGGGACTGAATGACCAATAAAATCAATTAAATTTTTAATAATTTTCTGAATCTATAGCATTCAAATTACTTGGAAAAAAATTTTTTAAGATTTTATTTATTTATTTGGGAGAGAAAGTGAGAGAGAGCACAAGGCAGGGGAGAGAGAGAGAAGCAGGCTCTACGCTGAGCGGGGAACCCACTGCGGGCTCGATCCCAGGACCCTGAGATCATGACCTGAGCTGAAGGCAGACATTTAACTGACTGAGCCACCCAGGAGCCCCCAAATTATTTGGAAAATTGCCTGGCTTTTTGCTTTCGTTCATACCGTGTTGATCCAGCCCTTTCAGGGCTTCCTGGTGTCTGTGCAGCGGGGTGCTAACACCAGGAGATTGTCCTCTACCAAAGGGTTCTGTCATCAACATATTTTGGATACTTTGCATACTATAGATTAGGGAGGGATTGGCAAACTTTTTCTGGAGAGGGTCAGATAGTAAATATTTTAGGCTTTGTGGGCCCCATACGGCCCCTGTTACTCCTCCTCTTCTTCCTCTTCCTCTGCCACTTCTCCTTCTACATCACCTTCTGCTTCTACTCCTTCTTCACAATCCTTTAAAAATGTAAGGAACAGGCTTTGGGCCACATTTGGTCCATGGACTCCTGTGGACACTTCCTGAGGATTCAAAATGTATATTAACCCACTGATGACTCTGTAGGATGGAAATGTGTTTATTATTGTTTAACCAGATTTATCCCAAATTTATTTAACCATAGAACTCTTATTTTTTCTGTTACCCACTTAACACCTCACGTAATTTATAGTCTTCTATGGAAAATGCTTTGGGAAATTCTGGCCTTTTTCACATATGGAGAATAATAAAGCTTATCCTTACCTCCCCCCAGATGCAAAGAAACACTCCAGATGGCTTAAAAACATAAATAGAAAAAGTGTCAGAGACTGCATCTGTGACCTTGCAGTACAAACAGATTCCCACGCAAGACTTCAAAAGTATTAAGCAGAGGGTAAAAATTATGCATTTGACTACATCAAATTTGAGGATTTCTGCTCAACAAATAGCACAGTAGAAAACCTTAACAACTGAGTAAAATATTGGGTGAAAATATTTGCAGTGTCAGAGACCAAAGAAACTCGTACCAATTAATAAGAAAAAGATTGGGATCCCAATAAAAAAAATGGACAAATAATATGAATGAGCAATGTATAAGAAGGAACATCAGCGGGGTGCCTGGGTGGCTCAGGTCATGATCCTGGGGTCCTGTGATCGAGCCCCGCGTCAGGCTCCCTGCTCGGCGGGAAGCCTGCTTCTCCTTCTCACACTCCCCCTGCTTGTGTTTCCTCTCTTGCTGTCTTTCTGTCAAAAAATAAATAAAATCTTTAAAAAAAAAAAAAGAAGGAACATCAGAATAGTTAACATGTATATGAATAAGATGTTCAGCCTCACTAGTAATCAGAGGAATGCAAGTTGAAAGAATAAAATACTCCTTTATCCTATGCATAGTTTGGCAAAAATTTAAAAATTGGATAATAGTCAATGTTGGTAAGAATGTGGGGAAATGGATTTTCTCATTCACCACTGGTGGAGGCATCAGACCACTGCAACCATTCTGGAGAAGAAATTGGCAGAACTTAACAAATTTAGTATGTGCATACTCACTGTTGGGTGTAAAACCAGAGAAAGGTATCCACAGGTCCTAGGGTGACAAAAACAAAGAAGCTCATCACAGCATTTTATTTTGTGGCAGGGAGGTGGGAAGCAAAGTAGCTGCCCATCCCTATGGAAATGGATAAATAAGATACGGTAGAAGCTCATTCTGGAATACTGTATAGAAGACAGAACCAATAAGCTGGAGGTACATAAAACAACATGGATAGAGCTTTTTAAGAATAGTGTTAAATTTAAAAAAGTAAACAGAGTGGGAGTTATAGCATAATCTCAATCATATAAACTTAAAGCATATTAACTTATACTTAAATATATGACATATATTTGGTGTATGTACACACACACACACACACACACACACACACACACACATATATTTCAAAGATGCTTATCAAAGTACATGTACCAAACACAGAGGTGAGGTACCAAGGCTGAAGGGGAAAAAGAATAAGAAAATAAAACTAACTTTGCACAGATAAATGATGTTATTGTATCATAAATGGAAAAGTGCAATCAACTCAACTCTTGGCAACTAACATTAAACTAGAAGTCTTAGTTATATAAATGTAAATGCCTGTTACTATTCCATTTTCCCCATGATTCATCCTCTATCAAAGACAAAAATTAAATTGATCTTACGTTCTTTTTCCCCACACTGATCTGTGGATCGATATTCAGTAAAAAACAACCTGGTTTGAGCATATTAAGAAGAGAAATTTTTTTACATGGTAAAATGTACCATTTTAATCATTTTTAAGTGTACATTTCAGGGGCATTAAGTACATTCACATTCTTGTGCAGCCATCACCACCATCCATAACTCTTTTTATCTTCACCACCTGCAACTTCATAACTCATTAAACAGTTAAGTTCCCATTCCTTCTCTGCCCCCCTCAACCCGGCCCCTGGCAACTACCATTCTATTTTCTCTATTCTCCATGATTTTCACTATGCTAGGTATCTCATATAAGTAGAATCATACAATATTTGTCCTTCTGTGACTGGCTTATTTCACTTAGAATAATGTCTTCAAGATTCATCCATGTTGTAGCACGTGTCAGAATGTCCTTCCTTCTAATCTTCCACTGTATGTATACGTCACATTTTGTTTATCCATTCATCCACTGAGGGACACTTGGATCATTTCCACCTTTTGGCTATTGTGAACAATGCTGCTATGAATGTTGGTGTATCAGTTTGAGTCCCGCTTTCAATTCTTTTGAGTGTGTACCCAAAAGTGGAATTGATGGATCATATGGTATTTCTACATTTAATTTTTTGAGGAGCCTCCATATTGCTACCCACAGTGGCTGGACCATTTTACATTCCTACTAACAATGCATGAGGTTTCCAATTTCACCACATCCTTGCCAATAGTTATTTTCTCTTTCTTTTTTTTTTTAATAACAAGGATGCCTAGAATTGGCAGCCAGTTAATCAGCATTCACAGTCATTTTTTTTGGAGCAAGTATTCATGCTTATCCAATGTCTTAACCGGGGTAGGTTAACTGCAGTAATGACCCCAAAATCTTAGTGACTTAATACAATAGATGTTTTCAATGTTCACCGCACACCCCAGTGAGTGTTAGCAGGAATCTGTTCCATACAGTCATTCAGGCACCCAGGCTCTTTTAAGCTAGTGTTTCTGCATCATAGGGAAGCTCTGGAGTCTACCACTGGATCCTCTATGATCACCCTGCTGTTGAAGAAAAGAGAGTACAGAGCAAAGACACCCCAACTCTTCTTTTTTTTTTTTAAGTGAACTCTCTGTCTGACATGGAGCTCGAACTCATGACCCTGAGATCAAGAGTCACATGCTCTACCCAAAAGGCACCCAACTCTTAACTGCCTTTCTGGGGTGACACCTATTACTTCTCAATTGCCACGAGTCATATGAACCCACCCAGATACCAAGGGACTAGGAAATATAGCCAAGGAAGAAGAGAGGAAGAGAGTGTAGATTTTATTGAAAAGTTACCCAGTCTTTGCCATGGTTAATAGCAAGAGGTTAGAGGAAAATTTGGGGTTTGAGAAGAATTTTTTTAAAATACAGATTTCCTTTACTGTCTGCAAATTATTTTTAAGACTGCAAATTATTTACTGGTTGAAATTCTTAAATTTCGTATTGAAAGTATATGGCTTTCCCAAAGAATACATTATCCTAAGTACTTGGAGTGATAATTTTGTTAGTGTGACTCTTGAACTATTCAAGACCCATAGGTAAACAAAAACTCTTTTTGAAAAAGCAGTACATTTGGGGATGTACTATAATATATGTGAGAGTATCTTGAGGGTGTGGAAATAATGTGGCTTAATTTTCCCAGATGGAGAAGTAGGATGAAGCAAATGCATCTAAGACCTAATCATTCATTCTCCATTTGCATATTTTCTATCAATTTCAAGTGAGATAGCAAACTACAACCCGCCTATTACAGGACTCTAAAGTCAGAGTAAATTCTCTACCGCAAAATAATCAAGGCAAAACAAGATAAGACAAATGCACGCATGAGGAACTAAGCAAAATAGGCTGAATTAGAGCTTTTCAGCACACACTCTGAAAAACATAAACACAAAGCAACCTCAGACAGGCAACAAATTTGTCCTGAGTTACACAGTGGAGTGATAAGACAGGTGACCTGGAAAATGGGGTTGGTGGGGCTGTCTGAGATTGATTAGTTCGTTGCCCTAATGCTCATGTAATAGGATGCCTTTCAGCTCCATTCTGCCTATTTTAGTCCAGATTCGTTTTCCCTGCTACCTCAAAAACGAGAAGAGATCCTGTCACTTCAGCCGTGCCATCCTGCGGAAGCCCGCTCCCCCAGCCGTCCTCCAAAATACACAAATGCAATTCTTGTTTGCTCTGCAACACAAAATGCAGTTCATCAACACACAATCTCAGAAAGTACTTCCCAAGAGACTGATTCCAAAACAAAGCAAAATGCCAGGAATTGGACAGAAGGGTGGGGGGAAAAGGGCAGACAATCTCATAAATGCAAAGAGGGCAGCCACGAACAAACTACGGGGCCGAAAAAATAGATGCGAAAGTGAATCCATCTCTATACTGCAGTCTTCATGGGAAACCTGAAATGCAAACAATCATTCCAAACCCACAAAATGGAGGCACAGCGAGGTCTGTCAGAGGGAAAGTGGGGGGTTTCTGCACGAAGTTTGGAAGTAGCCTGAAAACCATTGAAACCAATCTTTTGAAGGGGTAGTTCTGGAACAATGTGCTGCGGAGGTGACAATGCTAAGGATGAAGGATGAGCTTAGGAGCAGATATATGATTTGCAGCATGTCAAATATCTCCGACGTGAAAAGTTATGCGCTAGGCAGTCTTCTCTGAACCTCCATCTATGTAATCCTAGCTAAATCGCTTTCTGCTGGGAGAACTCCAGCTTAATCCAGCCTGGAGCTTTCACAGAGAGCTCTGTGAACTGTCCATATCAGTATTCTGCTCTCTGAGGGAGAGAGTTGTGCGCAGAAAATACTATTTATAGTTATCGAGTTTAAAATTAAACTGGTTGATCAAATAACAAATTTGAAATATTGTTTACTTGAAGGCTTAAGGTTTCACTTACCTTACCAAACAAACCTTACCAAACTATAAATCTGATAAATTTTTTAAATTAAAAACAAGGAGGCTTTTGATTGCTACCTGATCTGCTCATACTGAACATGCTATGCGTCTATAACAGTGAATCCCATTTACAAACTTAATCAGATCCTTTTTTGACATTTTAAACATCATTAATAAAAATAATGTATTCAAGTTCTTTTGAAGCCCTCCAAACGCCCAAGTGGGCAGGCTTACAACCAGAATAAGTAATACTTCCTTCAGGAACTTAGGTACTTTGGTAAATCTAATGAATTAAAATTTTAAGTTCTTCTAAACAGAAAATACACCTTGCAGGCTAAGTCCATTTTTTCTTATGCTCTTTTTGCTTGCATGACAAGCCTAAAATCAATGACACATTTTAAAGTGAATGCATGAGACTAACCTGCAGTTTCTCTAACATCTTAAATTCTCTAAGACACAATATATACTTTTATCATCAAGCGTTCATGAAATATTCGTATACTTATGCATTAACACTATAACTTTGTTATCCTTCATCATTTCCATATTCAATTCTTCTTACTTACAGTTTTGTATCTTAGGTGAGTTGAGGTTATTGCCTTGACAGTGACCACAATAGGATCATTATCTCAGGCAGCCTGAGATTGCTTATTGATCAGAGATCTGAGGCCAGCACGCAGGCCTAGGGGATGAATAAATTTGAAGGGATTCTTTCTGAGTCATTGAAGGACATACTGAGCCTTTTGGAGATAATCTCTAAGACAATAAAGAATACTAAATCCCATATCGTTCAGAGAGGGTGAGTTGCTCCTGGTTTAAAGTTATGCTTTAGGTAATTCTTTCATCTTACAATCTCAAGTTTTCAACATTTATCCAGGCTAAGCTATTTATTTTGTACCTCACTGAATGTTAGATTCTTTTATTATCCTTCATGTCTGTAGACCAGCAAACTTCCTGGCTTTTTAGTGAGATCCAGCTGGATTCTGCCTTTCCTCTCACACCTTTTCCGTGCTGTGTCTGGACAATTCCCAGCTCATCGAGAGACAAGAGGGAAGGCAGAAAAGGGTGTGGGCTTGCTCATGGATTCTGTCGCTAAAGCTGGACGGGATGGCTCTGTTTGTAGGCACCACAGGGAATGTTTTCTCCAAATACCTCCCCCTGAGACTCCCATTCAAGTTGTCTTCTCTTCTGTGATGCCAATCCCACAGCAGCACAGCACACATGCAACGGGCAACATGTCCTATTTCACTATGAGAAAATAGGATCGCGGGACATGAGCTGTAAACTACCTGCCTATTCCCAGTCCTACGTAACACCTGGCAGGTTTGACTCAGCTCCACCTATTCCCATGTAGCAGGTTGAATAATGGCTCCTGAAGATGGTCATGTCCTAATCTCCAGGGCCTGTGAATTTTTTGCCTTATATGGCAAGAGGGACTGGGCAGATGGGATTTCATTAAGCATTTTAAGATGGAGAGATTATCCTGGATTATCCAGATGGGCTCAATGTAATTACAAGGAGTCTCTCTAACAGGGAGGCAGAAATTAAGAGTCAGAGGAGATATGATGATGGAAGCAAGGGGCTGGAGTGATTTGAGGACAGTGCCACAAGCCAAGGAATGCAGGTGGCCTCTGGAAGCTGAAAAGGGCAAGGAAATGGGTTCTCCCTTGAAACCTCCAGAACAAATGAGCCCTGATGACATCCTGCCTTTAGCCCAGTGAAACTGATTTTAGACTTCCAGGCCCCAGAACTAGAGTGTTGTTTTTAGCCAATACATGTGTGATAATTTGTTATAGCAGCATTAGGATCCTAATAGGACCAGTCTTCTCCAGACAGCTATGGTTATGGTCATGCTATTTGATGCCTCCTCAGATCTTACTTTTGACTATCACAGTGTCCTTCCTGGCTAGGCTGCCCCATCTCCACTCAGGGGGGTCATTGCCTATTTGCTCATACATGTATTCCTCTGCTGGTTTCCAGCAGGGTCCAGCCAATGGGTGGAGGCTGGCGGGCAGGAGGGATGGAGAAGCCAGTGTATGTCCTACCCTCTCTCTGTGCCATGGAGTCTGTACCTCCAGGAGTCACTGTGTCTCTGCAATTCCTGCTGACACCAGTCCTAGCCTCTGCAGTGCAGAAACCCCTCCCCAAAAAGCACTCTAGCTCTACCACCTGCTGCCCTCCATCCCTCCAGCCAGGGGTGAGAGGTAGTGCGTTCTATGTTGGCTTATCTCTGTGGTGCCTCAACTTCCCTTGCTTGCTTTTTCTTCTAAACATGATGTATCTCATCTTTCATATTAAATTTCCACTGTGAGAAACCCTAAGTCATTTCTGAAGCGCTGCCACGGTTGTGCTGCTTTTCTCAGTGTCCTTGATCATTGCAGTAGGGGGACATAATGATTCTGGTTCTCTGGTCTACCTCAGAACCTGGAAAGTCCCATACCTCACAATTCTCTCAGCCTCCTGGAATCCTGCCACAGAAACATCCTCTGACTCTGGCCCAGAATTTCCCAAGCCCTGCTTTTTCCTGAGGGTATGCCCTTGAATGCTTTTTAATTTCATATCATCTCAATGGTCTTCTTCATATTAATTTTCCATTTGTATATTAGTCACCAACTCTGGCTATCTTAAGCCAAAAGCATTTGCTGGAAGGACCTGGGGGCTCAGAGAATCCACAGGGCCCGGAGGCATTCAACCATTAAAACCCACAGGAACTGAGGGAACCCAGAAGACTGGATGCAATGAGAACCACAGCCACACAGCGTGGTGGGTTGGTCAGCCAGCAGTAATGGCCCAGTTCTCATGTTCTTTTAGTACTTGTGCAAGATTCCAGTTCCTGACCCAGTGAGTTTGATTGATTGAGCCCAGATCATGTGCCATCCCCCAGGGAGAGGGAGGATGGATTCCTTTCAGTCTCCTTAGAGGATGGCAGGTGCTCCTTGTGCCATCAGGACAACACACATGGGGAAAAGATAATTCCTTCCAATGAAATCAGGATGCTATGAAAGGGCTCAAGGTTGGACAGCCAAAAGCAACAAATGACAATTTTCTGCTTATTATCTTATGTTTCAAAATTCACCACTGATCCTTTTGAGATTAAAATTCTCACACCTCCGCATTTCTGTTGTATCTCACAAATCCCCATTTACCTTGGTTTACCTTTTAATACACCTCTTTTGAAAGGGCATTAATCTTGGGCTGAATCATTGTTGATTTGGGATTTTTTTAAGTGTTTTTTTAAGTAGGCTCCACGCCCAGATTGGGGTTTGAACTCACGATGGATTTGGGATTTTTTTAAAAACTATTTTTAAAGTTAATTTCACAATCTGAAAAATACTTAATGAATGGGAAGTGTAAAGACACATTCTATTACCATGCCCTGTAAAGCAAGTCCAAATGAGACATTCCTGTCCAGGCACTGAATAGGCTCCCCAGTTTAGTACAGTGGGTTTCCAGTAGACATCTGGGATAAATAGGAGTGTTTTTTCTTCTGAAGCTTCTGGTTTAACAGTCGACAAAGCAACAGCATGTTCTCCACAAAAATGTTCTTAAGATGCATAATATTTCTCCAGTGAGGCACACAACAACCATCAAATATTTGTAAAGCCAGTCCTTATCTCACTATTGCTCCACTGTCCATCAGGAAAGGTCTCCAGGCTCAGCCTTCACTCCTGGCTCTTCTGTACCAGCCAAACCTCCCTCCCAGGAGCCCTTCCCGAGATCCATCCACACAGTGCCTACTGTGACAGACAAAACCATGTTGTTGCACATGGCACACATCAGTGATTTGGTGTTCGGACCAAAGTTAACATTTGGTAAACAAGCCTGCTGCCTAATTCCCCTTGAATCACTTTTCCTGTTGCACAACCATTCAGTAAATGAAATACAGCCCACACAGATGAGTGATGAAATCAGGGACATTTCTCTAAACCCGCATCAGTCTAGAGAGTAGGGTGGGACTCCCGCTTCTTTTGTTTTCTGCTACTGGCCTGCAGATGCTGACCCTCCCCAGGACCCTACTGGAGAGTGGCTTCTCTCCCTCTCTCCTGGAGACAGAAACTGACACCAGCTGGCGCTGGCTGCCTGTGATGTATTATGTAATGCTGACTTGGAACTACCTGTGGTGAGTCACCAGGTCCGATTGCACTTGTCTAAAACAGAGGAATCCTTCAAAATGCACAAAGTCGCTGAAGGAAGAGGAAGCAGTTGATATGCTTCCATAATTCTGAACTACATCACTAAACTTGTCTTCTGTGTTATTTTTGGAAGTGATATATTCCTTGCATGTTGGTCTCTAGTTATTTATCTTTAACATATTTCATAATGAAGGTGAAAAAGATCAGCCCCTCTTTGTTATGCCTTATTTTTCTTCCTTGAAATCACAGCACAGCATTCACATACCATATACTGTAGGGCTATTAAAATATATAAAACAGACAACAGTACTCTCTGCCTTATGCAAGTTCAATAAATTCTTGTTGACAAACTGGCCAACCCCATCCAAAACGAGAAGAGATATCAGTTATACAATGATTCCTCCTTATAACAAATACAGGGCTTTCATTAATTAATTCATTACATTTATTGAGTACCTACTACAATCAAGCGCCAGGCTAGGGGTAGGGGAAACAATTATAAACAAAACAAGACATTGTCTCGGCTCTCATGGGACACAGATAGTAATCAAATAGTACACAGATATGAAACTACAATGATGGCCAATGTTAGGAAGAAATACAAAATGCTATAAAAACCTATACTAATGGGAATTGATTCACTAGACAGGTCAGGAAAGTCTTCTCTGAAGAAATAGTGCTTGAGCTGAGATCAGAGAGATAAATTGAAGTTACTAAGCTGAGAAGACGAGGGAAGAGCATCCTGGGCTAAGAGAACAGTTTGGGGCAGGAGGGAGTATTGGTGGCAAATAGGAAGAGCAAGAAAGTCACTGTGTCTGGACAGAGAGAGTGAGAGGAAGCAAAGCAGGACAGGAGCCCCACTAAGGAGTTTGTCTTATTATAAGAACTATGGGAAGTCACTGTAAAATAACCCTAGAACAAGAAGACCACGACCATGTTTGAGGATGGGGAAAATGAAACCTGTGGGCGCCAATCAGTTCTGCTCACAAGTTTTTTTAAAGCATCAAAGTGAGTATAAGAACAGCATGGACAAAAGATACCTCTCAGGTCCTCAGGTGTCTCAAGATGCCAACTGTGGCCAGCAGCTGGTCAAAGTGGCCAGTCCTTTAAATGTGAAAGGTCTGAACCATGGGGTTTCCAGTATTTATCTGACCACCGTTAATAAGGCAACAATTCTGCCTACTCAGCCATCCACATTACACAGACCTAAAATCCCAGTTCTGAGTGATGAAATTCTTGCTGGACTGCATTTAAGAATTTTCTGTGTCTTTTTTGCAGAACCTGGGAAATTTCTGTTTATGTCTGTTTAGGGGCTTTCCATTGGCAAAGGCCTGGCTCTTGTTGACCACAGGGTTTCGAAAGAGGGTTAGTAATGTAGAGATTTTTGTTCTGAAGTTTTGTTCAGGGTGTGGAATGGTCACAGGGGGCCCCAGTAGGGGACAGTGGAAGAGGTGGGAGGTGACGGTGGCTTGGGCCAACGTGGAGACCACAGAGGAGATAAAGTGAGCAGAGTCATGGGATATTTAGGAGATAAATGTCAACAAGGCTCAGTAGTTGATGTAAGGATGAGATTCTAGGTTTATGAGTCACACAACTAGAGGGACTCCCAAACTCATTAAAAACTCATAACAGGAGGACTTTGACTTTGTGTTTCTGGTTCTGCATGTAAAGAGCTTGGAAGTCACCACTCAGTTCTAAGAACAAGTAAAAACCTGAACAGACTGAAAAATCAGCAACTCTCCTTGGATCCATAAGAGAGGGGAAGACAAATGGCAAACTGTTGCCCCTAAGATTGAAGAGACAGAAAGCAGAATTCAGAGAAATTCAAATTATGGGAACAGAGATTCATGAGCAGAAACCACCATTGGAGCCAATGCCAAAGTAGGAAAACCTAGACCCTAAACAGTGACAATTCTGAGAGTTAAAAATACCCAGTCATGAGCAATCTCATCCCTATACCAACCACCATGGGACAGCAAATATTGTGAGATTTACTTCCAAGAGCTCAACCAGGTTCCCACAGTACATACTAGAGAAAAAAAAAAATCCCCTTGTGTTTCAGGCAAGGGGAGGGGGAAAATAACCACTTTGAACTATGGCAGAGTGCTCTGCTCTTCTTAATTAGGCCTGCTTTCATGGGGAACTAGTTAACCAGAGCCTATACTACTGGGGTATTAGCGAGCCCAACTGACCGGAGGAACGGAAACAACCAACTTCAGTTCACTCTGGCCGTCCTATCCCACCTAAGGAGGGGAGAAAAAGCCCTGAGGAACACTTGGAAAGCTCACAGTCCAGAGGTGTAGGCTCACTGAAAGACTGAGACCAGATCACAGGTTATAGAACACTTCCCCTCCCCAACACCTCATGACCGCATTACTAAAGGCCTATTTACAGCAGTTCCCTTTACCCTGTGCATCATGCCTACCCACCAAGAAAAAAGTACAAGGCACGCTGAAAGGCAAAAAACACAGTTTGAACAGATGGAGCAGGTATGTGAACCAGACATGCCAGGGATGTTGGAATTATCAGATAGGAAGTTTAGAACAACTATGATTAATATCCTATAAGATATTATAATATCTTATAACGGTCTGATGGATAAAGTAGACAGCATATAAGAACAGATGACCAATGTAAGCAGAGAGAACCAAAAAGAAATGCTAGAGATAAAAAATACTGTAACAGCAATGAAGAATGCCTTTGATGGGCTTATTAGAAGACTGGACATGGCTGAAGAAATCATCTGTGAGCTAAAAGCTCATAATAGTGACATCGGCTTAGATAGGGAACATGAAAAGAGGACCAGATTGGATATGTACCTCATCAAAAGGAAAAACTTTTCAAGATGAAATGTTTTTCTCCATGCTAAGAAGGGACGGTGGCAGTTTTGCCTGCGAGAAAATGTGTAGGAACTGTGTGAATAAGCAAGTTGGGAAAAAGCTGGGTCAATGAGGAAATACACGACTTCAATGGAAAGCACAGGGAACTGTTATTTTCCACACAATTTTATTAAGACTACAGAATAAAGTGCATAAAGAAGCTTTGCAGATAAACATGGGAGAGGTGCTGGGGTGCCTGTGTGGCTCAGTCGGTTAAGCATCTGCCTTCGGCTCAGGTCATGATCGCAGGGTCCTGGGATCGAGCCCTGCATCGGGCTCCCTGCTCAGAAGGAGTCCGCTTCTCCCTCTCCTTCTGCCTCTCTCCAAGCTTGTGTACTCTTGCTCTCTCTCTCTCTCTCAAATAAATAAATAAAATCTTTTTAAAAAATTAAATAAATAAATAAATAAAACATGGGAGAGGTGCTAAGATGGAAAGGGCTTTCCAAGTATTCATCATTGATCAATAAAAAATTTTCTTTTCTGAAGCCAAGTAAGGCTGAGAAGCTAGAAGACTCTAAGAGGCGATAGCTGGCATTCACAGGTCAGGCTCTGTGGAACATCAGCTCTGTTCCAGGCATGGATGATTAAGTTCTTATTCTTCAGGAACATACCAAATCCCTCCAGTATCTCTGAGGTTTATTCCATCCCTAAACTTTGTTGACGCTGAATACACTCCAAACAGGACTCAAAACACAGGCCATCATGTCTTTGATGGTTTGGTATGCTTTTGATCTAGCAAGTGTGTAGCACGTCCTCCTTCTTAAGGCCACTAGCTTAAGTTGACATTGAATTGGAATACTGGGCACATCCAGCTGGAAATTTCTTAATAAGCATGGGAATTCAAGAGGTGATGATGGAGCCCAAGGTGGGGAGAAGCCAGGGATGCTGCAGAAGCACGGAACACAGCAGGGTCCACTGAACAGGTCCCAGTCCAAGACTGTCCTCACAACCCTGTTGTTTAGTCAGCACTGCCATTACGTTTGGCAGTAGAAACATAAAGAAATGTAAGGTAATTTGGAGAGCTAATTTCAGCTATATCTAGCAAGGATGATCAGCCCCCTCATTTCTACTAAAATTAATCAGAGTTGAACTATTTTTATTCAGTAATTGTCTTCCGATCCTAAATAGTTACTGGAAGCTAAAACTTGGCTTTTAGTTTCACAGTGATGTTGCATTGTTAATTTTTAATTAGTCTGCTACATTAGTGTATCCATTTACGGATGACAGGTAATTAAAATGGTAACACATTTGTTTATATGTTCCTGTCTGCAGATGCCTGTCTGCAAATGAGAAGAAACAAAGGGAACTCATTCACTGAGAAGCAGAATAGCTGGGCCTTTTTTCCATTTAGAGACAAGCAGTACAATCTTGTGGGTGGGCAAAGTTTTGACACCTGCTGCAGGATAGAGAAGACAGACGTTGGGCTAAGTATGGTTCCTGGCATGTTAGTGCTAACCGCCATTTTTGCACTATTCATTGCAGAGCACTGATGTGAAGGGCAACCCTGTAAATGTTACCTGCACCGTAAGGGACCATAACCATGCTGTTAAGCTGCAGACTGAGGACTCTAGGTCCGTTTTAGCAGAAAAAATATATATATATATAATATACATAAATATTATATATATATATAAGGTGTTTTATTTCTTAACACCAGTATCAAAATATGAAATTACACCACACTAAAGCTACAGCTGGTATGGTGCTCAAAAATATGGATCACTGGAAGTTGACAGGAGCAAGCAAGAGAGTGGATTCCAAACCAGAAAACAAAAGGATCTTGGCAAACTGGAGTGATAGATTATATTTATCAAGTTGATGTTGAATAAGGATAAGTATAAAGAATTTCCCTTGTATCCAGAAATCAATTCTACAAGGATAGGTTGGAGGATATGTGGTTTAGCAACAACACAGGAAAAAAGTTTTAAGGTTTTAGCTTCTTTTCATCAATGTGATGTGGCTCCACAAGAATAATTCATGTTAGATCCCATTTATAACATATGATAGTATCTGACAAAAGAGAGATAAGTGTTCTGCTCTAGTGAAACCACAACATAACCTGATCACTGGACCCATTTCTCAGGAAGACTTTGAGAGGACCTGTTCTGGTTAGTGTAAACCCAGGCTTCTGATACAGTGAGAGCCATTGAAACAGGGGCTTAAAAAACAAAGAAGCTTGTTTCTCTTTTATGTAACCATCCAGCTGAATGTTTTAGGATGTTATGTGGCTCTGTTCCATGTGGTCATACAAGGAACCAGGTTCCTTCATCTTCTACGAGGATATTATCATCTACCACGGGGTTGAAAGGGTCACCACTCTGACGAGGTTACAGTTGAAGGAATAGAGGAAGGGCATTTGGAAGACATATGGACTATCTTAAGGTGCAGGCCAAGAATTGACACTCACCATTTCTGCTCATCTTCTACTGCCACCCAGTCTGTCCATACCTGACTGCATGAAAGGCTGGGAAAGGTAGTTCATCTAGATGTCCCATTTACCCCACTATAATTCAGTAGTAGCAAAGGACAGACAGAATAGATTTTGGTGGCTGGACCACAGTCTCTGCTACAAACTCTTAGAGAAAACAGCCATCAGAATAAGGAAGGAAAGTTGCATATCATGTTCGGAAGGATAACACATCAGAAGAAAACAAGTACTGTGTTTCCTGTGGGAATGATTAGACTAGTTTATCCTGTGTGGCAGTAGTGGCTCAAACTAAGATAAATAGGTAAAGGACTTCCTAAAATATTTATCAGAAGATAAG
Organism: Eumetopias jubatus; assembly: GCF_037043125.1. Lineage (NCBI taxonomy): Eukaryota > Metazoa > Chordata > Mammalia > Carnivora > Otariidae > Eumetopias > Eumetopias jubatus. Next base: position 136,039,811 of record NW_028274809.1, on the reverse strand, counting down.
AAGACTTCCTTCTAGAGGTGGAAAGTCCCTCTAACTGGAGGTGTTTAAGCACAAGCTGGAGAAGACCTTTGGACTTCTTTTAGAGGGGTTGGAATTTCTTCACACATTCTGAGTGGCCAAGTGAGATCATTAATGCTCCTTTCCAGTTTGGGGATTCTATGCTTCTATCTAAACTTGTGTTTATAGGGCACAGGATAAGGGAACAGAATCCCAAAATTTCTTATGTGCTTGCTACGTGTGTGTCCTCACAACAGTCTTGTGAGGTAGGTATTGTTCACAGATTGCCGGTGTTCACAAAGGTTAAGGACCCAGAGCTATTAGGTGGTATTACTGGGATTGCAATCAATACCCATCTGATTGCTAAACCCATATTTCCTTTATGCTGCTGCCTCCCAGAATGAAAGTCAAAATTAAACTGTGTTCCTCTTGTCTCCCCCAACCCCAACCCAAATCCTTTACCTTATCAGGGTCCACTGCCTGGGTGGGACTGGCTGTCCTATAGGATTTCGCACATGATAGTATCACTTGAACATCCAGTCCTTTTTCCAGCTCCTCTTAATGGGCCAAATGATTGATTTGTCATCCATGCTTTTCCTTAGCCCAGAGCAGAGCCACCTATTCATTCAAAAGTTTCTGCTTCTCTCCTTCTTTCCCTAAGAAGATGCAGGGGTTCTCCTCTAACCCCAGGCCAAGCCACAGTGTATCATTTTCTGCTTTCACCTGACAGTGTTGTGGAAAAAGTAAGGTTTAATGTGGAGTTAATTTTTCAGCCCTTGTGCATTGAAATGGATGTCAAAAGTGAATTAATCACCACTGAAGCTTCCACCATAGAAAATTTACCCAGATTCCCTCCAAAGAGAGGATGACTCATGCGAGCACCTGTTTTGTCTCCTTAGTAACTGGTCTTAGATTTCCCTTTTGCATTTGCATGCAGGCAAGCACAGCAAATTGGAGGAAGGAAAAAGGTTCGCAGAATACAGAGTGTGCTCTGGGCAGGATGTCACCTGTTATACTGTTTGCAGACCATCTTGAGCTTTATGTGTTCACTTTGCATCTCTGTTATAACCCCAGCATTGATTCAACCTCCGACTCAGTGTGGACGTAAGTCTGGAAAATTACTAATGGCTACAAGGAAGGTTTGGTGACACATAATGAAACTGGTACTAGCACAATCTCTGTATCGGGAAATGGATTCATCTCTGTATTAGAAATGGACTTTCCTTGCCTTTAACCTTTGCTGTAATTAGAGTTAGGCACACGACCCTATTAAGAAAGAGGTGGGGCGGGGGAAGGGAGAGGTTCAATCAAACCACTTTTCTGGCTTAACCGCAAGAAATAATACCTCAGAATTTGTTTTATGTAGTTCTATGTGGTTTTGTCTCTCTCTTTCACAAAGGTCTCTCTCCCTGGCACTGTGGTAAAATAAAAAGAATACTTGGATCAAGAGCTGAACACCCGTGTTCCAGTGTGTTCTCAGCCACTAATGAGCTCGTCCCTGTTACCAAATACTTGGCTTCTCTGGATTTCTTCTTGGGAAACTGAGGAATCCAGCTAGACAGCGTTATCCCTTCTAATTCTAAAATTTGGACTCCATTTCCTGGGATCTTTTTGAGTCTTAAAGTTAAAAGTTAAGGTAGTTTAACGCTTAAATTTTGGGGACCAGAGATCATCCCAAATTGGAGATTACCTATCCTAACCGTTTATTTTACCTATTATGTCCAGAGAGGTTAAGTTACTTGTCCAAGATCGCATAAAATTCAAGTCTTTTCATCGTTTGACTTTTTAGTTTCTATGTTTATCATAATTCAACATACTTATTGTTACAGCCCAATGGCTCCACAAGACTTGTTATAAAACATAGTTGTCTTCTCACCATTTTTTTTCCTACGCTCCAAAGGCAGCTACTTTAAAAATGTTTTTAACTGTTACTTTTGGTTATTTACTTCAATATCTCTAAGTATTATGTTTCAGTTTTAGATATTGCTTCAATCACAAGACACAAATTTCTCATCCCTCTCTTCTCTCTGTGTAGTTATACCATAATTTTATTCAGATCAGTGATCAGTATTAATTTGATGACATAAACATTATTCTCAGTTGAGCTATGATGCGTGTTATAATTCCTTTTCTTTTCTGTTTTCTTTTCCCTGAATTTAATAATGACCATGTTTTTATTTTGCTTAATTTTCTATGAATAATCTCAAATTCAACCCAAACTCCCTATAGTTGTGTCGAGCTTATATTTTAAAACTCATTTGGGCCTTGTACAAACTTCATGTTCTTGAAGATATATGTCCCCAAACTTTCTGATTTGCTTCAGTCTGGACCAGTCCCTCTCAAGCCCTCCTGCCCAGGGCTTTCAACATGTGCTCTCCATTGGCCATCTTGCCGCAAATACCCTTCACCTCCCTCTTGTGTGAGAGCTTTAGTTTTCTTATTTCTATGTCTTCCTCTTTTGGGGTTTACTTCCTGATTTAGCAGAGCATTTCCTCCAGGAAATACCTAAGGAAAGGTACATGGGAGGTAAATTTTTTGAGACCTTGCCTGTCGAAAATATTTTTATTCTACCCTCACAGATGATTGATAATTTTTCTGGGTATAGAATCCTAGATAGAAAATTATTTCTTTCTACAGAATGTTGAAGGCATTTGTGCATGTTAATATGATCCAGTGTTGCTGTTGAGATGGGTAAGGCTCTTTTTTTTTTTTTTAAGAGAATCTGATGATTCTTTTTTTTTTAAGATTTTATTTATTTGAGAGAGAGAGAGCACAAGAGGGGGGAAGGTCAGAGGGAGAAGCAGACTCCCTGTTGAGCAGGGAGTCCGATGCGGGACTCGATCCTGGGACTCCAGGATCATGACCTGAGCCGAAGGCAGTTGCTTAACCAACTGAGCCACCCAGGCGCCCTAGATGGGTAAGGCTCTTTATTTGTGAAGGAATGCTCTCTGATTTTCATACAGAGGTTATAGGATCTCTGAGAGATCACTAGGCTTCTTTGTGTTTGTCACCCTGACTAATCTCCATCTTTTTCTGTACCTGCCACTAACTACTTGTTTGCTGTAGGACTTGGTCCCTAAATCCCCCCCCCTTTTTTTTCTTCAACTTCATTTACAACAAAAACATGAAGGACACATGGACTTACTACTTTCATAGCGATATGAGTTTGAATGAAGTAACAAGCATGAAAGTATTTGCTTGATAAATAGTATCCGGATGCTCAAAAAAATCTCATAGGAATTTTCTCTTTCCCTAAGGTCTACTAGCTTTCTATACATAAGCTTTAATAATAAAATAGTAAATAATCAATGGTAACTCTTTCCAAAGAGTTTTTATTGAGGCTATGTTAATGGTACTAAACTACTATTGGTTTGGGGGTGCCTGGGTGGCTCAGTTGTTAAGCGTCTGCCTTCGGCTCAGGTCATCATCCCAGGGTCCTGGGATCGAGCCCCGCATCGGGCTCCCTGTTCTGCGGGAAGCCTGCTTCTCCCTCTCCCACTCCCCCTGCTTGTGTTCCTTCTCTTGCTGTCTCTCTCTCTCTGTCAAATAAATAAATAAAATATTAAAAAAAATAAACTACTATTGGTTTGTAGCCTTATACATTGTCTTAAAATATGTAAATAGCAGATAACCCCCCAAAAGTTGCTTACTGAGGGAATATTGGATAAAAAAGGGAAATGTCTACGTTCCTTTCTTCCCCAAATCTCTTGAAATGGCAAAAAATACTTTTAGGGGACTAAAAGAGGAATAAACTTGTAATGTCACTGGAAGACAGGAGAGGGGAGTACCATCAGTGGTCCAGAGTACTGAGGAACTTTTGGAGGAGAAAAATCAGATGGAAATTTCAGCTATAATAGCAACTTAAAAACCTTAAGAGGTTACTATAATTAATTTTATGCCAATAAAGTTGAAAATATAATTTTTAAAAACATATAAATTATCAAAATTTATAGAAGAAGAAATACTAAGCCTGAATAAATCAGCCATTTTAAAGAAATGTTATCAGTTAACAATAATTCCCCCTAACCCTTTTATTTCTGGCTTTTTTTGCTTGACATTATGTTTATAAGATTTATCCATGTTGGGGCACCTGGGTGGCTCAGTCGTTAAGCGTCTGCCTTCAGCTCAGGTCATGATCCCAGGGTCCTGGGATTGAGTCCCGCGTCTGGCTCCCTGCTCAGCGGGAAGCCTGCTTCTCCCTCTCCCACTCCCCCTGCTTGTGTTTCCTCTCTCGCTGTCTCTCTCTCTCTGTCAAAAAATAAATAAAATCTTTTTTAAAAAAGAAGATTTATCCATGTTGCCTGTAGGAGTAAATTGTTATTTTTACGCTATGTAATATTTGTTTCATAAATATACCAAAAGTTCTTTGTCCATTATGTTATTGAGAGCATTGGGGTTGTTTCCAGCTTGTGACTACTGTAAATATCTCTGAATGAACAATTTTGTACCAATATCCAACATCTTAAAGGGCATATGTATGCATTTCTGTTAAATAGATAGCCAGTAGTGGGATTGCTAATTCCAGTACTGAAATTAGAGGACACGTAGGATTAATCTTAGTAGATACTGCAGGCACCTGGGTGGCTCAGTCGTTAAGCATCTGCCTTCGGCTCAGGTCATGATCCCAGGGTCCTGCGATCGAGCCTGGCATCGGGCTCCCTGCTCGGTAGGAAGCCTGCTTCTCCCTCTCCCACTCTCCCTGCTTGTGTTCCGTCTCTCGCTGTCTCTCTGTCAAATAAATGAATAAAATCTTAAAAAAAAATTTAGTAGATACTGCTTAATAATTTTCTAAAGGGGTATACCAAATTATATTTTTACTAGCAGTGTATGTGAATCCATTGTTCCGCATCTTTAGCAGCACTTGGTATTATCAGTTGTTAAAATTTTAGCCGTTCCAATGAGTACGTAGTGCTATCTTACCATGATTTTACTTTGCATTTATCTCATAACTAGTGATGTTGAGCACAATTTCATATGTCTATTGACCATTTCAATATCCTCTTTGGTGAACTATCTGCTCAAAATTTTTGCCCATTTTTTGGGAGGGAAGGGTGAGTAATATCTATTTTTTCTTGCCTGATTTATAGGAGTTATTGTATATACGTATATATCTGATACCTGGATATACCAGATACATGTATTACACATATCCTTATCTTCACTCTCATCTCTTTTGATAAAGAAAAGTTCTTAATTTTAATAAAGTCCAATTTATCAATATTTTATGCTTAATGCTTTTGGTATTGCATGAAAGATATCTTTGCATATTCCAATGTTACCTTTCTATGTTATCTTCACATTTAAGTGCACAATTAATTTGAAATCGATTTTAACAAATGGCACAAAGTAGAAATCAATATATTTTTTTTTTGGTATGGATATCCAACTGACAAAATCATTTATCAAAAAGACTATGCTTTTTCACGGCTTTGCAGGAGTAATCTTTGTCATGAATCAAATAACATCACATGTGTTGGTCTATTTCTGATTTCTGTTTTTCTCCATTGATCTCTTTGTCTCTTTCTGCACAATATCACACTGTCTTTGTTTTTCAAGATTGTCTTGATTATTCTTGGCCCTTAGTTGTTCCATATAAAATTTAGAAGCAGGCTTGTCAATTTATACACATGCACGCACATGCATACACACCCAAATGTGCGTGTGCATGTGCACACACACATATACACACACTCAAACTCTGTGGGATTTTAATTGGAAATGCATTCAATTTATAAATCAGTTTGGGGGAAGTTGACAACTTTTCAATACTGAGTCTTCCAATCCTTAAGTATGGTATATTATTCCATTATTTAAGATTTCATTAATTTCTCTCCATAATGTTTTGTTGTTTTCAGTGTAAAATACACGTATTTTAATAGGTAACTATTTAATGTCTTATGCTAATATAAATAACCTCATTATAAAATTTTATTTCAGTTGTTTGTTTCTAGTATATAAATATACAGCTGAATTTTGTGTATTGACCTTGTATCCAGAGACCCTATTAAATTCACCTTTTAATTGTAATAGTTTATGGGTTTTCCATGTACTCAATCATATGGTCTACAAATTATGATGGTTTTATGTTTTCCTTTCCAATTTTTATGACATCTCTTTGTGGTTCTTTCTTTCTTTCTTTCTTTCTTTCTTTCTTTCTTTCTTTCTTTCTTTGTCTTATTTTATTGCCTATTTTATTGCCTGGGACCTCCAATACAATGTCTTATTATTGCTTTCAGGAGAAAATCTTTTAATATTTCCCATTAAGTACAATGTTTGCTGTAAGTTTTCCCAAAAAACATTTTTAATTTTAGATTAAAGAAGTCCCCTTCTATTTTTAGCTTTTTACAAGTCCGTAAGGTACCAAACTTTATCAAATTAATTATCCTGCATCTATTGAGATGTTCATATAGTCTTTCCCCTTCATTCTGTTGAAGTAGAAAATTGCATTGACTGGAGTTTCTAATGTTACATAACCATGTATTCCTGGAATAAACTCAGTTCAGTCATGATGGCTTATTCATTTTACATGTAATACTGAATTCTGTTTGTAAGTATTTCATATATAATTTTTGCAACAATGCTAAGAAAAGTGACTAGCTGATAATATTCCTTTCTGGTTCTATTACCGGGTTCTTATAACAAGGGCTATCTCTGGAATCTTGGTCCCTAAAGTTTTGGCTGCCTTGGTTGTTATTTGAGATCTTCAAATAACTGTATGCTTTAAAAAATACTATTCAGCTTTTATAATTGTTCTCAGGGGAGGGTTTGTCTGATATAAGCTACTCATGGATAGCCACAAACAAAAGTTCTGCCTTTTACAAATTGGGTAACTTCAAACAAATTTCTAACCTTTCGTTAACCTTTTGACTTGTTTCAGTTCCTGAAAAAGTCTTTGGTTCCCAAAAGTGTAGTTTTGACTTACAGTGTCATTTAGTGCCCTCATCTGTTAAAACAGAGTTGTAGGAAAATAAATGAAATTTAATTACAGTCATAATATTTTATCTCCATCAAGAAGGAAAAAAAAAACAATTTAGTTGGAAAATGTTAATGTGGCTATCTGTGATATTTTTCAAATATTAATCATTATAGTAAGGGGCGTTATAATACCCTCAATGATGGAACTCAAAAATTTCGTGGACAAAAGAAAGGAAGCCTTCATGGTTCATATTCTATAACAACTATTAACAAGAGAAAGACATTATCTGGGCAGCAAGGTAAACAAATTAGATCCTTTCATTTTAAATGGATGTTAAGTAGATTGCTTGCATCTGGCTAAGGAATATGGGGTGCATCCCATAGTAATGAAATAGATGGTAAGGTCAGTCTGAAATAGATGTAAACATTTAAAAAGGGGAAGGTGAGGGGAGAGTGGAGAAGTGAAGATAACTCTACCATCTGTTGAACTCCTACTATGTGCTAGGTGTTTTGCTGGCATTATCTCACTTAATCCCTGCAAACATAATGACAGATTTTTATCTCCATTTTATCAAAAAGGAAATTGAAGCTCAGTTAGAATAAATAACTTTCCAAAAATCATACAGATAGTAAGTGGGATTCAAATCTAGATCTGTTTGGCTCTAGTCCCATACTCTTTCTACTAAAATAGGCTGAGATTATACAGGAGAGAAACCAAGTTTTCTTATCAGTAAAGACTAGATTCTCTGTTAGTAAGCCCTGTAAATGGCACTGTGAAGGAAGAATTTGGTTACTTGTTTATGGATGGTTTGCTGGGCGACAATTTTATTTTGGGTGTGTATTTCCTCTGTCTCTGGAGTTCTTGGTATATTCTCAAATAAAAACATTTCCTGTTTATTACAGACTGGGCTAACATCCAATAATCAAGCAATATAAACAAATTCCAACATTTTTCTATCCTATGTGGAGTTGCATCCTGTGTATCTACGGTTGACTGGCTCAGTGGTGTAGGAAATGGTGCCAACTGAGTCTAGGTCATGGGTTAAATCTACATTTCCTAAATGCGTTTTATAGAACATACCAGTTCTACATGATGTTGACAGACACTATTCAGGAAAAAAAGTAAGCGTTTAGGAATGGTTCATGGCCATTAATAAAGTCTGGATTAAGCCAAGTTAAACAAATTTATTTCAGACTTTTCTAAACCTTAAAATATTAATATATATGGTATATATAATCTTCAAGGGGAGGTATAGTATTCATGTTTTCAAAATTTATTTGGTTCCAGAATGCTTTATATGAGGAACATCTTCTAGAATGGGTGTTATGTAGACTATATTATGGGGAAGGATGAGTTAGATGCCTTACAGGCCAATTAGCTTTATAGCAACACACTACATTATTGGGCACGGGATGAATGGTATAAAAGTGTAAACAAAGCAGCCCATGGTCTGGCCGTCCTAGTGAGTGGCACAGAAGTGTTGGTACAGAGCCTGGGTGACCTTCTGAAGGGACATCGTAGAGGGGATTCCTGAATGGGAGGGAAGTTGAACAAGATGGCCTTTAACTTTTTCTACATTCTAAGGTATTTTGTTTCCATGAAAATCACAATCTCTTTTAGAAAAACCAATAAAAAGTCACATCTGTAATTATGTATATTAATTAGGTAAAGTCTCAGCAGCCATAACAAAGAGACCCACGATACAATGCTTTAAATAAAGTAGAAGTTTATTTCTTTTGTAAAAGTCTCAAGGTGAGGGGCGACTGGGTGGTGCAGTCAGGTAAGCGTCCAACTCTTGGTTTCAGCTCAGGTCTGATCTCAGGGTTGTGAGATCAAGCCCTGCATCAGACTCTGCGCCCAGCATGGAGTCTGCTTGAGTTTCTCTCTCCCTCTCCCTCTGCCCCTCCCTACTGCATGCGTTCTCTCTCTCTCTCTCTCTCTCTCTCACTGAAATAAATAAATTAATAAAAAAAAAAAGTCCCAAGGTGAGTACTCCAGGTTGGCAGGTTGGCTTGACTCCAGAAGTTGCCTCAGAGTCCCAGGTTCCTTCCACCTCATTGCTCTGCTCCCCTGAGGCATTAGCCCTTTTCATGTGGCTGCAGCTGACTCCCTGGTCTGCATACTTTCCACATCACAAGAAAAGAGAGTCCTGGGCAAGCAATTTTCTTTCAGCTGGGTTAGGCTGAAGTTACCTACATCAATTTGCTCACGTTTCACTGGGGACAATCTAATCATATGGCTATACCTTCCTGCAAACCTGGCTGGGAAATCCAGTCTCTAAGTAGGTGCCCAAGAAGGGAAGGAAATATTTGGGAAGGACAACTAAGGTTCTGAGCCACAATAGTTGAGATAAATACTAAATGGTAATCACTACTTAGGCATTACTACCATTTACTAATGAACAGCAAGTTCAGACTGACCAAATCCTTCCAAGAAAAATATTGAGTTCCTGTCAATATGATACTCAAGTACTCCAATTTATGAAGCAAGGAATTTCTCAGAAGGGTTTTGATTATCTGTCAGGGCTGGAGGATCAGTGCAGTAAGTCTGAAGGAGTTTTAAGGGCCAGTAAACAATTCATCATCAATTTCCTTGCAGGCTCATTCCTTATTGTCCTTTCAGTTCCTTAGCTGGATTTTTAAAAATGGCTCAAGAAGGGAGAAAAACTGGCAAATCTTGTAGATTTTCTAGACTTTACACAGCCTCAGCAATGTACAACAGGGACGAGCCCATAGGATATAGTAAATAATAATAATAGTAATGTCCCCAGATGGGAAACCAATTGTATTGTAAATATTTAAAATTTTCTGTATTTATGCTGTTTTGTTATTTAAAAAAAAGAAAGAAAGAAAACAACTTTCTGGCTGAGGGGAGACTCCCATTCCCTGGGCTAGCCAATTTTTAGAGATATAAAAAAGGATGCAGCCAGGAACATACCCTTGATATGCAAACTAACCAATCCAGAGCCTTACTTCCTCTATCTGGCCAATATACCTCAGGGGGCAATATTCCTCTGCCTTAGTCATCCCAAGGCCAGGTGCCAGGCAACTATGGACCACCTCTACAGCCTGCAGAATTTATCCGAAGTAGCCAATCCCAAACTGTTTGCCCTGCCCTTCCGTGTCTTTCCCAGGGAAACCTCAATAAAAGGCTCTGGTCTAAGCCTTCCCCTCCTTCCTGTCTTTTGCTACCTAACCACCCTGGTGACTTTCTCATGTGTGGAAAGAGCAGGCTGCTTGGCATGCCATACCCTCATGAACCTGTGAGTCTAACAAACTTTTTTTTTCCTGAGCCCCCCTCTGTGTTTTGTGGCTGCACCCGACTGACCATCTCATAAAAGAATACGAAACACCAGTCAAGAGCCAGGTTTAGTGCCAACCAGAGAGCCCAGAGAGTGGATCTGCTGGTCTTCCTGCCTTGTGTTTCACTTCACCCCTCCCTAAGGATGCGGCCATGCATCCTAGGTATTTGAGGTTCTACTCCTTTCCTTAGAGTCATTCCCATGAAATAGCAACAGTTCCCTTTGCAAAATCGAAATCACTATCAAGTCTGCAGAGTAGGTGGATTCCATATGGAACAACTCAGGGGACAAAATGCCCAAAATTACTTCTCTGACCACCGGCATCAAAAATTTCACCATCTCTTGGGGCGCCTGGGTGGCTCAGTTGGTTAAGCGACCGACTCTTGATTTCAGCTCAGGTCATGATCTTAGGGTAGTGGGATCGAGCTCCGTATCAGGCTCTGCGCTCAGCAAGGAGTCTGCTTGAGATTCTCTCTCTCTCTCTCTCCCTCTCCCACTGCCCCTCCCCCTCCCAAATAAATAAATTTTAAAAAATTCACGATCTCAGATTCACTGGGGTTTTGAAAATTTCAGAGGTCTTCAAAAGGCCCCTGTTAAAGTGAAAATACCTCTGGGAGAGAAAAATATCACAAGCAAATTGTCCTCAAACCTGGGCATTGGGACCACCCAGAGAGTTTTTCAAAACTACAAATATTTAGGTCCTGCTTTTACCCTACTAACTCAGAATCTCCAGAATGGGATCTGGGCTTTTCCATTTTGTTTTCAACTTCCAGATGATTCTATATTCAGTTTTTGGAACCAGGAACTTAGGCCATTCTCAGTTAATAAGTTAGAGATTCATCAATACTTGAGTATTGTTTTGAGGGATAATAATTTGGGAGAGGGAAAAGAAAAGATTAGGAATGGGAAGGCTCTGGAAATTCCACAGGAAGTCTTGTGAAAATGCAGCGCATGTTTCCTTCTCAATCTCTTGCCTGAAAAATAGCCATTTGTCAAACAATATACTTCATTAGCTTTTTCAATTCTGAAATTCTCACATCTTATGGAAATGTCTGATCCCATTCTCTTTCTAATTGCCAGGAAATATCATGTCACATTTCACTTTTATCTTTTTGTTTTCTCCTAATTCATAAGATCAATCCAGCATGGGTAGTAAAGTTTGAATAATCTTCCAAACCTGGGAGGAATTCTGAAAAGGTCTTTCACTCCATTCCAGGCAGATCTATGGGACTTCTGGGAGAAGGGTTGGTTTGCAGGTATAAAAACTGAAAGGGAAAGGCAATCCACAGCATTCCTCAACATCCTTTCTCTGTGTGCATCAGACCTTCAGATCAAGGCCCTTTTCCTTACATCGAACTTCATCTTTTCTGCTTGATATTCAAGTCTATTTTCCCTGGGTTTCTGCCTTCTGGAGAAATGAAGAACAGCTGGTTGGGGACCTCCTACTCCCTGAAGGCCAAAGAATTCCCCATTAACATTCTTTTTTTTCAGACTAAATAACTCTGATTTCCATAACCTTTCTTACGGGCTCATTTCCTATTCCTTTATTTTCATAGCTGTCCTTTGGATGTAGTTTCTTATAACAAGAAATGAATCAATGCCAAATATAACCAAAGAGTTCATTCCCCTCTTTTTGAAGATAGTCTCCAATTTATATGGTTGTCTTAATTTTTAAAGAACGATTTTGTTGGCTATTGCTAATTGAGTTTCAATTTGTGGTCCACATGTTCTTGGGTTATTAGGGAAGGCTACTTGGTAGAGATAAAATAGCTCCAGGCTAGAAATCCAGACACTTGTGTTCTAGACCCAATTTAGTCACAATTAAATTATATATTTTCTTTGTTTACTTTTAAAAATGCATTTAGTTCTGTTTATTTCATCTATAAAGTGAATCAGATGGACTAGTTGACCTTTTAATTCACCCCGTGAATTCTTATTCCTACTTTCTTTTATTTTGATTCTTTTCCGATTTCTCAATAACCAAGTAATCTGAACTCCCATGGCACTTTCTTTGTACATTTCTTATTGATGTAACATTCTCTGTCTAGAATGTAATCTTTTATATCATATAAGGCATGCCACAGCTTTCCTACCAGACTGAAAAAAAACCCTTAAAGGCAGGACCCAGATAACTTTATTACTGGCTCTAGCACGGTGCTTTACCAATAAACATTTGCTGAATGAGTCTATGCATAAATATATAATCTTCTTCTGTCAAGTCAGAAGTAACAGTTTTTGGAGCGGGGAAATTGTGCTGGCAAATTTGTCCTCTGTATCTGGTAGCTCTGTCTCTGCCCCCACTGTGGTGAGATGCCTCTGCTATCTGTGCTGGTCTCTTGCAGCTAGTCTATTGCACATAGATATGTCAATGACAGGACAGATAACTGGGGATAAACAAGGTTGTTTTCCCCAGAAGAAACTCAGAGACTTTAAAGGGTTTGCAGAGCAAAAAGAACAAAGACTCCAGACTCCAGGTTAGAAAGAAGAAAAGACTAGAAAAGTATAGAAGAGTTTGAGTTGAAAAAGAAGTATCCAAAGTAGAAGGTGGATAGATTTTCTGAGTGGCCCCAAACCAAGAGATTAAGCTCTGCCCAGAAGGTTGGAGGCAGAAGTGCAATATTTGGGTTCAGGGAAACTGGTGAGAATAGTCTCAAAAATGGACCCTTATCAGCTCTGGTCACCCGTGATTTCCTAACTTGTAAATACTTTGAACTTCTATTGACTCACCTGCTAGAAAGAGCCATATTACCATAGGCCAGAGACCCAAGAGGTGTGGAGTGTTGCCATGGTGACTGCTCACCCTGAAAAGTGACACAAAGTGGAGCCGGAGGTCAGTGTGAGAGATTGGAGGGTTTTGAGGCTGGAAGCACAACAGAAAGAGCCCAAGCTCTGGGGAACAGACTAATGATGAGCTAACCACTCATTCTACCTCCATCCCAGAGGCCAGCTTTAGGCATAGCTAATCTACTATTGACCATTCCTATGCTCTTTTCTTAGAAGGAAGCCAGTAGGCCTAATAAAAGGTAGTTTGCAGTTTATTTTTCTCTTCCTTAGGTCTTTGACTAGGTGAATAGAATTTGATGTAGGCCAAAGTCACCAGAACTCAATAGAGATGCCATAGACATTTCTGTTGAGGCAGAGGTTGCTCCCTAGTAGCTTGCAGGACCCAGGGATTCAGGAGTAACCTGGCCAGTCCAATAAAATGCTGTGTATAGAATAAGGATATGTTCTGAGCACCAGAGTCACACTCCACTCCCAACCCTCTGGCTTTTAACTCATATTGAAACAATTTGACACCATTCCCGGATGAGCTGGAGGCCAAGGACTTGAGAATAGAACAAGAAGCACCCTCTTATCTGAAGATGATATGATTTTATTATTACAGCCTAAAAGTGACCTTCCAAGAAAATTGTCCTTGTGATCTGGTTACTTGCAGAAAGAATGGCCACAAATTTACTAGTCTAAGAATAGGGCACCGTCCCTGGCAACCATCTCCTAATTTCTTCCAGGCTTATACCTAGGTAAGGAGTCAGTGAAGCATCATGCTGGAAGTATGGTCTCTGTGGTTGCTCTGCCAGAGTTTGAACTTTGGTTCCATCTTTTAGTAATTGGATGACATTTATTTAACAGCTCTTGGCCTCAGTTTGTTCATCTATAAAATGGGAATGTAATAATAATAAGTATTGTCTCATAAGGTTGTTGTGAGGATTGAATGTATTTACATGTAAAATGCTTAGAATAGTGCTCAAAAATATTAACTATTTATATATGGCTACTAATCCCTTTTACCAGATGATGTCATCTATCAGCAATATGTAGTTGTTAATCTTTCAAGAAATCCAAAAAAGCTCAGTTACTCAAAACTAAGCAGTCTGTAGGTATTATTACGGAGTAGTTTTTCTTTAGAGTTCCTGGTTGTTGTTTAATGGTCCAGATGAACACGTGGTTATATCCACTTTCCAGTGCCCCTGGGTTGGAATTATTGTGGCAGTGCTCAATGGTGTAAAACTTGGAAATCTCTCTCATGCATTTGGCTGTCAGTTAGTGAGGGATCTCAAAATAATTTCCCGAGGACACTCTTGGCTCTGCCCTCCCTTGGCTCACCTCAGAGGGACAGTGGGGTGGCTTCCATTTAGGCATGGTTCTTGTCTGGTTCCTAAATTTTTATAATAGTATATCAATTTTTCCCCCAGATTGACTGATTTTTAAAACATATGGTTTTTTTTTTTTAAGATTTTATTTATTTGACAGAGAGATAGAGCGAGCACAAGTAGGCAGAGTGACTGGCAGAGGCAGAGGGAGAAGCAGACTCCCTGCTGAGCAGGGAGCCCGATGTGGGACTCGATCCCAGGACCCTGGGATCATGACCTGAGCCGAAGGCAGACGTCTAACCGACTGAGCCACCCAGGCGCCCAAAACATATGGTTTTGTATTAAAGTTGTAACACTGGAGAGCCGCATTCCAGATATTTGTCAGAAGGTATAATTTCTAGCATACTGCTGCAAGTTATAAAGATATCAAAAGCCCTGCTGAGAAAAATAATATTCACAGAGGATTGTGTGTCTTTCCATACTCTAAGGTCAATGGTTTCCCAGATTTTTATATTTCACAGACCAATTTGAAAAAATATGATGATGGTTACTGACATAGGTTGCTAACTTCTTTTACCAAGTAAGGATATAACAAAAGGATAGTCTTTTAAATTGAGGTTTTACAGTAATTTAGTGCTATGGAAAATTCACTAATCACTGCACTGTTTTTCACTTTCATCATGAACCCATGGAAATGTCATCACTGACTGCCAGACTGGTGCCTGAGAACAACTAGATAATTTATAACTTATCCCTAGATGAAACCAGATCACCAGTGACTTCACACCTGGGATGCATCACTGTGGGTATCTGCAAAAGTGCCTCTACTGAATTGCACTTTAATATAATGCCCTTGGCTAAATAAAGAGTATTATTAAAAGGGTTCCTTTGAAGCATTTCACTTCATTTAGTTCAAAGATGTTGCAAAGACATTACTGTTTACATTATTCAGTGACTTCTTTTGGAAGACCTACTGAAGAAACCTCACTCTGGTCTCAATGACAGAAGTACTTGGACTTGTCTAAGTAATGGATTGATTTTTTAATCTTCTATATTTTCGGACTTATTTTACTTCACTTCACACATCCTGCTAGAAGATTTAATTCAAATACATGGCTCACCTCTACAAGCACACAGAATTTCAAGAAATGTAATTTGCAAGTTCACCTTGCTCCATGTTCCTTTTGCCACATATATATATTTTTTACCCCTTTGAGATTGTGTACTATATATTTGTTTGTAAGCCATCCTAAATCCTTCCAGAGCTAGAAGGGATATACTTAAGTACATAAATTAGTCAATGGAGGCCCACCTGCAACCCAGATAGAGCTTCACAAGAACCTCTCGCTGCCCAGGGGGCCCGATAACATATCCAGAACTTCTCTGCACAGATTTCTCAGTGCTGACTGGACAGAAAGTCTATATATGTAGCCCATTAAGATGCCAACAGTTGGAGTGCTTGGGTGGCTCAGTTGGTTAAGCATCTGCCTTTGGCTCAGGTCATGATCCCTGCATCCTGGGATGGAGCCCCATGTTGTGTCGGGCTCCCTGCTCAGCAGGGAGCCTGCTTCTTCCTCTACCTCTGCCTCTCCCCCTGCTTGTGCTCTGTCTCTCACTCTCTCTTGAATAAATAAACAAAATATTTTTTAAAAAATGCTAATAGCTGACACTGACCTGATTGTTGTCCTGCTCTATATTTTAACAGAAGCCATTAAGACTTACCTTCTGTGAGTGACGTGGGAATTTCAAGTGCTGTAGAAAATTTCGCCAGCGGGGAAATGCTTGGGAAAGAAGGGACCTCACATTAGTGTTTGTCCAACTGCAGAGCCCAATGTATTAGGGGGTTATAAAATTAGGATTGTGACTAACGGTTTTTTAAATAAAAAATTGTAAAGTTTTATGGTAACTTAGTTTTAAGGAAAATAAACAGAACCAACAGAGTGTATGTGTGTGTGTGTGTATGCGCACACATGCACACACACAGAGGTGTGTGGGGAGAGAGAGAGAGAGAGAGAATGGGATTTATTTTAAGGAATTTATGGAGGCTTGGTAAGTCCAAAATTTGGAGGAAGGTGGGCAGGCTGGAGATCCAGAGAAAAGTTGATGTTGCAGTTTGAGTCCAAAGGCCGACTGCCGGGAGAATTTCCTTTTCGGGGTAGAAAATCATTCTTCATTCTATTAATGTTTTCAGCTGATTGGATGAGGCCCACCCAAAGGGGAGGGCAGTCTGCTTTACTCTAAGTCCACCAACTTAAATCTTAATCTCATCCAAAAACATTCTCACTGAAAACACCTAGAATAATGTTGGACCAAACGTCTGGTCACTGTGGCCCAATCAGGTTGACACATAAAATTAACCATTGCATTTACCTTCGTTCAGATTCACAGATCCAAAAGAAAATAGCAGGTTTTGCACAAACTACACAAGTTATTGCAGCCATCAAGACCAGATTCTAAATGAGCTGTACCAGTGGTATGCTGGAGCCAGCTCCTACAGGCTCCTTTTTTGTTTAATTTTTTATTTAAATCTAATTTAATTAACATATACTCTATTATTAGTTCCAGAAGTAGAATTCAGTGATTCATCAGTTGCACACAGCACTCAGTGCTCATTACTTCAAGTGCCCATCTCCCATTTACCCCATCCCCCCACTAACCTCCCCTCCCGCAACCCTCAGTTTGTTCCCTATAGTTAAGAGCCTACTGGCTCTTGATTGCCGATTGTGCCCTTGTCTTCCCAAGTCAGAGTTTGGTGACATCACATTGGTAGCCTGAAATCAGTCATGGGGGAGTGTTTACACCACAGAGATACTATAAACTAGGGGGGGGGGTCCCCTCCTAAATTGCTGGCTTACTACCATGCCACTGGGTGGGTCAGCTTTTTAACGATGTGTTAAGAAGTTTGTAATTTGGTTTAGCAGGTATGATATCAAGTCCAAACATGCAATATTTCAGATTTTAATAACAAAAATAAAGAATAGTTCTAGAGAAAGAGGTTCGGCTGCGAGAGTGGAGCAATGCCTAAATCAAAGGAACTTGTTTCTTCAAGCTCTTCTGGCAGTGATTCTGACAGCGAGGTTGACAAAAAGTTAAAGAGGAAAAAGCAAGTTACTCCAGAAAAACCTGTAAAGAAGCAAAAGACTGGTGAAACTTCAAGAGCCCTGTCGTCCTCTAAGCAGAGCAGCAGCAGAGATGATAACATGTTCCAGATTGGGAAAATGAGGTACGTCAGTGTTCGGGACTTTAAAGGGAAAGTCCTAATTGATATTAGGGAATATTGGGTGGATCCAGAAGGTGAAATGAAACCTGGAAGAAAAGGTATTTCTTTAAATCCCGAGCAATGGAGCCAGCTGAAGGAACAGATTGCAGACATTGATGACGCAGTAAGAAAGCTGTAAAATCAGAGCCACATGAAACCTGTACTGTTCTAGTTGTTTTAATTCTGTCTTTTTACATTGGCTTTTGTTTTCTAAACGTTAAGCTATTGTATATTTGGATTGCAGAACAATTTGTAAGATGAATACTTTTTTTTAATGTGCATTATTAA
Organism: Eumetopias jubatus; assembly: GCF_037043125.1. NCBI lineage: Eukaryota > Metazoa > Chordata > Mammalia > Carnivora > Otariidae > Eumetopias > Eumetopias jubatus. The sequence goes on along the minus strand of NW_028274809.1, from coordinate 136,021,959 downwards.
AAGTGTTCTGAGTGAAGCTAATTGTCAACTTTATTAAGGAGGATTGCTTTGTGCCCGCCACCTAGTGTAAAATAAAATCAAGTAATACAATCTTAAAAAAAATAAAATAAAATAAAAAATAAAGAATAGTTCTAAAACATACACAGGTTTTTCCTAGTCACACTTTCAAACTGACAAAACAAATAGTAACCAATACTGTCGATTGATAGTGGCTCATAATGCTGACTTTCCAACACCTAAATAAGTTGATTCATATAAAGTAAGCATATGTACCGCTCATTTTGCTTAAAAAAGAATTGTTAAATTACTGTAAGAATGTAATCAGCAAGATCCAATCTATGGGGAACTGTATAGGACATGCAATCAGTTTCTTAAGGAAATATATTAAGAAGGAGAGAGAGAGAGAACCTAAAAGTTAGAGCAGAGCTTCTCAAACTTCAGTATATATCAGAATCACCTAGAAGGCAGTTTGTGAAGTCCCATCCCCAGCGTTTCTGATTCAAGAGCCCTCGGCAATGCCAGAGAAATTGCATTTCTTTTTTTTTTTTTTAAGATTTTATTTATTTAGTAGACAGAGAGAGCGAGAGAGCACAAGCAGGGGGAGCAGTAGAGGGAGAGGGAGAAGCAGGCTCCCCATCGAGCAAGGAGCCCGATGCGGGGCTTCATCCCAGGACCCTGGGATCATAACCTGAGCCGAAGGCAGATGCTTAGCCATCTGAGCCACCCAGGCGCCCCGAGAAATTGCATTTCTAAGCAGATCCCAGGTGATATTGATGCTGCTGGTCTGGGGACCATACTTTGAGAACCACTAGATTAGAGACTTACGACACAAATTTACAAACTGCAATATATGGACCTTATTTGAATCCTAAACCAACCTTATGAAAAAAAGTTAGATAATTAAAAACATTTGACTGCTGATTATCTGCTGCTATTAAGAAATTATTGTTGTCTTTTTTTGAGGTGTGATAATTGTATTCTGGCTGTATTTTAATTAAAAGGTATTTACATTTCAGAAATATGTAGTAAAACATTACAAATGAAAAGGATACGATGTCTGCGATTTATTGCAAAACAGTCTATGGGGTGGTGGTGAGTAGTGGGGATCCTGCAGAGGAAACAATGATCACAGGGTGATCATTGTTAAACATGAGTGATGGGCACATGGGACCTTATCATGCTGTTCTCCCTGCTTTTGGGTACTCCATAATAAAGAGTTTTAAAAAGAAAGAATTGGACGCATATCCTTTTAAATGTCCCTTTCACTTCTGTAAAAACAAGTTATCTTTTTAAATCATTTCTCATTATAAAAAGAAAGGCAGGGGTGTCAGTCATAAAAAAGGCAAAGCTTTCATTAATTATTTTCTAACCAGAAAAGACTAAATTCAATGTAATCCCATTATAACCCAAGGATACAGGATAGTTACAGCACTTACCTCTGCTGGAATGCATTTGGGGGCATCATCTGCCCAGTGCAGACTTCGCCCTTCCCCTGCTCTTCTCTTTGCTTCACAGCAAATCTGTCCTACTCCATGATAACACCCAGGAGCCAGACAGAACCAGGAGGTTACTACCCATCAATTCTCAAAGGCTAGGAGAGGGGAGGGCCCAAATTTTGATGCTTCCTCCTGCTATGAGATCACAGCTGGGATTTGGTCAGTTATAATACCTACCAATTTTATTACAAATACTCAGAAGAAAAAAAAGGAATTGAAAGACGTAATGAGAAGAAATTCTATCTAAATAGACAGTGGCTTTTCTTTGTATGAGTATGTTTCTTCTTTCCCCAGAGGTAACCACTGATAGCTGCATTTTAGAACTGGAAGAAACCCTGAGAATCTCTGTAATCTATCCTCTCCATTTAATAAATGAGGACACTGATAGCCAGTTAAGTCACATCAATTAGCCAGAGTGAAAAAACTAGCTATTGGCAGAGACCTACCTGCATTTAAAGAGCTTTTTGGCTAAGTGAAAGTAAAGAAGGAAGGAAGATTGGACTCACAGAATAGCTGTGTGTCAGTCAAGCATCCACAGAGTGAAATTTTTAAATGAAGTTCTATGTACCTGTTGATTTTTGTTCCAAAACTGGAAACAGAGTTGGGGATGTAGGCTATGAATGAATTCAGTTGAACATATTTGATAATTTAAACATTTAAAGAGGGAGTGTTGCTGCTACTATATATAGTGCTCAAAACAATGGTGCTCATGACACTTTTCAGCCAACGAGTGCCCACATCTTGGAGCACTGTGCACTAGAGGCTTTAAATGCACCATTCCTCATGCGACACTTGGTCCCCATGCCATCTCTGCAAGGTCAGTCTTAGTATTCTCACAGTGTAGGTGTGGAAACAGAGGCTCAGAGAAGTTATTAGTAAGTGGCCCAAGCTCATCTAGAGGGGTGGATCTAAGCTATCCTTCCCAGCCCTTGTTGCCAGTCCCTTTCCTAAGACCACTGTTCTTAGGGAAGTTCCACAGGTTGTGTCTGCAAAGGAGCCCTAAGCTGGAGGGGAGCGGCGGTGGCGGGGGGTGGGGGGGGGGTGGAGTTGGTGACAGAAAGTGAAGACAGAAATGCAACCCAGGCTCTGTCTGAAGAAGGCACGCTTTTTAAAATCCACACAAAGCGCACCTGGGTGGCTCAGTTGGTTAAGCATCTGCCTTCAGCTCAGTTCATGATCGAGCCCCCGCATCGGGCTCCCTGATCGGCGGGAAGCCTGCTTCTCCCTCTCTCGCTCCCCCCGCTTGTGCTCTCCCTTTCATGCTCTGTCTGTGTCTCTCTCTCAAATAAATAAATAAAATCTTAAATAAAATAAAATAAAATCCACACAAAGGCCAATCCTTTTCCAGCCAGTTCCCATGCTTTGGGAATCCTTACTCCAAAGAGCCAAAGTTCCTGGAATTTCTCCCTTGTGTCTAAGCGAACCAGAACCATCACAGTGCATTTGGCCAGGGCTGGAGTGGGAATGTGAATTAACTGCAAGTGGGCACCAGGGAACTTTATGGGGTGATGGAGTATTCTAAAACTGGATTGTGGTAACGGGTGCACAACTGTATACATTTACTAAAAATAAACAAACTGTTCATTTGTGGTGAATGAATTTTATGTATGTAAATTGTATTTCAATAATGCTGATTTGTTTGTTTTTTAATGTCGTGATCTGATTGGAAATTCCTTAAGCTGGAGTCACTCTAAAAAGTCACTCAATAAAGATTAAAAAAAAAAATGTCCAAGAATGAATAGTGTCTTGCTACAATTAGATCATTCCATGGGATCTAGAAATTTAAAGATCAGGGCAGGCTTCATGGGCCCAGGAGACTCGCGCTGTCCCTCAGAGCCCTGTCTTCAGATGGACACCGCCCTAGGGTTAATGATATGCGGTTGCCATCCATCTTGAAACACTTAATGATTTTATCTTTGCCTTGTGTGTTGTATGTGGAGGGGATGGCGTGGCATGCATGTGAGCAGAGAAGATGCATGCAACGTGTGTGTCCGGAGTTCCTTGCCTCCCATTGGCACATAGCATGTAGCACTCCTGACCTCCGTGAGCACAGAATTTCAGAGTGTGGGAGTTCGCTGCAATGCGTGGGAGTTCAGCAAGGCTCTGAGGGAGAACGAGGCAAGCCCGTTACTTCTACAACAGGTAGAGGGAAGGGAAATGGCAGCCCCCAGGAGGCCTGTTTGAAACAGAACTTGCTTCCAATGCAGAAAGAAGGCAATCGCATTCTAAGAAGGGGGAACAACCAAGGAACCCTGTCGTATCCTTTCTGACTTGCATTAATTCGTTCCTTCCCTGGGTGAGCCAAGCTCTTCTGCTGGATAAAGGGAAAGAGAGCAATCCCTAGTTCCTCTTCCTTGCAGTCCTTTTTCACCTGGCAGGAACGGAAGGTAAAGAGAGCTGACAGAATGTAAGCATACCAGCAAGTGAAATGAAAACGGTGGGGTTAGTCCTGTGCGGTGTTTCCACCATTCTAATGAAATACATATGCACGTGAGAGCTACAAAATACACTAATTGTGTATCAGTGATTGCACACAAGGTAAACGCTCTTACATTTGCGCTTGGAACTGACATCTCAAAATATAAAGATGAATGGTAAAATTCATACCGATAATTGCACATTTTACTGTGTCTTTACTTAGAATGGCATCAAAGTAAGTGGCAAATTAAAAAAAAAAAATCACAACAAGCTGAAACTCCGCGGAAGAAAGAAACACCTGTTAGGTTAGAGCACTTTACTGCACTCTTTCCCTGCCTTTTTGAACAACGGGTTCCCGTTTTCATTTCACACGGGGCCTCACAAATTCTGAAGCCAACGATATGAAAAATAACTGCTCGACCTCCCCATTTTATGTATGAAAAAAATTGAAACTGGAAGAGATTGTGTGACTGGCCCAAGGTCACATTTAGAGCAGACCTGGTTCCACAGCCCAGGGCCACAACTCCCAGGCCAGGGTGTTTTTTCTTGCAGCTGTCAGGGAAAAAAAAAAAATTAGTTGGCTTAAAACTGGGGATTTCTATATAGTATTTCAATCCAGCAAGTTCAAAGAATGCCCAAATTAGACACATTTGCTTCAAATGGATCTCAGAGGCTTTGAAGATGGCACTGTGGCATTTTGTTTAAGGCAAGTAAGCATATTTTCTGAGCCTTGAATTTCTCCCTGTCACTAAAGAGCTTAAATAGATTAAAAGTACAGCATTGAGAGTATCCGTGGCAAACCATTAAGGCTAAATGTCTATTTGTAAAGCCGGCTGGTTTCCAGTTAAAAGTTTTTAAAAGAGAAAAATGCATATGTTGTGTTTAAATGTGGACAGAGGAGGGCATAGGCCCTTCCCCCTGGAGTATTTAAAGGTGGGTACCCACCAGGGATACAAAGATCAGATGACCACACTGGACAGCAAGACACAAAAGACTCGCTCCTCCTTTGATGTGAGTCAGAGACAGAGAAGAGAATATGACCTGCCCTCTACTTGTTGAATTCAACAGGAGTAATGATAGGAGGCATGCTCTTAACCATCTTTAGACTGAACTTTATGTAGAATTGCTAGATGTGATACGGAAAAATAAATAAAATAAAAACCCAAATCCATCTAGTTGGAGTTAAAAAGAATCTCCTTGGTTCAAGGTGTGTTGCTGATCAAATCTCCATGTAGCCTTTAACGCTTCGAGTCCCATTCCAATGTTGTTTGTTCGCCACTCAGACTCTAGTTTCTCTTTTCTTCTCTCCTCTTTCCCTCTCAGTGTCACAGAACTCATTTTCAACTCCTACAAAGTGGCAAGGAAAGTAAACACTGAGGGTCACAGTCTGGGATTGGAAGAGGGAAGTGACGGTCATAATGACCATAGCTAATATTTACTGAGCACCTGCTATTTGCTGGGCACTGCACCAAGATCTCTACAGTCATTATCTCAGTGAATCTACACAACAGTTCTACGGGGTAGGATTATATAATTTTAAGATGAGGATACAAAACCACAGAGATAAGTAACTTGCCCTCTAGGTCACACCAAATCTGAAATCCAAAGCCAAGATGACATCAGTTAAGATACTGAGATATCTGTGCATTTATTTTCCCCTTGATCCCTACCTCCTATCTTATTACTCTCCTCCCACCCGCCCCCCCCAACACCACATTGCCCATCATGATAGCGTCCTGATGCTGAGGTCCTATTCGTCCAGATGCGCAAGTATGGATAGTGATATACAAAAAACAATTTACCCAAGATCACCCCAGGCCAGGGTTTTTGTGGGCATTAGAGAAAAGCACCCTCCTCTGAGCTGACCCAGAATGGGCTGAACTGACTCTTGCTCTGCTGGACCTCCTTAGTCAGGGCATGACCTCCACAGTGTACAGGAGGGCCCTGAGCTTGCCCCCATCGTTCTGATGGGTGGTCATTTGAATGTCCAGTCATTTTGAATGACAGTGACATGATTACACTTCATGTGATTACACATGGACTCTCCTATGTTCCAGGGAGGACAAACATATCCTTAAAAGGAAATAGAAGGTTATTCAACAAATTGGTAGCCTTCTTTCTGCAGTCCTTTCTCTGAGCTCTAGCTCCCAGGAGATTGTCTGAATAAAGCCTGGGGAGTTGGGTGTTGAAAAGACTCATTAAACTCAATAGCACTTAATAGGCAGACATGCAGGGGAAAGCTCCACGTGTCTTGTATACTAGAACTCCTGAGCGGGCGCAGAGCACAACCATTAGGGAAATAAATCAAATCAATAACAGTTTGTCTGAACACAATTCAAGCCAGTGGGTAAAGATAAGAAGGAGTTCTCCTTTCAAAACAATGGTCTCATGATGACTCTCCTTCCATCTAACCACAAACTATGATGCATTCAACTTGTCGGCAACTCCACATAGCCATTAATGTAGAATACGGAGGCATTACTTTTGTTGTGGGAGAAGTCCTCATTACTGAGTCTCTAGAAATTACAGCAGGGAATCAGACCTTTTGTTTCATTGATAGGACAAAAAAAAAAAAGAAAAAGAAAAAAGAACCTAGTCATTTGATATAGCTCAGAATTCTAACATTTCCAAATAGGTACAATATACATTTTCATTTCAAAGGCAGATTGTCAAGATTCATTATATTAAATTGTATTAGAATCTTGATTTTTCAAGAAATATTAAATCAAGGTATGTTATCATGCCATGAAAATTTGGCTGAGTGAAAAATCAGCGCTCCAGACCCACCATGGCCTTTGGTAAATTTCCTACCAGAATTATCTTTATCAAACCAGCTCTGGGAGGCTGAGTTTTAGGGGCCCACCTAATGACAATGGCTGCCATTTTGAATGACATGAACTTGGACCGTGGGCCTCAAATCAGAAAAGACTCCAGTGAACTCTCAGTCTTGCTGGTCTTCAATAACAGGATAATAGAGCTATAATTTAGTTTGAAGTGTGTATGGGGAGAGTCCATGGTGGGAATCCGAGCCTCAGAGAATGCAAAGTCAACCCTGCTACTAATAGGAAGTCACCTCTGTGGCAGCAAATCCTCTGAAGTAGCAAGTTTCTTTCAGGAGATACTGTGCTAAGATTAGAGGAAAAAACGTTTGTAAGAAAAGGAAGCAAATGTCAAACAGATAGCAGATTTATTTTCAGGATTATGTAAAGCACAAAAATGAAAGGATTTCCACTGCGCAGTGTTGTCATGGTTACCTGATCTCTTATCAAAAAGAAGAATCAAGCAGAGAAGGGAAACCTAGAAGGGGCAGTAACCAAAGAGGCCCGCACAGCCACAAGCGCTTTTCATACAATTGAGCTTGTTTATGAGGGTATAAAATAGGGGATGACATTTTGCTGCTCTAGATAATTCTTGAAGGATCTTATTTTGCTATGCAGAAGGTCTGTGTTCTGCTATGCTTTCACAAACATGAAAACACGATAGTTAAAACATCATCGTTCACAAGGATTTCTAAATGAACAGGGAAAATAACATATCTTTAAAATCTCCTCTCAGTGCACCTCCCCCCAAAAAATCCTTTCCCGAACTACAAAACGAGACTATAGGTTGAGTCATTTTCTTGAGAAAGCTGCATTCTTCTCCTCCAAAATATTTTAGAGGATTTTATTTGGAGGTCATCAGTTTAAAAAAGAAACTGGCAAATTATTTTTAGAGATTAAAAAGAAAATCCCTCTGGTGTCTGCTTCATAGTTAGCATAGAACGCTAATAGTATAAATAGCATAGAGTGCTAGGAACAATTTCCCACCAGCTCCACTGGCCTCTGTAAATGCCTAACCCTCACAAACCCTTGTCCTGGAAAAACAGAGACTGCAGATTGCTTTCAAATCACAGTCCAGTCCTCGACACATCCAGCAACAGCTTGCAAAGTGCTCTTACCTGCAATGACAGGTAGTTGGAATGTGCATAACGCCATTGGCTGAGGAGACTCAGCAGAGAAGAACAAGAAATTTGACCCGTGTTTATTCCATCTACTTGAAGAAGGGGTGCAAAGCAGTAAAAGTCAGTGTCTCTTTAACAGCTCCATCTTCGAACTACTCCCACTTGTCATTGCCCCCAGTAGAAAGACCCGAAGCCCAGTGGACTAAACCTTGCACAGGGGGCAAAGAAGTCTTGGACCCATGGTCACTTTGAATTCTCTGGCAAAGAAATGACAGGAATCAACCTTCATTGAGGTCCTATTGTGAGCTGGATATTGTACCAGGCGCTACCTATGTAATATGTTATGAAATGCAAAGAGCGTTCCTGTGGAATAGTTTCCTCCTTTAAATGAGGGCACTAAGGCTCTGCGAAAACAGGGAACTTGCTCTAAGTCACAGAGAGCTTACTTCTAAACTCGCTTGTTACACCAGCCAACACCAGCCAGGGCAGGGCACGGAGAGCTTCTGCCCCAGATTAGTTCCACTCCCCGTGAAAAGCTTTGGAAGTGTGTACAATTTATTGTGCACTCTAACCATTTACATATTGACATGCAGATTGTTTTAAGCTATTTATATTTCTTTTATACGATAGTTCGGATCTCAAGTTTATTTTTTACTCTGTGTATGGTTAGGTTAACATTATCTGAAAATTTCATTTCAGAATAGGAAAGAAGCATCTCAAAATATGTGTTATATAAAGGGAGGCTTTGAGTCTGAGAAGCCTGAAAAGCACTACAGTAACCCCTTATGCCCAGGTTAATGGAGAGCCGATTCTTATTTTCCTCTAAAATTTGGGACACAGAAGCATTTCTCAAGTCTACAGTGAAGTTATTATTATTGGAATACAACTGTAAAGTTTCTTAAAATAAACTAGATGTATTTCTAAACAGTCAGTGACAGGGGAGAGGAAAGGAAAATCTAAATTCATTTGTAAGGATAAGTTTCCTTTTCCCTGGAAAGTCCATGGTGTTTACATTAACTACTCACATCTCAAATGCTTCTTTAGGGTCAGGTACCAAGCCTAGGAGCAAGAGGGCAGACTGCTCAGGGAAGTGGTCATTACAGTGATGGTGTTGTGTGTGAGCTGGAGATAAGAGATGATTCCCATGACTTATTTATTTTTTAACAGGAAGTGTGCACCTCTTCATCTCCTTCATCTATTTCACCCACTCTCCCCATCCCACATCCCTGCTGGTAACAAGTTTGTTCTCTATATGTAAGGGTCTGTTTGGGTTTTTGTTTGTTTGTTTTGTTTTTAGATTCCATATATAAGTCAAACCATATGCTATTTATTTTTCTCTGACTTATTTCACTTAGCATCATACCCTCTAGGTCCTTCCATGTTGTGGCAAATGACAAGATTTCATTCTCTTTTTACGGCTGAGTAATAGTCCATCATACACACACACACACACACACACACACACACACACACACACACATCATATATTCATACATATATCACCTCTTCTTTATCATGGAGATGAAAAGTATAGCATTGGGAATATAGTCAGTACTATTGTAATAATGTTGTTGTATGGTGACAGATGGTGACTTACTGTGGTGGGCATTGAGAAATGTGTGGAGTTGTCGAATCACTATGTTGTGCCCCTGAAACTAGTGTAACATGGTATGTCAGCTATACTTCAGTAATAAAAAAGAGAGAGATCTGTAAGGCTTCGTATAGCTACCGGGAAAGTGAGACAAGAGGCAGTTGCTCATTCTTCTTTCTAAGTTTTATGTGACTGAAGCCATGAGAAGGCGATCTCCAAGCTATTTTATTGAAAAGTCTCTAGAATTCTAGCATATTCTCTGGGATACACCTTCACTTGGGCATTTGTCCAGGAAAACGCAGACTTTGGGCTATTTTCAAGGAGCAAGTGGGGCACCTACGTGGCTCAACTGGTTAAGCATCTGACTCTTGGTTTTGGCTCAAGTCATGATCTCCCAGTCATGACATAGGGCCCTGCATCGGACTCCACGTTCAACACGGAGTCTGCTTCAGATTCTCTCTCCCTCCCCCTCTGCTTCTCCCTTCACTCATGCTTGTTCTCTCTCTCTAAAATAAATAAATAAATAAAATCTTCAAAAAAAAAAAGAGCAAGTATATCCAACTAACTCACCTATTTGATACTGCCCTTGCCTCCCACTTTTGCAAAGAAGAGTAAAGAGAATATCAGAAATAATAAATTCTCTTCTGTTTTTCTTCTGTTATTTTGGATCTAATACCTTTCAACAAGTGCCCTTATTCAACATGTACACAATATAAAAAGAAACAGCAGGATTTCTCTAGAACCAATTGACTTCTCAAAGTTTATTTCTTTTGATAAGAAACCATGTTTTAATGGAGAGAAGAAACTTTATGGTAGGAAGCTGAGGTTTCAAATTTTATTCAGGCTGTATTTTTACTAAAAACATTTTTTTCTTTAGATTAGATTAGATTTCATATTTCATATTTCAAATCCTATGAAGGCTTGTAAGATCCAAGTCCAACATTAAATGTTGTTTGACCCCATATCCTCCTTACATTAATAATACAGCTTTTACATAAGTATGAAGGGACCAAGAACAGCTACACAGAGGCCCTCGCCAGCAGCAAGAATGTGTGGGACTTATAGCTACGTGCTGTCAAATGAATTATAATATTTTGAGCACATATAAATAAGAAAGAATATTAGGAACAAAACGTGGACCACAATTAGTCACGCAAATGACATTAATCTTCAATATGTCTCCATTTTATACAATTACAGATGCTAGACCATTGTTCTGGATTCTATCCTGACAGAGTAAAATCTAAGTACTTAAAACTGAAATATAAAAGTCGTATAATCCTTTATATTGAGAAGTTTTTAAAATAAACTCATTTTCCATAAGAGAAGCAGTAAGAAAATGTAGATTACATAAAAACCCTGACCTGCTACATTTTTAAGGGATTCAATTAGGATGGCCACATTTTCTGTCAGTAGAAAAATCTTCTTAGGTCCACCAGGCAGATTTTGGATAAACGAGTAGCAATCATAGGGTGCTCCAAGGACATTACTGGAATCTGAAGAAAGTCTGTGTAACCAAAGTTGTCTTATCTAAATAGCCCTTAATGAAGTCACCTCTTCTGCTAAGAATTCTCTTCTCCGAAAGTGAGAGGCCTAAAGGTCAAAATCTATTTGGTGTCAAAAACTACTAGAGTGGACCCCAAACCAGGTCTATGAAAAACTCCTTTAATATAGATCCCTGTGGTGCATGAATAAAACACAATGAAGGTTGAAGAACTTGGATGTTGCATTATTCGATTCTCTCCAACCTAAACCTGGGTACATATCAGTATCTCTTGTTTTATTTTACCACCATTCCTTCTCACATCCCTATTATCCTTATTTGTTACCCCTGTGTTCGAACAAACTGAGGCATAAAGTGGTCAAAACAATCTACCCTAAATGACAAACAAGCCATTCACTACAGAAACCCGCTAAATAGTAATCCACTGATTAATTAAGGATGATCCCTCGAACTTCATGAATTCACAACCATGAAAAACCATGCGTGTCTTTGCTTTCCTGCAAATGTTCCCTCTATTTTCTGGTTTCAAAAACTATGCAGATTCAAGAATTCAATATGAAGAGTGAGTTTCAAAATAATGAAACCAAGTAGCATATGTGGCTCGTATACACTTAGTTCTTAGGGAGGGTTCATGTTATACCTAGATAAAACTTAGAACAAGACTAATCTGACAACTAGCATTATGACCAGTACCCCTGCCCCAAGAACAGCCAAGCTTCTCCATGTTCTTGCCTATTCCCCTCGGTATCCACTCTCCTTCCGGGTCTTTTCTTCTTCCATCCTTGCTACTCCCCACCCCTGCACTTGTCCTTGAGCTGTTAATGTAATTGCCCACTTCCCCCCAGGTTAAGCATTAAAGATGTAAGGCTGGGGATCTGTGATTTGGGGCCTGTGATTGTTTGCTGGGATGATCAGCAGAATTTTCATATTGAAGAGGAAGAAAGGGACCCTCAGGGAAGAGAGTTCAGCAACATTGACTTTGGATACTTAGGATATGATGAGTGTTGGGTCCAAGGGATGGAAGAAGGTGCAATGGGACCAGCATCGCAACCAAGCAAGCCAATACTACTCCTACTCCTACTCCTACTCCTACTATTACAGCTACTAATAAAATTATTGATAATAAAAATTTTGTTTGATGCTTCAGAAATCATATGTCTTCCAGAGTAAGGTATAATTACCTCAGGTGTAAGACAATTTCAAGGTCAAGAAAGGTTTCTGTGTTTTCTGAGTAAATATCCACCAAAGTTCTTGATAGCACAGGCAATTCCTTTAACACAGGGACAAGGTTTCTTTTCCCCCACCACAATTAGAGATAAAAGCCTTGAAAATGTAAATGTGTAGGAAAGGTGACACACTGGTATTGATTTCCTTCAGTCAATGTGCAAATGATGGTATCAGGAGCTTTCTTGGTTCCCTACTCTGCCCTGCTTCCGAAAATAAGAGTTTAGTGTTTTTGCGTCTGTCCTCCCACATGCTCCCTTCTGAACCTCGATCCATCAATAATCCCGCTGCTCCCTGGTATTGTCAACCTTATTCATTCAACATCCTAAGTGCCAAGCACCGTCCTAGACACTGGGGATATCACAGTGGATAAAACAGACAAAAGTCCTTGCCGCAACAAGAGAGATAAAGCACAGAATCAGAACTGATGCATCAAGCAGAAAATGCTGCAATTTTAAATAGAATGGTTGGTGTCACCCTTAGAAAGTGACATTTAAACAAAAACTTGAAGGAGACAAGGGGATGAGCCTTCCAGGCAGAAAAAGCAAGTGCAAAGGCCTTGAGGTGTGACATGCCTGGAACAGCATGTGTGTGCTCAAGGTATATCAAGAAGCCAATGAAAGGAGATCAGTGAGGTCTTATAGGTCATGGCAACTTGTTTTATTCTGAGTTAGCTGGGAAGCCACTGGGGGATTTTGAGCAGAGGAGTGATGTCATCTGGATTATATCCAGCATCTTGGCTGTTGTTCTGAGAATAGATTAAAGGGCACAAAAGTAGAAGTAAAGAGTCCAGCTAGGAGGTTAATGTAGCAAATCCAGGTAAAAGATGATGGCGGTCTGGAAAGGCCCTGGTCTCTAGGGAGTTAGCAGTGGAGGTGTTAGGAAGTAACCAGATTCTGGCTATATTTTGAAGGTGGAGCCAATAGTTCTTGCTAAGAAATCAGAAGTAGGGTGAAGAGAACAAGAGAAGAGGTGAGGATAGTTCTGAAGCACTGGGCCTTGGCAACTATAAACATAGAGTTATTATTTGTTGGGATGAGGAAGATTTTTGGAAGGATCAGGTACTGGGGTGGAATATTAGGAGCTTGGTTTTGAATGCTAACTAGACATCCAAATGGAGATATTGAATATGCAGTTGGATATATAGTCTGTAGTTCTGAGGAGAGGTCCAAGTCATGAGATAGGGTGCAAGCTATACATAAAAAAGACAAGAGGACTGATGACTCATGGTCACGTGAGGAGAGTATGTCAAGAGATAGGAGTGATCACATGTGTCAAATGCTGCCTTTAGGTCACAGAAAATGCGGACTGTTCATTGACCATTGATTTTAGCCATCTAAGGTCTGTGAGAACTTTGACGGGGAACTTTCAATAGAACAGGTGAGCATAGCCCTCCATCCTGCCTCTCCTCACAGGAGTTAATCTAGGAGAAAATGAGAGATGAGAAATTAGAGAAACTAATACAGAAACCTCTTTCAAGGTGTTTTGTTGAGAATGGAAGGGGGAGATTAGGCAATGGCTTGAATGGGGAAAATGAGTTCAAAAGATATTGTTTGGTTAGTATTTTGTCTGTTTCAAGATGAGAGAAATCTTAGTGGGTCTGTGTGCTGACAGAAAAGACCCAGTAGAAAGGAAAAAGTCATTAGGTTAGAGAGAAAGGGAAAATTACTGGAGCAATGTCCTTGAGGAGACAGAGTGATAGGATTGAACGGAAGTAAAGGAATTAACTTTAGCCAGGAATATGGACAACAGCCCACATTTTCCACTGGATCTTTCCCCTCAGCCTCCTTTAGCATCTCTCAGCTCCCCTATTATAAAACTAAACAAACTCCAATTGCATCTAGCAGTGCCCTCCATCTCTCCCTCCTTCCCTTAACAGTCTAGTATCTTTAAAACATTGCCTACACTTGCTCTCTTCCTTTAGCTCCCTCTCACTAAGCCCGAGACAGGCTGACTCTGCCACCAATGGCTCCTGAATTGCCTATTTCAATGGACTATTGTCTATTTTACTGAACCCCTCTCGCCATTGACTGCTTCCTTTTAAAAACCCTTACCCTCTGTTATATGGTATACCTCTATCCTTAGCCTACCATCCAGGCCCTCTCCCCAGCCTTCTGTTCCTCTACCAGACAATTCAAGTGTTAGTGTTCTATTGGATTTTTTTGGCCATCTACTCATTTGAGAAGGGAATATCACTTGTCCAAACTCAGAATTTCTATACACAGAGAGCTAGGAGATTTGTCTTGAAGCTGAGCTTACAGAGTAGGCTAGCTATTTTTATTTGCAGTCTCTATTTAGGATGGCTTGTTGGATGCAGATGTAGGTTCTAGGAAGGCTTAATCCCCCCAGCTCTAGCCATCACTTGTTCTTCTGGGGTCAGGGCTTCAATTGCCACTTATACATGGGCTATTCTACCCAACAAGTACTAAAGGAATACTGAAAGTTCACTATCTTTTCAAAGGTCAAAGAAATATTTGAGAAAGAAAGGAAAGGAAGAAGAAAAAGAATAAGAAAGAAAGGAAAAGTGAAAAAGGAAATGTTTGATCAACTGCCTGCAAATCATGCCAAATAGTCATCTGCAATTTAACTCATATGATTGTCTATGTAATAATATATTGCACACAAAATATTTGGGTATATTTTTATATGACATAGAGAGGAGCCTCTAAAAGTAAGAGTGTTTAGAGACTACCAAACAGAATTATTTACTGAAAATCTAACCCAAAATGTCCTGAGCTCCATACTCTCCTTTCTAATTGCCTACTACACACAGTCACCTCAGTGACCACAGGAATCTCAAATACAACACATCCCAAAATAATATCTTCTTTCTTCCCAAATGTGCAGTAGAAATAGCATGGGTTTGGGTATCAGCCAATTTTCTAGGTTCAAATTTCAACTCTGAGTTAGTCATGTTGTGAAAAATAAGAATTTAAAATAAGACTTTGTCATTTACTAAGAATTGCAGTGCAGGAAGGCAAAAGAAAGAGTGTTCACCAGCCAGAGGTGTAAGCACATGAGTGCAACAAACTCTGGAAGGGACTGTGATAGAATGTCAGGATACAGTGACAAACAAGGAAAGGAGAGGTGAAGGTGCCTTTGATGAGGGAACAGGAGAGACTTCTCAAAAAGGGTTAACGTTGGAGCTGTGTCTAGAACAGGAGATGCTGTGCATCCCAGGGCATGGCTAGGAGAGGGCAAGGAAGAGAGGATTAGCATGAACTAACAGGGTCACCTGGGGCCACCACCAGATTTCTGGGCACAACAGAGGAGGTAAGGAGAGGAATTTGCGTTGGATCAGGGATCCTTGTTTACCAGGAGGTACCGTTGCCCTTTTCTGCTGAGAACAATGGAAAGTCACGGAGGGAATTTAAGCAGGGGACAAGTATGATCCAATTTGCATTTGAGAAAAATAACTTTGGTAGCCATGAGGAGGATAAATTAGAACCAGATTGGAATGGAGAGAATCCTAATAGACGATGCAAACATGCAGGCCAGAAATGATGACATTGAATTAAGGCAAGGCAGTGTAAAGGAAAGAGAGGGGGAGTTAGGAAGGTGTGAAAGGATAAGCTCATGATCATCAATGGATGCTGGGCATCAGGGGTGTGGGCAACAGGACTCCCGGCATCATCAGGGACAGGGATCGCTCCTTAGAGGCTCATCTGATTACTGAGAGGACTAAATGGAATCATGTATGCATGGTACATAGTAAAAGTGCAAGAAATATTATTTCCCCTCATTTTTCTCCCTTGTTACTGGCACCATCACCTACCCAGTGGCTGAAGCCAGAAATAGGAGAGTAATTCTAGTCTCCTCTGTCCTTTACCCTTCACAACCAGCCACCCAAAGCAGATGACACTGAGTGAGGAAAGGGGAAGGTCAAAAGATGAAAAGTCAGGAAGCAATCATCCCAGAGTTTCCAGTTTGCCTCTGACCTGGATTTACTTTTTGGAAGAGCGGGCAAACAGAAGTCCTGTTGAAAGGTGTTCTAGGACTCACCCACCTTCAGGTTTTGCAGCCAGATGAGGGCTTCTTAAAGCAATCCCCACCCTCCCCACCACCACCTAAATGGCCATCTTGCCGGGTTCTCTTTCCTCTTTTCCCAGCTCACATTCACTGGCTTCCCAATGACCAAGCGTTTGGCTGGCTGCCGAGACTGGAAATGATTCTGAAAGATTATACACGCCCTCCCCAAGGGAAATGGTTAATAAACTAGATTGCAAACAGAACTGAATACAGTTTGGGGTCATTTTTGAGGAGAGGGTCTTTTATTTTTGTAAATAATAAGGGCTGGAAAAGACAAAACCATAGGGACAGAAAACAAGTCCATGGTCGCCAGGGCCTAGAGTTGGAGGGTAAAGGCCTATGGGTGTGTGATAAGTGTTATATCACACTGTTGGGTGTGATAGAAATATCCTATAGCTTGGTTGTGACATTGGTTACATGACCGCCATGTTTTTTCCAAAGGCATGGAACTGTACACTGAAAAGCATAAATTTGACCATGTGTAAAGTATACCTCAATAAACCCAACTTTAAATAAACAGACAAATGAATAAACAAACAAATAAATACGTAGGTAGAAAGGGCTCAGTAGATGCTTGCCATAGTGATAGTAAGGGAGGGTGGTGAGGTATTAGCTGAAAAACACTGCAGATTTTACTCCTTCCTCGGATGTTTGCATTTTAATAGAGGACTCTAAAGCTAAAAAAAAAAAAAGAAAAAGGGCTTTACAGCCCAAAGAAGTTAGTCTCCCGTAGGACACATTTTTTTTTTTTTTCAAATGCACGGTATTTTATTACAATCTGGAGAGTTCTAGATGAAAGGAAGAGCCAGTAGGAGATCCAGGAGGCAGGAATGGGGAGACCATGACTGTCTCAAAATTTACAGACCACAGAAAGGAGATGTTTCCTCTAAGTGAAGGTGCCTTCCCTCCTCTACCATTTTTCCATCACTTCCATCAGAGGCTTGACTTCTCCTGGGTGATTACCCTGGCCCAGGATGTCAGATTCTTACTGAAAAAACAAGTCATATTTACCAGAAGTAGAAAGATACTACATCTAAATGCAGATTGGACAACGGGAATCAGTGCCTGGCAACTGCAAGAGAGGCTATTTAAAGTCAGCCCAGGCTACCCCCACCCTTCTCGGGCCAAGGCAAATGGGGGCTTTGAGCTGACCAACTTTCTCCTCTCAGGTTGAGCTGCCAGTCAGGTAGTAGAGGATTGGAAATGATTTTAGCTTCATTCTGCCACTCAAGTCTTCTGAAAACCAGGGGAACCACCCAGAGGTCTTTGAAAGGGAAATTCTGTCTGTGTTTCTCTAGGAATCACTCACCAATCTTGCAATACCAAAGCATCTTGCTTTTCTTTTTAATTCAAATGTCCTCATCTAACAGGACAAGGATCCTCTCTTACAAACCATTCACAGAACTAACTTTTAAGTAATTCAAAGCCCCAAATGTCAAATTCTTGATTTTTCTGCCACCCTGGTCACTTCTCCCTGCCTTATTTTCCCTGCGTACATGTGAGTACCTGTTTGAACCAATACAATGGTTCAAATTGTTCATTATACTGATTGTTAAACTATTCATCAATGTGTCCAGAACTATCTATTCCTCATCCTTCCTGGGTTGCAGGTTCAGGGGAAGGAGGCATTTGACCACTGTGCTGAAAGGGAGGTGACAGTGACAGGAGCCGTGGTGGCCTCCTCTCCTTGTCCATTGGGCTGAGGTGTCTGGGGGAGGGGGGGTCTGGGAGTAATAGCAGCTCTCACACACCCTAATCGGCCGCTCCGAAGACAGGTCACTCCGCGTCTGTGCCCAGCCTACCCCTCCAAAATTAAACCCTCTCTAGCAAATTTGATCTGCTACCTCCAACTCTGTTCCCTTGATACAGCCCTTTTGGGTTTTTTTTTTAATCCTCCCCTCCTCCCCACCCCCAACAATAACAAAACACAAGACTCAGCCTGTTAATTGCTTCCTTCCTACCAAGAAGGCAGCCAGTTAACTACACCTGCTGAGATTGTTCTAACTTATGCCTGCAGAGTTGATGAAAGCGTTCTCCTTCTTTTGAAGTTCAGTGAGAGCTAATTTTTACCGAGTGCTAACAATGGGGCCAGGCATCATGCTAACCTCAGTAATGACAGATAATCCATATAAGAGAGGCAGCAGTTACTGATAGACCTGGCTGGGATCGAAATCCACGACCTACCCATCACCATAACCAAACTAAACTTTGCATTAAATGGGGTCGTCAGTTCTTTCTGCCCACCCCACCCACAACCCCAGCCTGTATTTGTGATTAAGCAGGATCCAGTGAAGAACATCAAAAATACTTTACTAGTCTGAAGGATTTCAGAAACTCTTCCAGAAAGTTCTCTTGTCTGCCCAGTCAAATGCACCTACAAAATCAGGGAAATAAACATACGTAGAAAGGTTAAAGGCAGGTTAAAGACTATTGAACTCTGCTGCCCAAGTTCTTTATTTTTATTCTCTGAAGTCATTAGAAATATAATGCTTTCAATGTTTTACCCTAATGTAAAAATTTGGCAGAGGATAACTGTAAATGTTGTGTTAGGCATATTTAAAGTAATACTTTTTCTGCCTATAAAATGTAAATGTTCCCATTGTAGAACCTTTGGAAAATACAAAAGAATTAAAGTAAAAATGAGTCTTACATATATTTCCATCACCCATAGGTAACCTGGTTAATATATTGGTGGGTTTCCTTTCTATAGAAATATGGATATATTTTCTAAGAGGGATGCCTGTGATATTAAAATATGTATACATGGGTGTTCACTGAATATTATGTTAGCCAGCATTTTTCCATATATCTTTTAAATTGCCATCTTTAATGGCTGCAAATTATTCAGTAAGTAATAATTTATTTAGTCATCTCACTAAAGTTGGAACTTTGAGTTTTTCCCATTTTTCACTATTATAAGAAATGCCATCTCTCACATTACTTTCCCAAGATTGTTTCCTGGAAATGGAATTACTGGGTGAAGGAACTTTTTAAAGCTCCTAAAACATTTATTCCTATATACAATTTAATGATTCTAAGTAGTACTTTATATAGTTGGCTGAAAGAAGATGTTGAGTTTATATGAAATATGTCCTTGTTAACGTTGTATGGCTAAAACCCTTTTGGTAAAATTGTCACCTTGACTTGAATGAATAAATCTTTAAAAAAGAAGAAGAAGAACAAGAGAAGAAAACAGTTGGAAATCATATCTACCTTTGTAGGGTAGTAGATGTTTAAAGGCTTCCAAAAATCTTGAGAGAATTTGTTATGACTGAAGATAAAGTATATAGGAATTAAAAAAAGAGAGAGATCTTTCTCTAAAATCAGGAATTTGATCATAAGAAAAAATAAAAGCAAAAGAAGGTTGAATTTGAAGTGAATGTTAAATTTGAAGAGATTCTTGAATCTTTGATTCATTACTTTCTAAAAGCTTTTTAAGATGTCAGCTTCGTGAGGTCTTTATGTTCTCTGCCGCATAGAGCAAACCAGGTTAAATGTGGATGATAAAGACCCTTAGGAAGAACATTTTGCTTTGATGAGACACCATACTTAACCTTCAATAGCTGGGGAGCCAATTACCTGCAAACTCAGCTGTGTAGACCCTTACTTTCCTTCGTCTTCCTAATAGTTACCCAGATTTATGTTCATTTAACATCTCCTTAGGACCTGGAGCAAACGTGGGCAGAAGACATGAAAGAATATAAACCTCAAATCCATCAATTTTGTTACAGTCAACTCTAAATGAAGCAGATTATCTTTTCAACATGGGCAATACTGATTAGTAGCACTTTGTACCCTGAAAGAACACCGCTGGGTGCTAGGGAGACAAATAGGCTTTAGGCAACTGTCAATCGGCCTGGGATGCTGCAAGGGCTGAGTCAGAGCTTACAGCAGAAACAGTAGAGATGCTCACAATATACCTCAGCAAAGCAGTGAGTTTTACAAATTTCAAAGGATCTTCACATGCCTGTGGTCATTTAGATCTTCTAACACTATAGAGAAATAATCACCTGTATTCCGGAAATGGGGCACAGACCCTCAGAGAGGTTAAATGCCTTGCCCAGTATTACAAAGCTTATAGGCAGCAAGATTAAATATCAAATATCTTGCCATTTGTAACAACATGAGTGGAACTAGAGGGTATTAAGCTAAGCGAAATAAGTCAATCAGAGAAAGTCAAGTATCATATGATCTCACTGATATGAGGAATTCTTAATCTCAAGAAACAAACTGAGGGTGGCTAGAGTGGTGGGCTGTGGGAGGGATGGGTTTAGCTGGGTGATGGACATTGGGGAGGGTATGTGCTATGGTGAGCACTGTGAATTGTGTAAGACTGATGAATCACAGATCTGTACCTCTGAAACAAATAATACATTATATGTTAAAAAAAAAAGGACATTTTTATGAGGACCGCATAACTTGATTCTAAAACTTGACAAATTGCCTAACACTACAACAAAGACTTTTGATGTACTATATGCTGGCTAACTTAATAATAACTAAATTATTATTAAGTTAATTATTATTAAGTTTTATTAAATAAAAAACATAATAAATAAATAAATAAAACCTGACAGGACTGAAAAACCACTTACTCTCATAATATAGATCCAAAAATCCCAAACAAAATATTAGCTAAGAGAATCACAAACAAGCAGAGTTTATTCCTAGAATGCCAGGGTTGTTTAACATTTTAAAATTAATCAGTGTAGTTCATAATATTTACAGATCAAAACAAACAAATTATGATCATTTTGATAGATGTGGAAAAGGCATTTGATACAATCAATGCCTGTTTGGGATGAAAGTGTTAACAAACTAGGAATAAAATAAACTTTCTTTAATAAAGAATATCTACAAAAAATCCTACATCAAATATAAAATTAAACAATAGATTATTGAAAGTTTTCCTCCTCTATTTGGGAATGAAAGAAAGGTGATTCACATTTTTCTTGAGGTCCTGGTCAGTAAAATACAAAAACTAAATAAATAAATAAATAAAAGGCAAAAGTTATGTAAAGATAGAAATACAACATTACTGTTAGATGACCTGAGTATGCACATATAAAATCCAAAAGAATCCACAAACTACTAGAAAAAATACATTAATTTAACAAAGTTACATATTTAAAAGTTAATATATAAAAATCAATTGTATTTCTATATATCAGCAAAAAAGGAAAAATATTATTAAAACAAAACTTTTTACAGTAGCATCATATATATATATATCAAATACTTGGAATCCATCCAAAGATGTATATAATATATGCGATTGAAAACTAAAAAACATTGTTGAGAGAAATTTTAAAAAGGTCTAAGTCAAAATAATAAGATATCTCTTTGAAATATGATATATTAAGTTGAATTCAATTCAATTATGAATTGAAATTGTTACTATGCCAACTCTCCTCCAAATTTATCTATATATTTAAGATAATCCCAATCTCAATTCCCGTAGGAGCTGTGTGTGTGTATGTACGGGTGTGTGCACGTAAATTGACAAACTGATTCTAAAATCGATATGGAAATGTAAAAAAAAATGAGAACGCCAAGATAATCTTGAAAAGGAAGAACAAAACCTGGAGGGCTTATACTAACAAATATCAAGACTTATTTTTAAAGTTCTAGTAATTGAAACCATGAAATATTGGTCCAAGGATAGGCAAATGGATAGACCAATGGAAGAATAGAATCCAGAAACATAGGTTACCTAATAAAATAAAGATGATTCTGTACTGCAGTTCAAAAAAGGACTTTTCATTTAAAAAAAAATCGCACTGGGAAAATTGGATATCCATATGGGAAAAAAAAATGAATCTTGACTACTATCTACTACGTTGTATCACACAATGCAAAAAAATCAATTCCAGATGAGTTATAGATCTAAGTGTCCAACTATTTAGCTTTTATAAGAAAATATAGAAAGATCTAGTCTTGATAGGCAAAAATTTCTTAAGTTGGGCACAAGAAGCATTAGCCATAAAGGGAACAATATTGAAAAGTTGGAGTAGCCACAAACACTATATGATTGCAGTCATATGTGGAGTTTAAGAAAAAAACAAAGGAACAAACTAAAAAAAGAGACAAACAAACATGCTCTTAAATACAGAGAAGAAACTGGTGGTTGCCGGAGGGGAGGTGGGCTGGGGGGGATGGGTGAAATAGGTGGAGATTAAGGGTACACTTGTCATGATAGCACTGAGTAGTGCATAGAATTGTTGAATCAGTATATCGTACACTTGAAACTAATCTAACACTGTACTTTAATTATATAGGCATTTAAAAATAAATAAATGTTTAAAAATAAAATAAAAATTTTAACATTAAGAAAACAAAGTTGGAGTAGTTGCAAGAAAAATGGACCATTGAGATCTGGAGTGTTGGATCAGAGTGAGAATGTCTGTGGCTTGATCAGTGGGAGATTCACCAGGAAGCTCAACTTTAGGACCTCTCCTTTGCACAGACCCCTTCCAAAGCCCTGGCAACCTGTTTGCATGGTCATATATTTTCACAAACGATACAAATCTTGGGCTTCATAAATCATGTCCTGTCCCAGGGCATGCTGGCTGCAGGCTCTCTTCCTGTCCCGTGGTGTTCCGTCCTCCAAGCCCAGACCCAGACTGTTCGCTCAGAGCTGCTGGTAGCCACTGCTCATCAAGCAGAGCAGGCATCTCCGAAATCAATCCGCCACCCTTGAGATTCCTTTTGCCTGGAGTTGGGACTGATGCAGACACTGGGGACTGTCAGCAGGTATGGGGTAAGTGGCTTGGAGAGAAGAGAACTGGGACAGGGGAAAGATGATGGGATATAGGGGGTAACAAAGATGATCTTCCTCACCAAATTTGGACAGGGTCCTCAGACCCTCATCTCAGCTAGGCCCCAACCATTGAACTTCTGTGTCTATCTGTGCATCACTCAGTTGCAGCAGAGATCCTGCTAGGTCCATTTAGCAACATCTGGTCAAATTCCTCATCTCCCATCCTCAGTATCTCATCACCCTACCCTGGCCTGCCTTCAGCAAGAATCTTCTCAAGTGGGTCTAGCCAGAATGAAGCCTCTTCCTAGGGATTTTCCATTCTGACCCCAGACCCCAGCCTGCTCCTTGGCTGTAAATCCCCACTTGTCCATGCCGTACTCAGCACTGAGTTCAGCTCTATATTGGAAGCTCTTTTCCCCTATTGCAATAGTTTTGGGTGTTTTTGTCAAATAAAATTTTATCTTCACTGTTTAATGAGTATCTAGCTCCGGTTCTCTCTGACAGGGGTTCAAGGAACTGACACCCACCAGTATTCTAGAAATGCTTGGTTTTGACTGTAACAAAACAGACTCCTATATGGGACTGAGCACCATTCATACCAAATTACCATTCAGTACAATTACAATCATACATTGTTTTTAAACAGGTGTCCGATTAACTCTGACAACCCTAAATTCTGCTGAGATATAAGCCCTCTTCATAGGCTTGCTCTCTCAGATTGGTAGTCCAATTGTAACCCAAAAAACTCAGAGGATGTTGCTGTCAAAGCTACCGTAAAGTAGGCTGTGTTACTATAGTGTCACAGTTCCCACACAGAGCTGGAAGTGACTCATTTTCTCGTTAATATGTGCTATATATATAGAAAATGAAACTGGCAGAAAAATGAACTGGCATTTCTAAGAATACCTGATAGAAAAGAACAGAAGCTTTTCTTTCTCTTCCTGTCATCTGAGACTCTTAAATCATAGACCGCGCGATGTGTAGGGACGTAAAATACACGCTCCTCCTTAGAAGCAGCGAGTACCAGCAGGCTTCCCCACCCCCGTGATCAAATAGTTTCTCCAACTCTTAAGAGATTTTTTTTTATAAATATGTAACAGTGGTTAGACATCCTTCATCGTGCAAACCAACAAAGAACTATTAAATACCTAAAACAAACACAGCTCATTTCTTCTCTTCCCTAAGCTTGTTTTTCGAGCCTGTGATGTATAGAAAACTTGGGCTAGATTAAAAGGAAGCAGAGAACTACAAGTCGTCACCCACAAAACATTTCATTTTCACACCTCACAGCTCTAGACCAGCTGGGGAAGATGAAGAAGAACCGATGAAAGAGTGACTGTATTTTCAGAATCCATTCTTTTAAGTAATCTGAGATGAATAAAAAGAGTCACCATTGTTAAAATGCAATTAACATTGCAAGTGTTCCCTGTTTGGAAATTGGAATTATGGAAGAATCAATGGTAAGAGCTGTTGGAGGTGAGGTTGGTTGACTTATGTCTTGAGTACAGCTAGGTTACTATGGTGAAACTGGATCTATTGACCAGGTGAGAACAGTATTACTTGCTTCAGCTTCTGAGGACACTTCTTTCTAGAATAAAGGCAAAAAAACAGGAAGTCAGGAGGAAACATCAAAACAACAAAAGTAGATTTTACAAAATATATTGACTTAAGAACATTAACATGCACAAAAGAAATACATCTCCAGTCATTGCAAGGCTTAGAAGTTTGTGTTTTAAACTGGACAAATTTGACATGTAACACTGTAAATTTAAGGGGTACATCCTGTTACTTTCCTACATGTATGTATTGTTATATGGTGGCCATCATGATGATATTTATCATATTACATACTTAGAGTACAATATTATTGTCTATGTGCAATAAACTGTACATTAAGAGAAGTTTATTTTTAATATATTTGGGCAGGCTTGATGACTGTTTTCTCGACCCAAAGAAGATTAGAAGAAGCCAAGGAGAGGACCAGGATGGGAGAAACACAGAGGCACACTAGCTGTGTAAAAGGGAGAGCCTAATAATCCAACATAGAAGCGGTAGAAACACAAACACAAATTTAAAAAAGAAAAAGACAGACAAGCTCAAACCTATAATCGTCCAGGTCATTTGGGTGGGGGGGGGGACGGACCCTCCTACATGTCATCTGTGTCAAAGCAGAAGACAATCACTGACAATAACCATGATCCTGGATCCGCAGGCTATCAGTGCATGTTGCTAAAACAAAGTGCTCTAAGTGTGAAAAATACTGAATTAAATTAAAATAGTTTCTTAACAACTTTTCATACCCCTCAGGATGCTAAAGCATGCCATGGTTCCCTAAACTTTCTGACCACAAAACTTTTGTCTTGTTTATTTTATTTTTTTAAAAGTTTTATTTATTTATTTGTCAGAGAGAGAGAGAAAGAGAGAGTGCACAAGCGGGGGTAGGGGCAGGCAGAAGGAACTGGGAAAGGAGCCCAACGCGGGACTCGATCCCAGGACCCTGAGATCATGACCTGAGCTGAAGGCAGATGCTTAACCAACTGAGCCACCCAGCTGTCCCTTGTTTATTTTTGTTTTAAGAACCCCTCACAGAATTAGGTTAACTGGGAACAAGCCAGGAGACATTGCACTAAATTTTCAAGAAAAGATTACCTCCTATGTATCTCAGGAACAGGAATCATAAATTTTAAGATTTCCATTTGTATCAACATAGCTGTCTGTATACCGAACATGTGTTCTCTTCTTTTCCAGTGCCTAAAGTTGTCACTGACAAGTGACCGTCCAGCCAAAGACTATATTTCTGACCCACATTTTGCAGTTAGATGCAGCAAGGTAATTAAATCCTTAGCCAGAGGAAGGTGAGTGGAAGTAATGTTCACCAACTTGAGATTCCCAGTCACAATCCTTCAGGGTCTTTACTCCTCTGCTACTTGAATGTTGACATTCAGGGTGACCTTGGAAAGCTAGCATTGAAGATGACAGAGCCTCTGTCAGAATGAGTACCTGCTGCCACCTGCTCCCAACACACACACACACACACACACACACACCCCACACACACACTCCACACACACACACACACCACACCCCCCCCACACACAAACACACCACACACACCACACACACACCACACACACAAACACACCACACACACACCACACACACACACACCATGCACACACACCACACACACACACCACACAAACACCACACACACACATACACCCCACACACACACACACCCACACACACCACACACACCACACACCACACAAACACACCACACACACACCACACATACCACACAAACACACCTCACATACACCACATACACACACACACCACACACACACCAAACACATACACCACACACACACACACCACACACACACCACACATACCACACAAACACACCATACACACACCACACACATACCAAACACACATCACACACACACACACACACACACCACACACCAGACACACCACACAAACACACCACACACACACCACAGACACCACACATACCACATAAACACACCACACAGACACCACACACACACCACACACACACACACCATACACACCACACACACACACCACACACACACACCACACACACACCACACATACCACACACACACCACACACACACACACCACACACACACACACACCATACACACCACACACACACACACACACCATACCACACACACACACACACACACACACACACACACACACACACACACCACAGCGCCTCCACCTGACCTACAACTGCACTGGGTTATTACGAAGCATAAAATAAACTTCTATTATATTTGGCCCTAAAAGGGCTAAAGT
Organism: Eumetopias jubatus; assembly: GCF_037043125.1. NCBI lineage: Eukaryota > Metazoa > Chordata > Mammalia > Carnivora > Otariidae > Eumetopias > Eumetopias jubatus. The sequence goes on along the minus strand of NW_028274809.1, from coordinate 135,995,155 downwards.
AAAACGAGGTTAATGTTTTAAATGGTAAATTCCAGGCTGACCCATCCCTTGGGTAGGACAATTGGACACAGCTGTCCTAGGCTCCGTGGTGGTGCTGCATCTCACTCCTATTTTGGAACACTATTAAAATTCAATTTTTAAATTTCCTTCTTGAATAAAGATAACCCAAGGGGTCTTTGAAAGATGCTGACAGTGTCTCCTTTCCAGTGCGGTTGATTATCTTAGGAATCCACACTGACTGGGTGCCCAAGGCTTTTCACCCTTTTAGAAAGGCCCAGACTTTAGTTATTTAATAAACCCATCTCATTATCTGGAGGTGCCAAATTAACTTTTCAGTAGATATGCCTATTCATTTTGTATTTGTGCAGATTCCTTGATCTCTGGGAATTCTGTTTGAGCAACACTTGATTCAACAAATGTTGATTGAGCACCCACTATGCAACAAGTGCTGGCAGCTAAGAGAGGTTTTGCTCCAGAGCAGCAATAATCAAACACTAAATAAGACAAGAGGCTTGAAAGCCACTTTGCCAGGCTAAGCTAGCAAGTGGGCCACATTCATCGTTAGCGCTAGTCCTGATGCATAGCACCTTTATCCTGCCCTACAGCTATCACTCTTCTCACAAAACTGTGGCCTTTCAAAACAATACCCAATGCTCCAGATCGGTGGTTCTCGAAGTGTTGTCCCCAAACCAGCAGCTTCAACATCACCTGGGAACTTAGAAATGAAAGTTCTCAAGGTTCATCCCAGGCCTACTGAATCAGAAGTTTGGGGGTGGGATCCAGTAACCTGTGTTTTCCCAAGGTGTGCCAAACACTGTGCTAAATGCACTGAGTTCCTCAGTCCACTACTTGGAATCCTCCTCCCACTTTAATATATAAAACCTTTCTGGCATACTGTTCGGTGTGGGTAATTCTGGCTGCCACAGGTAAATAGAATAGTAGATGAAACATAGAGCAGAGTGAAGCTTAGAGCAAACTTCTCAGACCCATGTCCTAGGGTACACCAACCTAACTTTTGGGTCTCCTAACTTTTGCAAGGCTCGAAGTTACATACAAATAGAGGCCCACTTACCATATGTCTAAATATCTCTTAAGTTATAAATCAAACTAGTAAACCATTAAATAAAGTATCCTCCTACCTTTGCAAATATACGCTCATAACAACTTGGAAGGTCAGGTTCAAATTTAAGATTCTTAGACTCCACAGCATTCTGCACTGGAACTCAATCATGGAGGGTGAAATTGGTCCCATCATCTCCCCTCTCTTTCCATCCTTGGCTCCAGACGACAGCAAGAAAGGCCTCAAGTGTGGATACAGCAGTCCACACATCCAAACTTTGTCCCCAAGCCCCTGCAAACAGCTGCCCCTTGGCCATCCCCAGGCTTGGGTGTAAGGGGAGTCCACTTGCAGGAGGACAAGCCAGAAAAGAAAGGCATGCAGGCCCAGAGAATGATGTCTAGGGATGAACTGTGATTCTAGGTGCAAAGAGCCACATGTCCCTGCAGGAAGGGGCACAGCCAGAGGAGGGCTAAATACTGGGGCCTCTAGAGCATAGAGACAGGGCAGGGGCCTTTCTTGCCTCGTCTAAGGATAATTCTTCCCACACCCTCTGGCAGATACCCCGGGAAAAAATAATCCCTACTCTAATAAGTTTGAAAAACACTAAATGTTGCATCCCCCTCTTGGAAATTTATCGTGAACATTAGTATCAGAGTGAGCATTAGTGTCTTAGGTCAGGTTGCCATAGCAAAACACCATAGACTGGGTGGCTTAAACAACAGTAAGTTATTTCTCAGAGTTCTAGAAGCTGGGAAGTCCAAGATCAAAGTACAGCTGATTCTGTTCCCTTGTTAGGGCTCTCTTCCTGGCCTACCAGACTGGCAGATTGCTCCCTTCACCCGGCGTCCACACATGGCAGAAAGAAAAAGGCCTAGTATCCCTTCCTTCTCTTATAGGAACACTGATCTCCTCGGGGGTCCCCATGCTTATGATCTCATCTAAACCTAATTACCTCCCAAAGGTCTCACCTACAATTCTTCCCACATATTGCAAATTAGGGCTTCGGTATATGAATTTGGGGAGGGGAGCACAAACATTCTGTAACACATAGTAAAGACCCTGAGAAGGTCTGATGCAAAGAAATCTGTGTGACTTTAACTTAGTATTGTGCATATTTGTGAAAAAAAATTGACAGCTTGATGGGTTGACTACCCCAAGGAAAATCCTAATATTTGCTTTAGATCCCAAGTACCTTAAAACATGCACCACATTTGGCTCCACTCTCTTGGCCATAGTCTATTTCACCAAGATGGCACCTCACTTCAGTCTATGACCTTTTATCTGCATGTGATAAACACGTCAAGAAACCTTGTCTTAGAGAAAGAAAGAAGTCTTGTCTTTCATTTCAAACATGTCCTCCTAAATTGTCTTAACAGTTCGAATAACTCCTAGAGAAGCCAAGCATATTTGATTCATATTTACTAGAGTAATACTAATATCATCGCCCCCCTACAACCAGGCAGTTAATGTTGTGACTGACTTCTAAATGCAATCAATAAGCAAGTGGTTAAGATTCCGACTTCATTTCTAGAGTTCTAATGTATAGCATGGTGACTACAGTTGATAAAGACACTATTGTATACTTGAAATTTGCTGGGAGTAGACCTTTCATGTTCCCACCACACACACACACAAATGGTGACTATGTGAAGTGGTGGATATGTTGATTAGGTTGATTGTGGCAATCACTTCACAATGTATCTGTGTATCAAAACACCACACTGTACAACTGAAATATATACAGTTTTCATTTGCTAATTTTACCTCAACAAAACTACCAGAGAAAAAAAGTTATTTTCTATTGAGTCCAATAATAATTAGATTATGATTTACTTCATACATATTAAAATTTTTTAATATTGCTTATTGTTACATAATTCTGCATTCACCACTCTCAGACCACTTCCCAATCCTATGTTGTTTATCCTCCTTTATTTCAGTAATGGGCCATTATGGAAAGCTATAAATACATGGCTGAATTGTGTGATAGACATTCTAACACAGGGTTTTTTCCCAGTCTTTGGTTCCTAACTTGAACTTATCATCTGACTTTTGCATTGGTATATTCATAGTGTGAGAAATAATAATAAAGACTGACTTTATAATCAATCAAAACAACTCAAGTTCACTATTCTTTTCCCCTTAGCGTCTTAGTTGGTCTTTCTTTCAGTCTGGAGAGAAGTGCAGCCAGGTAGATAGATAGATAACAAAGGAAAATTTCAGGAATGAGGAAATGAAAATTAGATAAAATCTATGTTTTTCTGCAGCCTAAAACAACTTCTTCACTTTTCCCCTCTTCTTTCTCCCACTCTTTATTTTATTTTTTTAAAGATTTTATTTTTTTTTAAGTAATCTCTCTACCCAATGTGGGGCTCGAACTCACAACCCCAAGATCAAGAGTCGCTCGCTCCACTGACTTGAGTCAGCCGGGCTCCCCTCCCACTCTTTAAATTGGGAGCTATTATGAAGATTTACTCAGCATTTATAAAATCCAGAAGAGGAAAAAGAGTGGAAGTATGGCGTAAGAGTCAAGAGAAGTGTTTCATGTTGAAGAACAATCACAGTGCATGTTTACTAGGAAAAACTTAAAGGATTCCCAGCAGGCTATAGTCACTATTAATTCCACATGAAGCCGTCCTCACAGCTGCCCTTACTCCTCAGCTGAAAGCTCCCAAGGGTTCCAGCCACACCGTTGCTGTGGTAACTGCTGCAACCACTTGCTCATTTCAGCTGAAAAACATATTCCTAGTATCAGCCTGTGCCACCAGATGATTTTGGCTCAGAGCGTTAAGGTCACTGACATTGCTTTCTCAAAGCATGTTATCAGTCCAACATGCTGCAGTAAGAGAAAGCTGAAACAGCTGTTGTCTAGGCTGGGAGCCGCTCAGGGTCTTGGAGGATGACAATGCCCTTGGTCATTACCTTTAGAGTGTGGTCCTCAACTTTATGACTAGAGGGTCGGTTCTGTTGGCATGTCTAGAGACAGTTTGACTCTAGGATGCTGATTAACATCCATCAAATTTTCAAAATAATAATATATAAACTAGAATGTGTATTATTTCTCACTGAGAAATACAATCATCAAGAACACCAGAATTCCTATGCCCATTGATTGGAAAATTCCGTGTGGTATCTAGAAAACCAAATTCAAGTGAAGGGTGCTCTGTTACCTGGGAACCAAAGCCAGGAAAACAAACAGGAAGACACTATAGAATAAAGACTTGGTTCAAGTTTGATATTTGATCCCTGGTATGAGCTTTTATTTTTTTTTATTCCCATATCTTCATGTTCTGAAAGATGAAAGTCACCATTTGTGGTAGGCAGAATTCTAAGATGGTCCCCCAAATTCCTCCCCCCTGGCATGTAGGTCTAATATAATCCCCTCCCCTTGGGCATAGTCAGGAGCAGTGAATATGTGGGGATAGCACTACTGTGATTAGGTTCCTAATTGGTTGGCACTGAGTTAATTAAAAGAGAAAATATCCTCGCAAGCCTTTTAATAGAAGGTGAAGTAGCAGACAGATATTCTTCTGGCCTGAAAGAAAGCAAACAGCCATGGTGTTAGCTGCTTATGGAGAGGGCCGTGTAATACTCCACTACTCCAACAAACCTACCTCCTCATATTTCATCTATGTACGTTCTTCCATAGAACTTACACTCCATATGACATAAGAAAAATAATAAGATTTTCTTACATCACTAGAAAGGGAACACTGAACGTACGGCTCTTCTGAAAACATGTTTGTTTTTAAATGCTGTACTTTATCATATTTCTCTGGATGCAGAGAAAGTTCAGACCTTATTATAGGGTCATGACTTTATAATAAGCCTAGTTAACTGGGTGTTACATGCAACTGATGAATTATTGAACACTGCATCTGAAACTAATGAGGCACTATATGTTTGCTAACTGAATTTAAATTAAAATAAATAAATAAATAAATAAATAAATAAATAAATAAATAAATAAGCCTAGTTAAGGCAGCATTCTGTAAAGGATGCTGCTACCTGATATGGCTCCTCTTGACAGGTGAGACCCATACAAATACAAGTGATTTTCTGAAGACAAGCAGAGTACTTGTTTTTTTTTTTTAAAGATTTTATTTATTTATTTGAGAGAGAGAATGAGAGAGAGAGCACGAGAGGGGGGAGGGTCAGAGGGAGAAGCAGACTCCCCGCCGAGCAGAGAGCCCGACGCGGGACTCGATCCCGGGACTCCAGGATCATGACCTGAGCCGAAGGCAGTCGCTTAACCAACTGAGCCACCCAGCAGAGTACTTGTTGATAATGAAGGCACAGTGCGAATGAGATACAGTTCACTCTAAATACTTATATGTGTATGTCTATGAATAACAAAGAGTAGGGAGAAGATTCTGACATTGATCTCAAGTTTCCCCGGTGCTTGGCTGAAGGAATAATTTTAGTCCAATTTGGATCCCTCTTGTTCTGGCCCCAGAGATCCCCTGTGTGTGTCTCACTCCTGCCATCTTGTCCTGAGCAATATATTGCTTGCTAGAATGCCCACCTTTTATTTCAGAGATCATGATGCTGAATTTGTTGTCTTATGAAATTGGCCAAGAAACCTTCTTTAAGTGCTGAATCTTTGCCGGTGGATTTCTGGGGATCTCTTAGTTTCCTATCAATGTGCTTTACAAAATGCTGACTGCCTTTGTGCTTGTGTAGTAAAAATGAAAAAATGCTCTGCTGTCCCAAAGGCACCAAGGTGGCATAATCATCCCAGGAGGAAGATAAATTCCTACCTTCCTACTTCCTTCCATGTACAGAGACCCATGAGAAAGGAAACCACACCTAAGTCTTTGATCTTATTGAAGAGAAGACTGCAATCGTACTTTGAGTACCAGGACAGGTGAGTTTGGCTGAGTAGCTTAATGAAGTTCTCCCAGCTCTCTGAAAAGAGGACCAGAGCTGAGTTTTGGGATGGGGACAAGAAAGAACCAAGTTACATAGAATAATAGTGTTAGAGGGATGCTGAGCTTTAGGGACAAGAGTTCAGCAAGGTGGGGAAAACCTGAGGCCTGTGGAGGACAAAGCCACTGAAAAATTTACTTGAGCAAGAATGACCCAAGGACCGGGGTTTAATTAATTACCCAATTTAATTAATTACAGGATTACTTAATACCAGTTTTAAATTGTTTGCCTTGGCATCAGGGAAATACAAATCAAAACCTCAATGAGATACCACCTGACACCAGTCAGAATGGCTAAAATTAACAAGTCAGGAAACGGCAGATGTTGGCGAGGATGCAGAGAAACGGGAACCCTCCTACACTGTTGGTGGGAAGGCAAGCTGGTGCAACCACTCTGGAAAACAGTATGGAGGTTCCTCAAAAAGTTGAAAATAGAGCTAACCTATGACCCAGCAATTGCACCACTGGGTATTTACCCCAAAGATACAAATGTAGTGATCCGAAGGGGCACATGCACCCAATGTTTATAACAGCAATGTCCACAATAGCCAAACTATGGAAAGAGCCTAGACATCCATCAACAGATGAATGGATAAAGAAGATGTGAGATATATATATAGATATATAGATATATAGATATATAATGGAATATTATGCAGCCATCAAAAAATGAAATCTTGCCATTTGCAATGGCATGGATGGAACTAGAGGGTATTATGCTAAGCGAAATAAGTCAACCAGAGAAAGATAAGTATCATATGATCTCACTGATATGAGGAATCTGAGAAACAAGACAGAGGATCATACGGGAAGGCAGGGAAAAATGAAACAAGAAAAAACCCAAAAAATCCAAAAAACAAAACAAAAACAGACTCACAGATACAGAGAAGGAACTGATGGTTGCCAGAGGGGAGGAGGTAGGGAGATGGATGAAATAGGTGAAGGGGATTAAATGTACAATCTTCCAGTTATAAAATAAATAAGACATGGGGATGGAATGTACAGCAGAGGGAACATTGTCCATAATATTGTATGGTGACAGATTTTGTACTGTATATAAACATCAAATCACTATGTTGTATACCTGAAATGAATACAATATTGTGTATCAGTTATTCTTCAAATTTTTTTTTAAAAAGTGGTAATGAAGAATTCAGTTGAATGAGAAAATGTGATTCAGAAATGACTTGAAGAAATGTAAACCCATAAGAATCATGAGAGATATTTTAAGGCTGCTAGGACACCACGCCACCCATAAGTAGGATAGGAACTTGAACCATTTTCATTTAAAAATTATAGAGGAACAGATGAACCAATAACATTGAAGGACTTGGGAAATCACAAAGGGTTGACATCTACTCAAAGGACCCCTCATGTGACGCTGCAGCGCCCTCTCCGCCCCCCATCTTGGCACCAGCATCTGCATTCCCTCTGCAGGGGCAATATTCACAATGGCAAGAGGAGGGACATTTCCAACTTCTTATGGTAGGAACAACCCTTGCTTTGTAAGAATGTGAGCTGGAAACAAAACATTGGTGCAAGACCAAGGATGCCCTTTCACTGCCTAGACGCTACCATTGGATGTGCTGCTGTCTGCAGAAGGTCAGGAGCAGCTCACCTGTTCAGAATCCATTGTTCATTTTCCGCAGACCCATCAATCATCATCCAAGTTGGACACCATCGGATTGGTGAGAGGCCCTTCTGGGAGCAGTGGAAAGGAGGTCCTGTAACTTGGACCGGAAAGTCCATGAGAGACATCATAAAACTTGCCCCACACTTTCATCTCAAGTAATGGACAATGCCAGTATGAATCTATTGCTCTCCTCTTATTTAGTGGGTCAAGCTCTGTCTTAACAAACCTGTTTTAACCATACCCCACACTATATCAGACTCCTCTTTCCTAAGACTCTCATGATTGCATTTTCTGAGCAGTGATCCTGCATGATCTCATACTAAAACAAAACAAAACTCAGATCCAGATAGCAAAATCATAGAACCTCTCTCTGAATAATTGCAAACATGCACAAAGTGGACTCAAGAGTATACTTCATAAGGGCAGAAACTTTGGGGTGTGTCTGATTCACCTTAGTCTCCCAGGATCTAGCACAGTGCCTGACAAATAGTAGGCCCTCCGTGACTCGGTCTCTCTTCTGTTTCTAAATGTCAGGCTTCGTTTGTGTGGTCTGGTCTCCAGTCTTCAAGCACCACACTTTAATCCATCCAGGCAGCTGGCCGCCTCTGTCTCACTGAAGACTTCCAGGACAAGGGGCTGTACAGCCTCCCCAGGCTGCTGAGTCACCTTCCTATCAGGAAATTGTTTCTGCCTTAGCTAAATAGGTAGGCAATTTTCTTTCTATTTCAGACAGAGAACCTAAGCTTAAAAAAAGATTAAGTGAATAGCTCAAGGTTATACACAAACTCTGGCCCAGTTAGGAATAGAACCCAAGTGGTTCCTGACATTCAATCCTATAGTTTCAATCCTTTTCCTTTTGCCGTAGAACCTATCTTTATAATTTATAGATATTGTTCCCAAATTGCGCACTGGAAATTCTACCTAAATATTGAAGGTAAAATGGCTTCATGTATCCAATGTAGAGAGAATATATGTAAGAGGAAATTTTTCCCATGTGAGGAATGAATCACTGTAAAGAACATTTGTTCAGTTGTTTCATTATAAAATAAGAGCATTCCTCCCAGCTGCCACAAAATTCAAATTCTCCATTTTGTTACTAAACAATCCTTTTAACACCAAGCCAAAAATAAGTCACAATGTTAATGCAAACATCTTGCAATCCAAATAAGAGAACTTGTGCCAAATTTATCAGAGTTAGAGGGAAATTGTGTTGGATCTCTCTGCCTCTGAGAAACTTTCTATTAGATCACCAGTCAATAGGGTACCAGCATCTGCTGATGCCAAGTGAAAGACATGAGTAATAACAGACAGCTTTAGAAAATACATTTTTCTTCCATAGTTAGCAATGCATGACTCACTAGAACTCTCCAGACACTATACTGCATGAATGACTCAAAATTCTACCAGGGACAGAGCACAATCAGTTCTCTCTTCCTACACTAGGATTTCTTGTCTCAATTATCACTCATTTGTTAGCTTACTTCAAAGGCAGAGAGTCTTGGTTCACTCTCCTTCCTTTTTTAAAAACAGTGGTACGTATAAAAATAAATATTGAAGTGCTGCTGGAAAACAGAGACTAAACATCAGAATGAATACTGAACGCAAACTTCAACTGACCTAACTCCCACCATTTGCAAGGCCACATTGGAAAATGACCATGGTTAATTTCCTTCTTGAACATTGACCAATGAGCAGAGATTATTGCAATAGGGGAAGTGCCTTATGGTTAAAGACAAATGACCTGCCCATCCAGATCTTCAGTAGCCCATAGTACTATCAAAGATATTTTGAAAAATAGTTTAGTAGTTAGTCTCCGTGGCAGAGGTCTTGATTTCCCTCAAACAACTATTCTCTTTGGTTCTTTCCTTTCCATTCCATCTGGTATTCCAACTCCAGATTGATTTTCCTAAAAGTTTTTTCGGATTATGACAATAGCTTAGCATGATGACAAAGACCACAGGTCTTGGAATTAGACATTTGATTTCAAATCCTGGATTCATCAATTAATTTTTAACTTATCTATGCCTCAGTTTCCATCTGTGACATGGAGTTCATAAGATACTTGAATAATTTTGTTTTAACTTTGTGTTGAAATGAGTATATAAGCATATATAAAAATTTTTTAAAAATTAAAAAATAAATGAGCATATAAGAGCAGCACATACATTAAAATTGGAATGATAAGAGAAGATTAGCATGGCCCCTGCACAAGGATGACATGCAAATTCATGAAGCATTCCATATTTTTAAAAAAATGAGTATGTAAGAAAATAGAGCATTCGTGGCAAAGAGCATAGACTCTAGAGTCAGACCTGGAATCAAAATCCTGATTCTGCCATTGAACTGCCTATAAATTATACTAGTTATCCAACACTGTGTAATAAGTCACCCCAAAACTTTCTGGATTATGACAGCAATAATTACTTTTTATCTTCCACAGTTTCTGTAAGTCAGAAATTTGGGAGTTGTTTGGCTAGGTCTCTGATGAGGTTGCAGTCAGATGTTGGCTAGGGTCGCAGCTGGCTAAAGACTAGACTGAGGCTGGGAAATCTTCTTCCAAGACAGCTCCCTCACATGGAAAGTTGGTACAGGCTTTTGGCAGGAATCTTCAGTTTCCTTCCTTGTGGGCTCCATAAGATCCTTGAGTGTCCTGATGACATTGCAACTGGCTTACTCCAGAATGAGTGATCAAAGAGGACAAAGCCGAGGCTGTAAAGTTTTTATGACCTTGCCTTGGAAGTTACATACCATCACCTCTGCCGTATTCCATTGGTCACACTGGCCAGCCCTGACTCAATATGAGAGGGGACTGCACAAGGGCACAAACATCAGGAGGTAAGAATTGCCAGCAGTTATCTTGGAAAATAACCACCGCAAAGAACTCAGACAAAGCTTTTTAAGCCTTAGTCTCCGATTTGCCTCCTGTAGGCAATATACTTCTCTCATAAAGTTGCATATAAGAATTAGATGAGACGATGCATGTAAAGTACTTGGTATGAGCACTGAGTAACATATAGAACCGTTGAATCACTATATTGTACATCTAAAACTAAGATAACACTGTATGATAAGTACACTTGAATTAAAAATAAATTTAAACAATTTTTAAGTAAAAAATACATATTTAAAGTACGTGGTACAACATCAGTATTCAAAAACATTACTTAGTATTATTATACGCCAGTAGTAGTTAAATTATTCCAGGGACAGTCCTGAGGAAGAAAATGTTATTCTGGGGAGTAGCTAGAGCTATAAACTCCCTCCTTCCTCCCCCCATTCTTACTTTTGGTGGACTTCATTTTCTCTCATATATATTAGGACTCCTCATAAGATTTTCACTTGAGGAAAGGATTCCCAGCTTAAAAAAAAAAAGTAAACCACTGCTGTAAGTCATATTTATTTCAAATATTAGGAATTTTATGATAGATAAATATGTATATATGTATGAATATACACACACACATATGTATATATGTATATACAGTAGACAAATACATATATACATATGTGTATATCTATATATATAGAGAGAAATTTAGATAGAGAGAGAGATGAAATTTCCATATAGATAGCATTACCTAGCTAATAGAGCTATAATGTGCCTGGAAAGCAGAGAATATCAGATTGAAAAGCCCGTAAGACACCACCTTACTCTAATGTTAAAACCTCAAGACTGTTAAGCCACTCATTTCCCACAGCAATCACATGGAAGTGTTGATTTGAGGGTCCCAGATGAACAGATGGAGTAAACTCCTGCACATTCTGAAGGTTCATCCATTCACCATTACATTTATTCAAGCATCTATTTTAGGCATGCTCTGTCCTAACTGCTGGGTATAAGCAGTGAACAAGATAGATAGAGTCCCACCTACTCCTATTGTGAAGGAGAAACACGGACAAAACAAATAAATGAACACCACAATTTCAGGCACTGGTAAGTGCTATGATAAAAACGAAACACAGCAATGTGGTAAAGCAATGTGAAGAGTAAGGGGGCTGATTTTACAAGGGTGGTCAAGAGAGTCTTCTACAAGATGATACTGGAACTGAGAGAGGAGCAATGAGAAGGAACCAGCTGTATCAGGAACTGAGAGAGGAATTTGTAGAAACATGGCACCTTGGGAAGATAGAGCCATCAGGCAGCCTCATTCCAATGGAATTCATTAAACTCATTCACTATTCATTAAAGTCTTTGACATTTTGTTTGAAGACCTGTGTGCCTTTGATGCTTTATCTGCATAAGGACATTTGGCTAAAGTTGCTGAACAGAGCCAATCTTTCTGGCAAAAAATCAATGGAACTGCCAATAGATGGTGTGGCTGAAACTGATGCCTCCAAGTTAAAAACTAGGCTTGAATTGGGGTCATTCTAAAAATATTCTAGACTATCTGTAAGATCAAATAAAACCTATGAAAATAGAAACAGTAGAATGAAGACCAAATTATTCAAAAGATAACCTATATATTCTTGTCTACTTTTCCCCAAACCTTTCAACCTTATTTTTCACCACCAGCTGATACACTCAGAATGTTGGGGTTGGGGGAGACAAAGGGAAGAAAGAAAGAAATGGGATGCATAAGTCTGCAGGATAAAAGGAGTAGATTACAAGGTAAAATCAAACTATGTTAGAGTTGGAAGAAACCCTAGACATGGTCCTATCTAATCCGCTCACGTTATACATGACCAAACTAAGCCTCAAAGAAATTCAGCAACTTACCCAAAGTACACAGTCAATGGCTTTTGGAGCTCCCCCACATGCCAATGGAGGTGGCAGAAGGGTGTGTGTGGCGGGGGGCAATCCCTTACTTTCCATACAGGCTCACCTTCATATAGGGTGAGGAAGAACCTCTCCATCCTGAATTCAGGGAATGCTCTACCCCAGATCCCCTTCCCAGCAGGTAAGATGCCTTAATTTACAAGAGTCTCCTTCTGGAACCCCTTGTGCCTGAAATAGCAATAATGATAGATTCCTTTTACCAAGCACCTTTCTTATACTATTTTTAGTCAATTCTTGCCTTGCTCATTTCTTTTCTATCTTCCTTTCTTCTTTCCAGAGATATCTATTGAGTGTCAGGGATATTCTAATAAACAAGATGGGTACAGTCCTTGTTTTATGGAGCTAAGAATGTAGGAGGAAAATAAACAATCAAACAAGTCTCCAAAACAAGCGCTATACAGTAGTCCCCCCTTATCTGCTGCTTTGCTCTCTGTGGTTTCAGTTCCCCGCAGTTTCAGTTCCTGGCAGTCAACCTCAGTTAGGAAGCAGAAGATCCTCCTGACATACCGTCAGGTCAGGAATAGCCTAACACTATCACAATGCCAACATCATTCTCCTCGCATCATCTCCTCATGTAGGCATTTGATTGTCTTGCAGCATCACAAGAAGAAGGGTGAGTACAGCACAATAAGATATTTTGAGAGAAAGAGCCCATATTTACTAGCTTTTATTATAGTATAATGTTATAATTGTTCTATTTTATTGTTAGTTATTGCTGTTAATTTCTTACTATGCTTAATTTATAAATTAAACTTTAGCGTAGGTGCGTATGTATAGGGGAAAATAGCATATATATATAGGGTTCAGTACTATCTGTGGTTTCAGGCATCCACTGGGAGTCTTGACACGTATGCCCCTGAATGGGAGTCAGGGAGACTTCTGTACTTGGAGAAGTATGGGGCATTATGGAAATGCTGAGCAGGAGCAACTAGCCTGGTTCAGAGGAGGGTGGGAAGGAGGGAAGATTCCCAGTAGAAATGGCATTTAAGCAAAAGACAGTAAAGGATGGGATAAGGGAACTGCCCTTTCAAAGGCTGAGTGGAAAGCACACCCATGGCACATCTCAAGCACTTAAGGCAGCTCAGTGAGGCTGTGGTATAAGATACAAGAGGGCAAGTGGCAGGAGATGAGAGACCTAGACAGAAAGATATCAGTAGTGTGGTAAGAGCGAGGATGGAGAGACAGTTAAAGGATGGCATTCCCAGGACACGGTGATGAACTGAAAATGGAGGGAGGCAGAAGGTAAAGTCAAGATACTACCCCAGCTTCCAGCTTATGGCGTAGCCAAAAGGGATGCCTATTATACAGGAAAACTGCGGGAAGAGTAATGTTTTGTTTTATTGGAGGCAGGGGTGGAGATGAGTTTGGTTTTGGACAAAATGAATTTGAGTTGTCCATAAAACACCTCCATAATGTCCAAGGGCAGTTGAACATAAGGATAGAGACCTCAGGAGAGAGTTCTGGGCTGAAAGGTGGATTCATGAGTCATGAGCATATTACTTCCTGCTTTTAGATGATGAATCTGAGACCCAGAGAAGTGAAGAGACATGCCCAGGGTCATACCAGCAGGTGCAGAGCAGAGATTTCAACCTTCGTCTTCCCAATCCCCGTATCTGAGTCCTTCCCAGGGAGACTCGCAGCTGTAGTTACATGCTTGATGAGGAGTGGTAGAAAGGTGTTGCAGCAGAACCATGCTCTTTAATTTCCATTTCTAGACTATTTAGGGACATACAAATATATCTCATGTGTGTGGCCATAGACGTTCTTCAGCTGGTGCAGCCACCAAATTGCCTAGCTACTCACGCTTGTCCTTTGGATAAGTTTCCAAGAAATCTCTGTTAAACTGAGAGAAATCAAATCATGTTCTCTGAATATTCCCTTCCTTGCTCCCGTAAGCTACCCGAGAGTATAATGTGTCAGGCATGTCCCCCTTTGACCGCCTGCCTGTTTTCTGCGCTACCCAAGGAGTCTGTGTGGGATTCCTTTGACCCTGCTCTCTTGCATCTAGAACTCATCTCCAATATCCGTCCTTCATAAAAGCTTTCCCTGTCTGCCTTCCCCCAGTTATCAGTGGTACTGTGCATGGACTTTCCCTTCGTGGTGCTTCTCCCAGTTCATTATTTTACTATACAGTTCTACTATTTGGTTCACGCCTGCTTCCTCAGCTAAATACTCACCATTTTATCTAAGTGTTTATCCCAAGTTGCCAAGAGTGCCTGGACATAGTAGGAGGTACTCAATAGATAATTGTACATTGAATGGGTGGATTGTTATTCTCTGCCCCCAGATTTCCTACTTTATGCCTCTTTCTCTCTCATATTGACTGTGGCCTTCTGAAAATGAAGGGGAGAAATTTTAAGCTTGTTAAACAGGCCCTGTGTGTCTAACAGTGGCCGTAATTCCATGTTCCAGTTTTTAAAAAAATAATTAATAGGTACAAGAACTGGCAACAAGAGGAGAAATAAAGGTGAATGTGAAGGAGGTTAAGGGAGGCACGTGTTTTGGCTTCACAGTAGACAAAAGTAATTTATTCGTCTTTTCTTCAACCACACACCATTCGGTTTCAGAAATCGGAGTCAAACTAAGCACTAATAAGTGTGATGTTCACAGGTCGTAATGAAATTTTTAAAAGCGCTTCTCCCCACCACCCCATCAACTAATTTATTTTAAAGCTCTTATTGAAAATGACTTACCCTAGGTTTTAAAACTCCAAAGTTCCCAAATCTTTTTACCTCTGACATTTCTGTGAAAACCAAAGATGAGAATGAGAGCGATTCTGAGCTGGGAAAAACATCCAAAGCAAATACAAATGCACTGTCTGTCCTTACATGTGGCTCTATGAGGGACGTGCTCAAAAAGGGCTTGTCAACATTCCTGCTCAGCTGTGTTGAATTCCACTGACAGGGACTGAGGACAAGAGGCGGTATAGAGATCCAGAGATGGAGAGAACATTCAAGTAGGTGACAGAAAAACAGAATTCCAGTTTTCAGCTCCACCATGTAATAGTCATTCAACAAAGCGTTCACTCCTTCTGTGTCCAAGATTCAGGAACTATAAAATGGCAGTGATGGATCTTTGGTTCAGGAAGGCAGACTGGGCATCTGTGCTTACCTCACTCTACTCCCAGACAACCCATTGATCAACAATAAAGATGTATGAGAGGGGACACATCCGTACCAGCACTCACAATTGTAGGTTTTGAAACGGCTTGTGTTGAGAAAGGAAATCACAGTCCAGGACCCACACAGAAGATTGCAACAGTGGGTGTGGATACCAGAGGAGAGTAGATTTTTCTTTTTAATTTTGTAACCATTGGTATGGTTGGAGTGTTTTCTGTCCTCCACGTGTATCTCTTTGCTTTCGTATTACTAATAAAAATGGCAATAAGAATACTTTCCAGCCCATTCCATCAAGTAATTAAGAGGATTAATTAAAATGATGTATAGGAACACTTTGAAAACCTTTAAGCGCTAAGATAAATGTGGAGTATTGTTAAGTGGGCAGTCTTAGGCAGTTGAAGATTGGGGAAGGAATGTAGCGCTTTCCTTGATCAAACTCTATTTTTAAGGTGCCAAGATCCAAATTAAAAAGGAAGCTGTCTCTAAAACGCTGACTGTAAAGTATCTAAGGGAATAAATGTGCTGAGAGAAAGTATTTGGAAGAATGACAAGAAGAAAATTTAAATAATAAGTGTTGCGATAGAACTATTGGTTTCCACCAAATTCTTTTTCTAGACCAAAAACTCTGTGAAGAACTGAAGAGCAACAGAGGTGCTATCATCTTAGAAAATTCCACAGCAAAATCATTTCTTGTTAAAATAGAGCCTTATCGTGTCCTTATGTCTGAAATCATTTCCCAAATGCTTTTGTAAACAGTCTCGTAATTAGCATCCCAAACATTTTAGAGTACTGTGTTTTCATAACTTCTTAATTAGACAGATAGATGTGATCAATAGTCCTGTTAGGGTATTGAAATAAAATTGTTGGTTCATGCATCTGTCTCCTTTGCAGGTGTAGGTGCTCATTGAAGTTTGCTAAATGAATAAATGGATGAAAGAACATTTTCTAAAAGCTTTTTTATTATCCAAAGTATGCCCTTGGTTTGTCCATGATGAGGACATACTCTTCAGATACTCTGTTGGGTGCCTGACTTCTCAGAGACTCATCTAGAAAATGAAAATAATGGTATGTACCTAAGAGAGCTGTGATAACAATTCACTGATATAATGTATGCAAAGCTCTGGGCACATAGTGAATTTTCATTTAATGGTTGTTGTTGTTGTTGTTGTTATCATTATTATTACTAGCAACTGCTATTACTAAGAGCCCACTATGTAGTCACCGCCCACAGAGCTGATCAATAAAGATAAGAAGATTAGGACCTCACAGTCCAGTAGGGGAAGTAAACAAGCTGCTGGGCCACCCTCCTGCACGTCTCTCCCTCCGTGTGCCTCGTGGACAAGCTCCTCTAAAAAACTATTCCTATTAGCTACCCTACGACTCAGCAATTGCACAACTGGGTATTTACCCCAAAGATACAAAGGTAGTGATCCAAAGGGGTACATGCACCCCAATGTTTATAGCAGCAATGTCCACAATAGCCAAACTATGGAAAGAGCCAAGATGTCCAACGACAAATGAATGGATACAGAAGAGGTGGTGTATATACACAATGAAATATTATGCAGCCATCAAAAAGCCAAAATCTTGCCATTTGCAATGACGTGGATAGAACTAGAGGGTATTATGCTGAGCAAAATAAGTCAATCAGAGAAAGACATGTATCATATGATCTCACTGATATGAGGAATTCTTAATCTCAGGAAACAAACTGAGGGTTGCTGGAGTGGTGGGGGGTGGGAGGGATGGGGTGCCTGGGTGATAGACATTGGGGAGGGTATGTGCTATGGTGAGTGCTGTGAAATGTGCAAGACTGTTGAATCACAGACCTGTACCTCTGAAACAAATAATAGATTATATGTTAAAAAAAAAGATAGTAAGGAGGGAAAAATGAAGGGGGGGAAATCGGAGGGGGAGATGAACCATGAGAGACGATGGACTCTGAGAAACAAACTGAGGGTTCTAGAGGGGAGAGGGGTGGGGGGATGGGTTAGCCCGGTGATGGGTATTAAAGAGGGCACGTATTGAATGGAGCACGGGGTGTTATACGCAAACAATGAATCATGGAACACTACCTCAAAAGCTAATGATGTAATGTATCGTGATTAACATAACATAATAAAATTTAAAAAAAAAAACTATTCCTATTGGGCAAACGTTCCCTCGTGGATACTTACTAGGCTGCTGGCCAGTAAGAGAGGCTAAACATGATAAGAGGGTGAGTTACCTAAGTACTTGCACTGAATTCTTTGCAAAATCCTTTTCTCCCCTTTAAATATATTAAGGAACAAAAAAACAAAAAGCCTTATGTATCTGTGTTCCCTCTAGTCCCTAGCATGTGTGTCCCATAGAGTACTAAATGAATATTGGTTGTGTGGCCCTAAGTTAGTCATGGCAGTGGACTGAACAATGGAGAACAATCTAGTAAGTGGTGGTAAAGAGGTTTGGGTCTCAGTAATTCACAATGAAAATAGCAATGGAAATCCCACGGGCTCTAGGGAGTCCTGGTCTTACCATTGGCTCAGAAGTTCAGATTCTACCAGCCCCCAAACTGCTCCTTAACAAAGAGGCCAGGACAGGTCCTCACTTAAATGATCAGCATTAGTATCATGTGGCCCTTCCATCCTGGCTCCCATACACCAGACCTGAGAGTTGGTGACCAAGTCTGAGCATATGCAAATGAGCAGGGAAGTGACCCCATGGGTTATGGCCTCTAGTAAAGATACCACTTTCGGGATCTCCAGGAAAAGATGAAGGAAAGACCCACCTCCACCCCCACAGCTTGTACATTGCCTCCTGTCTGGAAGCCACAGGTTTACATTCTTTGGCATGTGTGATATGGCAGGAATAGTGACATCTTCCGACTGGCATCTCTTCAGTTCTGCCCTTCTGCTGATTGCATAGTAAATATTTTCTCTTTATTCTTCCCCCATCATTTTCTTGAACTTGAATTTTGTTTTTTAAAGTGGGAGAATAACACACACAAAAGATGGCAATAGGTTGACATTTTATACCTAGATTCAGTCACTTATGCTACAGATGTTTTAGCTGTAGAATGCTCTTTTTATTTGGGAAAGAAAGATTTGAAAGACTCCATGAGAAATTGAGTGGGCAAAAATTTTGTGGCTCTGTGAATCCTTTTTCATGAGTTCACTTTGCAGTTAGGCGTGGGATTGAACATGATCACATTCTCCACGTTTCTGGTTGGTATGCTTTGTTCAGACCCTATCACACAGCACAGTATCATCGTCTGCTGATTTTCCAGCACCCCCACTGATTAAACAGCAAGGATCATTTTTCCTGGCCCTGTAATGATTTTGCAGTAAAGGGCAGAATTGATTTCAGAGCTATGACTCAGGGCTTGGTAAAATATTGGCCAAGAAGTGGGTGTAAGCAGCCACTGGCATTCTGTACCTTGTTAGCAGCTAAAAATACTCATGTAACCAATTATGCTAATTTAAAGAAAACGTCTATGTTATTTGACTACTTACAGCTTTCTTCTTACGAATCTTTAAAAGATTGTGCTAATCTAGTTTGCTACAGTAGTTTACTATTTTAATACTCTTCATTCAGCCATTTTGTGAGGAAGAAAGCGGGCTGGTATAATTAAAAAGGCCTTTTGTTTTGCAAGCCAACTATGTATCTGTCACTGTATAGGGACAAACAAAAGAAACATAGTAATTAACTCAGGCTTTCCAGGATGTGTAGTCTACCTTGAGGGGCTGGAAGTAGCTTGTCCATTAAGCAAAACCCTCCAAAGAATGGTCAAGGTGGCCATTGACCACCAGACCTCAAGAATGAAGGTGACTGTGTGTCTTGTGGTATAGAAGGGGATCATGTAGTGGAGAAGAAGATTCCACACCAGCTGAACACAAGTCATGCTGGGTCACCCAGACCACTGGGGCTTCAGCCACAGGCATCTGTCACTGTGACCTCCCTGGATGAAAGGGAAGCTGGAGAGAGCTTTTTGCTGCAAAGCCCCTGGCACCTGGCTCCCCCTTTCTTCAATCCTGTGGATGGAGCAAATGCTTTTCGGCTTTGGGTTGCAACACTGGATATGATTCAGGAACAATAAGTTGCTCTTTCCCCTCACCTCACTGCCCACCTGTGAAGCCCCAAACATAGCACTGAAGAGCCTCAGTGACCTGGCCCCAGCCTGCCTATCCAGATATTCAACCCTCCGCATCCTTGCATGCGTCCAAACCAGCTTCTTGACACCTGTCCTGTGTCTGCTTAACCTTATGCTTTCAGACTCACTGTCCTCTCTACCCAGAAGAGCCTTCCTTACCATCCTGCCCTGTTGAAATCATACCTATCCTCAAAACCCAGCTTCAGCACTCTTTGTTTACAAAAGTTTCCCTGGGCCTCTCAGCCCCAGACTGCCTGGCTGAAAATAATCTCACTCCAACTATTCCAATAGCATTTTGCTTGTAGCATTTATCACACTCTTCACATTATACCTTGACAAATTCTCCGCAAACATCCTTCTCTCCCCACCAAACTCTTTGAGGAGCAAGGAAATGCACTTTTCATCTCTGCCTACCCCCAATTTCTTTGCATGTTTCTCCCGTTAAATACTGAGTAAGTATCTGTTACATGGCCCATTAAATTAGTCAAGGCAAGAGCCTAAGCAATGGGAAACAATCCAGAAAGAGGTGGTAAAGGAGGCTCTGGCTTTCAGCAACATGTTCAGAAGTGGTCATGCCAAGGCTTTAATTATTCATTCTAATTTAAGATGTTGCTTGCCAGCATCTTTCCCATTAGCAATGATTCCTTTATATAAACAAATGGTAGTTAAATGTAAACATGGCTTTGAAAATGCTTTAAATTTTCATTTGAAGCTAAACATTGAATTGTCTGGTTTAATGCGATCCTTCCTCTTGAACATGACTCTGCTGCCCGGCAGCAGACTCCAGCTCAGCAATGTGCCCACCACAGCCCCAAGCTTGGAGATGGGCAGGAACAAGGCTCAGGCCTGTACCTCTCTGGGCCCTACTGGCTAACTGCTTGGGGTAAGAAGTAAAGATGGTTAAAAGAGGTTTTAAAAAGCTATTTTTTAAAAAGGCAAAATGTAAGTAGAAATGATTTTCAGTAATATTCAATAAAACCATAAAACCTTGCAAGGAATTAATAGAGCTGGATGGCAGACTATTTGAGGTTACAACAGTACCTTTAAAAAAAAAAGTGTAACTACTTTAAGTAGCAATCTTTCTAAAGTTAATTATAAACTGCTTTCTAGGACAGAGCACACTGAACTGAATTTACTCTCCTTTGTAAATAACCTGTTATCATCACTATAAACATCAGTGCAGTTAGTTAACTGTATAGAGCTAACCAAGGCATGCCAACTTTTTGCATTTTCACTCACTGTTCCTGGACGGCTGTGACTAGAGCTGCTGAGCCCACTGCTGGTTTTTCTGGGTCCTTCCATACTTCCAGCATACTAGCCCTTTCTTACTACTCCTAGTAAGCCTGCCTGAAAGAGCCCCTCACTTCAGAGCCTTTCCCTACTCCCATCCCATATGACTGCCTCTGAATTGCTTTGTTATAACAATGCCCATAATACCCAGAAAGAAGCTCTGACGGAGAGATTCCTCAATAAACAGAGAAACTTTGTGACAAAATTTTTGGCTACTTGGATTCCTTTGTTCACTGGTTTTTGGTGTTCAGATGACCGGAATCCAAGCTAACTGGAGTCTGGATAGGAAAAGCTTACATTGACATTATTAGTCAGGTTAATGTATCTCATGATAAATGAGAAAGGAAATTCTTTCTTTGGTAATTCTTGATGATGTTCTTTTAGTACTCAGAAATCTTTTTTAAGAAGAAAAGTTTACATGCTGTTCCCTTTGCCTGCAAGTTCTCTCTTTTTCTACCTAGCAAAATTCTACTTATCTTTTAAGACCCAAACCTAAGTGTCATCTTCTTTGGGATATCTTCCTTGATTGTCCCTGGCAAAATTAACTTTTCTACCCTTCATACTCCCAAAGAGTAGAAGTATTTGAACAAGTAGACTGTGAACTATTTGAGATCAAGAAGAATATTTTATTCATCTTTGGACACCCGGGACCTAATACAAGCACTGATATTCAGTGCTTAAAATATTTGTGAATAAATGTGTGTATTTTAGACTATTCCATTTCGTGGCCATTTTAAGGTGTGACAAAGATGTATAAATAGTTCAGAAGGGTACCAGGAAAAATAAGTGTGAAAGGGAAATGGGCAATAAAGTCAGGGCATAAAGAAGGAAAAAGAGAATACATGAATAATGGGGAGGGATATGTTGAGGAGCACCAGATCTGACAGGTTCTAGAGCATTAGATTTCCCACTCTTAGTGACTTCCATTTGTTTAAGCCAAACATTTCTGACTCTAGTTCCTTTCTTGCCTGTCCTTTGAGATGCTAATTAGCTTCCATAAAATTGTTTATAATCTTTAATTTTTCCTAACCTTAACTCCTAAAGCTTCAAGGCTATCTATCCCTCACTTCTACTCTCATGACTCAGAATACCAAGTCTTTTAACCCAGTCCTTCTGTGCTATCACCAGAATAATATGGTCTGACTGCAGGAAACATTTCTGTTCTTAGAATATTTCAGATGGGATGAGAGGACGAAATTGCTTAAGGACTTGTGGCTTATCCTCGATCAGAAGACATTTGTTGTTACCATCACCAGAGGAAATAAGTCTCACATAATTCTTTGGACTGTATTCAGTATTTAGCAAGTTACCCCTTTGGGGTGCCCAGGTGGCTCAGTCCGTTAAGCATTGGACTCTTGATTTTGGCTCAGGTCATGATCTCTGGGTCGTGAGATCGAGCCCCACATCAGATTCTGCATTGGGCATGGAGCCTGCTTGAGATTCTCTCTCCTTCTCCCTCTGCCCCTCCCCCCACACTTGCATGCTGTCTCTCTCTTTCTCTCTCTCTCTCTCAAAAAAAAAGCGAATAACATCTAGGAACCTTTAAAAAAAAAGAGTTACTCCTTTGCTTGAGGAAAGGATAGAAAGGAAGAAGGTGGGGATGAAGTTGCAAAGAGCTTATTTCATAGGATCTATAAAATCAAAAAGCAAACAGCAGGGAGTCACAGATAGCAATCTGGGATTTAAAGAAAGAAAATATCAAACTTACCAATTCCAAGTTTTCAAAACTAATTTATTCACCATGAGCCAATCTTACCTAATTCATTAGCTTCACCCCAGAGACAGGACTGAATGTCAACTATTTTCCTGACCTATAAATAATAGGTGCCACACGCTTGGAAATGAAACAGTTAGGACATAATAACAAAGTGAATCAATATGATTGTTACAAAGCTAAAAAAAATAAAATAACAGGCTAAGTAAGGTCTGAATCTTTGGGGAGAGAAAGATTCTCATTCCCTGCTCTTTATGGAAAAAAAATTTTTGACAGGAAAATTGATAAATTATCCTTTAGCAGCTCTCAGTTTGAAGCGAAAAATAGCCCAAGAATGAACAATAAAAATTCATACTCAATCATTTGTTTAACCTGAATGAAGAGCTGGGAGCAATGATATTACCTCATAGGTTAATTAATGATGATGGTGTGCAGGTGGGTATGGCAAGACAGTTCTTGGCTATGGAATGCCAGTAGAATGTGTGCCCTTTCCAGGCCTGACCCTAAAAAGCTTACCGTGCACATTCCTCCATGTCCTTTCTTCATTTCTACTCATGGGGATGAAGATGACAGGTGACTTGTAAGCCACTTGTTCACGATGGCAGAGCCTCTGTCAGCATGAGCCCCTGAATGACTGCATGGAGCACAGCCCCTACCAACCAAACTGGAATCTGCATTCTGAGCTGTTACATGAGCAGCGGCTGACCTTCTAGTTCTCTATGTCATTGCATTTTGGAGTTTTATTTGCTAGAGAAGGCTATATTGATGTGTGTGTGTGTGTGTACTATATATACACATATATATATTCCACTTTTATTTCATCTTTTAAATTTTTTCAAACAAAAATAATACAAGCTCATTAA
The DNA here is from genome assembly GCF_037043125.1 of Eumetopias jubatus. Lineage (NCBI taxonomy): Eukaryota > Metazoa > Chordata > Mammalia > Carnivora > Otariidae > Eumetopias > Eumetopias jubatus. The sequence goes on along the minus strand of NW_028274809.1, from coordinate 135,971,642 downwards.
AAATGTAAACACAGATAAGTCAAAACAGAGGAAATAAAAATCTGTAATTACTCAACATAATGAGATATACTAAATAAAACAAGCATCACACTTTATTGACCATTTTGTAGGACACTTTTTTCACTTAAAAATATCAGGAACATCTTCCTTCTGTGTCGTTAAGCAGTATTCTGCCACATAATTTTTAATCGATGCATGATAAAAGTTACACAGATCATTGGAAAATAACAGTTAAATAAATAGAATTATTTCTGTTCTCAAACCATTGAACCTAGAATATCTCTAGGCAACAGCTGTTCTCCAGATGCCTAGATGCTGGATTAATAGGTGACACTTGGAAAAATTTTATTTGGTTCTGGTACATGACAATTGAACCATTTGATGTTATGGTAGAAATTAAGGTACTATAACAACAACAACAAAAATCTTTGTCAGAATGCAGGAAATATTCCTGTCATCAGAATCCTTCAGATGGGGTAGGAGGGAGTAGTTGTTTAAAGACCACGACTTATCCTTGATCAGAAGAAATTTGGTAACACAGTCTGGCAAATCCGTGCCAGTTTGGCAGCTCTGCGCTCCTGCACAGGAAGAAGGGAAGTCCAGGGTAAGCAATTTTTGATAGAAGTTGCAAACATCCCTTCTGCTCACATGTCCTTGTTTAGAGTTCAGTTTCATGGCCAAATCTAGTTTCAAGGGCATCTGGAAAATGAAGTCCAAGCAGAGCAGCCTTTAATTCACCAAAAACTCCATGATATGGAAGGAGAGAACAAATGGGGGTTGCGGGGGCGGGGGGGTAGCAATCTGCTACATCCTCCAAAAATAGTTTGAGAAGAGGAGCTCTAGGCCAGTGGCTTTCTAATAGCGACTCCCACCTTAGCTAATTATTAAGCTGTCTGACCTAAGACTGTTACTTAACCTCAGTTTGTAAAATGGAGACGTTAAAATTCACACATTTGTTATGGGAATTAAATAATTTAGTTTATACAAAGTGCTTATAAAATGTTGCCTATAATTAGTTTATATCCAGAACCAATAAGAAATGGATAGCACATGGCCAGAAGAGAAAAGTGAACATAACACAGCAAGGAAGCAATCCCTGAACCACACTGAATATGCTGTGGTGGTTAGAAGCCTAACTCTGGAGACAGACTGCCCAGATGTTCCACTGTGCCTCAGTTTCTCCATCTGGAAAGTGGGAATTATCATTAGTATCTACCTCACAGGGCTGTTGTGACGATTACAGGAGTTAATTTGGGAAGTGTGTCGCGCAGAGCCTAGCACATAGTAAGCATTACATAAATGTTAGCTTCTACCCATCTTTAGTGTTGCCAAAGAAAAATGATATTCGCATATTCACCTGAGTTCTTGCAGGTGACTTACACCACCACACATGCTGACAATCACACTAAATATCACACCGTTTTCTGTTCTCATTTCCTAGTACTAAGGTCACTGTGCTTTCCAAAATCGGTAGACTGGTATTTTACAGCATGGGAGGTGGGAATACATCCATCACCCAAATTGGACAGGAATCACATCTGCACCCAACTTCATTTCCTTTAGTAGAGTCATGCGTATTCCCATACATCTTCCTTGGCTCTGTAATACAGGCTTCCGAATGAACGAAAGTGTTCTTTCAGGTAATACATTTCCCAAAGAATGTCCCTGTTGATTCTGAGACTTTGGGATTGAAAGATATTTTCAGAATCCAGAATTGAATTAGGCTTTGTCTTTCTTTTCCATTATTTTTATTCACTGCATTCTTGAATAATGCCAAATACGTGCTAGAAAAGCGCTTCTGGATGATGACTATATTTTTGCTGCAATTAAACTTTTCCATATAAATTAATGATGATTTGTAATCAGAAAAAAAAAATCAAGATGGCAAGAACACCTCCCTGAAAGTTGGGTTCTTTCAATCTATTTTGTCTCTGATAAATGTGATTAGTTTGGTTCGCTTTTGTGGAGGATTGCTTTTCTAGAAGAGGCACCATGAGTCAAAATTATGTAAGCTGGAAACTATTTTTCTACAGATTTAAAGTCACATTAGGGTATTAAATTCCTAATCAAATGTTCAATGTCTAACTTTTTATTAAAACAGACCTAAAAACTGTATTTAGTCAATTAGGAAATATATACCTAATATATGCTACAAAATATTTAATGTCATGTACCAAATTTTATCTTCTGCATAATTTCTGCCTTCCTTCATTGCATAAATCTAAAGGTGAAAGAATACCTTCATTGAATTCAGAAGGGCTCTTTCTTTCCTACATTTTATTTTGAAACAATTTTAGACTTACAAAAAAGTTGCAAAAATATGATTTGTATCCCTTTCATTTAGTTTCTCCTGATCTTATTCTTTTACATAACTACAGTACAATTGTTAAAACCAGAAAATTAACATTAACATGATAAGACTAAGTAACCTCCAGATCTTATTTTAATCTTACCTGTTGTTCTACTATTGTTTTTCTGGTCTGGGATCCAGTTTAGGATCCCACATTATATTTGATTGCCCTGTCTCCTAGTCTCTTCAGTTTGGGACAGCTCCTCAGTCTTTTGTGAACAGGATAAGCCAGTTATTTTGCAGACTATCTCTCAGTTAGAATTTGTCTAATTTTTTTCTCACAATTAGTTGAGATTATGCATTTTTGGCAAGAACCCCACAGAAGTTCAACCATCTCAGTGCATCCCAGCAAGAGGTAGATGATATCTGTTTTATCATGGTGAGGTTGATTTTGATCCCTTGGTCACAGGGATGTCTGCCTTGTTTCTACTCTAGAAAGTTACTATTTTCCACTTATAATTAAGAATATCTTGAGGGGGATATATTTTAAAATTATACATATACCTGTTTCTCATGATAGCTGCAACCACTAATTTTGGCATCCATGGATGACACCTGTTTCAACTGTTATAGTGGAGTTTGAGAAAGAGTGATTTTTCTATTTCCATCATTCATTCTACATTTTTAAATTGGTATTCCACTGTAAGGAAGTACAGTCTTTTCTCTCTCTTATTATTCTTCAGTTATTTATCTACATTAATATAGACCCTTGGATATTTATTTTATGCTATGGGTCATTTATTATTTTGTTGGTGGTGTCATTATTTATTTTGTCGTTCACAGTGTCTCATATTTGGCCATAGGGAGCTCCAGAAGGGCATAAGTGTTTCACAATTGTCTCTAAGGAGACTTACAGAAGAAACCTAAAGCCACTTGAGGGCTTTTGAAAAAACTGCTCAGAAGATGTGTTTTGTCATTCTCTTATTCGTTGTACAAATTTCCTGTAGCAAGCACTGTATTAAAGATGAAGCTTTGGACTCTGTTCAAAGCTGCCTGATGAACATTCACTTATGTGTTTACCGCCATAGATCCAAGAAGTATTAATGTGGGTAAATATCCTTTGGAGTTTCTCCATTCTAACATACAAAATCACTTTCACCCGTTTTGGGAAGTCAAATTCTCCTAGATGAAGGAGTGTCCAATAACACTTCTTGTTCTTCTCTCCAAGGTATCATTATAAGCTCCTCCCCAAAGGGAAGGAGCACTACCAATCTGATTAGAGACTGAATACTGATTGGACTGTGTTTTACTACTGGGCAAGCTCACTGTGCCTCATGAAAAACACAGCTGCACCCTGCTTCTTCCCTTGCTGCTCCGGTGGTGTGAGCTAGTCTGCAAGGCTTGCCTCTGGAGCAAGACCTCTCTCAGGTCTATTCTTTTCTATTCTAGATAACCACAGACTCTGCCTTTCTATTGTCGAGGAGAAATGAAACAAAAGCTTTGCTGGAGCTTCCCAGCCTAAGCCACATTCAAAGATACAGCTTTTTACTGGAAACCCCTGTTCTGGAGAGTATTCGGTGCTTATTCCTCTGTTAATAAGCAGTACTTTGTCTTTCTTTGGGCAATTGTCTGGGCAATGCAGGCTCTTGGGGAAGAAGTGTGATGAGGGAGAAAAAGCAAGCTCCATATCCCAACATCCTTGAACAGACACATAATTACCCTGTACTGCCCCATTTCTTGTCCCTCCTGTCGCTTGCTCATCACAGATTACCACCCTGACAAGCCTCACCTACAGTGCAGATGCATTGGCCAATCTGAATGGAGAAGGAAAACTCACTGCATGGTCTGTGGCCCAGCCTCGTGGGAATTATCTGCTAAAAGTGCAGATTTCCGAGCCCTGCCCCAAATGGACTAATCAGGATGGTAGGTTCCAGGAGTCTACATTTTTTTTAAAGATTTTATTTATTTATTTATTTATTTATTTATTTATTTATTTGAGAGAGAGAGTGCGCAAGTGAGGGGAGAGGCAGAGAGAGAATTTCTGAGCCCGATACGGGGCTCAATCCCAGGACCCTGGGATCATGACCTGAGCTGAAATCAAGAGCCGGCTGTTTAAACAACTAAGCCACCCAGGCGGCCCCAGAAGTCTGTATTTTTTTAAAGCAGATGCCCAAAAGACTTCCATGTGTATTCACTTTGAGAATCATAGTTCTGTTGGTAGGGCTTAAATTTAAATCCTCTTTTCAAAAACAGGTGGTCCAGTCAGTACTGGTCTCCCCAGGCACTCTTCCTTCTTGTTAACCAGTCTGGGCTCATCCCTGTTCTTTATGTAGCTTCCCAGTGTGTAGTTAGTATTCCCTACCTCCAGTGTAAATTTGTCTAAAAGACCAGATTTCCTAACCAAACCCCTCCCCTTTTTACTACCCTTTCTTGCCCTGCCTCATGCCCTACCTGCTTCTAGGTTGAAGGCATGACATCACAACACAAATCTCTTGGGCACCAGATCCTACCCCTCTGTCTGACATGCTGCAGCCTATAAGCAAATCTTCCTGAATCATACCATGCAGACTGCCTGACTCTCAAGCAGCCCACCACTTCATGAATTTCTCCTGTGCATACCCGTAACTCAGTATTTCAGGACACCACCTTCAGATCTGGAACTAGATCCCCTAAACCTTCCTCAGTGTACCTGGACAATTCAGGTGCTCCCCCTTCTAAAGGCAACCTCCCTGACATTTCTGTTGCCCCAAACTTTCTTGTCTCTGTTTCAACCTGCTCCCCACCAGATCCATTTGAATGAGATCTCAATCTACTCTTTGTCCTCCCCGCAAGTCTACATAGGAGAAAAAGACCAAACTCTGACATATGGGATTACTTTCGACCAAGCTTGTTTAAAGCAGGGACCAAGTCACATTATATTTTTTTAAGTAATCCCATGGTATAATTCCTATAATCCCCTTGCCTTTTTCCTACTTCTAGAGGCTCCTTGCATCCCTTGGCTCTGGCCCCTTTCTCCATCCCCCAAATCAGTAGCATCGCACCTTCCAATCTCTCTCTGTCTCTCTCTGACTGATCCTCCTGCCTCTCTCTAATAAAATCTTGGTAATTACATTGACCCACCTGGATAATCCAGGATAATCTCCCCAGCCCAGGATCCTTGATTTACTCACATCTATCTGTAACATCTCACTTATCATATAAGGTGATATTCACAGGTTTCAGGGATTAGGACAGGACCTCTTTGAGGGGCTATTTTTTTTTCCCTGCCTACCACAAAGACTTTCAGGACAAATAGCACCGACCTGGCAGGTTTTCTCCACTCATGTCTGCTCCTAATTTCTCTTGCAATTGGAGTGAAAGCAGAACTGACGTGGCACAGTGCCGTCATGCCTTTATGCAGAAGTGTGCTCAGCACAAGCAATAGTCAGAGGAAAAATAAACAAAACACTGTGGGACCGAGATAAACCCTAAATAAAAGAGTGGACCACATTATCGAGGTCCAACCACCAAAATAAATGAAAACTTAAGCCTTTCTTTAAAAAAAAAAAAGTGGTGATGTTAACATTTTGTTTTTCTCAGCAAAAATCTCAGCTCTGACATTTTGCTGACATCTAAAGACATCAGTTTTCAGGGAAGCAGATATTAAGACAGAATTGGAGATGCAAATATTTATTGGAGGAGATGCTTGTGAAGGCTTGGGGGACAAGGGAGCAAGGGGAGCCTGGGAGATACTCCAAAAGGAGAGGAGGGAGTATTGTGTAGACAGAGCATTAGCTTCAGTACAGCTTTGGGAAAGTCTCAGCCGGGCCAGCCAACGGGGAGCTCCAGAGAAAAGACTACTCAATGACCAGATTCTAATTCCCCAACTGTGTTTAGTTATTGGCTGGGAACAACCCAGGGAGAACCTGGCCTTGGTGGGAATGCTGCAGCAGATCCCAAAGGGGTGGCAAAGCTGCAGGCTCTCCGCTAATTACTTCTTTCCTAATAGGGTCTCTCTTGAAGGTAGATTTCAGTGGCATGCCTCCACAACGGTCCTAATGCATCACAACCACACGGCTATGATAATCGTGAGAGAAATTTTCCTATTGTCAACTCTGTATAGACTCACTGTGTAGTATATAATCATAATGATATTGTAGCTTCTCTCCTTTAAATAGTTGGATTTTTAAAAATTCAATAAACTGGTTCTTTTAGAACCTTCTTTGTGAGTTTCTTTGTAAGAGAATTTATTTCCTTCTTAAATGGTTTTGTCTCAGAATATTCCTTTGACATTTGTTATGGTAATGAAGAGGGGTGGGGGGTGGGAAAAGAAACTAAGAGGAAAATATGAAAAATATTGCAATAGAAGAAGGAAATTTTCACTTACTTGAGCTGGGCTGCTTACAGTGTTGCTCCCATAATGGCATCTGAACCATGAGGCCAATGTGTACCCTTACAGATCTATGAGCCTCACAAACTGTCATCCTGACTTCATTCCAGGACTCCACAAGGCAGCAGGTCCATAGGGGTTCCTGGTGAATATGTATTTATGCTCCAGTTTTTTCTAAGGAGGATTTAAGGAGAGGACAAGATTTCAGGATATGAATAACTTTTAAACTGAAATTTGTCTGCGAATGTAAGGTTTTACTGACAATTTTAGATGGTGCACTTACCTAATGACCAATTTGGAAAGGTGGTTGGACAGAAGCACAGTTTGGGGGAAGCAGGAGGAGTGGTCCCTCCCACCTCCAGCGTGTTCCTTGAAGTATGACACAGTCCTCCTTTTACAACCTCCCTTTGAACTTGGCAGACTGCCTTGTAGTGGCAGGTGCTCAATACCCATTCACCAAGTTGAGTTCTGTAGGCAAGCTCCTTTTTAAAAATGCTAAACTTAAGATTATGGAAAAACATCAGACAACAGAGTAAAGCACACAGTGAAACATCTAAAGAAAGACCGGGAAACAGAAAAGGGGTCAACGTGTGGGTCTTTTCTGGGGACGTCTCCATCGGGCCGCAGTGCAGCCCTGCCCCCTTCCCTTCCCTTCCGGGATCCGGGGGTTCCTTTGGAAAATGAGATGGACCAGAGTCAGGGGAGAGCGGAGACTGCAGTGAGAGAGGTGAATGCACAGACTGCAGTGAGAGAGGTGAATGCACAGACTGCAGTGAGAGAGGTGAATGCACAGACTGCAGTGAGAGAGGTGATGCACAGAGACAAGTCCAGGTGGTCAGAGTAATCGGGAGAGAGGATAATGAGGAAAGATGTAGAAAAAGATGGGGAAAGAAGGACAAAAGCAATTGCTGACTTGGCAGTTTTGCCTTCGTTTCTCTTTGCAACAATCTCCTCTCCCGTTTTGACATACCCCTTTAAACGTCGCTCTTGACTCACCTGGGCGGTGCCACCTGGACGCTTAATCCATATTGGTAAAACCAGAAAAGAGAGAGAGAGAAGAAGAAAACATTATGTCAGTCAGAGTCTAGCCAGGAGACAGAACTTAAAACAGAGGCACTTTAATGGATTAAATTGGTTAACAGGTGACGGAGGAGGCTGGGAATTCAACCAGGGAACAGTGAAGCAACCAGTGATTAGCAGCAACGGGAAGCTGCCACCACCCCTAGCCTGGAGGGACAAGAGAAGGGGACAGTGTTCCCAGAGACTGGAGCCAGTGGGAACTGCGACCACTCCAGGCCTGTCCTGTGGAGGCTAGAGAGACGCCGCCACTTGTGGAGACGCTGTCAGGATAGAGAAGGGAGAAATTTCGTGGGTTCTCCTTCCTCCTGTTCTTCTGTCTCCCACCACTGCCTCCCATTGGCCAAATCCAACCAGAACCCCGCTGACAAGAAAGCCTGGGAGATGCAGCCTTCAGGGGCAGCCTCTATGATACTGAGCAGGACAGAGAAAGAGAAGGGCCAGCCTGTCTAGGACACACTCAAGCCACGTGTCCTGGTCAGCTCCTATGAGCCACCCAAATAGCTTGTAAGGGAAGGGATTGTCCTGAAGACAGACAAGGACACCCAGATTGGAAGTTTCTCATGTGATATAGCATCATTTTTCAATAAACTGGCCTCAGATGGAATTGCAAGCCTATGAGAGGACTTTTATAAACAATTTGTCTTCTCTAAATGTACAGATTGCATTTATCATGCTTCTTTGAAAGTCTGGTTGTTGATGATTTCATTTTATATAATGGTTCATGTGCCAAATAAATATACAAGAGCCCTTTGAAACTATAAATTACAATAACCATATTTTCCAAAGCATAGGGTCTTTCTTTCTTTTTTTTTTTAAGATTTTAGCTATTTATTTGAGAGAGAGAGATTGAGATAACGAGTGAGAGGAGGGACAGAAGGAGAAACAGACTCCCTGCAGAGCAGGGACCCCAACACAGGACTCGATTCCAGGGTCCTGGGATCATGACCTGAGCCAAAGGCAGACGCTTAACCAACTGGGTCACCCAGGTACCCTGCATGGGGTCTTTCAAAGGAATTTTGTGCCTCTTCAGGATTTGAAATAATCTAGAATAGTCAAAGTATTAGAATTCTCAAGGACAATGAGACAAAATATTTGAAATCATACAGTTCTTGAAAATTTTTAAGTTCCTTGCTCCAATATTACATTTGCTCCCAGCTTCTAAACAGAACACATGATTATAGGAAAATGCATTGCAATCCAGCTCAAACACCAAAACACATCTCTATCCCCTACAAAACTTGCAGTGGGATTGCTCCATCAGGTTACAGATTACTTTTGGAACTGAAGATCCAGGTAGATAAGGAAATATTTACCTTAAACAAACACTATCTTCATCAATGTATGAGGAAGTGGGTTAAAAATAGTACAATCATGTGAGTAGCCTTGTCTTACTGTATTGAGTAACACATGGTCCTTAAAAGGATACTAAAAAACCAGGTCAAAGGACTAACCCTGGTCAAGTCAAGTCATAACTTGGAGTACTGTTAGAAGGATTCACTCTTGTGTCAACAGCCACAGATTCTTGGACTTCTGTCTGAATGGGCATTTCCCTCCTTTCCCCCTGGACCTGGATCCAACTCTGAACATTCAGGATCCCCTTAGCCATTGGAAGTTTTAAACTTCTCAGATTCCTGCTTTATTTGTTTCCTCTGGTTTGGCCCCAATCATGGCTTCATACTCTTGATTCATTGTACCAATTTCATCTCCCCCCTCTCATTCCAGCAAACGTCTTTGTCCCTGAGTGAGCTTCCAGCCCCCACCCATCCTGGCTTGTCCCACCCTAGCCCACTGTCCCCACAATCAGATGTCTTATATTTGCACAAGTTCAGATAACTTTCCAAGCAAGGGTTGACAATGGGGGCACTGTCATGTGACAAAGCCAACCACTTAGTAGTGACTGCTCAAAATCCACTTTTGGAAAGTATTCTGAGGCTAAACTGCAATGCTATAAATTGAGTTTTTGGACCCATTTCCCCTTAATTGGTGGGGAAGGGGGTCCCCACACTTCCAACAAGCAATGCTCCAGACACCTACAATTCAACTAAATTCTGACGCCATCTCCCCAGGAATGGCATTAGATCCCACAGATTAAAGGCTTGGTCCTCCAATACAGCCCTGCCCCTATGCACTTCAGATGACAGTTGTAAGCCCAGATTGTTACCAGTGCTTCTGACCAACCAACTACAGATTGGAGGTTCCCAAGACCCCCTCCTCAGGTTCCATTAATTTACCAGAGCAGCTCATAGTACTCAGAGAAACATTTTACTTACTAGATTACTGGTTTATTATAAAAGGATACAACTCAGGAACAGCCTGAAGGAACAGATGCACACGGAAGGCCTGGAGAAAGAGGAAGGAGCTTCCACACTCTGGATGCATCCTCTCCCAGCAGCACCTCCACTTACATGTTCACCAACCTGGCAGCTCTTCAAACCCTATCGTTTTGGGGGTTTATGGAAACTTCACTGCATAGACTTGGTTGATACAATCATTGGCCATTAGTGGTTGAACTCAATCTCCAGCCCCTTTCCCCTCCCAGGAGGTTGGAGGTCAGAGAGTGGGACTAAAAGTTCCAACCCTCTAATCACATGGTTGCTTCTCCTGGGGATCAGCCCGCATCCTTAGATCACCTCATTAACATAACAAATGACATTTTTGTTGCTCTTATCACTTAGGAAATTCCAAGGATTTTAGGAGCTCCTGTGCCAAAAATGGGGAGGAAGACCAAATACATATTTCTCATTATAAATCACAACATCATGGCATACCAAGATTGGCAAGATCTGCCATGCAAAGGGTAGTTTTAGGAATAATGATGATGCCAGCCAGAGCTTCTAAGGTTTGAAGGCTTGCTGTGCACAGGCCCTGGGTGCAAGCCCTTTGCGTGCATTCTTATTTAATCCTCATGATGAAGAAAGTGAGGCTCTAGTTGCCTAACTAAGCAACTGCCCATGGTCACACAGTTAGTAAGGGGCAAACCTGAGACTTGAATTCAAGTCCAGAACCCTGGCTCTTAGGTCAAATACACCTTAATATTCTAAATAAGACACTGGAGGGCACCTGTTCCTATGGATGAGGTTGGGAGGAGACTGAGTGATAAGTCACTCATCCAGGGTTCAGTCATCAGTAAACCATGTGTTTGTCAATTGAAATCTACTCATTCAGAGCTATAATGACACTGAAGGAAAAAAAAAATCACAGGTTATAATATTTAACCAATGTGGTGGGGCACTGAATGAAGGAGTTTAAAGGAAAGATATGGTAAGGGGGCACCTGGGTGGCTCAGTCGGTTAAGTGTCTGACTCTTGATTTAGGCTCAGGTCATGATCTCAGGGTTGTGAGATTGAGCTCCGCATGTGGATCCACACTCAGTGCAGAGCCTGCTTCAGATTCTCTCTCTCCTTCTCTCCCTGCACCCCCACTCCACGCATGCTCATTCTCTCTCTCTCTAAAAAAAAAAAAAAGAAGAAGAAAGAAAGAAAAGAGAGATGTCGTAAGAAAGATTAAGAGGAGAGAATAGCTGACATCCTTATTTAAATAGAAAAGGGGGAAAAATGGAGAGGGAGAAAAACCATGAGAGAGTTAACTATGGGAAAGAAATTGAGGATTGCTGGAGGGGAGGTGAGTGGAGGGATGGGGTAACTGGGTGATGGGCATTAAGGAGGGCACATGATGTGATGAGCACTGGGTGTTACATGCAACTGATGATTTAACTGAACTCTATATCTGAAACTAATGATGTACTATATATCGGCTTGTTGACTTTAAATTGAAAAAAGTTTAATGCAAGTGTTGAGAACAAAGCACTCATTTTACTCCCTCAATCACTGTACCATGTATTGGACACAGTGAGGCCCTAAAACTTGTGAAGTTTCCCCACTTCAGGTACAGCCTTCTCTAAGAGAGAAGTATGGCAAAGGAGCTTCAAGTTGCAACTTACTATCTGCTTACCATCCAGAAATTTCTTTAGCGCTACTCAAACTTTCCAGCACTACATACAGTGCTCAGCCACGGGCATCTCAACAGAGCCCAGAAAGGGTATAAAAGGGTACAAAATCCAGGTCTGGTTCTACACACTAAGCTGTGTGCTCTAGTGAGGGCTCTGTCAGTCTTGGAGGAAGGGTATCTTTTCTCTAATTGGCTCACCCAGGGGGCATATGTTTTTTTGAATTCAGGTGATAGCTAGCTACTGCCCTGCTTCAAGACTCATTTTTTTTTTTCTTTGCCTCACCAGATGAGATTTTTGTCTATCCTGTAGTTCCTTAAGGATTTCTCTGGGAATGGAATGAGCTAGAGAAGTGGTTTGTTTATGTTGTTACTTTGATTATTTATTAACAGCCTCGGTAAAGAAAAGACCTTGGTAGAATCTCTAGAAATCCTATTGATGTCTCTGAAAAATACATTAAATGGTTACCGATAAGTCAAAAAGATAAGTTGATAGATTCCTAACAGAATTAGGAAGAAACAAGAAAATTTTTGAGTAACGATCGATCTACTCAAGATTACAAAATCCCAGAGAGAGAACCACTCTCCGTTGCAGAGATGCACTTCAATGTCTAACAGCCTTCTTAACAGCAGGGGGTACTAAAAAAATTTCACTAATAATTATGGAGTTTCTACCATATTCAAGGCTCTATGTACCAGGAACACAAAGTCAACAGTTAGCCTTACAGAGATGTGGCCTCACAGAGGACACCCAGTCAATGACCCAGGTCCTGTTTCAGTCTTTTCAAACACTTACCATATTGCTTTGTTCAAGATAACATTTATTGATTTTGATTGATTGGATCCCTCCTCTCATAATATCCAGTTGAGGTCCAATTACCCTACTCAATAAGTATTAATTGCCCTAAACTATCAAATAACAACATTCCATCATCCTAAAAGGCACCCAGATATGGTACTGAAATGTTTAAAAACAGAGACAGATGGGGCACCTGGGTGGCTTAGTTGGTTAAGCATCGTCTGCCTTCAGTCCAGGTCATGACCCCGGAACCCCTGGGATCGAGTCAGACCCACATCTGGCTCCTTGATCAGCAGGAAGTCTGCTTCTCCCTCTGCCCTTCACCCCGCTCCTGCTCTCTCTTTTGCTCTCTCTCACATAAATAAAATCTTAAAAAAAAAAAAACAAAAACAGAGACAGATGGCTCAACACATTTATTTGATAAGAAGGGACGATCCTTTTCTCTCTCCTTGCTCGTCCTTTATCCCATCACGAGAGGAATATGGAAGTCTATGTATGCTTGGGACCAGCTCAACTCCATTTCACGTGCACTGTACTGCCAAGTCCACAAAAATGCTACTAGCAAGTGAAGACCCTCAGTCACAGCAAGAGCAACACTGCTTCTGCAAGATGGAATCTCAGAAGCCACAACCAAACACGCACAGGACAGACAGGCTGGAGTGAGGTTCATCAGATTTTCACTGGGCTAGTTTAGTTTTAACCGATTTTACTAACACTTGGTCAGCCCACTAATTTTTGGCCTGATGCTCTTAGTTCTTTTTGCTGGATTCCAAATCCATGGTCATGGCTAGAAAAGCTTGTACCAGAAAGACTGGTATTTCCCTGGATACTGCATCCAGAAGGATTTCAACAGTCTTTGCAATGTTGTTTTCCTCCCTGAAGGGAATCATTTTATTCACTCAATAAATAATTGTAAAGCATCCAATTTGTACCTTGAAAACCAAAGTCACAGTAGAAGGGAGGGACATATAATACATAAATATAATGTGTAGGAACGCTACAAACATATGAAGCAATGTATGAAAGTCAAGGGAGGACGTCTATTTTAGAAGAGTTTAAGAAGGAAGATCTCTTTGACAATGTGACATTTGAGCATACAGCTGAAAGAGTGAGAGAGTAAGCCATAAGGCTGTTGGAGGGAAAAAAACATTCCAGGCAAAGAATAGCAGATGCAAAGGCCCTGAGGCAAAAGGGGGCTGGTTATGGTCAGGGAACCATAACATAGGAGACCAGTAGGAACTAGAGGGGAGTCATGTAGTGAAAGAGCTGTGGGAGGTAATGTCAAAGAGGTAATGGAGGGACAGTGGCTTTTACTTTGAAGAAGATGGGAAGCAACTGTAGGATTTTGAGAAGAGAAAAGATATAACCTGACTTAGATTTTAAAAGAATCTTTAGGTTTTAAAAGGTTACAGTGCTGAGAACAGACTGGAACGAGGGTCTGTGGGGAGGTGGCAAGAGTAATAGTAGGAAGACCAGTTAGGGGACAATTGCAATAACCCAGGAAAGGGGTCATGGGGGCTTAGACCAGAGTGACAACAGTTGAGGTAATGAAGTGGTCAAATTCTGAATTTGTCTGGAAGAGGGCACCAGTTGGCTTTGCTGATGGATTCGATCTGAGGTATGAGATGAAGAAAGACTTAAAGATGACTTCATGTTTGGAGCTTGAGCAACTGGAAGGATGGAGAAAGACCGAGTCTGAGGACTGAAATAAGAAGTTAAGTATTGTACACATTAAGTGTGAAATGCCCATTAGTCATTTCAGGGGAGGTGTTGAATAGAGGAACCAAGAAAGTGGTCTGCTGGAAGCCACTAAAAACCGTTTCAAGGAGAAGGGAGTATTGTTTCCAAATGTTGCTGGAAAGGTAAGTAAAATAAGGACAGAGAATTACTTGGTCTTCAGGTTTCATAATTTATGGGTGATGAATGGCTTTACAAGAACTGTTCCAATAAAGCTGTGGGACAAAAGCCTGAGATGGATTCGAAAAAGAATGGAAGAGAGGGATGTAGAGACAGTGAGTGGAGACAACTCTGCCAAATAATTGCTGAAAATGGCAGCAGAGAAATGCAGTGATAGTTGGAGGAGGTGTGAAGGTTGCAGGAGGACTATTTCGATGGAGGACACTGACTACTTCACATGCTAATGAGAATGATCTAGTGGAAAGGGGAAAATTGATGATGCATGAGGGAAGGGGAAGATTTCTGGAGCAATATCTTGGAATAGGAGTGAAAGGATGAGGGCTTTGGGCAGCTGATAGGTCGGTCTCGATAGGAGTCCAGGCTGGGCTCTTATCTTCCCACTCTAAGAATAGATAGGAATCTCTTACTGATAGGCTTTGACCCTCTTCCTTTAGCCACCCAAGGCCAACTGGTTTCTTCCTATCTGTCCACAGGAACTCAGACATGTAACCTCCTTTCCCTGCATTTTCCGGCTACTGACCTTGTTGATTTTCCTAGATTTCAACCAGTTTTCTCCATCATGATTCCCTTGCTTCACTAGTTCATTCACTCAACGAGTATTTCATGTGCCAAGCATTGAGCTGGTTGCTAAAAATACAAGGGTAAGACTCAGTTACCACCTTCAAAATTCTCACCACCTGGTTAGGGAAGAAAAACAGTAAAACAATAATGATGATAGAGTGTGATGTGTATTAAAATAGAGCCTGAAGCACAGTATAATGAGAGGAACATGGAATAGACCAGAGAAAGCAGCTAGTAATTCTATCTTCATGGAGGAGTCAGGCAAGATCTGACAGACGAGGTGATATTTGGTCATTTGAGGGGCACAGAGGTGAATGCTGGACCTCAGGGATGAAGAGATGAATTGATTGTTCCTTTCAGACTATGACTCCTTTCTTGTTTTGCTTTCTCCCCTTTATTTCCATTAATTACTCCCATATTCTTCTCCCTCATGAGTATTCACTTTGAGGTATTTGATACTTGTCCTTGAATACATATGCATCCTTGTAAAATTGGGAGTATAATTTTATGTGTGTACATGTTTATAATTTACTTAAATAGCATTATGCCATTGATCTATCCTGTTTTGTACTTCTTGCACTCAACTATGTCTTTTTAGGACCTATCAGTAATGCTATATAGTACATCTAGGTCATTGCTTCTAATTGTTGCATGATATTCAGCCACTTATCTTTCATTTCCCTATAGGACAACGTTTGCTTCCAACTCTTCACTACCTCAAACAGTAGTGCCATAAAAAGTCCCATACCTGTCCCTCACAGACTTCTACACAGATCTCTCTGGACTATGCACCAAGAAGTGAACTGCAGTGTCAAAAGATCTATGCATCCTTAATTTCACTAAAAACTATCAAGTTTCTCTCCAGAACAGCTGTCACAGTTCAACCCACCAAGAGCACTTAATGGTTCCCATTTCTCCACATCTTTGTCAACACTTGCTATTACCCATGCTTTTAATTTTTGCTAAAACATTAAAAGAAAAGTGGTATTTCACTGTTGTTTCAATTCATATTTTTAGGATTATTAATGAGATTGAGCCCCTCTTCGTATACTTGTCACCCAGTTGCCTTTCTACTTCTGTTCATATTCCTTGTCCATTTTTCAATTGTCTCTCTTATTGATTAGCAAATAATAATTCATTGATGGTTTTTGACATTGCAATTGCCTTCTCTTGGTTTGGCATCAGTCTATTAAATCTATCAAAGTGGTCCTATGTTAAATAGATAGTTTTTACATAGTCAAATCTGTCAGATTTTTGCCTCATGGTTTAGGTGTGTTTGTATCACAAAGATATTCTCTTACATGTTTTTTTATTAAGTTAGTAGATTTATCTCTTACACCTTTAATCTACCTGGAGGGCACCTTGTCTGTTGAGTAAACTCAGGGTCCAAGAAGGTGACAGCTGAGCTTGAAGAATATCTACCACGTGCATTTGTAGCTCTCCAATTCCCACTATCCTTAAGTCATTGAAAATGACTACCATCCTGGAATCGAAGACCCAGTGAAATTATCTATCAAGAAGGAAGTCAAAGTGAAGACATCTTCATATGAACAGAAAGAGAGAGAATTTGCCACCAGTCAGCCCTCATGGAAAGAATCCTAAAGGATATACTTCAGACCAAAAGAAAGTGATTGCAAATGGAAAAAATGAAGAGCACTGAAAATGGTATATGGTATATATGTGGGTAAATATGCATGAGAATCATATAAAACAATAATATTATCATATAATGTTTAAAACAAAGCAAGAATTAAAATATTTAACAACTATATCACACGCCATCCCACGGAGAAGTTGGATTTTAATCTGAAAGCAATGGGAAGACATTGAGTAATATTTCTTTGAAAAAGAGCATTTATTCAAGATATTGGAGCAGCTACTATATACCAGGCCCACTCTGTGGTTACCTTAGAACAAGACAGACACAAACCTCACCTTCCTATTATGAATAATATTGCTATGAACATTGATGTACAAGTTTTCATGTGGAAGTCTGTTTCCAGTTCCCTTGGGTATACACCTAGGGTCGGGTGGTAACTATGTTTATCTTTTTTGAAGAACTGCTAAAGTGTTCTCCAAAGCATCTGTACCACTTTGCATTCCTACCAGCAGTATATGATGGTCCAAATTTCTCTACACTTTTACCAACACTTGTTATTTTCCTTCCTTTTCATGACTTGGTATGAAGTATTATATTGTTATGGTTTGGGGTTTACATTTCCCCAGTGACCGAGGACATTGGGAACCATTTCTTGTGCATCTTTTCAACCCACTTATCACCTCAACCATCACCTTGGAATCGAAAGAAATGAGGGAATTAGAGCATCTCCTCTTCAATAATGTAGGAGACTCTGGACATACCTGTCCCATGTCTCTCCTACACCCAGGAGGAACTTACCTTCTCTTAACAGAAGGAGCTCAGAATTTATACATTTTGCCAATATGAAACCAAGCATTTTCAGGTTTGGGTCATAGGCTCTGGCTTACATCAAAATCAACCAGTAATATCATTTACTTTATCAGGATTTCTTTGAAAACAGCTTGTCCAGAAAGACCCTTAGAAAGGATGCCTCTTTTAACCTCCTTATTTGGCATAGTGAAACCACCTTGTGTTCACGAGAAGGCTTCAGACACAGGAAAATAAACTCAGGCTTTTGTTTTTGTTTTCCTGGGTTGAGCTTAAATGTCAAATATTCTCCATGCAGCAAAAACACTTGCCAGACTATCAGGCTAGCACAGCTAAACTTAAATGTTCACATGTGATTTATTTGGTAGTAGAGTAAATTACACAACTTGTTTATATCAGTCTTGTCAACAGCAAAATGAAGCCATTTACCCAAAAGCCATATTGATAAAGGATGCTTCTGTGGCATAGGACTGAATTCTGATTCAAAGATATCAAGAAACACCATCTGTGTTATGGTTTATGACAATGCTAAAGAAAAAGGCTGTTAGTCTACTTTGGAAATACTAAGCACATTAAGGCCTAAATTTGCTACTGCGTTTGATTATTTGAATGCATTTTAAGCATGTCTGCCTTCAAAATGCATTGCAATTTCAGGGAAAAAAATATTTTTCTCAGGTCTGATTTGTTTTGAATGAGGACAATCATGGGAAAGTTAGACATCAGCCTATTAAAACTTAAGCCAACATTTAGAACAATTTAATTACAGAGAATCCTTGCAATTAGACCCTGTAGGAAAACTTATCCCAACTAAAATGTTTCCATATTTTGTTCCTTATTTTTAAGGCCAACTTCATCAGCCATGAATCTATTATGAATCACTGAATTGAAACAAATGTATGTTAAGTTAAAATGAGAAAGAGCTTCTTTTAACCAGTGAAATATCAATTAGATTTGAATTTTGCCTTTTAAAAGAGTGTTCTCACAAGAAGAGTCAAGATTTTATAAGGAATCAATACAACGCCAAATGCCTACAAAGCATAGAATAAGGACACAAGTAAATTTTCTGTTTAAACTAAATTCCAAATTGCATTTTTCTTTATTATTTTCCCTTCTAGTCAAGCCATTCAATCTTACCTTTTTCTGGCTTTCAATGTTTCCATCACTGGAATATGAATTCCAATTCTTTTTTTAATTATTATTACGTTATGTTAATCAGCATACATTACATCATTAGTTTTGCATGTAGTGTTCCATGATTCATTGTTTGCCTATAACACCCAGTGCTCCATGCAGAGCATGCCCTCTTTAATACTCATCACCAGGCTAACCCATCCCCCCACTCCCCGCCCCTCTAGAACCCTCAGTTTGTTTATCAGAGTCCATATTCTCTCATGGTTCGTCTCCCCCTCTGATTTCCCCCGCTTCATTTCTCCCTTCCTACTACCTTTTTTTTTTTTTAACATATAATGTATTATTTGTTTCAGAGGTACAGGTCTGTGATTCAACAGTCTTACACAATTCACAGTGTGAATTCCAATTCTTAACGAACAATAGACACAACCTCTTAAAGGCTCTTGTTTTTGTTTTTGTTTTTTTATGATAGATTTCTGAGTAAATAGCTACCCTTACCAAAGTAATAATTGTTTCTAATGGTTTGTAAATAAATGTTTCTTTAATTCTTTCATTGCTTTGTTTTCTCATAGACTCAGAGTATTAACAAAATTGGAGGAAAGAGAGTCAATCATGGGTCAAGTTATGGGACTGTCCCATAACTCCATACCCACCCTTCCATTTTCTGCTTTGCGGTGCCGATGCCAGGACCCTGCAAACCACATTTCTGCTTTGTTAGCTACCTCCATGTCAGACTTTGCTATGAGGCAGCACTAGAGGGAGACTACAAGGCTGGAGGTTGAAGAAGCGACTTTCACTTCTTGTTTGCTTCCTCTGCTTCTTGCCTGCTTCTGTTCCTGTATCACCCTCCACCTTGACAGCTACCGTCCCTCTTGGCAGCAGCAATGTGGAGCCAGTTTGCAATCTTTCCAACCCTTGCAGGATGAACATAATTACACTTCCTCAGACACACTAGCACCAACTGGCTATGTCCCCACCTCGGAGATCTGGATCCCAGCCCCACAGGGTTTCCCCTTCAAGTTCAGAGATGACAGAGACAGTCAAGCTGTGCCCCGTTCCCCGAGGTCTTGAGTTCCAGCTCTGGGGGTCTCTTCTCCAAACTTTTAAGTTTTGATAATTCCATCTAATTTCTTCTCTTTGATCTCCCAGCCATAGGAATGATAGCAGTTCCCACAGTTGCTGTCTTCATGATATATTAGTGTTCTCTTTTTGCCTCTTCAGTTACCTAATCAGCCATTTAATACTCCATTAATAATTCTTCATGTTAAATTATCTCTGTGAAAATAACTGGTAGGATTTCTGCCTCCTGAGTGGACGACAACTATGCATGAATTAATACCAGGAATAATTCTAAGGGAGAAAATGTTTAAAAAATATAATTGGGGGACTGATTTGGTTGTGTCCTTAGGCTTGAATGCAGTGCTGAACTCCTTGACAATGGAATATGGAATACTAGTCATCCATGTATTGGCATTACAATTAATCAAATTATACCTGTGGTTGATTATGATGACGTTCTTAATGAATTAAGGACTTTGGAGAAACACATGATTGCTTCACTTTACTGCTCATGAAGTAATGATGACTACAAGGATTGTGACATTGAATGGATTCTTCTGAATGCACTGGAGCACTTACAGGAAGAAAAGTACAAGCTCAGGTCTTTACACACTCACCTTAAATTACAAATTACCAGAGAATTTCTATTACATATCTAAAATAATCTCTTTTTTCTTGTATCCAAAGGGCAAATATTATTGAAAACCAAACACAAAATTTAATGCTACAGGTTGCATAATTACAATATAAATTGTTTTCATAACCTCCCTAAGTCTCTCAGATAAAAGTTAAGGTATTGATTGGGTGAGAGTGGGACTTGATACTTGGAATAGGGACACCCACTTCGGTTCAGAGACATTAAGAATCCTAATAACCCCCACATTCAACCACCACCACCACCAAATCACTCTGAGATTCTCTTGCCAATGGAAAGAGGCTGCCCTGCATGTCTAAGGAGACTATATATTCCTTGCTTGAATACCCTATAATAACCTCTTCTGAGGCAGTTAGTTGCCTTACAAGGAGGCATTCATTCTCCTGAAGACTTAGCTTGAATGTTCCTTGCTGCCATCAGGTTCATAATGAAGATCTGTTCTCATCATGCTCAAAGAGGGCAAGTACATAATCTGATTTGGGATGAAAATGGCTTATAAACTAGAAGAAATGCAAGGGTTGCCAACTATATTGATATAGACCCAGAGAAAATGTGTGAGAATGCAAATGAGAAGGTGGGAGATAAACTCCCTGAAACTTCAGGGACCCACCATCTCAGAAAAGTTTCTGGATTCCAGTGATCTAGAATATGCCAAGATATTCTTCCTCTCTAAGAAGAAAAACATCAATTCGTTACAAAATACACATCAGACTGTCAGTTTTGAATGCAGACCCTGGCAAAAAAGCTCTAAATCCAGTCCAGGCTGACGTGCAGGCTACTCTCCCAATTGGGCTTTATAACCCAGCATATATAATAGTTTTCAACCACACAGACAAGAGAAATATAAGGAAGTGAAATTATAGGCCAATTTTATTCAAAAGCATACATGTAGAAATTATAAACAAAATTTAGCAAACTCAATCCAGCTGTGTGTAAAACACTACTAGCACATAAGCTCCATGAAGGAAATAATCTCTGATTGCTTATTTCCCCATTACTGTATCCCAACACCTTGAACATCACCTAGAACACAAATGGGCATCAATATATTTTTTAAATGAATGAATGACCAAAATAGGTGTACCCCAGGAACACAAGGTTTGTTTAACAAAGGTAAATCTGCAAATGTATTTCACCACATTAACTGATTATGGAAGAACACACATATAATCACCTTAATAGATGCAGTAACAGAATTTGATAAAGTCCATTATCCATTCATTTAAAAAAAAAAACCTCTTAGCAAACTAGAAAACATAATTTAAAAATAGATGCAAGCTATAATAACAAGGAATAAGAAACTTAGGAATAAATCTAATGCAAATCTACAAGAACTTTATGGAGAAATTTTAACATGTTGTTAAGATGATTAAAAAATACTTACATAAATGAAGAAGTAGTTCCCCAAGCACAATTTTGAGACTAAATATGTTGAAAGTTATTTGTCTTCTTTTTTTCTCCCGCATATCTTTGCCCTGGAGGACTGTTGGAATTCCCATAAACTTGGAGAGACATAAATGACCCAATTCGATAAAAGTGCATTAGCATCTATAAACAATATTTACAAGTTCTACTGTTTTTACCAAGTCTTCAACAGCCCCTCAAGGAACGTATACTACACTCTTGTCCTAGGGGCAGAGGTTCTGGGCTTCATATTATTTCTGCAACCACCAATATCAGGAGGGGCAATTTATCTGCATGATATTCCTTCTCTTTCCTTCTTCTTCCCCTTTTAAAGGTAAAAAGATCTCTCAAGCAAAAAAGGCAAGGGCAGTTATTATGCAAGTAATCACAATAGGGAAAAATTAGAAACTCAACCTGAACCAGAAGTACCTTAATAATAATTGCTAACACTTACTGAGCTCTTATTGTATGCCAGATTTTGTGCTAAGCACTTTACATATATTATCTTATTGAATCTTCACAATAACTCTATGAGTAGGTAATGTTATCCTCCTCATTTTATAGAGACAGAAACTAAGATATAGAAGGTTAGTTAACCCAATGTCACACAGCTAATACATTAGTTTTCTAGGACTATCATAACAACTTATCTCAAACTTGGTGGCTTAAAACACAAATTTATTCTTCTACAATTCTGGAGGCTAGCAGTCCAAAATCAAGTTGCTGGTAGAGTTGGTTCCCTCTGGAGGCTCTGAAGGAGAATCCATTCCATGCCTCTCTTAGCTTCTTGTGGCTACCTGCAATCCTGGATGTTCTTTGGCTTGGGCTACATAACTCCAATCTCTGCCTCTACCTTCACACACCCTTCTTGTACATCTATGTCTTCTCCTCTCCTGTCTCTTGTAAGAACACTAGTAGTTAGATTTAGAGTTCACCCTAAGGCAGATAATCTCATCTCAAGAGCCTTACCTTAATTATATCTGCGAAGACTTACTCCAAATAAGGTCACATTCTGAAGTTTCCAATGGACATATCTTTTGGGGGCCACAATTCAACCCACTACAGTTAGTAAATGGTAGAACCGGGGATTCAAACACAGTTCTATTTGACTTTAAGTGTTCAATATCCCATCCATTATTCTATACTTCTCTTTTTACTGAGTCTTACATGTAATAGATGCTCAATAAAAGGTTAATGGCCAAACAAGAATTAAAGAATAAATAAGATACTTGGCCAGTCTTGGACTTTGTTGTACTGGAATTTATTCTGTAGTCACTTCTCAGAAGGCCACTTCTGAAGAATCACACTGTGTATAGGTACTACTCCTTCTACAAAGATGTCACTAACTTGCCACTTCCTCCTTGTCATTATCCAGTTTCTCTTTGATCCCTCACAATCTGTTGTTTTTAAAAGCAGAAACCAAAAGCAAATTACAAATTCACTCAGGAAAGAATTAAAGGCAGAGGTGTGGTCAGAGAGTGGCACTAATGAGGTGAAATGGTCAGTACCAGCCTTCACTCCCACTGATCAAAAGGCAAAATGAGTGGTCACAGGCCTTTTTCAGTGTCTCTGGTTTTAACTCTCAAGTCAACCTTGGACTGTAACACGAATTCACTTTTCATGTTTTCCAAGAAGTCTCTAGCAGAATTCCTAGAATAAAAAGGTAGCAAGGTCATGGGCTTTTCTCGGTCATTACTGTGATTTGAGCCCCAGGATGTATCTGAGATAGTTAATCTTTCAAGTCTGTGTCCCAGAAGTATAGGGCATGGAAATAGAAGGATGAAAAACAAGATTTCCATCCTAAGTATTTTTTGAATTGAAAGATGTGGTCATATGAATGATGAATAAAACGTATGAGATAAGATTTGCAGTGAATGTTACCAACTCTTTTAAAAATTATTTCTAAAAATTTATGTTAAAAAAGATTTATATTCAAGACCATTAATCATGTGAGATTACTTTAGTCTTTATACGTTGAGGATGAATGGTGTATTTCCATGGTCAAAAAAATAAAAACCTTTAGAAGTAAATTCAGTGAATGTGTGTTATTATAATCTATAACATGCCGAGTGCAATCATGTTCTTAAACAATGACAACAGGAAAGGATTTTTTATATGTACCGCATAAAATTAAATTCTTCTCAAATTGTCTGATTGCCCTCTCACCCCTAGAAAAGCAGGGACGTAACAATCACTTCTGCACTGATGACTCCAATTCTAGTTATTGCACCTCGCTCAATGAGAGACCAGGAAAAAGCAAAGAGCAAAGCCTGCCGGTGTGCAGGGCCAAAGTCAAAAATCAATGAGCAGGCAGTGAGTTCAGTCCATGACCTAAATAAAAAGCAAGGGTGAGGGTAAGCAACCAATGTCTGCACAAGGATGCCACTTGGAGTCACCCAGAAGACGCTTGGGTTTCTTTTTGACTCCTGAGTGACTGATAATCCTTACTTAAGGAAGAGTATACAGATGGAGAAACAGTTGTAACAGGCATGAAAAGTGGCAAGAGAATGGCTGTGACTTGGGGATCTTTTCAATTGTGTGCCAACAGGACAGTGAGTTTCTGTCCAGAAAAGAGTCAAGCACACAAGACTGAAACTCAAGAGAGAAGCATGGGGGTGCAGATTTTGGAGTTGGCACTGTTTACATGGAACCTGAGCCCTAAACTAGGAATATTGACCAGCAGGCATGTGTAAAGTGGTCTTTGGCAACTCCAGGTAAAAGAAGGCCAAGGTAAGCTAATATCCTCTTCAGTGTGACACTAACTCCCGAATTTGGTAAATGCTGATACTGCTTAAGAAAGCAGATAAGTTAATCCACAGGAGACAATAGAACTGTGCCCTACGTGCTCAGGAATGATGCCAGGAATCAAATGCTAAGACCTTTGTTGCTTCAGTAGCTGTTGTTGCTTTAGCCAACCAACCTTGTAACTTCAGATAGTTTGGTAGAAAGATAAGCAATTCCCCTGTAAATGGAATCCAAGTCAACCACCAGTTTAGATAAATCTCAACATTGATTTTCAGGAACAAATTCTTTTATCTGAACTTCAAGAATAGCCGTTCCTACACCCACTAAATTTTTTCATTAAATATTTTTTGTCGTTTTGGCAGGTACAGTTATATTTCAATTAAATGTATTATTTATGTTTTCACATAACGGATTTATTTCTTAAGTGAACTTTCTAATTTTGAAATAATTTTGTGCGTTCAGAAAATTTACAAAGATAGTACAGAATTCCCATATACCCCTCACTCAGTAAACCCTAATGTTAATATTTTACATGATAGCAGTGCCTTTGTCAAAACTAACCAGCCTTGGTACATTACTAATAACTACACTCCTCGACTTAATTTGGATATCACCAGTTTTCCTACTAATGGCCTTTTTCTGGTCCAGAATCCCAGGCAAGACACCACGTTGCATTCAGTCACCTGTTCTGTGACAGCTTCTAGTCTTACCTCATCTTTCATAACCTTGACAGTTTTGAAGAGTATTGATCAGGCATTTTGTAAAATGTCCTTCAATTTGCATTTATATGATGTTTTCTCATGATTAAATTAGAATTATGGATCTTGGGGAAGAATACCACAGAGATGAAGTGCCCTACTCATCACATCATATCACGCGGCACACGATCTAAACATGACTTATTGCTGGTGATGCCAACTTTAATCATTTGGTTAAGGTAGCATGGCCAGATTTCTCTGTAAAGTTATTATTTTCCTCCTTCCCGTACTCTGTTCTTTGGCAGCAAGTCACCATCCAGTCCACACTCAAGGGAAGTAAGCTCCACCTACTTGAGGGGCAGTAGCTACTTATTTGGAAATCTATAAGGAAGATTAGTCTCTTCTCCCCCCTTTCATTTGTTTATTCAATCATCTATTTATATCAGTGTGGACTACTGCATATTTATTTTACATTTGGATTGTAATCCAATACGATGTTGTTCTCTTTGTTATTCAGATTGTTCCAGGTTTCGTCCTAGGTAGCTACTTTAGCGTTGGCTCCTGTGTGCCCTCATCTTTTATGTTCTTAGCACTTCATTGCTTTCTTGCACTACAGATGCCCCAAGCTCATCTTATGTTTTCTCTGCTAGAATCACCCATTTTTTAGCCATTTCGTATAAAGGAAACAGTCTGGCAGTTGCTTCAAGTGTTAAACATATGGTTATCACATGACCTAGGAATTTCCTTCCTGAGAGAATCAAAAATATATTTCTATACAAAAACTTTTACACAAATGCTCACAGCAGCATTACTCATGATAGCCAACAAGTGGAAACAATCCAAATGTCCATCAGCCGACGAATGGATAAACCAAAATGTGGTATACCTATGCAATGGAACATTATGCAGTCATGAAAAGGAATGAAGTACTGATACATGCCATAACATGTATAAACTTTGAAAACATCATGCTAAGTGAAAAAAATCAGTCACAAAAGGCCACATATTGTCTGATGCTATTTATATGTAATTTCCAGAATAGGCAAATCCACAAACACAGAAAGTGGGTAAGTAGTTGCGAGGAGCTGGGGGAAAGAGGAACAGGGAGTGACTGCTAGTAGTTACGGGGTTTCTTTGGGGTGCTGTGAATTTCTAAAATTAGATAGTGGTGCTAAGTGGCATAATTTTGTGAATATGCTAAAAACTACTGAATCGTACACTTTAAAATGATCAGTTTTAATGATCAGGGTGTCTGGGTGGCTCAGTCAGTTAAGTGTCTGACTCTTGATATCAGCACAGGCCATGATCTCAGGGTCATGGGATTGAGCCCCACATTAGTCTCCACACTGGGTGTGGAGCCTGCTTGAGATTCTCTCCCATTGCCTTTCCCCCTCACATTCTCTCTCTCATAAATAAATAAACCTTTAAAAATAATAAAATAAAATTATCAGTTTTATGAAATGTGAATTACATCTCAAAAAAGCTATTACTAAAAAAAAGAAAGGATAGAGAACTTTTTATGATTGTCCTTTGGACACCTAAAGGCCTTCATCATTATATAAATATTCTAACATTTTCAAGCAAATAAATCTTTAAAATATTGATTGAACACAACAATAATAATGGCTACTTTTAATCGAGCATGCACTATATACCAATCTGTACCACATAAAATTGCTGACATTTGGCTGTCTTTGAGATACAAAAATGGCAATCTCACATGAGTGAAACTAAGTCAAGACTAAGCCCCTGAATGTTTATCATTTGCAATGCCAGAAATGTCCTTACCAGCTAGGAAACAGGCCCAATAAGATTAATTGAGTTGCCTAAGGTAAATGAGTACCTGGTAAAGCCAGAATTCAAATCCAAATCTGCCTATTGCAATGCTGAGCTCATTCTGTTGGCCCAGTGGGATCTCATAGTAAATAGGGCTCTTGAATTTTACACATAATGATTCTATTATCTTCATTAAAAATTAGCCATTCACATTATACTTGTTTTTAAAGGGGGCAGGGAGAATTGGACCACTCATTTTCAACTTGGAGTAGACTCCTGGTAGAGCTCAAATGAGAGCCCAATTCCTTCTGGGTTAGACTTTTCCATTAAGGTGTTTCTGTAGCTCTCCTATTGCAAATAGTCCTGACACCTCCAGGTCGACATGACTTCCCACTTTTAAGTCTGTAACTGTTTTCTAGGACAAGAGAGTGAAAGAGAGAACCCAGGAACTTTATGCAAAACAGAGACAGCCAATGATACACAAGTTGGCCAAAACAGTCCAATCTGAAACAACAAACTGCTTTTAATCTTACTTGATTTCTTTCTAATTTTATCTCAGGATTTCTGTACCCTAATCTGGTCTGGCCAAAAATTCCCAGTTTGATGTATGAATACAAACTTTTAATGCCTAGAAGTTTTTCTCCTCTGTCTCCTGCCAGTTAGTTTCCTCTTATATTTGATATTTCTTATCTCTGTATTTCCTCCAATTTTCTCTATTTAAGAATTAGCCTCAAGCCTTCTGTTAGTGTTGGTTGTATGAATGCTGTGAAAAAGTTTAGACCATATCATTAAATGTTCATTTATGGGTTGGGTTTTTGTTTGTTTGCTTGTTTGTTTTGGTGGGGGGTGAGGAATTGGCATTTTTCAAGGGGAAGAATACATGGTCTTACAGAGTAAGAACACGTGTGCAGCTGGCAAAAGATAGAAAATAAGAGCTCCCCCACCCAACCCCACACTTCCAACCCACACCCTGTTTTATTTGTCTCCTTAGAACTTAACACCATCCGACATAATATTTGTTTATGTCTTTCTCTCCCCACCTTCAGATGAAAACCCCATGAGGACAGGGTTCTTTGTTCCCTGCTATGGCCCAAGTTCTAGAATGGACCTTGGACCATCAGAGCCTCTCAATCAGGATTTGTCAGATCAACGAATGAATTAACAACATAGCCAAAGTAAACACAAAGGAAACAATTGTGTCAAGGAGAATGATAAGCCCTTTCTCCTCTAAGATTTTCTTTAACGTTATTATAATATGGTACTTAACAACAAATAAAAATGAAAGAAAAGAATGCTTCTTATTATATTATATTATATTATATTGTATTATTATAATGTGAAGTTCAGATGCTGACAGTGTTTCTGAGACTAGCTGACTGGTTTGAAACATGAAAGGCGGGTAGAGATTAAATGATTTATCTCGGGGAGAGGAGCAAGCACGGGGCCCCCCCGGGGAAGGATGGTTGGTAAAGAAACAGTGAAAGAAAGAGAAGCTCATCTGATGAGAGTATGGAATCAAGTTTTCCTCCTCCCTCTCTTGAAGCATAGCTGATGTCTTTGTCTTAAAATTAATTGTGATAGTTAGAAAAGACACTAATTAAGAACAAATTTTGTTTCAAGCCGTGTGAGTAGACTACAACCCTGTTTGAAGGAACCTGTGGCCTTTGGTTGGGGGAAGAAGTGATTCTGAATGGCTGAGGGTGTCAGGCCACATGCTCAGAGCCAATTAGATTTGCTGAATGTCCAAAATTTAGCAACCTATAGTTAAATAAGCTTTTTTTTTCACTAAATAGCCTTACCACCATTTAAAGACAAACTCATTATTATGAAGTTTTTTTTAGTAACTATAACCTGTCATTCACCAAAATGACACCTTAAAAAGTCAATTTCAAGATCACCTTGGCTGTCATTCAATCTCATAAATCTTTCCAAATCCCTTTAGAGCCAGCCTGACAGCGCAGCCTCACACAATTTAAGATATAAGTCAGCTACACGTGTTGCCTATAAAATGTGGTTTATTATGACAAATACAATTGTAAACCTATATAGCCCAATGCTGCTTTTATAACAAAAAGCAAGCAGTCTTGACTCTTGTATCTGATTCTCAATGGTCGTCTAGAACAACACACAATGTTCAATAACTCTCAACGTGGCTGTTCTTGATTCTGGTGGATGGTAAACTGCACTTTTATGAATTGTGGCTTCCCTAAGATAAACTATATCACCTATGAAATGATTAAAAAGTAAACAAATTTGTCACATGATCTCTTAAAAAGCCTTGCATTTTTCTCAAATAAGAATACAGCATCTCTCTGATATAAGTTTCCTGACCAGATTACAAACGTAGTAATTATATCCTGACTGTATAAATCTACTCCCTCTCATTTCAAAGGAATTATATTCATCTCATCTTAAATGCAATGAAGATCTGCTCTGTACAGTTAAATTGCTGCCATCCTTCTCCCCAGATAGTAATAGTAATTTGCATTTGTTTAACTCCTCACAATTTGCAAATTCCTTGCTCATAAAATGGTTTCTTTTACTCCATGATGGAATACCTATTATTAGCCCCAGTTTTACAGATGAGGGAAATGAGTCTAAGAAGAGTCAAGTAATTTGCAAGAAGTCAGAAAATGACCATGCTCCTATCTATTTCAGCCTCTGGGAGTGCTGTCACCAGTTCTCAGCCCTGTCCGGTTTCTGACCAAGGCAGAGAGCATACATTACATGCATTAGCAACCCCAGGCACTAGCTAGGAGGGCCTTGCAGTTGGTCTTACTGCGGATCTGAGTCAGTTAGTTCTGAGTACACCAATGCCCTTGGACCTACTGCTCATCCCTAAACTCTGCCTTAGCCCCATCCCCAAAAGTGGCTTATGTCTCAGTTCTCTTACTGGCACTGGACCTATAGTGAAAGCACATTTCTTCTTATCTTGGCTTAAGACCTGACAACACACCTAGCCTGTGCCAGCTTCACACCTTTAGGAATTGGACCCAAAGCTCTCCTTTAGCTGTTGGCTGGAAACTTGCCCTAATCCATAGAATTCCTCTAAAACTATGACATGATAAGGCTAATGCTCACCTGTGCAGAACACGACACTCTCTGGAGAATCCCACCAAAGTGTTCCAGATACCTGATGAGACCTGGTCCAGGAGAAGCCTGGGGAAAAAGACTAACTACATGAATAGCTCCTGGAAAACAAGTTTCTACCACACAATATTGAACATATTTATCTTGTTTAAGAGTTGATTATGAAAACCAAAACTTGCTCTCACGTTGTTTCTTGGCAAATAATAGAACCCCATGTTCTTGAGAGATTGCCATCTCTTACTGACATCCTTCAGACATACATAGATAGAGCAGGAAAATCCTCTGTCTCTGTTAGAATTAGGTGCCGCTGTAATATTAGAAAACTCAAATTAGTAGTAGTCAAACTACTAAAAGTTCAGAATTGGCACTATAGAGTTGGTATGGAATCCATAAAGTTCTAAGAAACCTAAGTTCCTCCAGCTTTCTGTTCTACCATCCCTAATGTATGGTCTTTGTCCACCTGGATCAAAATGGCTGCTTAAGCTCCAGCCAACACTTCCATATTCCAGCCACTAGCTAGAAGGAAAAGATCAAGAAGGGGGTGTACTTCAACTTTAAAGACTTCCCAGAAGTCACATATATGACACTTCCACTTGTATCCCACTGGCTAAAATTTAGTTACATAGTCACATCTAGCTGCAAGGGAGGCCAAGATTTAGTCTATACTGCAGGTCGCTATGTGTCTTGCTGAAAATTAGGATTCTGTTACTAATCAGAAAAGGTATATGAATACCGGGAGATGAATGGAAGTTTTTTTTTGCCTTAGTTCCTTCCTCAAACAACAATTAGAACTCCTCCCCAAAAAGGAGGATGCCTTACTATTCCTTCCTCCATGACTCCATGTCTTACCCTAAGATCTCTCTCCTACCCAATTTCTGCATCCTGGGAGCCACAGAGTAGTTTACAAACCAGTGAACTGGAACTCAGTCCCCAGCTGGCTTCAAAAGAATCTCCTGAGGAATCTATTTAAAATATACATCCTGGGGCCTCAAAATTTGAGATTCTGATTTAGCGCATCTGGAAAAGTATCCTGAAAGCTGTATCTTAAAAGCAAAAACCAAAAACTCTCCAAATGATGCTGGTTAATGCGTGTGTTCAGTTTGCACAAATTAATCAAGTTTATACCTATAATATATGCATTTTTTGGAATTTAAAAAAAGGGGGGTGGTTCATGTTAAAAAATATTTCCAGATGATTCTCTTGCACATCAAGCTCTGGGAGCAGAAGAAAGAGGTTTGACCAAGCTTGATTCTACCCAGTTCCTGGAGTCAGAAACTTTCCATACATTATTTCCCCTGGCTAGACTGCCATAATTTTTTACACCAACTTTACTGAAGGAAGCATTCATTTGTTCACCTGTTAACAACTGAATCTAGGTTTGGGACAGTTGAGAGGAGGATATGAGATGAAATATTATCCTATAATTTGGGGGGAAAATCTGAATTTACCCTACTACTTTTCAGCATCTCAGAAGCATTCCAGGCTATGTTTTGATTATATTTTCCTCTTGGTTTCTGATCATTTCCTTGCTTCTCTACTGGCTTCTCGTCTCTGTCTCTGGGTCCACTTATCGCTGGGAGAGAAACCAGCAGTCATCACAAAAAGTGGTATAAGTAAGGGAAAGGTCAAATGGACAGGAAAATTAGAGCTGTGGAAAAAAAGACCCCGTCCAACTAACCCAGTCTAGCTCTGCCTGGGTGAGAGATTAACGCAGCTCTTCTTGCCACGTGAAATAACAGGAAAATTGCCAGGGCAAGGCATTACATCAGGGATTCTGAGCTCCACTCCAACTTGAAATGGTAAAGAAGGCACTGTAAGAAGATACAACACAACATAGTGCTGTCTTGGAGGAAAAAATATGCATTAGAAAATCCCCTATAACAGCCAGTATCCTGAGCAAAGATAAAATTATCTCATATTCCACCAAGCCTTGCTTTCCCCATTAAAAATTATGGGTGGAGATGTTTTGAAATACTTGCCTATCTTATCAACCACAAATAAAACATTCACTGCAGTCATAACAGTTTTTACCTTAGATCCATTTTGAAATGTTTGCTGATGGTGCAAACGTTCCTCTCAAAAATGTGCTTGCTTTTCAAACAATGCCAAATAAAACAATTTTCTGTGCATATAGAACATTTTATTTTGAAAATCCTTGCTGATGTATGCAGGGTCTGTGCAATGTCAAGAAACATATTTAATCAAACATCCCTGGGAGAACAGCCTAGTACCATTAGCCTCATTATACAGATAAGAACACTGAGATCTAAATAGGTTAACTAGAGGTTGCAGAATGCTTCGTAACAGCAGAGTGCTCTAAAAATATTATGTGTACAAGGAAGAAAAATGTGATCGCTCGTAGGAAAGGGACCAGAGAAAACAGATCGGAGGAAAAGAATTTATATTTCTGTTTTGAAAGCTTTCACGGCTAATGTCAAAAAATAAATTGTTCTCCTGAGCCACATACAATTTTCTCATGCAGTGTTTTGGGGAATTATGCTACCTCAAGTCCAGAATTCTAGCAAATTGGGTGTATATCCATGGCTGTCCTCTGTGAAGTACAAAGTAGTCAGAAAATTCTGGTTATATCATTGCTATCAGTATCATGAACAATCAGCACATTGCGTGGCACAATGCCATGCAAACCTAATAAATAAATTGTAGGTACATATCAACTCTTGTTTTCATTCACCAAACATTTATTGAGTAGCAATTCTGGATCAGTCAGTGTGCTAAGCCTGGAGACATAATGATAAGTAAGATAGCCCCTACCTCCAGTAGCTTAGAATGTCGAAGGAAAAGAACCAAATGTAATCAAATAAGAAGAAGATAAAAAAGAAATATATACAAAGTACCCTGGAAGCACAGAGAAAAGTACAACCTGCTCTGCCTGGGAAAAAAAACAGCAAAAGAATTAGAGGATGTGATACCGAATAGTGTCTTAAAACAAGGCAAACAAGGTGAAAAACATTCTGTGCAGATAGAGTCATACATGGAAGGGCAAAGAAAGACAAAGGACATATTATGTGACCTGGGTGTACAAAGTTCAGATGGGAAATGAAGAAGGAAGATAAAATGGAGGGCTATATCATCAATGAGGAGCCAGTGAAGTCTCATAAAACACGGAAGGGACATGATCACACTTGTGTTTTGAAAGATTAGCCCATGCAGAGAACGGACTGAAAAGGGAGGCGCTGGAGGTAAATGGGGCCAGTTAGGAAATCAGAATCTGTGCGGTGGTCCGGGACAGAGATAATGAAGACCTGGAGCCTCTGTGATAGCCGTGAAATAGCATACAGGTTGAAAAGATGTTTGGGTGATGGGATCAACATGATTTGGGAACCAGTATTAGCGTGGTGACTTGGGTACTACATGGTCCTGGTGTCATTACCTAAGAATTATGGAAGGAAGAGCAGGTTTGGGAGAAGATAACAAGTCAGGATTTTATGTGTGTATGATCTTCTTTCTAAGTAGACAGTGTACAGGAAGTAGAACTGAATCCTTCATTGATTATCTTACAATACCTTTACAGTCATTGACTTGAAATGAAGAGCTCTCCAATTCCATCAGTACACTGTAAGTACAGGAGTTCAGTGGTACTTGTTTTGAAGTTTCCTTTTGCTTGCCTTGAGAAAGAGGCTTCCCTCCTTAGGCCCAAACATAAGCCTTGCAGACTTATCTCTTCATTTTATAAAGCCTATCGGGAAGTCAGGAGAGCAAAGGGGCGTGCAAAATGGGAATTGAAAGAAACAACTCAAGACATGCCTTTCCATCTTTGGGTGCCCAGCGTCTTGTGGAAGATATGGCACATGGGCCATGCTCATATATAATAAATGAATAAAGTTGAAATCTCATTATCTTCTGCAAAGATCTGTAGCAAGTCAGTGTGGGAGGTCCTGGTTCTGACCACTGAAAGGAATTAATGAACCAGATTTCGAGATATGGCTTCAAGAGGAAAGGTTCTAACATACTAACTTTGTAACTGACATTGGCCATGGAAGAGTTTAAGCATAAAGGTCCCTGGGTAATCACAGTCGTGTTTAATAATCTGACCCAGAAGTTACTGTGGCACCCTTGTTTCTGCCTGATGGAAGAGCTGTTTTTAGTTCAGACCCCAATTAAGAAATGATTCTACCCATCTCCACAATGCAGCAAATCACAGCAGCTAGCCAGAACAATTAAAGACAGAAGAGGTAGAGAGCCACACAGAGAAGATAACTATTCCCAGGTAATGACTAATAAGTAGTGGAAGGCATTTTATAGATCATAGTGAAGGGAAGTAATTTCATTTGCTTATCATCAAAATAACATACTTAAACTCAGAGGAATCACTCAAGCAAGAATTGAGGATTTCTGGCAAATAATAAGTTCGGTTTTTAAATAGAGCTATTTTAATTGCTCATTTGATTAAATTTTTGAAATTAAACAGCACACCTAGCTGAAGACTTCTGTCTCTCAGAATTATTCAAGGCCTGCTCTAATTAATGCACTGTGGTACTTACCTACCTGTTTCCCTCACTTATGTTCACAAGTATAATCTTATATATAAACATGCAAATGTGTTCTTCAAAAGGGAAATTTTCTATTCCCCTCAAATTTCAATTTCTCAGTTTGTTGGACATTCTGTCAAAAACCTAGACCAGCTTCCCTTCTCAAACTGCAGATCTGTGTTTCTCAGTTCACTCTTTTGTTCTTGTTTGAGGAGAAAAAGGATTCATGTACAATTAGACCTTTATTGATTATTGTCATATTACTTACCTCATGGAGAACTCTGTCAAGAATAACATAAATCTATAAACTTTTTCTTGACTTCACCTTGCTTTGGTTTGAGAAAACAAGAGCTGGTTAAGGACAATGCAACATGGACACAACTCCAGTTATTGATCCTTATATGTAGTCTGCATTTTAATACTACTATTGAAATGGAAAATCCCCTTAGAGTTTTCACAAAAGAATTCAACTTATATTTCAATTATTTGAATGCATGGCCTCTGCTGTCCTCCAATAATGCCTCTGATATTTTTATTTTGTTTTGCTTTATTCTACTTGTTTACTTACTTATTTTACTTAAATATTTCTAGTGCCTGATTATCTTCAGAAAAAGACTTCATAGAAGTCTTTGAAACTAAAAGTATCCTTAAAATACATCCTCCAAAAGGTAATTGACTTATATGTCCCAATTTCAAATGAAACGTTAATCCATTTAGTAACTTGAATTACACAGGTGAGTTCCCTGGAAAGCTATTTTGTTTAAAAAAAGAAATATTCCATGGGAGCATTATTGAGATTTTTCTTAGCCAAAATTACTTTACTCATGCTCAGTGGGGTAAAACTTCAGAATTCAGTCCTATATTTGTCCATGGGCCAAAGAGGACACACACTTTCTTGAAGAAAACATTTTCTCTGGAAGTTGCTTTTGATACTAAGTCACCCCCATCCTCAACTTTTTCTGTAACTTGTCGGTCCCTCCCAACTACAGAGTGCAACACATGCACTTGAGGTTAACTGATGTTTCTAGATAAGCTCACATAAATGACTAATAATTTTTTGACATAGATTCCATTTATCAAATGTGACTTTAAATATGCCCTTTTAAAAACAGCTTGTCCCATTTCAAGTGAATAATGTCATTGCAGACCACCTCCTGAGCTGTGGCTACAAACTCAAGAGAGGAGCTACACACATAAATGCTTTAGCCTTTTAGAAAGAGATCGTTATTTGGTTCACTGCTACATTCACTCACATTTATATCTGTTGTAGGCAGGGATTTAGCCCACCAGTTTTACTTTATGAATAAATGCAAAATGGTTTTATATTTTTAGTTAGATATTTGATTTGGAGAAAGAAGTAATCGTGGGGAGGTCTTCATAAGCATCAGTTAAAGAAGAAATTATCTTTCCTGGAAAAGTAGAGTGTGGTAAAAGGAAATGGTTATCATCCTCACTTCAGCCTATTCCTAGAAATGTTTTACCTGAGTATTCTGGCTAGTGGGTTTAAGGAGAAAAAAGGATTGTTTCAAACTTTGTCCGGGAGAAATAGGAGCCTGGTCATTTCGTCTGGAAATGGAGTTGTTTTACAGCCATTTAGACCTCCAGACACTGAAGTGCTCTGCGGTCCGCATCTTTGTTCTCTGTCACAAGGCAGGACCTTGTGTTCAACTGGAGGAGGGGGTGTCTGGATCTCTGTGAACAAAAAGAAGGCATTTATGGCTCAGAGTTTACATAATGCATGTAACCTTCCAGTAGGTCTCTTTGCTCTCACTGAGCTGTGACACGTACTGAAATTACATGAAGTCTATCCTCTTGTATGACAAGATGTTTATATCATTAGCAATTTGAGATTAAAAGTACCATCTCGAAAATATCACTTGGATTCAGTCAACATAAAATAGTATCTATCCATTGCTTCCTATCAGAAAACATTGTGTTAAATCCCACATTTTAACGGTTTCTGAAACCATAGATTTAGGATGTCTGGATCACTAATTTTTTTCTTTTCTAACTGAGTAACCTTTCCAGTTTATGTTTATCTGGTCATTTATTCATTCATTCAGCAGGTACTTATAGAACCTCTATTATGTGCATAGTTCTCTGTTAGTACTATGCCATGTTCAAAAGAAGAATGAGAAAAAGCATTGACTATTTAAATGGAATAATACAAAATAAGATTTAGCAGAATGAGTAGGAAAAGGAGTTCAAAAGAGAAAACTATCTGTGTGGGCAGTAATGATGGAGAGTAGCTTCATTTTTGAGTCATCTTAAAGCAAAAATTGTCAAGTAGCTCCCTTCCATGTCCTTCCTTTCAGCGTCCCTGACTCTGGGTCCTCACTGTCTTCCTTTGACCTTACTCATCCTTCTCTCAGACACGTATCAGTACAACTCCAGTTGGCCCAGGGAACCACACTATGAACTTTTCCTACCAAGCAGGCCACATAAGATCTTTTCTCCTTTTTCCCTTTCCCATAGCTCCTCCGACCTTACCTATCCAGTAGACTGTCTTCTCCTTGGGGTCTTGTTTTCTGCTAGGAAACTCATATTAATGAAATGTGTACACTTTCCTAATATCATATGCTTTCAGAGCTAATTCAAGGAAATGCTTTGATAAGGAAATGATCTGAACACCATCCTAGGCAGGATGGTGGTAGTAATATTTTTGACCAGAAGGTCAATCTGTATAGCCATATGTTCTGCCAAGGCATAGCCCACTATGACGATATCTGTGTCAAATTGGCTTCCCTGAAAATCGGGATAGTTGAGATGTTGATTGCAACAGATGAGGTGTTGATTGCAAAGACTTCACTTGGAGAGTGCTCTCAGGAGATATACCTATAGGGCAGTGAAGAACCAGTTGAGGGCAAAGGAGCTGACTTGCAGAGCTCTTGCAGTTTGGTAGAAGGTTACCAAAAGGTCATCCAATCCTTTGCGGAGCCCTGGGGCTGGCCCTCAGTGTTGTCCCAAATTGAGGCATGGAAGCTGGACCTTTTATCCTCATATCATCCAGTCATTGGCCACAAGCTGCCCCTTAGAAGTGGGGGTTCCTGCCCTGCAGCAGAGGGCAATTTCCAGGAAGAAACACAATGTGAGCTGAGAGCAGCCAATATGCCCAGCAGCTGGGAGATGGAAGTGTTATTCCTGAAAAATCTCACAGGGGACCAAAGTATCAGGGCAAGATTGGGGAAGTATATGTTAGTATTAGGTTTCCATTAACACCTAAGTTATTTTTAAAGCCAGATTTCTATACTGACAGAATGGACATTTATATTATTCCTTGTACCTACCATCTATTCCTCAAATGATTAGCAGTTAAACATGTATATATATATTATGTATATTCTGTATATATGGAGATAGATACATATATTCTGTGCTCAATGTACTAAGTTTGAGGACTCAATATAGTTGTCTTGATCACCTTAATAGAGCACCTAGGTGATAGGAACATAGCCTACTCCCTACTAGCCTAAAGTATGCCATCAGGTTCTTGATGACCTTCTTGAGGGATGCAGTGAACTCTTAATTTGAGACTGCTGTTACAGCTGCAAAAATACTAGCATTCAATGAGTTCATTGAATTAAACTATACATTTGGAAGGAAATTATATTTTTATTACCCTTGTAATGAGATAAGAAGCCCAGTCTTTATGGAATCTATACATTTACACACATGGAAGCAAAACAGCCTTCTGAATAACAATGATTTTGCAAACTCTTGCTTCCTCAAGTAATTAAAGATGGAATTTCATGCTTTCAACTTAGTACATGGTCTAAATTTTAATATATCACAATGTACTCCTAAAAGTGAATCGCACAAAGAGAATAAAGGTCTTCATTTTAGAACAGGTAGTTTAACATGATGCCATTTCATTTGAAATATTCAGACTCGACCTTCTACCAAAAATAACCAGTGTTAAATTCAAAACACATCCCACTGGGCCAAAAATTACATCCTTTAATTATATAGTCTAAATTTATGATGGTCTTAGTTGAGTCTCTAATCTGTTTAGACATATTCTTTTTTGAATCATTGTACTTGTGACAGATATTCAAAATTGTTGTTTGGGACTCTTTAACATCATTTTGAAATCTGACTTGTACCCATCAATATATCAATCATATCAACTCACAAGCTCTTTGGCCAGTTTAAAGCTGGACGAGTTTGGAATTCTTATTCAGGAGGTTGAAAACTATGGAAGATAGCTGGATAAGCTGGATAGCTGGATAAGCATCAAACAATTCATAAAAATTGACTTCATGCACAGGGTCTGATAATTCAATTAATTCAACTGACGATTGTATTAAGACTGTTATTAATTCCCTGAAAAAGAGTCAAAACTTCCCAGTAACTAATCTCTAAAGGTATATTTGATGACTCTTCCGGGAACGGTTATTATACTCAGAGAAATTTACACCACCATATCATAGTTAAAGGACTTGGCACAATGCTTTATGAGACACCAAACTGAACAGCCACATGTTCTTGTATTATCCGCTCAATTTGGGGGGAAGGGCAAGGTGCTGCTTATGAGAATATTGGTAAACCCCATTAGCAGAAGCAAACTGGTTCCCCTAAGATTATGTGTACAAACAAACATGCAGGAAAACCCTGTAATAAACGTGTTTATCAGAGCTAAAAGGAAAATTAGAGGTTGGATTCTCTCTCTCTCCACATGTAGATTTGACTGAAATGTAGTGGTGGGGGCAGTGTGGATATGTAGGAAAGATTAGATGGTTTGGAAATAATTTATCCTTCTCAGTTTAATTAGAAATACTAATAAGGACAGGTCCTTTTGTCTTCCCCTTTGAGCTTTTAAAAGGCAGGATGTTCATAATAATGCTTAATACTTAAATAATACCTTTCTTCTTCAAAGAGTTTTAAATACAGTAACTACCTGCTAGATTCTGTTCCCAGCAGGCCAGGAGAGCCTCTTACCTCAAACCCAACTAAATTTGATGAATGGCCCATGTTAAAGTACAGAACTAGTGGAAAATAGGAAGAAAATAATTGATCCACAATCACCCCATACCATAAGATCATAGAGTGACAGGTTAAAATCCTGAGCCCTCTTATGTCTTTTAAGATCTCCCACATTTTTGAATAAAATTTAATATTCTTTCTTTCCTTCCTACAAAAGAAATATATGCTCATTGCAAAAGGCCTAGAAAATATGAGCAAGGGGAAAAAGAAAACAGTTTAGTGAATTGCTAATTCACTTCATAGGTTGTGATGGTGGCCCCCTAACCTTTGTCAGTTCTTTCTTTTTACAGAGTGCAATGAGTCACAGTGAAATATTGGAAGTTTAAACCTGAAAGCAGTGCTAACATAACCAGAGAACACAATGAATCTGCAAAGAAATGAAAAATAGTGAGGTACATTTAAATCCAGCAACTTGATTTTTTTTTTTTTGCAATTTTAAGTCGTCTATTCTTTTTTTATTAACATATCATGTATTATTTGTTTCAGGCGTACAGGTCTGTGATTCATCAGTCCTACATTAAGTCATCTGTTCTTAAGATAGTTTGGTTTCAATTCTAACAGCCAAAATATTTACTAAAATGTATTAGTCCAGTCAGAATAGCTGAAATTAACAAGTCAGGAAACAACAGACGTTGGCGGGGATGTGGAGAAAGGGGAATCCTCCTACACTGTTGGTGGGAATGCAAGCTGGTGCAACCACTCTGGAAAACAGTATGGAGGTTCCTCAAACAGTTGAAAATAGAGCTACCATACAAGCCAGCAATTGCACTACTGGGGATTTACCCCAAAGATACAAATGTAGGGATCCAAAGGGGTACGTGCATCCTGATGTTTATAGCAACAATGACCACAATAGCCAAACTGTGGAAAGAGCCAAGATGTCCATCGACAGATGAATGGATAAAGAAGAAGTGGTATATATACACAATGGAATATTATGCAGCCATCAAAAAGAATGAGATCTTGCCATTTGCAACGATGTGGATGGAACTGGAGGGTGTTATGCTGAGCGAAATAAGTCAATCAGAGAAAGACATGTATCATATGACCTCACTGATACGAGGAATTCTTAATCTCAGGAAACAAACAGGGTTGCTGGAGTGGGGGGGAGGGATGGGGTGGCTGGGTGATAGACATTGGGGAGGGTATGTGCTATGGTGAGCGCTGTGAATTGTGTAAGACTGTTGAATCACAGACCTGTACCTCTGAAACAAATAATACATTATATGTTAAAAAAAAAAAAAGAAGAAGAAGAAGAAGAAGATAGCAGGAGGGGAAGAATGAAGGGGGGGAATCAGAGGGGGAGACTAACCATGAGAGTCTATGGACTCTGAGAAACAAACTGAGGGTTCTAGAGGAGAAGGGGGTGGGGGGGTGGGTTAGCCTGGTGATGGGTATTAAAGAGGGCACGGTCTGCATGGAGCACTGGGTGTTATACGCAAACAATGAATCATGGAACACTACATCAAAAACTAATGATGTAATGTATGGTGATTAACATAACATAATAATAAAATAAAATAAAATAAAAT
Source organism: Eumetopias jubatus (assembly GCF_037043125.1). NCBI lineage: Eukaryota > Metazoa > Chordata > Mammalia > Carnivora > Otariidae > Eumetopias > Eumetopias jubatus. The sequence goes on along the minus strand of NW_028274809.1, from coordinate 135,930,711 downwards.
GTGTTAGTCAGGTTTTGCTTATTTTTTCTTCTGAATCATCCTTATTCTTTATTCATATATTTATTCATTCTGCAATTAAGTATTGAGAATATGATGTGTGAACAGTTTTGCACTAGGAGCTGAAGAAAGTATTTAATCAGAGAAAAGCCTGAGAACCTCGCTTCTTGTTTTCTGAGTTGGATTCATCTGATTTCTAACAGCATATGTAACTAATACCAATATTTGAAAGACAGATTTGAACACGCACTTAGAAAATAAAACCCTTTAAAGATCTCAGATTTCTCTTATTTCATTTATAAATGTAATATTTCACAACAGATTCTGGATCAAGCTAATTTAAAGGTCTATTTTTCATACCACTTAAGCCTTACCTGAACTACACAGACCTGCTTTCTCCCTTGAGAAGCTATTTACAATACCTCATGTTTAATACTTCATGTAATGTAAATTTTACCATGAAGAGAGACATTATATAAATTTGGGGGATAGGAAAAAAAGTTGTGCTTATTCCAGATAGAAAGGTGAAGATCGAAGGGAAAAAGGTAAACATGTTCCAACCAGCTAAGTCTGTCCTCCTTTTAAGGCTTTTCCTGGAGATCTTAGGCAATAATTTCTGTTCACATCTCAGAATTGGGACAGGATTGCCCTTTTCTGCAAGGACAAGTGGCAAACATAGGTTTTCATTTTGTTTTGTTTTTGTGGCATGTATGTAGGAAGAGGAGAATACGCATTAGGTAGGTAACTATCTCTGCCAGAATAACTAATATGGGGCATTTTTTATATATGCAGGCGTACGTATGTGTACACATTCCCAAGAAGCTTGATCTAAGAGAGGAAAAGATAAAATGAGCACGACTTTTTTTTTTAAGATTTTATTTATTTATTTATTTGTAAGACAGAGAGCGTACAAGCAGGAGGGGAGCAGGAGAGGGAGAAGCTGGCTCCCCGCTGAGCAAGGAGCCCGATGTGGGGCTCCATCCCAGGACCCTGAGATCATGACCAGGTGCCCCAAGTAAAATTTTTATGCAGCTAGCGAGGTTTACATCGACAAGAGATTGGCCTTAGAATTAAGGCTATGAGGGGCACTTAATTGGCTCAGTTGGTTAAGCGTCTGCCTCAGGTCATGATTCCAGGGTCCCAGGATCAAGCCCCATATCCGGCTCCCTGCTCAGTAGGGAGTCTGCTTCTTCCTCTTCCTCTGCCTGCCGCTCTGCCTACTTGTGCTCCTTCTCTCTCTCTGTCAAATAAATAAATAAAACTTTTAAAAAAATTAAGGCTATGAGAATTCTCAATGAAAAGAGAACTTACTCATTTTCAATTCAAGTGAACAGGATTGGGGGTGGGACCCATGATGGATAGAAATAGTCCCTGCCCTTGAAATCCAAATCAAAGCCTCAATGAGATACCGCCTCACACCAGTCAGAATGGCTAAAATTAACAAGTCAGGAAACGACAGATGTTGGCGGGGATGTGGAGAAAGGGGAACCCTCCTACACTGTTGGTGGGAATGCAAGCTGGTGCAACCACTCTGGAAAACAGTATGGAGGTTCCTCAAAAAGTTGAAAATAGAGCTACCATACAATCCAGCAATTGCACTACTGGGGATTTACCCCAAAGATACAAAAGTAGTGATCCAAAGTGGTATGTGCACCCCGATGTTTATAGCAGTCATGTCCACAATAGCTAAACTGTGGAAAGAGCCAAGATGTCCATCGACAGATGAACAGATAAAGAAGAAGTGGTATATATATATATACAATGGAATATTATGCAGCCATCAAAAAACCGAAATCTTGCCATGTGCAACGACATGGATGGAACTAGAGGTTATTATGCTAAGCGAAATAAGTCAATCAGAGAAAGACATGTATCATATGATCTCACTGATATGAGGAATTCCTAATCTCAGGAAACAAACTGAGCATTGCTGGAGTGGTGGGGGGTGGGAGGGATGGGGTGGCTGGGTGATAGACACTGGGGAGGGTATGTGCTATGGTGAGCACTGTGAATTATGCAAGACTGTTGAATCACAGCCCTGTACCTCTGAAACAAATAATACATCATATGTTTAAAAAAAAAAGAAGAAGAAGAATAGTAGGAAGGGAAAAATGAAGGGGGGAAATTGGAGGAGGAGACGAACCATGAGAGACGATGGACTCTGAGAAATAAACTGAGGGTTCTAGAGGGGAGGGGGAGGGGGGATGGGTTAGCCTGGTGATGGGTATTAAAGAGGGCACGTATTGAATGGAGCACTAGGTGTTATACGCAAACAATGAATCATGGAACACTACATCAAAAAAACAAATTAATTAAAAAAAAAGAAATAGTCCCTGCCCTCAAGGAATTCAGCCTAGTGATGCAGACGTTTAAATAAATAATTTTAATAGAACATAAATCCCGGTTGCTCTGAGAAAGCATAAAGGAGTATGGGAGGGGTGGGAGACCTTTGGGAAGGAGTAAAAGTAGAGGAGTCTACATGTGCTCTAGGCTTAATGGATGAGTAAAAGTACACTAGGGGAATGAAACAAGGGAAGGACTTTTCAGAGCAATGGAGAAGTAAAATACAATGTGTGTCAGGTGCTGACTGGTGAGAGGTGCATGTATAGCTCAGGTTGCTCAGAGTTTGGTCTATGAATCATATGCATCCCAAATAAGATACTCCACCCCTACTAATTCTGATTCAGTTAAATCAGTGTTTCTGAACATGCTCTTCAGAATTCTGCACGCCAAAGTTTGAGGACCCCATGTCTAGCTTGATGAGAAACTATGTCAAAGAGACGGTCTAGGACCGTATCAATAACTTCTCGCATTCCTATCTTGTACCAGTCCAACTATATTTCTGTAGAAATATAATTAGCTGTATTTCTGAGTTATGTTGACTTTTTACTCTTTCTCAGACACTTCTCTTGGCCACACCCTCACTGAAGTTCTGGCTCTTTACCTATCCCACAAAGTCAACTTAGTTGGAACAACGCAAAGATGTTGAAGCCCTGGGTCTGAGATTTTTATCTGTTACTTGTGTGAAAGACGCCTTTGGTAATCTACTGAAGCTATGGACCTCCCTTCTAAAAATAATGTTTTTAAATGCATAAAATAATATACATAAAACAAAGCAAACCAACTATATTGAAACACATTTATCAACATTGAAAAAATGAAAATAAATTTGTACTACTACTATGTGCTTCTTTCTTAATGCACTAAATAACAAGCAAATATATCTAAGCAGAGGTATATTAATATGAAGGTTACTGTTGCTTAGCTTTAATAAGAGCATTAATGGTGGTCTTAGACAAAGCAACATGTATGTCATATTAAACATGGAAGCATATGTGTTTTTTTTTTATCCACGTTCATGGACCACCCCTCTTGAAGTCATATGGGTTTCTGTGGACCCCACATTAGGAACCCCTTTCAAGGAGATTATCCTCAAATGGAGCAGTTGTCCTTAAATGGAGCAGTACTGTGCATCTAGAGGCAATTTGAGTTATCACAATAACTGGGGGGATGCTGCTGGCCATTAGAGAGGAGAAGGACCAGGAAAGCTGGTCCTTCTTTTTTTTTAAGCTCTTATTTATTTATTTGAGAGAGAGAGAATGAGAGATAGCACAAGAGGGAAGAGGGTCAGAGGGAGAAGCAGACTCCCTGCTGAGCAGGGAGCCCGATGTGGGACTCGATCCTGGGACTCCAGGATCATGACCTGAGCCGAAGGCAGTCGCTTAACTAACTGAGCCACCCAGGCGCCCAAAATGTGCATTATTTTTGATAACTTAATTTCCTTTTACCAATACATTATATAGCAGCTATAGCATTGTATTGATTGCTTAGAAATTTTATATACTGTTATTTTATATATACATAACGTATATATACTTCATGATATAAAGAGGGCATTACAAAATGTTTACCACAGAAAGATGTATCTGGGTCCAATATGGTTAGGAACCATTTAATCCAATCTAAAATCTTCACAAACTTTCCCTAAAAAAGCTACTAGAGCACAGGTTTCATTTCACAAGAAGAAAAGTGAACCTAGAAGGAAAGTCTAGGATATGAGAAGTAACAAGGAGCACAGAAATAGCTAAAAAGTATGTTAGTAAATATAAACGAGTATATATTCATATACAAGTGTGTTTTTTATGCTTATTTGAACATTTTATTTAAACACACATTAAACCTTTAGATGTAACAAAACCAGTAACACGATGCATTTGAGGAAACAATGGAGCTGTATATACAACACAATAAAGTATACCAAACTGATATTGTGTTCAGCAGGAGGATAGAAATAGAAATAAATAAATAAATCCATTAAAAGAAGAGAAGAATAATATGTAGTTTCCAAGCCCGCAGAGAAAATCATAGTGCACATGGAACTCTTTCTTTAACCATTAGGAAGCAGAAGAGAGGGAGAACACAAAGAAAACACATGAAAAAGAAAATACAACTAAGAGTGTAGAAGTATGTTTAAATAGATGAGGATTCACAGTAAGTACAGATAATAGCTATAAAACAATAGAGATTACCAGAATGCATAAAAAACAAAGTCTAACTCTATGCTGCTTATATATGACCCATCTAAAATATAACTGTACAGAAAGACTAAAAATAAAGGAGTAAAAAATGATATATGCTAAATCAGACAGAAAAAAACTGTAACTGCAAAAATAAAATGAACCAAAATAGAATTTTTTAAAAAATTTTATTTATTTATTTGAGAGAGAGAATGAGATAGAGAGAGCATGAGCGAGGGGAGGGTCGGAGGGAGAAGCAGACTCCTGGCTGAGCAGGGAGCCCGATGTGGGACTCGATCCCGGGACTCCAGGATCATGACCTGAGCCAAAGGCAGTTGCTTAACCAACTGAGCCACCCAGGCGCCCCAAAATAGAATTTAAGGTAAAAAGCATTAACAAGATAAAGAGAAACACTGAATAATACTAAGAAAGAATATTTCAGCAAGAAAATATGCCCATCTTTGACATATATACTTAAAAACATAGCCCCCCAAGACATAGAAAGCATTACATTACCGAATTACTAGGAGAAATGGACAAACTGACAATCTCAGTGGGAGATTTTAGACTGAGAGCTCAACATATAAAAATAAAATAAACTGAAAGCTCAAATTCAAAATGATTAATAAGAATATTAAAGAGTAGAACAACAAAATTAACCAGCTTGATCCAATAAATAGGAATAGACTTGTACACCAAATAGAAAATATACATTCTGTTCACTATACATTCAATATACATTCTTTTAAAAACTGACCACGTATTATATCACCAAAGAGAGTTCAACAACTTAAAAGAACAGCTATTTTATAAAACATCCTCTCTGCCCATGATAAAAAAATAAAAGATTGAAATTTAAGAATAAAATGTAACTTGAGAATGTTTGGAAAGAAAAAAATATATACTCATAAATAACTCTAGGGATAATAAAGAAAAGCATAATAGAAATTAAAACAGTGTATAGAACCAAATGGCAATAAATGCATTACACATAAGGGTCTCAGGAAGTACTTATTGAATGAGTAAATTAGCATCCAGAGCTTTTGACACCCAGGCTGATGGCTTTCAATTGTCATTATGAAGACTATCAAATTGAAGTACATGAAAAACAATCTATAAAGATAAAAGACCAGATAAACTCTAAATAAAAATAGTAATTTTCAACCTGTCAGGCTAAAACTTCAAAAGATACTTAGGAAATCTAATAGAAAAAATGTTTTTAAGGACTCACTGTAAATGGTATTATTCCTACTACCTTTGTGATAAATGGGCCAGGAAGAAATCTTGTTTAAAAAATAAGAAAACAAACACAAATTCCCGGAGTAAAATAATAAGAGACCCTTTATTAAGAACACCAGCATTCATTAGCTTACCTAGCTGAAAGAAAACCAGACCTTTACATAATACACAGAGTACCTCCCGAACCCATCAGCTATGAATTTAATGAGCTTAGCTAAAGTCTTCAATAAAGTATGAGCTGATGGAAGAGAGAAATATTTCTTATTTTGTTGTATCTATTTTAATTATTCTTTTGTTAAAGAGGAAAAAAGAAATTACTTGAAAGTATAAAATTGACTGAAAATCCAATCAAACCTTTTATATCCTTTTCCTGAGCAGCAAGCATTTTGTCCTTGTGAAAAGAGACAATTTGCAACATCAGGTATCATTTAAAGGTCTTTGCCAGCATCTTTTTGTATACTGTCAATGGAAAATTACTGCAATAATCTTAACAATTCTAGTCTAGAAAAATTTCACCTATGGTATACAAATGTCATTATTAAGGGAAGTTTAAGCGGGCATCTTAAGGATGTCGACTCTGTTCTTTACTTTGTGTTACCTTCGCATTATAGAGACAAACTGTATGCAAAAGGAACAAAAAATACCATCTTCTATTATATAAATACTCACATATTTTCTAATTCATCATTTTATTCTTTCCTCTTATAGACAAAATGTTTGCTTCCTCATAATCAGGCCTTTCATGGAAAAAGTTATAGGATTTGCCTTTTCTTCACATGAGGTGGGTTACTGTTTTTTTAAATCCCCTTTTCCCAAATAAGGTATTGGATTTGAAAGAAAGATAACTAATTTGAACACCTCTAACTAATTTAAAATCCTTCATGATTCAGTGGAGTTAAGGCCCTGGTTATAATAGACAATCTACATTCAAAGCACAGGCAGTCCCCAAGTTGCAAATGGGTTATATTCCAAAAGTTAATTTGAAAGTCTGCTGTTTAGAACTTGCAAAGGCATTTTGCCATGGAAACAAAGTTATAAATGACAGTTGAATTTCCAGGCTAGCCCAGGAAAGCCTATCTAACCCATAATGTGTTTGAATCCAAGTGCTTCAAGGAGAGGTTTGTAACAGAACATAATATCCACTGACAGGTTGATTTGGTGGTCCACTTTGCCGAATCTCTCAATTTAGTGTTGTTGGCTTCTCGTTTTAATATTTCTTCATTTTATTCCCTAAAGATGTATTAGTCAAATAATAATAATACCTTTCTATGAAAAGTACTTAATTCATTTCTCATGGCCATGTCGATTATTTTAAGACTTTGATTTATCTTAAAGCAAGGAATAAATATTTTTTTCCTCTGTGATAAAAATCCCAATTTCTTTCTTTAAGAGGTTTTTTTTTTTTCCTCGCTTGATGTGTTTTTTGCTTATCATGAAATTTATGCAAAGTGAAAATTCCTTTCTAATCACTTGGTTTGATGGCAGTAATCCATAAAGGTTTTTCTCTTGTTTTGTTTTAATTTGCTGGTTATTTTAAAAAGCCTTTGATAACAACAGTTATCAAATAACAGTGGCTTGACAAATATCAATGATAAACTCCATTAATCAACAATACCAAACAGCATTTCACTTTTGCTATTTCACATCTCTGACCCCTGATTCAAGATAAGTGGTTCCTGGGGCGCCTGGGTGGCTCAGTCAGGTAAGCATCTGACTTTCGACTTCAGCTCAGATCTTGATGTCAGGGTTGTGAGTTCAAGCCCTACATTGAGCTCCAAGCACAACATAGAGCTTACCTAAAAAAAAAAAAAAAAAAAAAAGTGTTTCCTACATTCTTCACATGTCAACCAAGGTTCCTCTTAATCTGGCCCCAACCCATATTTTCTGCCCTGTGTCTTGGTACCTTCCAAATCAAACTTCTGCACAGGCTTATTTCTTACCCCCAGGCACACTTGGCGTTTTCCCAATCTCATGCCTTTGTTAGCTATCATTCCCATTAAAGTGCTCTGACCATTCTATTTGAAGCCTGTTCTTCAAGGTTCACCTCCAATTTCACCCCTCCTGAACTAACTGGAATAATGGAAACACTGTGTTAGAGACAAGCTATGAACCTCAGCTCTGCTTTCCTAGCTGTGTGTATGTGAACATATGTTTAGCCTCTCAGAACCAAAGTTTCTCATCTATAAAATGAGAGTAGTAGTACTTTGATCACAGTGTTAAAGAGTAAATAAAAGAAGTGGAATTTAAAAATCATAATGCCTGTGTTTGATCATCCCATAACAACTGATTGCTTGCCTTTTCGAACCCCTGTAGCAAATGTTTTTAATTTAAGTATTTTTATTTTTTAATCGTTATTATTTTTTTAATTTTTTATTGTTATGTTCATCACCATACATTACATCATTAGTTTGTGATGTAGTGTTCCATGATTCATTGTTTGTGCATAATACCCAGTGCTCCATGCAGAGCGTGCCCTCTTTAATACCCATCACCAGGCTAACTCATCCCCCCACCCCCTCCCCTCTAGAACCCTCAGTTTGTTTCTCAGAGCCCGTCGTCTCTCATGGTTCGTCTCCCCCTCCAATTCCCCCCCTTCATTCTTCCTCTCCTGCTATCTTCTTTTTTTCTCTTAACGTATATTGCATTATTTGTTTCAGAGGTACAGATCTGTGATTCAACAGTCTTACATAATTCACAGCACTCACCATAGCACATACCCTCCCCAATGTCTATCACCCAGCCACCCCATCCCTCCCCCCCACTCCAGCAACCTTGTTTGTTTCCTGAGATTAAGAATTCCTCATATCAGTGAGGTCATATGATACATGTCTTTCTCTGATTGACTTATTTCGCTCAGCATAACACCCTCCAGTTCCATCCACATCGTTGCAAATGGCAAGATCTCATTCTTTTTGATGGCTGCATAATATTCCATTGTGTATATATACCACTTCTTCTTTATCCATTCATCTGTCGATGGACATCTTGGCTCTTTCCACAGTTTGGCTATTGTGGTCATTGTTGCTATAAACATCAGGGTGCACGTACCCCTTTGGATCCCTACATTTGTATCTTTGGGGTAAATCCCCAGTAGTGCAATTGCTGGATTGTATGGTAGCTCTATTTTCAACTTTTTGAGGAACCTCCATACTGTTTTCCAGAGTGGCTGCACCAGCTTGCATTCCCACCAACAGTGTAGGAGGGTTCCCCTTTCTCCGCATCCCCGCCAACATCTGTCATTTCCTGACTTGTTAATTTTAGCCATTCTGACTGGTGTGAGGTGGTATCTCATTGAGGTTTTGATTTGGATTTCCCTAGTGCCGAGTGATGTTGAGCACTTTTTCATGTGTCTGTTGGCCGATGTCTTCTTTGGAAAAAAATGTCTGTTCATGACTTCTGCCCATTTCTTGATTGGATTATTTGTTCTTTACCCCTGTGGCAAATTTTATCTGAGCTATTCATTTCAAATGTTGTATCTCTGGGTGTCTTTTTGCATGAGTATAGTGTATCTCCCTCACCAGGTATTTTAAATCTATCTGGTTAAAATCTGTCAATCAAAACCCAGGCAGGAAATCAGAAACCATGCAGGTATTTCAAACAGAGGGATTTAATTCAAGGAATTAGTCACATAGCTATTGAAAAACTAAAGGGGCAAGTGGGGGATTCTGGAGGAAGTAGTTAACACCTGCTGGGCTTCAGAGAGCAGAGAGCTAAATAAGAAAAACCTAGTTGCTTGGAGGAAGGGGGTCCTCATATAGTTAGTGCTCAGGTCTCTGAAAGAGGTGTTGCATGGCTAGTGATTACCCTAATAAGGGGGCATATTTGGGTAGCACAGGTAGCCGTGAAGGGATGTGGCCCAACCACTGTTAAATATGCCAAAAGACACTGAGGCTATTTTGTAGCTCTTAACCTTTTGATGAGAATTACAAATAGGAAGCAAGGCCTGTCTCTCCTTCACCTGCTTTCCAGTCTCTCTCTAGTTACCCCAGCCTCCACTGGCAGATTCTGACAAGAAGGCAGCTGATGAGGGAGTCTGGGGAATGCCATCTCCAGACCTAGCCCTAGGATCCCAGAACACAGTATAAAAGGATGGACTTGGAGCTGAGAGCAAAAGAGAAATAATCAGCACAAAAAGTAAATTTGTTAAGGTCAGGTCGTTTGTTCTTTGTACAGAGCCTTCAATATAAAAGGTAGTCTGTAAATGTTTCTTGATTTATTCTCTCCTTTGCTATGTACCCCTCTCTGAAGCATATTTGGATTATCGCTTTAGATTCTTACAAGAAAGGAGTTTGCTCTTATTCTATGTTGAGTGTAGTATCAGTGTTCAGTAGTACTAAGAAAATTAATATAGTAAATCATTTCATTAAAATCCAAGTCCCTCATCTGAAGTGCTTCGTTGTTTTTGTAGCTGGGGTCACAGCTTGAGCTCAAACCATTTCATTGCCCTAGGATTTGAGCATGTTTAAGCATGTCTACAGAGCTGGTAGAGCAGGCCTATTTAGAGAGGAAGAAAAAAATCTCATCCTAAGTGAAGAGATATATGAAAAGTTTGCTTCAAATTCAATTGCCCAATGTTAGAGGAAAAAGCTTAGTGGGACATGCTGCCTATTCCATGATTTCATGCCTGAGTCCTAGAGCTGCAAACAAATGCTATATTTATCTGGTTCACTCTGATATACATGGGAATTTGAGAGCCAAAGACAAGAACAACAGGAGATAGTGTCCATGGAAAACTGTATCTTGGTACAGGCAGGGATGCCCTTCAAGTCAGGCATTAGTGGTCTTTGCAGAGAGCACTGCCATCAGGGAATTTTGTTGGCTTTGGAAACAATAGAAGAAAACACCTCAATAAGCCAGAGGAGGACAGAAGAAAGACAATGAATGTCATGGAATCGTTCAGAGGACTAATTCTTGGAGTGCACCTATACAGATCCCTGGGGATTCTTAGAAATTGGAAGAAATCATCTGGAAGAAATTTGACTATGGATGTGAGAAGAGTGTGAGGCTATTCTTTGAAAGTTCTACCACAACCCTATTTTTATCCTTAGTCTGCTGTAGCTTGGGAAAATAAACTGCATTTAAATTTCCTGTGTTTTAAGTCGTGAGTTTCTACAATTTAAAGCTGAGTATTTGATAAAGGTCATCTTCTATTATTTTTAAATGAGTTTCTTTATTTTACTTTCTTTTAGCAATGGTAATCACTACTGGTAATTAATTTTAGCTTTTGTCTTTTCAATAGTGCTGGGTTTATATCTTATATGTACAGTATAAAGAAAAAAATCAGATCAAAGTTCAGAAGTGCCTTGGTTTTCAAAAACTTTATACATAAAAATTTGAAATAAATAAAATTAATATTTTATTTACTTCACTAAAAGTATTCAATTTATAAACAATTTCTCTAGTTTTTCTCATTACTCTAAGTCATTTTCCTTATCTAAAAGATGCTTGCTTTACTTATATACTATGTGTAAAAATTAAAGGCAATTTATCATATAAACATATTCACATAGCAGAGATAGTTAATTTGTCTACTAGTTTTAAAATGCAATTTGGTTTAAATATTTAGTTCTGAAATTTGAGGAATAGCTTTAAGTTTGGTGACAATTTAGATTATCTGATTTTTCATTACCTACTTCATTTAAATTTTATTTTTTCCAGATTAAAATCTCATTGTTATGTTGATAATGTATTGCTCTGGTTTTGAAATTTGGTTTTTTGAAGAAAAAAAAGAAAGAAACATGTAGTTTGGGAATAGTTTTTTCAAATCCCAAGTCATCTTCGGCCTCATTATCCTTATAGATGCCTATCTCCTTCTTCTGTCTTTAAAATTGATTCATATGTCATCTGGTTATGCTGGATAATGATCCTGGTGTGTTCAACCCCAGGGCTGCTATCAGAGCCTCCTAAAGCTGTACAAAACATCAAAGAGCTGTTGACAGTCTAAAAGACAGATATAGAAACCTTATTTTTTCAACCTAGAGAAAATCCTTATAATCTGTCTATTCTTGTAGAGCCCCTCCAGGCCAGGAACCTATTCAATGAGTCCTGGTCAGTAACCAGAGAAGACTTTCCCCTCTATGGAAGTAAGACTGTCTCTAGGAGCATTACTTTGAAACCATATCATTAACATTGACAAATTTGGACTATTAGGATTATCATTTTGTGATTAAAGAATTCCTTGGTCTTTCCTAATTGGTTTCTCTATAAAGACCAAACAATATAAAAGACTTGAACCACAGAGAAGCAGTTTTTTTTGAAAAATTGAGTCAATCCTAATTTAACTCCATGTCACAGAGAAAGAAACCATCTTATTTGTGAAAGTTGATGCTGTTTGAGCTGCTCTAAGATGCTCAAAGTATGGCCCACGGACTACCCTCATCTCTTGGAGTGCTAATAAACTAGATTCCTGAATCCAAATCTTGGTGTGGGGGATACATAGTAGAACCACTATATCTTAATTAAGCACCCTGGTTGATTTTTATTCAAGCCAAAGTTTAAGGACTACTTCTCTGGAACAGAGTTCTTCTTTAGTGTGGCAAGTCACTCAAATGGATCTTTTTTATTTTGAAAAGAAAGCTATAGCTTCCAAGGCTATTCTGGATAAAAATGAGGACAGAAAACAAAGAGCCAAATTGCCCTGAATAATAATAAATTAACAAGAATTTGGGAATTGTCCTTAGGTAGCTTTAAAGGGAGCTTTAAAGGGAGGTGGCTTTAAAGGGAGGTGGCTTTAAAGGGAGGTGGCTTTAAAGCGTCCCAGAATTTTAGAAAAATGTGGAGAAGATTCTCCACAAAAGAGGGAAGATCCACAGCAACATAGTAACAGGGTGGGGTTTGCGGAGAATGATGGCCAGTGAGAAATTCCCTCTAGTGGGAATGGCCAATGATCAATGTCAAGTGGCTTCCTATTTTGTGCCATGTTTCCTTTGCTCTTAAGGAAGGAACTGTTCCAACCATGGAGTAAAGCATGGCTGGAAAGGAAAGCGAGGAATGGAGACTGCAACACAATCAAGAATTTGGTGCAAGACTGACTATGGCCAAGTTCCTTCCCATTTATCTTAGGAAATATTGAGGAAGGTTCCGGACTTCCCTTACCTCACCAGGTCACAATTAGCCAGGACAACTAATTATATAGCTATCATTTATTTACTGGGCATCAGACATATACCAGGCATTTTCCATGCATTTTGCCATTTAATCCTGCAAAGTAGGCATTTTATCCTCATTTTACAGGTGAAGACATGACTCTGAGGATAACGTGCCCAAGATTAACCAACCAGTCAGTAGTAGAGCTGAGATTCGAGCCCAGATTTACCTGACTGCCCCCACAACACACACATTTTATACCACACTCCTTCTCAGAGACAAAGGGTGAAAAAGCTTCTGACTGCTTTAACTGGTCTACCTCCCGATCAATCGTTTTCACCTCCCTCTCTTCTGATGGATGTATACCACTTCTCCATCTGAAAAGAAGAGCAATGGCAGTAGTGTTTTCTCTGGCGCTGGCCAGAGTTAGAACCCCCAATGTTGCTCAGAGAATTCAGTCAGCACAACCCTTCCACCTCGATCTGCTCTCCCATCTCTCTTCCTCACCAAACTTTCTCCCCAAACTTCTTAAAAGACATGTTTCCACTTGCTCTTTGACTTCTTTATCTCCTTCTTTCTCTTCAACCCACTGTATCTTGTCAAGTGCAGTGACGGGTTTGAGATTTTATGCTCCTCGCAAGCTAATAATTTAGCCTGCTACAGTTTCTTGGATGCTAGCAGAAGACCTGAGTCTTCTGGGTCAGAAGACTGTATTATATACAACACAGCAAGTAGCACCAGCTTCATGTTCATGGCATTTCCTTTGTCTCCCAGCTTTCACCTAGGGGCAACATGACGTGGCCCAGGGGATGCTATATATGCAATGGGTCTGCATCACAGCTGAGGAACACCAAGTTTAGAACTCCCCCAATCTTTTATAATGGGTTGCAAACAAAGTTGTTCAACCTTCACCACAAAAGGAGACATTAACGTGCTGGATGTTAAAAAAAAAAAAAGTGCCCTCTATTGCAGTAGGAGACACTATTGCTACCTTCCAAGGCTGTCTGTTATACAAACATCCTGGAAAAGACAGATAATCTAGAACAAAAGTTGCTAGTGCCTCTGCCCATGAGACATACAGAAACATGAGTTTTTTTTTTTAAGATTTTATTTATTTATTTGAGAGAGAATGAGATAGAGAGCACTAGAGGGGGCAGGGTCAGAGGGAGAAGCAGACTCCCCGCTGAGCAAGGAGCCCGATGTGGGACTCGATCCCGGGACTCCAGGATCATGACCTGAACTGAAGGCAGTCACTTACCCAACTGAGCCACCCAGGCGCCCCAGAAACATGACAGTTCTATGGAGAATTGTCTCCCAACATATTCCTGAATCTCTTCCCATTAATCATACAGAAGATTGCTGTCTTAAAAGTGCTCAGTAATCTCCTTCCTAATTGTATGATTCAACAACCTTCTAGAATCCTAGAAGGGACTTCCAAGAACAAATTCAACCATTTAAGAAGTATTTAGGGGGGCCCACTACATGCCAGGCACTGTGTAAGCAAAAATAGGCACAGTCCTTCTCTTCTTGGAGAGAACAATGGAAATATACCTAGTATTCACATATACCAAAATGTTGCAAGCTATGGTGTCCTAGAGGGGAAGGTATACCCATTGTAGGAGAGCTGACATCAAGGGGTCTTGAACTCCTCTGGGAAGTCAGAAATGTTTTTCCTTACTCCCATGAGTAAGAGATAAGATGGTTACAAGGGAGAAGACAGGAATGTGCGGAGAGCCTGTGGCTGCTGGAATCACAGCACATTTGAGAAACTAAAAGGAGGTCAGTAAGTTTTCTCTATACAGGAAGCAAGGGGAGAGTGGTAGGAGATGAGACTGGAAAAGGCAAGACCCCACGCAGTCTGGTAGGCCACCTTAAGAATTCTAGTCATATCTTACAATAATAAGAAGCTGTTTAAGAGTTTTATATGGAAGTGACTTAGTCTTACTTGTTTTTAGAAAGATCATTTTGACTGCAGGGGCACCTGGGTAGCTCATCGGTTAAGTGTCCAACTCTGGATTTTGGCTCAGGTCATGATTTCAAGGTTGTGGAACTGAGCCCCACGTTAGGCTCTGTGCTGGGCGTGAAGCCCGCTTAGGATTCTCTCTCTCCCTCTCCCTCTCCCCCTCCCACATTCTCTCTCTCTCTCTCCCTCTCTAAAAAAATAATAATAAAATAACAAAGAAAGATCATTTGGGTGGCAAAGAGGAAAATGAATGAAAGGGCTTAGATTTATGCAGTGAGGCCAGATTGGATTAGTGGCAATTGGTAAAAAGTGCACCAGTTTGAGAGCTTTGGAAGATAAAATTGCCAGGACTTGATGCTACAATGAATATGGAAAATAAGGGTGAAGGAGATATCCGGGAAGACTATTACATGTTTGATTTGAACAACTGGATAGATGAGGAGAAAGGAAAACAAGAAGAGTTTATGAACTCAGTTGTACCAAACTTTGTAGCTGTGAGACATTAAGTAAACATATCAGTAAAACAGTTGGTATCAGATTTGAAATTTAGGGGAAGGGTCTGGGCTAGAGACACCTATGTGGAAATTATCGACATGTAGATAACTAAAGCCATTGGTGTGGATAATGATGTTTAGGTCAAGAGATTATAATGAAAACAAAAAAGAATCTACGCTGAATTGTGAGGCAGTCCTATATTTAATAGCTAAGGAGAGGAAAGGAAACTGCAAAGGAATTAGACACAGTACTCAGAAGTGTAGGGAAAAAAGCCAAGAGCATAGGGCCAAACAAGAGGTAATATTTAAAGAAATAATTGGTCAAAGTGCTGAGTATTGTTGAGAGTTTAAGAGAGATGATTGAAAATGACCCTTATTTTATTGAGAAGAAAAATGAAGTACTGAGAAGTGACTTGTTCAAAGCTGACGTAAATTCTTGTCCCTTTCTGGATTCCCAGAGATACTGGTGCCTGTGTTAGGGTTATTTATGTGTATGATTCATTCTCTCCACAGGACATAAATTCCCCAGTCCTCACTTGACTCAACCTTCCAGCATTGCATATTGTTGACTACAATCTTTACATCTACTTCGGTGATATTCTGGAATTATGTCTTAGTCTCCTTTGAAACAGCTGTTCCTCTTTGTTGTGCCTATACATGTAGGAATGCCCAGGATAGTTTTTAAAAATACAGTTTTTAAAAAATGCCATTTCCTGCTCCCTCTCCCCCACTCAGGCAAAATCTTGAGGGGTAGATTACAAGATTCTGGCTTTTTTAAAAACTCCCAAGTAGGAAGCTTTGGAAATTACTAGCTTAGAGTTAGGTTTGGAAACCACTAGCTTAGTCTCAGACCAAACAGAGCTAGGGTAGCAATATGGAGGAGCCACCCAACTTGCCCACACTCTGATAAATACTCATATTTTAAAACAATATACAGTTATACTTCAGTTGTTCAGAGATCAGCTTTCCAGCAATTTTGTCTGGAAGAGGACCAAAACTGGAAAGTTAAGGAATGAAAACACCTCTCATAGGGAAAGAACTTTTGATAGTGAACAGCAATAAAAATATCGCAAAATATCACTTGATATAGAGTCACTGTCGTATTTACTGATGGGAAGAAAAGGATTCTCTCGTTAGCTGGCTGTGGCTATAAACATCTGATCAATCATCACCTGGAGCCAGAGAAATGCCATCAAGAAAAAAGAGTAAAAAATAAACAGTAGAGTAGAAAGGATAAGAGGAAGGCTCAGAGTGGATAAAGAGACAGATGAGGAGATGAGAAGCAGTGACAGATTATTAGAAAAGGTGATGAGAACATTCCAAAGAGAAAAAAAGAGATCACCAAAGTAGGGATCCTATATACCTCAGCAATCCCCTGGGACTTCAGCATATGGCCAAGGTATCACATTTGATGGTCAATCATGGACAAAGACTTTCATTAACCATTGTACTCTTTAAGAATGTAGGAGTAAGTAGATTTTAAGAGGATTTCTGTAGAAGGGTTAAAATAAAAATACTGCTATTTTAAAACGCAGCACAATTAATAAAGTGATATAAAGCCAGAACAGGGAGCCTGGTTACATTCATCACTGTTTTTGAAGGGACAGTTACTGGGGTCGGACTCTCCGTCCAAGGACTAGCCCCTTCCCAAGACCTTCAGTGGAATCTGCAAAAGTAAGCAGCCCTGGCCAGCCCTCAGGAATTATTGCAGCGCCCCCAATTGCTGGAGGTTTAAAGGAATCTCTGCTCCGTTCACTGGTAAGCTTCGTGCTGTTTGTTGTACAAATTAAGGTAATGGGTTTTCATGCGATTTGGCTGGGGAACAGACCAGGAAACTAACCCCCACGTTTTCAACTGAAGTAATTATCTAAATATTTTTGCTTGCCGTAGAGATCCGGGGCTCTAAATGTTTAGGATGGAAAATATCCAACCCACTTCGCTTGGCTTCCTATTCCTTGGGGGAGTGTCTTTAAAAGCACCTGCCGGCGTTAAGTTCTTGTGCTTTCAGAAAGAGGCTGACCCCGGCGCGTCTCAGAGGGAGCCTTTTACAATTTGGACTGAGAATTGCGTGAGTGGCCCTAGGAACGTCAATTAACTCCACATTTCCCTAGTGTCGCTCGCTGGCTGGCCGCGGCAGATGCTAAGTCGAAGCTGGCGAAGGCAGGCCTCAGGACAGAGCCTGTAGCCCCGGGAGGGCGGTGGGCGCCCTGGGAGCGGTAAGGGGGCGCTCGGACGCCCAGCGCCAAGGGCTCGGCTGGCGACTCGCGCTCCCAGGAAAGACCCGCGGGGCAGCAGGCTCGGGCGGGGGGCGGGAACGCGGGGTCCGGGCCGGCCGGGGGCGCCGTCGGCGAGGCTCGCGCAGCCGCACTGGGCGCGCCGACTCCGGGCTCCTCCTCCCGGCTCCGTAGTAAGCATGGCGGCGGCGGCGTTCGTGGTCCCTCGGGTGAAACAGAAAGCGGGAGCTACGCGGAGAGGGAGCGAAGAGCGGGGCTGAGGCGGCGCCGTCACTGCCGGAAAACCACCCCACCAGTCAGTGCGCCGGCGGCCGCAGCGGCCCCGAGAGCTGGCTCTGCCGCTGAGGTAGAGCGAGAACGATCAGGAACCCGAAGAAGAGGCGCCAGGGTAGCCGCCTTCCTCCGCCTCAGAGCGGCGTGACTCGGAGGTGAGAGCGCGGGCGCTCCCTTCGGGAAAGGCGGGGGAGACCGAGCTGTCCCACTCCCATCCCGGAGCAGGCGCCACGGAAACCGTTAGGCTGGATCCGAGGGGCCGAGGCGCCGACTGGGGCTCGGGCCCGTCGAGGGGCCCGGCCCACCCCGTCCTTTGGGCGCGCTGTGGGCAAGGGGGGGAGTGGGGCCGGGGACTGGACCCGTCAACTTGTCGGCTACCTGCCGGGCCCGAGTCTCGCCCGGAGGCGCTTGTGGGGGCGCGACCGCGGCCCCGCCACCAGCCAGAGGAGGCGGCGCGGGGGCCGCGGGGGGCGCGGGCGGCCTTTCCTCCGCCCCCCGGCCGACGGCTCGCGGCGCGGCTCGCGGAGGCTTGGGGGTCGAGTGCGGAGCCCGCCGGAGATGATCGCCGCGCCGCGCCTTGGGCTTCGGCCGCCGGGCAGCCGCCGAACTTGAACGCTTTTTCTGAAGAGAGTTTCCCCCGTTCATCTTGGGGTTAAAACCTCGAAAACCCGCCCTTGTGTGTTTGATCCTGTTTGGCTGGTGCCAGTACCTGGCCGGTCCTCTACCCGGCTGAGTTAACCACCTGTTCAGTCAGGAGGTTGACTCGAGGCTGCAGTCCTCGCCCTGTTTAACAACCTGGATCTTTGAACTTTTGACACGGCTGTGGAGGGACGCCATGCGTTAGGTAAAGGAAAATGAAGAAATTATTTTGTCATACAGTCTGGAGCACAACGGTGGCTGTTTTAATTAAAGTAGTCGTTGATCGTTCCTTTATCAAACTGTTAGCGTTTAAAGCCTTGGGATAGTTTTGCGGGGGGGGGGGGGAGGAGGTGTGTAATGGTTACTGGGGTGCTAGGGATCGTGAGAGATTTTCTTTTGTGAAATTTTATGTGAGTTTCTTTGCACACCTTTGTCTCTGAGCATCTTCCAACTAAGAATAATAAGCTGATAAGATTTTTTCTTTTTGCAGTATAAACCTCATATGTGTTCAGTATGAACTTTTTTAAAACCGAGCGACATAATTACTTCTTACTGTGCTCTCTGTTTTTAGTTCCTGAAACCAAAGTTGGAGTGTTTTTCTGATTTATAAGAATGAAATAACTAAAGTTGAACTGTTACTATACTATTTTACCACCGTGCTATTACCAGCACCAGTGCTAAACATATGCCACTCAGGAGTTGGAGCCATATGTTAGGCAGCAACTAATTGACATTTGTGGCTAAGATCTTGTATTTGGAGAAATATTTAGTTTTTGTGTATTTGCTAAATCTGTAATTCTTGCCATCGTGTAAGTTTTGTTTAAATCACCTAAAAATATCCCAGAGGAATGACTCCTCTGCCTTTTTAGTATTTTCTTGGTTGAATTGATTTATCTCAAGTAATGAGATAAAGTGCCTATTGAGACAGATGGTGGGCTTAACAGAAAACAATGATAAAAAGGATTTTTAACACATTTTTTATAACGTAGAACCTAAAATTTGCTTTCAGCTTTTTGGCTCACTGGTAATTCTTGTCATCACTAATAGTACTAGTTAGTGGGAAGAAAGGATGATTTAACAGGAAAAAAATCTAATTAAAATTTTTGTAAATAACATTCGATTTAAAAATTTTAGCACTGTCCCAGTAAGTTTTACTGTTTTTTTCTTTTTCTTCGTAGATCATCTCTCAGTTTTCTTATGTGGGTTGACAGAAATATTTTTATCCCAGGCTGGTTGACTATAGCCACCTGTATGCTTTGGAATTAACTCCCTCTTTTTCCTTTCTGTCTCTCCTTTCGAAACGTCAAAATCATTGAATGTTTAGGGAATATAAACATTCTGGTTAACTCTGGCCTCAGTCAGATGTAATTATAAAGGCAGTTTGCTTCTCCCAAATTAATGATATGCATTTGAAAAAACTGATGTTAGGATTATCATTTGGTGTCATCTGTGTCATCACTTCCCCTCATCATTTGAGTAATTGAGAGCTGATTCATTTTACCATGCATTTAATAATTAGTTTTTAGTTGTAAAATTTCTAGAGTATAATTTTAAACATTTTATTACTAATTAAGAAAACTGTTTCCCTCTTCTCTGACCAGCCAGGGATAGGTCAGGACTGAGACTATAAAACCCAGGACAAAAAGAAGGAATATATGATTAATATTCTCATTGTCTTTTGTAGCTTTACTTAGGTAAAGAGTACTTAATTTATAATATGCAGTATTTTTAAACTCATGGGTAATATGTATGATTGTTTTAAAACATTTGTGTTTTTTTTATGTTCATACATGGAAGTCTTGTGCACCTTATATTTTGCTTATATTTTTATAAGAACAATTTGATGAAGTACTAAAAAATTTTTTTATATTCTTGGTACATTTTTATAGGAAAATGAGTCTAGGTGTTATCTTTGAGAGTGATGTAGGGATATGTACCTGATTTCCCCAATTTTATTAGCCAGGTAATCAAATGATAGATGATTTTTTTTCTCACTATCTTTAGCATACTTCAAATAAATTTAGAATATTGAAAATCTAAAGAGTTAGAATACAGTGTATGTCTATCCCGTTGAATCTTTTTTAGTCCTTCAGTTATCACATTGCAAAAAAAAAAAAAAAAAGGTCCTTATGGCTATCAATGTCTAGAGCTGCTTGTTAAAAGGAAATTAATGGCCAATAGTGTTGAAAGGCACATTTTGTTTTTTTAACTTATATTTTAAGGTTTTATAATTTTCTTAATATTTTGATCGCATTTCAAATTATTATTCAGTGATATCTTAATCTCTTGATCCTTATCTTTCTATCCTTCCACTATTACAGTTTTGTCTTTCACATACACTTTCTTAAGTTTGCAATGTAACTTACCGTCTTCCATCAAGTTACTTTGTGGGTGTTATCTTTTGATATTTCCAATCACTTATCACACATGACCAGTCCTCAGGTTATTTTTTCTCCAAGATAGAGAGGTACAGTTGGGAGATGACATGTGCTCAGAGGATGATGAGCTATTATTAAAGCAGTGTGTTATCTTTCCTTCCTTCAAGTTGTTTAGAAAATAGTTATGGATACTAGACTAAGCACACAGAAAATCATTAGCAAAAATATGATGTTATTAAATTGTGTGGCAAGAACTGTAATTTGAAAGAAAGTGAGGCCACTGAGGGCTGGAAGACCATGGAAGGCATTTGGGAGAAGTCAGACTTGAAGCTTGGGAAGGACTTAGCAAAAAGAAAGACATTCCGAAAAAGATTGACATCCAGGACTGAAGTAGGAGCAGGGAGGCCAGTCTGAGAGCATCCAAGGATAAGTATTAAGAGGAAGAAAGAAAGAAGGTTGCCTCCAGATTTTGGCTAAGCCCCAGGGCATGATCAAAAGGAATAGGCAGGGCTGGAGAAGATAATTTGGCTGTGTCATTATGAACTCATCATTGAAAGAACTATATGTCTACTTTGACATATTAATAGCTTAAGCTTTATGTGTAAGGGATAGCTATATATATCTTATATGTGTTTGTTTATTACAGCTTAGATCAGGAATCGGCAAACTTTTTCTATAGAGTGCCAGATAGTAAATAGTTTAGGCTTTGCAGTTTACTTGCGGTCTCTCCTGAGTATTCTTTTTTGTTTATTTTTTAAATAATTTTTTATAAATATAAGAATCATTCTTAACTCAAGGGCCAAACAAAAACAAGCTCGCTGTGGGCTGGATTTGGCCAGTGGACCTAGTTTGCTGACTCCTGGCTAATAATTGGGCTAGGTAATTGTCCTTACAGCACATAAAGTGAGATGCCTTGTATCGTTTGTCTACATGTTTGGCGCATTTTGTTATTATCATTTATATTTGTTACCTATGTTATAGTAAAAATAAAGAAAGTATGCAGAAATAACTATTATTGTAATTTTTATTTTGTGGCCAAACTTCTAACAACAGCCTAGACTAGGTCTCAGAACTAGGAAGTGAAAGAAGAAAAACCTTTGAGCCAGGCCTTAGAGCAGGGAAAGTAGTTACATCATGGCTTGATTTAAAATTTGTATAAGGTTAAGTATATCAACTGCCTGTTCTGGTTTTACATATTTTAAACTGCAAACTGGCATTTTACAAACTTTGGCCAGGGTACCGGTGGCTTATAAGTGATAATAGGGACCTGACGGTAGGAAACATTGTCTTTAAAAGTAGTCTAGGATGAGTTAGTGAAGAGATAAACAGTTAAGACACCTCTCAATAACTCCAAGAGGAGTCACTGAATAGTGACTCTCCCAACATTACAGAATAGTCTAATAATTGATATTTACATTGATGAGCTTGAGTCATCAAGGAAAGGTTGTGTCATGTGCAGATTAAGGCAAAGAAGACCTAGAAATCTCTTTTAAAATATTTCCATTAAGGGATGCCTGGGTGGCTCAGTCAGTTAAGTGTCTATCTTCGGCTCAGGTCATGATCCCAGGACCCTGGGATTGGGTCCCACATCAAGCTCCCTGCTCAGCGGGGAGTTGGCTTGTCCCTCTCCCTCTGCCCCTCCCTCCACTTGTGCTCTCTCTCTCAAATAAATAAATAAAATCTTAAAAAAATTTTTTTAAAAATAAAATATTTCCATTAAAACTATTTAAAGATAAGTTATGGTGATTTAAAGGATAAGTATCAGTTATTTTGAAAATTCATTTACATGAAATAGCTCTTTGAATTTTCTAAATTTAAAAATGTGTGTTTCTAAAGCAGTTGTTTCCTTCACGTTGTGTTTCATGTATCATTACCAGGTGAATAGTGTGGTGCCTCAGGTTATGGTTGCATGAGTGAATTGGCTAGGGTTACTCTGTCATCAAGAGTAATGACATCGGGGCGCCTGAGTGGCTCAGTTGGCTAAGCATCTGCCTTCGGCTCAGGTCATGATCCCGGGGTCCTAGGATCGAGCCCCACGTTGGGCTGCCAGCTCAGCGGAGAGCCTGCTTCTCCCTCTCCCTCTGCCTGCCACTCTGCCTATCTGTGCTATCTCTCTGTCAAATAAATAAAATCTTTTTTAAAAAAAATTTAAAGAGTAATGACATCTTTTAGTCAGTCAGGAGAGCAAGAATATGGCACAGAACATTTTTTGATTTGAAGGCGTTAGTAAATATGTTCTGTATATGAAGGATAGTATTAAGTGCTGGAAAAAGTAAGGATGAATAAGACGGAGAGCTGCCTAGATAACATTAGTGTGTTTTCTTTTTTTTCCCCTCTTAAAAACATTAAAACCAACCAAACAAAACTTCAAAACTTAAGTTTATTTTTGTAATTTATTTATATTAACATTTTCCATACTTTGTAAATGTATATACTGTCTTACATTGTAAGGCAGTACAAACCTTTTGAACTAAATTTTGGCCACCATGAATTGCTACCTAATAAAAATTTGGCTTTTTAAATTTTGCTTTAAAGAGAAATTAACAGTTCACTCTCCAACCTCCCTTTTGCCAGTGCTTGAAACAGCTGGATCATTCCAGCTGTTTTGTTTTTTAGGAGATTAGGTTCCATGGATCTTAGTTCCAACTTTACCCTTATTAGCCATATGATCTCAGATTAGTTTTTTTCCATCTTAAATTCCCAGTCATTAAAATTGAGAATAATACCTATCCTGTTTTCCCCACAGAAATATTGTGAGTACCCAAAGAGATGTTGGAAACCATGAAAACAAAGTACCAAAATAAGAGCTTACATTAATGCTGCTATCATTGGAAGCAATTGGAAGTTTGGTTTTGGGGGGTTTTTTTTGTTTGTTTGTTTGTTTGTTTTTTAGTAAGACCAGAAATCATGAGTTCAAGTTTTATCCTTCAAAGTTCTGCAAATGTGCTTCCAGTAAACATTTAGTTTATTCAAAAGTTTTAACTGCTTTTTTGGCAAACAATGCATGTAAAAGCTTTCTTTCTATTCTTATTAATCTTTCATTGTGGTCATATCCAGTGCCTCTGTTCTTTTTGAAAGGGAATACTGATCTTATATTCCAAGCATCTGCAGCTAGTCTTTTCCAGAGTGGGATAAAAATATGCAAATTGAATTCCTTAAGGTTTTCTTTTTTTTTCAAGTGGAAGACTATCCCTGTATGTATAGTAATAAGATCCACTTGTTGAACTCTTCATTGGTGTTTAGGCCCTGTACTTGGTAATTTTTTAAATCCTATGCAGACATGCCTGATATGTGGTAGTACTTCTACTTTACAGATGAAACTGTTACTTCTGATTGACTTTGGTATCTCTTCCTTTCTCACTTTTTGAGATCTCTTATGTGCTTAGTTAGAAATAAAAAGTAAATTTGATGTGTACTTTGAAATAAACCTTGATATAAAAGTTACCTAAGTTTAATAAATGAAATTGTATTAATCAGCCTCTATCACAAATATCTGATAGATATTTTCTGTTTTCCTTCTTCAGAATCCACATCTCAATATATATTTGAACAGAATAAGTTAGAAGATTTAGGTGATTTATTATTCAGTTCCCCAGTGAGAAAATAAAATCTTCCTACTTTGGGGGTTCTAAACAGGTGTTCAAGTGCATTTTAAAGTACAGTTAGGACTTCTCTTTAAAAAGTAATAATATACTTTCTTTTGCAGAAATAGATGTTATGTACAACAACTACTTTAAAGATTGAGCTTGAAGGAGTCGTCATTTACGTCAGAATCAGTTTTTCTTAAGATTTGCTTACATTTTTAAAATGAAAATATTTATAATATGTGATTTCATTATGTTTTCATTTTCTAGATTTTTTTGGTTTGCTTGAGACAGGCATTCTCAGTTTGCAGTTTTGTTCTTAAGGCTTGATTTTTTTTCCATGTAATATTTTCATTTGCCATATATACTCTCTTCTTACACTTTAGTTAATAGTTTTTTGCGTGTTGGGACCAGCTGTTTCCAGTACTTCAGATCAGTAGGTGCATCATTATTCCTCAAATGGCACTGTATGCTAACAATTACATTTTTTATAAAGACTTATTTATTTATTTTAGGGGGGCGGGACAGAGGGAGAGAGAATCCAAGCAGACTCCACACTGAGTGCTGAACCTGACATGGGACTCCATCTCAGGATCCTGAGACCATGACCAGAGCCGAAGCCAAGAGTCAGACGCTTAACTGACTACGTTACCCAGGCGCCCCTGAAATTGTATTTTTTTAATCTATTACTTGAACCTTGCTAAAATTGGCCTAATGTGTGTGGTAGAGTAGGCTTTGGAGAAAATGTAGGGACAATTTCCCTCTAAGCCATATTTCAGGCTGCTTCCAGGCTAATGTTTTTAAAAACATGAGTTTTATTCAAATCATTGCTCAATTTTAGATCTTAAAATCATACCACAATTCTGCTGCATCAGTTATAATGTCTTTGGTCTCTGTTTCAAAGTATATAGTCTGTTGATATCCTGGACTATATCTATTCCCAATTTTGTAGTAGAAAACATATGTTTTACATTAGGTAGATAGAGGTTTATTTGTTGGCTTCCGCCCTTATTGGTTGTATATAAACATGAACATGTTACTTTACCTCTGTGGGCCTTTGTTTCTTCACTTAAAGAGGGGTAATAATAGGATCTATCTTTTAGAATTGGCTGTTATAAGGATTAAGAAAGCCCATTTAACATGGCAAGTAAACTGCTTGCCATAGGATATTTATATCTAGAACTTTGACAGACAGGTCTAATCACTGTCACCTAGATAACCTATTCTTCTTTTCACCATTCACCATTTTCACCATTTATTCATCTATCATTTGTTAATTCTTTAAACATCCTACATACTTAAAATATGAACGTCACAAAGATGAATGTTGTACTCCCTTCCTTCTAGTAATTCACAAACTAGGATGAGAGGTAAAGACATATAAACAAATGCATATTTAAAAATAATTAAGGGTAAATAAAATAACCTCTTCTCTTGCCTTTTTTTCACTTTTGTGAATCCTTCCTGTCATTTAGTACTGAACTGCCATGTTTCTGTAATACCCTCAATATCATGATTGTGTACATATACCATAGCATATATATTTCTTGTCTGTCTCAACTATTAGATTATAAAATTCTTGAGTTGGAACAGTACTGCTGTAGTTGGAATTTTTTTTTTCTATAAAGGAGCAGATAGTAAATATTTTAAGATGTGTGGCTGTATGAACTGTTACAACTACTTAGCTGTGTTGTAGGAGCATTAAAACAGCCATAGATAAGTTATAAACATTGGGTATGACTGTGTTCCAATAAAACTTTACAAAAACAGGCAGGAGGCCAGATTTGGCTCACAGGCCTTAGTTTGGTGCCCCCGCCATGCTTCGTACCCTATGCCTGGCAAATATAAGGCACTTAGTAAATAATAAATTAACATATATTAAATACTTTCTATGTTGTGACTGCTGTTCCAAACACTTTATGTGTATCAGTTTACTTAATCCTTAAAACAGCCCTCTGAGGTATATAATATTGTCATCATTTTAAAAATGAGGAAGCTGGAGTAGAAAGAAGTTAAATAACATACCACACAACTAGTTAGTGATTTGGGGGTTTGAACCCAGGCATCTGACTCCAGAGCCTCAGCTTTTAATCATACCACCCAATGTGTTGAATCCCAGGGGTATAATAATGATTCAGTATTAGGAAACATATTGACATAATTCACTGTATTCACAGGTGAAAGAATAAAACTGTATGATTATCTCTTTGATGCTAAAAATATTATTTTCTAAAATTCAGTTGTCCCTAGTAACTATTAACAAGAAATAACCTAGTAAAGGGTCTCTGTCAGAAGGCTGTGTTAAATGTCATAGTGAAATATTAGAAGCACTTCCATAAAAAGATAGGAACAGAACATTTGCCCTGAAGTCTCAGACAATGCATTAAGAAGCAAGAAAAATAACTCTAAATAAGGGATGTGTGGGGGATGAGGTGAGAAATACCACTGTTAGTATTTGTAGTTGATATGATTACACTTAGAAGATAGTCAACACAAAATGATTTGAGTCACAAAGAGATTTCAGTAAACCAGATGGCTATAACTTAGAATATTCATTAGCTTTCTTATACACCAGCAGTAGCCAGCTATGAAAAACAAAAAAGTAGAAGCTAAAATTATAAATAATACTTAAGAACCTTCTGAAATATGCAACAGCTATATAAAGAAAACTATAAGAAGATCTGAATGGATGGAGAGCATACTATATTCCTGAATGTGACAACTTAATACCATAAAAATGGCAGTTCTCACCAAATGAGAAAATAGTGTAATCCTAATTAGATTATGGTAGGATTTTAAAATGGAATTTGACAAACTGATATTTCAAGTTTTGAGAAGGTGAAATATATAAGAATGGCCAAGTAAATTTCAAAAAGAAGCTTAACAGTGAGCATACCTATCAAAAATCAAAACATACTATAAAATTACAGCTATTTAAAAAATAAGAATTTGGAGTAGGAATGAGCATGTTGATCATAGGAACAGAATACAGAATTCAGGAGGAACTCCATGGATACAGGAGAATTTCTTGTGTGATAAACTGGTAATGGAAGAGCTACTCTAAATGGTGTGGGACAATTGGCTATCCAGTCGAGGTAAAGATAATTAGGTACCCACTTCATGGCACTATCAAAACTAAAATGTAGATGGACTAAATATAAGTAAATAAAGTGGCAAAAGTTTTAGAAGTGAATTTTTAAAAACATTTTGGAGTAGAGCAAGCCTTTCTCCTATCAAGGAGACATCAAATTTAGATGCCATTAAAAAAGGCAAGCAACTGAATTGCCAAATAACAGATTTGACATGTAATAGACAAAGCTTGTCTATTTGTGGCTATTTATACTTTGTTCAATAGTTTATAAATGTATATTTTCCAATTTTACTTGTAATATTAAGGTTGTGTATACAACCTTAATTCAAAGTATACAAGGTGCGCTCTCAAATCAGTATGAAAAGTAAAACCTGGTAGAAAATAATGTAAGTAGGAAATTCATAGAATTAGAAATATAGATAGCCTATAAAGTTTTGAAGAGTTATTCAACCATGCCAGTATTTTGAGAAATTCAAATGAAAACATCAATGAGATATGATTTTTAAAAAACCTTTGTAATAAAATTAACAAAACTGGACAACCTTAATATTACAAGTAAAATTGGAAAATATACATTTATAAACTATTGAACAAAGTATAAATAGCCTCATCTTTTTGAGGAGAAAAGTTCAGCAGTATCTATCAACTTTAGAAGTGCATACTTCTGAAGAGAAGTTTTATTTCTGTATAGAGATACTATCATAAGTTCATATAGAATATCGCATGGTTATTTCTTGAAGAGGGGGAAATGTATGGAGAAAAACGGAAGCAGTTTCATTGTTCAGCATTAGAATAGTTAAGTTATGGAATGCCCTTGCAGTAGAATATTAGGCAGCCTGGAAAAGAATGAAATAGATAACAAATATACTTCTTTAAGAAAATATTACAGTATTTCACATGAAAAAGAAAGATACTAATACATGTCATTTACTTTATGTAACAACCAAAAAACCTAGAAAACCTTATATATACATAGGTAAGTGCAGAGAACAAGTCTGAAAGGGTACCTTCCACAGTGGATAGCTGTAGAAATGGAAGGAAGTTAGATTTAGGGACAGGAGGAAGAATTAAAAATGATGACTATACATATGTTCTTAAGTATAAAATGTATAACTTTTGTGATGTAACAAAAATAATAAAACATAAGAGGGTTTGGACTTGGCAATATGATTAGTCCTTGTTAGAGCCATACCTTCTTGATTATGTCTCTTTCTTCTGTGTAATATTTAATAACACCTCCCTTCACTTACAAGCTTCCCATTTGGTGTCTAAAGTCATTGGTGCATTTAAAACTAGCACTTTCAGTATAGCATTGGGTCAGAAACTGTTACCATAGGTTAAAGAAGTAAGAATTGTAGATTAGTGATTCTCAACCTTTATAATCATACCTGCAAAACAAGACAATTTTAGTGTACTTTATTTTCTGAATATCTATCATAAAAGCAATTTTTTCAAATGTAAAATTATAGTTTTCAAGTCTCATTTGTCTAGATATTTTTATTCCTCACCCCCTTTCAATATTATAACCTAATATTTTAAGAAAGTTATTGGTAAATTCTAGGATGTCATCAGCTTGAGCTAAATAAAGGTAGACTAAAAAGAAGGAAAATTTTTGTAAAAAATAAGATGAAGGAGGATGAGCGTGTTTAGAGGCAGTAATATTTAACTCAGGCATAAAAGATTTATAAACAAAGAATCTGGTTATCTCAGAAAGGGCAGTGTTAAAACACTGGGTTCTACAGACAGATCTTTGTTATAGGAAATACAGAAATGTTTCTTGATTTTCTTGTGATATGATAAAATTTTCTATTTAGAAGGAAACATGTTAAATATGGTGAAGTTATGGTGAAGCTACTTAAGTAGCTTTTACAGGGGAGTGCATACCCTTCTGTTGTGAAGCTAGATGCCAAGGTGTCAGTTTTGGTCAGAAAATATTCAGAAACTACAGGTTTTAGTCTTCAATCCAAAGTCATTCTGATACCTGTAACCAAGAATTTGAAATTCTAAAAAAGCAAAGTGACTATAATATATAAGCTAGCACATTTTAAAAGGGCAATAAAGTATTTGTAGATGAAAATAGAATTGCCACAGATGTAATTACCTTGGGCTCTAAAGGTAACCCAAGTGCTCTGAAAACATCAGCTAGAACTGTAAAATAGGATTTAAGACAATGGCACTTAAAAAAAAATTGTTGGTCTTAATTATGTGTACACTCTCTGTCCTTTAACAGATTGGGGTTGATTTCTTGGAAGCAACTCCTGCTCTCAATTCCCATAGTTTCCTGACTAGATATATCTTTTTGATGTCTTTTTCATCAGGATTGCCTTTGAAGTCTGTTTTAACCAGATTTTCATGTTAGTATTAAGGTGTGATTTCATAGTGGAAGGACGGGGGCTATATCTCCTGACTGCCTAATTAAATTAAGTTATACTTAGTGTGTCTGGCATTGGAGAGTGATGGTAGTGGCTCTCAACTCCCTTCTTTTTTTAAACTTCTGTTCATTTATGTGGGATAAAAGACTGAGACCCACCCATCCTACCCATTCTACTTCTACCTTTCCAGTGGACAAGGAATTAGAAAATAAGATAAGTTATAGTAAATTTGTTGCTAATGATCTATATAGTCACTTACCTTATAAGGAAATATATTTTATATATAAGATATGTATTTGCTTTTATTAGGTGAAACCATATGAAATCATGTTATTTTAATATTTTTTACCTTAGAAATAATTTCATATGGTTCAACATATTATTGAATTATGCCATATAAACACTGCCCTATGTATAAAAGTAAGTTATTGCACTTAGCATGAAAAATATGTTATAAGTTACTTAGATAACATAAATTCATAAATAGCAGGTCACTGATAAAATGTTACCATATAAGCCAAATTGGAAGGTTTATAAATACACCTACTTAAAGAACAAGGTTAAAGTTATAAGCCGAAATTATTAATGTATATATGCATCATTGTACACTATTGGGTTAATCAACCTTCAACAAAAACTAAATTGAATATGGGAATAATAAAGCTAAACATATAGGAATTTATAAATAAAAGCTGTTGGACTTGAGAACCATGACCAATAGAAGACACTGCAAAAACCAGGGCAATTGAAAAGAGCACTGATAATAGATAAACAGATAATGAAGTATCCTTCTGCAAATTGTGGGAATCCTAACTGTATTGCATGGCAACTGAATGTTTTAGTAGTGAATTAGAGGCCCAAGTAATCTTTTGAAATGTATTAATTTTACTTTATACATTCTATTAACAAGTTTTATTACCAATAAGAGCTCACTCTGCAGGTTGCTAGTAAGTAACACTTAGTCTTACACAGAAATAAAAGCTAAAAAATTGTGTGTCGTTTGCCCAAAATATCTGTAAAAAGAATATTGATTTTTCTTTTAGTTCAGGACATATCAAGAGCACACTGCCATTGGTGAACCCTGGACCATACTTTTAAAAAATCATGCTTTTAAAGCATGGTCATTTGGTTTCTATTTGTCATAAATTCATTCACCTTTCTAATGTCCATTGGGTACATTAAAAATTAAGAGTGATGTGGGGCACCTGGGTGGCTCAGTCAGTTAAGCGTCCAACTCTTGGTTTCGGCTCAGGTCATGATCGCCAGGTTGTGAGATGGAGCCCCACGTCAGGCCCTGAGCTGGACATGGAGCCTGCTTGGAATCTTGGAATCTTCTCTCTGCCTCTCCCTTTGCCCCTCTCCCTCCCTCAAGTGCATGAGCTCTCTCTCTCTCTCAAATTAAATTAAATTAAAGAGTAGTGAATTTGTGATGATGTACTATATGTTGGCTAATTGGATTTAATTAAAAAAAAAAAGTAGTGAATTTGGTTCCCTGTCAAAAGTGAAAGGGACTGGGGGCGCCTGGGTCGCTCATAAGCTTCTGCCTTTGGCTCCCACTCCCCCTGCTTGTGTTCCCTGTCTCGCTGTCTCTCTGTCAAATAAATAAATAAAATCTTTAAAAAAAAAAAAAGTGAAAGGGACTGAGTTTACTCTTCTGCCTGAAACAACTTAAAAAACTAGAAAAAAAATGAAAGAGTGGCAATGAAGATGTTAGCTATCAGACAGTGTAAGGGGGAAAACAGATGTCCTTTATGTCTTAATGAAAGCTTACATTAAGACGTAGAAATTTAGGTGAACCAAAGTTAAATTTAACTAATAACCTATTTTTAAGAGTCATTTTTCTGGAGTACAGTTAACATCAGTGTGGTTGAAAGATTAGAAATAATCTAATATCTCATTGTTAAATAAAATCTGTGAAATATTTTAAGTTTCAAATAAGAAATGATAGGATGATTTCACAGAGTGATTCCCATGACTTTCATCCTAGGAAATTCCACTGCAGGTGACTTAAAGTGCTTTTTTTTTTTAATCTGATATAGTCAAGTTTAAAAAATTTTTTTAAATCTAAAAATTAAAAAGAAATGAAAGAGGTCTAATTTGGAAAAATACATGAATACATGTTAGGATATTAGTTTGTTAGATGAATATTAATTTGGATAAAGTCCAAGTTCAAGCAAAATTCATTGAAATTTCCTAAAAGGTCATTGAGATGGTTGATAAGCCAAATATGACTGTAGTTGCCTAGGGCTTTTCAAGCTGTTTATTTTTAAATTTAAATTTTGATGAAAGTGGTGTAACCATATTCATATTACAAAAATATTGGGGAAATAGAGGAAAAAATTACTGTAATTACATCATGTTAATACAGTTACTGCTATAATATTTTTACTTAATGTTTTTTCATATGTATACTTTTTTCCCCAAAGGTTCTTTTTTTTTTTAAATATTTTATTTGTCAGAGAAAGAGAGTGAGCGAGCATAAGCAGGGGGAATGGCAGGCAGAGGAAGAGGGAGAAGCAGGCTCCCCACCGAGTGGGGAGCCCGATGCAGGACTTGATCCCAAGTTCCCTGGGATCATGACCTGAGCCGAAGGCAGACACTTAACCAACTGAGCCACCCAGGCATCCCATCATATGTATACTTTCAAGTACTCCCAAATTCTGGATTTAAATATGGTACTAAAACTCTTTGGAGTATATAATAGATTTTAGATATGGACTTAGAATCCTATAATTTAAAGTTTCATTGATTTAGATAAACCAAAAGATGAGAAAAATACATTGGATTTTTTTTTTAATCTAAATGTACATATTTTTCCTGTGGATCCCTCACTTACACTATGGCTATAATCCAAGTATGATCCTGCTGTGCATTTTCCCGTATACTTTTTTTAATTTTTTTATTATGTTAATCACCATACATTACATCATTAGTTTTTGATGTAGTGTTCCATGATTCATTGTTTGTGCATAACACCCAGTGCTCCACGCAGAACATGCCCTCTTTAATACCCATCACCCTGCTAACCCATCCCCCCACCCCCTCCCCCATTTTCCCCTATACTTTTTAAACAACTAGAGCTGAAGTTTTAAACCCTAGGTGTAGCTCATTATGTCTAGGCTATTGCCTAACAGCAACATCCTTAGAATAAAACAAATTTAAATAGAATGGATGGATGTGAATGAGGAGTTTGAGAAAACCTGGCAGAATATTTGAGTAAAGAAACTAATATAGATTCAGAATTATGGTAGTGACTGAGTAAGAAAGTACAGTACTGTATCTAAATCTAATAGTGTTATGGACTGAAGACTGAAGCCCTAATCCCCAATGTGATCATGTTTGGAGGTGAGCCTTTGGGAGTTGTTGAGGTTTATGAAGTCATGAGGGTGGAGCCCCCATTATGGATTAGTGCACTTATAAGAAGAGGAAGAGACCAGAACTTTCTCTCTCTTGGCCATGTGGAGATAAAGCCAGGATCCTGCCGGCCAGGAAGAGGGTCCTCACCAAGAACCTGGTCATGCTGGTACCCTGGTCTTGGACTTACCAGCCTCCAGAACTGTGAAGAATAAATGTATATTGTTTGTTCTAGCAGTCCAAACTGATGGAGACCATATTAGTAAGGTACTACTGTAATAAATATCTAAAAATGTGGAAGTAGCTTTGGAACTGGGTAATGGGTAGAGGCTGGAAAAGTGTTGAAGTGCATGCTGGAAAAAGCCAAGATTACTTTTAAGGGATTGCTAATGGCAACTGGTGAGAGCTCAGAAAGAAACGAAGAGAACTGGAGAGAAAACCTCCATCATCTTAAAGAATACATAAATAATCATGAACAGAATATTGGTAGAAATATGGATGATAAAGGCCATTCTGATGAGGTCTCAGATGGGAATGAGGAACATTGTTATTGGACAGTGGAAAAAAGGTGATCCTTTTTATAAAAGAGCAAAAATTTTGGCTGAGTTGTGTTCATATTTTAATGTTTTATGGAAGATAAAACTTGAAAGTGATAAAAGTGAATATTTAGCTGAGGATGTTTCTAAAGCAAAGTGTTGAAGGAGTAACTTGGTTCCTTCTCACTGCTTATAATAAAATGTGAGAGGAGAGAAATGAAATGAAGGATTTGTTAAGCAAAAAGGGACCAGAATTTAAAGACTTGGAAAATGTTCAGTCTATCCAGACTGCAAAAAAATGAGAAAGCATACTCTGAAGAGAATACTAAGAGTATGTTTGACTAGCCGGTTGATAAGGCTTTTAGTGTGGGTGTGAACCATGTACCTAATCAGCATCTCAACAGAAGCCAGGAAGAGAGATGGAATTATACCAGTGAAACAATGCTAACTGGGACTAAATGAAACAAAATGGAAGGGAATGAAGGCAGGCTGTGAACGTGTGTTGTCCTTCAGGAAGAGGGAAGAAGGACCCCAGAGGTGACTCCTGTCATCAGGACTGCTACTCCCAACACAGGTCCAGAGTATAGAGGCCAGAGGGTCAGGGCTGCCTCCCCTCAGTTTCAAAGGATGGGACCTCTGTTCAGTAAAACCACATGGGCAGGGCTCCACCAAGCTGCAGGAATATCTGTGGGCGTGATGCCACCACCCCATTGGGTCTGGAGGGCAGAGCATGAAACCAAAGAGATTGTTCTTGAGCCTTAAGAAATTTGCCTTGCTAGGTTTTGGACTTGCTTGGGATATGTTACCCCTTTCTTCCTTTTGGAATGGAATATACTGTGCCTGTCTCACCATTGTATTTTGGAAACACACTGTATTTTGGAAGCATGTAACTTACCTGGTTCTACAGGTTCACAGCTGGAGAGGAATTTGCTTCAGGATGAATCTTACTTGGATGAGATTTTAAAGTTTATGTTGAAACCAGTTAAGACTTTTGTGACTGTTGGGTTGGAATGAACGTATTTTGCATGCAAGAAAGACATGGATTTTGGTGGGCCAGGGGCAGAATGTTTGGACTCAGTGTTTGTATCCTTCCAAAATTCATATTGAAGCCCTACCCCCTCAAATGTGATGGCATTAAGAAGTGGGGCCTTTGGGGAGTAATTAGGTTTAGATGAGGTCATGAGGGAAGAACCCCCATGATGGGATTAGTGCCCTTATAATCTAGGGAGAGTAAGAGAGACGCAAACTCCCTCTCTCGGCCATGAGAAGATACAGCAAGAAGGCCGCCCTTTGGACCCAGATCTTGGGCTTCCCAGCCTCAAGAACTGTGAGAA
The DNA here is from genome assembly GCF_037043125.1 of Eumetopias jubatus. Taxonomy (NCBI): domain Eukaryota; kingdom Metazoa; phylum Chordata; class Mammalia; order Carnivora; family Otariidae; genus Eumetopias; species Eumetopias jubatus. The sequence goes on along the minus strand of NW_028274809.1, from coordinate 135,895,620 downwards.
ATAAATGTCTGTTGGTTAAGGCACCCAGTGTATGATATTTTGTAGCAGTCAGAGCTAAGTTTACAAATATTTTTTCCCCATTCCCTAGGTTGCAGTTTCACTCCATTGAATGTGTACTCTGATGCACTGAAGTTTTCAAGTTTGATGTAGTCCCATATGTCTATTTTTGCTTTCGTGGTCTTTGCTTTAGGTGTCGTATCTAAGAAATCATTGCCAAGTCCAATCTTTTTCCGTCTTTTCTTGGAGCATTTTGGGTCTTATACTTAATGTTTAATCCATTTTGAGTTAATTTTTGTATATGGTAAAAGAATCCAAGTTCATTCTTTTGCATGTGGATATGCAGTTTTCCTATTCATCATTTGTTAAACAGACTGTCCTTTCCTCATTAAATGGTGTTGGCACCCTTGTCGAAGATCATTTGATTAGACATGTGAAAGTTTATTTCTGGGCTCTCTATTCTTTTCCATTGGTGTATTTGTCTGTTGTTATGCCAATACCACAGTTTTGATTACTGTTGCTTTGCAATATGTTTTAAAATCAGGAAGTTTGAGTCTTCTAACTTTGTTCTTTTTCAAAATTGTTTTAACTATTTGGAATCCCTTGAGATTCCGTAGGAATTTTGGAATGAATTTTTCTATTTCTGCAAAAAAAAAAAAAAAAAAAAGCCATTGAGATTTTGATAGGGATTGCTTTGGGAAGTCTCGAATTCTTTTTTTTTTTTTTTAAAGATTTTATTTATTTTGACAGAGAGAGACACAGCGAGAGAGGGAGCATAAGCATAGGGAGTGGGAGAGGGAGAAGCAGGCTCTCTGCTGAGCAGGGAGCCCAATGTGGGTCCTGGGATCATGACCTGAGCCAAAGGCAGAAGCTTAACGACTGAGCCACCCAGGCTCCCTGGGAAGTCTTGAATTCTTAACAGTATTAAATCTCCTAATCTATGAACGCAGGATCTTTCCATTTATTTGTGTCTTTTTAAATTTCTATTAGCAAATTTTTATAGTTTTCAGTATACAAATCTTCCACTTTGGGGGTTAAAGTTATTCCTTAGTATTTTATTCTTTTTGATGCTACTTTAAATGAAATTTTTTTCTTAATTTCTTTTTTTAGATTGTTCATTGTTAATATATAGAAATGCAGCTGATTTTTCTGTGTTCATTTCCTACTATGCACTTTTACTGAATTTACTAGTTCTAACAGCTTTTTAATGGACTCTTTAGGTTTTTCTACATACGAAATCATGTCATGTGTGAACAGAGATGGTTTTACTTCTTCCTTTCCAATTTAGATACCTTTTATATGTTTTTCATGCCTAATGGCTCTGACTAGGATTTGTAGTACTACGTCCAGTACTGTGAACGGATATGGTTAGAGTCAGCATCCTTGCTTTGTACCCAGTCTTAGAGGAAAAGCTGATAGTCTTTTACCATTGAGCACGATGTTATTAGCTGTGGGCCTTTCATCTATGGCCTTTATCATGCTGAGGTAGTTTCCTTCTGTTCCTAGTTTGTTGAGTGTTTTTATCATCAAAGGATGTTGGATCTTGTCAAATTTTTTTTGCATCAATTGAGGTGACCATGTGGTCGTGTTAACTTTTAAAAATAATTTTCTTGAAGTAGACACAAGTATGTAAATATCAATATACAGCTCAATTCATAATGGTATTTTCACATAATTATGTGGTAAGAGTGGTAATTATCACATAACAGCCTCCCAAGTCAAGACATAGAACTGTACCAGCACCCCAGAAACTGCCTTTATGCCTCTCCAAGTTCCCATCCTTCAAAGACAGTCACCTATCCTGACTTTTAACACCATAGATTGGTTTTTATTCTGTTTTGAACTTTCTATAAATAAAGTTGTACTGTATGTATTTTGTCTGTTTTTCACTCACATTGTATTTGTGAAATTTATTTGTGTTGTTTCCTTTTCACTAGTTCACTAATTTTCTTTGCTGTATAGTAGTCCAGTGGATGAATTAGATAAAATTTACCATTTACTCTCCAGGGACATTTAAGTTGTTTACAGTTTAGGGGCTAGAAAAGAGTAGTGCTGCTATATATACCTTCATGTACTTTTTTTGGTGCATATGTGCATGCATTTTTTTTTTGGTAGACTAGGAATCTAATAACTGAATCATAACTGGGTCATAGAATATTTATATGTTCAACTTTGGTAAATATCAAAGTAGTTTCCAAACTGATTTTATGAATTTCCACTCTCATTCCATTTGAGTGTGCCAGTTGCCCATAGCCTCCTTGATACTTAATATTGTCAGTCTTTTTCATTTTTATACTCCTAAGAAGTATATGAAGATATTTCATTATGATTTTTAAGTAGCTTTTTCCTAGTAGTTAATGAATTTGAGAATCTTTTCATATGTTTATTGATCTCTTGAATTTCCACTTTTGTGAAGAGCATATTCAAGTCTCTTGGCATTTTTCTCTTTTTTTTTAATCAGTTTGTAGGAGGGCCTGTATAAATGTGAAATATGTGCTGTTTTTCAGTTATGTATGTTGAAAATAGCTTCTTTCAGTCTATGGCTTGCCTTTTCATTTTTCTTAAAGATATTTCTTAATGAGTAGTAGTTCTTAATTTTAATGAAGTTCAGTATTCATTTTTCTTTATGATTTAAGAAATATAATCTGTACCCTGTCTAAAAACTCTTTCGCTCATGGTTATGAAGATATTCTTGTGTATTATCTTTTAGAACCTTTTTTGTTTTACCTTTTACATTCAGATCTGCATTCTACCTGGTGTTAATTTTTTTTAATATTGTCTAATTTGACACTAATTAAAATTTCAGACTTAAAAGTTGCAAGAGTGGTATAGAGATATTTAGCTTTTCTTCACCCAGATTTCCCAAATGTTAATATTTTGTTATATTATTGTTACACAAATAATTAAATATTGATACGTAGATTTTAGATATAAATAGTGATATGATGGAACCATCTTGTATACAAAAGTTGATTGTTAAAAATCAGGAATTTTGGGGCACCTGGGTGGCTCAGTCGTGAAGCTTCTGCCTTTGGCTCAGGTCATGATCCCAGGGTCCTGGGATCGAGCCCCGCAGTGGGCTCCCTGCTCCACAGGAAGCCTGCTTCTCCCTCTCCCACTCCCCCTCCTTGTGTTCCCTCTCTTGCTATGTCTCTCTCTGTCAAATAAGTAAATAAAATCTTTAAAAAAAAAAATCAGGAATTTTCAGGTCAGTTTTTAAACCATGATAGCTTGAAATGAGCCATGGGGGGTATTATTCCATGAAAATTTGCAAATGCATCAAATCATTCCTCCCCTCTTTTGCATATATACCAAATATTACATTATTAAAAACAAAATAGATGCAAAACTTAAAACAAGTGGGTGTTTGTAGTCACAAGATGAGAATGCAGGAAGTAGAAATAACAGAATTAGAAGAAATTGGTTGAAAGGAAAAGCTGACAGTGTTCTCTACACAGGAGTAAAAGAATTTTTAGGTTTCCAAATGCATCATTTCAGTTGCATGGCTGTAGTTTCTAATTTGCAAGCTCAAATAAAACCTTTGCATATAGTGTGATGGATATATCCATGCAAGAAAGCAATTCATAAATAAACTTCTGATGTGTTAGAGCTTTGAAAATAATAAAATTGGAGGTAATGCCTTAAGTGGGATGATAATGTTAAAACATAGCATGTGGCTTCAGATCCAGTTTAAAATAATACTGTTCTTGGAATTAACTAGAGGTTCAGAAGAAATTTGTGTTTGTATTTGTAAGCTTCCAGTTCATCTCTTGAAACCAAATTATGGTTGTATCTTCATTACTTTCTAAAATTCAAGTATTAATGGTGGTTGCAGTTTTAGCTAAAGACATGTGTGTATATATATATATATATGTATATATATATATAAAGACAATATTACAAACAATATAATGACAAAATAAAAAGTACTCAATGGTTGTTATTTTTTTTTAATTTACTAATTTTACAAAGTGAATTATCTGTAAACTTTCTCTGGTTACTCCTGTTAGCTTCCCTAAATGTTTCTTTGATATGCAAGAGGGAAAATAATGCATTGACTCTTTCCTGTCTTACAACTTTTTACATATTCACAGAGTGAAATTATTTGACATAATTTACTCACTGATTTTTTTTTTACTTTTTTCTCACTGATTTTATCAGACTTTAATACAGCAATACAGATTAAGCCAGAAGTTAGATTTGCCCCTTTATATATGTTTTGCATGTATTATGTGTTTATATATAAATATGTATATGTTAAAAGCAGTATAAATATATGTATATTATATGTGCATGTAATTATAACATATAATGTGTTTAATGACGTGCATTGTTATGAAGTAGTTAAAAGTAAAATATTATATACCGTGGTCTTCAGTATAAAATCTTGAGGTAGATAACTGTATTGAATATTTTTTAAAAATCTTACAGCAATTTTTATATATCGAAATAGAAATTTGTTTTTAGGTTAAATCAACCTGTATGAGAGTTTCTGCAAAGATTCAAGACTTTAAAAATAAATAACATGAATTTAATAATCTTACAAAAGTTAAATATCTTGACACTGCTAAATTTCAGAATCTTACAAGCATCCAAAAATGTTTGTAATTTGGCTTTTTAGTATAAACTTGGTAAAATTTATGATTGAGCTCAGTTATGTTCAGCTTTTCTTGTAATTAGCTGACATTTTATTGGTTGATGTTATATATGGTATATATACCATAATTTGCTTATACCAAGTCTTTTACTTTTTATATAAGTGACACTGTGTCAAAGATTTCTAAATGTATATGCTTTTAATCACTGTAATGATTTGGTTTATTTTAAAATAGGTGTCACTTAGAAAAGAATAGTAAAAAGAACTACAGAAGACCAGTGTCAGAGCTTAAAACTTAAAATTTGAAGGTTTTTATTCTAGTCCTGAGCAAATTTTTCTACCATATTGTTTTGTCTGAGGAATCAATGACAAATCATAATTCTTGTGTAGTTTCTAGAGACTGATAAAGGTGATGGAGGAGGGGATTGGGTCTTCATAATCACCTTCTTTGCTCATAGAAAAAAAATTAGTGGTAGATTTGCTCACTTAGTCATTGCATTTTATTGCCTGTCCCATACTAAATATTATCTAGTATTTAGCTAGAGTAGTGGTGGTTAAACAAATATTGCATAGAGGTGGAAGGGATAAAGAGACAGACATGGAATTTAAATGGAAGCTGCTCATATATTGTTTTTTTTATGATTATTTATTTAGAGAACGTGTGAGCAGGCAGGGAGGAGCAGTGGGGGAGAAGAAGAGAGGGAAGGAGAAGGAGGGGGAAAGAATCTCAAGCAGACTCCTTGCTGAGCACAGAGCCTAACACAGGGCAGGATCTCATGACCCTGTGATCCTGACCTGAGCTGAAACCAAGTCAGACACTTAACTGACTGAGCCACCCAGGTACCCAATATATTGGTTTTAATATATCTTAGTTTCCTGTCTACACTGACATACAGTTGGCTAAGTTGTAAGAAAGGTATTTCCTTAAATATTCTGTTGACAGAAAAAAAGTAGTCGACTAAGTATTGTAAAATTTCCTTTCACAAGAATATCATTTTAGGTTAAAGAATGAGACAAATTTTGAATGTATTATATTTTAATACGTTTTTAAGGATGTATACACAGATGGCTATATATTTTTGTTTTTCAGAATTGGAAGGTTATCCGGTATATTAATGTCTTATTGATAATGGCAGAGCACCCACCACTACTGGATACAGCTCAGATTTTAAGTAGTGATATTTCTCTTCTATCTGCCCCTATTGTAAGTGCAGATGGAACACAACAGGTAAGGAAACTGAAATGTTTATTTATGTCTTGTACACATGTATTTCTTTCAGAAGAGTACAAAATTTAAAACAGAATGAAACTTCACAATAGTAGGTTCCTGTTAATTCATCTTTTAAACTCCAGTTGAAAATGTTTTGGTTTCATAAAACAGTGAAATACTGAGACTGTTTTTGAAGTTGCTTCTAAAATTTCTCACTAATTAATGTTTAAATATCTTGTATCTTTAGTTGCCACTGAAGTTGTTTTTGTTTTACTTTAGACAATGTATTAGTCCCTGATTGGTTTTTAACTAAGTTTAACCTTGCACTTTAATGATTATTATAAATCATTACTTCAAATCATTATAAAATCATGACTGAATTATGTGATTAAATGACTGTCTATATTATACAATAATAAAACTGTGTCTTTTTCTTCCTACTTTTTTCTCCTCACAGACTCCCCCTCCCAAAAGCAAACATGTAATTCCTGAGAGCTGGTATATTTTTTTCTCCAGCCCAGGGCTTTATAAATGTAGTTTTGTAGTTTTTTGACTCCTGATTCCCCCAGTAATGCTGACAGGATGGGAATGATGGGCTTTCATAAATATCTATGATGTACCAAGCAATGTGTTTAATTCTCACAACTGCCCTGTAGAGATTTTACTATTACAGGTGAGGAAACAAAGACTAAGGATGTAATAATAATGAGAAGAAGGAACATTTTGAGTGCTCACTGTGTAAAAAACCTTGTGTTAGGAATTTAATGATCTTATTCTTTCAATAATCCTATGGGGTAGATATACCTGTCCCTATTTTGCAGATGAAACAAAATGAGTTTTAGACAGTCTCAAGATCACACTCGAAGGTTTTGATCCTAACCAATTATTCCTACCTCCTTGGGAAATTAAGAAAAAAAATATTTTGTTAATTTACAAACTTAGCATCTGTAGTGGACAATTATGATTTGCTTACAAGATTAAAAGGCTACTTTGTTAACTTTGCTATTAAAAAATCAAGAGCAGATGGCTTGGGTTCTGAATTTTGCTGGTTTGTATAAGCAGGGCATGAAAAGTATATCTTGGTTTTAATTTTCACATGTCCTCAAATAGCTTTTAGCAGCAAGTTCATTTCACTAAACTTGCTTTTTATGGTCAGAGTTAAGTTTGTTAAGATATATTTTTTTCCTGCAAAAATAATGGATGTGGCAGATATCCGTTTACTTTGAGGCTCTGAGAGTGTCTTGAGTTACCAGTATTTCCTCAGGGCAGTCACTGGTTTCAAGTTTTTTATAACTTAATTCATGAAAGAATCTATTAAGCAATTAATTACAGTTCATTGATAAAGTTGCTATAGCTGATAGTCTATGAAGGGGAAGACAACAGGCTGAAACAAGACCACGATGCTCCTGACTGACTTCTCTCCTTTCCCCGAAAAGAAGATTCTATTGGTAGAATTTTTCTTGAAACCTTGAGGGCACCAGAGTTAGCATGTTACAGTAGTGGTGTAGATGGATAGAGAGAAAGGAGCTGCGAATAGAAGAATCCACTAGAGCAGGATTTGGAGGATCGGGGCGGGGAGAGCTTATCAGTGGATCTAGGGGATACGTTTTTAGGTAGGGTTTGAAAAACAGGTCAGGAAGTGGAGTGAAGCCTTAGATTCTAACTAGCAGAGTGTGTTGTAATTTGATAGAGAAAGATGAGTAGAAGGAGCGCTGGACTTGACTGTTAGATGTAGATTTGATTTGGGTGACCTAACTTGTCTGAATATGTTTGCTTCTCTATAAAATGGAGGTAATAATAGTTTCTTAGAGTGGCTGTAGCTATAAGGGTGAAATGAACCTGAAGGAACTCAGTAAATGTTTGCTGAATCTGAATTGAAGCACTCAATAAATGTTTAAAAGATTGAGAAACTCTATAGATATGCCAGTCAGGAGTCAGGTCTTAAATCAACAGACATAGTTATAATGAGCAGTGGGTCAAAAAACTAAGAGATCGTTATGAAGGATACATACTAAAGAGAGTGGACTGATAGTTCTGGTTGAATGTAAGAAACTGAACAAAAATAGGTAACAGAGGTGGGAGGTTAACAAACTTGACAACAGGCAGTTCTTTGTCTTAACTCAGGAACTTACTGGTGTGCCAAGCATGGCCAAGTTAGAGCTTGCCTGTGAATATGTGATAACCACCTGGTTGGTGCCTGTAGTAGAGAAACAAACTAAAAGATCTTGACAGAGGGAAGTGTCATGTACATTCATATTAAAAATTCAGGATAACAGAGTGTCCCATGTCTTGACTTTTTGGGGAATATTATACTATTTCTTGGGAATATATTATGGGATGATTTCTGTTCCATCTCTTGAGATCAAATTAATTTTCTTTAGATCATCACTTCATCAATATTTTCTGGTTCTATATTTGGTAGTATGTCATATTATATACATGGGTCTTTTGGCTCATAAATTATATAAGAAGAATCCCACCTGACATCATTGCTACTGGTATTGCCTTTAGGGAAGTTGTAATAGACATTTATCATTCATTCTGAGTGGCAACATCTGAACTGTTTTTTGTGTTTGTAGAATCGCCATTCGTTCACCCTTTTTAATTAATAATTCATTTTTATAGCAGTTTTAGATTTACAGAAAAATTGAGTGAAGAATTTCTTTCATACCACATCTTCCACACAATTTTCCCTACTAACGTTTTATATTGGTGTGGTACATTTGTTACAATTAACGAGCCAGTATTGATAAAAGTTCTACAGTGAACCATTAAGGTTCACTCTTGGTATTATACAGTTCTCTGGGTTTTGACAAATGTATAATGTCTTTTATCACCAGTACATTATCATAATGAATAGTTTCACTGCCCTAAAAATCCTCCTGTACTCTACCCATTCCTTTCTCCATCCCCTTTTCCCCAACTGCCTCCCCCACTTGGCAACCACTAACACTTTTATTGTTCCTATATGTTTATCTTTTCCAGAATGTCATTTAGTTGGGTTCATACAGTATGTAGCCTTTTCAGACGAACTTATTTTCACTTAGCAATATGGTCTAGACAGTTTCTTTTTATGGCTTAATATCTCCTTTTTATTATTGGATAATACTTCATTGATGAATATACCAGTTTGTTGATCCATTCACCTATTGAAGGACAGCTTGATTCTTTCCAGTTTTTAGCAATTATAAATAAAGCTGCTTTAAACATTCATATGGAGGTTTTTGGATGGACATAAGTTTTAACTCAATTGGGTAAATACCGAAGAGCATGACTGCTGGATTGTATGATAAGGCTGTGTTTAACTTTGTTAGAAATCGCCAGCCGGTTTTCCAAAATGGCTGTACCATTTCACCTTCTCAGGCATGTGCTTAACTTGAGATTATATCCTTTCTTGATAGAGAAGGTAAAGCATGTGTAAGTGCTTGTGCAACTCTGTTAGGACCTCCACATCTGTGTTAGGGAATTTGAGCTTCAAGCACCATGAAATTTTCCCAGCTCTCTTCAGTGTTGCCACCATCAAAAGAAAAGTTCAGGTATTTTGGTTTCTTATGTGGTTCAGCAGTTTCCTAATTTAAGTTTACCTTCTCTAATTTCTACTTATTTATCATCCAAAAGGATTGAATGCATTTAAACTTTGGGTTAAGATCTGTCAAAACTCAGCCTATCGGGCTTTTTTTTCCCCCCCAGAATCTTCTTCATTTCATTAATCTTTTTGTTACTTTATTTTGTGATTTTCTCCCTTGTATCTGCAGGCTTTTAATTTATGAAGGTGACTGGGTAGTAACATGGAGAGGCTAATGCCATTGAAAGAATTCTTTTACTTATATTTCCTAAAAGAAGGGGGCACAATATGCTATACCAGACCATGGGGAAAGCTTCAGGTTTTGGTCAGGAGGCAGAGCAAGAGAAAAGCCTAGCCCAAAAACCATTATTGGTGTTATCTGCAGGAAGGGCAAAGTAGGGTAGAGTGACAGCTTAGGATTGGCTAGTTTTAGTAACTGTGGCAGACAAGAAATAATAAGTGTTGGTCAGGATACAGAGTAAAGGGAACTCTTATGCACTGTTGGTAGGTATGTAAACGTCCAGCCACTATGGAAAATAGTCTGGGGGTTCCTCAAAAAATTGAAACTAGAACTACCATATGATCAGCAATTCTGCTTCTAGGTATTCATCTGAAAGAAATGAAATAACTAACTCAAAAAGTTATCTGCACCCTCATGTTCATTGCAGCATTATTTACAGTAGCCAAGACATGGAAACAATCTTAAGTGTCCATCAGTGAATGAATGGGTAAAGAAGTTATGGTATGTGTGTTTGTACACATACACACACATATGTACGTACAGTAGAATATGACGCAGTCCTAAAAAAGAAGGAAATCCTGCTATTTGCCACAAGATGGATGGACATTGAAGGCATTATGCTAAGTGAACTAAGTCAGAGAAAGACAAATACTGTATAATCTCACTTATATGTAGAATCTTAAAAAAAAAAAAAAAAACTCAGATACCTTCCTTGAATATATGGTAGAACTTACTCAGTGAAGCCTTTTGGGCCTAGAGTTTTCTCTGACTTAAGTATAGAAATGGTGAAGTAAGTCAAACTCATGCTTATTAATACTTTTGTGTTAAGTTTGGAAATGAGTGTTGATATTACCAAGATGGTCTGTATATATTTAAGCAGTATTAAGGTGTTTAAGAAAATTTGAGTTTTATTACATTTATAAGTTTATTTTTTAATTATTTATTTCTTTTTATTTTTTTAAAGATTTTATTTATTTATTTGAGAGAGAGAGTGAGTGAGAGAGACAGAGCGAGCATAAGCAGGGAAAGAGGCAGAGGGAGGGAAAAGCAGACTCCCTGCAGAGCAGGGAGCCCGATGCAGGGCCCGATCCCAGGACTCAGGATCATGACCTGAGCTGAAGGCAGACACCTAACCAACTGAGCCACCCAGGCGCCCCCACTTACAAGTTTAATAAGAACTGTTTAAGCACTTAAAATTGTGATAGGCATTTGAAGTATTTAAAAGAAAATAAATACATTAATCTTACTAATGCAGATTAAAATGTTTAAGGGGAGCAAACCTGGAGAAAGAAAATATTGTAGTAGTAGATAAAATAGAAAATTTGGATTAAGGTCCTATTACTGATGCACAATTTGAGAAATATTAGGGAGGTAGAATTGACTGGAATTGATGAACAACTGGCTATAGAACAAAACCGAAAGACGGTAAGAATTTTCCCAGACTCTCTTTTCTTTTTCTTTTTTTTTTTAAGATTTATTTATTTATTTATTTATTTATTTGAGAGAGAGTGAGATAGAGAGAGAGAGCATGAGAGGGGGTAGGGTCAGAGGGAGAAGCAGACTCCCCGCCGAGCAGGGAGCCCGATGCAGGACTCAATCCCGGGACTCCAGGATCATGACCTGAGCCGAAGGCAGTCGCTTAACCAACTGAGCCACTCAGGCGCCCCCAGACTCTTTCTTTGAATATTTAGGTGGGTGACAAGGCCCTGTCACAAAGATAAATCTTACCGATCAGGATAGGCCGTTATTTCATGGTTACAAATGCCTGTAAACCTCAGTAGTTTACCAAAAGGTTTCTTGGTCATACTGCCTGTCCTTAACAGGCCATCCGTAGCTATACTCCACATAATTTTCACTTGAGACCCAGCCTCTGTGTAGAATGTTGCTGGTATCATGGCACAGATGATGGTGAACTATATGCTGACCTCCACCCATGTTTCATTATTCATTGCAAGTCACATGGCCAAACATGCCATCAGTAAGGTGGGGAAGGAAAATCTTGCCCTAGGGAGAAGCTGCGAATATTTGGAAAAATAATAAAATCTTCTAGAATAAGGAAAACAGAAGTAGTAGGTTTGGTATTTGAGAGAGTTTGAAAGATCTTTGATTGAATTTGAACTTTGGGGGATATTTAAGTAGAAATAATAAAAATAATAGCAGCTACCATTTGAGCCCTGGCATTGTGTCAGATACTGAGTCAAGTCCTTTACTGACCAAACGATAAACATTTAGTAAATCTTAGGGGTGAGATTACTGAAACTCTAAAATACTAGCTCACACCTTTGTGACAGTAATTTGGGACCTCAGAATTCTAATCAGACCTTTAATCCAAAAAATTTCATGGCCCAAATTAGTCTTCTAATTGCTCTGTAGCTCTGCCTGGCAAACAAAATAGCTCTTTGCTAAATCCTCATTCTTAAAGGTTTTCGGAAAGGTTAGAATTTAAACATTAAACCAATCTCTTCTTTCCCATTAGAGTTTGTTTCTCCTGAATGTCTATACTATGCCACTTTCTATGATGTTACAATAGAAAGTCAAATACTTTTTTAAAATTTCAGTATTAACTATTAACTTTCCCCTAGAGATATAAAAAGCCTTATACACTAGGTATAGATATGAAAACCTGCTTATATTATCACATTTTTATAAGTACATATTTTTAAAAACTAACTATGATATTAAGCTATGCTGCACTAAAAAAAAATCAACTCACTTATTCATGTAGTATCTATGTGCAAAATATTGTACTGGTTCTTGTTGTAAGATATAATAAAATCAGACTGAAAAATTGGATGTAAATTTTAAGGTAGTCTATTTAAAGAAAAAAGTTTCATAAAATATCAAAAAGAGTTCCACAGTTTGTAAATAAACTAAAATTTATTTTTATATTTGGCACAAAACAATAAAATAATATTACTGACTAGTACCACTATCATTTCATTTGTTCATTTTTAAAGTATATATCTCTTCCTGTTTTCATGAAAATAAAAATTGGTGGGGTGCCTGGGTGGCTTCGTCAGTTAAGCATCTGCCTTTGGCTCAGGTCGTAATTGCAGAGTCTTGGGATCGAGGCCCTGCATCGGGCTACCTGCCCAGCAGGGGAGTCTGCTTCTCCCTCTGCCCCTGCTCATGCTGTCTCTCTCATTCACTTACTCTCTCATTCTCTCTCTCAAATAAATAAATAAACACAATCTTTAAAAAAAAAAAAGAAAAATTGGCAGGTTATTTCATCTGAAAAGTAAATAGCAACATGTTTTCATATAATTAAAACTAATGTGAGAAAATGAGAAATCAAGATATTAAATATTTTGTATTTTAATGAACTGTATATATTTAATTCTGTTGTGAAAATTAGGTCTTCAAATTCTAAAGGGAACAATATCTTAAGTAAAATATGATAGTCATGGAATTTTGGTGGATTCTGTTCTAAAAATAACTGATATTCTGTTAGATTAACTACTAGATATTCTACAGTTAGAATAATTCCCAACCCTCTAGTTAAGTGACTATAGTTAGTCAACCCCTGTGCCTTAGAATCCTTTAGAAAATGTTAGCTTTTTTTTTTTTTTTTTGAGAGAGAGAGAGCATACATGTGGGGGGTGGGGGGAGCAGACTCCCTGCTGAACAGGGAGCCCAGAATGGGGCTCCCAGGACCCTGAGATCATGACCTGAACCGAAGGCAGATGCTTAGAAAATGTTGACTTTTAAGAAATATAATTTGGGCTGAAGTGAGGAGGAAATAAAGAATAGCTTATAAGCAATGCTGAGTAAATAGGGACATTCAAATGAAAATTATCTACAGAATTCTGAAAATTCTTTAAAATGAATCTGACTATAAACTTCTATAAGAGGTATTAAATGAAAAGGCTTCTTACAAAGACAGTTTTTCTCATGATCTTATATTAGCTTAATATAAAGCAAGATTTTTTTAAAGGAAGATTTTTTTTGTCCAAAATTACAAATATGTACAAATAAAAGTTGTAGTCTACATTTTCAACTCATAACATTTCCCTTTCACTAATAAACTGTGGTGATTGTATATTGAGTACTGTGATACAATCTTATCACCAGATAGAATGCTCAAGATTCATATTCCTGAAATGCTGCATTTGTGTGGTTTTTCAAAAAATAATATTTGAAAATGGGAGAGATATACACACATATATAAACATATGACAGAGAAAATATACAAAATATTATAAACAGGGACTGACCCCGGAAGGAAGAGTTTACATTTTACCATATACCCTTTTGTATTGTTTGAATATTTTTTAATGTTGTCAATTTATTATTTTTTCAATTAAAAAACTCTAACAATTGAAAAAAAAGAAAACATGCAATTTAAAATGTACATATATTTATATTATTTATATAAATAAATGTATTTATATATATCTCACAGGAAAAAAAGCTCTGAACAGATACATACCCCTCTGGTTTTTGTTTTTTTTTTTTCTTGATGTGTAGTGTTCCATGATTCATTGTTTGTGCATAACACCCAGTGCTCCATGCAGAATGTGCCCTCTATAATACCCATCACCAGACTAACCCATCCCCCCACCCTCCTCCCCTCTAGAACCCTCAGTTTGTTTTTCAGAGTCCATCGTCTCTCATGGTTCATCTCCCCCTCCGACTTACTCCCCTTCATTCTTCCCCTTCTGCTATCTTCTTTTTTTTCTTTTTTCTTAACATATGTTGCATTATTTGTTTCAGAAGTACAGATCTGTGATTCAACAGTCTTGCACAATTCACAGCGCTCACCGTAGCACATACCCTACCCAGTGTCTATCACCCAGCCACCCCATCCCTCCCACCCCCCACCACTCCAGCAACACTCAGTTTGTTTCCTGAGATTAAGAATTCCTCGTATCAGTGAGGTCATATGATACATGTCTTTCTCTGATTGACTTATTTCACTCAGCATAACACCCTCCAGTTCCATCCACATCGTTGCAAATGGCAAGATCTCATTCCTTTTTATGGCTGCATAATATTACATTGTGTATATATACCACATCTTTATCCATTCATCTGTCGATGGGCATCTTGGCTCTTTCCACAGTTTGGCTGTTGTGGACATTGCTGCTATAAACATTGGCATACCCCTCTGTTAACAGTGGTTCTTTTCAGGAGAAAGGGATTAGTTGAAAGACGTGGAAAGAACAAATTTTGCTTTATCTGAACTGTTTAAAGTTTTAAGAATGCTTTTATTTAAGGTCAACATATATTGGAAGAGTGTATAAATCATTTCTGTGTAGCCTGATTAAAAAAATAAAAATATAGTCACTATAACCACCCTCAGGTCAAGAAACAGAGCTGTACCAGCACCCCCAAGAGACCGCTCCCTTGTTACCCCTTCCCAAGAAGTACTCCCTCTCTCTCCAGCAATATCTCCGTTTTCCTCCTCAAGCCAAAGATTAGTTTTACCTATTTTTGAATTGCGTGTAAATAGAATTATACAATATGATTATTTTATCTCTGGTTTCTTTTGCTCAACAATTGATGTAGAGATTCATCCATGTTACCACCTATAGTATAGGTATTTGCTACATAATAGTTCCATTATATAAACATACATTAATTGCTTCATTGTAGTATTAATGGAAACTTGGATTGTTTCCAGTTTTTGCTATCACAAATAATTCTTTACGGACATTCTTGAGCACTTCCTAAGTTTGGGGTTTTTTGGTTTTGATTTTGTTTTTTTGGTGAGGGACATGGGGAGAGTCATCTTTCTGACACAATTTTGAAAATAATTTATTTTAATGAGTTCAAAATTAACCAACTCACACTGTTGTTCTGTTATTTAGTAATTATTTTAGAAATGGTTCATATTGCCCTCATTTTCTGCCTTCCTGAAAATGTAATCAGAAAAAAATATTTTGTTGTCACCATTGATATTTTCTTCCATATTTTAAATTGTCTCTTAAATATCTTCCTCTTGCTTGCTTCACATGGATAGGTAGGAATCATGGTTGTATGACAAATTATAAATCTTTAGATTTAAAATTGATTGGATATGATGGTTAGTTCACAAATCCTGCATGTTGAGGAACTGAAATACAATTCAATTTCATAAGCATTTACTGAGGGAACCACAACTGGATTAAGTCGTATAAGAAATACTAAGTACAAGATATAATTTCTGGCCCTAATGATTTACAATTAGTGTATTACCTCTTGCCCTCCCATTTATATACAATATTATAACCCAGTATATGGGTAAGGGCTGAAAATGATGTAAAAAGCTTTTCTCATCACTATTGTCTAGGAAATACTAAATTACACTTGAAGGAAGTATTTTTCTTTTTCTGTTTCAGCATGGCTCTATATTTAATCCATTATGTCTTCTTTTTAGGAAATGTGTGAATAAAATACCTATCATTTAACTAGTAAGCATCAATCCCAATGTCTCATTTGTGTCTATAAAACATATTATTGGCCATTTAATAGTCTTCATACCTATATAATATTGAAACTGGTGTGGCTTAGTTGGTTAAGCGACTGCCTTCGGCTCAGGTCATGATCCTGGAGTCCCGGGATCAAGTCCCACATCAGGCTCCCTGCTCAGCAGGGAGTCTGCTTCTCCCTCTGACCCTCTTCCTTCTCGTGCTCTCTGTCTCTCATTCTCTCTGTCTCAAATAAATAAATAAAATCTTTAAAAAAAAAATAGCTGGCTAACCTAACTGGCACAGTAATGAGTACTTACTGCATAAAGAAAAGAATTTCACATTAACTGCGAAGTTGGCCACATACTACCTATATACAGACAAAGTACCCCATCTTCTTGGGGGTAATTCATGAGAGTAAGGCTTTAGGGGAAGAAAGGAGGTTGGAGCTATGTTTTGAAAAGAGGTTGGAGCTATAATTTAATGCAAATTAAAACGTCAGGATGTAAAATATTAAGAAATCTGATAGTATAGAAAGGCTTGGGGCGCCTGGGTGGCTCAGTTGGTTAAGCAACTGCCTTCGGCTCAGGTCATGATCCTGGAGTCCTGGGATCGAGTCCCACATCGGGCTCCCTGCTCAGCGGGGAGTCTGCTTCTCCTTCTGACCCTCCTCCCTCTTGTGCTCTCTATCTCTCATTCTCTCTCTCTCAAATAAATAAATAAAATCTTTAAAAAAAAAAAGGCTTGTAGATCAGTATAATCCCTTATACAGTGCTGGCACAACCTTTTTGGAGGAACGATCTGACAATATTTAATAAAGCTGAAAAAGTGCATATCTAAAATCTAACATATATACTTCTAGATATTCTACAGAAAATCTTACACATGTGTATAAGGGCACAGTTGCAAGACTGTTTATTGTGTTTTGTAATAATAAAAGATCTGGACATAATATAAATATCCATTAGTAGAGGAATGGAATTTGGAGGATTCTTACAATGGGATATTATATATCAATATAGCTTTGCATGGATTATACTATGGATAAATCTCAAAAGTATAATATTGAGTAAAATAGCAAATTAGAAAGATATATGTAAAACATGATGCCACCGATATAAACTAAAAACCTCACAAAAATGATGGTATATACTAATACTGGATTCAGGCATGCATATTAATATTAAAACAAGGATAAGGGGCACCCAGGTGGCTCAGTCAGTTAAGCGTCAGCCTTCAGCTCAGGTCATGATCCTGGGGTCCTGGGATAGAGTCCCATGTCGGGCTCCCTGCTCTGCAGGGAATCTACTTCTCCCTCTGCCCCCCCGAACTCGTTCTCTCAGTCTTTCTCTCTGTCTCTCTTGCTCATTCTCTAATAAATAAATAAAATCTTTAAAAAAGTGATAAGAAAGATATATCACAAGTTCAGGAAAAAAAAAAGGTCTGTAAAACTTAACATGTCTCTTTCCAAAGATCATTTGAGGCACTTTGGCAGCATGGTAAATCTGGTTGATTCCAGAAACTGATATAATACTCTCTACTTTTCTGTATGTTTGAAATGAAAGACGTAAGCTTAGACATTACAGATAAGATAGTTGATAAAGAGTTTTAAATGCTCTAAGTTTTGGATTTGAGATAATAAGCAATAGGTAATCGGTAAAGTTTACAAGTGAGATCAATGGGATGATTTTCCTTGGGGAAAATTATTCTACTTAACTACACAATTAAGTAGAATGGAGTGGGGAAATACTAAAAAAAAAAAAAAAAAAACAACATTGATTGACTTATCTCGCCACCCCACCAGGCACAAAGTAATGAGGATTTAGAGAATACCAACTGTGGAAGTGGAAATAATGGGGAAAACCTGATAATTTTGTTTTTTAGAAAAGTAATATGATGAGATTATGGAATTTCCAAAGTGAAAGAGAGTATAGAAAAAATAGCACAATTCACATTTTTACACATGGAAAAACTAAAGTTCACCATTAACTAACTTATCCAAGGTTACACACTTAGTGGCAGAGTTGACCCTAGAATGTGTCTTCTGATCCCTAGTCTCAGTCACTTTGGGTTAAGAAAGGAAGTTGAGTTTAAATTCAAAAATTGAAAACATTTGGTTCTAGGTAAATAGGGATTCAGTTGATACTAATAAAGCAATTCAGAAATGGTTAGGAATGACTTATAGGAATGGTTAGTGAATGCTTTTTCAACACTCTTTGCTTGCATTCAGTGAGACTATTCACAAGACAGTAAATGAATCCATATGAAGTAAAGAGCACCAGTAAAAGTAACTACATAGGTGCGCTCAAAAGATAGGGAAGTATATTTTATTTTTAATTCTTCTGTCTGATTCAAAAGACATATGGAATAAATAATTAAATACTATGTTGATTGGCTTATAATGTATAAGGATGTAAATAGTATTAAAACAGTAGCACAAAGGAGGGGGCAAAAAACTGAACTATAGAAGAGCAAAGTTTTTATATATAATTGAAACTGGAATTAATCTCAATTCGATTGTTATAAATTAAGAAGTTAATTGTAATCCCCAGGGCATCTACTAAGAAAATTAAAAAGAAAGAAAAGTAGTAAAAGAAACAGTAAGAGAATTAAAATGGAGCACGAGAAATGTTTAACACCAAAAAAAAAAAAAAAAAAAGGCAGTATAGAAGAATTGGAGAACAAAAAAGACATAATTACATAGAAGAAAAAGAGCAAAACGGCAGATGTAAACTATACTTCATCAGAAATTCCATTAAATCTAAATGAAGTAAACATGGCAATGAAAAGACAGATTGACATAATGGATAAAAACCCACGATCTGTGTGCTGGATCTATAAGGGACACTCTTTAAATCAAAGACACAAATAGGTTGAAATTTAAAAGATGGAAGAAGACATACAATATAAACTGTAGCAAGGTGAATGGTTGTACTTGTATCAGATAAATAGACTTTTTTTTAAGATTTTATTTATTTGTTAGAGAGAGAGCATGAGCACAGGGGAGGAGCCAGGGGAGAGGGAGAAACAGGTTCCCTGCTGGGAACCCAATGCGGGACTCGATCCCAGGAGCCTGGGATCATGACCTGAGCTGAAGGCAGACACTTAACTGACTGAGACACCCAGACGTCCCAAATAGACTTTTTAAGACAAAAATATGTTACTAGAGACAAGGACATTTTATAATGGTAAAAGGTTCACTCTGTACCTAACAACTGAGCCCTAAAATACCTGAATTAAAAATTGGCAGAATTGAAGAGAGAAATAGACAATTGAACAATAGTAATTGGAGACTTCAGACTTTCAATGATGAATAAAACAACTAGGCAGAAGATAAGTAATTAGAAGACTGGAACAACACTGTAAACCTACCAGCTCTAACAGACATCTGTAGAACACTCCATCCGACAACAGAATCTATAATCTTCTCAAGTGCGCATGGATTGCTGTTCACAATAGATTATATGCTAGGCCATAAAACAAGTATCAGTAAATCTTAAAAGACAGAAATAATACAAAGTATATTCTCTAACGAAAATGGAATAAAATTAGAACTCAATAACAGAATAGAATTGGGGAAATTAACAAATACATGGAAATTAAACAGTACATTCCTAAATAACCACTGAAAGAAATCACGAGGAAAATTAGAAAATACTTTCAGATGAATGAAAACAAAAGAGCAACCTACCAAAATTTATGGGATATAGCTAAAGCAGTGCTAAGATGGAAACTTACAGCTTTGAAAGCCTATGTTAACAAAAAAGAAAGATTTCAAATCAATAACCCAACCTTAAGAAACTAGAAAAAAGGCAAACTAAACCCAAAGCAAGCAAAAGGAAGTAAAGGTTAGAGTGTAAATAAATGAAATAGAGACTAGAAAAATAGAGAAAAATCAACAAAACCAAAAGGTAACTCTTTGATAAGGTCACAAAATTGACAACCCTTTAAACAGACTGGAAAGAAGACTCAACTTTACTAAAATCAAGAATGAAAGCAGAGACATTACTACAGATCTTATAGATGCAAAAAGGATTATTAGGGAATACTGTGAACAATTATGCAAACAGATAGATAACCTATCTGAACTAGACAAATACCTAGAAAGATACAACTACCAAATTGACTTAAGAAAAATACTAAAAATCTGAATAGAGCTAGAGCAAGTAAAGAGATTGAATTTATAACAAAAAAATTTCCACAAAGGAAAGCCCGGACCCAGATGCCTCACTGATGAATACCACTAAATGTTTAAAGGAGAATTAGCACCAACCTAAACCAGAGACATAAGAAAACTACAGATCAGTATTCCTTATGAATATAGACACAAGATCTTCAAGATACTAGCAACCCAAACCCAGAAATGTATAGAATGGATTATATACCACAACTAAGTGGGTTTTAGTCCAAGAATTCAGAATGGGTTTAGCATACATAAAGCGGTCAGTCTAATACATCGGTAATAGAAAAGGGGCAAAAACTACATGATCATCTATTTGATAGACTCAGAAGAAGAATTTGACAAAATTCAAACCCTTTTATGATAAAAATACTCAGTAAACTAGAAACAGAAAGGAATTTCTTCAGTCTCATAAAGGGCATCTATTAAAAATAAAAAGCAACAGCTAACATATTTAATGGTGAAAGACTGAATGCTTTTTCCCTAAGATTGAGAATAAGACATGGATGTCCTGCTCTCACTACTTTTCAATATTATGCTGGAAATTCCAGCTAAGGCAAATAAGCAAGTAAAGGAGTTAAAGGCATCCAGATTAGAAAAAGAATAAAACTTTCTTTATTCTCAGGTGACATGATCTTGTAAAAAGAAAATCCTAAAATCCACTTAAAAATTATTAGAATTAATGAGTTCAGCAAGGTTGTAGGATACAAGTTCATTGTAGAAGAATCAGTTGTATTTCTCAACTAGCAATGACTAATCTGAAAATGAAATTAAGAAAACATTTCCATGTATAATAGTATCAAAAAATAAAATACGTAGGAAGAAATTTAACAAAAGGTGTATAAGACTTGTACACTGAAAACTACAAAGCACCATTGAAAGGGGGACTTAAATGGAAAGAAAACTCATGATCATAGAACATTGTTAAGATGGCAGTTAATAGTGGTAAGATGGCAGCACCATCTAAATTGTCCAGATTCAACACATTACCTGGCAAAATCCCAGCTGAGTATTCAGTGGGATTCAATGGAAAAAAAAAGTCTTTTTAACAATGGTGCTGAGATAACTGGATACCCACATGCAAAAGCATGAAGATGGATGTGTACCTCATACTGTATACAAAAATTAAATCAAGCATCTAAAATAAGCACTGAACTTTAAAACTGTTAAACATAGGGGCATATCTTCATGAATTAGGCAGTAGTTTCCTAGATAGGATACTAACAACACAAAAGAAAAGTGAAATATAGTATATTTCATCAAAATTGAAAAATGTTGTATTTCAAGAGGCACTATCAAGAAACTGAAAAGACAGCCCATAAATATTTGCAAATCCTATACCTATCTGAAAAGGGGCTCATTCAGAATACATACAGAACTCTTGTAACAGTAAAATGACAACCCAATTAAAAAGTGGGCAAATGTTTTAAATGGTAATTTCTTCAGAAAAATTATATATGTGGCCATTAAGCATATGAAGAGTTGTTCCACATCATTAATCATTAGAGAAATGCAAATCAAAAGCACAATGAGATGCCCAGTAGAATGGCTAGAATCAAAAAGTCAGATAATAACAAGTGTTGTCAAGGATGTGGAAAAATTGGAATCCTCATACACTGTTGGTGGGAATGTAAACTGGGAATCCACTTTGGAGAATAGTCTGGCAGTTAACTCAGTAACTCTTAGTTACTGTATGACCAGCAGTTCTGTTCGTAGATATATACTCAAGAGAAATGAAAACATATGTCCATGTAAAAACTTATACACCACTATTCATAATAGCCAAAAGGTGGAAACAATCCAAATGTCCATCAACAGATGAATGGATAAATGTAATATATTCATTCAATGGAACGTTATTTGGCCATAAACTGGAATGAAGTACTTCAGCATATGCAGCTATTTGGATGAACCTCAAAAGTAGGCTAAGTGAAAGAAGCCTGTCACAAAAGTCTGTAAAAATTTCTTCAAGATGATGAAAATGTTCTAAAATTTACTTTGGTGTTGGTTGTACAACTCTGTACTAGAAACCACTGAATTGTATCCCTTAAAGGGTAAATTTTATGGCATATGGGTATTTCAAAAATATTTAAAAATGTTTTTAAACCCATCCGCATATTTTAGATATGTGTTATGTAATGTAATGTGATTGCTAGTAATCCGGAAGTAAATTATTATTTTTTGAAGTAAATTATTACTATAAGACTGTTGCTAATCTTTCTTTGATAAATTCGTTAAATTAAGAGTCTGTTTCAGAATTAAAGCATTGATAAATCATTTCTAAGTGTATGTTAAATTATCTGCATAGTGACACTCTACTTCCTTACATATGTATCTACATATAGTATTTATAAATTGTAAATAGACTATTGTAAGACACTGGAAAGAAACATAACTCTTTTGTGAGCACTAATTGGCATTCATCTTTAAAGAGTGTTCTCAGTAATTGTATTTTAATTAATTAGTTAATATTTTGAAATGACTACATTTTATACATATACACACATTTCTATGTGAATAATTTATTGCTAAGTTCAAAATAACCTAATATTTGTCATCCATGTAACATTGTCATCATAAAACTTTTAAAATTTAGAATTACTTCAGCAACTTCTTTTGACTTGATCCTGTTATGTTGTAAAATCTTTTATGTTTTCAATATTTCTTATTATTTTATTTTATTTTATTATGTTGGTCACCATACAGTATATCATTAGTTTTTGATGTAGTGTTCCATGATTCATTGTTTGCTTATAATACCCATTGTTCCATGCAATACATGCCCTCCATAATAACCCATCACTAGGCTAATCCATACCCCACCCCCTCCCCTCTAAAACCCTCAGTTTGTTTCTCGGAGTCCATAGTCTCATGGTTTGTCCCCCCTCCGATTCCCCCGCTTCGTTTTTCCCTTCCTTCTCCTAATGTCCTCCATGCTATTCCTTATGTTCTACAAATAAGTGAAACCATATGATAATTGACTTTCTCTGCTTGACTTATTTCACTTAGCATAATCTCCTCCAGTCCCATTCATGCCGATGCAAAAGTTGGGTATTCATCTTTTCTGATGGCTGAGTAATACTCCATTGTATATATGGACCACATCTTTTTTGTTATGTTAATCACCATACATCACATCATTAGTTTTTGATATAGTGTTCCATGATTCATTGTTTGTGCGTAACACCCCGTTCTCCACGCAGAACGTGCCCTCTTTAATACCCATCACCAGGCTAACCCATCCCCCCACCCCCCTCCCCTCTAGAACCCTCAGGTTGTTTTTCAGAGTCCATCATCTCTCATGGTTCATCTCCAGACCACATCTTCTTGATCCATTCATCTGCTGAAGGGCATCTCAGCTCTTTCCACAGTTTGGCTGTTGTGGACATTGCTGCAATGAACATTGGGGTGCATATGGCCCTTCTTTTCACTACATCTGTGTCTTTGGGGTAAATACCCAGGAGTGCAATTGCTGGGTCATAGGGTAGCTCTATTTTTAATTTTTTGAGGCACCTCCACACTGTTTTCCAAAGTGGCTGTACCAACTTGCATTCCCACCAACAGTGTAAGAGGGTTCCCTTTTCTCCGCAACCTCTCCAACATTTGTTGTTTCTTGCCTTGTCAATTTTTGCCATTCTAACTGGTGTAAGGTGGTATCTCATGGATCAGAAGAATAAACATTGTTAAAATGTCTATGCTGCCCAGAGCAATCTGTACTTTCAATGCCATCCTGATCAAAATACCAACGGCATTTTTCAGTGCTGGAACAAACAATCCTAAAATTTGTGTAGAATCAGAAAAGACCCTGAATCACCAAGTAAATGTTGAACAAGAAAAACAAAGCTGGGGGCATCACGTTGCCTGATTTCAAGCTATATTACAAAGCTGTGATCACCAAGACAGCATGGTATTGGCACAAAAACAGAGACATAGACCAATGGAACAGAATAGAGAGCCCAGATATAGGCCCTCAACTCTATGGTGAAATAGTCTTCGACAAAGCAGGAAAAAATATGCAATGAAAAAAAGATAGTCTCTTCAATAAATGGTGCTGGGAAAATTGGACAGCTATATACAGAAGAATGAAACTCGAACATTCTCTTACACCATACACAAAGATAAACTCAAAATGGATGAAAGACCTCAATGTGAGACAGGAATCCATCAAAATCCTAGAGGAGAACATAGTAACCTCTTCGACATTGGCCACAGCAACTTCTTTCAAGATACATCTCCAAAGACAAGGGAAACAAAAGGGAAAATGAACTTTTGGGGCTTCATCAAGATAAAAAGCTTCTGCGCAACAAAACAAAGAGGCAACTCACAGAATGGGAGAAGATATTTGCAAATGACCCTATAGACAAAGGGCTGATATCCAAGATCTGTAAGGAACTTCTCAAACTCAACACCCAAAAAACAACCAAGTCAAAAAATGGGCAGAAGACATGAACAGACACTTCTCAAAAGAAGACCTACAAATGGCTAACAGACACATGCAAATGTTCATCATCATTAGCCATCAGGGAAATTCAAGTCAAAATCACATTTCTTATTATTTTAATTCTAAATCTCAATATAAAAACTTGAGTGAGTTTTAATGTACATAATTGATTTCAGTATATTGATGCAATTATTTAAGAAAACGTATTTTATGAGGAGACTGTCAGCATTTAAGGTAAGCTTTTCGTTTTTAAACTGTTTTGAAAAGTAATTAGTTCATTTTCAGATGTAGGCAGTTCAAACTGGGAGTATTTATGTTAAAGGAATGTATGTTACTGTTCAAGTATTATCAGTTTGAATAATCATATTTTAAACTCAGTCCTAAAATGAATAAAATAAGTGATAAGTGTGAAAATGCTTTGTTAACAAAGTACAACACACAAGTTTTAGCTAATGATGTTAAAATTATTCCCTTGGCAGTCTTGATACCTTGGATTTACTTTGTATTTTCTTTTTTTATAGTATAACTGACACACAGTGTTGCACTAGTTTCAGGTGTACCAACATAGTGATTCAACAACTCTTATTTGTTACACTACCTTGGACTTACTTTGAATGCCAGTTTTTAAAGAATAGTAGAATGATTAAAAATATATGAACATGCAAACCCAAATAATGACATCTGGAAATTTGAATTAACGATAGTCTAATACTAATAAGTTCATATACTCTTCCTTCAGAATAATTTCATTTTATTTAATATGGGAAAAATTTATAATATGACTTTTAATAGAAGTGGCTTTAGAAACTAAAGATTTAATTGTTGCCAACCCTCACATATCCGTTCAATGGGATACGTGCCATACTTGTGCAAGTATGATCCTTTGTACTAGGATTAATAAGAAAATAAAGGACATACCTTCTTACAAGCCATTCTGAAGTAGGGGAAGTTACAGATCATTAGCATATGTACGTACATATATGTGTGTGCGTGCATGTACATATATGTACGTGCATGTGTGTGCACATGCCTGTAAATACACATATGTGCATACATTGTCTATATATCTTTATGTATAGGACATAACCTGATTTTTTTATCATTGTCAGGAAATGAAGTATTCCACATAGTCTAGATGATTAATTAGAATTCTCTTTGTAAAAAAAAAGAAAGAATTCTCTTTGTACTGGATTTAAAGGAAATACTTGTTATTTTTGAGGGTCTGCTGTATGTCGGGCACTGTGCTGGGAGTTTAACATAAAGTGTTTCCCTTAATCCTTCAAAAGCACTGTATTTTCGAAAAGAAGGCATTAGGGTTCACAGAGTTTAAATAATTTGCCTAAAAAAACCACACATTTATTTAGTCATAAAGTAGGATTTCAGTATAGAATTGCCTTGTTGTAAATTTGTATTTGTTTTCTGTCACAGTACCTTTATTTCTAAAAAGCCATTATGAAGACAAATGAGCCTAAACAGAAAAGAAATTATAAGTGTTTTCTAATTATCACATATTATACCCTGTACTCTTCTATCTTAGGACTATAATTGCTGTGTTGTCTCGCTTACGGATTCATCCTTGTATCCCCAGCTCCACAAACTAACATATACTAGTTGCTCATTAATTATCCACCAAATAAATGAATTAAGTGGGTGAATGGGTGACAGATCTCAGTTGTCTATATGGTGGTGTCAAGCATATATTCTTAATTAAGTTTGCCAGTTATTATCCTTCAGAAGACTAAAAGCTAAACATTTAGTAATTTGATAATTGTTCTTTTTTTTTATTTCCAAACAGTAGTCTCTATTTAGACTTTTGCTGAAAAAAGTTACATCAGCCAGTCTGCAGACTGGCAGGATCTAGTGAAATGTAGATAAAGCTTGATTCAAAGTTCTTGTAATCAAGTCAATTTAATAATACTTTGATGTGTAATTCAGACTTTTTTGTGAATTGATAGTATATTTAGCTGAAATGTATTTCTCCGCTTAATTTCCTAGGAAAGTCAGATAACGAATTCAAATTTATTTATTTATTTTTTTTTTAAATTTTTTTTTATAGATTTTATTTATTTATTTGAGAGAGAGAATGAGATAGAGAGAGAGCACGAGAGGGAAGAGGGTCAGAGGGAGAAGCAGACTCCCTGCTGAGCAGGGAGCCCGATGCGGGACTCGATCCCGGGACTCCAGGATCATGACCTGAGCCGAAGGCAGTCGCTTAACCAACTGAGCCACCCAGGTGCCCCGAATTCAAATTTAGACATAAGTTGAGGTGCCTGCAATTTATCAAGGCAAATCCAGAAAGTAGTTTAAAAAGTAATTTTGGAGTTTGGCAAATCCAGCATGGTACTGTCTGACATGGTAGCCATTAACCACTAATTTAAATTAATTAAACTAATTAAAAGTAAATAAGATTACAAATTCTGTCATTTTTTCTAGTCACATTTTAAATGCTCAATAGCACTTAATGTATGCACAGAGACCATATGTATTGCCACATGTAGTTACACAGTATCCTACCAAATAGGGTATAAAACATTCTGTCATTACGGAAAGTTTTATCAGCTAGCCCTGGTCTCAAAGCCAGAGGAAAAAATTTAGGAGTTTAATTTAGAGATGGACAGTAGTTAATTCAGCAAACATTTGTTGAACTTCTATAGCCTCTATAACTATAAAAATAAATGGATTGAAGTCTTATGAAGGGTTCATGTAGTGGAAGTGACATGTAAACAACCAAATATAGTTATGTGCTAAAAGCATTATACTGGGAGGATGTACAAATTGCTGTAGGTCTTATTACAGGAATACTTTAACTGTAATAACTAAAATGTTAGTTAGCAGAAGTCAAGTCTGAATCAGATGTCATGCTAGAGAATAGTAAATAAGTCACAGACCAGGAAGTGAGAAGGAAGCTATTGACTATGGAGACACTATTGAGAGGAGTAGAGCAGGCTAAAGAGTCAGTACAAGAAAATAAGGAAAGGCAGGTAGGTCCCAGACCAGTTCAGGAGAAAGCTCTTAAACATTGTGTTCTGGGTATATTATCTCTCTTATGTATAAATTGATCAACTTCTAGGCTGGGGGCAAATCCTTAAAGTGCCAGATCTACACTATTAATAATAATACTAAGAGCTACATATACAGTGCTTACAGTAACAATAGCTGACATATACAGCTAGTGCTTACTGTCCATTAACTGTCTTAAGCATTTGACATATGTTCATTCACTTAGTCATCAAAACAACCCCATTAGTATTGAGTTACTTTGAAACCCTTCAGTCATGGATTGAGAAATTACCTTGCTAAAGGTACGTTAACTATTATTCAAGGATACAGAGCCCAAAGGATTTTCCCTTTTATTATTACTCTCAGCCTCATTAAGTTGGCACCCTTGAGCAAGCCTGAAAAAGCAGTTGGATTAAAAAAAAAACATGTTTCAAACATATGTTTCTTGTTGAAGAAGCCATGTAAATATTAGTAGTACTGAATATTTAAGTTCAGAGTACACTTAAAATGTTCACTACTCTACATGTTTCTGCTCACAATACTAGAAATTGACCTATTGGTGAATATTCAGGTAATTGCTTTTATCAACTATCTGTTCAGCCACTGTTGACACTATTAACTCAAACCAGGCATTAGACGTGCCCAGCATTTCACTAAAGGATGATAAAGGAAAACTGGCTGGCTGATAAATTATTCTATCAGTTGAGTCTTGTACATGGCATCAAATCTGTTATTAGGCATGTAATAAGAGGTGAAAGAAACTGATTAGGGAAGAGAAACATGTTTGAGTACATTTTATGAAGAGTATAATGAAACTGTCAAGACTGAACTTGATTTCTTAAAGGGGTTAGGGATTGAAGGACCAGCAGTGCATTTGAGATAAGTATAAACCTAAGAGCACAAATCATTAGTTTCTGTGAAATTTGAAGATATTGAAGAATTTCATTGTTAAAGTCCAATAAAGTACTAGGTAATCAATTTATGATACTGTATTTGTAAAATTTGCTCTCTAATATATCCCTTTGCAAATAGAGGCATCAATGATATGAATCACAAAATGGTGGATAATTTACGAGGGTTCCTCACCTGTCACACTTCTGAGAATTACTTTGTAAGATTTCTGTGGTCACCACATTAGATAATCTATGTTAAGAAGCTTTGCTATTATGATTATGCAGTTTTGTGGCAATATTTTACCTCAGGTAGAATAACTATCATTCATAGTTCTTCTCTTTACCTTATCCCATTGTACTATTGTTTATAATAAGATTATGGAAAATTTACACTGTGCAGATGAATATGAAATGATGTAGGAATCTAGGTAATTTGAAGATACGTGAATTCTGCATTTTGAAGCTGGACAAAATCTTCCTGATTAGTTGCCAGAAATCTGAGTGTGCTTAGAATTCAGGCATGCATCTTTATTACAAAGAGTAGCTCTGGTTTGATGTGTGATGTTGGCAAGTGAAGTGATTTTCAACGGGGTGTGTGTGTGAATTTCTCCTAATCAGCCTGCATTTTTTTAGGCTTAAAAATAATTTTTTTTATTGGTATAACTCAGTGGCATAACTTGAATCCTGTAACTTTCTTTCTCTGCAGTAACATGAAGGCAGAGACTTTTGTCCATTTTGTTTACTACTTTATACCCATTACCTAGAACAGAGCCTCACCCGTAATAAGACCTCAATAAATATTTGTCAAATGAATGAATGACTCCCGGTCCTCACTGTTTTATCTATTTAATGCATTAAACAGAAGTTTATTGAAAACCTATTATGAGCCAAGCTCTAGGGTATAGCATTTTGTAAGACAAATCAAGAAGTTGGCTTTCAGGGGGTTTATGTTCCAGTGGAATAGAAACTGCTCAGTAAGCCACTAACCAAATAACTGCACATAATAATTTCAGTTAGTGACAAGTGCTAGGTAAAAAACAAAATAGATCGATATGGTAGAAAGTATGTGAGCATACCCTGAAATTTGATGGTCAGGGAAGATTTTTCTAAAAGGATGACATTTGAGATGGTAGAGTAATAAGGAGCTAGCCCCCTAAATAAAACCTATGTAGAGAGATAAGTTCCTAGATTTTATAAAATGCATTTTAAAGCCATCTACTTGCAAAAAATCTCCCAAGGTTCAAGAATCTTCTTCACGGGGGGCGGGGAATTCCCTAGCCGGAAAAGGTGACTGACTACTTTTTTCTCTTGAATTTTTTTCTCTTGTTTATCCTTCACTCTGATTTCTATTAAAGCTATTTTCTCATCTTCCAGCGTTTCTTGTGTTCTGATTCATTATTTCTGTTCTTATTTTGTTTCCTTTTTTTTTTTTTATTTTCTTTGAGTTAACCCTGCCTTTTTGCACTTACTTGGACACTTATTAATTTTCAGTCTTTTCTGTTACAAGTATTTAAAGGTCTTTGTTTTTTGATAAATAGAATTTTGCCTATATTCCAGGTTTTAACGTACAATGTTTTGGTTACATTTCCCTGCTATTTTCTGTGTTTTTGTTATGATTTCTTCCTTAACCCACAAATTACTGAAGCTTTTTAAAATTTGCAAATATATTTTTAAATTACTGATTCTAATTTAACTGTAAATAGAGGACATGCAATATTGATTCTTTCAAGTTTGTAAGACTTGATTTATGATGTTCTCGATAGTCCATTCTTTTCATTTTCATGTCAATTCCATATGTGCTTAAAAAGAATATATATTTTCTTTTTTTCTTTAAATTTTTTATTGTTATGTTAATCACCATACATTACATCATTAGTTTGTGATGTAGTGTTCCATGATTCATTGTTTGTGCATAACACCCAGTGCTCCACGCAGAACGTACCCTCTTTAATACCCATCACCAGGCTAACCCATCCTCCCACCCAAGAATATATATTTTCTAATTGTTAGGTGCAGTATTCTTTACATGGCCATTAAACCAAGATTATTGGTGGTGGTGTTAAGATCTTGCATATCCTTGATGATTGTTGTCTACTTGTTCTGTTAATCACTGAGAAAGGTATTAAAATAGACCCCCAAGGTGCCTGGGTGGCTCAGTTGGTTAAGCGACTGCCTTCAGCTCAAGTCATGATCCTGGAGTCCCGGGATCGAGTCCCATATCGGGCTCCCTGCTTGGCAGGGAGTCTGCTTCTCCCTCTGACCGTACCCTCTCTTGTGCTCTCTCTCTCTCTCAAATAAATAAATAAAATAAAACCTAAAAAAAAAAAAAAAATAGACCACCAAAATAGTGGGTTTGACATTTTCTCTCTGTAGCTTTTTTTTTTTAAAGATTTTATTCATGGGTGCCTGGGTGGCTCAGTTGGTTAAGCAACTGCCTTCAGCTTGGGTCATGATCCTGGAGTCCCGGGATCGAGTCCCGCATCGGGCTCCCTGCTCAGCGGGGAGTCTGCTTCTCCCTCTGACCCTCTTCCCTCTCGTGCTCTCTATCTCTCATTCTCTCTCTCAAATAAGTAAATAAAATCTTTTAAATAAATAAATAAATAAATAAAGATTTTATTCATTTGAGAGAGAGAGAGAGACCATGAGCAGAGGGAGGGACAGAGGGAGAGGGAGAAGCAGAATCCCCACTAAGTGGGTAGCTGGATGTGGGACTCGATTCCAGGACCCCAAGATCACGACCTGAGCCACCCAGGCACCCCTCTCTGTAACATTTTTAAATCTAATTTTATTTTTTCTCTTTTTAATATGCAAGCTTTGTCCATTTCTATTTATTTTATTAATATATTTGGATCATTTCTAACAATTTATTTTGTGTTTTCCATTAACCCTACTTCTTACCTACTTCCCTTGAAGTGAGGGTCTTTTTTTTTTTTTGAGGATTTTATTTATTTATTTATTAGAGAGAGAGATCACAAGAGAGGGTAGAGTCAGAGGGAGAAGCTGACTCCCCTCTGAGCAGGGAGCCCAATGTGGGACTCGTTCCCCAGACTCCGGGATCATGACCTGAGCCAAAGGCAGTCGCTCAACTGACTGAGCCACCCAGGTGCCCAAAGTGAGGATATTTCAATCTTTGTCTGAAATATTAACCAAGGAGATGAAAGATCTCTACCCTGAAAACTACAAAACATTGAAAGAAATTGAAGAAGAAACAAATAAATGGAAAGGTAGCCCATGTTCGTGGATTGGAAGAATTAGTGTTGTTAAAATATCCATACTACCTAAAGCCAT
Source organism: Eumetopias jubatus (assembly GCF_037043125.1). Lineage (NCBI taxonomy): Eukaryota > Metazoa > Chordata > Mammalia > Carnivora > Otariidae > Eumetopias > Eumetopias jubatus. The sequence continues at coordinate 135,863,819 of NW_028274809.1, read as the reverse complement.
CTTAAGAATCATTGCAGTCCCTATCAAAATTCCAATGACAATTTTTACAGTGGTAGAAAAAACACTCCGGAAATGTATATGGAATCACATAAGACCCCAAATGAATATCCAAAGCAGTCCTGAAAAAGAATAACAAAGTGGGAGGCATCACACTTCCTGATTTCAAGCTATATTATAAAGCTGTAGTAAAAACAGTATGGTTCTGGCACAAAAACAGAAACATAGACCAATGGAAGAGAATCGAGAGCCCAGAAATAAACCCATGCGTGTATGGTCAGCTAACATTTGACAAGGGAGGCAAGAACACTCAATGCAGAAAAGACAATCTCTTCAATAAGTGGTGCTGGGAAAATTGGATATTCACATGTAAAAGAATGAAACTAGACCCCCCACACACACCTTAAACAGCACTCAAAATTAACTGGAAATGGATTAAAGAGGAGAAAACTGCATACAGATTGTTCACTTTGGTGTTGTTTATAATAATGGAAAAGTTGAAAGCTACCTAAAATCCTTATATAAGAGAATGGTAAAGGAGTTTATGGTATGGTCATTTGATGAAGTACTTTGAGTGATTAATAGCATGGAAAAGTCTTTTTTTTTAAATATTAAACTTCAAAAGACACCAAATTGGAGATCTTATATGTATATTTAAGGGGGAAAATTAAGCCTACGCATAAAGAACAAGACTAAGAATTTTATCAAAATATTAACAGTGTTTATTGTAGGATAGAAGGACTTCAGATTTCTTTGCCAGTTTGCTCTTTTTCAGATGTCATAAAATTAGAATGTATAACCTATATAATGAAAACTACTTAAAAAGGTGGGATTAATTTAACATATTCCCAGATATAATTTGAAATGTCCTACTAATTCAGGTATGCTCATCTCAAGCTCTATTTATCTTTAAAAAATATGAAATACTTAGGGGCGCCTGGGTACCTCAGTCGTTAATCATCTGCCTTCGGCTCAGGTCATGAACCTAGGGTCCTGGGATCGAGCCCCGCATTGGGCTCCCTGCTCAACAGGAAGCCTGCTTCTCCCTCTCCCGCTCCCCCTGCTTGTGTTCCCTCTCTCGCTGTCTCTCTCGCTCTGTCAAATAAATAAATAAAATCTTAAATAAATACATAAATAAATAAAATGAAACACTTAGCAATAATGAACTAAGCATAGATCTGCCAAATTCTGTTTGACTCCATCTTTGTTTCAGAGTGAAGTTTATTAACTTTCCAATAAAAGTGTGCCACAGCATATTTTTATTCCCTTACTTTTGGTTTAAGCCTGACCTCCAGAAAAGTGAAGTAATACTTTTCTAACAAATGTGTAAAATGTGTAGTCCCATTTTCATAAGGTTAAATAGCTCGCATATATTCTAGCAACATTTAGTATTTTGTTATACTGATTTGCCCTATTTTGATTGTTGTTATTTGCTCTATTATTTTATTTTTTGATTTTAATATTTCTTTCTCTCATTTTAAGGTCATTCTGGTACAAGTTAACCCAGGGGAAGCATTTACAATAAGAAGAGAAGATGGACAGTTTCAGTGCATTACAGGTAAGAATGGTAATTTGTTATCCTTTGAGATGACAAAAATTTATGGAACATTAAAGTTTACATCTTATGGTTTCTTCCTTTCTTTCTCACTACCACCACCACACCAAAGCACAAACTCTGAATACCTTACGACTTAATTATTCCAGTATCATCCTCATTATTCTCTTTTCCCTGGTTTCTTGATTAATCTTACATTCCCCTTATCAGAAATCATCAGTGAGTCCAGTTCAGGTTCCTTAGTCTTTAAAAAAAAAGTATTGCATCTTCCTAGTCTTGCTTTCCCTTTCCCTTTAATATTGTGTCCCTTTGTCTTGCTAAGTTGGCTTATTCACTATCTTCTTGAACCTGTCTTGTACTTTCTGTACTATTCTTATCTATAATCTGCCCTTATCTCTACCATCCCTAGCCTATCCAAATCCTACCAATGCTTCAAGACTGAATTCAGATCTTATCTGTAAAAAAAATTTTTGTAAAGTCACTAGCCACCCCCCACCACACTTATAACAAACAAAAATGTTTCCATATGTCCCTGGGGGATGGTGGGGGCAAAAGCACCCACAGTTGAGAACCACCACCCTCTATGTAGAGAGAAGAGCAATAAAAAGATCACTGACTTTGGTATTAGAGAACCAGAGTTTAAATCCCAACTCTGCTAACTTACCAGTTAGATAGAACTTTTGCATGTTACTTAACCTCTATCAGGTACATTTCTCATCAGTAAAATTCCCTTCCTTATGAATAATATTACACCTCTTAGAATGATTGTGAGGGTTAACTAAAATGCATGTAAAGCACTCTAAACCGCACCTAGCACATACAAGGCACTCAGTAAATGGTGGTGAAGGATGTAGTGGTGTTGTTTAATAGAAAGTGACCGTTATGTCTTGTGAAACCCCTAATTATTGTGCCATTCATTTAACAAGTAACTACACATTTTCTTGTAATATTTGTTCTAGTTATATTTTTTAAGCCATTTAAATTTTGTATGTTTAACTTGAAATGTTTATTCAGTCTCTCCAACTAAGTCCTAAGCACTTTGAGGGCAAATACCATTTCTTACATTTCTTTGTATCCCCTTCAGTTCTGAGGCTTCCACATATTGGGTACCTAACTAACAATTGTTGCTTTAATTTGAAAAGAGCATGTTAAGTAGGGTGACCATATGCTTTCTCATCCAAACTGATACTTCTGAGAATGAAAGAGGACCATAGCAACTACTGTACGACAACTGTTATCAGCCAAGATTGTCCCAGGTAAACCAGGATTTATGGTACCCCTCCATCTTACTGGGACAATCTAATCTATTTAATCAAAGAAATAGAACTTACTCCTTCCAGAGAAGTAATTAGCTCAGTAATTAAAATTAAAACTTTTAGCCTGCCATCCAAATCTTACATGCCTTCTATTCTCTAAGTCAGTTTAAATCTGTGTATCAAGGCAACCTCACACACAAACACAAATAGGAAGAGTCCACATATTATGAGCTTAAAAGAAACCAGGTAGTAGAATTTATAAGCAGTATAGTAAACTTTGCCTGTCTTTACTTGCCAGTTAGGTTTTTATAAAATAATTCCATTTTTATACTGGATAGCTCTTAGAATGTAAGTTTCTAATAGAGCACACATCTTAGGTTTATTTGTACATTTCTTCAAATTGTTTTCAGTAAATATTGTTTATGATGGAAGCATTTTAACTAGTATAACCTCGGTCTTTTCAAACACATCTGCAAATGAGGATCCTCATTACTGTTATAGTGTGACTTAAAATATAAAAACCATTAATTGCAGTTGGATAACCAGACTTTGAATTTTAAATAACTTCTATTTTAAAAGTTAATTTATAACTGTAATTTGTGAATCTCCTCCCTTATAAAATCAATTAAACTGATTTTTATGTGGTAATTACCCCTTCAGTCAGGATCAAAAAAAAAAAAAAAGACTAATTTTTAATGTGCCTGTAGTACTAACAGTCTCTTAATAGTAGGAATTGACTACCATGTGAAGGTATTTTTAGGCAGGGACACATTTCTCTGCTTCTGTAGGAAAGGGAGACTCCTCTCTGAATGACAGAGTAGAGGAGTGGAGACTTTGTTTTTAAATTACTGGGCAGAGTTTTTAAAAACACAGGATAGGATAAGGGGAACCTGAAAGAAAGTAAAAAGCTCTCCTTTTTATGTTTTTGTTTTTTTAAATTAAAAGATGGGATGAAGGTGGAAGGAGTAGTAGTGAACAAGAGAGTGGGGTGAAGTTTTTGTAAAGACCGGTGTGCCCCCACTCCAAGCAAGAGAAGACAGGATGAGAAAAGACTAATGACTCCTGGAGCTCATCTTCTCCTTTTCTTCCCCTTTGCTATCACTAGTTTCTGTTATGTGGCAGACATCTTCCTGAACTAGTTCTAGAACTAGGTAAAAGTTAAGAGTAGAAATAGAAGCAGAGGCAACAGATAACAAAGTCTTAAGGGAGGAAAATCATATGCCAGTGAGGCTCAGAGTAAAATAGGATCCTTGGCTCTAAGGCTATCAAGTTAGGAAAACTTTTCTCTTCACAGCCACTGTGACCAATAAAGAAAACCTCAGTAGTAAAACCTGAAAACTGAGATAAATCCAGTGTAAATTAGTAAATATTTGAAATAAAGACTATTCTTTTTAAAGGAGTTTTATTATCTGTCAAGAATTTATAAAACAGAAACTAGGTTGACAGAAATCACAGGGAACTTTAGAGATCTAGATGATCCCCTTATTTAATTGAAGTTCATAATTTGTGAGTTATAGCTAGTTATGGGCAGAGCTCAATATAATACTTTTTCTACTATAACATACTTCTTGGAAAGACAAATTGTTAATTTTTTTTTCTTGAATTTACTAAGTGTCTCCTGAGGTATACTCTGCCAGCTATTGGGGATTCAAAGAAAACTAAGACACAGTTCCTGTCATTCAAAAACACAGAGTAGTAGGGAAGAAAGGGAGGAAATTAACAATTGTATTACAGTATAAAAAGAACTACTAGAGATATGCACAGGGTGTTGTGGAAGCATAGGAGGGTTACCGTGATGCATAGTGATATGTCAGGAAGAAAATCTGTCAAGGGGAAAGTATATGTGACCTGTCTTTAAGGACATTAGCAAATGACAAAAGGATCTCAAGGAAGCATTTTAGACAGAGGAAACAGTATACAAAAGCAACAGAAGGAGAGAATAGCTTAACTTTTTTGAATAACTGCAAAGAGATCAGAATTGCTAAAAAAAAAAAGGTTATATAAAGGGGATATAGATGGAGATGAATCTAAAAATGTAGACAGATCTTGAAATGGCTTGACTGTCATACTAAAACTTTAACTTTATTGCAAAGGTAAGGAAGAGCCATTGAAGGAGATTACACCGGAGAGTTAACATCTAGTTTACAGTTTGGAAAGATTGGCGATGTCTTTATGATGTACTATATGCTGGCTAACTGAACATAATTTAAAAAATTAATTAAGAAATAAAAATAAAAAGATTGGCGTTGTTTTCCTTCCAGTAAAATGGAACAAATATTCTTCTAAATGCAGTGCTGAGCTTCTCTCTTCTTCCACCCCTAAAAAAAAAAAAAGGAAATAAATTGTTAGGAGCCAAAAACAAGACTTTTCAATATTTGTTTTTCAAAATATGTTTCATATGTATAATGAAAAGGATATACTTTGTTCATTGGATTTGATCATTTTTTTATTGTTCCATGGCATTTTTTCTGAGTCTTATCCAGAATCTAATGTCTGTCTTCCTTTACTCCTTACCTTATTTCATGTCCTTTTAGATCCTACACCACTCTTAAATATCTAAAAGTATAGTTCCCTGCCTTTTACAACTTTCCAGTTGCCATTCTCCTCATTGGTTAGGTTTATTTATACTGCATGATTCTGACCCATACCTCATTTTTGCCATCCTTAGCCATTACTGCTTTCAGCACAAACACATTATTTCTTTTGAAATCAAAGTATGATCTTGAATCTTTTTTCTGTTAAAAGGTATTTTGACACTGATCTAACAATTTGATGTTTTTATGTTTTCTTCGTGAAGTGCTTTAATAGCATTTCAACAGATTGTTTTATATGATGATAGATATTATGAAAATTCATCCTTGCCTGGTAATTGTATGTAGGAAAGTAAAAATATATTGAATGAGTAAATCTTCAGGTTTAATATTAATAAATTTTTGTAATATGTGCTAAAGACTGCCCTTCTTAGTTTTGTTTTGTGGGGAAGTATGAAGAATAGAGAATTAGGCAAGTTTTCTGAATTTCGGTTACAGGGAAGGTCCTGGAAGCATATTTCATAGAGAGTATGTGGTAAACTCTTTAAGATCCCTGTTGTAGAGCTGGCTTTTAATGGTGATAAATTGGTACCTATCCATCAGACATCATCTGTTCTGTAAAGTGTTTGCAGAAAAGGCCTTTTTTTCAGTTTTTCTCCTCACCTACTTCTCGATGCCCATACAGAAATAAATGAGGGCAGAAATTACGTTTTACATATGTTTTACATAGAGAGTGTTTAATTAACTTGAATGAGGAGGAGAAAATACTAATGTTTCTTGACCATTTTCTACATGCCAAGCAAATGAAATATATGTAGGCAAACGGTTTTCTCTAAAAACACTCCTTCTTGAAAGGCAGGTATGGCTCACTTTTTTTTTCTTTTATGACTCCTCAAAAAGAATAAGTAGGACTAAATAAGAATTTAATAATTAAATATCTAGTGGCTTTGCATTGTTAGGGAACTTCTACTTTGGTGTGATTCCATGCTACTCTATGCAAAAGAAAGTTATAAAAAAGTGAAAAGAATATACAGACCAGAAGTGCCTAAATTTTATATGCTCTGGTCCCTTCAAATTACATATTTTAGGAAGATAAGCAACAATATTGATGATTGTTTAATTTTATTAACCTAATAGGAGAGTAGTTAAGCACATGGTACCTGGCTTTGAGTTCCAGCTCTATCATGTACTATTATATCAATCAGGTTATAGTAATCAATTTAGTGATTATTTTTACATCCTGTCTTACACTTGTTTGTGTAAATAGGGTGTGTGTGTGTGTCTGTCATATAGAATTTGGAACATAATTAATCATAGAGATTATTATACTATGCCTTTTTGGACATACTATTTATATCTGTGCAATCATAGAACCCAAGACCTGCATCAGACATGTAACTCCTAATTATGCTGATCATGTATTAACCAGATCTACATTTTAATGATATATTTTGCAACATTGCTTTCACAATTACATTTCAACAACAGTGAAGACCTTATATTTGTCATCCATTCATTCATTCAGTATTCAGTAAAAGACAAGTGTGTAAGCTGGCACTCTTTATTTCCTCAAACTTACTTGACAGACTTTCTTATATATCTTTATATATCCTATGTATCTTTAAGATGAAATGAAATTAGGTTACTGGCCCATTGCCAGTAAAGCTTTGTCTTATGTTGTATTATCCAGGACTTTGTCTTCTAGGGCTCTCCTTGACTGACTTTCTTTCTTTCTTTTAGAAGTCTTTTTTTTAAAGATTTTATTTATTTGAGAGAGAGAGAGAGCACGAGCAGGAGGAGGGGCAGACGGAGAGGGAGAAGCAGATTCCCCACTGAGCAGGTGGGGACTTCATCTTTCAGAGCAGGGAGCCTGACTCAGGGCTCTACCCCAGGAAATCATGACCTGAACCAAAGATAGATGCTTAACTGACTGAGCCACCCAGGTACCCCTGTCTTTCTTTAGTCCAAAGCTTTGACACAAATGGCATGTTTATAAGATTTTCAGGTGTCAGAAAGTTACCAAGGACAATTAATAAATATCAAGCTCAAGAGATCAGAATATATTGAAATTATAGGTCAAAACCAACAGGATAGGGCGCCTGGGTGGCTCAGTTGGTTAAGCAACTGCCTTCGGCTCAGGTCATGATCCCGGAGTCCTGGGATCGAGTCCCACATCAGGCTCCCAGCTCAGCGGGGAGCCTGCTTCTCCCTCTGACACTTTCCCCTCTCATGCTGTTTCTCTCTCTCTCTCTCTCTCTCTCTCTCTCAAATAAATAAATAAATAAATAAAATCTTTAAAAAAAAAAACCCAACAGGATAAATCTAATAGGAATAAATACAAAGTTTTACATTTTGGTTTGAAATTTAGTAGCCCCGGCAATGTACAGATGTGTATTACTCAGAGTTCCTTTTTGAAACAGACTCTTGTCTATTAAACACAAAAGGAATTTCTTAAGATGATATTGAGACTCTTCCTCTTCTTTCCTGCATGATAGTTCAGTCCTAAAGCCATTAGGTGGTACAAAACAATATAGACACCTGTCATAGTTCATAAGGTTGCCATAACAGTATACCAGGGACTGGGTGACTTATAAACAACAGAAATTTATTTTTCACTATTCTGGAGCCTGGAAGTTCAAGATCACAGTGCCAGCATGGTTGGGTTCTGGTGAGAGCACTCTTTCAGGTTGTAGACTACTGACTTTTTGCTGTATCCTGGAGGAAGGGGCAAGGGAGCCCTCTGGGTTTTCTTTTACAAGAGCACTAATCCCATTTATGAGGGCTCTACTCCATGATTTCATCATCTCCCAATGGCCCTACCTCCTAATAACATCACATTGGGATTAGGATTTCAGTGTATGAGTTTGGGGGGAATACATTTAGTCTATAGCAACACTGCATTGATAGGAGTGGGGGAGATGAGCTGCAGTCCTCCAGAGTGCGATGTCAGAGTGTAAATTGGGTAAGGAGTTCATCACATAGGAGAAGAGCCTAATTCAGAGAGTCAGAACCCAGAGTGAGGAGAGAATTCACACAGCAAGGTGTCCTGGTATAGGGATTCAGAGTCTAAGCAAGCTAATGAGAGTATCATCAAGAAGGGGTGGCCTGGTGTAAGGTGTAAGAATCTCAGCAGGATAAAGAAGTCACCAGTACGGTTGGGCAGCCCAGTGTAGGGAATCAGTGCCAGAAAAAGGTGAGAGTACCTACATGTGAAGACATCCTGATGTAAGGAGTCAGAGCTCAAACAAAGTGAGAGGTCATCTGTGGGGAGGGGTAGGCTGACATGTGTTGTTAGCGCTCCGGTAGGGTCAGACCATTCACATGCTGGAGGTGGTCCTTAGGAGATAGTCAAAGCCTGAGTCAGGTAAAAAAGACATCCATACAGAGAACAGCCTGCTGCTGAGTGTGGAGGACCTCCACAGAGTGACAGCCTGGCATGGGGTGTCATAGCCCCAGCAAGGTGATGAAAGTGTCCATACAGTAGAGGCAATCATCAAGAAGAGTCAGAACCCAAGCAGTGTGAGGGCATTTATGGGATAGGAGGTGACTTGGTTTGAGGTGTCAGAGCTCAAATTGAGGCAAGGAGGATATCTACATGGGAGGTAGGGATTGGGTCCAGCAAGGAGAATCAGATCCTGAGCATGGTGAGGAGGGTATCCCTCTGGCATAGTAGGAGATACAGAGCCCAAGGAAGTCCCCATCCACACGTGGCAGACAAGCCTAGCATAGGAAATGAGAACCAGAGTGGGGTGAGGAGGGCATCCCCATAGAGGAATAGCCTGGTGTGGATTATCAGAGCCCAAGCAGGGTAAGGAGGTAGTCCACATGGTGGACTGAGGGGTAGAATGGCCTGGTATGGGGAGTCAGAGCCCAAATGCAGTAAAAAAAGAATATACACAAAAGTGGAGTGGGTAGTCCAGCACAGGGTGTTAGAGCTTGTATGTGATGACGTGGAGCCAAGGAGAGAAGGACATCTACGTAGAGGGTTGTGGTGGGGGGGGAGGTGGAGCAGGCTCAACAGGAGCCTGAGTAGGATACGGCCATCTGTGCTGGGAGACAGAGTAGAGTTAGGACAACTTCGCCAGGACAGGAATAGTAGGATTGATCCTTCTGAGGGAGAATTCATGCCTCTCTCCTACTTGCTGGTGATGACCAGCAATCCTTGTAATTTCTTGGCTCATAAAGGCATTGCTTTAATCTGTTTCCAGGGTCACATAGCATTCTCCCTGTCTCTCTGTGCGTTCACATGCCCATCTTCATATAAGGATACCATAATGGATTAAGGGGCCACTCTGCTCCAACATGACTTCATCTTTCATCTTAACTAATTTTATTTGCGGTGACGCCATTCCCAAATAAAGTATTCTGAAGTACTGGTACTTAAGCATATCTTTTTTAGGAGATACAATTCAATCCCTAACAGATAGTAATAAGGTATCAGTGTTAATTTCTTGGTTTTGATGGTTGTGTTGTTATATCAGAGAATGTCCTGATTTATAGGAAATGCATATACTAAAGTATTCCATAATTGCTGGGTCATCATGTCAGCATCTTTCTTTCAAATGGTTCAGGAAGAAAGTTCTTTGTGCCAGCTGGACATGGAACTTTTTCTTTTATAAACCTGTAATTGATTCAAATTTTTTGAGAATGATTCAGAAAATGATATTCTGTGTCTCACAGAATCTTTGGGAGGACTAGAGAACTAGACTCAAGGCTAAGCTTCAGAAACAATGCCCCCAAACCATGCTGTAAAACCTGATTAGGAAGGCATCATCAGTGCCAAGATTATACCTGTGCCCTTTCTTCACTAAGAACTCTATTACCTGCTTACAGCACAGATGCCACTTCTGCAACAAGAATCTTGTGCTACCCCACCTTCTAAGTTATCAGCAGCCATAGGACCAGTGTTCTTTACCCTTGCACCAAGGTGACTCCTCCAACATAAAAAGAGGTTTCATATTCTGTGCACCAAAACAAATGACAGTATCCATTACAGTGCAAGAAAGGAAGACTTAACTTTATGAATAGAACTTGTTTATTTTAGTAGAACTAGAGCTAAATATGAGTCACATATTGAATCTTGTTTGCAAATGTGAAAACAAATGAAATCTTAGACTGCAAAAACAAAAATATAAGTTCAAAACAGATGGCATATTACTCTGGTTAGATGGTATCCTTTTAACATATTTGAAAGAAGTATTGACAGAGATTGAACCTGGGAGGGTAATAGGAGAGCATAGAGTCAAGAAATTATTCTTGTAAAAGACTATAAAAATACTTGAAAGATGTTTAACCTGGAAGACAGCTATGACTTAAAGATACTGTTCTCTGCACCTTTAGAGGGCAAAATTTAGACTAACAGGTGAGAGTTGCAGGGAAACAAATTTTGACAGGGAAGAACTGTCGAACATTTATGGCGCCATAAAAATGGAGTCATTGCTTTATTGTACCTGAGTCCTGTCACTGTATGTGCTCATGCACTGGCTGAGTGGTACTATGAAAGTAATTCTTGCATAGAAAAGAAGATTGATTAGGTAAACTCCAATATGTATTCTAACTAAAGATTCTTTGATTCCAAAATTACTTGTTAATTAAACTGAGATCTCTTTAGTTAATTCTTGGAATGAGTACACCAGCTGAGAGTCTTCAGTTTAACAACGATATCTGTGCATGGGCATATTTCATAGAGTAGTTGAGCTAATGAATGGTTATTCCTCAAAACAGACCTATGAACAGGATGCCAATTAGTTAATTTATTAATCTTCATTCTTAATGAAATAAACACTTGAAAGAGACACTTGCACCAACCTTCTGAATTTTATAAGGGCAGGAACAATGATGCTGTCTTTGTCTTGGTACGTAAAACCTTGCTTAAGTCAAGGGTTCAGGGATTATTAGCTTCCTTCTCTTTGGTTTCCTTAATGATAGGAATTGTCTCTTTTCCATTTCTGATTCTCTGTGCTAAAATAATGCCTTTAAGTTAGTAGGCATGCTGTCAATATTTATTGAAATTAAATGCTAAAATATTTTTAAGTATATTGGTATACTCGTTTGCCTTGCTAACTATTATATACTAAAAATATACTTTTATACTTAGGGGTATTTAGTGCCTCAGAGTCTTCATATGTTCATATGAACACCAGTTAAGATTGTAGAGTAACATAGACATGTTAACTTAAATATGTAAATAGTGAATCAAAGATAATGCCAGGAATCTGATCATTTGACCATCCTGGATTTCTGCTTATTTTCTTACGATCTGATTCCTATGTGTAGAAAAAGTGTCAAGGTGAATTCAGGTTTGTTGAGAAGTATTAACCTTTGCTTTCTCGTATCTCACCTTACTTACATAGGGAAATCCAGTAACAGAACAGTCTCAGAGTGTGTTGACTCTGAGGCCCTTCACCCACTAGAGTTAGTATGTGACATCAAGCTCCCTCTCCAAGTCCTGCTGTTTTCCTTTTTGCTTCAGGTGGCTGTGAGCAGCTTCTCAGTAGTTACTGATATTTTCTCACCATTGTTGCTGCTGATGTTGCTTTCCATTCTGCATGGGAAACCCCAGTGGGGATTATTTGACTCTTGTTTCTTTTACTGTCAACTCATTCAAGAAGTGATTAGCACTGTTTCTCCTGGGGCAGTTATTATTGACACTTCTGTTCCCTTTTTTCTTCTCTCCATGTTGCTGCTGTTCATCACTGCTTTTCTGTTTTTACCTTGTCTCCTCATGCCCTCATCTGATTCTTCCTCCCATTATAGGGTTTTTGAAGTTAAGGGAAGGTTAGTCCCAACCAGTAAGTTCCACTCTGTCCTTTTCTGTGTGTTCTGGGATCATTGTGAGTATGACCAAGTGTCTATCTTCGTTGCAGTTAGTCTGCTCTTTCATATTTGTGATCTCCTTTGCAGAGCATTTTTTAGCAAGTCTCCTGAACTGATCCAGATGATTTTTGAGGTCTTTAATAAATACAGTGTTTTATTAAATACCTATAAGCCCTGTATCCCATTAATCCCAACTCTTATCTAAGAGTCCGTTCTCTGCCCCCTAAAAGTTGGAGTGCCTGGCCTTGTTCTTCTTTGTGTTCTTGTCTGAATCCCTTATGCCCATCAGATCTAATCAAAGCCCAAAGCCCACCTCTCAGAATGTATTTGTGGCGGAGGAAAGAGGAAGATGGAGTGGTTATGCAAGTAGGACTCCTAGTTGATTTGCTGTGATATCCTGGAATCCCCAAGACATGTATACAAACTATACCTCAGCCCCCATGACTCTTGTTGGATATGTCAGGCATTTGATATTAAAAATACCTCTGAAATTTGTTAGAAGTTAAATGTCTATTGTTTTCAGTATCCTGGTACAGTTAGGATAATTAGCATCATGAAATACTGGACCTATAACTTTTCTTCCTAAATTCACAACATTAGAACTTCAAAGAAATAACAAGGTATGTGAATGAATTAATGGTGCGTTGTAAAAGCACAGGTCTGGGAGTAAATCAGCCTGGGTTTTAGGAACATTGGGGTGGAAGTTATAGGAAAACAGATTTAGCTCAGTATGAGGAAGAACTTTGTAATAAACAACTGTCAAAAAGTCTCAGGAGTGATCAGTTCTTATCCATCTTTGTAGGTAGTAATGCATATGCTGGCTCTTCACTTGATGGTGCTATTCGAGAGGAGGTTTAATTTCTTTTGAGTGGATGGTTGGAGTTGATGCCTTTTAAAGTTCTTCCCAAGTCTAAAATTTTATGATTCTGTAGGTTTAGGTAGATTACTTAAATTCTGATCATGATTTTGCACATATGGGAAATGAGGCTGGGCAAGTGCAAATTTGATTCAATAAATTTCCATCAGCTTTCAAGTTTTTAGGTATTTTTAACTCTGCTAATATGCTATATTTTAAATATATTTTAATAATAGATCAATATTCCAAGAGTTTTTTTATAAGACCACTTACTATCTTTGGCCCATTGACTTTCCATCTCTACAAATCTGACTGAACTTAACCAAGTTCTTTAGGTTCTATGTAAATTATAAATAACTGAAGTAGAAACCATATGTAGTAGATTCTTTTTTAAGATTTTATTTATTTATTTATGAAAGAGAGAGAGCCCACAGAGGGAAAGGGGGAGGGAGAAGCAGACTCCCTGCTGATCAGGGAGCCCGCTGTGGGTCTCCATCCCAGGACTCTGAGACCACGGGGACTACGAAGGTAGATGCTTAACCAACTGAGCCACTCAGGCGCTCCCCATATGTAGTAGATTCTTATTCCCATATGAGTATGCATTATTTTACAGTTCAGCAAACTAAACCATGGAAAGGTAGGTCCTTTATGTATTACTTAGAAAATCTTAACCACTCTTAGAAAATGCTCTAAAGCATAGGTGACTATTTTTCATACTGGTGGAAAATCACATTATTATATTAAAGACTTTGCCCTTTATAATTCCTCCCCCAGGATGAAAAAAACATCAGTTCTAGTAGAGAGGCTTAAAATACTAGTTTTGAAACATTAATGAGTCTTGTTTGTGAAAATGAATCATGGCAGGTCATCCATTCATTAATTCAGCCCATCTTAGGTTCAGTGAGTGACTATGACTCATCCTGAGTACATTGTATAATAGTCCCAGGTTGTCCCTAAAACCTGTTTAGTGCTACTTTTTGAGAGAAACTTTATTATATATGACTTAGTTAAGAGAAAATTGCAACATTTATGCCAAAAAGGAAAATATAGGCAAATTCAGTTGTCCTCAATTGTTTATGTTCCTAATGAATAAAATATCACTGTTATATTCTCCTGGAAGTAGAAAATTTAAACCAGTTTAGTGAGTTCTGATAAAATATGTGACAAAATCTTGATTAAAAATGTTTCAATGGGGGGCGCCTGGGTGGCTCAGTTGGTTAAGCGACTGCCTTCGGCTCAGGTCATGATCCTGGAGTCCCTGGATCGAGTCCCGCATCGGGCTCCCTGCTTGGCAGGGAGTCTGCTTCTCTCTGACCCTCCCCCCTCTCATGTGCTCTCTCTCTCATTCTCTCTCTCTCAAATAAATAAATAAATAAAAAGTTTTAATGGGTTATGACAAAAGGAAATTAAGACCCAGAAATACAAATAGCTTGTATTAACTTTTCAGTGTTTATAAACATGTTGCATTCTGATACTTTTTATATTGGTTAGTGACCAATATAAAATAGTGACAAATATAAAAAGATTCTATCAGGATCTATGCCTTCTCTGAACTGGTCTCACAAAGTGGTATTTTATTAAATACACAGAAATATGGATATAATATGTTTATTTTAGGTACAGTTCTCTCTCCTTCAAGTGACCCTGATTTTCCTTTTAGGAAAGAAGCCACTTGTTAAAGGTAGATTATGAGGTGGAAAATGAGGAAGATAAGAAAACCAGATTGGCTTATGATGGAAAGATTAGACAATTTTAAAGGCAAGAATGAAAAATGAATTTGGATGCTTTAAATAATTAGAGTCAGAAATAGAAGAAGAGCTAAAGAATCATTAAGCAGATCTTAAACTCTTCAGAATGACATATCTAGAACAGTTTCTGTTTAGTTTGATTTTTAAAGCTACCTTTTAATATATAAATGGCTGTACAGTCAATATGTCTAAGTAAAAGAAAATGGTAACATGCTTTCATGAGGGAGAGGTAGGTTGGTTTTTTAAAATTAAATGACCATTTAATTTTTTGTTTAAAAGTATTTACTACATTCCAGGTAATAGAAAATTAGAAATAATGTGCTTTCTATAGAAGAAAAATTTTGCTATCTTAATTTCTCAAATACTTTCTTTTCTCTGAATCATCATATGATTGGATTTTTATTAGAATCAAATTTTCATTGGCCTTCGGTTAGAATTAGCATCATTACTTATTTGCTTAGGTTAAAGTTAGCCTAACAGACATACTGTCTTTACTGAACATTCAAATTTCTTTAATATTGTAACATTTTTAACCTTTAATATCTGAAACAATTAAGGAAATGTGTAATTATAATGAAGTCTATTTCTGGCACTATGTAGGCACTCAGTAAATATTTGTTAATTGAATAAATGACCTCAGTAGATAATTATGTGCAACATATAAGTAATCTCTTATTTTTTTGTACTACCCATATTTTTCCCTGAAATACTTTTTTAAAATCTCATTTCATCATGAAATGACTTGAAAACTGAGGCCAAAGGAATTGTGTTTGGGCTATATTGATTTCATTTAGCTTTGTACATTTTTGCTTGACTTCAGAATTCTCATAGCATGGGAAAATAATCCACAACGGGTAGTAACCATGGTGATTCGCAAAATACCTCTAGAGAATTACTGTGTCACACTTTGTGAAGGTCACCACCAACCTCTGATCTGGATTGCTGATATGAGTGGGCTTGGTTCTCATCAAACTTAACCTCTCCCTCAGGATTTGACACAGTATAATATTCCCTCCTCCTCGGAACACTCTTCTCTTGACTTTTTCTTTTATAGTTTACATATTCTCCTGATTTTTTTCCTATATCCCTGGCAACTCCTCCTCAATCTTTTTTGATATATATTAAGATATGAGTTTGGGGCGCCTGGGTGGCTCAGTCGTTAAGCATCTGCCTTTGGCTCAGGTCATGATCCCAGGGTCCTGGGATCAGGCCCCGTATCGGGCTCCCTACTCAGCGGGAAGCCTGCTTCTCCCTCTCCCACTCACCCTGCTTGTGTTCCCTCTCTTGCTGTGTCTTTCTCTGTCAAATAAAAGAAAATCTTTAAAAAAAAAAAAAATGAGTTCAAAAGAATGTAGCATATAAGTGAAATAAGCCAGTCACAAGAGGACAAATGCTGTATAATTTCTCTTAGTCAGATTCATAGAGACAGAAAGTAGAATGGTGATTGCTAGGGGACCAGGGGGGAAATGAGGAGTTACTGTTTAATGAGTACAAAGTTTCAGTTTTGAAAGATAACAAAAGTTCTAGAGATGGATGGAGGTAATTATTTTTTTTCCCAATGGTGGTAACTATTGCACAACAGTAGTCTTAATGCCCCTAAGCTGTGCACTTGAAAATAGTTTAAATAGTTAATTTTATCTATATTCTTGGAATATTATGCAGCCATTAAAAAAATAACGAAATCTTGCCATTTGCAATGATGTGGTTGGAACTAGAGGGTATTATCTAAGCGAAATAAGTCAATCAGAGAAAAACAAATATCATATGATCTCACTGATAATGAGGAATTCTTAATCTCAGGAAACAAACTGAGGGTTGCTGGAGTGGTGGGGGGTGGAAGGGATGGGGTGGCAGGGTGATGGACATTGGGGAGGGTATGTGCTATGGTGAGTGCTGTGTATTGTGTAAGACTGATGAATCACAGACCTGTACCTCTGAAACAATACATTTGTATGTTAAAAAAAAAAAGAAGATAGTAGGAAGGGAAAAATGAAGGGGTGAATCGGAGGGGGAGACGAACCATGAGAGACTATGGACTCTGAGAAACAAACTGAGGGTTTTAGAGGGGGAGGATTAGGGGATGGGTTAGCCCAGTGATAGGTATTAAGGAGGGCACATATTGCATGGAGCACTGGGTGTTAACACTCAAATAATGAATCATGGAACACTACATCAAAAACTAATGATGTAGTGTATGGTGACTAACATAACATAATAAAATAAAATTTAAAAAAATTAAAAAAAAGAAAACATAGAAATACAGAACAATGAAAAAAATTGATCTATATTTTAGCCACAATTTTAAAAAAATAAATATTAAAAATTTATTTTCATTTTTACAAAAAAGAAAAAAAAGTGTAGAAGATACCTGAAGGCAGAGTTTAAATGATATGGTAGGCAGAATTCTAAGATGGCCCTTAAGGTCAGTGCCCCCTGTTGTACACACCAAATGTAATCCCTGGGACCATGAATATGATGAATTTTACTTCCATAATTAGGTTATATTATAAAAGTCAGCAGTGCAGTTGACTTTCAAGAAAAGAGAGATGATCTGGGCTGAACCTCACCTAATCAGATGAGCCCATAAAAAGGGACTGGGCTCTTCTAGAAGTAAGAGATTTGGGAAGGGGCCATGTAGCAAAGAATGTGGGTGGCCTCAACCTGAGAGTGGCTTCCAGCTGACAGCCAGCAATGAAATGAGGGTCTTAGTCCTACAGCCACAAGAATCTAATTCTGCCACAACCACGTGAGTTTGGAAGAGGACTCCAACCTCCAGATGAGAACATACCCTAGCCAACATTTTGATTTTGACTTTGAATCCTAAGCAGAGAACCCAGTCACACTATGCCCAGACTTCTGAACTACAGGACTGTGAACTAATAAATGGGTGTTTTTTAAAACCACTAAATTTGTGCTAATGTTTCACAGCAGTTGAAAA
Organism: Eumetopias jubatus; assembly: GCF_037043125.1. Taxonomy (NCBI): domain Eukaryota; kingdom Metazoa; phylum Chordata; class Mammalia; order Carnivora; family Otariidae; genus Eumetopias; species Eumetopias jubatus. Next base: position 135,846,122 of record NW_028274809.1, on the reverse strand, counting down.
CTAAGGAAAATAATATGAACTTTTTTTCTCTCATGAATTATAGTTCACAGGTAAGCAGTTCATGCTTTTATGGAGTTCTCTGCCCCAAAGGTAATACAGGGACCCAAGTTACTTCTTGCTTGGCCTGCCATCCCTAGGATATTGTGCTCATCTGCATGAATCAAGATGGCTCACCACCATGTCTACGTCCCAGACAAAGTGGAAAAGGGGAAGAGGAGAGACTTGAGGTATACCCTCTTTCTTTAAAGACACACCCTGGAGATTGTACAGATCACATTCTCATTGGCCATAGCTTATTTGAAAACAATACTGGAAGGTAATGAATAAATGTCCCAGAGTACAAAAAATAATAATAAATCTTGAAGGATCTTCCAAAAGTAATTATAGTGTTTATTTAAGGGGTGGTAGTGCATGAAATGGGGAACAAGGATGGAATGAAAGTTTCCTCTCTATACTTTTTTATATTTTTCATTTTTTGAATCTTGTAAATGTACTTCCTATTAAAAATAACATTTTAAACAAATAAAACAAGGCTGTATATAAGAAACTTCTACCTCCCTTCTTTCTTTTTACTCAAAAAATATTTATTTACCTTTGCTCAGCAACATTTCACCTGTCCCTCTGGGATTGGTGTCTCTCTATTCTTATTCTTTGTCCTGCAACAAGATTAGATTTTTGAACTTTATCACAAGATTTTGGCCCAAAGGAGGCCATGTCAGACATATATATATGACATACATATATATATGATTAAATTACATTAGGTATTTTTAAATGTTTGATACATTCAAATATATATATTTTTTAAGATTTTATTTATTCATGAGAGACAGAGGCAGAGGCATCCCCTTTCAAATATATTTTATAGTAATTAATAGTAAAAGGTCATTCCACTTTTCTTGTCATTGCATGTGCACAGTATTGTAACTACGTTTTAGGCCATATCAGTTTTCATTGGTGACTATTTATAGCAGAACCTTACTACCATTCAGAAGTTGAGAGCAATTAGTACATTCTGGATTTGAAATATCTATCTTGACAGTTCACTTGCTAATAAGTTGAAAACTAGCTATATGAAGCAATTACCTCTTAAGTGAGATGGAGATAATGCGATTTGATCAAATCTGCCTTACTAGACGTGTGAACTGGGGAAATTGTAGCCACGTTAGAGAACTGAGCTTCCTAACCAGACGTGATTAAAAATTGTCATGAAAGGGGCGCCTGGGTGGCTCAGTCGGTTAAACATCTGCCTTCGGCTCAGGTCATGATCCCAGGGTCTTGACATCGAGCCCCACATCGGGCTCCCTGCTCAGCAGGAAGCCTGCTTCTCCCTCTCCCATTCCCCCTGCTTGTGTTCCCTGTCTTCACTGTGCCTCTCTCTCTGTCAAATAAATAAATAATTCTTAAAATAAAATAAAAAAATTGTCATGAAAAATCCATCTAGGCATGTATTACACCTAACTGAGTAGTTTTATGGTCTTTTAAGAACATTAGTCCCACATTGATTAGGACCCAAATTTAGAACCCTTAGCCTAATTTTCTAGGCACTCCATCCCTGGTTCCAACTTTACTTCCAGCTTTACTTACAGAAATCTTCCACTCCAAATATTCCAGGATTAATAGATACCTTAGTCTCTACATATTTCTTGCTGATACCACCTTCATATCTTTGTTCACGTTGTTTCTTCTTAGAAAAATCACACAGGAGCATGTACACACATATCTGTCTTCTCATCTTTTGGGGAAGAAATCTTCATCAATTGGCTTTAAGATATTTTTGCTGAAGATGATATTAGAGTGAATAACTGTAGGCATAAAAGTGTGTTTTAAACTTGAACCTAGCAGAGGGTGTTCTTTAAAAATAACCTTTCTGATTGACTGAAAAGCAGAAAGCTTTTTTCCAAGTCATTTTACTGAAAATGTTTACACATTTAACCTTGGTAAAAAGATACAGAAAACAATTGAGAATCATTATAAACATTAATACTGATTGTACTGTAGTGTGGATTATTTAGAAAATTGAGTTGATAAATTACTTACCCTAGACTATAGTTTGGAGGTTCTTTTTAAACTCATTCTTTTATTTGAATTTAGTATGTACAGTCAACTATTGCAAAACTGAATATTTAGTGATGAGTAAGATAGACCTTATCCCCACCCCTCACAAAGTTTACAGTCTCCTAGGGAAGACAAACAGTTAAGGAATTCAATATAATGAGAGAAGTGCTGTGATGGAAAAGAACAGGAAGGGTGTTATGGAAGCTCATAGCAGAAGCACCCAAATCAGTCCTGGGGTTAGGACACTCAAAGGATGCATTCCATTCTTTACTTTTTACCTCCCCAAGTGGAACATTAAAAACTCTTCTTAATTAGTGGCTTTATTTAATTAAGTCTTGAATTTTTTATACATTAAGGATATGAACAGAATTAGCTTTTTTGTAATTAGGAAAAATACTACTTTTAATGAATACATATGCATCAAAAAAAATTTTGGCACATTTCCTTCAAGTGCCTGTCTCCCTGTATGGTAGGGTTACAGGAATTTTTCTTCCTTATACATTCTATATAATCTGATAATTTTGACTATCAAAATTATCAGTTATAATATTGATTATAATATTAACTGCTTAAATAATCATATAAGTGATGTTTTAGCCTCTTTTAAATTATTTAGTCCAACTTTCATTTTTAAAAATTTATAGATTATTTTCTTTAGAGCTGAGGCTTTATGCTCGTTAAGGAAAATGGTGGACCATATAATATATTTTGGTGCAGATAAGTGGATGTTTTAATTAGTAAAAACTAAAACGTGGGACTACCAAGCTTATAAGTACATAATCTGACAATTTTTGAAAGTTAAGGGGCTAGAAGAAATGTATAAATTTGATATAATATGGAGCTGACTTAAAGAATTCTGACATTCAGAAGGACATATAAGAAACCTAGGGCAAAAAAACTTTAGATGTTGAGGATTTTGTCAACCCCAAAAATATATTAGTATAAGCCAGACTGTATTTATGGAGGAAGATATATTTGTTTGGATCCTCTCTATTTAGCCAAACCATTTTGTGAAGGGCTGCTAGGGAAAGAAACCAGTATTACTGCAGACCTACTTTGTGTTCTGCATACATTTTCCTAACCCTATGAAAGAATGTTTTAGAAAGATTACCTTCCTTATTAAATAAAAACCAGACTCTCTAAGTTAGCTTCAGTAGAAAGATATCCTGGTGAGAAGGGCAACTGAATTACAAATACAGAGATTTACCTTAGTTTAACCTTGTAGTAGCTACAACCACAATTTTGGACTCAAGAGAAGTGTTAATTAAGCATTCTAACAAAGGCATAAACCTTTCTAATTTTTGCCCAAAGCACAGCTGGGATAAGGCAAGGCTAGGATGTTCAGAGAACATTTATATATAAAGTTATAGAGACTACCATGAATTTACATAATGCTTGTGCCATCTACAGAGAGTAACCCAGGAAACAAAAGCATCCTTTTCTTATATGACAACATGTTGAATGTAAGTTTTACTATTTCCCTAGATACAGAGAGATGGAAAAATCATTCTCTCTTCGAACTTATCTAGGACTCATCCTGACAATTCTCATTTCCTCTGTTATGGCAATCAATACAATTTCATTTCTTAGAAAGCCCCTTCCTATGTCTATAGAAGTTTGGCTTGTGCCCGGACTGTGACTGTGGTATTATATGAAGGCACATCCAGACACGTCGCCATTAACCATAAGAGTCATGCAGTAACATAATAATGGTGGTGGTAGATGATTTTCTTGCAGGTAATGTATTAATTGCTCTAAGTCTCCAGAGGTTTGCCAGTCATAATTTAAATATAGAATTCTGATCCCAAAACCTGTACACTAACATTTGAAAATGTTGATTCACTTTTAGAGATTAAATTTTAATCAAATCCTGTTTTTATTCTCTGTGGATCAACAAAGTTCTCTGTATTCAACATCCCCTCCTGCTTCATTTTATCATATAATCTCTCACCATTTTTGGAAAATCCCTTCATCATTACAATGAAAGATCATCATTTCGATATTGTCACATTTTTAAGCATCTTAATATATTGGAATTCCTTACCCTTTTGTACTCAGTCTCCCATACTTAGACACTTGCCAGAACACAAAAGAGAATAACTAAATGCGTGTTCTTTTCCTGGAAAGAGAATTTGCCCTAAATGTCTTTTGCTGTCCTGAAGGACAACTCAATTCTTGACAGCCATTTGAGAAACTTAGACCCTGTCTCACAGCTGACTAAGGGAAATGGGCAAGTAATCCACAGTTAAAACAGAGCAAAATATGTACTATGATGGAATTAGGTATGCCCAAATATATGTGGGAGGCCAGAGAAGGAAAACCTAACACAGCTTGGAAGAGTCGTTGAGTGCTTCCAGGGAAAGTTGATGTGTAAAGAAATAGAAAATTTAGTCATGAGGAAAAAAATAGAGAAATATCTTAGAGGCAGAAGGAATCACCTGTGCAGAGGCATAGTGCACAGACATTAGAGGAGACCAAAAAGGTATGATGAGAAAGAGAGATTAGAGAACATTATACATACAGGGGTATCTGGAAATGAGACTAAAAATGGAAACATAGGCTTTGTTACAAATACCTTCATATGTCATGCCAAAAATTTTAGATTTTGGGATGCCTGGGTGACTCAGTCAGTTAAGCATCTGCCTTTGGCTCAGATCATAATCCCAGGGTCCTGGGATCAAGGGCCATATCGGGCTCCTTGCTCAGTGGGGAGCCTGTTTCTCCCTCTGCCTCTGCCTGCCACTCCCCTTGCTTGTGCTCTCTCTCTCTCTCTCTGACAAATAAATAATAAATCTTTAAAAAATTTTTTTAGGTTTTATCCTGAAAGGAACGGGGAGCCACTGAGGATTTTAAGCAGGGAAGTAACCAAAAAGAGTAGTAATAATGATGAGATATGAGGGCTCAATGTAGGGGGTGAGAATAGACTAGGATGATTTACAGTTTTCCCAGTCAGTTGAACAGAAAACTAATGAGAGCACCCTTTACTGTGCTAAATAATACAGAAGAAAAAAAGAATTGGTTTGGGTAGAAAGGTGGAAATGATGAGCATGTAAGGTTGAAAATGCCATTTGGTTTTATTGCTCTTGCTCATAAGAACGGCTTGGAATGTGTACTAGTCAGGATTGTCCAGAGAAACAGAAGCAATAGGATATACATAGGATATATAAGCAGAGATTTCATATAGCAATTAGCTTACATGTTTATGAAGGCCAAGAAGTTTTCATGATCTGCCTTCTGCAAGCTAGAGAACCAGAAAAGTTGGTGGTAAAACTCAGTTCAAACCAAAGGCCTGAGAATCAGTGGGCTGATGGTAGTCCCAGATGTCAGAAAAGGAAAAATAAATGGTCTTCTTAAATGTTTAATATGGATATTCAACCTAACTCATAAGAAAATGCAAACCAAACTATATTGAGACACTGTTTTCACCTTTCAGATTGGCAGATATCAAAAGTTTGATAACTACTGGTAAGGATGTGTTGAGAACATATATTAATTAGTACAGACTCAGATTTGGTAATGTTGAAAATGTAAATTCTTTGATACGGCAATTCCACTTCTAATAATTTATACTACAGATATACTAACACATTTATGAAATGATGTTTATACAAAGATACTCAGCATTGTTTTAATAGTAAAAGGTTGAAAATAACTTGAATGCCTATCAATAGGGGAATAGTTCAATAAATTATGGTACGTTGTTACAGTGAAATACTATGCAGCTATTAAGAAGTGAAGCAGCCCTACATGTGTACCAATATGGAAAGATCTCTAAGCTATATTATTAAGGTGCAGAACAGTGTATATAGTATACTATCATTTCTATTTTTTATTTTTTTTAATTTTTTTTATTTTTTATTTTTTTTTAAAGATTTTATTTATTCATTCATGAGAGACAGAGGGATAGAGAGAGAGAGAGAGAGAGAAGCAGAGGGAGAAGCAGGCTCCCAAGGAGTAGGGAGCCTGATGCGGGACTCGATCCCAGGACCCTGGGATCATGACCTGAGCCGAAGGCAGACGCTTAACCATCTGAGCCACCCAGGCGCCCTCATTTGTATTTTTTAAATAAAGATTTCATTTATTTATTTGAGAGAGTGAGAGAGGGCACATGAGCAGGGGGAAGTGGCAAGGGGAGAAGGAGAAGCAGACTCCCCGCTGAGCAAGAAGCCTGATGCTGGGCTGATCCCAGGACCCTGAGATCATGACCTGAGCTGAAGGCAGATGTTTAACCAACCGAGCCACCCAGGTACCCCTATCCTTTGTATTTTTAAAAGAATATACATATAGTTGCTTTTATATGCATAGACTATCTCTGAAAGGATTTATAAAAAGCAAAGAATGGTTGCTTTGGGGGAGAAACTGTATAGCTGAGAGACAAGGTTGAAAAGGAAGGTCCCAAACCTGCAATTTAAATATCTCCAAAATGTTTTATGACCACAAGCTAAGAGCCTGGGAAAAGCCCTGTCTCCTACCTTTCTCGGCTTAACCTCATCATAAATGATCTAATAAGTAAGACTTTTTACTTCCCAGTCTGGTAATGCTTGAATCTGAAGAGAATGAAAGGGATATGAGGCCTCTATTTCTGTCTTTGCTCTTTTGGGTGTTTTATCCTCTCTTCGTAATCTTTAGCAAGCCATCAACACAGTGAGTTTTTAATCTCCTTTTTCCCATTTAAGATCATGTTACCTGGTGGGGACTTGCCCTGAGAAGGTTGGAATGAGTAGGGTAAAATAGTGGCCAACATTGCAAATGATCAAAATTACATAAATCATGACAGAAAAATAAGACCTTATAGTCCAGGTCTTCTCCTGATGAAAGTTGATGTATAGTGAAAAAGTACAGCAGTGTCTTCAGTTATGAAACAGCATTTGGCTTCTGCTATGAAAAATCTAGATTTAAAGATTACCCTCCAAAAAGAATCACAAAGACAACTATTTCAGTAATTTTTATGTCTTCCAAATATTTCTTTCAGTTGATTAATAGTTTTTAAAAAACAAACCAACCTAAGAATAAGGGAGAACCTGTGCTTTTCCTTTTAAAAAAAACAACTTCTCATAGGAAACAACATGAAAGCAAGTGCCCGAGAGCATGGGAAAGGATCCTTGGCATGTTTTCAAGTTAGTCTGATTATGTCAGATTAATGATGATAGAACAAAAGGTTATTAAACTTACCTCCAGCTCTCATCTCCCTTCAGCTTTCCAGTTCTCCTGGAAAGCGATAGTCTTTGAGGAGAAAGAATGTTAGTGTTTAAGTGTAGAGGCTTAATTTCTTCCCAGAAGACCATACAGAAGGATGTGAACATTCTGTGACAAGCCTCCAGAGATAAATTCTGTTCCTGTTAGGGGACAGGAGATCTCTAATTCAAGGTGGGCTAATGCAGGGAGAAGATATTTTGAAACCTCATATGTAGTTACTCATAATAAACCATCTTTTCCGATCCGTCTGTAAAAAAAAAAAAAAAAAAAAAAATCTATTAAAAAAAAGCAATTATTTTGATGTCAGTAAAACTAAAAATAGTGAAAGCCCAAAGAAGATGACAGTTTAAAAGAGACTCTGAGGTAGCAGTAAATTGTGAGGCCACAGAATGTAGTAGTTCTGTGTAGCTCCAAATCTAAATGTAGATGTTATTTGTCAGGCACAACATGTTATATAAAAAGCTTAATAAATGGTGGCATATTCTGCAGAAGATCGGTCTAAAGATTGGCTACAGAGGCCATTTTCCAGATAACTCATGTGGCTGGTAGAACCTTAAGACGTGTTTTAAAAGGTCCAGACCTTAAATCACAGAAGCTGTGAGGAAACTTAAAGATAAATACAGAGTCAATGATGTGGGAAATCTATAATTAAAATTAAAAAGCTTAGCAATTATGTGAAAAGAACCTATCACAACCCTTTTTAACATCAGCAATTCTGATTTAATGCAGTCTGTGCATGTTGGATGACTGGTCTGCTCTGTCATGTGGGCATTTTTTTTTTTAACCGCTGTGGCCTTAATGTTTGATCCTGACAGGATTTGCGTCATTGATCCATATCACTGCCAGTGTGATGTCAGCATGTGGGTGTGCAGTTATTGAGAGATAGTTAATCTAATGTGCTGCAGTAAAACCCAAGCACTATTTCCTACTAGAATAACAAAGAATGATTCATCATTGTTCACATTAGACTGATACTAAAAATAGTGTTCACAGCATAGATGTACATTAATGTCACAGCCTTTGTAGCTTTCTAAACAAAAACACTGAAAATAACTTCTTTAGAAATAGGTACTTGATAAATACATCTCCTACTGCAAGTTTTTTTTATCTGTATACAGTTTAGTTTAGTGCTAAAGATAAATTCTAACCATGATATGTCATTCTTCAGACTTTTTCTACTTGGTGTGCTTATCACTAATCTAAATGCTTAGCAAATCTAATTATAGAAATTTTCAATTAGCTGTACACAGATAAATGAAATTACCCATAATTCTGAATCCTACTTCGGCCCCTAATTTAAGCAGTCTACTTTATCCAGCCTTAAAAAAGAATAATATATTTTCATGGAAAAAGCCCTTAAACATCTAAGCAGTGAATAATGACCTTGATCTTTTCTCTTTCTTCTGTAACTCTCTGCCTTATTCTGTTCCCAAATTATGATCACCAACTTGTTAAGTTCCTAGACTCAAGTCCTCTGCTAATTGCCTGCCTCAAGTGAACAAATGTTACCAGGTGTTTTGTAGACTTATCAAATAGGCATCTACTATTAATAGGGTGACTTTATTGGTCCCAATTTGTCTAGGACAGTCCCAGTTTTACATTTGTCTAACCAGTTTAGCATTTGTTCCAGACTTTTCATTGTTTAACAGAGTATAATTAGTGGTTCCATTAATATAAGCTGTGATGCATCTAATCGACTATCTGCCATTTTGTATTTCCAGCTTCTGCCATGATTTCCTCTAGCAAGCAGTATATCCATCTCTCGTTTTCACTTTAACCTATGATTAAATCTTAAAAACAACCAGAGTAAATGGTTTCTTTTTTCTGACCCTTACCAGAAGCAAGTCCAAGGATAGCCATTAAGGTAGTTAGAAGTGAAATAAAGTGTTCTTAGATATAGAGGGCTAGGGTCTGCTAACATCTTCCAGTCTCCTGGTAGTGGTGGCAACTGAAGAAGTATGTGATGCTGCTGCCCCTGCTGGCCACTTGGCATTATGAGGCCACTGGTTGGCGGTGACCAATGGGAGGCATACAGGTTAGATGAATGTAAAATACATGCAGGAAATAAAATCTAAATATCCCTGCCACAGAATATATGGGGAAAAAGATCTGAATGGTTTTGTCATTTATTGTATAAATCTATAACTGCTTAATATTGGCAGTACTTTTTTTTATTTTGCAATAAACCCTTTTGGCAACAGTGAACTAAAAAAAAAAATCTAGGGTGCCTGGGTGGCTCAGTTGCTAAGCGTCTACCTTTGGCTCAGGTCATGATCCCAGGGTCCTGGGATTGAGCCCCACATCGGGCTTCCTGCTCCACGGGAAGCCTGCTTCTCCCTTTCCCACTCCCCCTGCTTGTGTTCCCTCTCTCGCTGTGTCTCTCTCTGTCAGATAAATAAATAAACTCTTTTTTAAAAATATAAATTTGGTAAAATATTCAAAAGAAGCATAGAGACAATTCAGTGAGTTTTGTTTGTTAGAATTTTGAAGGTATTATAGTTCCAGTGAAAGTATTTGGAGTGAAATATTTACACATTTCAATAAGAAAAAAATAGTACTAAAAATATCCTCTACTTAGCAGCATTGGCTCCCAGCTTACCAGATGGCACCTAAGAATCAGAGTATTCTCTGAATATAAATATTGTAGTGTTAAAATATTACAGAAAAGAGTCAATTGAAAGTATCAATAGTTTCAAAGTTATTAACCATAAAATATAACAGTTGCAGGCAGTTTTATGAAAAAATTAAAAATGAGACTATATTGAAAAAAAATTTTCAGTCATACACCACAGATACGGAATTAAGAGATGGATACAGCTCATAGATTGACTAAAATACATGGATATGTACTGAGTAATTGCTCCGTTAACACTACTCTAATATCCAAATATTCAATATAAAGAAGTCCATAAAATATTCTTTAATATATTTGCATGTTTTTAATAAAGCATTTTATTTTTATAACATTTTTAATAGAACTCTTCATGTCCTTCAGTGTAATAAAAGCAATTTGTCAATCAATAAGGAATTATTCCAAATTATGTAATTCTAGTGATTTTTAGGCTGTTCTTTCACTTTTAGGAGTGTTCTAGATTGGATGGTGATAATATGGTTATCCTGCCTCTACTCTATTTTCTCCCTCTTGCATCACCAGAGCTTAACCAGCCTCAAAAACAAATCCTTATTTCTCTTACTACTAAGAGTTATTCCCAAATCCTTGTCTGTAGATTTAGGGACATTTCACCAGTCTAAGAAATGGGAAAAATTAGGATAATGTAGCGGCTCTTCATTAGGCTAAATTTACTTAATTTAAAGACTTTTTTTTAAATTCTGAAGTCCCTTCTGTTTTGAGGTTAAAATATTCTTTATGAATGATGCGATAATATATTAGACTTCCTTCTGTTCTTAATTTCTTCCTTCTTTCCCTTTTTTTTTAATTTTATTTACTTTTGAGAGAGAGAATGAGAGGGGGGAGGGTCAGAGGGAGAAGCAGACTCCCCGCTGAGCAGGGAGCCCGATGTGGGACCCGATCCCGGGACTCCAGGATCACAACCCGAGCCGGAGGCAGTTGCTCAACCAACTGAGCCATCCAGGCGCCCCCCTTCTTTCCCTTTAATGTCATAATTTAGCCTTATAAAAAGCTCATTACCTTAATGAGTCCCCAGAATTTGTTTTAAAATTTTACTGGCACATAAATCAAAACACTTGGGAAATACTGCATCAGAACACAGATATCTCTGTTCTGTTGCCCAATCTCTAGCTAATATCTAGCCTCTTCATCCAGCTGCTCTCAACCCCAGTCAATCCAAAAACATACCTGGTTTTAGGATGATCCTCACTTTGCTTTCTATTGGCATGAGCCATGTAAAGTAAAACTTTTATTAAGTTGATACCTTAGTTTAATATTCTAAAGAGGGAAATTATAGAAAAAGAAAATGCTATGTTGCCAGATCTGCAAGGTGACTAAGGCCCCTAAAAGGGAAAGAGGAAAAACATGGGCAAGCAAATCAGAGAGATTTAAAAGAAACAAAGTTTGACTTGTGCCCATAAAGTTATAGGTTCTAATTCTTTGGTCCCCTTATCTTCCTGAGATTATTTGTATATGTCATTGTCAGTTACTCCCCAGGAAGGGAGTCTTCCCATAGAGAACTTGATTAGTTGCAGATGTCACTGACCTTTCCTAGGTCCCTTGACTACATGGACATGCATCAGTTACAGTCTAAGCTGCATGAGCTTAACACATGTTATTTAGATGTTAATCCAGAACCTGTACCCCTAATACTGCCGCAAGAGTCAGGATCACAGTCATAGTCAATCTTTTGAAGAATTGGTTATATATTTGTAGAGGAGTAGAATGAGATATATTTCACATCCCCACTCTATTCATGTCTTAATGATTTGAACCCACTGAGTTGAATGAGTCTGCTTCTTAAATTTTCTAATATGCAAATGACCCAGACTGATTACAGTTTAAGAGCAGCCTTAATAAACACTGATCTTGTTTATTTATTGCCAGAAAGAAGTTTATAAAATGAAAGTCAACTCTTCCAACTTTAATTTGCCTCATAGCTGACAATCCCTTTTTGCAAGTCAGCTGATTCAGCTATCTTACTATCTTAGCTGTTTATTTTGCAACTGTTTTTGAGGGTATATTGCTTAAAGTTAGACATTTATTGATGCATTACTGAAATTTATATATGACAGAAGTCATCATTGGGTTATACCTGCTTTAGTTTTTGTCAAGCCAAATAATTGGGGCTATGCTCTATGGCAATTTGAGACACTTGATCTACAGAAGACAAGGACTAGCTTGACTGTGGTCCTTGATGTCTTAATTTTAATCTTAGTTCAGTTCATACAAACCAGAGAGATTTTATGGCCCAACTCTAGAGGGCTTAAGACCAGCCTTATTCCTTTTCTTCAGTTTGTCAACATTTCGTTTTGGGTTTTGTTTTGTTATGTTATTTTGAGGGGTTTTTTTAGCTTTTTTTGTTGCTGTGTGTATCTCTTAAATCTCAAGTTACTTTTGGAACAGGTTTAGGTATTAAGTAATTCACTGTTTCCCATATGATATCCCTCACTTACTAAAAACTTTTAGAGTCTTCACAAGAGTTTCAGTGAGATATATTTAGGTGCATTTTGCTTTGTTATCATTATATGTAACTAGCAGATATTTGAGGTGTATTGTGTGGGGTCTTCTATCCAAATGTTTGGTGCTTTTCTATTTGTAGTTCATCTTCAAGTGAATTTTGGTATTATTCTGCAGTTTTCTCATTCATTTTAATAAAATTTGTAATATTTGTTATATCCTAAACAAGAGAGGCAGCATAATGTAGTGGTGAAGTGAAGAACACAGGTTTCAAAGCTAGACCACCCAATTCTTTTGATAGCTTACTAGCTGTGAGACCTTGAAAGTTACTTAATCTCTTTGTATCTTAGTTTTCTTACCTAGAAAATGGAAATAATATCCCACTTGGGATATTATGCAGATTAAATGAGTTAATACCTGTAAAGCACTTATACCAGTGCCTGGTACCCAATAAGTGCATATAAACAATGTCACCCAAATGTCACCTAGCACTTGTATTTACAAATCTACCTGAAAATCAGTAGTTCAAGAATGCTGATAGTTAATGTGTTAAAATGTTACCAGGAAGTCCAAACAATCGCTGTGACATGTCAGGCTATTGATTTAAGAGAACCCTCTGCAAAATGTTTGAGACAGTGTTGTGAAAATAAAAAGCAGGTGCATTTTAAGTTTGCTAGAATTCTCATATAATCAGGTAAGAAAGGGAAAATGAAGAATATGCTCTTCACTGCATGATGCATTCCTGTAATTGTAACGCTCTTGATGCATCCTTTCTCCTTGTTTATTCCTCTGGGAAAATTGTTTGATGCACATTGTTGAATTAACAAGGTCTTTAGGAATCATGAAGTATGTCTATTTTACATTGTCCTTATTATAACTGAAGAATTCTTGAAAGTGTGGACCACATCACTAATTCTGGGCATTAGAACCCCACGGCAACTCTGAGGATAACGAGGGTGGAGAGCTAAATCTTGTTAGAAGAGTTGAAAATAGAGAAAATAACCAGTAGAGCAAAGAGCTAGTGGAAGTCGAAATGGAAATCAGATCAAGAATAGAAGCGAAGAGATAGCTTTTACTTAATGAAGGGACGGTGATTCTTCTGAAGATTGAATAAAGAGGTGAGAAAAGTTTGTAAATAGTATTGAAATAGTTCAGATTCATGCTGACATATGTGATCGAGGTCAGTTGGGGGAAGTCCTTAAAGGGTGGTGGAGATCTCTGATAATCACTCAAGAAAACAGGATGGGCTATTAACCAGGAATAAATTTCTGAAAGGATTCCTGAGCAGCATTCCATCAGCAACAATGCTGATGGCTGAGGTTGGAGGTTGGAGATAACTAAATTTACAAACATGACAGTCTGAGTACATTTGATTCTACAGTTCAGATCTAAGAGAAGTTAATTATCTGGTTAAAATTGGGGACTTTGTGGGGAGGGGATGTAAAAGAAAGACCTCTATGGGAAAGGAAATCAGGCAATGAACGCAGTGTTCAATGAAGAGGAAAGGGAAATCGTTATGAGAAAAAACAGATGTTATAGAAGAAAGAGAAATGGAAGAGATGAAAGATAGATGTGGTAGCCAGAGACTGAAACATGAAAGTCTGAGATTTCAAAGATGAAGATAGTGGAATTCTAAGTGAGTTCCAGGATGTGTCTTTGAACATGGGTTACTAAAAACAGAATGGAAGAGTTCAGGAAAGTTTGAGCCTAAATTTTTTGAACATTGAAGTCATTGTGCTTATGGACAAGAGTGGGATAGGGGAGGGGCGCCTGGGTGGCTCAGTCGTTAAGCGTCTGCCTTCAGCTCAGGTCATGATCCCAGGGTCCTGGATCGAGCCCTGCATCGGGCTCCCTGCTCCACCTGTTTCTCCCTCTCCCACTCCCCCTGCTTGTGTTCCCTCTCTTGCTGTATCTCTCTCTGTCAAATAAATAAATAAAATCTTTAAAAAAAAAAAAAAGTGGCATAGAGGGGGAAAACTGTGAACATGGTGCCATAGTTCTCAATAAATGAGAACTGAGCATGGCAGCAATGAAAAGGGGTAGAGGGTGATCTACTCATATGACATGATCTCAAGGAAAAAGAAACTTGAGTGTGATACAGGAACAACAGTGGTAACTGGAAGCAGCCTTGGGGTATCTGGAAACTGCCTCAGGAGAGAATGGGAATCCTCTGCTCCCAGGGGCTGCTAGAAAAATTGTCCTGGGGGGAGCCAGATTTCATTTAAAGGAGATATATAAACAGGTCTTCTGTGAAAAGGTTGAGGATATAAGGGAATTTATTTATAAGGGGAAAGGTTCTAGTGAGCACAGTGGAAAGAATTGAGAAGGCAGTCATCAATTAAAGAGTTAAGAAATGGAAACATAGCTGTGTGAGAACATGAGCGAAAATGAAGCGGGCTGCCGGGGCTTGGTTTTTGTTTAAGGACTGAAGATCAGCTGAGAAGCTGAGTTCAGCATTTACAAGCAGATTCTATTGCGACCAGGACACTCTTTACTCTCAGGCCTCGTTCTTCAGGAGGCTTGCCTTTCTGTAGGAACTTTGAAATTAACAATTACCCTTTGCCACTTTTGGGAGAATGGTCCTTTAGTGTCTTATTGATGTAGGAAAGAGGTTATTAGGGTTCAAAGCCCATGGCCAAGAAAGAATTCTTGAGACATCTTTGGTGCAAAAAGATGATTTTATTAAAGCATGGGGACAGACAGCAGAAAGAGCAGAAAGAGCTGCAATGGGGTCATGAGGAATGGCCCATTATATACTTTCAAGTTGGGAGGGGGTTAGGGATAGTGTAAGTCTCTAAGGAATTTTGGAAGCAAGGTGTCCAGGACCTTGAGAGGGCTACCTGTTGTTGGGAAAACGTCATTTATTACCATCTAATAAAACCTTAGTCATGAGACTCTTCAGGTGTATATCGGTGGGCCATATGCTTGGGAGATGATTGCCAACACATATCTTGGAGGGTTTAGAGATAAAGGAAGTTTCCAAAGGAATTCTTATACATTAAAATAGACTTACAGGATGGGGGGGTGGTCAGATTAGAATTGCCTTTTGCTCTTAGCAAAGTATTAACATCAAGGCGGTTGAGTCCTTAGAGGAATGTCACTATGCCTGTTTCAAGGACTTGTCAGAGGGCTCTAGGTAGTAAGGAAATTTAATAATTTTTCTTCTGCCTTTGTTTCCCACATCATTATCTCCTCTGGGGTGTCTGACATGTATTTATTGAAACCTGTTGCTCCAGGTTATATCTCTTGCTAGTTCTTTTCTATATTCTTGGAAGAGTGGGGCTTTGAATATGGTTTACATATTTTTTTTAAAATAGCCTTATCATTAGATAATCCTGGCTTTGCCTCATTGTGTGCCGTTGGCAAGTTACTTAACTGCATGCATTCTTCTTCAGTTTCCCTACTCCTAAATTGATGCCTACTTCAGTTATTGTGAGGACTGAGTTAACACATGAAAATCACTCCAAATGGTGCCTGGGACATACTCTGCGATATATAATTATTATTTTTGAAAACACAGAGCAATCACACTTTTATTTATAATAATAGCTATCATTTATTGAGTCATGCCAACCAGTATACTCAGTACTTTATATATATCTAATCTGATTCTCAGAACAGTGCTGTGATGTTGACTATTTTAACCTTTTTACATAAGGAAACAGCCTCAGGGACGCCTAGGTGGCTCTGTCAGTTAAGCGGCTGCCTTCGGCCTGGGTCATGATCCCAGGTTACTGGGATCGAGTCCCATATCGGGCCCCTGGCTCAGCAGGGAGCCTTCTCCCTCTCTCTTCCTCTGTGCTCTCTCTGTCAAATAAATAAAATCTTAAAAAAAAAAAAAAGGAAACAGCCTCAAAGTAGAGCAGTAAATTGCCTTGCTAAAAAATATTGAAGCTTTTATTAAAACTTAAATCTTTTGGTACCAAAATTTATTTTTTTCCACTGTGCAACTTGTAAACATATCACAATCATTATCATTACCTATACATTTGTATTAGCTATTAATAAATTTCCTTAGCTTACATAGCACCATAAAGTAATGAAAAGACCTCCAAAAGTTCTTAGAGTCTTCTTCCCCTCACTTGTAACATCTTTGGTCTCTTTCCTGATCTCCAGGGGAGCTTGGGTAGAGGGCTCTGATCCTGAACTGTGGCCTGTCTTTTAAGATTTTATGGACATGAGCAAGAATGCCATCTATCAAGTGAATCCTCTAAATTAATAAGTGTTATATATATCTTAAACTTTATAAATGAAGTAGCAGGCTGTAAAAACTGAATTAGAAGATAATGCCTATCGTTATATAGGAGGGAAAATGAAAACAAAAACCAGTTTTACATCAAATATGTATTTCTGTGCGTGTATTTTGATGAGCTTTTGGGTTAGTTCATGAGGAAGTCTGAAAGATCACAAAATTCAAGGCAGCAGCAGTAGAAACCATTCAATCATTTACTATATCCCAAACACTGGCAGCCTGGCAGCGGGGAATGTTTGCTTGCTTCCCCCTTCCCTTTCCGCGGGTCACTGCAAGTCATGTGATAAGCATCACGTGACTCGGTCAAAGGATCTTTTCCTCTCACTGCTTTGCAAAAAAAAAAAAGCGGAACCGTTCTCCAATTAAAGCTGTTAACGTGTACTACGCTGTTTCCTTGTTGGATTTTGTTCTCTGCTGCTACTGTAAAAACAAAATGAGTGGTAAGATTTGCTGACTGTTTTTGAACATTCTTTTATTTTAAAACATAGAAAGCATTGTATTAATCTAAAGTCATGCCGTGTGTATCTTTTTAATAGATGCCAAATCTGTGGCAGTAAAAATATTTTTAAATCGTGGCCATGTAGTTATAAGATTAGACTCTATTTGGAGATGGGCTGATTTTATATTCCATGGAGTATTCTTTTCAAGCGCCTTTATTTTACTAGGTTTTTCTTTTTACCACTAAAATCAGAATATTGGCATCAGATTATTTGGAAGCCATTGTGAAAGCTTGCTTATAAAGAGAGTGTGTAGCACGTCAGCAGCCCATTGCATTTTAAGAATTTAAACTCAAATTTGCATTTCAACAAAAAAAACCCTCTTTAAATGTGAACGTGGCTAATAAAGAAAAAATAAAGAATTTAACTTAGAGTAGATGAAATATTGTCTTTATTAAGTTACTGATGGCCCTTTTTAAGGAATGGAGGTGAGGGGCTTCTCAAATTTCTTAAGACAATTGGTGAATAAGAATTGTTTGCTCTTCTGCAAGGTTTTAGAATAGGAAATATGCCCTTAAAAATTATTTTAATAGCTTTATGTTTTGGGGTAGATTTTGCTTAGATCATGTAGATTATTAAGGAGCTACTGGGTGTATCTACAGTTGTTCAGATATAGCTACTCCTGTGCCAGATGTGCATTTAATGGTACAATTTGTAACAGATTTGGCTTCTTTACTGGGACAGAATACCCTCCCCTCCTCCACTGCATTTACAGGATTTGTAGTTAATCTTTTAGTATTTTCAATATTTTATTCAACAATAAAAGTATTGGTGAAACTAAGGGGGTAAACAAACATTTACATCATTAAGCATGGAAGGTTTTAGGGGTTTGCTGCTGTAGACAGAAATAGCAACTGAAGTGGTGCGGTAAATATTGTAGTTTTTTAAATTGTATTTACTACGTTTATATAATGGGACTTTTATGTGTTCAGTGTTGGATGTTATTTCATACCAGTATTTTACATATTAAATATGGTATCCATGAATTGTCTTTAAAAAAATTAACCATGTACCATTTCTGCCTCAGGATAAGAAAATTTATTTGCTAGAGTGAAATGATTACTTCCTAGGGAAATGAGTTAATTATTATTCCTGGACTGCAACTAGTAATGTATTTACTGATAGTTTATTTTAGGTTGGGTTTGTTCTGTTTACAGTATCACACGTAAGTATAATTAAAGAATACAGTAGAATTTTGTTCTAAAATATAAACTATAAAGCAGCTTTCAAAGTATATGGTTTGAATTGTAATTATGTGGTATTTATGTATTTATATTTTTAGTAAAAGAGGGGCAATCCAGAGCAGCTGTGTAGTTTTGCAATTTTAAATGTAATCGGCAATAACTTATTTTTTACTCTGGTGGCTGAAAAACAACAAAAATCTATTCTGATGACTTGATGTAAGAATTAAATTTGACAACATGTGAAAGGAACCATAGTCCCTGGCACATTTAGTAGAAGCTCAAAAATATTAATTTCCTTTACTAAGATTACAAGTAGGATTTTTGATGAATTCTCTTTCTGGTTCCCAGCTAAATTTCACATGTTATAAATAGTATCTAAGCCAGTTTCAGGATTCATAAAGCTAGTTTACTATAGGTTTATATAAACCAGCTAATAGACGTAAACCAGGATTTTCTTAAAACTGTTCTCATTTTCTATTGAGTCCAGCATAGAGAAGTTAAAAGGTAAGTTTTAGATAAATCTTCTCTTGCCTAGAGGTATAAAATACCTCATAAGTCTTATTTTGTAAATTAATAGGCTAATGTTGGCTTAAATGTAGGAAAATTTTGTTCTTCCTTTCTCTCTTGTTTTTTAAAGATAATGAAGGCTTTAATTTTCCTTAGAATTTGGAGCCTCAAATTACATCAGTTGCCAGTAATGCATAGTATTTTAATGTTTACTAAATATGTTGTAAAGCTGTATCCTTAAATGAAACTGCCTGGTTTTGAATTCTTTTTCTACTAGGGCAAACTTAATTTCTCTACCTTAATTTCCACGTGTGGAAAATGGGGAGTAATAATAATAATACTTACCTACTTGTAGAATGATTAGGAGGAGAAAAAAGACAAAAGCCCTAGCATATAGTAAGTTAGTATTAGCTATATATAATTAGCTATTTTAAGAAAATATTCTGAACAACTTCATGTATTTGGTGGGCTTGTTTGGGATGGGAAGAATATTTTGTTGAAAAGTTATTTTTAGGGGCGCCTGGGTGGCTCAGTCGGTTAAGCATCTGCCTTTAGCTCAGGTCATGATCCCAGGGTCCTGGGATGAGTCCCGCATCAGGCTTCCTGCTTAGTGAGGAGTCTGCTTCTTCCTCTCCTTCTGCCTGCACCGCCCCCCCCCCCACTCATGCTCACGCTCGCTCTGTCAAATAAATAAATAAAATCTTTTTTAAAAAAGAAAAGTTATTTTTATAGTCATATATAGCATAATTTGGTAGTCTGCCCCGGCGCAGACACACACACGTAAGCTCCTTACTTCCTCATACCCACTTGAGTCTTTAACCTATTCTCTCCCTCCCGCTCCCTATCTCTTCTTTCTTTCCTCACTCCCTCCACTTACGTCTCTTCCCCTCCCCTTCTCTTCCTCTGTTCCAGCCCTGTTCACTCTTTCTTCTCCTTCACCCTTCCCTTTTTCCAGTTGTCTGTCCTCCTCTGTCCCCTCCCCTCCTTTCTTGCCTGTATTTTCTTCTCTATCCTCTTTTCTTCCCTCCCTTCTTCCTTTACCACTGTTTAGCATTTACCCCCCTGCACCCACCTTTTCCTACATTCTCTTTTCTCTTTCCTTCCCTATGTCTCACCATCTTTCCCCTGCACCCACCACGAACCACTTTTTTGCTTGCTTGTCACTCCTCTCCTTCCTTGAAAAGCGGGTGGCTGTAATCTGGATTTGCTGTAACCTCCGTGCTCTTCATTCTGTTTCCTGAAGTATGTATGATGTTACCAGTGAAATTATTTCTCTTCTGCTCTATGATTAAGCTTTTCCTCTTTCTTTTCTTTTATAATTGATATCCATTATGTGTACTCTGCAGGTTGAAATTCCACATATAAAAAGAACTCTTCCCCCATTACATTCTTCATTAGACTCTTGGGTACGTTTATTCCTAAGAAATGAGTGAGGATCCTTGAGAAGGTTTAATTTCAAGTTATTAAAAACTAATGGGTGAGGGGACAGTGTAGTCTAAAGTTACAAGGAAAAAAGGATTTGAAGGTGAGATGCTTTTTTTAAAAAAAGTTACATAAAGCAAGATTTTAGTTACTAGAAAAAATAAAACACACCTTCCCAAAATGCCTATTTTATCCCACAAACGTTAAGAGAGAAGATAAATGAGATAATATTTATAAAAGCTATCTGGAAAGGATAACAGTAAAAATGAAAGAAAACATGGAATAAAACAAGCTGAATTTTCCTTTTTTTTTTCCCCCCGGAACTTTTTGGTTTAAGAAACAAAACTTGTTCCTTAGCTAAATATGCATGTATAGTATTTTTCTAACTTTGTTCTCAAGCCCCCACAGACATGACTTACATATTACACGAGAGGCTTTGAACACTAACAAAGCAAGTCCCAAATTTCTAACTCTTCTTATTGCTCTTCCCTCTTGACTTTTTTTTCTATTGGTTTTTAGAATTTTGCTTTTTATATCTTTCATTGATTTTATATGCAAAGTTTAGGTTGATTCTCCTCTAGGTCCGTGTTTCTTAACTTGCATAATCATAAGATTGACCAGATATTTTGTGAAGTAAATATAATGACTCAAGACCCCACTGTAAGCATAATAAGGAATCTCTAGGAGAGTTTTAAAAGAGCTCCCCAGGTGACTATTATGATCATCAGATAGGTTAAAAAACTCAACTGCAGATAAAGAACAATCAGTGCACTTTACAAGATAAATTTTTGTTTTGTAACAGATGAATCACCTGAATTTCTTTTCATAGTAATATAGTTACTGTTAATTTGAGCATTTAGTTTAGATGAAGTATTCAAAGTGGAATTCAGATTGTTTTCAACATTAGCTTGCTAACTAATCCTGGATTAACACATCATTTCTGTGATCCATTCAGGTCCTGCTCAGGTTCCAATGATGTCCCCAAATGGTTCTGTGCCTCCTATTTATGTGCCTCCTGGATATGCCCCACAGGTATGTGTTTGTGTTATTTTTCTTTTTATATCTATATAGTAGGGATCATAATACTACTGTTTAATTCAGAAAAAAAATACCATTTCAGTACTGAAGCTTACCCTGTACAGTATATCTTTGGTATCTGTTTCACATACTCTAGTACATTCAGTATATTTGGAAAGGAGGAAAAATTAAATTGACAGCATTATCACTTGGCCTTGGCTTTGGGTGTTGAATTGTTATAGAAAATTAATCCTAGAGCTTTATTTCCCTGAATATGTGAATAATGTAAGTAATATCTTAAGGTTTAAATGTAAGTAATATCTTAAGGTTTAAAGGTGCCTACACTAACATTTTTTAAGTTAATCATTTGCTTGGAAGTAACCCTAGACAGTGTTCCATCCATATTCATAAAATGTCTCACAGCAGGAAGCCTACTTCTCCCTCTCCCACTCCCTCTGCGTGTGTTCCCTCTCTCGCTGTGTCTCATTCTGTCAAATAAATAATAAAATATTTAAAAAATAAAAATTAAAAAAAAATAGTCAGAAAAGCTGAATCCATATCTTATTTCAAGCCCTTGCTGGCTGCATGGCCTTGGACAGATCAACTTCCTTTAGTCTCTGTGTCCTAACCATAAGATGGGATGATAACATGTAAGATAACATTTGAAAGTATTTGTAAGCTTTTCAGAAGCTATCTCTACTTTTGTTTGACATACTGACAGTCTGCATTCTGTGTTATCCTACTAAATCTGTTCTCTGATATGGACCAAACTCAAAGGCCTTTATTCCAGCCTTATCCTTTTTGTGACCCCCTAAACATTTGACACCACTGATACGATTTACCCAAAATTTACTTGACATAATGCTGTCCTGATTCTGCTTTTCTTGGTTGCTCCTTCAGACCTTTCTCCACTTACATAAAGACCATATCTGGTCTTTTCTATAGTGTGGTTCAGTCCAGCAAACATGTACTAAATGTACCTTGTACGAAGCTCTGTATTTGGTGCTACTGACAATTTATTGCAGTGTAACTAAAGAGTATCCTGCTGTTCTCAAATCTATCAGTACCTTTTATTTTTATGGCAGATTCCTACACTTCTCATTTCATTCAATCATGACCTTCTGGAAGTAGCTTTCCTTGAATGTTTCCAGGTGCCTCTCCTTTGGGCTCTCATGGCACACTATGTATATCTTTCTTTTAATGAATTTCTCACACTGTTTAGTAATTTTTCTCTCCTGAGAAGATTATGAACTCTTAACAGTTCTGTACTCAGCACTGCAGCAAATATGTACTGAGTGCTCATATATGTCAGGCAGTCTTCTAGATGATTGTGATATATTTGCGAATGAAAGGCAAAGACATCTGTCTCTCTGTAGTTAACATTCTTGTGGGGAGAAGAAAACAATAAGCATATAATACATGGATAAATTATGTAGTATGTTAGGTGGTAAGCAATGGGGGTGGAAAAGGAAAGAAAATCGACCTTGGTTACATTTTAAAATAGGGTAGTCAAAATAGGCTTCATTGGAAAAGTGACATTTGAACCAAGTTTTGAAGGATATGTAGGAGTCCACATGGCCTAATTTCAGTATTGTTGTGTCTCAGGAAATAGACCTGAGGAGATGGAGACAGATGGGGGAATGGACATTTGATGGAGCAGTCAGAACACACACAACACTTATTAGTTAAGTCCACCATCTTATATGGGTGCAGTTCATGGTGCCCAAAACAATACAGTAATAACATCACAGATCACCTTAACAAATATAATAATAATGAAAATGTTTGAGGGACGCCTGGCTGGCTCAGTTGGTACAACGTGGGATTCAGTCTCAAGGTCGTGAGTTCAAGCCCCACATTGGGTATGGAGCCTACTCAAAAAAAAAAAAGAGAGAGAGAAGAAAGAAAGAGAAGTATTGTGAGGATTACCAAAATGTGACACACAAACACCAAATGAGCAAATGCTGTTGGAAAATGGCACCAATAGACTTGCTCAGCACAAGGTTGCCACAAACTTTCAATTTTTAAAAAATGCAGTATTTGCAAAGCTCAATAAAGCAAAGCACAGTAAAACAAAGTATGCCTATATTCACATGCTCATTTGATGTTTCCCTTTCTCCATGGTTTTGTTAATGCTGTTACTCATTTGCTCATTTCTGCCTTTTTTTTTTTAAAGATTCTCTCCTTGTTTGTTTGTTTTTAATTTTATTTATTTATCTGACAGAAAGAGCACAAGCAGGGTCTACCCATCCTTGAGGAGGACCTAGATCAAGTTATTTGTACCATCTCTTGGTTATATATTACATGCCACCTAGTATTATAATTGTGGGATTTTATGGGATTTTAAGTTCCTTGAGGATAGGAGCTGCCTTTTAATTATTTTTATTCTATGGTAACTCAGATACAGTAGATATTTCATAAGTATTTGTCAAATAAGTGAATGAACTTTAATAGTAATCTTACTGGGAGGATTATGTGAGGCTAGTGGGCTACTATTATCTACCTTAATTTAAGATTAAGACTGTCTCTAGGAAATGTATCATTTTCAAATACACAGGAGTAATCAAGAGACAAAAATGTATAGTCTCATCATTATTGAAATAATTTAAATACCCACTATGTAAGACTGGATTCTAGCATTTTGACATCACTATTGAAATAACCCCCCATTTCCTAGCACACACAATTTCTCATGTTAGAAAATACTTAAGAATCAGGTTCTGGGGGCGCCTGGGTGGCTCAGTCATTAAGTGTCTGCCTTCGGCTCAGGTCATGATCCCAGGATCCTGGGATGGAGCCCCGCATCGAGCTCCCTGCTCCGTGGGAAGCCTGCTTATCCCTCTCCCCCTACTTGTGTTCCCTCTCTCACTGTGTCTGTCTCTGTCAAATAAATAAATCTTAAAAAAAAAGAATCAGGTTCTGGGCATAGCTAAGCACTTAATAATTGTCCAAAACTTGACACATAAGGAAACATAATTATCTTAGCAAATCTAAAAGCTGGGAGTTGAACCAAATGTTAAGACACATAGATGGCTATATAATAAAGTATAGGTTGTATTTCGCTCAGCAGGAACCAAGTAGCACAAATACTAAACGTGTGAATAGCTATTATCTATGGTCTTCTTTTAGACTTTTATATACTTATCTCCCCTCGTGGCAACAGGCTTCCTCACGTCTATCCTTTGCCATATGTATGTGTATCTTTTGGTGAAAGGCAGTGATCTAAGGGGGCGGGGGAGGTCACATAATATTTTTGCCATATTATCGTGTAATAAAGTACGTCCTAATAGGATTCAGCAAATTTATGCATCCTAAAAAGTTAGGTCAGGCAAGCAAAGACAGCAAAAATAAAAATCCAGTGTTGGGAAATAGTAATATTATATACCTAAGCTCTATCACTGAGGAAATAGTAATATTATATACCTAAGAGCATATTGGGACAGAAAAGTGAAAGGTCCCAAAGACAGATCTTAATTTAGGATTCAGATTGAAATTTAATGAAAGTACTTTTAGGAGAAACATATGAAGAAATCATGATTTACCTAGGACCTAACAACCTTCAGATTTGTAATGTTTATACCAGTGGCATGTCCCTATTAAATTTAGAAGCACTTCAGATATTAACTCATCATTAACTCATACATATATTTTAACTTCATTTTTAAGAGTAACATTAGACAAGGACAGGGTATCAGTAACTTTAGAGGAGTAATTTGTTCTGTTTTTCTTATTTGAGATTTGTAAAATCCAAACCCTCAATATTAAAATTGCTAGTATTGTATTGTACTTCCTCTGCATTCTCATTCAAGAGTTCTGCAATATTGTTTATTTTATAATATTTGTACTTTATTGCTGTGTATTTTAGCATTCTACTCAAAAGTAATGGGAACCTGCATGATTCTATTCTGTTGACTTAAGTTTTGAAGAGAAGGTTGCTGTTACAAAGATGTAAAATGCCCTTGCCATCAAAAGGGTAGAGTTCCTAAGGACAATTTTACCCCCTTTACCACATTGAACAAAAGTAGCTCTTAAAATAGACTTAATTTTTTAGTTGCATAGCTTTTGTTGTTGGATCAGAAAATGAATCATTTTTAGAAATCCTTATTTTTGGGGGCGCCTGGGTGCCTCAGCTAAGCGTCTGCCTTCGGCTCAGGTCATGATCCCAAGGTTCTGGGATCGAGCCCCCTGCTCAGAGGGGAGGCCTGCTTCTCCCTCTCCCACTTCCCCCTGCTTGTGTTCCCTCTCTCTGTCAAATAAATAAATAAAATCTTAAAAAAAAAGGAAATCTTTATTTTTTAATAAGCCATTTTTTATTAACCATGAAACTATAAGTTACTGTCCAATATGATAGACCTAAAGCTAGTTTAAATGATATGCAGAAAGAAAAACTGTTCACTAGATGCTTAAACATAAAGGAATATTAATTTTGCAAACAGGCCAATGGAAAATATATTTAGTGGTAAAGGACAAATATAGTTCTGTACTTCAAATATAGTTGTATATTGTTCTAATCATGAATATGTAGAAAACGTGGAAAGGGTAAGAAAAGGGTAGGAAAAAAATTGCATTGAATGTTTATAACCTAGAGATACTCTCTGTAAACATAAAATAAATTTCCCTGTAGCCTTTTGTTTAACTACAAAATTACAAACATAATTTTAGACATAAGCCTAATGAGTTTTATTTTTGTAGTTTAATAAGAAAAGGTTTGTGAGAGACTGACGTGCCTCAATAGAAGCAGGAATATGTGCCAACTGAACTAAGATATCAAATGGAAAAACAAAAACTATAAAACACAGAAAGCAAATGGTGATAGGAATAGAAGGAGCTTAATTTACTGGCAAATAATACTAACTTATAGTCCCTAAGAGCATTGCAGCATAGAATAACATTTCATATTTTAGTGATGAAATTAATGACTTATCAAGAAAAGATTATAGACTGCCTGAATGGTGGGACACCTAAAAAGCAGCATCAAAAGTTCTCTCCTTCTGCCTCTCTTTAAAGGCTCCCCTGTTTTCTTATGGAATGTGGGTTATGGTGATGAGAGGGTACCTAACAGGAAGGGGATTGTAGATCTCATAATGTGGGGAAGGGAGCTGTGTCAACTTCAGGAAAAGTCTGAGATTACTCCTTTGAGCTGGACTTGATATTTCACTTTGCCTTTATGTCAGCATACAGCAATGAGGTCAGTACTTTTTTCAAAGATTCTGCATACTAGTCTGATCTGTCTTCTGTGTCAAATGTTTTGGGCAGCATTATTGTGTATGTATGTATAGTTAGGTATATAAAATAAATATCTGTTGAATGAATGACCAGAAATACCTATATTATTAGTAGTAGCTTAAAGTGGGAATAGTTTTGGGTTCAGAGTGAGGCTATAGAAGTAGGTTGCTAAAAGTTAGGCAGAAGCAAAGGTTGTAAGAATTGAGGAAATCACAGAATTCTAATAGCATGGTGTTGTTAAGAAGGGGGAAAATAATGTGGCATTCCAGTAGAACTAATGGGAATACATTTATTTCTGGTCATATCATTGATTCAGCAGTTTTCTCTGAGCATCTACCCTATGCTAGGAGTTGTTCCAGGTGTTGGGAAGAAAATGGTAAGCAGAACAGATTTGTCATGGAATGTATATTCTCGAGGAGAACACACACACAACAGGAGATGTAAACACAAACCCCTCTTTCTGTAGCCCCTTTTAATTATGTCTCTGTTCAATAAAGGAGAAAACAGGGCTTTGCCTAATTAGAAATTGTGTGGCATATGTGTTTAGGTAGACCTGTGCTGATAGCCCTATTTAATTCTATTTTATGGTCTTATCTTTGTTTTAATTTTTTTTAACATAGACTAATTTGGATTATATTTTGTCTTTTTTTTTCTTTTCACAACTTACTGATTTTATTTTAATCATCACCATTGGTGTACCCTGTTAGTATAAAATTCATTGTCTACATGATTAGCCATTTGTCAGCAGCTGGACTTAGTGGATAGTTTTGAGGCCCCCAGCCTCACTCCTGAAGTTACTGGCTGCTCAGATGGTTACTTGAAGTAGTACAGGTCTGGCTCTTTTTTTCTTTTTTCTGTTTCCTAGCTTTCTTTTTTTTTAATTGTGGTAAAATATACATGACAAAAAATTTACCATTGTAACTTTAAATGTACAGTTCAGTGGCATTAAATATATCCACTGTTGGACTACCTTCACTAACATCCATCTACAGAACTCTTTGCAAAACTGAAACTGTGTACAATGACTTCCCATTCTTCCTTCCCCCAGCTTATCTTTGTATTTTAAATGTTCTTTTTCAGTAGAAAAGTGGTTTTAATTTCGTAAGTAATTTAGCTGTTTCTTTTTTTTTTTTTTAAGATTTTATTTATTTGAGAGAGAGAATGAGAGAGAGAGAGAGCACATGAGAGGAGGGAGGGTCAGAGGGAGAAGCAGACTCCCCACCGAGCAGGGAGCCCGATGTGGGACTTGATCCCGGAACTCCAGGATCATGACCTGAGCCGAAGGCAGTCGCTTTCGGCTCCCTAGGTGTTTCTTTTTAACCAATGAGATCTCGCTTGTGTTGTGACATTTAAAAAAATGCTAGAGAAACCAGTACCTGTGGGTTCTGTGCCCACAAAGTGGATAGACATGAAATTAAAACCAAAGTGCAAGAGTTCAAATACTGGCTCCTCCGCTTACTTTCTATGTGACCTTAGCAATTTACTTAACATCTGTATGCCTTAGTTTCCCCATCTGAAAAATGTTGATAATACTACCTATTTGTTATGAGGATTAAATAGTTAATACGTGTCCGTTGAAGAACTTACAGTTAAGTTATAGGGTAAGACACATGCATTTGGAAAGTTAACAAATACTACAGTGTTTTAAATACCTAACAAGTGATACAAAATAAATGTAATAGAAATGACAGGAAGGAGAGGTCATTAAGATTGTGGTGCCCAGGATGGGGTTCAATGGAAAGCAATCAAAAGAAACCTTCCACAGACCCGTAGCCCTGGAATCTCTACCAGCATCTGGGGTGACATGCTCTGCAGTCTCATGTCAGCTCACACTTCCTTTTCGTCTAGAATGAAGACAGACTTTCCTGCTTCTGCCTAGAGCCAGTGCCCCCAGTGGAGTCTTGGATCCCATTCCCTTTTGCCTGCATTTTTCTGTCTTCTACATCATCAATTTCTTACTGTCTGATGGGTCATTCTCATTATTGTATCAGCATGTTGTCATTGCTCTCACTAAAAGCAACACATTTTTTTTTAAAGAAAGTATACACTTTAATTTTTTTGAAGATTTTTATGTATTTATTCATGAGAGACAGGGGGTGGGGGGACAGAGAGAGAAGCAGGCTCCCAAGGATCAGGGAGCCCAATGCGGGTCTTGATCCCAGAACCCTGGGATCATAACCTGAGCCAAAGGCAGATGCTTAACCATCTAAGCCACCCAGGCGCCCTAAAAACACATTTTTTAGTTTCTTGACTCCACTACTACCAGCTACCACCTTATTTCCGTATTCCCCTCTGCAGGAATACTTGCTAAAATTGGGCTATTAGCTCTCTAATTCTGCTCCCCACTTTCCTCTCTTAAACCCAGTTAGGGTTTGCCCCTATGTTTACACCAAAACTGTTGTCATCAAAGTTGCAGTGACTTCCACATTGCTAAATCCAGTGGTCATTTCTTAGTCTTCATCTTACTTGACCTTTCAGTAGTAGTTGACAGAGTTGATCCTTCCTCCTTGATACACTTCACCAAACTTCCAGACTCCACACTCTTAGTCTTCTTCCTACCTTACTTGGTTGCCCTTTTCCAATCTTTTTAGAACTTCAGACTAGTATGTCTAACTGCCTACTCATGTTTCCACTTAGATGTTTTATAGACTTAACCAAATTCACATTCCAGAACCTAAAACTCCGAATGTTTCCCCCCAAAATAACTTACTCTGCCCTATAGCCTTCCCCTTTTACAGTTGGTAGAATACCATCCTTCCATAACTTCTTTTTCTCACTTCTCCAGTGGCATCATCAGCTAATCTTGTTGTTCTACCTTTAAATATATGCAGAATGTGGACCTCTTTTTACCACACTGGTCCAAGCCACCATTTCTTGCCTAGATACTGCAATAGCTTCCTGGTTTCCCTGTTCATTTGTTTGTTTTTTCCCTTGTCCTACAGTCTATTCTCAACTCAATAGTCAGAGTAATCCTGTTAAATATAAGGTTATGTCAGGATTTCTCAACCTCAGCACTACAGACATTTTAGGCCCAGTAATTTTTGTTGTAGGGAATTGTCCTCTGTGTTGTAGGGTATTTAGCAGCATCCCTGACCTCTCTACCCACTAGATGCTGGTAGTACCCACCCCCAGTTGTGACAACCAAAAATGTCCCTAGATACTGCCAAATGTCTCATAGGGGGCAAAATCACCCCTGGCTGGGCACCAGTGACTTATATCACTTTTCTGCCGAAAACTCTGTGATGGTTCCTCCTTTCACTAATATAAATGCTGAAGTCCAGGTGCTTATTAATAGCTCATATGGTCCTACCTGACCCCGCCACTCCATTTGACCTTACCTGCTTCTACCTTCTTCTTCCTTATCCTGAACCAGACACAATGGCTTCTTTCTAAAACTACTTTTATCTCTTAGGGGCTTTGTTCTGTTTTCTCTGCCCAGAACACTCTTCCAGATTTTTACATGGCTAATTCGTTCAGTTACTTCAAGTCTGCTCAGATTTCATTTTGCCAGTAAGTCCTATCCTGGTCACTCTATTTTATACTGCAACCTGTCCCACTCCCACAATACTTCTGATCCCCCTTACCTGTTTTTTTTTTCCATGATACTTATCGCCTTGCAACATGCTAAATAATTTACTCTTGTTTTTGTGTTCATTGCCCCATTAGTATGTGTGTCCCACAAAGACATCACTCACATTTTTTTCTTGCCTAACTTACCAATGTTTCTGTCATTTTTTAAATGAGCAGAGAAGGTAAAGTTAGAGCTAGATATGGAAGGATAGATGAGATTTGCATAGTTGTAGATTGAGGGGAGGCAAAGTGAAAAGAAAGATGTCATAAACTAAAGTCCAAGATATGGAAATGCATAGGTTTGTATGAAGATAGGTTTTTAGTATACCAGCCTGGCTGGAGTTAAGAGTTCAGGATTTGGTGTAGGAAAAAAATACATGTAGGAAGACAGGTTGGAACAAGACTGAAGGCCAGGTCAGAGAGTATGGACTATAATCCTATCAGAAATGGGAGTCATTTAAGATTTGTGAGTTGGAGAGTTGATAAAGGTGAAAGTAGTATATTGTGACAGACACTGTGGTTTGGCTTACAAAAATCCATTCCAACCTCCTTCTAATGTCCCTTCCTGTAGGTTAGAGGCTGAAAAGCTATAAATAGTTTCCAGATTCTCTCTAGCTAGGACTCCAGATATTTCATTTCTGCCAATTATATGCACTTGTCTGAGGCTTGAATTCAGAACTGAGTTAAATGGGGAGAAAGGCAGAATATGAGGCATTTATTTGGCTGGAAGCAAGGCATTATAGTTCTAGAGCTAGTATATAAAAAACTGAATTAATTTGGTCTTCTAGTACAGACAAGTCAGCTCATACTCCAGCAGGTAAGGATAGTTGAATAGGGTGTTTAATAGTAACTATAATCTTTCTAAAGCAATAATCATTTAGTTGTAATTTAGGCTTATCTGTACCTAAATAAGTGTGTTTTCTAATATACTTACCAAGCATGTATATGTTTATATACAAAATCTGCTATTCCATTTTTTTAAGTTTATTTATTTATGTAATCGCTATCCCCAACATGGGGCTTGAACTCACAACCGTGAGATCAAGAGTTGCATGTTTTTCCAACTGAGCCAGCCAGGCACCCCCAAAATTTGCTGTCCTTAAGAATAGTAAAATTTAATCACAGTTCTGTACTTCTGAAACAAATAACGCAACATATTTTAAGAAAAAAGAAAAAGAAGAAGATAACAGGAGAGGAAGAAAAGGGGAGTATGTCAGAGGGGGAGACGAACCATGAGAGATGATGGACTCTGAAAAACAAACTGAGGGTTCTAGAGGGGAGGGGGGTAGGGGGATGGGTTAGCCTGGTGATGGGTATTGAGGAGGGCACGTTCTGCATGGAGCACTGGGTGTTATGAACAAACAATGAATCATGGAACACTGCACCAAAAACTAATGATGTAATATATGGTGATTAACATAACAATAAAAAAATTAAAAAAAAAATAGTAAAATTTGTTTTTCCTGAATATAGCAGGATTTGCCTTTAAGTTAGCACTTAACATTTTAATAATATTCTGTTTCCTTAAGAGAAGGTATTATTAGCCATTTGTTAAACCTCCATAGTAATCTTTTAAGTCTAAAAGGTTTAAGGGCTCTATTTTAATAGAGGGATTCCTGATTTTGAGATAAAATCCTATACCCTTTGGGCTTTCCTGTATATCCTCGCAGCTCCAGTGAGGTTCAACGGGAATAAATCTGTCATTTTAGGAATTCCTTCCCTGCAGTGTAACCCCTATTTAAAAATGTATAATATCTAGGATTAGGGTTCAGTTTAGGGCTAGAATAATGGTTAAGGTTAGGGACCGTGTGGGGGTATGTGCCTATTATCCTACAGTTCAGAGACCTCTCCAGAGGGATAACTTTAGGGTTAGGGTTAGGGTTAAGCATATATCCTCACACTGTCCCTAACCCTAACTATTCTGTCCCTAAACCGAACCCTAATCCTAGATCTGAGGGACAAAAAGGTTTGGTATATGTATACAATGGAATATTACTCAGCCATAAAAGTGAATGAAATCTTGCCATGTGCAACAACATGGATGGAGCTAGAGAGTATTGTGCTAAGTGAAGTAAGTAGAGAAGGACAAATGCCATATGCCTTCACTCATACGTGGAATTTAAGAAACAAAACAAATGAGCGAATGAAAATGGAAAAGAACAGAGAGGCAAACCAAGAAACAGATAATTATAGAGAACACACTGATGGTTACCAGAGGGGAGGTGGATGGGGGGATGGGTTAAATAGGTGATGGGGATTAGGAGTACACATGTTGTAATGAGCACTGGATGTTGTATGGAAGTGTTGAATCACTATATTTTACACCAGAATCTAATATTGCACTGTATGTTAACCAACTGGAATTAAAATAAAAACTTTAAAAAACGTATAATTTCTAAAACTGAAAGCCACAGATACTTTCCTTAACTTAATATATTAGGTGTTTGTCTCCCTTGAAAAGATCTTCAGCTATTAAAATTGTCCTGGTCATGTTCGCAAGAATTTTGTACCTAAATGCAATATATGGTTGATCTTCAGAATCTGGATCCAGTTTTTTCCCCATTTCTACTTCACAGTTTGTGTTCTTTCTACAGCTTATTTCCCTCCACCCCTATCCATAATATGGAAAAGGGAATTAATTCCTGACCCTATTGTGTTGTTGTTTTTTTTAAGATTTATTTATTTATTTGAGAGACCGTGAGAGCATGCGTGCACAAGGAGGACAAGGGGCAGAGGGAGAGGGAGAAGCAGACTTCCCCTGAGCAGGGAGCCAGACGCATTGTGAGGCTCAATCCCAGGACCCTGAGATCATGACCTGAGCCGAAGGCAGACACTTAATTGACTGAGCCACCCAGGCACCCCCCACATTGTGTTCAAACCAAAAATTCCTTTGAGTTTCCCTTCTTTTTTAATGCATCAGTAAATGCACATTAACACAAAGAAATAAATACCTAATATTATGGCTCATTGTTTATATTGTTATTTAGCTAATCTCATCATTGATTTAAGATTTATATTGCATTGTATAACAAAAACTGCTTCATGTTCTATACTAAATCATATGTACTTAGTGTATTTAATAAATTCTTTTCATATTCTGTAAAATTTCTTAATTAATTATGGTATAAAAATTCTTACTCTAACTGGTATCAAAAGAATTGCTTACATCTTATGGAAAAAATGTTCAATGTTCATTTTGTAGGTTATTGAAGACAATGGTGTTCGAAGAGTTGTTGTAGTTCCTCAGGCACCAGAGTTTCATCCGGGCAGTCACACAGTCATACACCGTTCCCCACATCCTCCTCCTCTGCCTGGTTTCATTCCTGTCCCAACCATGATGCCCCCTCCACCACGCCATATGTACTCACCAGTGACTGGAGCTGGAGACATGGCAACACAGTATTTGCCACAGTATCAATCTTCACAAGTATATGGAGATGTAGGTAAGACATCTAAAAATATTCCTGTCTTATGGAGTTCTTCTTTACTTGGATGTAATAGATGCTTTCCTCCTCTTATATAAAAGAAATGACAAAACAATAACAATATCACCATCATGTTCTCTTACCCAAGCATTATGTTAAGTATTTCATCCTCATGATTACCCCTTAAGGCAAAAAAATAAACAGAAAATCAAAGAGGGAAAATAACTTATATTGTGCAGCAATATTTAGTGGGGACATGTTCAAACAAGAACTTTTCTTCTCTGTTCTGCCAGCTAGACTCTGAGGAACATTTTCAGCCAGGAATAATCATACTGCTGTTAAATCCTTAAGGTTGTGATGCCAGTTACTAAAGTTGCTAGGTTCTGTAAAGGACTGAGGTGGGAGGTGGGGGAGGAAACAAGACATAACCTTGGCCCCCAGGGAGTTAATAAATTATTGGGAAGAATAGACAACCACACATACACAAAATAGTAATCTTATTCTTTCCTATGTGGTTAAATACCATCTCTATACTGACAACTCTCAGATTTGTATCTCCAGCCAAAACCTTACCTCTGACCTTCAGACTTAGATTTCTGTCTTCTTGATAACCACTTAAATGCCTCGTGCATATCAGTTACATTGTTTCTAAAACATAAATCTCAATTATGTAACCTGCTTTTCTCTGTCATCTTCATCTTGATAGATGGTACCACTGTCTACTCAGTTTGCTTAAGTGAAAACCACATGATCAGATTTATTCTTCCTTCTTTAACCCCTACATCAGTTGATTTCATTTTTATGTTCAGAAGTTTCTAAATTTTATCTACTTTTTTCCACTGCTACTCAAATCTTGTCCCCTATCGGCTCTTGTCAGGATAACTACAGCTGGAGCTGCCTTCCAGTTGGTTTTCTGCTGTCGTTCTTGCCCCAGCCATCCAGGCTTAGCCTGAGTAATCATTTAAAATGTAAATCACACCATTCTCAGATTTAAAAGATTTCAGTAACTTTCATTGCATTTAGAATAAAATCCTGAACCTTCTACTAGACCAGGATTTCTCCACGTCTGCACTCTTGATATTTGGGAATGGATGAGTGTTCGTGCGTTGTAGGATATTCAGGAGAAGCCATCCCCTACCAGATGCCAGTAGCATACAGCTCCTACCCACCGTCCCCTATCCTCAGCCAGTTGTGACAACTAAAAATATCTCCAGACATTGCCGAATGACCCGTAGGGGCCCAAATTGACCCTGCTTGCAACCCACTGGCCTTAACAAGGCCCTCCCCTGTGGCCTCTGACTGCTTTGTCCCACTTGTCCCACCCCACTTCCCTTCAGTTTTTCAAAACCTCCAAGTTCTTTTTGCCTCAGTGCCCTGCACATGATGTTCTCTCTGCCAGGAATACTCTTTTCCCTTTTCCGTGGAAGGCTCCTTTTTTTTCCCCTTTAGATTTCAGCTTTCAGAGAGACCGTCTGTGACCTTACCTTATTAGTCTCTCACACTGAAACCGGTTTCTTTCACAGAACTTAACACAATTTGATTTTTTTTAATTCGTATGTCTTTCTCCCTTATTTGACTGTACACCCCTGACAACTAAATCTGTCTTACCTATCACTTGCGCTTAGCAGTAGCTTTCATTAATGTTTAGTAAACTTACAGAATAACTCTAAATACAGAATTTTAACTATACAGCACAGCCTGTAAGTAGTAAATATATATTATGTCATATATCATATATATTTTTCAAACTTACTTCTCTTGGCCAAGTAACACATTGATTCTGTAGGTCTGGGTGGGGTTTGGGTTTCTGCATCTCTGACACTCCCAGGTGAGGCTCATGCAGTGGTCCAGTGAAAACTTGAGTAACAAGAGTTTATACTACAAATCAGTCTCATCCTTCCATTTTCTTTACTGCTAATTATGACTTATTTTTAAAAAGGTGTTTGAGAAAATTAGAAAAAACTAGATGTTATAACTATTGCTATTTCACATTGTTAAAACCCATTGTTATTCAGAGGGGATATTAGAATACATGCATATGATTCACAATGTTGTGAGGGAAAGTGAAAAATACAAATCCACAAGAGGTACAAATCTAAAAACTAGCTATCCAGTGACGGAAGACAAGAGTCATCATACTGTGTTTGAGTTTATAAGCCGAAGTGTCTACCACTAGATCCTAATAATTGACAGTAGTTTTATAACTAGTAGCAGCTTTCATGAAAAGGAAATTCTAGCTTTTTCATATAAATATATGCACAATATGTGTACTTGATATAAATGTTCATACAATATGTTGTCTTTTGTGTCTAGCTTTTTTTTCATTTGGGCTATTTTTTTAAGGCTTAGTTCAAAAATGTAGCATGATCAGTACTCCATTCCTTCTTATGGCTGAAAAATATTACATTATATGGGTATAATTTTGTTTATCCATTTATTAATTGATGGACATTTGAGTTGTTTCCACTTTTATCCATTATGGATAATAAATAATGTTGCTTTGACAGTTGTAAGCAAGTTTTTATATAAACATGTTTTCACTTCTCCTGAGATATACCTAAGAGTAGAATTGCTGGCTCATATAATAATTCTGTTTAACTTCTTGAGAAGGTGTAAAAACTGTTTTCCCCAATGACTGCACCATTTTACATTCCCGCCAGCAATGTGTGAGGGTTCTAATTTCTCCATATACTTGCTAAAACTTGATATTGTCTTTTGATCCTAGCCATCCTGGTGAATGTGAACATGTGTCTCATTGTGGTTTTGATGTGCTTGTTTCTCATTACTGATGTTGAACACCTTTTCATTTGCTTTATTAGCTATTTGTATATCTTCTTTGGAGAGATGTATATTCAGATCCTGTACCCACTTTTTTAGTTGGGTTATTTGTCTTTTTATTGTTGAGTTGTAAGAGCTTTGATAAATTATGGATTCAAGTCCCTTAGCAGATATATGATATACAGATATTTTCTCTTACATTGTCTTTTTATTTTCTCAGTGTTATCCTTTAATGCAAAAAAGAAAAATTTGGTGAAATCTGATTTTTCTTTGATAGCTTATGCTTTTGGTATCCTAAGAAACTGTTATCTAAACCAAAGTCATATATATTTACACCTGTGTTTCCTTCTATGTACTTAATAGTTTTACCTTCTACATTTAGGTGTTTGATTTATTTTAATTTTTGTATATGATGTGAGATAGGTGTCCAAACTCATTCTTTTATATGTAGATACCCAAATTCCTGTGTTTTTTATTCTAATGTTATTGTACATATCCTTATTATACTAATTTCAAGAATATTGTACTAATTTTCTTAAAACACTGATAAGTTAAAACTATACTGAGATTTTTGAGCCTTTTTAAAAAATATTTCTCATTACAGATTTTAAATTTAAAATAAAAATAAACTCTGGGACAGGTAATGATATTTATGAAGTTGATTGATTTTATTAAGTGCTGTGTGACTTTTATTAGAATAAATACATTCTTCTAAATCACAGCCTTGAGTTTGTGATAACCAGAGATGCAGTGTTTTGTGCCTAGACTCTGTTCTTAGTAAGCAGTCCTAATTTCTTTTTATTAACTCCTATAACTTTATTTTTCAGTGATTATTTGGTTTGTTTTTTGTTTTTGTTTTTTGTGGGGGGTTTTGTTGTTTTTTTTTTTTTTGAGTTATAAGGGAATTTAGGCAGGTGGTGGTTTTCTGTTTACCTACTTTATATGTTTGAAGTTGAAAGAGATGCTAAAAGTGATGATTACAAAAGAATAAAAGAAAAAGAACTGTACACAGTTCAATTCAGTTCTTACCCCACCTCTGATTTTCATAACATACCACCAAGCTGCTTCTGTGGAGGTTAATAGTTAATTGAAAAAAGATGAAGAAAAGAAATGTCTCTGTAAATTTATTTGATATATTTAATTATAATCAAAAAGCTTGGTTCTGTCAGTAAATGCAGAAACAAATAGCTTTGTTGTGCAGAATTATTCTTTGAAATATTTTATAATAGTTTTTATATAATGTAATGATAGATTTATTTCCTGTTCCTTTCTCATATCATAAATATATTTGGAGTAAATGCTGTTTTAAAATGTTTTTGTTTCTTCCTAGATGCTCACTCTACACATGGAAGGTCCAACTTTAGAGATGAAAGATCTAGTAAAACATATGAACGTTTGCAGAAAAAATTAAAGGATCGCCAAGGAACACAGAAAGATAAAATGAGCAGTCCACCGTCATCGCCCCAGAAATGCCCTTCTCCCATAAATGAACATAATGGGCTTATAAAAGGGCAAAATGCTAGTGGTGTAAACGTAGGATCAGCAAAGAATAAGTCAGGGAAAGGGAAAGGTGGTGCACAAATTGATACAGAAATGGAAGGTAACTAAAACCCTCAACTATTCTTGTTAGTACTTTTCATTGTTACTTAATCAACTATAAGTATATTCTTTCAGTTATTTCACCATACCCAGATAAACTGTTTTTAATAACACTTTCTAAATGCGAGAAGTTTTAGAACCTAAATTGTTACTAGGGTACTTCTTTTTACAATTTGGGAAAGCTCAGTTAGTACTTTCACCTAAATTGCCAATTTTATTAGCTAAGAGAAATTTCTCTTTGAAGGGAAACTGGTAAAGTTCATCCAGATTCATTTTCCTCTCTTTTTGGGCCCTTTGACAAGGCTGTGCTGGTTTTTATCGAAAGTCTTTATTTCTACCAACTTCTTTATATAAGAGTGCCTGAAAGCAGCTCATTATGTCATTCACCAATCTATATACTCTATAGGAATGATGTTCTTCATTACTTTCTTCAGAAGTTCTTTTCTCTTAAAATCCCCTTATTTCCCTTGGACCTTTCTCCTAACCTGTGACTTGCACCATATGAACTCTGAGCATTGCTTCCTTTTCTTTATAATTTCCATTCCCCACCAATACATTTTAATGTTTTATTTTTTTTTAAAGATTTTATTTATTTATTTGAGAGAGAAAGAATGAGAGACAGAGAGCACGAGAAGGAAGAGGGTCAGAGGGAGAAGTATACTCCCTGCTGAGCAGGGAGCCCGATGTGGGACTCGATCCAGGGACTCCAGGATCATGACCTGAGCTGAAGGCAGTCGCTTAACCAACTGAGCCACCCAGGCGCCCCATTTTAATGTTTTAACAGCCTCATGGTTTGTACATTAACATTTATGTTAACAAAAATGTTCACCCATATTTTTGAGACCTGATCAATCTTTTTCAGTACTGATGTTTCATAAGAATTAAGCTAAAGTTACAAATATATCAGTTCAGATATAAGTTATGGTCAAGTCAATTACATTTTTATTTTGGAAACCACAGTTAAGGCCTGCCAAGACACATATACTCGGGTGCCTGGGTGGCTCAGTCAGTTGAGCATCCGACTCTTGGTTTTGGCTCATGTCGTGACTTAGGGGTTGTGGGATCAAGTCCCATGTCTGGCTCCACACTCAGCGAGGAGTCTGCTTGAGATTCCCTCTGCCCCTTCTCCCCTACCCTGTGCGTGCACTCTGTCTCCCTTTCTCAAATAAATAAGTAAATCTTAAAAAAAAAAAAAAAAAAGACTCAGTTAACTTATTAACCGTTAAGAGGTATGAGATTGGGAAATGAGAATTCCAGA
Source organism: Eumetopias jubatus (assembly GCF_037043125.1). NCBI lineage: Eukaryota > Metazoa > Chordata > Mammalia > Carnivora > Otariidae > Eumetopias > Eumetopias jubatus. The sequence goes on along the minus strand of NW_028274809.1, from coordinate 135,807,044 downwards.
GAGTGTTTTTTACAGCTATGAATAAAAATATACTTTCTATAAGAAAAACTTAGTGACTGGTTCAGATATATATAGTGGCATTATAATTAGGGATCACAGTTGAAACGGAAATAGAAACTGAAGCAGAAGAATCCTGAAGAGCTACAAACTGCTGAATATGAACTAAAGTAAAAACTAGGAAATAAAAATCTCAGATTACCAACATAGTTTCAGAAGATATATTGTGGAGAGAGAGGGATGATTATATTTAAGTTCATTTTTAAAAATTTTTTTTTTTTTTGAAGAAAAAGACGAAGAAACTAAAGCTTTTGAAGCACTTCTTTCCAACATTGTCAAACCAGTGGTAAGTATTGCGTGTGTTTTCTTGACTTTTTTTTTTTTTAAAGATTTTTTTATTTGTTTGACAGATAGAGACACAGCGAGAGAGGGAACACAGCAGGGGGAGTGGAAGAGGGAGAAGTTGACTCCCCACTGAGCAGGGAGCCTGATGCGGGGCTCCATCCCAGGACCCTGGGATTATGACCTCAGCCAAAGGCAGATGCTTAACAATTGAGCCACCCAAGCGCCCCTTTCTTGATATTTATATTAAGTATTATTCATTAGGATTTTGATATATTTTAATTCAGGACGTGCTTAAAAGTTAACTATTATTAGGGGCACCGGGCTGGCTCAGTCAGAAGAGCACGTGACTCTTGATCTTGTGGTCGTGAATTCAAGCCCCACACTGGGTGTAGAGATTACTTAAATTAAAACAAAACTATAAGAATGTGATATCAGTAATGGATCAGTGTAGATCTAACATAAAAAAAGATTTGTTAATCAGTGAAGCAAAATATTCAATCAAGAATTCATTTTTTAAACTAGGATTTAATATATACTAAATGACATTGAAAATCATTGGAAGAGACAAACATGTAATAAATAATGTGTGTATGACTGATTTTCAGTTTTTTAAAAATCCATCTATATGATTTCCATAAAAAATACATTCAGTTAACTCCAGATGCAGCAAGAGTTAAACTATAGAAGAGGTTTATATTCCCCAACCCTTTATAAGTATCCATGTAATAGAAGAAATAAGATCAGCAAAAGGTGTGGCAGCAAATCTGGCTACATAAAATTTTCTGCTTATTTTTTAAATAGCCTAAATAAAGGCTGTCATCTTAATAGGAAAAATATATGCATCAGACTTGACAAAAGATTAATTTTAAGTGCTCATACAAATTGAACTTTTTAAACCCATTAAGACCCCAAAGTATTTTTTACTAGCAGTCAGAATTAAACTTCTCTGAAACTATGAGGTCCCATTTCTTAATAAAAAGCTACACAAACAAAAACGCTTTTTGCAGCACTGATATTAATAAAAATAAAACAAAAGAATTCATAAATTAGGATATTTTTACTGGACAGAATATTTTAACCACTTAAAAATATGATTTTGAACACCAAAAACATGCAAAGATGCTTTTGTAGGTAAAAGCGCTAGTGATCAAACTATTTAGACACTGTGATTACAGTCTTATAAAGGAAAGACTTTAGAAAAAGGAAAAAAACTAGAAGGAAAAACCGAAATGTCACAGTTGTTCAGATTAGTCATTTCTCTTTTCTCTGCTGATTACAATCTTATAAAGGAAAGACTTTAGAAAAAGGAAAAAAACTAGAAGGAAAGACCGAAATGTCACAGTTATTCAGATTAGTCATTTCTCTTTCTCTGCTTTAAGAGCTATAACTTCACTCCATTTTAAAAGTAAGCTAATTGGGCGCCTGGGTGGCTCAGTTGGTTAAGTGACTGCCTTCAGCTCAGGTCATGATCCTGGAGTCCCAGGATCAAGTCCTACATCGGGCTCCCTGCTCAGCAGGGACTCTGCTTCTTCCTCTGACCCTTCCCTCTCTCGTGCTCTCTCACTCTCTCTCTCATTCTTTCTCTCTCAAATAAATAAATAAAATCTTAGAAAAATAAAATAAATAAAAATAAAGGTAAACTAATAGATGTGCCAGTGATTAAGATTGAATTTTTATTTTATTATATGTGAACTCTTTTATGGTGAAACATGTAAGTAATACATGAATATAGTGAGTAGAAATAAATTCCTTTTACCCACTCCTGTGATTTGGTCATACCTAACAGTTTAGGTTTCCAGTTTCACTTCATTTGTATGAGTTCGTCCATCAGACTATATTTTTTCTATTGTCTTTTTATGAAAAAGGGATCATACGTACCCTATTGTTCTGTGGCAGGGTTTTTTTCACTGTGCTGTGCCTTAGCAATCTATGTCATTATTCTTTCAAGAGCTTCATAGTTATTCATTCAGTCAGTCAAAGTATTGCCATCATGACAACCAATCAAAATATTTATTGATATCCTATTATATACCAGTAAATAGAAAGCAAATATACAAACAAAATCAGGTGTGATAGTATAAAGAGCTTTTACAGAAATAGGGTAATGTGATGCATTCCTGAAGAGAGGGGAATTACATTAAATAGAGCAATTAGGAAAACCTTCTCTGAGCCTTGAAGAGTTAGAAAAGTTGGAAGGAATGAGACAGGGAAACCAGGAATAATCCTGGCAAGTTCGCCAGATAGAAAGAACCATCCTCGGGGCGCCTGGGTGGCTCAGTCGTTAAGCATCTGCCTTTGGCTCAGGTCATGATCTCAGGGTCCTGGGATCGGGCCCTGCATCAGGCTCCCTGCTCCACAGGAAGCCTGCTTCTCCCTCTCCCGCTCCCCCTGCTTGTGTTCCCTCTCTCGCTGTATCTCTGTCAAATAAATAAATAAAATCTTAAAAAAAAAAAAAGTATTCTACCATTGTTAATTTCTTAGTCTTGACAAAAATACATTATTATGTAAGATGTTAACAATAGAGGAAGCTGGGCAACAGATATACAAGCACTCTGTATGCTTATTATCTTCCCAACTTTTCTGTAAATTTATTCCAAAATAAAAGCCTTTTAAAAATACTATATTTGGTTAGTTATGGTAAATAAATCATCTCACTCAGCCGCTCACTTTTGTAGGTGAGACCTGAGACCCTAAAGGTTTGAGAGTTCAGTATCACCAAGCAAATTAGTGGCAGGTATTTTGCCTTCCTACTTAAGGTCATCTCTACCACCTATACTTTTCATGATGTAGTCAGTACCCACAAAGCCTGATAAAGTAAGCTTTCAAAAAGTAGATGCCAGTTAATGCTTTTGGCTGACCTACCTTCAGAGTATTGTTTACTTACTTATTCTCACAGTTTAACAGTTAGGATAATCTCATAAAATCAAGATACTCGAAAAGTTGTACATATATGTATGTTAACAGTATGTTTGTTTAAAAAAAGAAAAAAACTTGCACAGTTACAGGTTAATAGCCAGATGGACACTGATTAAAACAATCATTTTTAAGCCCACTGTAAATGAAACATAGTACTAAGACTTTTTTAAGGTAGTATGACAGTAAGTAAAATATATTTCTGTGATTTAACAGAAGCAGAATATATACAGTAATAGCCTTCTAAATTTATCCAGGCTTTGAGAACTTTGAAAAGGGGAAAATGTCATGCTTGTGTGGAGATCACTTATTCTGCCTAATTCAAGATAGATATTACTAGCTTTTTAATCATCCAGTCTGTTGGATGAAAAGTGGTATCTTGTTTTAATTTACATTTTTTTAATTATGAATGCATTTATACATCATTTCTTGCATTATCCATTTATATTTATATTTCTTTGGTCAGTCCATGACCTTTGCTCATCTTTATCTTTTTCTTATTGTAAGACACTTTGTAAATTGAGGCAATGAACCTTTTCAATACGGTACAAGTGGACTTTTTTCCATTCTTTTTTGACTGTACGTGGTGTTTGCACTAATAGTTTTGAATGGCCCCTAATGGTCTTTAGATTTTTTATTGAACCCATCTGCCCTTTTAAAACAGACTATATCTTGTCTACAAATGGACAGGTTTCTATTTGTAAGCCATTTTTTTGTAAGTAGATACAGATATATTTTATTTAATCTTGAAACCTCATTAGATTTTCACTGTTCATTATACACATTACAGTTGTTTCAAAGAGTTTTAAATATTATGTTTTTGCAGGCCTCAGACATCCAGGCAAGGACAGTAGTACTTACCTGGTCACCTCCTTCCAGCTTCATTAATGGCGAAACAAATGAGACTACTGTACCAGAGCTCTATAGTTATGAAATTCTGGTCTCAAGTACTGGAAAAGATGGGAAATACAAAAGTGTTTATGTGTAAGTATTTGTTAGGTTTTACTCCTCCCATTATGTAAGTCAGTGGTTTATCATAAAGAGTTTAATACTAATTTTGTTCTGTTTTTCCCTCTCATTGCTTTTATTTTGAATCTGTAAATTGACAAGTGATATTGATTTCAATCTGTGTAGTCCAGATGCCAGCTGGTACATGTCTGTCTACACTCCCTTGGAATAATTACTTTCATTGGCTACATTCAGCTTTATTATTTTTCAGTAGGCTCCCTAGCAGATGTTTCACTATTCACATATTCCTGAGACATAAATTGTCGTATATAGAAGCCCAGAACAGAAATAGAGAACTGTTAGATTGTATACTCAAGAAATGCAATGCTCCTCTAAGGAGTTGGATTTAATTCTTAATATGTCAGTTGTATTGAATTTGTAAAATGTAATTGTTATTGTATTTGTAAAATGCAGTTGTAAATATTGTAAAATGAATTTAGTACCATTGTTCCTCATTTGTATGTTGGTATGTTAATAATCATATTTTGAAAACCTATCATAATTCTCTTTCCTTGGTTCAAAAGTGTTGTTATAGACCAAAAGCCTAAGGCTTTTGAAAGAGTCAGTGGCTAAAAGTGTGATATTTATGACTGACAGTTGTAAAATAATTTTTTATCCTTACTCAGGTAGAAGTTGCTTATCTAATGAAAAGTAAAGAGTAAAGTCGATTATTAATAATTTAAACACTGGGAAGATTGTAAAGGAAGTGGTTAGTCATTGGAATGATCATAATTAACGTAGAATACTGGATACATCAGCCTTCTTGGTATCTTTTCAAAGAATAGCTAATAATAAGGAAGAAAGGAAAGTGAAAGTGCTCCAGTATTTATTATCTAGTTACGTAAGGTTAGAAAAATATCCTGTCTCCTTCTCTCTATTGAGATTTCCTTGTATTTATTCTGTTCATATTTCTTAAAAGAGACAAAGCTACCTACCAGGTAAATAGGTGATAAAGGACCATCAACATAAGGTTTCTTTTTGTGGTAATGACTGTTTCTAGTTAGATATGGCTGCTTGCTAAGAGGAAGCATTTGTCTCCATTTGCAGCCTGATCAGAGAGCGCAAGAGGGACATTAGTCACCTTCTTTACACCAATTAAGGTCTGTCTCTGAGGTTGCTACTGCAACTGCCCAATTCATTAAAGTGTACTTTCCTCAGTGGGACGTGTTTTCTTTCTTATATTTAGTGGTTTTGATTTGAGAAGTGGCGGTGGCGGGGGGCGTCCATAAAGTGGAGAGGAGAGAAACTTGGCTGAAGGAAAAGGAACAGAGAATAGTATTTTTTAAAAAAAGAAGTAGAAAATGGGCTGGGTTTTTTAGCCACATATATAAGTAATTGTATCAAATGATTATTTTAAGAAAATGTGTGCTATTATATTTGAAAATGTGAAAATGTAATAGTGCCCATGAATGAAATACTTTACTTCAAATTATTCACTTTTTTTATGATCTACTCATTGAACTCTTAATATTTTAATATTTTAAATAAGATTCCATTTTATATTCTAACAAAATGCAGAAGTGGCACACTCCTTGCAAAAATTTGGTGGTTTTGCTTTCAGTAATACACAGGTTATTTATCATTTAATTGTGCAAGATGAATTTTTAAATAATTGAAACTGGCCTATATTGCAAGAACCTCTTAGGTCCTCTTTGGATCACCTTTGCTGCATCCCAAAGGTTTTGGACTGTCATGTTTTCATTTTCATTTCATTTCATTGAAGTTTTTTAATATCTTCTTTAATTTTCTAGTTAACCCATTCATTCTTTCATTGGATGTTCTTTAACCTCCATGTATTTGTGATCTTTCCAAATTTTTTCTTGCGGTTGACTTCAAGTTTAATAGCATTGTGGTCTGAAAATATGCATGGTATGATCCCAGTCTTTTTGTACCAGTTGAGGCCTGATTTGTGACCCAGTATGTGATGTTTTCTGAAGAATGTTCCATGTGCACTTCAATGTGTATTCTGCTGCTTTAGGATGAAATGCTCTGAATGTGTCTGTTAAGTCCATCTGGTCCAGTATGTCATTCAAAGCCCTTGTTTCCTTGTTGATCTTCTGCTTAGATGATCTGTCCCTTTGTAAGTGGGGTGTTAAAGTCCCCTCCTATTGTATTATCAATGAGTTTCTTTAAGTTTGTTATTGATTTATATATTTGGGTGTTCCCAAGTTGGGGGCAGAAATATTTACAATGTTAGATCTTCTTGATGAATAGACCCTTTAATTATGATACAATGCCCTTCTTCATCTCTTGTTACAGTCTTTGGTTCAAAATCTAGTTTGTCTGATATAAATATGGCTACTCCAGCTTTTTTTTTTTTTTGGTGTCCATTAGCATGATAGATGGTTCTCCATCCCCTCACTTTCAATCTGCAGCTGTCTTAGGTCTAAAACGAGTGTCTTGTAGGCAGCATATAGATGGATCTTACTTTTTTATCCATTCTGGTACCCTGTGTCTTTTGATTGGAGCATTTAGTCCATTTACATTCAGAGTGATTATTGATAGGAATTTACGTGCCATTGGTAAAGTTGGTGTTTCTGGTGATGTTCTCTGTTCCTTTGTAGACTTTGTTGTTTTTGGTCTTTTATTCCCCATTCAAGGAGTCCTCTTTAATATCTCTTGCAGGGTTGGTTTAGTGGTCACGAACTCCTTTTGTTTTTGTTTGTCTGGGAAATTCTTTATCTCTCCTTCTATTGTGAATGACAGCCTTGCTGGATAAAGTATTCTTGGCTGCATTTTTTCCCATTCAGCATGTTGAATATATCCTGCCATTCTCTTCTGGCCTGCTAAATTTCTGTGGACAGGTCACTGCAAACCTGATCTGCTGTGACCCTGTCTGTCTTCCCTTGTAGGTTAAGGACTTTTTTTCCCTTGCTGCTTTTAGGATTCTTTCCTTGTCTGTGTTTTTTGTGAATTTGACTATGATATGCCTTAGTAATGGCCGGCTTTTGTTGAATTTAATGGGAGTTCTCTGTGCTTCTTGGATTTCAATGTCTTTTTCCTTCCCCCAGATTAAGGAAGTTTTCAGCTATAATTTGCTCAAATAAAACCTTCTGCCCCTTTTTCTTCTTCTTCTGGGACTCCTGTGATCAAATGTTACTATGTTTTAAGGAGCCACTGAGTAACCTAACTCTACATTTGTGATCCTATACCTTTCTTTCTCTCTTCAGCTTCATTATTTTCCATAATTTTATCTTCTATGTCTGTATCCTCTGCTTCGTCCATCCTTGTTATCATTGCATCCAGTCGGTTTTGCCTCTTGGTTATAGCATTTTTTATTTTGGCCTGACAAGTTTTAGTTCTTTTATATCTGCACTAAGGGATTCTCTAGTATCTTCTATGCCTTCTCAAGCCCAGCTAGTATCCTTATAATTGTTGTTTTAAATTCTTGTTGTTGTTTTAAATTCCTATTCAGGCATCTTATTTTATCTGTATTGATTAAGTCACTGGCTGTTACTTCATCCTGTTCTTTCTTTTGGGGTGAATTCCTCTGTCTTGTCATTTTGTCTAGGTCACTGTTTTTTGGGGGTGATTTAGTTATACTCCTGCTCCTGAGAGTAATGGCTATATTAAGAAGAGGTTTAAAAAAGAAAAAAAAAAAAAGAGGTCCTATACTGTCTTGGGCCTGGTGATTCAAGAGGTGTTTCAGAGTGTGTACTCTGCTGTTTTGTTTTGGCTGCTCCTTCCCTCAGGTCAGTCCTCTGCAGAGTTTCTCCTTGCCTGCAGTGGGGGTGGTATTTGGACCTTGTCCACTATATGGCAGGTTTTAACTAGATATGTCTTGGTCTGCTTGTTAAAAGAAACTAGGTCCAAGAGAAAGGAAGGAAGGAAGGAAAAAGAAAAGAAAGAAAGAAATGAGATCCTAGATCCTACTTCCCCTAGAGCTGAAGCTTTGCAGCACTCTGTGATCAGGAGCCTTGGTGCATGTGAGGGGTTTGTGCTGGTCTTCTGGAGGGATGCACCTGCAGGGTACCGGCGGGGCGGGCAGGTGGGAGGGGTTGGTGTAAGCAGCTCCAGCCTCCATTATGGGGGCAGGGAGGTGCTGTGTTGCTCAGTGCTGATGGGTGCAGGGGAAATGGTGTTGCCCTACTCTCCTCCCCGGACTGGGGAGTTCGTGCCCGCCAATCTTCAGGAAGCCCTCTCAGAAGAGCAAGCAATCACCCCTCTTGTGCCCCAGCTTCTGTCGGGTCTCTGCCAGGTGGCACAGTACTCCCGTGTTTTATCTCAGACATGAGGCTGGGTTTCAAAACTCCCAATTTTATGTACTCTTGCTGATCCTCTGGGGGAGAGTCGCCACACTGTGGTCAGTGCCAGTTTGTCCCAGAAACGCAGTTGCACAACTGCACAGTGGTTCAGAGTTTATGGTAAAGTGCAGCAACAAGCAGCACCAAGGTTTGCTGCCCTCAGCCAGTGTCTGTATTCCCATGCTAGTGAACAGGGATGCACATTGGTGCTGCCAGTTCTTTTGTCCCCGAGAGCGGCCATCCACCATTCCCAAATGTACCCCAAAAAGGGGAACTATTTTTCCCTATGTGACCCAGAGGGTCCTCAGACAACACTGCCCGCTCCCGGGTCTCTGCACTCCTTCCCCACCAGAGCACCGCTAAGCCTGCCAGGCACAACCCCAACAATGGCACGGACTTGTAAAACTTAAGACTTTGAGCTCTACTGCTTATAAAAATTTGCCATAGTCAGCCCCTCTCTTTTTCCCAGTCACTGGTTTTGGGGAAGATTTTTTCTTATGTAGTCCCCTGCCTGCTGCTTCACTTTTTCTTTCTCTCTCTCTCACTCCTCTCTCCATGATCAGGTCTTCTGCCCCTCCACAGCACCCACATCTGTTCTCTCCCCAAATCAACTCTCCCCAGCTCCTACCTTCCACAAGGTGGCCGTTTTTCTACCTGTAGACGTGCAGCTTTGTTCTCTCAGTCCTCAGATTGATTTCTTGGGTGTTTAGAATGATTTGATATTTATCTAGCTGTATTGGAGGGACGAGGCAAGCTTAGGGCCCCCTACTCTTCCACCATCTTAATTCCTCTCTGCACCCACTGTGTGGACACCTTTCTGTTTTAAAGTGGTATGCAGGTACATAACGTAAGTTTGGCACATAACCTTATTACACAAATTCCATATTGGTGGAATCTGAATATGGTTACAATTGGTAAAGTAAAAAGCAGTATAATTTCATAAACCGCCATAAACTGAAGTGTACATAATGTAAATCCTCTGGAAATGCTTGTTTATCAGACCATGAAATGTTCCTTTTTTTTAACCCCAGAGGAGAAGAAACAAGTGTCACTTTAAATGATCTCAAACCAGCTACAGATTACCATGCAAGGTAAGGAGTTCCTACATGTTGCCTTAATATGATCGAGTAGAGCATAGGTGGGTTTTTTTTAATAATTTCATTAAAAGCCTGGAATATAATTTAAGTATTAATTTTGGATTAAAAACATGAATTTGTGGACTTTGGTTTTCCTTTTGGTACAATTACCAACACATTCCCCCCAAAAAACAAAAACATTTAACTGAAATGTTATGTTGAAGGGTCAGTTATCCTGTTTGTAGGACCTTGGGATTGGAATGAATATACAGATAATAAGTATAATATGTCTGCATATCTAATTTAGCACATGGAAAACTCCCCACTTTTGAAATTTTCCCAGAACAGAAGCATTAATAATAGTTAGTTTGTACTTAACGTATTTTTGCTACATCATGTTCTAGAAAGAGTTTGGGATATTAAATTAAAAATTTCGCACTTAGGGGTGCCTGGTTGGCTCAGTCAGTGGAGCATGCAACTCTTGATCTTGGGGTTATGAGTTTAAGCCCCACATTGGGTGAAGAGATTACTTAAAAATAAAATCTTAAAAAAAAATTTACAACATTTAACTGAGAGGTAACTTAGATACTGTTTTATTCTGCATAGTTCTGTTGTAATTTACCAACATTTTACATACTAAAGCCTCCCCAGCTGGGACTCATTAATCTATATTTGGTTAGTCACCTCCATTTGTGGTTGGGATTATTCCTGTTAAACTATTAAATTAAGTCTTCAGTTATACTTTCTGTGGATGAAGCCGAAGTATTGTCCAACTTTTAGCACTTTTCAAACTGTGGACTGCAACCATTATTAAATCATGAAATTTTGTGAGTTATATTCAGCATTTTTTAAATTAAATAATCAAATGGTATAGAAGGTATCTTTATATTACCCTTAGGGATATTGTTTCAGGACACCTTTCTTTTGTGTGTGTGTGTGTGTGTGTGTGTGTGTGTGTATGAGCAAGTACATATCACACAGACGGTTGTCACAACTTAAGATGTATTTCTTACTTTGTGTTACAGTCAAGAAAAAAAAAGGATGAAAGCCACTGGTCTAGCCTATATTTCTTTTTTTAAGAGCCATCCTTTACTTTGATGCGCATATTTTTTTTCTTTTAAAGACTTTATTTTTAAGTAATTTCTACACGCAACGTGGGGCTTGAAATCCCAACCTAGAGATCAAGAGTCACATATTCTACCAACTGAGTTAGCCAGGTGCCCACCCTTGTTTTCTTGATAGAACATTTGGAGGGCACCTTACTGATTTGCCAAGTACTTAAAGGCTGATGGCTGTTGGAGGTAGGATACAACGATTCTCCTGGTTAAAACTATTTCTTTTATCACTATAGAGTCCAGGCAGAATACAATTCCATGAAGGGCACTCCTTCAGAAGCTGAAAGCTTTACCACCTTAAGCTGTGAACCTGACATACCTAATCCACCCAGGATAGCCAATCGGACCAAAAATTCACTCACTTTGCAATGGAAGGTAAGAATATTCTTTAGAGTATTTTCCAACTGGACATTTACTCCTCCCCCCACTAGTATTAAATTTCAGTTGTTTTTGTTTGGAGACAAAAAAGAACTTTAAGCTAATTTGTTCTTCTTTACATGTATTAAATCTTGAAATAATACTCTTAGTGGTTTCTCTTACTATATGTAAATATAGCAGAGAAGACTGATATATAATTCGCAGTCCTTATTATACTGGACACGGGATAACAGAGTCTCAGCAGTGCTTCTCAAGTTCATTACAATGCCTTTATATCCTGAATTTTATCATAAAATGAGGTTCATAATAACTAGACTCATAGTTTTAGAAATATAAATATGATATCTTAAAGCAATATTCCATTAAATACTCTCTCTTTTAATAGAATAATATGTATGCTAATATGTAAATGTTTGTGCCCAGCTGCACAAGAAGATACAATAAAATGGACAGACACCACAGATAGAACTGATAATTCAGATAGCACAGACAGCATTGTCATTGGAGACATGAATTACTGAAATGATACATGAATCTTGGTAAATTTCTGAACAAATTAAGTACAGTCTTTCTCAAATTGCAGAGTAGTTACATTTTGGAAAAATCCAGTAACTTAAAACTATAGAAAAAATACATTGTAAAATGGAATTAGGTGCTAGGCTCTGATAATTATAAACAGATATTTCACCTACATGAATGTCCAGAAGGACATTCAAAAGTCCTAGAGAAAGAGAAAAATTCTTCTTTGTATTGATTGTCCCACACTGTGCAAAATTGTTAGCATCCTTGATCCCCACCCATAAAAGTCAGCTTTTCCTCCCCCTGCCATTATTGTGATGGTCGGAAACACCCCCAACAAAATTTTTAAACAGCCCCTAGAAGGGAGTACTACCCCTCCTAGCAACCGTTAATTTGTAGTAAGAAAATAACTACTAGTCTTGATATAATTATCTACTCTTACCCCAAGAGCAAAACTCAGGGCCTAGCTTTCTTTCTGAAAGCTTGTTTGGGGCTTATTACTCCCAAGTTCTTCTGAGGATATTAGATGCTTTATGCAGTTAAAAAGTACTGTTAGCACATGTAAATCAGACAAGTATGTACATACATATATTTTTGTATGTGATAAGTATGACTAATTTTATTTCATGTCGCTTAGAGTAGCATTTTACTGGTAGGGCAGTTAAGGTAGCAGCCTGGTGCCCTTCATGTAGTTTGGGATTTCAACAGGGTACTACTCTTTACTCTGAAGATAAAATAACATTGAATTTTGAAATTTGTCTTTAACAATATCCCAACAAGTCTGTAAGATACAAACAGTGCCCTTAGGCCCTAGGTCTCTTAGTTGCCTACACAGGTTGTCCAGGCTTATGCTCTTCTAGAAATGGTCCTGTATGTGCATAGTAATAGCATGGTTGGGGAAAGAGATAATCATTTTTACTGTTACTGGGGATAGTATTATATATCTCAGAGTTGTTGGGAGGATTATCAGATAATATCTGTATAGCCCATAGCACAATGCCTGGAACATAATAGCATGATAACTATTGTTGCTATTTAATGTTAAAATTGAAGAAAACTGGCTTAATGTAGTTTATGACTTAAATATCAGATCCTTTGACCCTACTGCCTCATATAATCTGAAAGTATTACTTCGGGGTTAACATGGCATCAGAATCATGGCATGGGTGGCATATGGGGTAGCACTTGAGAGAAGTATTCTATCAACTGACATTGTTTAGAGTTGCCAGTGCATGGTGATGATAAAAAGCTAACTGAAGTTGGTCTTTTACCCTCTTATAATTACTAGTATCCACCAGACCTCCTGTTGCTCAGCTTGTGGAATACTGCTGGGTAGGAACACTGGTTTTGTGTCAGAGCAAATTCTGCTCTGCTCTACTCTTAATGACTGAGTGATGTGGGGCAACTTATTTGGGTTCCTTAAAGCCTCCATTTCCTCTTTTGTATAGTTTGGATAATAGTACTACAAAGAGTTGATTTGAGGATTAAATGAGATAAGGTAAAAAACACTTTACACATAATAGTTTCCTCTCTAACTTGGAGAAATGGTCACAGGTTGTTGAAGGTGTCACCATAGCCATGCTTCTTCCAGGGAGTTGAGGAGAATCCATTTCCTAGACTTGAAAAGCCTCACAAAATAAAGTAGAAAAAATTAAGCAAAACAAATGTGCTACCTTAGCATCTAGACTAGAGCAATCTGGAGGCATAAATTATGGGGAAATACATTTTTATACCACACACTTCTTGCTGAGATTTGAAATCTTCTCTACCTTGGGATTCTCTTCCTTTGCTGTTTAAGAGTTGAATTTCCCAAGGTTTCTTTTTCTGCCCCATCCATACTGTCATCACTTTTAACTGCCACGCCTGTAACTTACATAGCAAATTCTGGTCATGTTCACCAGTTAAAAATTACAATTTTTTAAAATTTTAAAGCACATCTGTGTTATTGTTCAACAAATAATTTGGACCTCCATGGTATAAAAGATTCTTTATTAAAAATTTGACTATTCTTGATTGCTCTTAACATGCTTGGCAATAGGGGCGCCTGGGTGGCTCAGTCGGTTAAGTGTCTGCTTCGGCTCAGGTTATGATCCTGGAGTCCGGGAATTGAGTCCCCGCATCAGGCTCCCTGCTGAGTCTGCTTCTCCCTCTCCTCTGCCCCTCCCCCACTCATGCTCACTCACTCACTCTCTTTCACTCCCTCTCTCAAATAAATAAATAAATCTTAAAAAAAAAAAACCATGGTTAGCAATATTATATAAAAACCAGATAGAGTCCAGAGAATTATAGGAATTCTCTGGAGAATAATTTTAAAAGTTAAGATTATTTAATTTTGATAAAAGGAGTCTTAGAGTCAGTTGTCTTCAAATGGATGAAGCTATTATAAGGAGAGTAGAGATCCATTGTTCTGCATCTAAAGTGAGGACTAAAGAGGAAACAAGTTGAAATGGTAGAAAATTCAAGTAGAAATAAGGCTGAAATTCTTGACTTCTGGAGTGATTAAATACTAGAATAAAATGCTAAGGGAGACTGAAATTTTCACCACTGAAGATTAACAGATTGTTGAATGAGCCATCTTAGGTAATGGGCACATTGTGTCTAGAAGCAAAGATCCAGACAGTGTGAGTGTGACCTCTTGAAGTTCTTCTAATAAGCACCCTGGTTCTTTCATTCTCTAGTGTATCACACAGTATTACTTTTAGATTATAAGGTGAATTTTAATGAAAATGACAGGATCGATCCTAGGAACTTAAAGCTAATAAAACCTTCAGACAAAAGGCAAAGTGATTTTTTTTAATGGATTATAAAAGTTAAGATCATTCTTGCTACAAGAGATTGTTCAGTGTTCAGAAAAACTTGAACAAACTCTTGCTTTGTTTTCTTTCCTTGCGTTTAAAAGGATTGTGGGGTTATGTAATACATGTATATCTGTATTCTCTGTGCAGTTTTTCCAGAGTTAAGCCACAGAGAACATCTACAACACAATTGATTCCTCAGATTCGATCCTCACAGTATCTCTTACAAAAGTACTAATTTGTACTCTTTTTTTTTTTTTTTGGGGGGGTATTTCTTTTAGGCACCTAGTGACAATGGTTCTAAAATCCAAAGCTTTATTTTAGAATGGGATGAGGTAAGTAAATTGAATCTTTTAAATTAGGGGAAAATTATGTGTGTGTATATATCCTCAAGCAGAAATAATTTGTTTTAATAGTATTTTCCTCTTTAAAAACATTATGAATGATTTGGTGGTGCATGAGCGAATTAATGGTGTTCTTAGAAAACATTACAGACTGGACCTCTCTATGTTTTGTTTTTTGTTTTTGATTTAAACCCCTCAAAGCTTTCACTTGGGTAATTAACCTTGATGAAGGAATTTTTTTTCCACATCAGCCTTAAAAGCAAGTGTAATTTTTTACTATGGCTACTTTAACAAATTGCCACAAACCTAATGGTTTAAAACAATACACACGCTCCTATAATTCCGGAAGCCAGAAATCCAATATGGCTCTCACTGGGCCAAAATCAGGGTGTCATTATAGCCATGCTTCTTTCAGGGACTTTAGAGGAGAATCCATTCTCCTGACTTTTCCAGCTTCTGGAGGCTCTCGTCATTACTAGGTCATTACCGTGAATCCATGGCTGCATCAGATAGCCTTTTCTACCCCTGCTGCCATTATCATGTGGCCTTTTTCCCCTTGTCTTCATGTCTTTTTCCCTCTAAAAAGGACACTTGTAATTCCATTTAAGGTCCACTTAGATAATCCAGGATAATCTCTCCATCTAAAGAGCTTTAACTTAATAACATCTGTACAGTCCCTGAATAGAGTAACATTCATAGGTTCCAGGGTTTAGGACTTGGATATCTTTGGGGGCCATTATTCAGCCTACCACAGCAAGCATATTGAGCTTTATTATTTAGTATTTTGTTTTCTGTCATTTATTATGTTCTCTCTTGCTGTACTGCTTATACCACAGCTAAGAGGAATGGCCAGAGGGAGTAGAAGAAATTCCATTGATAATTTGGGAATTCAGCAGTATATACGCATACCTTGGAGATATTGCAAGTTCGGTTCCAGCCAACCACAATAAAGCAAATATCTCAAAGCAAGTCATAGGAATTTTTTGGTTTCCCAGTGCATATAAAAGTTATATATCACACTGTATTTGTAGTCTATTAAAGGTACAATAGCATTGTCTTTTAAAAAAAAACAATGTACATACCATAATTTAAAAATACTTTATTGCTAAAAAATGCTAACCATCATCTGAGCTTTCAGTGAGTCATAATCTTTTTGCTGGTGGAGGGTCTTCCTTGATGGTGATGGCTGCAGGCTGATCAGGGTAGTGCTTGCTGAAGGTTGGGGTGACTTTGTCAATTTCTTAAAAAAAAAATAAGACAGTGATGAAGTTTGCTGCATCAGTTGACTCTTCCTTTCATGAACCCTTTCTCTGTAACATGAGATGCTGTTTGATAGCATTTTACCAACACTAAAACTTCTTTCACAACTGGAGTCAGTCCCCTCAAACCCTGCTGCTGCTTTATCAATTAAGTTTATGTAAAATTCTAAATCCTTTGTTGTCGTTTCAACAGTCTTCATACCATCTTCACCAGGAGTAGATTCTATATCAAGAAACCACTTTCTTTGCTTATCCATAAGAAGCAACTCTTCCTTCATCCACTTAAGTTTTATCGTGAGATTGCAGCAATTCAGTCACATCTTCAGGCTCCACTTCTAATTCTAATTCTCTTGCTGTTTCCACCACATCTGCTATTATTCCCTCTACTGAAGTCTTGGAACCCTCAAAGTCATCCATGAGGGTTGGAATCAACTTCTGCCAAACTCCTGTTAATGTCGATATTTTGGCCTCTTCCATGAATCCGTAACAAATATAATAATAATGAAAAAGTTTGAAATATTACAAGAACTACCAAAACGTGACACAGAGTCACAAAGTGAGCAAATGCTGTCACCAGTAGACCTGCTTGATGCAGGGTTGCCACAAACCAGACTTCAAAAAACACTATCTTTGAAGCACAGTAAATTGAAGTGCAATAAAACAAAGTATGCCTATATTAAAAGAGTAATGAGGCACAAACAGGTTTTATGCCAGAAGTTTTAAGAGAATTTAGAACTAGGAAATCTGTCATAGTAATTCAGACGAAAAAACATGTTGATAAATTATGAAAAAATATTTGATAAAATTTAGCACTTAGTTAAAACTCATATTAGGGATAGGAAGATAATTCCTTATCTGATAGTTATTTTTTTATTAAGTGAAGTACCATTACTAAACAATAAAAGCATTTCTAATCAAAGCAGAAACAAGTCAAAGTTGTCAGTTATTCCCACCTTTATTTAACATTAATGCAGTATGATTTGGAACTAAAACAAGAGGTACAGCCAAATAGTGGCTGAGCTGGGGGGCAAAATTATCATTATTTAGAGATGATACAACTTTCTATTTAGACAACTCAGTAGAATCAAACTGTGAACACCATTAAAACAGGAAAGTGTAGTAAAGCAGCCAGATACAGACTGAAGGTTTTCTTTGAAGCAGAAGTCACCCTAAAACCATAATTTACCTCTATGGCCACAATAAAGAAAAGTGGATGGAGAATAAGAAACTTGTCCATTTTATGTAGCATCCTAAATTTCTAAAGCTCTTTAGTTGTCCTGAGCTGCAGACTTTTCTCTCTCCCTTTCTTTTGCCTGTAATTGGGTTTTTCTCTCTGCTTATTTTCCTTCACTGTTAAACCTAGGCAGTTGTGGTTCCAAAATCTTTATTTTATAAGTAAGCAGCTGTTAAGGTGGAGGTTTGGGGATTAGTTAGGGACCTTTTCTTAAAACTGTGTAGAACTTTTCATAGACTGAGAAACACTACCAGTTGTGTATATCAAAGATCACCCTATTTCCACTACTACCACTCCCCACATAGAGATTGTGGGGTCCATACCTGGAAAGAGTTTATTTTACTAAAGCCAGAGATTTACCATCAGTTAAAACAGGGTACTTAGTTCAAGAAGGTGTACAAAAATACCTACTTTGTAAATTCTGCATTTAATGAACAGTAAATATCATTTAAAAGATGTGTGTTAGCTCTACTTTCTCTTGAGATCCATGATTCATGTAACAAAGATGACTTTTAATGTACACTAGCTAATATGTTATTATTCATCAAGCAGGAATTAATGTGGATTTATCTTTTTACAATAATGTACATGATATATAATAATCAGCCATTTTTTTTAGGGAAAAGGAAATGGAGAATTTTGTCAGTGTTATATGGGCTTACAGAAGCAATTTAAAATTACTAAACTGTCACCAGCAATGGGTTGTAAATTTAGACTGTCAGCCAAAAATGAGTATGGCACAAGGTAAGAACATTTGAATGTAAATATTATTTAGTCAACTTCACGTATATAAATTACTCAGAGTCCAAATTATCCACTAAAAATTCTGCTTTAGTTTATGTTGGTATAGTAAAGATGTGTTACTAGTCCAGTAAAAGCTATAAGAGATGTTAGTTACATAAACTGCAGTTTTAAAAGAATACTAATTCACTTTTAGGTTTCTGATCTGGTTATCATAAAAATATTAATTCCAATATATTATTTGGATTATAATTAGTTATCAAAAATTATCACTTTCAAAAAATGTCATTTATCAAATTGAGTTCTTTAGCTATAAAAACAACTCTTTTTCATTCGTTCTTAAAAACCATTTGTTTCAACAGTGGTTTTAGTGAAGAAGTCTTATATTACACTTCAGGCTGTGCCCCTTCTATGCCAGCAAGTCCTGTATTAACTAAGGCTGGTGTTACTTGGTTATCCTTACAATGGAGTAAGCCCTCAGGAACACCATCAGATGAAGGAATTTCTTACATTTTAGAGATGGAGGAAGAAACTTCAGTAAGTATGAATATGTATTTTAAGTAGAGTGTTTAAAACCTATTTCAGGTAACATCAATCCTTATAAGTAAATAGTGCCACAATAGTTAAATCCTTCCCCAGATCCTTTGAGTCCTTGGTTGGTTATCATTTAGGAGGAATTGGGAGTGAGGAAGAATTCAGTCTTTTGTTTTCTTGATGTGTAGGAGGGGGTTTTGTTTTTTATGTGTGTTTGTATACATTTGTGCCTAGAAATAGCATAGACTGCATTTTAAATATATATGTTTTAGGGAAAATAGAGGGGAAGATCACCACAGCCTTTTAGCCTAAGCAGCTCAAAAAAATAAGGAAATAATATGCCCATCTTTTCCAGCTTTGTTCATACACTGCTTTTCCAAGCACCACAGAAGGTATGAAGAGCTGCACGTGACACTATATAGTGCTGCCAGAATCAGGTGTTCAGTAGCTTGTCTCCTGTGAGCTAGAACAGATCTAACATGAGTTAGAGTGTCTTCTGTTAGTTCTATATAGTTTCATAGCTTTTCAGAGCTACTTTAAAGCCATTTGAGTCAAAATTAGTAATGGTCTACTCCCAGCTATATATCCAGGAGAATTGAAAACACATGTTCATACAGAAATTTATACATGAATGTTCATAGCATTATTCATAATAGCCCAAAAGTGGAAACAACCCAAATGTCCATTAATTGATGAATGGATAAACAAAGTGTGATATATCCATACAGTGGAACATCATTGAGCCATATAAAGGAATGGAGTACTGACACATGTCACGACATGAATGGACCTTGAAAACATGCGAAGTAAAAGAACCCAGTCACAAAAGACCACATACTGTGTAATTCCATTTCTTATGGATATAGGCAAATCCATAGAGACAGAAAGTATATTAGTGGATGAGAAAAGAGGGGAAGTGACTGCTAACCAAAAAATAAAGTACAGGCTTCATTGTAGAATTAGGAATTCAATGATGGTTGCACAGCCTTGTGAATACACTATAAATGACTGAATTTCATACTTTAAAATGGGAATTTTACAGTACGTGAATTATATATCAACTTTTAAAAATAACATTGGGAAAGTAGTGAGGCATTGTCCCTGGAGCTATAAATAGCAATCCAATATCTAAGTGACATCCCTACCTGCCAGCACAGCCAACCATTTATTTATTTACTTAAGCACAGGGCAAGTTAAATATGTTAAATGGTTATAGTTCTGTTTAGCTCTTGCAACATCTGTCTAAGAAATTCTGTTAGAGATATGCTTACTGATGGTGAAGTTACCATTGACTGACTTTACCATCAACACAAATATCTTCTCTTGGTTACTGTCTTTATGGAGAATGAATTCTCCATCCCCCTACAAACATTCATTAGCATTTCTGGGTCTGTCCATTCAAGATAGAAGTATCAAGGTGAGGATTACACTTAACGGAGCATTAATCACCTTGTACACAGTAGAAGATGAAAAAGACCTGGGTCTTTTTATTACATGTTTGTTATTCCCCATATTTCTGCTGTTAGACATTTAAGAAAGGCTTATTTTCCCTTTCCAGGGATATGGTTTTAAGCCTAAATATGATGGAGAAGATCTTGCTTACACAGTAAAGAATCTCAGACGTAGTACAAAGTATAAATTTAAGGTAAGCTTTAAAGCCCTTAAGAGATTTATTTGTTGTTCTTGTTGTTGTTCCGGTTGTTTTAAAGCTAGGTACAAACCTTACTCCTTGGTTTTAAATCTAAAATAGTTTTGGCCTTGGGGCGCCTGGGTGGCTCAGTCGGCTGGGCCTCCAAATCTTGATTTCGGCTCAGGTCATGATAACAGGGTGTGAGACTGAGCCCTGCATCATGCTCCTCGCACTGGGTGTGGAGCCTGCTTAGGATTCTCTCTCTCCCTCTGCCTCTCTCCACTCATGGTCAGTTGCTCACTGTCTCGCTCACTCTCAAAAATACATAAAAATTTTAAAAATTAAAATAGTTTTGGCCTTTCAATGAGCATTACTATGCTTTACTTTTTTTTTAATCAGCTTACATATTTTTTCTTTAAATTTTTTTACTGTTATGTTAATCACCCTACATTACATCATTAGTTTTTGATGTAGTGTTCCATGATTCATTGTTTGTGCATAACACCCAGTGCTCCACGCAGAACGTGCCCTCTTTAATACTCATCACCAGGCTAACCCATCCTCCCACCCACTGCTTTACTTTCTTACTACGTAACATTGTCAAACTGTATATATATTTAAATTCAAATCAATTTTAATGTTTTATGGGACTTTTATTTGTATAGTGTGAACAAACATCTTCTAAAATGTGGATGTTATTAAACACATTCAGAATATGCATTTTTGTCTGCAATATCTGAAAAAGTAATGCTTTTATTTTCTAAGCACATTATATCAAATGGTGCACAATTTCAGTTTGTCTCATTACTGATAGTCACTTGATGAAGATTATTTCTACCATGTTTCTTTACTGTAAGGTTTTCTTTTTTCCTTTGTAATAAGTATTTTGTAAATACTATGTAAACATCTTGGTTTTTGTCAAACTTTCACTTACTAGTTTTAACACCCATTGATAATTCTTGCCTGAGTCAATTATTATTAATAGTTGCCAAGTGGTGATTTTTTTAATTTTATCATTCCTTCTACATTTATTTGTTGGCATTATACTATAAAGAAAAGCTTTCTCTTCTCATTTATGTTAGTATGAACTCATGGATTCCTATTTACTGAGTGGGTTATTCTTGTTACTATGATTATCAATTGTGAGACTCAAATTGCTTCAGATTTAGGAGCCCCTTCAGGCTGGCTTTCAGATCCTGTTGAAATGTGCCCCCCATCATTCTTTGAGCCTTTCCTCTCTGGCACATGATATTCCAGTCTCATCTTGTACTTTCCCTTCTTCAACCTTGCGATCAGTTTATTTCTCAAAGCACTTGGGTCCTTTTAGTGGACAATGGTATTTAGAAGCTAAAATCTGGGAATTAAGTATACTTTAATTGCTGTAGCAGTTTTGCTACTCCTGGATACCCTCTCAGTGGACAGAGCTATGAACTATATGTATGTATGTAATGTATTTATGTGTGTGTACAGACACACAAAATTTATATGCACAAACACATTTACATCTCTATTTCTGTATATATATATATCTGTTTTTTTAAACCATGAGTTTACACCACATCTCCAATTTTAATCCAATACCACAAGTTAATTCTAGTTTTCTCCTTTTTCTCATTTCTAGCTCCCTTCATCATCAGCAAGAAACTTTGCCCCAGTTATGTTCATTATATTTAGTTTGTGGAATAAATTCCTCCCCTCCCATAAAGTTTTATTCAGGGTGTTTGAGTTCCTACTAAGCAAATGCTGCCTGCCTCCAGCCAACCCACCTATCCCCTAGCACAGATAACTTGCCTTGTTTTACCACCTCTTGGCCTTTACACTGAATTATTTCAGGTGTAAAGCAGAGAGACTACATGTCATTTATTGCTTGCTTGAGGCGTGGAGACTATACATAATTGTTCTTGCTCACTTGAAGCAGTAAGTAGCAAGCTTTGAAAATTCATCTACTATGGAGATTCCTGAAATTCTGTATCTTTCATAGTATAGCCTCCATTCTCAGAGTATTTTAACTCTGACTTGATCAGGAATATACATTACTAGTTCTTGGAGACAGTGCTTGAATTAGTTAATATACCAGTTAGTATAAGCCAGCCTACATTTTTGTTGAGAAGTTTTTCTAAAAATACAAGATGCTTATTAGTTGATAAATTCAACATTTGAATTTTCCTAGTGCTTGTTTAATCAAATCATTTCAAATAAATGATAGAAGCCACTGTAAATTGTTTTCACTATTAAAAAAGCAAAGATAAATTTTATTCCTTGAGAACCTTAGAAAATTTTTAATAATGAGAAATTTGATTATGGAGAGCATAATAATTATATTTATTATGCTTTGTTATATATATTAGCTTCATTTTTAAAACTTATGATAACACTGAGTGATTTTAATTTCCAAATAGAGTTTTCATATTTACAAGATTATAAAATACCTAAGAGTAAGTACATTCATTCAGTTTTCCTCTTACTATGATGTTGGATTATATTTTCCTTCGGTAATTATTATTGTTATGATTATTCAGTAATGATTAGAAAATGAGGGGGTGCCTAGGTGGCTCAGTTGGTTAAGCGACTGCCTTCGGCTCAGGTCATGATCCTGGAGTCCTGGGATCGAGTCCCACATCGGGCTCCCTGCTCAGCAGGGAGTCTGCTTCTCCCTCTGACCCTCTTCCCTCTCGTGTTCTCTATCTCTCTCTCTCTCTCTCAAATAAATAAATAAAATCTTTAAAAAAAAAAAAGAAAATGATTAACATTTTCTAAGGGGAAAATGTTAAGATCTTTATAATTTGGTAAGTTTATTAAAATTCTTAGAATTCTTCTATCATGTAACACTATGGTGTTATTGCCACATAAAGACAAAAATCTTATTTACACATATAGGAGTTAAATTTCTCATGATCCACTATTTTAAAAAATTATAAATTTTTATTTAAAATTGTTTCACTGTGGCAGTCACATTCAAATTACAGGATATATAATCAGAATCTCCAAGGAGACAATGGGTTTTTACAAAAAGTACCCCCAAGTAACTAGAGAGGGGATAGGAAAATAGTGTCTCTAAACAACCTTGTAACAAATCACTGGCTTATAAAAAGGGATTATATAAAGGCTTATTAAATAATAAATTTTTTTAAGATCTTATTTATTTATTTGACAGACACAGCAAGAGAGGAACACAAGCAGGGGGAATGGGAGAGGGAGAAGCAGGCTTCCCGCTGAGCAGGGAGCCCGATGTGGGACTTGATCCCAAGACCCTGGGATCATGACCTGAGCCGAAGGCAGATGCTTAACGACTGAGCCACTCAGGTGCCCCTAAATAACAAATTTAAATAGTCATAAGAACCCCCAAGTTCTTATCACCAGTAGTTCCTATTGGTCTGGTGTGATCACCAGACCATTCTATCAGCATTACCTGGGAACTTGTTAGAAATGTAAATTTTCGCGGGGCGCCTGGGTGGCTCAGTCGTTGAGCTTCTGCCTTTGGCTCAGGTCATGATTCCAGGGTCCTGGGATGGAGCCCCACATCTTGTTGAGCTTCTGCCTTCGGCTCAGGTCATGATTTCGGGGTCCTGGAATCGAGCCCCGTATCGGGCTCCCTGCTCCGTGGGGGGCCTAGTTCTTCCTCTTGCATTCCCCCTGCTTGTGTTCCTTCTCTCGTTGTGTCTCTTTCTGTCAAATAAGTAAATAAAATCTTTAAAAAAAAAAAAAAAGAAAGAAATGTAAATTTTCTGTCCCCC
Source organism: Eumetopias jubatus (assembly GCF_037043125.1). NCBI lineage: Eukaryota > Metazoa > Chordata > Mammalia > Carnivora > Otariidae > Eumetopias > Eumetopias jubatus. Next base: position 135,783,178 of record NW_028274809.1, on the reverse strand, counting down.
TCAGTTCTACTGAATCAAAAATTCCAGGATAAGACCTAGCAATCTGTGTTTCAGCAGACTCTCCAAGTGAGTCTGAGTCTTGCTGAAATTTGAGAACCACTGATCTAGAGGGGGAAAAAAATATTAGGAAATAGAAAATGATGACTGTGTGAAGTCTTCTAGAGGCTCAGACATTTTGAATCTGCCTTATGCGGGGTGCCAGGTGAGAGGCTTTTGAATTAAATCCTATTGCTGTCTCAGTCTTTCTTTTCTAGTTTGACATTGCAGACTCCTCTTTCAAGCAAACCATATCAAAATAAAGTCATAACACTAAAGAAATCTTAGGATACTAAGAAAAAGCAGCAAAATATTATAACCCAGAAAGCGATGACTAGATAGTGTATTACTGTTTGTAAAGAAACAATAAGGATATGATTAACATAAAATTCTAAGACGACCAAGTTTACCAAATGCCAAAGTTCTAGTAGTTTCTACACTACAGACAATCCAATTCACTCAAAATACTAAAAAGTTGGAACAATGAAAAAATTTAAAGGATAAAAGAAAAAGAAAATAAAGCATAAGAAAGCAGCCAAAATTCTTAAAATCGTTTCAGATTCAGAGTGGCTAACAAGCATACAATGCTGATTCCATCAAATGGTTCATTGGAAGCTGGGCTAAGACCTGTTGTCCAAATTTAAAATGATAATTATTAATTATAATACTTCTTACTATTAAAGGCTTTAGAGGCTAGTGGCCAGTCCTATGACTGGGCCACTAGGAGGCTGATGTTTTATTTCCTAAAGTTCCTAAAAAGTGTTTTTTCAAGCAGCAAGGTTTCTGAAGATCAAGTTCTGAGTACCTTGAGCTGAGAACCCTTAAATACTTTCACTGCAGCTTGTTACTTATTTTTGAGGTCTTTTTACAGGTGGAGAGAAATCAGTCAGTATCTGGATCCATCAACTTCTCTTATCTTCCATCTTTGAAATTCACTTATACACTTATATCACTTATACACATATAAGTGTATAAGTGAATATATGTATACATATAAGTGTATAAGCATCAATGAAAAAGTACATAAACGTGTTGACTTCCTCCTCCTCATCTTGTCCAGTGTCATTTTATGATGTCTTCCTTTCTCCTTTGCCCTAATATAAGTGTGCCCAAGTTAGTCCTAAGTTCTTATTATGTCCCTTTCTCCTTCGGATACATCATCTCTTTGCCTTCTATCAGCTATCATTTTTGTTTTGAAGAACACTAAATCTCCAAATCTGTTCTGTGCTGTTATCAGTCTATTCTCTTACCTTCTAATTAGCTTCTGAGTTCTATTTTATACCTAGATTAATCTTTCTGAAATACAGCTTTCCCTCTAAAAAAACAGTTTCCTTAGTTTCACTAAGATTTTTTATATTCTGACGCATTTAGTTTTTAAAATGCACTGCCTTTCACTCCTTACTTGAACTGGCTATCTCACCAGGTTGATTATTTTTCCCTGAGCAGAGCTCACTATTTATTACTCATTTCTGCTCTATACCCAGGGCTTTCTGTTCTCTCTCTTACCCAAGCTTGCCCTTTTACTGCTCTTGCGCATGAAGACCCCATAACACTTCTATTCGCCCTTTCAAAAAAGGACCATTTTATGCCTTAGTAATCTTTCTATTAGACTTTCTATTAGACTATTGCCTAAATCTTTTGATTAGTATCTTGCCTGTTTTCTGCATAAAGATTCTAAACTTGTTGAAGATAAAGAGTGTACCACATCTGGAGTTACTAGCACAGTGCTCCCTCTGTGGTGGGGAACTGAATGAATGTTTTTGATTATTTATAAAATTGTGGGAGTGGGGAGATAACCATATGGCTTTATAACATTTATGGCTAACTGAAGTAAAAGGAGGGAGTGCCAAAATATATAGTCTTAAAAATATAGTTAGTGGATCTTTCTGGCTTTTAGGGAGTCTGTTCTTACTTTAATAGTTTCTTCTAGTTTTAGGTTTAAGTAAACACTGTACCACATTGAGAAGTGTTTTGACCACTCTTTGTAGTCAATTTGTAAAGCAGCAAATAAAATCCATTTTAGTGCATGGGAGGACTGAGGAAGCCTGAGCAAAACTGAACAATTGAACCGAATTTTACTGAGTTTCTCATGGGCTGCATGAGTTATTTGGGGGTAGATTTACTTAGATCCTTGTGTATATTATCATGTCATATCATAATGGGCCTTGTCTATGAATCATCCGTTCATCTTATAATTATTGAGCATCTATTCTATAATAAAGCACAGATCTAAACACTAAGAATACAACAGTAATCAAAATAACTAATATTCTAGTTGGGGGAATAGATAGTAAAGAAGCAAATAGCAGATGGTGATAAGTGCTGTGTGGATTAATCAAATTAGGGTGAGGTGACAGAATGGGTAGTCAAGGAAGTATTTTTGAAAATGACACTTAAATCTGAATAATGAGAAGGAGTTAGCATGTCAAGAGCAGAAAGAACATTTTAGGCAGGGGAAATAACTGCTAATGCAAAAGACCGTAAAGTGGAGGTAGTCAGGGGTGAAATCACATAGGGTATTGTAGGCCATAATTTAGATGTTATTTTGAGTAAAATAAGAAGCTGTTGGAAGGTTCTAAGATAAGTAATAAAGTCCCTTTGGCAGTTGTGTAGAAAATGGATAGGGTTGAGAGGAGTGGAAGCTAAGAAACTAGTTAGTAGTATATTGTAGTCATTCAGAAAAGATAGAATAAAAGAAGCCTTGACTAACATGGTAGTAGTAGCAGAAAACAGAAAAGTAGAGGTAGAGTTGACAGAATTTGCTAATAGATTTAAGTTGTAGGTTTAGAGAAGGAAGAATTAAGGATGTTTCTTAGATTTTTGACTTGAGCAACTAGGTAGATGATGGTGCTTTTTGCTGATGAGGAAGAGCAAAGATGGAGCAGGTTTAGAAAAGAGAAAATCACATCAAGTTGGATATTTGACTTTAGGAGCTTTAAGTTCAGTAGAAGAGATAAGGTAAAAATATATATTTCTATTTATATAAATAGAATATATATATATATAATCTATATATCTATGTATATATCTATATATATATTATCTATATATAAAATTTCTAAGTCAAATATAAAAATACTTAGATATGAATTATGTTTATTGCAGTGCAACTTAATAGTTTGAAAAAACAAGCATTAAGTTTCTCACAGGGTCTGTGGAACAGGAATTCAGGACCGGCTTAGCTGAGTGATTCTTATGCAGGGTTTATGTGAGGTTGCAGTCAAGATGCCAGCTAGGGCTACAGTCATCTGAAGGCTTGACTGGGGCTGGAGGATTTGCTTCCAGGTTCACTCAAGTGGTTGTCAGCCCTCAGTTCTCTCTGACTATTGGTCAGAAGCTTCAGTTCCTCACCAGATGGGTTTCTCTGTAGGGAAGCTACACACACTCATTTCTGTTACATTGTATTGGAAGTAAGTTATTAAGAACAATTCAAAGGTTAGAGGAATTTGCCTTTGTCTGAATAAAGGAAGTTCAAAGAATTTGTGGACGTCTTTTTAAAACCCAAAGAATAGTAAAAGAATACATAAATCAAGCCCAAAGTCTATGAAGTATCATCGGGTTATAGCTTACTCCTGTGATGACTCTTGGTTAGTGTCAAAATGTTAGACCCTAACTTGTATTCCCAGAACTGACTCTAAAAGGGGATTATACCTAAATATTCTTATATATGCACAATCCCTGTTGAAGAAAAGCAATTCTCACATAAACAAGCCATCACAGTCTGAAAACTTACTTTATCATTTGATTGAGTTTATTTATCTCTCATCACTTTGTTCATTAAGCCATTATCATTAGGTATCAAATATTAATTGTTTTATGTCTTTGGTTATTTTATGTCACAGGTTATTGCTTACAACTCAGAAGGTAAAAGTAATCCAAGTGAAGTAGTAGAATTTACTACATGCCCCGATAAACCAGGAGTACCTGTGAAGCCTTCAGTTAAAGGAAAGATACATTCACACAATTTTAAAATAACTTGGGGTAAGATACGCATATTTGTACATCATTACTTTTGTATTTGATTAAAATGATTTGAATATTAAGATAATTCTTAGGATAGTTGGGTACATTTGTTAGCTCAAGCAAGTTCAGTAGGAAATGTGAGAATCATTCATTGTTTGAGGATCTTTTTTGTGGAACACTGCACTCACACAAATAGAGTTCATAATTTGATACAGGAAGAACTTGGGATCTGCAGTAAGACTATGAGCAGAGGTAGCACTGCGTGAAATGAATGATAACTCAAATTATAGCTAAAGTCACCTGGGTTATCCTAGCTCTCATGAGAAATGAAAATCACTTATTCACTTAAAACAAACATTTGTTGAGGTGCCTGGTCAGCTTAGTCAGAAGAGCATGCAACTCTTGATCTCTCGGGTCGTGAATTAGAGCCCCACAATTGAGTGTGGAGATTGCTTAAATAAGTAAAACTTGAAAAAAAATAAAACACATTTATTGAACACCTGTTTATACACTACTTAAAATGCTAGTATTAATTAAAAAAGCATTGCAGGTGATTCTTTTTATTTTTTAAACAATCTTAGGTTTGGTAATCTGCTTATTAGGATTTCTGTCACTGTTTAATTGTATGTATGTTGCCTAATACCACTTTTACTTTTTTGAATAGACCCACCAAAAGACAATGGCGGTGCAGCCATCAATAAGTATGTAGTGGAGATAGCAGAAGGTTCTAATGGTAAGAATAACTATTAAAAATTAATAGCTTTAGGGATGCCTGGGTGGCTCAGTCGGTTAAGCATCTGCCTTCAGCTCAGGTCATGATCTCAGGGTCCTGGGATCAAGCTCCACATCAGGCTCCTTGCCCAGCAGGGAACCTGCTTCTCCCTCTCCCTCTGCCTGACGCTCCCCCTGCTTGTGCTCTCTCTCTCTCTCCCTCTGACAAATAAATAAAATCTTAAAAAAAAAAAATTGATTTATACCAGTTTGCCTCTGCTCTTCATGACTTTACATTTTATATGATCTCTTTTCTTTCACTTTTCATTTTTTCCTTTGTTTATAGCAGTATTTTGCCTGTTATGATCCACTTTGTTATAATCTCTAGAAATATAGTGAATCAAATGTAAGACTGCTGTACACCTATATTGTTAAATTTACATTTACATTTTATTTCCTTTCTCATTTGTTTGCATTGCTCAGTTCCAGTATATCTAAAGTCTTATGAAGGTTTATTCAGTTAGATTTATAACCAGACATATCAGAGAAAAAATACCTTGTAAAATTTAACTTATATTATACTAGTTTTATTAATATCCTCTGCACCTCATGAACTTTATATTTGAATCACACATTTAACAGTCTTTATTTCTATGCAATGACCTGTTTCCTGCAAAATAATAAGAATGTCTTTTAATTAAGGCTAAACTTCCTATGGTATTGGTTCTTTCTACTCTTTGTGTGTTATAATGTTATTACTGGACCAGTAAACACACTTAAAATGCTTAATTAAAAGCAAATTATGAATGTAAGCCAAAGTTTATACAGAGTTACAGAGATATTTCATTTCAACAAAGCCATGCAGATTTGTCTAGGAAGCTGTAACATAAAGAAAATTAGATCATCTCCAGGAAACTCGAAGCAAGCTTAGATTGTTTCTAACAAATTACATAACCACTTAGTGAAGCTAGGATACCTGCCGTGTCCGTGATACCAGAACGTTAAACATTACCTTGTAGCTGATTGAACATGAACATAATTATTCACCTTAACAGGAAACAAATGGGATATGATATACAGTGGAGCTGCTAGAGAACATCTTTGTGATCGACTGAATCCAGGTTGTTTCTACCGTTTACGAGTTTACTGCATCAGTGATGGAGGACAGAGTGCGGTAATACTTACATGTAGATTTTTTTTTCAAGTTTGGGTCTATTAAGATGGGATCACCAGATGCCACCTCAAAATTTGAAATGTATCCAAAGTAATTTGTATAACCCAGGTGATTAATTTTATAGTGACCAGAATTTTTAAAATAGTACTTGGCTGATAATCCATATTCAGAGAATATGTATCGTCTGGTTGGTTTTTAGCTTTGGAAAAACAAATACACAAAAATGTTGCGGGAAAATTTATAAAGATAAATTTTACGATGATGTTCAATAACCATACCTAACAGAAATAGAAATAATTGTAGACTGATTGATTGCTTCATAAATGATGTGTATCAGGACAATCCATAAAATATCATTTACTGTTTAAACACAGATTCTAATATTTACTTATTGCAGAAAAGTTGGTAGTTACTATTAGATATACACTAACCAAAATGGACTCAGTGTGCCATTGATTATATATGAAATATATGTAATGTTCTGGAGAGGTATATTTTTTAATAGAGGAGTGATTTTTTTTTTTTAATGAATTTAACCAAGAATGGGTTCGTGGAACATTAAGAACTGTTACTATTTTTCAAATGGAATTTAATGCAATAAAGGTACCTTCATTTTTTTGAAGGTACCTTTTTTTAAAATGAATTTATAAGTATTGTGTTGAAAATTTGAATATTATGAAACTGAGTGCAAGTCCTGCCCACAGGCTTGGGATCCAATTGCTTCATTTTATCTAATAAAATCTTCCCGGATTAAATAAAGCATCCACTGAAAAATGAAGGGGGGGGAATCGGAGGGGGAGACGAACCATGAGAGACTATGGACTCTGAGAAACAAACTGAGGGTTCGGGGGGGGGATGGGTTAGCCTGGTGATGGGTATTAAAGAGGGCACGTACTGAATGGAGCACTGGGTGTTATATGCAAACAATGAATCATGGAACACTACATCAAAAACTAATGGTACAATGTATGGTGATTAACATAACATAATATAATAAAAAAAAAGCATCCACTGCCCCCCAGAAAAACCTCTAATTTTCTAATTCAGCATTATAGCATTCTATATAGGATACCTTTCTGAATAAGGTGATCAAATATTTTATTTATCCTTGAAAAGAAAATGAATACAGTGCAGATAAGGAATATGGCACTGTGTGTATTTTTAAGAGAAGTCTTTTAAAATAAAACTTAATATATATTTTTTAAATAGCATAGAAACTAAAATAATACCAAATACTTAGAAAAGCTTACCTGATTTTTTAGTTATTTTTAGGAGGAAAGGAAAGATTATATATACATACTAGTATTTAGGTTAAAAATACAGTATATAGTAAAGTAACTAAAATAATCTAAACCTCCTGAAAACATGGCACACAGTGTTTACAGAATGTTAAAACATCCTTCCTCAGAAGAGATTTGTGGACCCATTTGGACAGGATCAAAAATAATGTCCATTAGGATGTCTTGAAGGTTGTTTTGTTGTTGTTAATTATAGAAAGAAAGAAGAGTTTTGGGGGTTTTTTTCTGGTAACTTTCTTTGTGTATAATAGTCACATAGTATGTGTCTTTGTCTCTATAAATTTAGAGTTTTAATGATTTAATTGGGCTTTTTATTCTATTTAGAACTTTATTTCTTTTCAGTTGAAAGTCAAGTAGAATTTCAAATTATTGGTGCAGTCTTTGTGTTCATTTTATTTTCCTTTAACAAAAACAGTCTGATTATTTGGTTGGGGCATTTTTGTTTTGTTATTGCTTTTGTTTTGGCAGGTATCTGAATCTTTACTTGTGCAGACTCCAGCTGTGCCTCCTGGCCCATGCCTCCCTCCCAGATTACAGGGTAGACCCAAAGCAAAAGAAATACAGTTACGATGGGGTAATTTCCATTTTGGTAATAAATTTTAATTAAGTTAGTACTAAATATATTCCTTTTGTTAAACTACATAAATCTTTCCACCTTCAGGACCCCCTCTGGTCGATGGTGGATCACCCATTTTCTGTTATGGTGTGGAAATGTCTCCTGTAGAAAAAGATGAACCGAGAGAAGTTTACCAAGGTTCTGAAGTAGAATGTACAGTGAGCAATCTTCTTCCTGGAAAGACTTACAGCTTCAGACTGCACGCAGCTAACAAAATGGGGGTATGAAGACGCTGCTGGTTGAGTTATAATCACAGTGGTATTTCATAAGTTAGCCATTTTACTTTCAACATGTGATTCCAAAGTTTACAGTTGTTTTTTTGTTTTGGTTTTTTGAGTTTTTTAAGGTTTATTTATTTATTTTAGAGAGAAAGAGAGAGCGCATGTGGGGGAAGGGGCAGAGGGAGAGAGAGAGAGTGGATGAGGGCAGAGGAAGAAGGACAAGCAGAGCATGCTGAGCACGGAGCTCGATCCCAGGACCCTGAGATCATGACCTGAGCTGAAATCAACTGAGCCACCCAGGTGCCCCCAAATTTTACAGTTTTCAGTAAGCCTGTATCGATAAGAGAGGTCAGTGTATACAATAACTTAATTGTTCTAGAATCTCAATATTTTCAAGGCCCACTTATAATTTGTGACACTCTGGACTTCAGCTGGGCTGAAGTTTGCCTTTCAGGTGGTGCTAGTAGGTCTTGCTTAGTAAGTTTAAGAATAGAAATAAGACTGTAAGATGAAATACTTAGAGTAATCGAGTTTTTTAAGACTGGTTATATGCAGCATTTACTTTCAGTTGGCTACTAATTGTAATTCGTTATTTCCTAAGGAAAAAAACTCATTATTTTAAGCATTTCTAGCTTTATGAGACTTTTTAAAAAGTATCATCTGTGGGGGCGCCTGGTTGGCTCAGTCATTAAGCATCTGCCTTTGGCTCAGGTCATGATCCCAGAGTCCTGGGATCAAGCCCCGCATCAGGCTCCTCGCTCAGCGGGAAGCCTGCTTCTCCCTCTCCCACTCCCTCTGCTTGTGTTCCCTGTCTCTCTCTGTCAAATAGATAGATAAAATCTTTTAAAAAAATAAAAATAAAAAAACTAAAAAGTATTATCTATGTATCTGTACGAGTCCATAAAATGGACAAAATAGGTGATATCTCCATTTTACAACAGAGGAGGCTAGGGCTCAGAAAAGCTAAATATCTTGCCCACAGTCACACAAGTAAGTGACAGAGATAAGCTACAGACTCAGGGCTGTCAGACTCCAGAGCCAAAGCCCTTTCCACTCAACCAGGACATACCTCATCTCTGCATTAAAGCAGGTTCTCTAAGGACAGAGCAGTAGTTTCTTGCCTCAATTGAGTAACATTCTGTTTCCTTATTCTATAATTACAGTTTCACAAAATTAAACTGACAGGTCTCTCCTCTGCCATTATTTCATATTTTAGCGAACTGTACTATATTTTAGTCCCGTTCTCCAACTGAGTTCAGTATCTGTATCTGTAAACTTATTTTAAAATTTCTTATGTCAATACTTTGTTGGCATTTCTAACCTAAGTCATTGTTTCCTGTCTGAAGTCATTATCTTGTCAGCCTCACAAGGCTTCAGTACACTGGGATAACATCTTTATTTTTTTTTTTTAAGATTTTTTATTTTATTTATTTGAGAGAGAGAGTAAGAGAGCACAAGAGGGGGGTAGGGTGAGAGGGAGAAGCAGACTCCCCGCCGAGCAGGGAGCCCGATGCAGGACTCTATGCCGGGACGCCAGAATCATGACCTGAGCCAAACGCAGTTTCCCAACCAACTGAGCCACCCAGGCGCCCTGGGATAGCATCTGTAATACTAGTGTTCTTAATCTGTATTTTCAGGATTCTGATAGTTTGTCAAAATCATCTTAAGTAAATATTTGGTTCCTGCATTTCCAGAGAATATACATTTTACTCTTTTTAAAACTATTCTAAATTTTGGGGCACCTGGGTAGCTCAGTTGGTTAAGCATCTGCCTTCAGCTCAGATCATGATCCTGGGATCGAGTTCCGCATCGGGCTCCCTGCTCAACGGAGAGCCTGCTTCCTCCTCTCCCTCTGCTGTTCCCCCTCCTGTGCTTGGTCACGCACACGCGCTCTCTCTCTCTCTCTCTCTCTCAAACAAATAAAATCTTAAAAAAAACTATTCTGAATTTTAAGATATAATTTATGCTACCATCTCCCATACGTTTAGTTGGCATCCTTGTCTTCACTCCTTATATAATTTCTTCTGACTTACTCCACATACCTAATTCCCTAATACCCTGCCCTTCTTACAGGAACAGTTCATGAAGGAAAAAGGTGCAGGAGAAGAAAACACAGTAAATATTAAAACTTAAAAATAACCCACAGTGACTTCCATGACCATTAAATCTTTTTACTTTCTGTGAATGATTTTAGAATTATATTATGACCAGTTAGTCTTTAAGAAGAGTGATAATACACTTATTTATTATGTGAATTTATGAATATTTATGGAGAGCTGTGCAATCAGTGGGTGAAGAATGAAAATATTGGCTATATTTGTTTTTCTAGTTTGGACCATTTTCAGAAAAATGTGATATTACTACAGCCCCTGGACCACCAGATCAATGCAAGCCTCCTCAAGTTACATGCAGATCTGCAACTTGCGCACAAGTAAATTGGGAGGTATTGTAATTCCCATTGACTTACTTTAAATGATTAGAATAGTTCATATAAAGTAATAGAGATACTCTTCATTTCACTTCCTAAATCATGCAGACAATAAGTCCTAGTGAAATTCATGTGGTAAAAAGTGAATTTTTTTCTCTTCAAAGCATTTAAGTAAGGTATATTTGCATCACAAGTATATAGTCCCTTGTTCATGATGTGCTTTGTATTTTTTTCAAAGGCTTTGTCTCATTACTGAGATATTTAGCCCCTGGTGAGTTTAACGTTCAGAATAAACATTCGTAGAAATCAGTATAATACTATTTCTCTCATATTTATTATCTCCACTGTGTTTATTGTGTATAGTAATAATCAGTAATGATAATTACATTTTCACTTTCCTTTGAAATTTAACAAAGAAAATGTCCTTACATGATTTAACATTTATATTACTTAATAGAATTATTTTGAAGTATATTTACCTCAAAATTCTCTTTCTGAAGTGATTCAGTCATATTTTTACTTCTAATTGAAAACAATGTTGTATTTTTTGACCAATCTTACATTCAGGTGACCTTAATGAATAAAAATGTAATATTGAAGAGTTTTAGTTCTACTTAAACATTTTAAAGAAATTCAAAAGCAGTTCAGTTTTTGATATGCTCAGGTAAAGAAAGTTTTTGCCCAAAAACCATTTATCAGTGTCAAGATTTAAGACCTTTTCCCTTTCTTAATTTAAAGGTCCCTTTGAGTAATGGAACCGATGTCACTGAATATCGATTGGAGTGGGGAGGCGTGGAAGGAAGTATGCAGATGTGTTACTGTGGGCCTGGTCTCAGTTATGAATTAAAAGGACTCTCACCAGCAACTACCTATTATTGCAGAGTCCAGGTAAAGGTGGTCAGGGCCTTGCTTCTCTAGCCAGAGTTTTGTGTTCTATGAGCATTTCGTTGGTCATGTTTTTGTTAACTTACGGGCTCTGTTAATTGTAGGCTCTGAGTATTGTGGGCGCAGGTCCTTTCAGTGAAGTAGTAGCCTGTGTGACTCCACCATCAGTTCCTGCTATTGTGACTTGTCTTCAAGAAATAAATGATGATGAGATAGAAAATCCCCTTTATTCACCTTCTACATGCCTTGCAATAACCTGGGAAAAGCCTTGTGACCATGGTTCGGAAATCCTTGCCTACAGCATAGACTTGGGAGATAAACAGCCCTTGGCAGTGGGAAAGGTTACAAGCTATATTATAGACAATTTGCAACCAGATACAACATACAGGTACACTCTACAAACTATGTTAATTTTTGCCTAAACCAGAGAGAAACTTTAAGTAGAATAATCATAACTGGATTTTTTTTCTTAATGTGGCACTTAGAATACGAATTCAAGCCTTGAATAGCCTTGGAGCTGGTCCTTTCAGCCACATGATAAAATTAAAAACTAAGCCCCTCCCTCCTGATCCACCTCGTCTGGAATGTGTTGCCTTCAGCCACCAGAACCTTAAGCTGAAATGGGGAGAAGGAACCCCAAAAACACTGTCAACAGATTCTATTCAGTACCACCTTCAGATGGAGGATAAGAACGGAAGGTAGGTATTCTTAATTGCTTCTTTATATAGTTTCTTAGATCTTAAGTATATAAATTTTAATAAACAGAAGTAAATAAGTTTTCAAAAACAAGGTTAGAATTCTGATAAGAAATAATTTTAAATGTGCTATTTTCAAAACACCAGAAGATAACAGTGACGATTTCCTGTTTATAACTTGTGAGTGGGATGCCAAGAGAAAAATTAAGTGGGCTATTCTTTGGCTGTCTTCTCTTAACCCATTTACTCTCTTCATGCTTATAGTAAAAGAAACATCATTTTTGCTACAACAAAGTTCTTCAACCCTTACTTCCAGCAGAGGCAATTTTGTCAGTAAATGATTGATTGGCTTAAGGCCTCTGAGATCCTTGAGGGTAGGGATTATGTCTCACTTTCCTCCACTCCCCTGTCACGTCCTGCGCGCTAAGTACATAGCGCAGTTCAGTTCCTCACTGTCAGATCTTGGTTAGTCTCTGATTATTAGCCAGTCCCCTTGCTATTCAGGTTTTTGTCTTTGCTGCCATCTTTTACATTTTCATTACATCCATGCCATATATTATCCCACTAAATCATTTTTAATTATAAATCAAAATATGTGTAATATAAATTATTCACATGCAAATCTGAGGTTGTTTATTGACATTATATCCCATGTAAACAATGCCATATACCCTCCACAGGTGTTACTCTTCTAATATTTTAAGAATCTGAATTTTACTTTTCTACTTTTCATTCAGCTTGTAAGAAACAATTTGTATATCTCATGGATTCAGAATGCTAGTAGCAGTTTTTCCCAAGGTTTTCCAACTTTGTTTTTTGTGTTGTGTTTGCATCTTAGCCAATTATTCAGTAATGGAATATTCATAGTACTTGTACATAAGTACTCTCAGAAATACTTACCATTTATAATAACATACGGAATTAAACATACTGTATCACCAGTAAAAGCATTATGCAGAGCAAACAATATTGATCATTTTCTGAAATCTGTGCCTTTATGAATATTAGGCTTTGTTTTTGGCAGAATTTTATGTTCACTTTGTAAAGCCTTATCTCTAAAAAGAGGTTCTTTGCCTTGCTACAGAGTTTTGGTATAGCTATTTATCTTTAATACATGTTATTATCATTGAGTGAATTAATTCTGTAAGTTATTTTCATCCCCTTTGTAGGGTTTACATTTGGGGTAATGCAAGAAGGTTTACTGGAAATGGGTCTAATTCATGTTTGATTGAAATGTAATAGAATAAAGATTCCATTTAATATAGATCATGTTAGTAGGCTAGAACATTAAGCTTAATTAATATTTAGCTGTCATCTAGAGAATTGTAAGGTACTGGCTGTGGAAAATAAAGAAATTAAAACTTTCTATGATATTGTAAGTTTACTATCTAAATTTAATAAATCTGTAATAATACCTTTAGTTATACTCTTTCCCTTTGATTTTTCACAACTGTTTTCATTTGCTGTGGGATAGTGTCTGAATGCTATTTCAGCTCTTTGCTGACTGCAGATTTTGTCATTGTTCAGCTTTTTCAGTAGTGGTTGAAAGTCTTTTGTTCCCTATCCTTTAAAAAAAAATGGGGAGATTAAAAAGGCAGGGCTTATCTAATTACTGCTTCTTGGAAATACTGTTACTTCAGGTCATTAACTATTTTTTCATTTTTAACCTTAGTACAGTTTTCAGACTATTAGAACTATGTGAGCATTCATTCCATTACTCATTCCCCAATTTCCAAAAAATTTAAAATAGCCAATCAAAAGTATTGGGGAAATTGAACTAACTTATGTATGACATATATGATATTGGAGAAATTGAACTAACTTATGTATAACATATGACATATATGATATCAAACTTTCCATCGAACAGTTCAGGTGGATAATTTATGGCTAATTACACATTCTTTCATACTGCTGTGTAAATCTCTAGAAGACATCACCAAATCAGCTAAAATTATGCCTGGAAATTGAGGGTTCTCTTTTTTTTATAATAAATTGTATGCCTAAGACGCTGATGAAAATTATGGTATTCTGAGTATCTTTAAAAATGTGTGGAGTGGAGGGGGATGGGAGGGATGGGGTGGCTGGGAGATGGACACTGGGGAGGGTATGTGCTATGGTGAGCACTGTGAATTGTGTAAGTCTGATGAATCACAGACCTGTACCCCTGAAACAAATACATTATATGTTAATTTAAAAAAATGTATGGACATTAAATGATAGCAGTCAGAAACAAAGCTGTACCAGAAGCCTGAAAAGTTACTATGATTGGACACAAAATTCAGCAGTAATTTTTCAGGAAACATGTCAAATTAGGTAATTTACCAATCCTGTGATTTTCATCATCTGATGAAAAAAATAAAGACTTATTTAGAATGACAAAGCATTCCTGGCATTAAATTCTAAGAGTAACTTATATTTCTAAATAATGTCCCAACTGTACTTTTTTAGTAGTTTTTAAATATTTTTCATAAAGTAGTCAAGGTTTATTTTTAATAAGGATCATTTCCATTTTAGGTTTGTATCCTTATACAGAGGTCCATGTCATACATACAAAGTACAAAGACTTACTGAGTCAACATCCTATAAATTCTGTATTCAAGCTTGTAATGAATCAGGGGAAGGTCCTCTTTCCCAAGAATATATTTTTACTACTCCAAAATCTGTCCCAGCTGCCTTGAAAGGTAAGTTATACATCCTTAAGTTATTTTCTTTAATAATAAATTTTAAGTGCACCTTCACAAATAGCTTTATGTATTGTTACTACAGTTTATCATCCAGTATATGTCCAACATTTAAGTTATAGAAAAGAAATTATATAGACAAGCCCACCTATTGAGAGTTTCACTCAATAATAAAAGCTGTTTTATCTAGCACACTGATACTCAGACAAGTACTGGATTTTGTCACTAACCTTTTTAATAATCTAACATAAAAATACTAAATTGAATAGATAATGCTGGTTTTCTTATAGGGTCATTTGCTGGTCATTTCTTATAGGGTCAACAGCAAATGACCCTATAAGAAATCACAAACTTGAATTATTTTGAGTTGTTAATATTTCATTCATTTGGATTTCAGGGAGAACGCCAGGTTGCCTGTTAAGGGAAACATAAATACATTCTTAGTTAAGTTGAATTTTTTAATCAAATTTGCATACATATTCCACATTTCTATATACAAATATCTTTAATATTAATTTTAGAGGGGTTCTTATTTTAAAATGACCCTGGCAAGGATTGCACTTTGTATATTTAGCCAAAATCACTAACATTCCTCACACTGAGGACAAATCACAGAGACTTCTAGTACAATGTCCTGGATCGTGTACTTGAATGTGTCATTTGTTAAGCAGATCCACAGTTAGCAGAACTGTTCTTTAATATCTTTCTAATAATGTTGATGGAGTTTTAGTGAGTCCTTTTTCTGTTTTGTCATCCAGTTTAATGTTTCTTAGTCTTATGAATAGTGCTGATTTTAACCCTTTGTTCCCTACCATTGAGTGAAGCAGTTTTATATCAAGCAATGAGGGGTATTTTTCAACTTATTTTTCAATTTAGGAGATTTCTTAAATTACAGAATTTCATATTCTAGGTATGCTCTTAGGAGCACCATTAATGTTTTAGAACTGACATAACCCCTCTATTGGCTTTTTAACTCAATGAAAACAGTGCTTACCTTGACAGATCTTTTAGTCAATCTGGCCATGGTAGCACCTATAGATTATATGGCCTGGAGATAATAAGAATGAACCATTAACCATGTCTCTGTAAATTTCATAAATTCAGGTATATAATTGAGTTTTAAAGGTTTGTTGATTTTGATTAAAACAAGTGTCTGTGTGATGTGCCAAGTTAAAAATCAAGTAGAGCAGATTTTATTTGTATTTGTTCTCTACAGCCCCCAAAATAGAGAAAATAAATGATCACATTTGTGAAGTTACATGGGAATGTTTACAGCCAATGAAAGGTGATCCAGTTATTTACAGTCTTCAAGTTATGTTGGGAAAAGATTCAGACTTTAAACAGGTATGTGCAAAGATGTAATTCTGTGGATACTTATTTTTATCTTTCTCATTTTTAGGTGCTTGCAATGCAAGATTTGACTATCTTTATATTCCTAATTCAAAAACATTTATTTAGTACTTACTGTGTTCCAAAGATTAGTAACTACACAGTATCTCAGAATTCAAAATCTTTTAAGTACGAACTATATATTTAACAGATTATTCGTTCATTTGACAATTTATTAAACTATGTGCCAGGCACTCAGGATATATAACACTGAACAAAAAGTTCTTGCCTCTATGGCACTTATATTCAGTAGAAAAAGATACTAAAAGCAAATAAATACATTAGTATATCATATGATAGTGATAAGTGTAAGTGGAGAATAAATAAAACTGGGTAAAAGGAATAGGCAGTCCTGGGAGGAGAAACAGCTAGTGCTATTTCATACAGGGCAGTCAGGTAACAATCAGAGACCCAAAGGAGGTGAATATGGGGACAACAGTGTTCCAGGAAGAGGAAGCAATAGGTGCAAAGGCCCTGAGGTAGGAGCATGAGTGTTAAATTTAATGAACAACAAGGAGGCCAATATGGGGTTATGTGAGCAATGGGAAAAATAGTAGATAAAGTCAAGTAGTTAATGGTAAAGAGAATCTATGAGTGGTATGAAGGTCATGTAGGGCATTATAGGCCACACTGTGACTTTTTTACTCCATGTAAAATGAGTAGCGGATTTTGACCAGAGTAGTCACAAGATCAGACACACGGTCATTTTGGCTAGAATGGGACACAGGTAGAAGCAGAGAACATTAAGGAAGTTTTCACAATAATAGTAATGATCATAATTATAATGTAGTGTTGTAAATATGATAATAGTCCTTATGGAAGCCTAGCAGAAGTGTCACCTACCTGGCTGAAAAATTTCAGAGATGGCTTTCTGGTAGAGGGTGAATAGCAGTGAGATCAAGTGGGGAGCTACCAGTGTTCACTGTATCTTTTATAAAGTTGTTTTTATGCAACTCAGAAGCCTAATTTCTATAAGCATTTCATCTGATTGTCCCTTATTTCTGTCAGCCTTCTTGATTTTGAGTGCTTTTAAGCTGGGTTGTTTTCCTTTGTGCATCTTGTATTTTCTTTTCCCACTAGGAACTCAGTCATTGATCTGTTTTATTTCAGTCTCATGCTTTTATAGCTATTAATAATAGAAGATTTTTCAATATAGATATAATTTTTTCTTTCAAGTTTTGTTAAGTATGGAAGTGTTATTTCTTTTTTCTTTTTTTTTTTTAAGGATTTTATTTATTTGTCAGAGAGAGAGAGCACAAGCTGGGGGAGTGGCAGGCAGAGGGAGAAGCAGGCTCCCTGCCAAGCAAGAAGCCCGATGCAGGACTTGATCCCAGGACCCTGGGATCATGACCTGAGCCAAAGGCAAACACTTAACCAACTGAGCCACCCAGGCGTCCCTGGAAGTGTTATTTCTTAAGTGAAATTACAAAAGGCTCCAAAGAGATTAAATTTGGCAGTGATTGTTTTTCTTCATTAAGCCATCTGCAAATTGACATGATAATCAGGTTTGAATATAATTTACAGATAAGCAGGTTTCCTTCCAAGGAGGAAGCAAAATTAATATTAAAAAAAAATGTAATTGCATTACATGTTTAAAGGAAATAGGGACCCCACATTTGAGTAGTGTATGAATTTTAATAAACGTATCACTACATGAAACAGCAATGCTAATTCTAATTTATAAAACCTGAAAGCTAAATTAGTCCTGTCATCACTTTCACTTACTTAAGATTGTAAGCATGCCATAAAATTTAAAATACTGATTTCCTTAGAACCTCATAGTATATTTGCTCATCTAAATCTCTCTCTTTTTTTTTAAAGATTTATTTTGAGACAGTGAGAATGAGAGAGAGAGAGTACATGAGGGGGGAGGGTTAGAGGGAGAAGCAGGCTCCTCGCTGAGCAGGGAGCCCGATGCGGAACTCGATCCCAGGACTCCAGGATCATAACACGAGCCGAAGGCAGTCGCTTAGCCGACTGAGCCACCCAGGCGCCCCATCTAAATCTCTTAAATGTTCATAAAATTTTACAATTTATTGGCAAGTTATACTCCAAAAGTTTGAAGGTTGTTTTTTTAAGAGTTCAGTTTCATTCATGGAATTTAATATTTTCCTTAATATTTATTTAATACTCAGCACACATGTATTAAATACCATGTATAAAGAATTATGGGGGGGGCTACAATATTAATAGGTTACTGTTCTGATTTCAAAAAGTTGTTGAGAATTAAGCAGAAATTTTATAATCGTGACATTTTATATAGCCAAACAAAAGATCATAATAAAGATAAAACCCTACTTTATAAAAAAGAATGATTTATTCCAGCTGGACTTTGGAATGTTTTCTAAAAGGAGTGCCATTTAAGTGAGGATGGGAGGAGGGGGACATGGTGGCACTGGTGAGCTGAGAAGGAGCCATAAACTCTGAAGTGTGACTGGAGTAAGACTTAAGAATGAAGTGTGTAGTTAAGGAAGCTGGGTCCTGTAGGTCTGTATTCCATAGCAGTAGGAATGGCTGATGTTTTTAAGAAGCGATTATTACTTATAAGTTGGTGGTTGAGTTTCTTAAACTAGCCTATAAAAACCTGTTTAACCTATAATGTTGCTGGGATTAGGGTTCTGGAAACAAATTCCCCTGGCAGCAACAAGTACTCACGACCCTGGACCAAACTTAGAGGGACATAGAAGGGAAAAGTAGAAACAAATTGATTTCTTTGTATTCTTCCCTTTCTTTGTCCCTTTTTGGTCAGCTTTTGAGAAAATTCTTAGCTGCCTTCTCACTGCCCTGTGCCCCGTTCTGTAGCACCTCACCTAAAATTGCCCGCATTCTCTAAAATCACACTCTCCTTCTGACTCTTGCCTCCCTGACACATCGTAGCTCCCATATACAAAGTATAGCTGACCTTATTGGCGTTAGGAGAGACTAATTTGCATGGGAAAATTCATACCCAAGGTAAGTGTCTTCTGGTTCTGTAATCCCCTCGGGGAAGTGTATACATTTTTAAAAGCAAGTGCTTTTTTACCAATATGCCATTTCAAGTAGTATAACAAGGTAAAAAAATATTGGGGAACAATAAAGCCATTTCAAAGCTGATCCCATCTGGGAGTCTGTACCTAAGGCACTTCTGTGTCACAGCTCAAGTGTAAATCCTCTTAGGGAGAAGCCTGAAGGTAAGCAGACTTCAAGATGGCTTGATTCAGAAGCTCAGTGAAGTTGTCAGGGGCATGGTTTTTCTCAACAGTCTTCAGTGACTGCCCTTAGCCGTGAGGAATTGATTCTCACTCATTCACATTCAGGGAAGAGAAAGCACTTAGACTGCAAAGCCATCCCTGAACCAATGACTATTTCAGGATTTAGAGGCCTCCTCTGCAGTTAATAATGAGGCAAGCTTCTCCAAGTACAAGGATTGGGTAAGGGAGAGTTTGATACCCCATCAAAAATCAGTACTGTTGGCAGTGTCAGAGAATGGGTACGAGGACAGTGGCTTGGTGGATTCTATACAACTTTTTTTTTTTCCTTAAAACTTCTGAACTTAGATTCCCAAAAGCAGTGCCCCTCTGAGTGGCCTGCAGACCTAATGAACCTGAATGTCTAAGAACAGGACCCATGATTGTTTTCATTTTTTTTTTAAGTTCTAAGTGGTGCTTATGCACAGTAAACCTAAGAGCTGCTCTAAAATTCCAAGTTCACTTATAACTCCCTCAACAATAATAGAGGAGAGGAATGGTATAGACAAGAGCCATGTGGCTATTTGTCTACATTCCGTTGTTTTCAGGGTTTTTTACTGTTCTCTTCATGTATTGATCACTACGAAATTAGTATTTGCAATAATATATCCATAAATTACAGAAGGATGATATATGACCATATGTGCCATATTATATATATTATATAACAAGATATGCCTTTCATTATATGTCATAATGAATAATTACTTTTAAATGAAATCAGATGCAAAATAAACCTTAAAAGCTACAAACAAGTCTGCACGTAACATACTGTTAAAATCATTCTTAAACTAACTGCTGTAAATAATATATATAGTGCATATTACTCAATGTAAAATCAGATTGTGGATGTGAAACATACACAGAAAGTAGAAATAGTTCAACAGAATTTGTTCCTTTGTAATGACAACTTCAAAAGTGGTTATCTTTGATAGTGAACATGTTCACTTATCCTTAAAAGATAAAAAAGGACTATTTTGCATTTTTGTATGACTACTTGGTAAATTAATCTAGCCAACCAAATAGGTTTCTAGAATGTGTGGATATGGAGAGAGATAAACAGGTAGGATACTGGTTTCATTTTTATTGGCCCCTGTTCTATAGTTGTTATTTTCTTCATGCTATGACATACTCACAAAGCTAAAATAAGGACAAGGCGCCTGGGTGGCTCAGTCCGTTAAGTGTCTGCCTTCGGCTCAGGTCATGATCCCAGGGTCCTGGGATCGGGTTCCGCATGGGGCTCCCTGCTCAGTGGAAAGCCTGCTTCTCCCTCTCCCTCTGCCCCTCCCCCTGCTCATGCTCTTTCTCTCTTTCTCTCATAAATACAATCTTTAAAAAAAAAAAAACTAAAATGAGGACAAATACCAATTTATAAAAATCTAAACTTTCTTTAAAAGTTTTCCTATAAAATTCTGTTGCAGCTGGTGTACTACTTCAAAGTTCTTAGCCAGCTAAACATGCACAAACTTCACAAGCTTAAGTTTAGTCTGCATTTTTCCATTAAAATGAAAAATGAAAAAAATAAAATAAAATGCAAAATAAAAACCGTACTCTCTCTTGTCTGCCATTTTCTTAATTGTAAATCTGCATTAATTGATATTTGCCATACTCTGCCTATAAATGGATAGTTGATTGATAGCAAATATAAAGAGCTGTTTTATTTTTCATTTTGTTTTACTTATATGTAATTTATCTAAGTCATCTGTGAGCAATAGCTACAAGCCAAAAAATTATGAATGTATTAGAGTTTTACTTGCCTTTTTCTGTTTACTAAGATCACAACAATTTTATCTTGTCAGTATGAAGTGGAGGAGTGGAAATGGTGGTATTTCTCAGTCTCAGACCTAACCACCTTATCTCAAGCTTGAGGCTTGTTTTGAATAGCTTCACTTAGCTATATGAACATTTCTATAAATTAGCTTTAGCAAGTTTATCTGTTTTCTTCAGTCCTATATCTACAATTATCTAAGATGTCTCCCTGTTTAGATATCCTTCCAACATCTGAAACACAAAACTGAAAACTTGACCTCATTATCTTCCCTCCCAATCTCTCCTCTCCAAACTCTTCACTTCATCAGTGTCATAAATACTAACATTTTTTTGGTCCCCAAGCTTTGAACTCTTGAAAGAATTTTTTTTTTTGCCTGCCTACTTACTCAAATAAAAATCATTTCTAGAAATGATCCATAAAAACTATACCAAAGCCTCATAGCCTTGTGCTTTCATACAGCAGGAGTGCTTATCGTGCCCAACTCCCTCAATCCCTCATTCAGCTTTATGATCAGGATTCCTTAAACACTGTTGTAAATATCACACACCTAAAGTGGCCCCTGTGGAATAAGACCTAAATTTCCAACTAGTGTTATGAACATATTCCTACCCTCTGTCAGATCTCTTCACCTATCACCCTCATACCATTTGTTGAGGTTACCATGCCCATTTGAAGACAAATGGAAAGTAAAATTTTAAAGACAAATATCACCTATTACATCCATATGACAAATACATATTTTTTTTATTTTTACTATTTTGGATTCATTGTGTACTCTTTCACACTGCTTTCTAATACAGTCTTCTAATTTACTGATATCACTGCTTTTACCATGGTCCAGATGTGAACATTACTACATTCCCACTCCGTGTATCGTTTGTGTGCATCCTCAGAACTAATGCATATTTACCATTTTCTTTGTTTCATCGTAAGTCTTCCTTCCTTCAATAAAAGCTCCTTTATATATTTTCAGCATCCACTGACACACATTTTGACCTATACTTAGTCAATAATTCACTAATTTAGGGGTGTGTGGGTGGCTGAGTCTTTAAACGTCTGCCTTCGGCTCAGGTCATGATCCCAGAGTCCTGGGATCAAGCTTCATATCAGGCTCCCTGCTCAGCGGGAGGCCTGTTTCTCCCTCTGCCACTCCCGCTGCTTGTGTTCTCTGTCAAATAAATAAAATCTAAAAAAATTTTTTTAAATGCTAAAAAAAATAATTCACTAATTTAGTTGCCTTAAGTATCAGTTATATACTGGGTTCTGAAGACACAAAGTGAGACAAAGCTCTTAACCTTGCTCCTTGAAGAGCAAACCAGTATGTAAAAATTTAGATGTACAACACAGATACGGTTGAAGCAGCTAAAATTGCTTGAAAGAAGGCTAGCCCAGGTTTGGGTTGATCTCACTTACAGCCCACCAACTAGCTGGAAGAACTCAATTGAACAGTAACTATGAGCCTTAGTTTTCTCATTTATAGAATGAGGGAAGGGACTCATTAACAGAAATCATAGCTTCCATATATTGAACAGTCGCCATGTGCTGGGCACTGTGTTAAATCCTTTAACAAGTATGTTTATTTCATTCTCATAATTACCATACAACATAACTGTTCTCATTGTACTAAAGGTAATCGGTCTAAGATAACATGAAGTGTGAACTGGCAGAGCAGTGCTTGGACCAGGAGTGACCAGCCCCGATACATTTCCTCTTAATCACTAGCACTCTTGAAAATCCATGGAATTCCATTCTTGTTATTTCCTTTCTAAGGGATGGGCAGAGGAGTTGGATTTTAAGATCCAACTCTCTGATTCTAAGTGATTTCTTTAAAGTTTATAAAATAATTTGCCATAGACAACTGTAGAAAGCTCCCCTTATTCATTCACTGTTTCAGCAAATATTTGAAATTGTACAGAAACCAGTTTTACAAAGATTTATATATAATGAAGAAGCGTGATTAGAAGTAGTTTCTCTTTTCATGGAATGGTTTCACAAAAGTTCGACTTTACATTTGAGAAAACCAGGGAAATGCCTGTGGGCTGATTTTGCTTGTTCTGTGAGGATAGATCTCACATCCTCACTTTTCCAATTTCTCCTGCCCTTATACAGCAGATAAGCTCTTTGATGTCAAGGTAGGTGTTTTTAAAATGCCATTTAAAAGACAAAAGCAGTGGCACTCACAAGCTTCCATGTCAAAAATAATTCTAAAACTAGCCAGTTGTAAAACAGATTTTCTGCCTATCCTTCATACATAATTCTTTTTCTACTATCTTATTAACAGATTTACAAGGGTCCTGACTCTTCATTCCGGTATTCAAGCCTTCAGCTGAACTGTGAATATCGTTTCCGCGTGTGTGCCATTCGCCAGTGCCAAGACCCTGTCGGGCATCAGGACCTCGTAGGTCCCTACAGCACAACAGTGCTCTTCATCTCTCAGAGGACTGACCCACCAGCCAGCACCAGCAGAGACACTGTGGAAAGCACAAGGAGCCGGCGGGCACTGAGCGACGAGCAGTGTGCCGCCGTCATCCTCGTGCTGTTTGCTTTCTTTTCCATTTTGATTGCCTTTATCATTCAGTACTTTGTAATCAAGTGAAAATATAACTTTATTTTTAATACTGTATTACATTTTATTTTGTCATGTACTAAAATTATTTCTGTATTGCTTTTACAAAAACAGTGGCATTTAGCACTGGCATTGAGACTATAATACATCATTTTTGCCATTTTCAATGCTTATATCGTTAGGTAGAGGCTGCACCTTATTAGAATGCAAGCCACAGAAATAGCAATTTTTGGTTTTTCGTTTGGTTGGGACTTTTTTCTTTCCTTTCCTTTTCTTTTTTTTTTTTTTTTTAATATGCCTTCTTGTAAAACAAATTTTCTAAGAGGCAACAATATATAATTGATATTTTGACCAGTCAGCATGAGTGTAACAGTGACAACCTGATCTGTTTGTTCTAAAGATATTACCTAGTGAAAAATTCAGAATGATTAAAATTTACACTAACATGCTATAAAAAAAAATGTTAAAGTCTGATGCTGTGAAAGCAATCTAGTGCTATATTTCTACCTCCTCATTTGTCTTAATTATTTGGTAAGTGGGATTATGATGAATAACTGGAGGGGCTTAGCAGACAAAAACTGGATGAAAGAATATGCATGAAAAAAGAAACTTCTTATTTGATAAATGTGGAGTTCTTCATTACAAGTATATATTCATGAATTTACAGATAAATCACTTAAAGAAAGCACAGACAGTTTACTTGGCCTAAAAATATTTTAATGTTTACTCAAAAAGCACCTCTTCAGGTCTTGAGAACATGGAAAAAATAGAGGGCTTTATACTTTTTAAAAGCAATCATACTCAGCTCTGAATTTCAAACCTATTTAATTTGGTTTTTATGAGCCTCTGAACCATATGTATGTGTATAAGGACATGCATATACATATATGGCATATATATAAACTATACATACCAAGTGTAGAAATATACACACACACACACACACACACACACACACACACTCCATCTATCTGGAATAGGCTAAGTTTGAAGAACTCCCATAAGTTTTGCTGCTTCTCCTACAACTACTGCCATCACCATCAGAATTCATAATCAAACCTAACCTTTTTGTTTGGGGCACCAAATCTGAAGACAAAATTAATTTGCACCAGTAAACTTCAAGCTGCTTTCTTTCTTGAAAAACTAATGTTTAATGTAATGTCTGTCTGGATACTGTTCCAAATTGTTGATTGCATGTGGTTAATGTTGCATTAGAGCACTTTGCAATTGCATAATTCATTAATGTTTTGTGAGCTTGCATTTGTGAGTTATTGGATGATCAGATTGAATTTTGTCAAGTATCACACTGTACATCTTGCATAGATGTCGATGACTGCCAGTAATAATACAGTTTGTAATGAAACTATCTAAAATTCTTGTTTTATCACATCTGTTATCTGTAAAACACTTGTAACTAGCCTTTTTAATTTATTATTTGAATTTTAGGATAGTGAATCACTAATTTTTAGTTGCTGGGGTTAGCATTTTAGTGATTACTAAGCACTTCTGTCAGTCTTTGAAAAAAGGACGTATGTTTTGTGCTTTGAAGATCTCTGAAGAATTTCTCTTATATTAGAATGGGCATGTATTGTAATTGTTTTATGTCAAATGATCTGTGCTGTAGAAAAAACAGTAACCTTTGTTCAAAAAAGAAACGGATAAACTTGGCCTTTCCGAGTGGTAAGAATGATCTGTCACTATAATATACTGTATGTTTACATTTTATTTAAATTTAATTTCATGTATAGGCTAACTTCCCCCCAAAACAACAGTGATTGCGATTATTTTCTAGAAACTTCTTAAAAGTGCCACATTTGGCAGTACAAATGAGTTTGAGTGTAATAGCCCAGAGATTTCTATATAGTTGAATGTCTAAAATGGTGAAATATGCCACTGTGGCAGTTACAGTGGCTTATGTTTTTCATAGTAACTCAAATGAACTCCTATTTTTGATAGTAAATGTCATTTAATAGTGTACTTGCCATTTGAGCCTCACTGCAAAATCAGTGCAGAGGAGAAAACAATTTTTAATGTAATCTTGATTTTACCTCATATACTGTACATTCCAAAAACTCTAAACTTTTTAAAGATTATACACTACCAAACATATCACCTTAAAATTGTATAAGGTTGAACTTCATACAAATGAAAAAATATAATCTCATAAAAATACATAACTATGTAGCAAAAGTATCTTTAAAATCCATGGAAAATAAAAGTTGTATCATTCTTTTTTGAGATATGTTTATTGTATTCCTATACACTCATTATTTGCTGCCTCTTTTAGAGAATGAAATGTTAAGGTCTCCCTTCTTGCAGTGGGCTTAACAATAGTTTTTTTAATCAGTATTCAGATCTTCAGTGTGAGAGGACCCATATTCAAGAAGGTAACAGCCAGTAGATTAAAGAATGAAATAAGTTTTATCCTAGTGACTTGATTTTATGCAGTTCTCTAGACATCTTGCGTCCTTTACACGTATAAAGAATAAGGATGGCTCCTGGAAAGGAAATCTGACCTTCATACCTTTCCTGCATTCATCTGTTTCCTAGTTAGTACCTTCTTTTTCCCAGCTTCAGGGACCTAGAACCTTCCTGTTACTGACACTGCTGTCTGCCCCCATGTCTGCCCACCACCAGGAAGTTCAGCATGTCCACCTACAATACCATGCCTGAAAGTTCAGCATGTCCACCTACAAAATACCATGCCAGGAAGTTCAGCCCATGCCTGAAAATTCTCACACATACCAGAAAATTCTGTGTTCCCTCTCACTTACCCCCGTTAATATTTCCATCCACAGATCTCAAAGGGGGTACATTGCCCTTTATTTTTTAAGTTTTTTTTAAAGATTTTATTAGAGCGTGAGGTGGGGTAGGGTCAGAGGGAGAAGCAGACTCCCCAGACTGAGCAGGGAATCTAATGCGGGACTCGATCCTGGGACTCCAGGATCATGACCTGAGTCAAAGGCAGTCGCTTAACGAACTGAGCCACCCAGGCACCCTTTTTTTAAGTTTGTATTTAAATTCCAGTTAATGTACGGTGTAATACTAGTTTTAGGTATACAACATCGTGATTCAACACTTCCATACATCAGCCGCTGCTCATCATAACAAGTGCACTTCTTAATCCCCATCACCTATTTAATCCATCCTCCCACCACCTCCCCTCTGGTAACCATCAGTTTGTTCTCTATAGTTGAGAGTCTGTTTCTTGGTTTGCTTCTCTTTTTTTTTTTTCCCCTTTGCTCATTTGTTTCTTAAATTCCCCATATGAGTGAAATTGTACGCTATTTGTCTTTTTCTTACTGATTCTGCTCAGCATAATATCTCTAGCTCTATCTGTGTTGTTGCAAATGGCAAGATTTCATTTTTTATGGCTGAGTAATATCCCATCATATATATATGTGTGTATATATATATGTTTTTTTCTTTTGTATTTTTTAGATAAATACCTAGTAGTGTGATTGCTGAAGTGTAGGGTAGTTCTATTTTTAACTTTGTGAGGAACCTCCATACTGTTCTCCAGAGTAGCTGCACCGGTTTGGATTCCCATCAACAGTGCAAAAGGGTTCCTTTTTCTCCACATCCTTGCCAACACCTTTTGTTGCTTGTGTTGTTGATTTTAGCCATTCTGACTGGTGTGGAGTGGTATCTCAGTGTAGCTTTGATTTGCATTTCCCTGGTGATCAGTGATGTTGAGCATCTTTTCATGTTTCTATTGGCCATCTATATGCCTTCTTTGGAAAAATGTCTGTTCATGTCTTGTGCCTGTTTTTTAATTAGATTATTAACTTTTTGGGTGTTGAGTTTTATAAGTTCTTTGTGTATTTTAGGTGCTAACTCTTTATCAGATATGTCATTTGCAAATATCTTATCCCATTCTGGTAAGTTGCCTTTAGTTTTGTTGATTGTTTCCTTCTCTATGCAGAAGCTTATTTTGATGTAATCCCAATAGTTTATTTTTGCTTTTGTTTCCCTTGCCTCAGGAGACATATCTAGAAAGAAGTTGCTATGGTCAGTGTCAAGGAAGTTACTGCCTGTTTTCTAGGATTTTTATGGTTTCAGGTCCCACATTTAGGTCTTTAATCCATTTTGACTTTATTTTTTTGTATGGTGTACAAAGTGGTCCAGTTTCATTCTTTTGCATGTTGCTCTCCAGTTTTCCCAACACTATGGATACATTGCTTTTTAAAATCCAGGTACAGGGGTGCCTGGGTGGCTCAGTCGTTAAGTGTCTGCCTTCGGCTCAGGTCATGATCCCAGGGTCCTGGGATCAAGCCCCGCATCAGGCTCCCTGCTCAGCGGGAAGCCTGCTTCTCCTTCCCACTCCCCCTGCTTGTGTTCCCTCTCTCGCTGTGTCTCTCTCTGTCAAACAAATAAATCTTTAAAAAAAAATAAATCCAGGTAAATCCCTAAGTGTCACAACTGCAGGTACCACAATTAAGCTTAAAATGTTAGGTTGGGGAAGAGGAGGTATTTTGAATATAGGGGCATCACTTCATAGAAGCAACAAAGTATGAATCCAGACTTGAAAAGAATATGATACAGTGTTGCAAGTCACTTCTTTTTTCTGTAGTTTGGAAAAGAAATTTTATATGCCCTGTTTGAACTCCATGGATTGCATAATGGTCCTTACCATCATGAACATTCTCTATAGAAGGATCCCATGTGGGTGGTGGCTTAATCAGGCAGACAGATTACAAAAGAAAATGATTCTCCAAAACCTAAAACCAGTCATACTGTAACCTAGCCACCTACCATCAATATTGGTGATGATAATTAGTGCTTTATGTTTTTAAAGAACTTTTTAAAAATTCCATTTTCAGGGCGCCTGGGTGGCTCAGTTGGTTGAGCGACAGACTTCGGCTCAGGTCATGATCCTGGAGTCCCTGGATCAAGTCCCGCGTCGGGCTCCCTGCTCGGGGGGGAGTCTGCTTCTCCCCCTGACCCTCCCCCTTCTCGTGTGCTCTCTCTCTCTCAAATAAAAATCTTTAAAAAAAATTTTTTTAAATTCTATTTTCATATATACTTTTTAAGATAGTGTATATACTCTCAACAGTATCCCTTAAATTACTCATTCATGATTCTCTCCCTGATACTCTTAAAAGGGAGAAAATACAAAAAAGTTGACAGAACTAAGATTTTAATAGTTATGGTCATCAAATCTTCCATGTACAGAGTGGAGCCTTCAAACGTTTAGATGCTATAATGACTGTTTTTCATCTTATATAATAAAAAGATATACTTGCTATGGGAAATTTGCCAAGGAAAAGATCTTTGAAGCAATAGATTTTGAAGCCACATGATTTATTCAAATCCTAATGGTTTGCTTATGCTAGGCATTGTGTTCAGTGCTTTACCTTAGTTATATAATCCTCTTAATTGCTGTATTAAATATCAACTGAAGCATGGAGGAGTTAAGCACCTGCCAAAAGTCACATGGCTAACAAATGATGGAGCTGAGATTTGAATCCAGGTGACTGGTCTAGTGCCTCCCCACACTATCCTCTGCTGTCTCTCCCACAAATCCTGAATTCAATAAGGAAATCAAATTAATAATATTGCATTTATAATAGTATTTATTGAGTACTTTCTGCAAGCCAGGCATTGTACACTTCCCCCTATCCAAAACAATCCACAGCCCTCTAAGGATTGAACAGAAATCAGACAAGGACAATCTGATAGAAGGAACAAACTAAATGAGCAGCTCTAATTTCTTTCCTCTACAGTTTCATCTTTTGATACTTTGACTTCCATTTTGAGCTTACACTCAGCCCCAGAAATAACTCTCTTAAGTACTCATCCATCCAAGGATGAAAGTACCTTTATTGCCCTTCCACGAATGAAACAAGCTAACATGTTCAAAAAGGGAATATAGCTACAATGTGGATGAACCTGGAAAACATTATGCTAAATGAAAGAAACCAGACACAAAAGATCCCATGTTGTATGATTCTATTCATATGAATTACCTAGAATAGGTAAATCTGCAAAGACTAAAGACTAGTGGTTGCCAGGGGCTGGAGGGAGGAGGAAATGGAGAGTAATTGCTTACTGGGTATTGGGTTTTATTTTGGAAATGTTTTAGAACTGTACAGAGGTCGTGGTTGCACAACATTGTGAACATACTAAATACCATTGAATTCTTCTCTTTAAAATGGTTAATTTTATGTAAATTTCACCTCAATTTTTTGAAAAGGGAATATAAGATGAACCTAAAGACTAATATACAGACAGCACAAGACCAGAGAATCCTGGACATCATCAAATCAATAAACTGACCTAATCATTAAATCCATTTTGCTAAAGACACGGGCCAACTTCTCACTTCCTGATTTTCAAACTTCCCAGACCTCCTTGGATGTCCCTACTCCTTTCAGTGGGTGGGTTGAATTTTTTATGGATGTCCATGATCATTATTAAATGATTTGGCCTGCCCAGGCCGAAGTTAGCAGCTCTGACACTCTTCATTATTTGTAGGATGATTCAGTGGTCTTAGAGAAAATATGTTTTGCAGTTACACAGTTTACCAATGACAACTGCTGTGCAGGAAGAATGTCCACATATAGTAGTATAAGGCCTTGTTTCTCACAGCCTATGTTCTGAAAAGTAACCTAGAAGACCACATTTGAGGAAAATTCATGTATTGGGTGCTCCAGTAATACTAATAATTAATGTCTCTAACTTTGATTCAGACCCACTTACACCAGCATGAAATCTAGTGTTTAATCATGCTGTGGAAAATTTGGTGTCCAATCCCTGCGAATCTGGCTCAGAATGACCTCCAAAGGGTGAAGAGGGTAAAACCGCAAAAAGCCCCAGGAGTACACACATTTCCAGAAAGAGTGTACACAGTTTATGAAAATATAGTTAAGAATTTTTTTAAAAGGACACCAAGTTTTATTTTTTTATTTTTTTTTAAGATTTTATTTATTTATTTGACAGAGAGAGACACAGTGAGAGAGGGAACACAAGCAGGGGGAGTGGGAGAGGGAGAAGCAGGCTTCCCACTGAGCAGGGAGCCCGATGTGGGGCTCGATCCCAGGACCCTGGGATCATGACCTGAGCCGAAGGCGGATGCCCAACGATTGAGCCCCCCAGGTGCTCCAAAGGGACACCAAGTTTTAAAAGATACTATAAACCCACTGTAAATAAAAGAGTATGGCACTGCCATTCATTTGGAAAAATAAAAATAGAAAAACTCTGAAAAAGAGCAATGAGAGGAGACTAGCCCCACTAAATTATAATGCCTCAATAACTTATGAGTACCGAAAAAAAAAAAAAACTAAAGGAACAGAACAGAAAGTCCAGTCTCAAGAACACATAGGAATTTAGCATTTGACAAAGCTGGCACCTCAAGTTGGTGGAGTAAAAATGAGCAATTCAACAGATGTTGGGACAACTGGATAGCCACCTAGAAATTAAAAGTTGGATCCATATCACCCACACCTTACACCAGAATGAATTCCAAATGAATCAAACATTTAAATGGAAACAATGACACTAAATAAAAGATGTGAAAGAATTCCTATATAATCCTGGCATGGGAGCAGCCTTTCAAATCATGCTTCAAGATACAGAATACACAAAAGGAAAGATTGATCATTCCAATGTCATATAAATAAAAACTTCTGCATAGCAATTAAAAAGTTCAAGGAAATAGCAAACCTGGGGAAAAAATAGTTGCAATTCATATTCCAGAAAGGGCTAATCTATCTAATCTCTCTAATATTGGAAAACGTAATAAATTCTTAAACATTCGTGAAGATGAAATAACCAATAACCCAACATGAAAACAGGCAAAGGATTCAAGCAGTTCACAGAAAAGGAAATACAAAGAACTCAAACATATGACAAGATGCTTAATCTTACTCATAACAAGAGAAATGCAATGTAAAACACAAAAAACCATTTGTCACTATCATTGGCAAAACTGCAAAATGTTGGTTACACACTATGTCAGTAACACGGTAGAAAAACAAGACATCGCTGGCAGAGTTTAAGTTGTACAATTCCTATGAAGGCATATTACACATTGCACATACTCTTTGATCAGGCAGGTCCACTGACAAATATTTAACCTACCCATTTAATCACCCACTTGTGACACACTGGACACTATTCATTGCAGACCTGTTTGTAACAGCAAAAGACTGGACAAATACCTAAATGAGCAACAATGGGAAAACAATTAAACAAATCGTACACTCAACGTGATGGAATGCTATGCTATAGCAAAAAGAATACAGCAGCCTTCTGTTTACTGATCCAGAAAGAACACCAAGGCATATTATGAAGTTAAAAAGCAAAGTGCAGAATAACGCAAGCACTCCCGTCAGGCGTCCCACTCTCCGAGTCTCCTGGGTCCAGGCACCAGAGAGGTGAGTGAATGAGACTTCAGGGGATGCCGGCCCCTAGCTGTCGAGCCACTCCCAGCTTTTGGATCTTTGCAGCTGAGGTCCCAGATAACGGGAAGCAAAGACAAGCCATTCCTGAATTCCTAACCCACAGAATTAGCACAATCAAATGGTTGCCTTAAGCCGCCAAGTGGTCAGAAATCTTGCTATCCGGCACTAGTTACTGGAACACATGGTTTGAATTCCAAAATACAAGATCCTTGGCCAAATACTGGTTCTCCTCCTTCAGGGCACTCCCCACCTACCTGAGGTTGGAAGAGGCCAGGTGACTTCTGGCTAATGAAAGGTAAGTAGAAAAGACATTTGTCCCTCTATTCATTAGGGTTCAGCCAGGAAAACAGATTCACACTAGATACTTAATAAGGATCATTTAACATTGGATCTTGGTGTAACAAGTGTTAGAGGGCCGTGAAAGCAAACAGGTGACACAGAGGTAATAAATACCTGGAAAAAGCTGCCACTCTTTGGGCTGGAAGCCAAAGGAAGATGTTGCAGGTATCAGAACCTAGGAGGTTCGAGGAGGAGCCCTGGGAACTGGGAACCAGACCTCTGAGGATGGGAGGCTGCCTGCCTGCTGCTGGTGGGGCTTTTGTTTGTGCCCAGAGGAGCTGGAGGCTGAAGCCAGTGCTGCTGGGAGGGCACGGGGCCCTCGCGGGATGGCGCTGAAAGGAGCATGAACAGGAAGGCGCAAGTGCCTTCTTCGCTTCCCTGCCCTCCAGCACCCCTGCTGACAAGCCCAACAGGGAATGAGCGGGCCAGGGAGATGAGTATGTGCAGAATCCCAGTAGGGGGGCTTTGGAGGCCAGAGACTTGCAGCTTGAAGCTGGTACAGTCACTTCCAGGCAGGAGCATTTAATTTTCTCTCTTCCCCTGTCTTAGAGATGAAGGGGGCACCTGCTCTTATGGAGATGTCATATGCCTACAACCGTGAGCCACCAAATGGAGATAACCCCCCTAGAGTGTCCCCCATACTCGAGGCAGGCTCTAGGGGAACAAGAAACAAATGTGTGAGGTGTTAGGGGTCACTGGTCTTTGGAGGCTGTTGGCTAAGGCAGCAGACCCTGCCCTGTGCTGCCCATGCACTCCACCTGCACACCTGGCCTGTTTGCAATGGGCCCGGCCCCAGCTACCTGCACAGACGCAAGAGGGTGGAAGGGGGGGGGTGCGGGGGACAGCTCTTCAGGGAGGTGAAGATGAGAGGCAAGAGTCAGCTCACCCATGCCTCAACCCGATCTGTCAGGGGTACCAGGGAACTAACGAGAGCTCTGAGGGCATCAGAGACAACACTCGCATCACACTGAAGGCCTTGGGAAACTTGACCTAGAAACTAACATTTTGAGGGCTCTTGAAAGGCAAGTGGATTGGGTTTTCGACAGAAAGCGATGGAAGGAGAGCTAACAGCAGGGGCACAGGTATGGGGGCCAGAAGGCATAAGATTTGACCAAAGAAAGTAGATAGGGGGCTCGTTTGGACCCAAAGATAGCCTCTTTTTTATGCTATTATCATGATTAAGAGGAACTAACAGAGAGGGCTCACTGCATGCGAGGCACCCAGCTAAGGACTTTACGTTGACTCACGGGAACAACCCAGGGAGGTGGTCCCTCCACACAGATGAGAGTCACAGGCTCGGAGACATCAAGTCACTTGCCCAAGTCCACATACTAAGTGGTGGGCTCTGCCCCACACTCTTCATCACTCTGTGCAGGATTCCCTGAAGAAAACCTCCACACTGACCCCCGCACAAAAGATGGAGGGATTCCCCCAAAGACAGAATCCTTCTACCTCCATTCCACTCCGCAGAAAGAATTAAGAACATTCATGCCTAATTCCTTTTTTTAAAAAGATTTTATTTATTTATTCATGAAAGACAGACAGAGAGAGAGAGAGAGAGAGAGGCAGAGGGAGAAGCAGGCTCCCAAGGAGCAGGGAGCCCGATGCGGGACTCAATCCCAGGACCCTGGGATCATGACCTGAGCCGAAGGCAGATGCTTAACCATCAGAGCCACCCAGGTGCCCTCATGCCTAATTCCTAAGACAGAAAGTTATAGCTAGCCAGCCCCCTTAAGAGGTAGAAACGGCCAACAACAACTCTGTCCCCTTAGAAGATGAATATAGGGGTGAGAGTGCCCAGAAATTTTTCCTTGTTACTTTAGACACGTCTTCCTCACTGTATGGACATGGCCATTATGGGGCATTCTGACTGGACAGACAGTGTGCTGAAAAACTTGGAAGAAGGGAAGGCAGGAGCAGAGTACTCTAAGGTAGCATTTGCAGGTCTTCCCAGATGTTGCAATTCAGACCAGCTGCATCATAAACAACATTCATAGTTTTCCCTTTTTATTTTTCATCGTCATGAACATGCTGAGATTTTTGCTATTACAGGAGCCCAGAGAAGTGTGGCTTACGTCTCAGCATCTCTTTAGCTTCGAGGGCGGTACAACACTTCAAGCAGAAGGGCTTAGCTCTCTAAGTGCGCTCCTGTGGCTGATGGTGCAGATGCCACCGACAACAGCGTGGCAGAGAGGGCACGGCCGGGGGAGCCCAGCTGGGCCCAGGGTGAGCATGGGAGCCGGGGCAGTCCTTCTGGACCAGGGACTAGCCACTGGGGCTGGGAAAGGGGTACTGGAATCTCCAGGAGGGTTTTCCCCAAGTCCTACACCCTCTTCCCGGCCACCCTTCCCAGGGACTTGTTCTCTTTCCACCACCACCCTTGATAATCATTGCCAGGGGGAGCCTGTCTCTCTTAGGAGAAACTAGGACCAAGAGAAAATTGCTGCGGCAACAATCACAGCATATCCGGAATCTCTGCAGCCCACAGAGTCTTGCCTGAATGTTCCCTGCCATGTCCCTGCTGTGCAGAGAGAAGTCTGGGAAAGCCTGAGGCCCGGGGTCAAGGTAGTGGGGTCGGGTTCTGGAGATGAGGGCCAGCCAGAGCCGGCCCTCGGCCTTTTCTGCCAGGGGTTCGTACCCCTACCAGGGCAGAGCTATGCCATCTCTGTATTTTATTAAATAAAGTGCCAATTTCCTGGGATGTGGAGTCTATAGGAGCCAGCAGGTCTTTAAGTGAAGAAGGCGCTGGGTGTGGGGCCCACAGAGCCACCATGTGAGGGATGAAGGCTGTGGAGTGCCCACTGAGTGGGTGTCTGTCTAAACACAGCAGGCCCTGCTCAGCCTGGATTGCCACCACCTTTGGGGAATGTGGGCCAGAGCTGCCAGACCTTACCATGTTGCAAGACAAGCTGAAAAGCTGGAACGTCATGGGAGATTTCCCAACTACATAACGTTGGTGCAAAACGTTATGAAATGTGGGTCAATTGCTGTGTGCATTCAGCTTTCAACCTCTGCCTCCCATCCTGCTCTTCTGTGGAGAAGGGAGTATTAAACCTGTGGAGTTTCTACAAATGTCAACAGGTAAATTGCAAGTTATGGATGTATCCTAATGCTCCTTAAAACTTTCTGTATCCTTCCATTTGTCCAGCTCATATCTGGAATATGAGCTAAAAGACACTTTCATAGCAGAATCCAGAACATGTCAACCACTCCTAAGGCTGGTAGTGCTGTGGTGTGTACAGCAAGAGGCCTCAGGGCACAGTGGCTGTGGCTCCTGGACGTGAAAACAGACAGTAACTCTGCTTACAGAGATAGCTTCCCTGTGCTGTTTTCCTCCCCTGTAAAAGGGACATACTGAGGGGCGCATGGCGGGCTCAGTTGGTGGAGCATGACACTCTTGATCTCGGAGCTGTAAGTACACCACGTTGGGTGTAGAGATTACCTAAAAATAAAATCTTTTAAAAATAAAATGGGGCACCTGGGTGGCTCAGTTGGTTAGGCGACTGCCTTCGGCTCAGGTCATGATCCTGGAGTCCCAGGAATAAATAAATAAAATCTTTAAAAAAAATAAAATAAATAAAAATAAAATAAAATGGTATACTGAAAGGACCCACCTCATAATACAGTTATTGAAGAGTAAATGAGTTAAAATATGCAAATACTTGGGACAACGCCTTGCACACTACCAGCGTTAGCTTTCTTTTTAGTCAGGATATCCCAGCCCGCCAAAAAGCCAACCTATGAGGCCTCCAGCCAAGGGCCAAGGGCCTATCGATGATACCAATCTCTTGCTTCCAGGGACACAGCCATAGCAGGGCCAGACCTGGCCTCGTTCTCACCCGACACAAGTACCAGGCGCAGACACACTCATAAGGGAGAGGGGAGAGGTGTCCACACACCTGATGACCTCCTCTTCCTCCCATCAGATGAAATATGAAGTCAGTAAGCTGGTGCATAACCTTAGAAATACAAAGTAGAAAGCAGATTTAGTCATTCTCCAGATAGCTCATCCCATTTCTTCCTAAAACACGGACCGCCAGGCCATTATAATAAGGATTCAGATCTGCCCAACAGACCAAGTCCTGCTTGAGTCGCAGCATCATGATGGAGAAAAGCCTGGGGTGAACCCATCTCTCCATATCAGTATCCTATCTGGAATCTGGATATCAACAAACACTTGCTGAACACCCACTATAATCAAGGTACTGTTCTCAATCACTGGGAATTGTAAAGAAAATAATGGTACCTGGTTCTGCAGAAGCTTATCCATTCCCTGAGTTAACAAATATTTATTAAATTCTCACTTTGTACCAGGCACTGATCCAGACACTAGGGAAAGAGCATGGCACACAACAGATCACAGCCCAGCCTTCCGGACAACGGGGTGTCGGGAGGGGAAGGGGCAGGGCAGATAACAAAGAGTTAAGTAGACTAAATAGTAGGGCAGGTGGTAACAAGCAGTGTAGAGAGGATACCACAAAAAAGGGGAGTGTGTGAATGGAGGACGAGTACACAGAATAGTAGGAGACGGTGTAGTGGCCCTTGTGAGCCTGCATGGCGCGGGCTGGCATGGTGGGTGGGGAAAGGAGCAAGGAGCCTTCAGCAGAGGTTGGGTAGACCAAGCTCTGGGGCAGAATGGAGAAAAGGGAAGAACCTCAGGGACTGCAGCCGCGAGAGCCAAGGGGAAGGTGTCAGGTACTCCAGCGAGCATCCCTTGAGTCAAAAAAAAAGGGACCACAAATTCACTAACCACAGACCTCTCCTCTGGGGTTAGCAGAGCACCTGGTGGCCAGGCAAGAAGGGGGCACGCAACTGGAATGTGGCAAATGCCAACCCTGGGGCACCCCAAGAACCCATACGAAGCTAGGTGATCCCCTCCGTTTTATTTCATAAGGACCTTTAAGCTCCCTGACCTCCCCTCCCAAACACCTGGGCTCCCCTAGGGAAAGGCGGGGAAGGAAGAGGAGGTTGTGAGATAAGCATGGTATCCAGAACGGAACACCACACAGAGGGACGGTTCCATTCTTCCAACTGAACTAGGCTTTATTCAGGCTAATTTTCTCTTGCTCCCCAGACAGTGAACGCTCAAGGGAAAATCAGATCAACAACAGATGACAAAATTGCATTTTCTTTGTTTGGGGGTAAAGGGAGGGAGAGAGAAAAAGTGGAGATGCTGAATATACACACTCTTTTGAGGAGTTTTTCTGGA
Organism: Eumetopias jubatus; assembly: GCF_037043125.1. Lineage (NCBI taxonomy): Eukaryota > Metazoa > Chordata > Mammalia > Carnivora > Otariidae > Eumetopias > Eumetopias jubatus. Next base: position 135,745,561 of record NW_028274809.1, on the reverse strand, counting down.
TACATGGAAATGATCCAGAAGAGGAAGAAACTCTGAAGATGCAAGAGAGCATTGCTAGAGTGAGGTCCTTGAGGAGGTGAAGGAAGAAGGGGCAGAGCTGACTTCAGGTACAAGTCCCATCTACTCATTCACCTGCACCTGGGGGGTGGGGGAAAGAGAGGAGGCGGGTGGGAGAGAGGAAGATGCACAGAAGAGTGGTCTGGAGGGTGGGAGAGTGGATGGAATAGGTAAGTATGAGGATAGCCAAGGAAAAATGAAGAGCCACGCCAGAGGTGGTGAATTTCAAGTGAAACAACTCAACAGCTATTTGGGAGGGTGCACAAGTAGGCAGAAGATTCGACTTAACCAGGGGTGTGGTTATGTTCTTGTCAAGGGGACCGGTATGACAACAGAGAAAAGAGCACAGGATTGAGGGTGTTTGCCTGGGAGTGATTAGGATTGCTTATTGGGAGTTTAAATTGTGTCAAGTAGGGAATTGAGGACTTGAGGCAGGTGAGGGACAAGGAAAAGGTAGGAGGACCAACCTATCTGAGGTCCCAGGGTGCGTGGAGGATTGCAGGAGTTGAGGTATTAGAGAAAGTGAGCTAGAAAGCCAGGGGTGGAGGTCAGAAAGGGGATGACTGAGGCTGAGATGCAGGAGGGCTGGCAGGTCCTGGCAATGATACGGTGTGACGGACGCCCTCAGGAGTCGATGCCTGAGATGCCCTGGGGGACCAGCTCATCCACAGGGACACCGAGGCATTGCAAGACTCCTGTGTGTGTGGTGTGTATTTTATCAGGAGATAAAATCACAAGCAAGTCCCACTTTGCTCAGGGGTGAAATGAGCTCCCAAGGACATGAGTATTAAATGGAAAGCAAAGGGCCACACCCTAAGCACTCAGTAAGGGTCAGCTATTGTCATTAAGACCGCAATGAACTGACTCATAAATCAGTTTTAGTCTTTTCCCCAGAATTTTAGTTCTTCCTAGTGTTGGCAAATACTCTGCTTTTTTGTTCATAAAATATTTTGTACATAGGAACAATACAACACACGTAAGCCCGCAAATACACACGTGAATACTTCATTCACCCTTGTTCTTTAAAACCAGTAGACATGGTCATGCCCACCGATTTCAGGGTTTTAAGGGATGGATGAAATTACTTGCTCAAGTCCCTCCACTCCTACTTGAAAACTTACAGAAGAGGAGACCTGGGCTGGGCGCGGCTGGGACTGGTCTAAGATCACTCGGTTGTAGAGTCGTAACTAGACCCGGGAGGCACTCTAGATTCCGGTCTAAACTCCTCTCCTGTTAGTACGGAGGCAGCCTTTCCTAAGCGCCTGGACACAGCCACCAGCCGAGGTCCCCGAGAAGGTCCCCCTCTGTACTCGAGCGGCCAGAGCGCCCGCGCTCCTATGGGGTCAGCAACCCACCTCACCGGGGTTCAGCAACCGCTTCCCTGGACGGGGTCGGACTCGTGCGCCGCGGCCGCCTCCCGTGTTCCAGTTAGCGGGGAGGGAAGCTCCCTGGCACGCGACGGGCGGAGGAGAGGGTGCGGGAGTGGGGCGGGCGGCGGCCGGGGGCGGAGACTGAGCGTCGCCCGCTTGGGAGGGCCTCAAAGCGGACCCTGCAGACTCGCGTCCCCGCGCGCGGCGCCGCAGAGCTCGGGCGGTGCGGACGGGGGCCGCTGAGCCGCTGAGCTGCTGCACGCGGGCTGCCGGAGGAAGCGCCTCGCCAGCCGGGCCCTGCGCTCGGTCCCCGGGGCCAGCCGGGGGTGCGACGGCGCCGACGGGCGCCGAGCGTGTGTCCTCGCGTCCGCCCGGCGCGGCGCGTCCATGGGCAGCCCCTGGAACCGCAGCGACGGCGCGGAGGGCGCACCGCTGCCCTGTGACGAGCGCCTCTGCTCGCCCTTTCCCCTGGGGGCGCTGGTGCCGGTGACCGCCGTGTGCCTCGGTCTGTTCGCCGTCGGGGTGAGCGGCAACGTGGTGACGGTGCTGCTGATCGGGCGCTACCGGGACATGCGGACCACCACCAACCTGTACCTGGGCAGCATGGCCGTGTCCGACCTGCTCATCCTGCTCGGGCTCCCCTTCGACCTGTACCGCCTCTGGCGCTCGCGGCCCTGGGTGTTCGGGCAGCTGCTCTGCCGCCTCTCGCTCTACGTGGGCGAAGGCTGCACCTACGCCACGCTGCTGCACATGACGGCGCTCAGCGTCGAGCGCTACCTCGCCATCTGCCGCCCGCTCCGCGCCCGCGTCTTAGTCACCCGGCGCCGCGTCCGCGCACTCATCGCGGCGCTCTGGGCAGTGGCGCTGCTCTCCGCAGGGCCCTTCTTCTTTCTGGTGGGCGTCGAGCAGGACCCCGGCATCGACGCGGTCCCGGACCTTAACGGCAGCGCGCCGCTCACCCCCTCGCCCCGCACCTGGCCGCCGCCGTCGCCCCTCGGGGCCTCGCTGGCGCCACCGCTGTCCCCGCCGTCGGGGCCCGAGGCCGCGGAGGTCGCGGCCGCCGCGGCGCTGTTCAGTCGTGAGTGCCGGCCGAGCCCGTCTCAGATGGGCGCGCTGCGCGTCATGCTGTGGGTCACCACCGCCTACTTCTTCCTGCCCTTTCTGTGCCTCAGCGTCCTCTACGGGCTCATCGGGCGGGAGCTGTGGAGGAGCCGGGGCCCGCTGCGAGGCCCAGCCGCCTCCGGGCGCGAGAAGGGCCACCGGCAGACGGTCCGCGTCCTGCGTAAGTGGCACCACCTCTGTTCCAAACACGCCAGCGTCTCCTTCCCCTCGTCTCCCCACGCCTCTTCTAGCTACAATTCCTTAAGTCATTTTGCTCCAGCCTCCACCTGCCGGTCCTGCCCGTCTCCAGAGAAAACCATCTCCAGTCCTCTGATAGTTCTGGGTAACCCCAGGACGCCCCCGAGGAGTGTGGTATTTGGTGGGATGCCTGGGTCCGCTAAAACGTTGGATCCGTGAGCCGGGCTGATCCAGGATGGGGAAACCAAACGCCTGTCTCTGTTAGATGCCACAGATGTGAATTACTCATAGTACCTTTGAGAACATGGGGTAGAGCTCATTAGGCTAAAATTTTTTTTAAAAAAACTTAAGTTATCCTGCAGGCTAAAGTGAACCATGCCCATATCAAAACAAAAAATTGTGCAGACCTGTTGCAGAATTCTTTTCAATGCAGTACAGAGAACATGTCTCTGAAATAGGTTTGTGGAAGGAAGCCTGCCAGAACAGCTTGTTAGTAGCAATTTCTCCTTCTGGTTTATGTCCAGCCGTGATAACGCATATATGCAGTTTTAAAGCAAATGTCGATGCTCTTTGCAGCCTGGTAGTTGTCCTGGGGTGGGATTCGGCTGGGTAAAAGTTTTATTCAATTTGTTTGCTGTTACTTATTATTTCGGATGGTTTCGGGGGGGTGGGGCTTGTTTTCGGATGCTTTAGCTAACTCAGGTGCCTGTGTCTTGTTTTGCAGTGGTGGTGGTTCTGGCATTTGTAGTTTGCTGGTTGCCTTTTCACGTGGGCAGGATCATTTACATAAATACAGAAGATTCTCGGATGATGAACTTCTCTCAGTACTTTAACATTGTTGCTTTGCAACTTTTCTATCTGAGTGCATCCATCAACCCGATCCTCTACAACCTCATTTCCAAGAAGTACAGAGCAGCGGCCTGGAACCTGCTGCTGGCCAGACAGTCCAGACAGAGAAGTTTCTGCAGAAGCAGGGACATGGAGGGGGACACAGGAGGAGATACTGCTGGCTACACGGAGCCGAGCACCAAAGTACAGACGTCATCAACCAGCATGGCCAAGCAAGTGGCTTCCTCCCCCAACGTGGGGACTTCAGGGAAAACAGGTCTGTAGGGAAAGAAGGACTGCAAGTGGGGAACTGATGCCATTAGGAAGAATTGGGAAGAGTGGTCGGCATTTTGCAAATTGATGGACAACTTGGTCAGCATGATTTTTTTTTGAAAAAAAAACAAGGTACACAATTTAACCACCTCCCTCATAGCCCTCAAGGACGTTGATTTCAGCCTCGGGAAATCCCACAACACAAAATGTGCTCTGGGGAGGTTTTCTAAGTTTTCGTTCTCCTAGACTTTGGAAATATGATTGCTCCTTTTCTGGTTAATGAGTCAGAGAGAGATGCTGCCATGAGAATTGTCACCTCTGAGATCAGGGGTGTATTTGTATTTTCATGTTCTGGATATACATGTAATGGTGCATATACAAGGAGCCCAGGATAATTAGAGCTTTTATTCAAGAAATTATTTAATGCCTACATAAGGTAGCAGAATTTTTTGGAAGCAAGTGAAAAGAATTGTGGGTAAAGGCCAATGTTCAGGGGTCCCACCTCACTCCTGGCTGAAAACAAATCATAGAGTTGAGGGACAATACCGTCTTTCAGAACTGCTGTTTATCAGCAAGTGTGTTGCAGCCCACTTGTCCCTGAGACTGCCCCCTGGCTTGCCCAGTGCCATGGCTTCGAGGCAGCGCCCCGGGCACCGAAGCCTGAGGGCAGGGAGCAACTGCAGGGCTTGGCTTCCCTACAAAGTGACTGCTAATGACATTTATAAAGATCGTTATTGTGCCTTATTTGCCTCAGCTTGGTGGGATACGTATTATCATCATTCCTGTTTTACTGGTGACGGAATCGAGTCTTCGATGTCCCAGGGTGGGTGTGAGTCTGAGCGCCAGTCTAGATTCTTACCCATTCCCGCCCTGAGACGCTGCTCTTGCTACAAAACACAGGAGTCAATGGATGTACTCAAGGCTGAAAGAGAATGTGTCCGACGTTCTGACCAACAACTCTGTCACTGTTTTGTGTTTTACAGTTTAAAACACAGACCTGTTTTCAGAGGGCTGCTGCCCACCCCCCAAAGGGCCTCATTGACTCCACTGTCTGTATGAATGGCGCCCCCTGGAGGCGGGCAGGGCACAGAGTCTCTGTTGTAAACTACTGACGGTGAATCCATAGAGAGTCCACTCAGCGTGCTGACAAAGGTCTGTCACTTTTACACTGACCGACCAAATACAGTGATGCCTTCAGGTCCCCGTGAAGGGTCCTGACACCCTGGTCCTGCCCTCAACTGGGACAGCAGAGAAGAAGTCTTTCGTCTGCTTTGTGTCCCTGCCAAGTGGAGGGACAAGTAGATAGTGGCCGCTTGGGGCGGCAGTCCCCAAACTGTACATGGCAGGTATTTGGTGATTACTCGCAAAAAGGACTCTGTGGAGTCACCACAGCACGCATCACATCAGAGGCCCCAAGCTGTCCCACCCAGCATATCCTTGACTTCTTTTGTCCCAGAACCATCTCCCCATCCTCCCTCCTCAAGAACTCTTTGCAACCTGGTGGACTGAGGAACACTTGGAGCCAGCAGGGTTCTCACAGGGGGACATGCCAGCCTCGTGCCCCGGCCACTCTTTGGCTTGGCGGCCCTTCGTAGGGGGTGCTGGAGCTGTTGCTGCACGCAGTCTATCTGCTCATGGGAGTTCGTCCGTGGGGCAGTCAGATGAGGCCTCTTCCCTATGGTCATGGTTAAAAACCTTACTGATATCTTAAGTCTAATAGAGCTATAGAAGCAAAGACCTCTCCTTTGAGCTTTTTCGGTGAGATTCCAGAAGAGAGGGATTTATATCCCACTTCTCTGTGACCTAACTGTGTTCCCAGGTGTGTGGGAGTGGGGAGGATACCCCTTCCTTCACCACTGGGTACCTGAGGGGGAGGGTCTGAATCCCATCCCTCCTGCAGGTCACTGTGCAGTTGTTTCTGAAATGCTGGCCTCACTCATTAATGGACTGTGAAATCAGTGGACTCTGTCACTTTTTTTTTTTTTTGGTAACAGGAAGGAGTGGGGCAAGAACAGAATAGAGAAACCAGGCCTTCACGTGTGGTAAGGAGAACTGTTATGTTGTAAAACTTGTTTCCACTATATATTAGCCCGTGTCTTTCCTGGTTCACAAAATAAAATGTGTTCTTACTGTGGGTCTTGGTCAAGAATATTTGAAAAATTGTTCTCATATCTAAAATTGTTCTCTACCCCAGCAGAGAGCGTCCTTCTGTAACAAGAGGGGGGTTCCTCGGAAGACCCAGGGTGGCTGGTCAGGGATCATTGGAGAGTGTGGTTTTCGGTCCTGGGCCCCCCTCCCTCTCCCCAGGGATGGTGTCATTGAGGCTGTTCCCCAGGGCCACTCCCCACACCCTCCATGTGCTGGCGTCCCTGCAAGGTTCTCTTGAACCCTCTCTGCTGTCTGCAGCCCAAAATGCTTTTGTTAGGTGAGGCATCAGCCTTGGGGAAGGGTTTGTGTTTCATTCATTCACATGGCAAATATTTACCAAGCAAAGGCTAAGTGTATGACCGAATGCGCTAGAAAGATAAGTCCGTGTCATGGCGTCCAAGTCAATCTCCTTTCTAATGGCACTATCTTGTTTGAAATGTGTAATCGTGTCATCCAGACTAACCCAGATTTCGCTCACAGGGTAATAAAATCACCTACATCAGATGGGCATGCAGAATATCACGGTGGTGTTACTCACAGAGACATACATTCCTCCCTTTTCCGTATGTGACATTTCTACTTCTGAGGAAATGTTCAAAGAAGCTATTGCACAATACCTCCTGGGAACCTAGAGTCCCCTGCACAAGCCCTCAATGGGACATTAGAGGGCAATATGTTTAAATGTTTGAACACGGCTGCTCCTGACCATTTCTACTTATGTAACAGTAACGCTCACCAGCATGTGGAAGCGTTGGGGACATAAATGTTCATGGTTGTGCAGGTTGAATGTTTTAAGGGGAGCTTTGAAAAGACTAAACATAGATGCAAGGCAGTTTTTCATTGTGAGCCAACTTTTTTTTTTAATTTATTTATTTGACACAGAGAAAGAGAGAGAGAGCACAAGCAGGGGGAGTGAGAGAGGGTGAGGGAGAAGCAGGCTCCCTGTTGAGCAGGGAGCCCGATGCGGGGCTCGATCCCAGGACCCTGAGATCATGACCTGAGCCAAAGACAGATGCCCAACCGACTGAGCCACCCAGGCGCCCCGTGAGCCAACTTGCTGAAGATTCTGAATTCTTAAATATTACATAGATGGGATCGGCTCTGAGCTGCCTTCAGAAGTCAGCATCCAGTCCTGGGAGCACGGGAGCGTCTGTCGGTGAGCAAGGGCGTGCTCTGTGGCCTGGCGCTCAGCGTGTCCCCTGCTCTGCGTAAGCTATAAGGAAGTGACAGAGACAGACTCTACCTGGCCCCTTCTTAGGGAAACAACCCACACTTTTTAAAGAATAACCGACGCCTGTGTAAATAAGGGCTAAAAAGTGCCAGGCGGACCAGGAGAGCCAAGTGTGCACGGGCCATGGCGCGAGGCTTTGTGTGACTCTCTCTCACAGCACCCAGTATGTTCCCTGGCAGATGGCTGGTTCCCAGGGTTTGAAGACAAGCCGTGTCTTATTCCCCTTGGCATCTCCTGCCCAGGGAGACAATGTATGTTGAACACCGGCCACAAGGGAGGGGACAGGGATCCGCACCCCAGTGAGGGACAGAGATGGACAGATGGCTGCGATGTGTGATCTGAGCTACCAGACAACACAAGGGAGGATGCAAAACAGCAGCAAAAGGGCTGAAGGGAGTCAAGTAGGGGCCTCGGAGGGACGGGAGGGTTGGGGGGGGCGGAGGGCACTAATGTCCCCAGGGGCTGGAGCTCGCAGAACAGACCGGGCACGGCTGGGGGAGGCTGAGCCTGGGAGGCCAGTTGGGAGCAGTTATGGACTGTCATCCAGGCGTAGCGCACTTGTGGGGCAGAGCGTGACACCGGAGCAGTGACATTACCAGGGGCAGCACCTCTGGTGGCCAGGAGCCTCAGCAGCATCGTGGCCTCAGAGCGGCCAGCATCCCTTTGCCCGTTCTCAAGCCCCAGCGCCAGGCGCTGCCGCCTTAGCTTCCGGCGACCCTACCAGCTCCGCCCCGCGGGCAGCCGGGAAGGCCACGGTTTGACGTTTCCTTTCTCCCATCTTTGCAAGGAGTGTGCTCGTCTCGAAAATGTCCCTAAGAATTTCTAGTACTTGTGATAATATGGAGATTAAAAAAAAAAAAAAGGATTATTTTTAAAAAGTGAAGACGGGCAGATTTCAAGTTTACAAAATTATGTCTTAATTTTCTTATAATGGTTATACTTGTTCATAACTGTAACGTAAATAGAATAAAACCTGATCTTTGTTTCTGTCTTACTTGCACGATAATTCATTACTTCGTCCTTAAAGCGAATATCAGCTCCCCTCCCTCTGGCTGGTCAGATTCTCTACAAGAGTGGTTCTCAAACTTCAGCCTGCGTCAGAATCACCAGAGGCTGTTCGAGCACAGGGGACTGGGCTCCACCCCCAGAGTTTCCGATTCAGTGGGTCTGGGGTGGGGCCCGAGAACTTGCATTTCTCTCAAGTTACCAGGCGATACTGATTCTGGTGGTCTAGAGACCACCCTCGGAGCAGCTCTGCTATAGATTGTGCTGCAAAAATGTGATCCACAGGCCGGTGGTATCAGCATCACTTGGGATCTTGTTGAAATGCAGATTTTCAGCCCCCCCGCCAAACCTTCTAAATCAGACTTTCCATTTTAACAAGATCCTCAGATGATTCCAATGCACATTAAAATTCGAGCGGCATTGATCCGGAGATTAGAACTGTAGCATCAGGATCTCTGGGGATTGGACATGGATGTAGCTCTGAAAGCTCTCGAGGGGCGCCTGGGTGGCTCAGATGGTTGGGCGTCTGCCTTCGGCTCGGGTCATGGTCCCAGGGTCCTGGGATCGAGTCCCGCATCGGGCTCCCTGCTCCTTGGGAGCCTGCTTCTCCCTCTGCCTCTCTCTCTCTCTGTCTCTCATGAATAAATAAATAAAATCTTTAAAAAAAAAAAAGCTCTCCAGGTGGTTCTAATGTGCAGACAAGACTGAATCATCAATAAGATCTCCCTTACAACAGTCTTTTCCATTCTCACCCTATCCCACGTCCCCTTCCCGCCCTTTTCTTTCCTTTTACTGTATTTACCCCAGGATAAAGGAAGAGATACAAAGATAGTGAATAAAGATATTAAAGTTGGGTTTGGTGATGGACTCATATGGAAGTCTTTTTATGTTCTGGCAGAAACTCAAGACTGTGGTCCAGTACTGACTTCCTGGTACCTGCGCCCTTCAGTCCCCTGAACCTCTCCCTGTGGGTGTGGCCCAGCCACCATCAATGCCGACATCCTCCTGGCTGCAGGCCAGACTGGCCCCAGCCTCTCCATGGCTATTCATCTCAGTAACCCCGCCTCCACCAGGTCTTCAGCTCTTCAAAGCATGTTCTGTTTTTCTTTGACCTCAATACCTGGTTTGGTTCCTTGCCCTCTCCCTCAGTTCCTCCAGGACAGGCCTGCTCAGCTCTTCATGGCCCTCTTGGGGTCTTTGGGTTCTTTTTTTTTTTAAGATTTTATTTATTTATTTATTTGAAGGAGAGAAAGAGAGAGAGAGCATGCACAAGTGGGGGGGAGTGGCGGATGAAGAGGGACAAGCAGACTCCCCGCTGAGCAGAGGACCCAATGCAGGGCTTGATCCCAGGACGCTAGGATCATGACCTGAATCGAAGGCAGACACTTAACTGACTGAGCCACCCAGGTGCCCCTGGGGTCTTGGGCTCTATCCCTAATTCCTTGACCTCATGTCACTGTGGCTCTGTGGGTAGCCCTGGAGCTGTCTTCCTGTCGCCTCGGACTTCTGCTGGGTGCTTGGTGCTGAGATCAGCCAGAATTGCCTTTGGGGTGGATGGGCTGTTCTCCAGGTCCCAGTGAAGAGGTGCCTCCTGAGGCTTGACTCTGATAAGCCACAACAACAGCTTGTTTGACCTTTGAGAGTCACTCTTGGTCTCCTACCTTCCAACACTATCATGACTGGGTCCCTAAAACTCAGAGACTGATTGGATACAAGAAGGGTCATACCTCCAATATTTTAAGCCTACTTAACTAGGAGAACATTGGGGCTCTGTGAAAGAAACAGGTTGTCAGAGGTAGAGGTGATTTAGCAGGGGACGATAATGAAGTCCATTTTGATTGCTCTGTTTGCACTGAAGCCATCCATCTGTTGTGTTTTCTACAACCTCCTGGAAGGAAGTCCCGATAGTCAAGTACCTTTAAGATATGCTGCAGTACCATGTAAACCCCATTTGACCAGACAGCTTATTTTTGCCTTTTCTTTCATATATTAACATTCCACAGAACACTGCAATTTGAAATGCTAGAGGGAAGTTTGGGTGTGAAATCAAGGCCAATAATAAAGATTTGGGAGTCCAGAGCATAGAAGTCATCACTTATACCAATGGTTCCCAAACCTTAGCTTGCATCAGAAAAAACTGAAGGGCTTCTTAAAATACAGATTACTGGGCCCCACTCCAGAAGACCTGATTCTGTAGATCTGGGTTGGAGCCTAAGAATGTGCATTTCTGTCCAGTTTCCAGGGGCTGGTGCTGGTGCTGGTGCTGCCGCTCATCTGGCATCATACTTTGGGAACCACTGATCTAAGTGATAGGAATCGATGCCCTCACCAAAGAGAAAGCTTACAGAGATCAAAGGAGAGGCCTAGGGTTACTGCTAATGGTCCCAGCGCAGGCTCCAGAAGTCACTGAAGCAGGCAGAAGAAGGAGAAAAAGGAAAAGCGACAAATATGAGATGACCCAAATTTGAGGAGGATCGAAGGCCATAGGGTCACACACACCATGGAGAACACAAAGAGAATAAAGTAGGGTTGTCAGATGAGATACAGGACTCCCAGTTCAATTGGAATTTTGGATGAACAACGATGATTTTAGTATAACTTTAATATACTCAAAATATCACTCATTATTTATCTGAAATTCAAATTTAACTGGACACTGTGTTTTGATTTGTTAAATCTGGTGATCCTAGAATGAGGGCAATGGAAAGGCCACAGGATATGGCAAAAGGAAAGAACCCAGAGAGCCTTTCAACAGAGCGTTGGGGCAGGATTCAGACAATGGTAAGTTACACAGGAAACGGTTGCTGAGCAACAGGGTTTAGGCTGGTCCAGCCTCGGGGCCGCCATGTGCAGGGTGTCCAGAAGCCAGGCCGTCTTGCTGTGTCTTGTGCACAACCTCCCTGCGGTGGGAAAGCACCTGCCACCTAGCTGCTGGGTAATTGTAACCCACACTGATGTTTTTTAAATCACAAAACTGAAGAAATAAGCATCTGAGTCCAAACCTCCTGGAACATGGTGTGTAATAAAAATGTGTTGGGCTGAGTAAGTTAATTTATATATAACCTGCTCCTGGGTGTTTATACATAGACAATTTTGTAAGGCTTTATTGGTTTGTTTGTTTTTTTTTCTGCAAAAAGGACTGAATGAAATAAAGTAGTCAAGTGACTGATTAATTCACAATGAGGGGGATTCTCCTGAAAAACTGTAACTCTGTATGACAACTGAGACCATGGATGATAATGAACTCATATTTTAATGTATGCAAAGCACCTAGCACACTGCTTGGCATGTCCTGGGACTTGATCAAAGTTCCTATGTGTTTATGGAGGATACTATACATTTTGGGCAAGGAGAGAGACTGATTTCTTTTTTTTTTAAGATTTCATTTATTTATTTGATAGAGAGAGACAGATAGTGACAGAGATAGCGAGAGAGAGCACAAGCAGAGGCAAAGGGAGAGGGAGAAGCAGGCTCCCCGTGGAGCAGGGAGCCTGACTTGGGGCTCGATCCCAGGACCCTGGGATCATGACCTGAGCCGAAGGCAGATGCTTAACCGACCGAGCCACCCAGGTGTCCCGAGAGACTGATTTCTTAAAAACTAGTGCATTGCCGTTATTACAATAGAATGTTTAATTATATACTCATTGCAACGTATATATACTATATAATAATACAATGTACTTGGTTCGCACCGTCGGGCATGCAGTAATCCTGTCAGTGTAAGCTAGCATTATTGTCCTCAGTTCATATCCTACTAACTTTCACTTGTTAGAATCAGTCTTTCTCCCTGTCCAAAATGTGTGGTGGCCTCCATATACACACACGGCGGGGGCTGCTTATGGAGCAATGATGCGGTCAGGTACAGTGAGTTTCCTCTCAAAATCAAAGCCCTGTGCACCAGGCTTTTAGAGAATATTCCCAAGGTATCAACACACTCGGCGCTTCTTGGAAAGTCAGGGCTTATTGTCTGTGGCATTGAGAACAAATGGGGAAGACTGTTCTTTTTCCTCCAACAGTCACTGCCACTACTTTTCGGATTTGACAATGTAGTGATGTAGTGTCTGCCTTTTTGCGGAGAAGTGAAGAAAGGTAGAGTAACAGAAGGAAATGGGCCTTCCTCAATAGGCAGGAAGATATGATGCTTTCAAAATTTAAGTGGAGCTCTTGCAAGCATTTGTTTTATCTAGAGACAGTATGAAGAATGACACACATGCTGGATGTAGTAGCTTTATGGAAGGTCAAGCATTTGGTTCTCTGGTACATTAACAGATTTCTATTGCATTGGTTTCATTTGTCATTCTTAAAAATGTCCTATCTTAACAAGAGCCCTTTGGGGGCGGGGGGGGGGGTACCCAGCAGCAAATGTCTGGCATCTTCACAGCAGCTTGACTACGGCGTCACATTTATGAGTGAACTAATGGAAAATAGTGAATTTTATTATGATTTTTGGTTTGAGGATGTCACAAATTTGGCCACGAAACATGAAATTCAAGTGAAACTTTCTGGGAAGTTGCTAAGGAAGTTGCTAAGTTCCAGGACTTGCTAAGTTAACCTAGAATCTTAACTAACCTTTGAGTTTAGTGTTCTAAGGTGGAAGAGGTCGGTGTTCTCATGGTGGAAGACATTATTCTGTAACTACAAGAGAGTTCCCAGGTCAGCATCTCAAAGCCTTCACATGAAGACATGGAATCTCAGAGAAACACCATGCCAACATGTAGAAAGTGACTTACTCTCTGTGGAGCCTCATTGACAGAGGTTCAAGTGCAAACAGAGGGAAAGATAAAGAGCTTCTGTCCACAATTTATGATGCTCTATATCTACCTGTTACTTATGTATTTTTTCCTAATGTTTCTGTTCTGCTTAAGGTCCTGTGGTTTCTTCCCAGGATGAAGACTGAGGAGCATGGATGTAAGCATCACAAAACATAGCCCAAACATCGACTGAACAGAGGTCTAGTCTTGCAGTTGTGGCTATAACTCAATACAGAACATGACCTGGATTTCATGATAGACACATACATAAATGTGTCAGAGCATCCTAAAGCTAATTCAGAAACAACTGAAAATGTCTAAGAGAATGTTTTAGGATGCCTTTTGCTAGTTATTAGCAGGTAAAGCTGTAAGATACATCCAGGCCACTTAGTCATTGAAGGCAAATTTGCCTACAGGCCTCCCACTAACCGTTAAGTCACTGTAAATGGCCATGGTCTGAACTCACACATGTCCTGTGCTCTCCAAGAAGACAGTATTAAAAATGCAGAGTTTCATTTCTATGTGATTCCTTCAGGAGGCACAATGGAGGGGTTGAAGTCATCTGGGGCATGACATTTATGATCACTGATCTAATGACAAGGATTTGAGTCATCAGTTCTTGGAAGAAAAAAATGTTGAGGATGGAGGGGGTAAGAGGGGAGGAAAATAATTTATAAAATGTAATGAAGTGTCTGACTTCAATGCAAGTACAGTGTGTTTTAAGTATATTGCTAAAAATCTGTAATGGTTGTTTATATAGTGTAAGAAACCGTGTCCCCACCTAAAGAGGATTTCAGTGTAGATTTTGTCTTCATCATTGAGATGTAAATACATAAATTACTTTTACTGTTAAATGGAAGAACGGGCCATTGTTGCCTCCCGCACGTTGCTGCTGCATGTGCGCTTTTGTTGCGCCCACACCCTAACCGCACCATCAGCTTTTTAGCAGATGTATGGTAAGCACTAATTTCCAGGCATGAGAGAACCTGAGTCCACAGACACTGATAATTGATTTGTCTGGTTTTCCCTATTTTCTTTTTTTTTTTCATGACCAACATCTATCGTGTCATCTTGATTTATATACATAGCCAGGAAAACGGGTCTTATTGCAAAAATAAGTTTTGCGGTTTACCTAGGAATAATACAGAAAATATTGCTTTTAGGTGAGGACATTTTTCACAGTTTATTTCAATCTAATAAAATGTGAATTTTGTTTGAAAAACAAAACAAAAGAGAAATACCGCAGATTGTCTAGATCATTTAGATCCCTTTAGGTGAGGTATGTGTGATACACATGCCAACTAAGAACAGACAACTTTTGTCATAGGATGGATGATGTAAATGTGAGTATATTACATTTAGGTTGTTGTCAAGGACATCATATGTATTGTTTTTGGAGTATGCAAATATCAGCTTCATTTCCTCTTCCTTCTCAAGGCACATTAAACTAAAGAATCCTCCAATCTGAACATACTCTTTATTTAAATAAATTTGTATTCCAAAAAGAACATAAGGCAATTTACAAAAATGCCCAAAATAAGATAAAAATTAAGTTAATGGAGAAAGTAGGAAATAAATACAAATGAGGGTAGATAAAATAAGATTATACCAGGGATAAAGTGAGGACACAAAACTCATTCCCAGTGTCTGGTTAGGAAGGTTACATGATTCACAGCAGAAAGGAGAATTTATCCCGTGGGTACTCCAAGATGACATCCTGTAAGTTAGAAAACTATGTCTTCAACAAAAATCTTTACAGCAAACAGGACGGGGCTTTTTCTTATAATGCCAATGACAAAAATTACTCCACACCTGGAAAATGATAAAATGGGGATTACTTGTCACCATTTTTTTAAATTAATAGCACATACTTGATAGAAACAGTGTCAATCTGTAGACCTGCAGGTGAGAAGTTACCTTGCAGAAACTGACAAAGGATCAGTATTTTATAGCCCAGTGGAAAAGGTGTTATGATTCAGCCTGAAGAAAGTTAACCGGGAATACTGTGTTGAGGGGGTTCAGAATAAGCCACCCCAGAATGTGCTAATTTGGCATGTGGATTACTTTGAGCTGAAGATAATCAAGGCCCAGCAGTCTCAGGAAAAGCTTTTTACTACTTCTTAACTACCTAAAAAAATTAGAAAGGGGGCCCATACGAGGAAGAGAGCTATAACCAGAGAAAGCTTTTTCATCTGAGTGACTTACCTGCATGGCAGGGCAAACATTTGCTTCCCAAACATTTGCTCCTCTCATCTTCCTGTGAATTGTCTTTCTCCCCTTTAAAGCCCCAGACCTCTATTCTTTTCCTTAGCTCAGGATGGTACATAAGTCTCAATTGCCTGGCTGGCCTTGAGTCTCATATCTTTGTGGGTCTCCCTTACATACATAATTAAAATTGTTTTTCTCTCGTTAATCTGTCTTTTATTACAGGGGTGGGAGGGTTCTCAGCCAAGAACCTAGAAGAGTAGAGGAAAATTGTTTTTCTTCCCCTACAGTATTAGCTATTTTACTTAAGAGTCCCTTCCTCTCCAAGAATTTAAATCTCCACTCTTCAAATACATGCCAAACTAGGTCTTAATGAGATCACGAGAGGTTCTCTGCTATGAGCCAAATGAAGGGGAGAGTTAACTGAGCTGTATCAGTCAATCATTCGTATTGCCTGTGGCTGCTTTCATGACATACGGCAGACTGAATGGTCCCCAAAGCCTAAAATATTTACTCTCTGGGCCTTTAAAAAAGTATGTCAACCCCAAGTCAAATAAAACTTTGATACTTATGCCTTAACCAGTATGGAAATTTTGCTTTTTAACATCAGCTAATGTTGGTAGATAATGTGGTATCAAAAACTACTTGGCAGAGGCAATTCTACAGAGGGCCAAAATACAACTGCTAAATACCAGAGACTCAGAATCTCTGGCAGCTGGCCCCTGGAACCAGGGTTTTAACATAGTCTCTGGGTGACATTTACGCATGTGCAAGTTTGAGACCTGCTGGAGCCCTCTCGTCCTGGCCAGCGGTTCTGTCCGGCTTCTGGTTCCATAGGTCTGAAGTGGGGCCCACGATTCTGCATTTCTAATAAGCTCCTGAGGGACACTGATGTTGGTGGTCCGAGGGCCTTCATTCCCTCACCTGTAAAGCGGAGAGGATGAAAGTCTGAATCATAGCCTTGTCAGGAGTATTAAATGAAGTAGTGTACACTTATATCCTGCTCCCACATCTTTCAAGCAATACTGTTTGGGCAAGTTACTCCATGTCTTGGTTCCTCTAAGTAGCGATAATAATAATGATACCCACTTCGTAAGGCTGCTGGAAGGTGTAAATAATATGTGTAAAGTAAACAGTAAGATACTATTGTTACTGTTACCATTACTGATACTCCATCAGCTCCCTCTCTACTCCCTCCCGTTTGGTCCCTCTAGTGTCTTCTGTTGATTTCTAACACGCCTAATTGCAGAACCTCTTCAGGGGTGCTGATTGAGAAATACTCAAACCAGTCCAGAGGGCGCCACACAAATGGGGACCCAAGAGTGACGAAGATATGGCCTGTGGTGGCCGGGCCCACCTGCCCAATCTCCGTTGGGTGGTCTTGTGGCAGAGCGCCTCAGGACAGAGCGGGCAGCGGGCTTGCTAGTCCTTCCCACCTCGTGGGAGCACAGATATTCCCAAGGTTCCTGGGCATTCTTTGTAGCACACTCGTCTATGTGGCACCAACTTTTCTTTTCTGAGGACACCATTTGGGACAATATACGGTAAGCCTGAGAAGTCACTGTTCTTCGGCAGCACTGCCCTCCGTAATAAAGCGAATATTCTGTGAAGGGCATCTGGATTTTGTTTCAGGCTTCTCTTTGCTTCCTTGGGCTGAAGTGCTGCCAGGAACTGCTTTCTGAGAATTGTTTGGGAAACCTTAATTTCTGGATTCAGGGTGGTGTTTATGGTCACATCTTCGCTTGGAATGACCAAATTAGGGCCAATCCTGTCCATAAGGGTGTACCGACCACCAGCAGTCCCTAGCAGTCCTGCAGCCACCTTCTCTCCAGGCCTGCAGGACAGTCACTGGTCATGATGTGCCTTCCATGTCGGAGAGCAAGACTGAGTGTGAGGTACATTTTCTTCTGCAAGTTGGGTATGTGGTCTCTGCCAACACCAACAGTATCAACAAATCCAGTATAGATACCATGTCTTTATGATCAGCTCCATGGAACCCCAGCTTGTTTTGCTGAGAAGATTCTGTCCAAATAAACACACTGCTAGGACTAATATTCCCAACATAGGACCTAGGATAAAATAAGTTTCAGGTTTTCTATAGAGAATAAGCAAATGAAACACAAAGAAGGGAAGGACAATAATTAATGATATTGAGCACCTATTCTTTGCCAAGCACTGTGCTACTTGGGATCACTTAGTCTTCAAGAAAAAAAATTTTTAAATTTTATTTATTTATTTGTCAGAGAGAGAGCAAACAAGCAGGGGGAGCGGCAGAGGGAGAAGCAGGCTCCCTGCCGAGCCCAATGCAGGACTTGATCCCAGGACTCCGGTATCATGACCTGAGCCAAAGGTAGACGCTTAACTGACTGAGCCACCCAGGCATCCCTAGTCTTCAGGAAAATTTGTGATAAACCTATTACCACTTTACTTCCCTTCCTCCCTCCTTCCCTTCCTGTCTTCTTTCCTCCCTCTCTGAATAATTCAGTCAAAAAGCCATTTTACAGCTCCCCTCTCCTCCCTTTCCTTCCCTTGGAGGCCAAAGGGGCTCTGGAGGCAGCAGCAACAGGGGTGGGGCAGCCAAAGAGGCAACCAATGTGCTAGAGAAATTAGATTAGGGGAATTGGGTGCAGGGGAGAAGGAAAGGAAAAGAGAAAAAAAAAAAGAAACAAGAAGAAAAATGGGAACCAGGTTTCTTGCTGTTTGAGAAGAGATTTACAAATACAACAAAGGTAGAGGCTAGAAATAACCCTGATGTGCTGGACTCTGGAATTGAAGGTATCAATGGGAACTCTTAGATAGCTACTGAAAGAGCTACATGAGTATGTGTGTATATGTATATAGATACTCATATATTTTCTAGATCTAGCTTCTCAGAAGGTTTAGTAGAAATGACATAGCACACTTACTGCCTAGATCTTAGTTTTCAAACACTAAGAGGAACCAGGGCTCTTTGGAGAAACGGTCGGCTCTACATCTGGTGCAGGGAATGTAGAAAATGAGTCTGAAGCATCTTGTTGCACTAGAATGTAAGGAAGTGCTCAAAGACTTACAGGGGTGTGTCAAAAGGATAAAAGAGACAACTTGAGGATTTCATCAAATACGGGACAATTTGAGCACTAAAATAAATGATATCAGATTACAGCTCATTGAATAAAACAGGAAAGTCAAGTCCATACACATATGAATGAATGAATGAATGAATGAGGAAGAGGGAAAAACTCTTATTTTAGAATGACAACTATATGTTGGAGGAATGGTGGAAATAAGAAATCACCACTGGACAGCCGTCACAATGATGGTTAATTCATATGGGAATTACCAACAGATGCTAAAGTTGGTACGTGGAGGTTTAATGGGTATAGGACACTGACATATTTGGGGGAATTTCTCTCCACAAAATACTGACCAATTACAGAGGGAAAAATACTGACTTTGCTAGTGACTTTAGAAACCTGACAGGTGCTAACTTGCCAGGTGAACAAGGCTGGTGTCACCATGGCTGGGACATGTGAACACTGAGCTGCCCCCTCATGGGATCTGTGGAAAAGAGCCCAGTATCACTTCTGTAGCATTCCTGCCAAGAATGGATGGCCTGAGTCTGGTTGTGAGGAAACAGCAGAATCATCCTGGTGGAGAGGAATCTTACAGAATGAAAAGCCTAGATCCTTTAAAACTTTTAATGTTGTGAGACTGAGGGAAGGGCCAAGGAAATGTTCCAGGTTGAAGGAAAATAACGAGGGTCAAAACTCAGTGAATCTGGATTGGATGCTGAACCAGAAAGGAAATGACACATGTTGAAACACTTTTCAAAATGTGAATGGTGTCTGTGGATTGCCTTGTAGTGACTGATCAACACTGATTTCCTGTTTTGGACTGTCGGATTAGCATGTGTTAGAGTGTCCTTGTTTTGGGGAAATAAATACTGGAGTTTTTAGGGGGGGTTGGGCACAGTGTCTGTAACCTGCTCTCAAATGACTCAGAAAAAGAATGGGATGGGGAGGTATGCAAATGTAACAGAAAGAATAACAAAAAATGGTACAAATGTGGTAAAATGTTGAAAACTGCAGATTCTGGAAAAAGGGTATGGAGTTCTTTGTTCTGACAAGACACGAAGTAACAGGCAAAGGATCCATGATTAGTAAAGCCAATTTACTAATATTGCATTATTATCGGGATATTTGCTGTACCTCCCTTTTCGGCATCCCTGAAACAGGATTATGCATCCCATCTCATGGGTGTCTGGCTTGACATGAGACTTGCCCTAAATAAGTCATCATGTAATTCTGCCATCTCTTTTCCTTCTGCCAGGAGAAAAGAATATCCAAAGGGCTGCTCCTTTAGCCTGGATCCCAGAGCCAATCCACAGGAACAGTGCTGTAGCATGTGATGTGAGCCAGAAGGAAAGATTTGTTGTGGCAAGCCACTGAGATTTGGTGGGTATTTGTTACCCACAGCTAACATTGTCTCAGCTAACTCATAGTTAACTAGTAAATAGCTTGGGTGGTTAGAGATGTCAATTTGTCTATCTGACCTCAAAGTCCATGTTCTTTCCATCGATTATTTATTGATTTTAAAACCATTTTATTGATTAAGCTAGGCTTTTTTTGTGCTCACCTGAACTGAGCTTGTCCATTTCTTAGCACTTAGGCAGCATTTGTCTTATACTCCTCTTTAGTCCTTATTCTTTGTAGCAGAACTGTTATTTCCAGTAATACTGTAGATAAGAGAGCCCAAACAAATTTGTTACAGAGCACCCAAAAATGCTAGATCAAATATGGCTGAACCAGCAAGAAAGTAAAGGGAACAGAGCATTTAAACAACTCTGAAATACTACAGGACTGAAAATGGAATGAAAACAGCAATCCAAAAAGAAGGAGCTGAGCCACAAAGCTAATGGTTGTTCTAAGGGTAGATTTTACTCACAGAGATGAAAGATAATATATTGTATATATTAAATATATAATCACGTATGTATGCATATATATAAGATAGATACCAATATCTTTTTATTTTTAAAGAATTTAAAACTCAAACAAGTTGCAAAAATAATAGAGAGCTCCCATGTACCTTTCTCCAAGTTTCTGCAATGATAATAACTTACATTTTCATAGTATATTGGGAAAACCAGGAAACACATGGCACAGTACTATTAATTCAGGTATAGACCTTATTTGGAGTTCAGTAATCCTTAATGCTCTATTTTTTATTTTAGGTGTATGTTCTATGAAATTTTATCACATGTGTAAATGAGTGACTATCAACACAAAGAAACTCTCTTGTGTTACCTCTTTTTTTTCTTCTTTTTTTTTGTTAAGTAATCTCTACTGCCCAAGGGGGTTTTGAACTCACCACCTGAGATCAAGAGTCGCAGGCTCTGCCTACTGAGCCAGCCAGAGCCCCTCCTTGTGTTTCCTTTTAATAGTGGTATCCTTTTCCCAACCATAACACTTGGAAACCACTGATCTGTTCTCCATCACTAATACTTTCACTTTGAGAATGGTATATAAATACAATCATACAGTGCATAACCCTTTAAGATTGTTTTCCCACTCTACACAATGTCTTGGAGATTCATCCAAGTTGACACATGTATCCTTCCTTTTTACTGAGTAGTATTCCATTGCAAGGATGTTCCCTAGTTTGTCATCTATTCACTCACTGAAGGTTGGTTTGTTTCCAGTTTTTGACTATTAACAAATAAAGCTCCCATGAACACTCATGTACAGAATTTTGTGTAAACCTAAGTTTTCATTTTTCTAGTATAAATACTCAGGAGTGTGATTGCTGGGTGATACGATAAGCATACATTTGTAAGAAACCGTCACGCTGTTCCAGAGCGGCTGTGCCATTTTATATTCCCCCCAGCAACGTAAGATAATCCGGCAGTCTGCATGCTCGCCAACATCTGGTTCTGTCGGTACCTTTTATTTGAGCCATTTTAATATGTATGCAGCCATATCGCATTATGGTTTTTTTTATTATGGTTTTAATTTGTACTTCTATAATGGTTAATGATGGTGAACATCTTTTCATGTGCTTATTTGTCATTTTATACCTTCTTTGATAAAGTGACTGTTCAAGTCTTTTGCCCATTTTCTAACTGGATTGTTTACTTATTCTTGAGTTTAGAAAGTTCTTTTTTTAAGATTTTATTTATCTGAAGAGAGATAGAGAGCACAAGTAGGCAGAGCAGTAGGCAGAGGGAGAGGGAGAAGCAGACTCCCCACTGAGCAGGGAGCCCAAAGTGGGGCTCGATCCCATCCTGGGATCATGACCTGAGCCAAAGGCAGCCGCTTAACCGACTGAGCCACCCAGGCGCCCCTAGAAGTTCTTGAAATTAAGATAGTAAGAGAACATTTCATAAATTTGTATATTTAGAAAATTTTATTATAAAGTTTATAAATTTATGCCAATTAATTTTAAAACATATAAAATGAACAAAATTCAAGAAAAATATAGCTTACCAAAAATTGACTGAGAAAAAATAGTTTGAATAGTCTCTTAACCCATAAAGGAACTGAATTAGTAGTGAAATGTCTTTCCACCTTATAAAGCACTAGGCTCAAATGGCGTTTCCAAGTAAGTTTTAATAAACATTCAAGGAACAAGTAATTTCAATCTTATACAAACTCTTCCTGAGAAAAGAAAAATAGGAAACCCTACCTAACTCATTTATGAGGGTAGCCTAATCAAGACATCAAAACCAAACAAAAAGACCATGATAAATTATATACTAAACTCACTGATGAACATAGATTAAAAAATCTTAAATTAAAATATTAGCAAATTTAATCCTGCAGTGAATAAGAAAGTAGCACACAATGACCACGATGGGTCTACCAAAGGAAGACGAGGTTGATTTAATATCAAGCAATCTATTAGTATAATTCACCACATTAACTAAGGGAGGAAAACTATAGGATCACCTTAACAGACATAAGATATGTTTGATAAAACTCAACATCCATTCATGATAATAATTCTCAGCAAGCCAGCAGAGAAAGAATTTTCTTAAGTGGATAAAAGGCACCTAACATGAGCATTTAATAAAGTTCAACATCTGATTAAAAAAAAACAACAGAAATAGAAGGGAATTTGCATAATCTGATAAAGGACAGCTACCAAAAGCCTACAGCAAAACCATACTTTAAAGTTTAACATTAAAATCATTTCCTGGGGCGCCTGGGTGACTCAGTCAGTTAAGTGACTGCCTTTGGCTCAGGTCACGCATGATCCCAGGGTCCTGGGATTGAGTCCCGCATCAGGCTCCTTGTTCAGAAGGGAGCCTGCTTCTCCCTCTGCCTGACACTCCCCTGCTTGTGTGCTCTCTCTCTCTCGCTTTCTGAGAAATAAATAAATAAAATCCTTTACAAAAATAAAAAAAATCATTTCCTTTTAAATCAGGAACAAGAAAGAATGCCTGTTACCATAAATTCTATTCAATATTTCTCTGACATCCTAGACTGCAGTAAGATAATAAAATATTAAAGGTTTGAATATTAGAAAACTATAAGTAAAATTGTCATTATCTGTAGATGATATCCTTTCCACCTAGACAACAAAAGAAACTAAAAATAAATAGTATTAAAATTAATAAGAAATTTTAGCAAGATGGCTCAATATAAAATATATAAAAATTACTTGCATTTCTATATATTAGCCACAAATACAAATATAATTTGTTAAAAAGATTTCATTTACAGGGTGCTTGGTTTTCTCATTTGGTAGAGTATGTGACTCTTGATCTTGGGGTTGTGAGCTCAAGCCCCATGTTGCAGGTAGAGTTTATTTAAAAAAAAGTTTTCATTTGGGGCACCTGGGTGGCTCAGTTGGTTAGGTGACTGCCTTTGGCTCAGGTCATGATCCCAGGGTCCTGGGATCGAGCCCCACATCGAGCTTCCTGCTCAGCGAGAAGCCTGCTTCTCCCTCTCCCACCCCCCCCCACTTGTCTCTCGCTGTCTCTCTCTAATTAAATAAATAAATAATCTTAAAAAAATTTTTTTCATTTACAATACCAACAAAAAACCTAGAATTAAATCATAAAATATATGTAAAATCTTTGTGGGAAAAAATCATAAATCCTTTTGAAACCTTCAGAAAACCCAGTATGCCATGTTCACACACATGTACTATGTTCAGGGACAGGAAGCCTATATATCTCAAATTGATCTATAAATTCAATGCACTTCCAGTCAATATTCCAGTGGGATATTTGAGGAATGTGACAATATGATTCTAAATTTACCTAGATTCTAAAGGGCCAAGAATAGCCAAGATATTCCTGAAGAAAATAAGATCCTTTTTGGGGGGAGGGAGGTAAATAAACAAATGATATGCAATACAAAGCCCAAAAACAGTCTCATGTGTGTATGGAAATTTGATATATGACACAGGTGACATTGCATATCAATGGGGAAATGGTGTTAACTGACTATCAAATGGAAAATAAAATTGGATCCCTTTCTCTGACCATGCACAAAAATGAATTCTACATGCATGTGTATGTAAATGTCAAAGGAAAAACTTATGATATTTAGAGGAAATACAAAATATTTTTATAACCTTGGGTAGGAAAGACATTTTATAAAGATACTAAAATATAAAACCCATTAAAGAGAGTTATTGGTATGTTTGGCACTTTAAAATAAAACACTGTGCACTGAAAGGCATAATAAAGTAAGTGAAAAAGCAAGTGGCAAATGGGAGAAGATATTTATCATACACACTCCCAACTGAGAATGAATATCCAGAATATATAAAGAACGCTTACAAATGAATAAGAAATAAGAAACAACCAAAGAGAAAAATGGTTAACAGGTATTTCATAGAGGACACACATACGGCCAACCAACATACAAGATGTTCAACCAAAGTAGAAATCAGGGAAAATCAAAACCACAGGATATCATTTTATGCCAACCCAACTGTCAAACATTATAAGTTTGACAATACCAAGAGCTAGTGGTGATGTAGAGCTATATAAATTGGTCCAATTCCTTTGTAAAAAATTTCAGCATTATCTGGTAAACGTGACAATAACAACCCAACAATTCTACTCCTAAGTATAGTCCCTAAACATAAGGAGACATACAAAAATGTTTATAGCAGTATTATTTGCAATAGCAAAGAACTGGAGATGGTCCAAATGTTTCTTGGCTCAAACATGGAAAAATAAATTGTGGTATATAGCTACAGTAAATACTATACAGAAGTGAAAATTAAGGAACTATAAGCCATATCCATTATCACCGAAGATTACCACTTCAGTCCTTTACAAAATGATGCCTTTTTAATAACGTTTAGCTTTTGCTTTCAAAAAGCTGTTTTCATGGGGCGCCTGGGTGGCTCAGTTGGTTAAGCGACTGCCTTCAGCTCAGGTCATGATCCTGGAGTCTCAGGATCGAGTCCCGTATCGGGTTCCCTGCTCAGCAGGGAAGTCTGCTTCTCCCTCTGACCTGCGCCCTCTCATGTTCTATCTCATTCTCTCTCTCAAATAAATAAATAAAATCTTAAAAAAAAAGAATAGGACAAAAGCTGTTTTCATGCCTTGGTATGTATCAGTATTCCAAGTTGTGAGAACAGAGCGGGTTGGTGAGGGAAACTGGGCTCTGAGTCACTAGGGAGGAACTTCATTTTGAGTAATACCTGGGACACTTACAAAATAATCAAATAAAATGCACTGGGCACAAACCTACAATGTCGAAATGGCACTCCCCATATTTTCCAGGGGCCACTTGCTACTTCCTCCTACCCCCACCTTTCTCATAATCACAGTTGGACTTTTTTTTTTTTTAAGGCTTTATTTATTTATTTATTTATTTATTTATTTGAGAGAGAGAGAATCTGAAACAGACTCCACGCTGAGTGCAGAATCCGACAGGGGGCTCGATCCCCCGACCACGAGATCGTGACTTGAGTTGAAACCAAGAGTCCGACTGAGCCACCCAGGTGCCCCTACAGTTGGACTTCTTGAGGTGATACGTTTGATGAGAAGCAGAATGTCCCTATGGTAGCCTGGCACTGAGTTCCTAAGGGCTGGCCAATCTCTGATGGTAACAACCACCTGGACCGCCCAGGTCCTACCTTTCCAACTCCACCTCCCCCTTCTCTAAGATCTCCACCGTGACAGATGGGGCAGCATTCCATTCCAATTCCCCGTCACTCTGTCATCAAAACTCTCAAGTCTGCGCAGGCCTCATCACTCTGTATCAGAGTCCGCACAACCTGGGACTTCCAGGCCAAAAACATCGACAGTTAAAGTCAGTCCTCAAATGATTTATTGCCCATTTTCTTACCTACGCAGCCACCCCTAGACTGGCAGCCCCCCGCCGCCGCGCCCACACCTAGCTAATACGACACACGAGGCGCCCGGAAGTGGCGGTCGGGCTCCTACGTCATTGGCTGCGCCCAGTTGGCTGTTGCCGTATAGTTGCTGGGAGGAGGCGGGAGGTGGAGCCGCTGGGGCTAAGATCATGCCAGGCAGCGAGAGGTATTCTGGGCAGCAGAGGCCGCTAGGCTTGGGATGAAAGAAGCAGGGCAGATGCAAAATCTGGAGAGCGCGGGGGCCGGGCGGTCAGTCAGCACCCAGACTGGCAGCATGACTGGTGAGTGCCTCGGACCCTGCTGCTGCCATCCCAGCCTTTCGCTCTGCCCTGAGCCTCTGCCTCCGTGTAACTCCGCTTTCCCTGCTTACCCCTCTTCGCCCGCGCTTCTGCCCCGAGATGTCTCATTCCCGCCCTAGGCGCGTTCTCGCCTCGGTCACCAGGAACCCCTGGCTTGGCAACACCTGCTTTTGAAGTCGCGCTCATTCCCTTTTACCCCCCACCCCTACGCCCCCGCCCTTTACTTTTCCTCCCAGGACCTAGAGCTGGAATCTCAGGTATTGAGCCTGAAAATTCCGTGCTTTTGACTTGATTTCCGAATTAACCACACACGACGCTTTCCTGTATTTCAGCTGCCTTCCCCGCGAAGGTCACCGCACTGCCCTTCTTGCCACACCACAATTTAAAGAAAATCGTGCTCCACGATAACATCAGACGCAAGGACTTTTCATAACTTCCTTTGGATTATCCCATAGTTAAATGTATCAGTTGTACCATTTTTTTTTCCTTGTCATGTGATGGCTGGAGAAAGGGCCCAACTTTGAAAAGTGCCAGAGGAGGTCGCCGAAAGTGAGGTTGGAGCCAGGCTCCTGCCCTTTGATTCTCCCCTTGTCCTCTTACCTTTTTCTCTGTCTCCTACTAAAGCAGCTGAGTTAAGGCTGCAGCACCCAAGTGGCACTGAGCATGAGTTCCTATTTTCATCATTAGTAAAAATTTTAAAGTGTCTGCCCTCTCTTTTGTAGGTCAAATACCAAGGCTTTCTAAAGTCAACCTTTTCACTCTGCTCAGTCTCTGGATGGAGCTCTTCCCAGCAGTAAAAGCCCAAAGACAAAAATCTCAGGTATATTTTGTTTCCTTAGTTTTTCCCACTGAGCCGTGGTTTAAATTTGGTTTTTCCAGTTTCTGTCACATTAAAAGCAAACTCAAAAACCTTAAAATTTGCAAAATACTTCGGTGGTTTAGTGTGATATTTGTATCACATATATATATCACATAGCTGTAATAGCTCATCTTTCTAATCTAAAAATAGAATTGTTACTTTCTCAGACTGTGCATGTTTATCAGGTATTAATGGTATTTATCTGTTGGTTTGGACAATTAGATTGCATAATTTATCACCCAGTTGTATACTATTGATGTTTCATGTGAGTAGTTTTTCTCTTCTCCCACTGAACCGTAAATTACATAAAGATGGAGATCATGTCTTATTTTACCTTATTTTTATTACTGTGTCTTATTTTACCATGTCTTATTTATACCCCTTTAGCATCTACTCTTGGAATAGGTAATCTGTGAATGCTAATTGGTTTCTTGTTCCATGTAAATAGTCTCTTTTTTGGATCTAAAAGAGGTGATCAAAACAGGTTAGGAATATATAGAAAGAATAATCATGAAAGCCTACATCTTTACTTTCTCCAACCCTTGGGCAGCAAGGTGCTTACCTTCTCATCTTTTTCCTCCATGCTTGGAGTGGCATGGTGTTAGGTTCTCACCAGTTGGTTTGGTAGATTAGTAAGTTTAGAATGTTTTAGGGGGCCAAAGCCATATAGGGAGAAGAGTATTAAGTTGTTTAAGCATTTAAGACATTTTTTGAAGAAGAGAAAGGGGGAAAAATTACCCATGGCTTTTCACCATTCTAACAACATCACTTTTAACATTTTGGTACTTTCCTTCAGTCTTTTCTTAAGCACAGGATTTTTGCTTGTTTTTCTCTTACAAAATTGTACTTGTATTCTGCATATGCTTATGGAAGTTTCCAACTTGCCAATAATTGTGCTGAAAGATTGCTTCACATTTTCTACAAAATTACTTTTTGTAAATCCTTAAACACAACTGTACTCTTATGAGGTCATTCATAACCAGTCTCTTTTTCTTTTTTCTTTTTGGCATCTTCGTTATGGTGGATAAGGTTGTGTGCTTGGCATTGGAGATACAAAAAGAGAGATTTGGTTCTTATTTTCTAAACGGAGACAAAAGTTAGGTATTTAAACAAGATGCAATAAGCAGAGATGCTACCAAGACTGAAGACTGCAAACCGGGTTCTGCATGGGGAAGTGAGGGAAGGATGCACAGGGGAGGCTCCGTTTGCACTGAGACATGAAGAATGAGTAGATATTTACCAAGCCAGGGGACTCCATATGGAAAAGCTTGAAGGAGTGAGAGAACTTGTGGTCCTCATGGGGGCGGGTGAAGTTGGGTGAAGGGAAGAGACTGAAGATGAGCTTGGAAAGATATACAGGAATCAGAAAATAAAAAATATTGTATGCCTTGCAAGAGAGTTTAGATTTTATAAGTAGGGACTACACTGATGAATTTTAACAGGGAATTAAGGAATTAACTTTTTAATAATTAGAACTTTATCTTTTTAAAGCACTTATAGGTTCACAGCAAAATTTCCGGGAAAGTACACAGATTTCCTGTATACTCCCTGCTCCCCCCTACATGAATAGCTTCCACCTCCACCATTAACCACATCCTCTCCAGAGTGGTACATTTGCTACCGTTGATGAACCTGCATTGACACATCATGATCACCCAAAGACTATAGTTTACATTATAGTTCAGTCTTGGTGCTGTACATACTGTGTACCTCAAATATATAATGACATGTATCCATCATTATGGTATCTTACAGAATATTTTCATTGCCTAAAAATTCTCTGTGATTCACCTATTTGTTTTTCCCCCACCACCCCCAACCATGGCAACCACTGATTTTTTTTTTTTTAACTGTCTCCATAATTTTGCCTTTCCCCAGCACATCATATAGTTGGAATCATACAGTAGTACGTAGCCTTTTAGGGTTGGTTTCTCTCACTTAGCAATATGCATTTAAGGTTCTTCCGTGTCCTTTCATGGCTTGATCACTCACTTCTTTTCAGTGCTGAGTAAGATCCATTGCCTGGATATACCACACATAATTTATCCATTCACCTGCTGAATGATATCTTGGTTGCTCCCAAATTATTGCAATTATGAATGAAGCTGCTATAAATATCTGTATGCAGATTTTTGTGTGGACATGAGTTTTCAACTCCTTTGGGTAAATACCAAGGAGCATGATTGCTAGATTGTATGATGAAGAGTATGTTTAGTTTTGCGTGAAACTACCAAACTGTCTGTACCATTTTGCATTCCCACCAGCAATGAATGGAGTTCCTGTTGCTTCACACCCTCTCCAGTATTTGGTGTTGTCAGTGTTCTGGATTTGGGGCATTCTTATAGTCATGTAGTCGTATCTCGTTTTAATTTGCATTTCTCTCATGACATGTGCAGCATTTTTTCATATGCTAATTGGTCAATTGTATATCTTCTTTGGTGAGGTTTCTGTTAAGATCTTTGGCCCATATTTTAGTCAGGTTATTTTCTTATTGTTAAGTTTTAAGAGCTTTGTATATTTTGGATAACAGTCTTATATCAGATGTGTCTTTGCAAACATTTTCTCCCAGTCTGTTGCTTGTCTTCTCATTCTCTTGACAGTATCTTAGAGGAGAAGTTTTCCAATTTTAATAAAGTCCAGTTTATCACTGATTTCTTTCCTGGATCGTTCCTTTGTGTATCTAAAATGCCATCGCCATACCGAGTATTATCTAGGTTTTCTCCTATGTAATTTTTTGTGGAGTTTTTTAGTTTCACGTTTTACATTTGGGTCTATGATTCATTTTGAGTTGATTTTTGTG
Organism: Eumetopias jubatus; assembly: GCF_037043125.1. Lineage (NCBI taxonomy): Eukaryota > Metazoa > Chordata > Mammalia > Carnivora > Otariidae > Eumetopias > Eumetopias jubatus. The sequence goes on along the minus strand of NW_028274809.1, from coordinate 135,716,113 downwards.
AAGGGTGTAAAGTCTTTGTGTATATAGAGAATTCACTTTTCCTGATAAAATGATATCTCTTGGAGTAGTTTTCTTCTTCAGCTACTATGTGAAATATTTAATAAATAGTAAAACATTATTTAAAATGTTTTGCATTTTTACGTCCTGTTAATCACTCCCTCAACCCCCACCCTGGCTCCATATATTATTAATGACTTTGAGAAAGTCGTCATTTCCTTCATGATTTTGAAGTCTTTTATTCTTTCTGCCTCTTAGTAGCTTAATATTATTTTATGAAAGTGGAAGATTTTCCAAACTGTTTGGGTTTTTTGGTTTGTTTTTGTTTGTTTGCAGATAAAATTGTCTTGAAGAGACAGATTAGAAGCAAATGCTTAGAAATTTAAGACTTTTTATTTTTTTAGAAGATTTTATTTATTTATTAGAGAGAGAGTACACATGCACGTGACAGTGGGGATGGTGCATAGGGAGAGGGAGAGAGAGAATCTCAAGCAGACTCCCCACTGAGCATGGAGCCGGTCACATGGCTCTACACAGGGTGGACGTGAGGCTCAATCTCACCTGCGATCATGATCCTGAGATTATGACCTCAGCTAAAATCAAGAGTCAGTTGTTTAATTGACTGAGCCACCCGGGTGCCCCGAGATTTAAGACTTTTTAAAAGCATATTTAAAAAGCTGGGCTTCTTAGAGATTGAGTACTAATTTTGAAGACACTTTTTTTTTAATATGAAGATTTGATCTCATTTTAATTCATATATATACACACTTATATATTTAGATATTTAAATGTGTGTGTATATATATGTGTATATATTCATATATCAAGAATAAATCCTCTGCTGATATTAAGTTCTTTTTCAACAGGGATGTGTATTAAATTAAATAAATTCAGTATTAATTACACATTATGTTCACAGGGTTGAGTAAGATCTTTTTCCTTTTAAGAGAAGAAAAATGTTCTTTAAGCTAAAATATTAAGTTTGTTTCACTTAAATTCTTTATTCTGCTTTTGCTATACAAAGTAAGTCACAGAAACTCTTAAGATGCAATTTGACATGTAATTATATCGGAAATACTGCCTTTGACACTTTACCAACCTTTTGTCTTAAAACATTTTTATTTGTTACCAAACTAATGTATGTCTATTATTTACAAAATGGACTGAAGAAAAAATTTTTTTTCACACTTTCACTATCTAGCGACTACTGACATTGTTGTACTGTTTCTCAATCTTTTCTCTCTCTCTCTCTCTGAGTTATTTGAGATCATTTACATCTGGATCTAGTCTTTTTCCCTTAACATAGGAAAAAGCTTATGCTGTAATATTATTATACACATTGGAGCAGCAACTTAGTCTAATGGTTTAAGAGTAGTCAGTGGTTTTGGAGTTAGCCTGCTTGGGTTCAAATCTGGACTCCACCTCTTACTGTTGTGTAATCTTGAGTAAGTTACTTTCCCTCTCTCAACTTCCTCATCCATAAAATGGAATGTTACTGGTACATACTACAGGAGGCTTTTATGAAAAGTGGTTGAGTTAGTATTTGTAAAGCTCTTAGATAGTGCCTGGCACAAACTATGTACTATATGTGTTTGTTATTATCATTTTAATGTTGGCATAACAGTCCATTGTATTGATGTACCATGTGTATTCCCTAAGCACTGGACGTTTAGATTGTCATTCATTTTACCAACCTCAGTGTATTTTATTTTATTTTATTTTTTAAGATTTTATTTATTCACTTGAGACACAGAGATACAGAGAGAGAGAGAGAGAGAACATGAGCAGAGAGAGAGGCAGAGGGAGAGGGAGAAGCAGGCTCCCCACTGAGCCAGGAGCCTGATGTGGGGCTCGATCCCAGGACCCTGGGATCATGACCTGAGCCGAAGGCAGATACTTAACCATCTGAGCCACCCAGGCGCCCCCTCAGTGTATTTTAACTTACAACCACTTCTAAATATGACTGAGATCTGAGATTTTCTATGTTGTCAAATATTTACACTGTATGGATGCTCTTTGAAGATTGTTCAGCAAAGTTTACATTAAGTATAAAATCCAAGCATTTTTAAGAATCCAGCCCAAAACTAGATAAATGAGTGGGAGAGAAACTAATTGTTTATGAGACTTGGGAAAAGCACAGTTAACTAAAAGTTTCAGAATAGAAGTCGGCACTACTAAAAATGGCCATCGTTTTAAAATAATAATCTCTCCAGTGGTTCATAGTTTTTAGTTAAGTTAAACATATCAAAATTGCCTGAATGGTACTGTAGTATAAGAATTAGAATAAGTGTATTGTTGCCTCGTTTTTTACACATCATGTACTGTCCCTCTCTCCCAATTCTTCCCACTGTGTACTCACTGTACTTTTCCAGAACAGTAGCAGGGTAGCATAATGGTTAAGATGATGGACTTGGGGCTCAGGTCCTGGCTTTCCCATTGACTGCTATGCAGTTATTTAATCTCTCTCAGCCACAATGTCTTCATTTCTAAAATGGAAACGATAGGGGCTACTTTGTAAAGTTCTGAGGCTTAAATGAGATAGTTTCGAGCCTGGTGCTTGGGAAACACTCTTAGGTACTTTATTATTATCACTCATACCGTCCTCACCACCACTACTACCATCTCACTCGCACCATTCCACTACCAGCATCATCACTTCTTCCACTTCCTGTTCTGCTGGAATAGAAACTCGATTCCCAGGACATGGCTTTTCTTGTAAACTTTTTAGAGGTTGTTCCTTTTCTAGCATCCAGCATTTGTTTCATAATACTGAGAGTTCAATATTCACCAAGTTTACCATTCCCACTTTGGGGAAACTTTCTCCAGTTTATTACATAGCCCACCTACCTTGGGGCTCCCAGAAGCCTGCTGTATCATTCTGTCTTAATTATCTGCTCACTTCATAGTCATTTTCCTGTGTCATAAGCTCGATAAGGGCTGCATCCTGAGCAACTAGGTCTCTGGCTGGCACATGGCAAGCATTCAGTAAATATTTGTGGAATCAATAAATGAGGGAATCTTGCCCTGGTTCAAAACTTTCTACTTCAAGTTTTACTTTTAGAAGAGACTCGTGGACTTCCATGCGTCAGTGTCCTCTTGCTTCTGTAACAAATTACCATGAAGTCAGTGGCTTAAAGCACATATTATATGCAGTTATTGTCCTACAGTTCTGGAAGTCAGAACCCTGAAATGGGTCTCACCGGACTAAAATCAGAGTGTCAGCAGGGCTGTTTTCCTTCTGGAGCCTCGGGGCAGATTCCATTTCCTTGCCTTTTCCAGTTTCTCGAGGCTGCCCACTTGCCTTGGACAAGGCTCTTCCTCCATCTTTGGAGCCAGCAGTGGCAGACTGAGTCTCGTGTTGCATCACACTGGCACTGATTTGCCTCTCTTTCACTTATAAGGACCTTTGTAATTACATTGGGTCCATCTCAAGGTCAGATGATTAGCAGACTTAATTCCATTTACAATCTTGCCATAGTAACATAGTAACATAACAGTCTCCAGGGAGTGAGACAGGCAAGTCTTTAGGGGACCACTATTCTGCCTACCACAGTCCATATCTACAGATAGTTCCTTATCTTCCCAATTCCAGTTAATTTACCCCTACCCCCCTTTAGCCCTTTTTAGCTATGGCCACACTCTGGACTGCTCCTTAAAACTGCCCAACTCCAAAATCTTAAACTACAGAATTTTATTTTCTGACCACAACTTTCAGTCCTTTTGTATTTTGCAAATGTATGTAGGGGCCTGATTTTGCAAAAGTATGTAGGGGCCTTATTTACTAACTTAAATAGTCTGAACTTGAGCCAGAACAAAGCGTGAAGTCAATGCAGACTTTCATCAGGAAAAAAAAAAATGAATGATCCAAAACCAAGAAAACCAGCCTTCAAATAGGAAATATTGAGTTAATTCTATGTTTTGTGCACTAATCTTTTTTTCCCCTTAATCCGCTTTTAATTAGGAAAAGGAAGAGGGAAAGCATGGACCCTTAGGAGATAATGAAGAGATGGCCAGGACATCTACTGACAAAAAACAGGTGAATTTTTATGATTTTTTAAAAAGTCGTGTTTGTAATAACAAAGCAAAATCAATGGTATAAAGTAGACTAAAAGTCCTTCTTATACTCAAGTTTCCCATTTCCACTTCCAAGGCAGGTTCTTATATACCCTTCCTATCCTTCTAAAAGTTTTCTATGTATTTACAAGACTATACATGTCTCTCCTCTAAAAAACAAAACAAACCCAGATTATTTTATAATATGCTCCTACATCTTTTTTTTTTAACTTTCAGAGTTAACTCTTGATACATTTCCATATTAGTTTGCATAAATGTGTTGAAAAACACTCTTACACGGTTCTCTCACTCCAGCACATCCTGCTGGTTTGAAGAATGCAAGGCCCTAACTGTTCTTCATCTAGGCCATTTCTCAGAGTTGTGTTTGCAGCAAGCAACCTTGAGGGTTGAGCTAATGTCTCCCTCTGGGACAGAAAGGAGGTTTGCTTACTGTCTATGATAAAACAGCAATCCCCAGGCTTGGTGTTCCTTTCCTATAACACAACCCGCTTCCTGTTCAGGAATCCATCTGGGCCATCTGCATGACACCCGTGGTACTTGTGGGCAAGGGAAACATCACAAACATGGTACTCATACTGCTTGCCGGGCTGTGAATGATCAAGTAGTCTCTGAGCCCAGAGGTTCATGTGTTCTGTCAGCATCCATGGAACCGTAGCAGGCTAATTTACTAGCTTGTAAGAAGGGTAAAATCAAACCCAGACCTGATAAGATGAACTTTGTTCTTTTTAATATTGCACAGTATTTCCTTGTTATTTTAATCTTTTGAGTTTTCCAGAGAGATTCTGATTTATTGGGTGTCTAGTGGAGACAAAACATGTATATTTTGAAAAAAGTTACCTTCGTGATTCTGATGTGCATTCCTGGAGATCTCCTGATAAGTTCTGAGAGTGAGTCTCTAAAATGCCCAACAAGAATATAGAAATAATTTGTCTCCGAATATTTAGATGTTTTTAATTCTAGGAAAGGCGAAGGCAAAAAAATAGTGACTCACCACTTAATATACTAATTTGTTTACCAAAACGCAGACTGTCCTCTTTTGCTTACATTTTACTGTAAATCCCTGTGACTAAGATAATACAGAGGGCTTTCTAAGATGTTAGTGAAGTGAAGCAGTCGGGATCCAGAACAGTGATTCACTAAAAAGATTTAGTCTCTTGGGAGTTGCAGTCAGTGGAAGTGCAAAATGGAATGCAACTTAGGCTTTTTTATTTGCTTTGTTTTAAGTTTGGGATGGAAAAATCTTTGTCTCAAACTTGACATTTTGGCCTTAGCTAAAAACAAATGAAAGATAAAAGATATTTTCTGAGGTGAAGAGGACTCTAGACAAAAAAGTGATAAATTAAAGTTGGCCTAAAAGGTTGTTCGTTTTTTGTTGTTGTTTGTTTGTTTTGTCTCTGCGCCTGTGCTGAGGGGCAAGGGAGGGGTAAAAGATTGTTCTGATAATAAATTGATGAGTATGCTTCCCGCTTATTAGGAATAGTTTTGGGTCTTCGGAGGTTTTTTTAGGAATAGTTTTTTTTTTTTAATTTTATTTATTTATTTGACAGAGAGAGGGCACAAGCAGGGGAAGCTGCAGAGGGAGAGGGAGAAGCAGACTCCCTCCTGAGTGGGGAGCCCAAGGTGGGACTTGATCCTAGGCCCCGGGATCATGACCTCAGCCAAGGGCAGATTCTTAACCCACTGAGCCACCAGGCACCCTAGGAATAGTTTTTTTTTTTTTAAGTCTTTTGTGGAGGGCACCTGGGTGGCTCAGATGGTTAGGCGTCTGCCTTCAGCTCAGGTCATGATCCCAGAATCCTGGGATCGAGTCCCGCATTGGTCTCCTTGCTCGGCAGGGAGCCTGCTTCTCCCTCTCCCTCTGCCTGCCACTCCCCTTGCTTGTGCTCTCTCACTCTCTCTGTCAAGTAAATAAATAAAATCTTAAAAAAAAAAAATTAAGGGGCGCCTGGGTGACTCAGTCGTTAAGCGTCTGCCTTGGGCTCAGGTCATGATCCCAGGGTCCTGGGATGGAGCCCCGCATCGGGCTCCCTGCTCAGCGGAAAGCCTGCTTCTCCCTCTCCCACTCCCCCTGCTTGTGTTCCCTCTCTCACTGTGTCTCTCTCTGTCAAATAAATAAATAAAATCTTTAAAAAAATAAAAATAAAAAAAAAGTCTTTTGTGGCCACAGTTTCTGGCTTTATTTCTGTCTGCTTAACTACTGAGAAAACCTAAAGCTAAAATCATTTAATTGCAGCCATTTTCATTTGTCACAATTGGTTCATTTTATTTTATTATTTTATTTTACTTTTTTTTAAAGATTTTATTTATTTATTTGAGAGAGAGAGAATGAAATAGAGAGAGAGAGCATGAGAGGGTCAGAGGGAGAAGCAGACTCCCTGCTCAGCAGGGAGCCCAATGCGGGACTCAATCCCGGGACTCCAGGATCATGACCTAAGCCGCAGTCGCTTAACCATCTGAGCCACCCAGGTGCCCCTATTTTACTTTACTTTTAAACATTTTATTTTTTTAAAGTAATGTCTACACCCAACGTGGGGCTTGAATCCACAACCCCAAGATCAAGAGTTGCATGCTCCACCAAACGAGCCAGCCAGGTGCCCCACAATTGGTTCATTTTAATAAAATGAGCTCTAGCATGCTGGGATCTCTTGATAAGGCATGATCAATTCTTTTCCAAAGTTATAATTTAAAAAGAAAAACTCACTGGAACTATTTAGAAGTAAATACTAACATATACTTTGTATTTGGGGAACATAAAACTCTTAAGAAATTTTGGGATGGGAAGGGGAAAGGGCTTATAAATTCACGGTAAATTTAAAGCTTGTTTTAAAAGCCAATATAGATCTTTCATGTTTTAGATATATTTTTGGAAGTATAGTTTGTAAAGGAAAGATTTTTTGTATTCCTTTTAAATGTCCTTCTAGTTTAGGAAATGGTTGGTTAACTCAGAAAAGGAATTCTATAAAATTTTCTCTATTCTGTCGTTTTAGGCATTTTACAAAATATCATTCTCCATAGTTGCAAACATTTATACTTGTAACTGAAACTGAAACTTGACTGTTCTAGTTAATAAAGCTCTGTTCTGATCTTTAAAATAATTTCAAGATGTGTCCTATTGGGGATAACTATAGAATAAAATCCCTTTGAAAGGGAGTAGGGAATAACAGGTACCCTATTCTCAGCCCAAGTTCCCCACATACTGTAACAATGAGTCCCAAACCCAAAGATTGGGTTTACATTCCTTACCTCAGAGCCCTTTCCTATGAAAACGGCATAAACTACGTTGTGCCTTACATAGAACTGATTTTTAACTATCTATTTTATCTGATACTAATATTGTCACACCAACTTTTTCGATTAGTATCTGTGTAAGTTAGGACACTTTAGGTTTAAAGTAACACCTCTTTAGAATCCCAGCCCATCCCCAGTCTCCAGGGCTTAGAAGCAGAGTCAGCCCAGTCCCCTACCTGTGGGTGGGATACTGCTGAGGTAGCTCAGGCTTACTGCTCTGGCTTTGAGTTCTCTTCATTTTTAACACCTGAGCAGATGTCTTCTTTTGAGCTTGACTATGCATTTAAAACTTTTTTATTTTTTGTAAATCTATATATTTGTGGGAGGTGGGACCTACCTACATTAGTCTAGACTGCCATAGTGCGAAAAATTGGGAGAGCCAATTTTTAGAAGTTGAGAATTATCTTTATTTAGTCAGTATTTAAAATATTTTAAAATTTAAGATGACCTCTGCTTTAGTTCTGCCTTTTACCATCTGTGGGGTCTTTCAGAAGGTCACATGATCTCTTTGGACTTCCCTTATCCATGTATAAAACCAGAGGATTTTCTACCTCTTTCATTATTACCACGTAGAAGCTTAATACTAAATAGTTACAGACTGGATGCTGTAAGAAACAAGTCAAATCAACTTGGTTCTCGCCCTTTCCTAGGTTAAAGTGTATTTATTTTTCAGTCAGACAAATTAATGGATAATTAAATGCTTCACTGTTCAGTTAAGAATGCCTAGATTTAGAAAATTTCTGGTATAAAGCCAACATTAAACTTTCAGAAAAGTTTTTGGACTTAATGAGAAATGTGCTTTTGTTCAAACTATGTTCAGATAACTATATAAAATTTTTCATTTTATTAATAAATCAAGTATAATCTATGATATAAATCATTAGATATGTTAAAAAACAAAGTTCAACTGAGTAAATTTAAAGATCTGATTGCTTTATTCAAAGATTCATAAATCAGGCAGCATCCCATCTAGAAAATAGAGAGGAGCTCTGAATCACTGCAAAAAAGGGAGACTTCTATAGGCAGAAGGGGTGGGAAAAGGAAGTGTCTAGCAAAAAGTGGATTGTTTCAGGCAAGGTTACCTTCCTTTGTGGGACTGCAGGAGTTTATCAGGTGGGTTGCCTCACTAACTGACTAGGAAATTCCAGTCTGACTGGTTAAGATTATATTCCTGGGAGAGGCCAAAACCTCAGTCAGGTTAGGCATTAAGTCTCAGTCTGATGATGTGGGCTTAGCATGAGTGATTCCATATGAGGCCTGTTGTCAGTTGCCCTGACCCCTATGCCTGAGAGATGTGATCAAAACTTAAGGCATTAGCCCCACCCCTGGCTGTTGCTCTGAAAATTCTTACAGTTTTGCTGATCCTCTGTGGTGGTATTCACAGGTCATGAGTTTTGGTTTTGTTTTTGGTGTTTTTTTCCTGAATCTTTGTGGTATTCACAGACCATGACTTCAGGTTCACATTTTTAAAACCGGTCATTCTCTTCATTCCTTTTCTGATGTTCCAGTCTTAGGGAGATGATTTGTTTGGTGGTTAGTGGCGGCAAACACACATTTAAAGCTGTATTTGAGAGAATACAGCATGCCAGAGAGACCACTAGGATTATTACAAGCAGGGTAATCCCCAATATCTAGAGTGCATTTGGAGCTGTGGTCCCAACACCCAAACCAATCAAAATTAAATAAGTTAAAGGAGACCCTGCTGAAGGAGTCACTTTCTTGAGCCAAGTTGCTCGTTCAGTGGTTTTATAGTTGAGTTTCAACTTTCCCACAAGCGTTAATCCATGTGCAGCAAGTGGTGTTGGTCACAGCACAGACATCTCCTTGTTCAGCCAAAAAATAATCAAGGGCCATCCTGTTACAGAGAAAACTTTGGTTAGAGGGTCTGAGGATTTTGTTGGGCAGCTGTTTTTTTAAGCAGCAGATTCTGTAGTATTTTAAAGAGGTAAGGAGAGTTTCCTGATCATAGCCTTATTCATACTCACTCCTAACCAGGGAAGGGAGCTAATTTTCTGAGTCTGTGGCTCAGAACTGGAAAGGTGACAGCCATGGAAGCCAGTACAATTTCAGAGTCTGTAGACTGTACATGCAGTTTTTATTCTGGTTACTCTTGCCTCATGTCCCTCTCTTTGTGCAGAGCTTAGATGCAAGTTTCCCTGGGTTTGGGGTTAATGAGACAGGGTTTGTTCCGGAGAAACTGAGGCACTGGAAATCAGGGAGAAGTTTGTGATAGGCAGAACTGCAGAATCACCAGCATCGAGGCAGGTCCAACAGTTGTTTGGAAGTTGGATTTAACCCCTTTGTAATGGCCTGAGATACCATTATCTTTCAAGACCAGAGCAAGGCAAAATGTGGACCAAATCATAAAGACCTTCATGCTGTAAGAATTAGGAAAAAGGATGGTCAGAGAGGGAAGAAGGAATGGAAAGAAATGTTCTTGATCCCACATCTTGGGAGAGAGAGCAGTGTACCTCAGTGTTGGCTCCTCTTCTTAGTGAATTGGATTTTGAGGCCTCCAGCTTTGTCAGAAATATTGAAAAGTTTTAAAACACTTGGTCAAATAGGATCATGGGTCACTGTCAAACGATACTTAGTTATCTACTTTAACCATAGTGACAAAGACTTCAAAGGCAAATACAGAAAGTTAAATCGTTGTAAAAAAAAATTAGCTCTTTTAATAGCGAAGAATCCTTTTTGTTAAGTAATCAAAGACCTGATGAAGACAACATGAAACACATAAGATTATTTTGAGAAGACACAAAATCTTTGTTTTATGAGCAGATTACTTAAAAGGTAAAGAAAAACCTTTTACAATCTCTTATCAAGAACAGACCAGTAGTCCAAGAAAACTTTGTCCTTTTAACAGAGAGAAAACTAAATTTTAATTTTGTGCCAGCTTACTTTTGATATTAAAATACATTGATTTAAAAAAATCCTTAATTTAATTTATTTTAATCTTAGCCAGCTTGATCACGCACAATATTCCTTTCCAAAGACTCCTTTTCCACAAATCTTCTACAACCCTTTTAGTAGCCCTTCAGATTTTGTCCTATGTCTTTCCTCTTTCCCATTCTGAAATAACCAATCTCACTTTAGGACAAAATTACTTTCTTTTTCCTCAACAAAAAAAAAAATGCATTCCTAATTCCTAATGCCTTCTTTTACTGAAATACACATCCTACTCTCCTTGCATATGGAGGGTTTTTTTTTTTTAGTAGCTTTAATTAAATATATTAGAATGTTTAACCCTTAAAAACCTTAATTTCTAATAAAAATAAAGAAGTAAACATTTGTGAATTATCTTTTACATTAGCTTTCTGTGACTTGGCAAATTTATAAATCTTATTTCTAGAAATATATGCCTTCTCATAGTAAATTTTTCATGGTAGCAAAAAACATGTTTAATAACAAACCCTAAAATTTTTAGTTCCTCTGTAAAAGGAAGCCAAAAAGTAGATAAACCTATGTTCAGTAATTACTGTTTCAGTCTTTTATGTTATTGGAAATAATCTAGATATTCAGTGACTATCCATCATTTAATTTAACTTAGCAAAACTTTAAGGTTTCAGGTTACCAATAAGATTTGGGGAAATTATTTAAAAAGTTTGCCTAAAAACTTTTATCTCACATTTATTTAGTTCACTTATTTTGAACAATTATATTTAGATTGCTTATGAAATTTCATCATTCCAAGTTATTTTTCTACCTGTCAGATTTTGTAACAGAGATAACATGAACTTTTTTTGACTAGTAAAGCCAGGTAGAATAAAATTGTATGCCTGCATTACATTCAGTGTTGATAACTCTAAAGGCATGTCTATTTTAATTAAACCAACAAGCTTAAATTAGCCTTAATACTGAATATTTTTCCAGATCATGTGAACCTGAAACGCATTTGGGTTAGTTTCTATTATATTTTGGAGAATTTTATGAATAATCCATTTAAGTGCTTAATTTTCTTTAAGCCAATTAAATGGAGCTTTTTTACAAATTAATTTTGGCAATACTATCCAGAGGTAGAAAATACCACACATCTACAACACATTTACATAGATGCATATAAACATATAGGGAGATGCAAACAGAGACCTTAGAGCTTTCATTTGAAGATTTTAGCCATGAAAAGAAATCAATTAATAAAAATAAAAATAAAATTTTAGCCATGAGATGGGTATGATAATGCAAAACTCACTGGTTTATGAAAGAACAGTTGGAATAAGTTAGATTTACCTGTTCAGATGGTTAAGGCTTTTTCTATAATATTTGTGGAGAAGACATTTAAGATTTGTATTTGTCCTTGACAAGCATTTTATGAAAGCTGTGAACTAAATTTTGGGCAAGGGAGCTTCTGTAGCAGTTTGTATTTATAAAAAGGCCCCCCACCCCACCCCCCCACCGAACCCTGCCACACACAGTTTTTTTTCTTCAGTCTTAGGAATTGGGAATGGTTTAGATTAGAGTTCCTGGGGAAGACCTGGTAAAACATGTACATCTCAAAGGCACAGGGAGAGAACATTAAGTTCCTCCAAAACTACTTATAAGCCTTTTGAGATAAATATGGGAGGTTTGGGGATTGGTAAAAAGAATAGGTGGACTTTGAATTGTTTCTAGAGCGGCATTTCTGGTTTTGCAAAGATCTGTAAGATAAGAACAGTTGCTTTTAATTTCTCAAGGAATTGGATTGTAACTTAAATGACATCATAGGTTGGTCCCCCCATCCAACTACATTATCTTCAATTTGCTTTTTTATATATCAAGGAAAATATTTCCAACTAAGATAGAAATCAAAAGACTTCTGTGTTCCAGATTTAGAGCTGCTTATCGTTATAATGTTTTAGTAAATCCTTCCACAAAAGTGTGAGAAGGTTTTTTTCTTTCCATCTAGGTTCATAGTTTTTATTTTAGCTTAGGGGAGGATGCCTAAGAAAAACTCCGATCAGGCTTTGAATATCATCTTTTAATCTGGCCAACTTCTGACCACAGGACAAGCTACTTAAAAAAAATCCTTTTAAATATCGTGTCAATTCTCAGCTGAGACAAACAGTATATATTCCTGGCAGTATTAAATAACTCCTTGGACTCAAAGGCATCCCCAAAGAGGGTTCAAAAGATCTTTTCTCTCTCTCTGTCTCTACCAGTTACTGTAGACAGATATCCAGAGAGCTGACTCTGGTAAGAGTTCTCTCCCTTAGCCGGCTTCAGCCAGTTTTTCCTAGGATCCCGTCTGCAGACTCCTGGTGAGGTGTAAAATAGGGTATAGCTTTGGTATCTACTAAAATTTGGCAAGGATTTCCATTCATTTTAATTTTAGTTTCCCTTGGCCATTTAAGGGAATAAGGTAGCAATTTACCTGACACTCCCTCGGAGCCCTGTCAGCCCTCCTTCAAGGCTGGATATGGGGTGTCTATAAGGCCACTAACTTGGTGGACTTTTGTTTATGGTTTTGTAGTCTCCTCAGAGTGGAAAGATTCAGACAGGGGATTACTAGAATGAATCTTCAATTAAAGGAGGCTAGAAGATAATGGTGGGAGTTACCTCAGTTTTATAGTCCTGTTTTATGTGCCTCTTGTGTCTTTAATTTTTCATGAGTGATTTGCAACAAATCTTTCAATGAAGGTATTTTGGAATTTTGAAGACTTTTGGAGGCTTCTACATGCCAGTTAAAACAGGTATATACCATTCTGTTTGTTTGATTTGGGAACCCTTGCTTTTTTTTTTTTTTTTTAAGATTTTCTTTATCTGACAGAGTGAGAGAGCACAAGCAGGGGGAGTGGCAGGCAGAGGGGAAAGGGAGAAGCAGGCTCCCCGCTCCCTGGGACTCCAGGATCATGACCTGAGCTGAAGGCAGTCGCTTAACCAACTGAGCCACCCAGGCGCCCTGGGGACCCTTGCTTTTTGAATGATCTTATCTAACTGGACCATACCTCCTAATGTCCATCACATTCTAGGCTGTTATTTACTTGAGGGCTTATAGCAGTTTGGTATGGCCCTAGCCAGAAAGGGAGTTTAACCCATATTTTCTATCCAGCCGTAGCTAGTGGTAAAGGAGGTACAACCCACATTTCTGTCTGGCCATATTTTGGGGCCCCCAACCTGATGATTGTTACCAAGCCAACTTCTTAGGACACAAAAAGGCTTAGTAAGATTTTGTCATTTTGTAGATATTTATAGCTCCCAGGATTATAATTTTTAGACTTACATAAGTATGCCAGAAGGTGGTATGTTTTGGAATTTAAAGATCTCTCTCTCTTTTTTAAAGATTTTATTTATTTATGAGAGAGAGAGAGCAGAGGGAGAGGGACAAGCAGACTATACACTCAGCGTGGACCCCGATGCAGGGCTTGATCTCACGACCCTGAGATCATGACCTGAGCTGAAACCAAGAGTTGTATACTTAACCAACTGAGTCATGCCCCTCTTTTTTTTTTTTTTTTTTTTTTTAAAGCCAAGTGGGTTTCTCAGAGCCAAACTAATACCTGAGAGGGACATGCTGCTGAGTTGGGGTTGGGAGTTGTGCAGTGTTTTACCCTGTACCTAGTTGCATCAAAATTTTCTTGAGGCTGGTGGGTGTCCTAGTGTCAATCTAACCCATTCTATGACCAACTTATCCTAACACAGGAGTCTTAGAGTTAAGTGGCGATCGCTGTAATAGCTTTTAAGTGCTCAACCTGCGTCCACTAATTTTGTGGCTTTTGGTCTCCCAAGATTCCAATTAGCAATAGCCTTTACCTACACAAAATAGAGACATGTTCACCTTAACACACCAACAGTAATCAAGAGATGTTACCTTAGCCTGGCCAAGAGAAGGCCCTGTGCACACCACTACCAATTCTCAACATGGAATCTGGGACTGGGGAGAGGACTGAACCAGCAGACCTCAAGAAATGGGGACCATAGCCTGGGATTCCACAATGTGGAATCTGGGGGCTAAATCAGGGAATGGGAGTTCCAATCAAATGGGGAATTTTGGACTGGAAAGCCAATCAGATTAGGAGCTCAGTGCAAAGACAGCAGAGCTCAGAAGCAAGAGGAACTTATCTATGGCCCTTAGATATGGCAAGAAGGACAGAGAGCTCAAAGGGTTCACAGGTACCATGCTTGTGTTTCTTGTCCCTGAAGCCATCAGTTTTCCTTTGGGTCCAAATGCTGCCACCAAATCTGTTTAAAAAAACAAAACAAAACAACAAAATTCAGCTGAGTAAACTTAAAGATCTAATTGCTTTATTCAATGATTCATGAGTCATATAGCTTCCCATCTAGTAAATAGAGAGGGGCTCTGAAGAGCTGCAAAAAGGGGAGGCTTCTATAGGCAGAAGGGGCAGGAAAAGGAAGTTGCTAGCAAAAAGTGGATTGTTTCAGGCAAGGTGACCTTCCTTTTGGGGACTACAGGAGTTTATCAGGTGGATTTCCTCACTAGCTCAGCAGGAAATTACAGTCTGACTGGTTAATGTTATATTCCTGGGAGGGGCCAAAACTGCAATTAGGTATTAAGTCTCAGTCTGATAATGTGGACTTAGCACAAGTGACTCCATTTGGGGCCTGTTTCTTTTTTAACAGATGTTATAACTAATACATTATTATTTTGTATTTCAATGTAGGTGAAGAGAACTGGTCTTGTGGTGGTGAAAAACACGAAAATTGTTGGTCTCCACTGTTCTAGTGAAGATTTACATGCTGGAAAAATTGCTCTTATAAAACATGGGTCAAGGCTGAAAAACTGTGATCTTTATTTTTCCAGAAAACCATGTTCTGCTTGTTTGAAAATGATTGTGAATGGTAAGTGTAGATAAGGCTTGGTTGGGAATTAATAGTATTTAAGAATAACCAAGATAAATTGCCTAAACACCACTGAGATCATTTAGAAATATAAATACATATCAGAATATAGTTTGATACACTGTAAGAAGAGTCAAAAAACATGGATTCTGGTCTCAGCCCTGTCACTAATTAGATGACCCTTCGTGTATTAATAGACTAATGCTAGCTGCTATAACAAACAATAAAATTTCAGTGGCTTAATATACTAGACCTTTATCACCCATGTAAATAGTCCAACATAGGTGTTGCTGAACGGCAGGTGGTTTTTCTCCATGTGGCTGTTTCATGGGTGAAGGCATCTTCTGTCATGTTGCTACTGTCCTCTTCTAGAGCCTTGAGTCCTCTGCATCCAGAGGCAGACTGAGACAGAGAATAGAGAAGGCACACTGCTCCTAAAAACGTTGGCCTGGAAGTCACATGCATCATTTCTGTTCACATCTACTGTGGGCTTGTAGCTCCTGGCTGAGCGGCTATCTCCCAGGGACTGCTCTGTACTTGGGAAGAAGAAGAACAGATTATTAATGTTTAACTATCCATCTCTGCTACACCAGCCTACTCACTAAAGCTCTTTATGCTTATGATTCTATTTTGTACCCAGGTAATACCCTTTTTTTTCCCATTCTCCCATTTTAAAAATATTGCATCTTTTACATAGGCACTGTGATATTGTGACTTAGAATATGGGTTATATATTTGGTCTTCATCCCATTCCTGGTACAAAGCAACTAAAACCCTTGGAATTTCCTCAGTGATGAGAGTGATAGAGGTGTCTTTTGTTATTCTTAACAAGCCCCCTTCATTCACACCTGAGTGTGTTAGTGAAGTGACACTTCTGGAAAACCCCGCAGATGGGGGCCTGCTTGCCAGCAGAACCACCCAGGTGATTAGAGGGTTGGAGCTTTCAGTCTCACTCCTGAGACTTCTGGGGAAGAGAGAGAGACTGGGGTTTGAGTTCAGTTACCAGTGGCCAATAATTTAATCGATCATGCCTATGTAATGAGGCCTCCTTAAAAACCCAAGATGGGGTTTGGAGAGCTGGGGAAAAAAAGGGCTTATATGGTTGTTGTTGTTGTTGTTTTAAGATTTTAGAGAGACAGAGAGAGCACAAGCAGGGGGAACAGCAGGCAAAGGGAGAGGGAGAGGCAGGCTTCTCGCTGAGCAAGGAGCCTGATGTGGGGCTCAATTCCAGAACCCTGGGACTATGACCTGAGTCGAAGGCAGATGCTTAACCGACTGAGCCACCCAAGCATCCCAGAAAAGGCTTATGCAGTTTTAATCTGTTCCCTCAACTTGCTACTTGGGTTATTTGTGTTACAACTTAATGTAACACATCATCTAGTACCAAAATGAGTGACAAAGGCTGTTAAGTGTTATATGAATTCAGAGGTGAACTAGTGATCTATGCAGGTTGGCATGTAATGAAAGGCTGGAGCTTAAGCTGGATCCTGACGGGTCAGATGGAAAGGAGGAAGAACACATTCCTAGGTTATGGGGACAGCACATGTCCCCTTCTCACATCTGTTTATGAGAAGCAAGGTTCCTTGGGGTCAGTGTTCGAAATGGAGAATTACTCTTGGAAAGAATAGTGGCAGATGGATGATAATGATCGTTGGGACTGAAGTGGAGGACTTTGAAAAACTGTATGGCCTTTGAGCTTTATCTTATAGACCAGAGTTCCTAAACTTATTTTGAGGAAGGGCGATTTTTATTTACATGAAAGTTTTAAGAGCAGTGATCAGATCCATAGTAAAGACAGTGCCCTTGAGCCACAAGTGAAGCACTTCCAGGAGAAATGGTCATGTGGCTAGAGCCTCCTGCCTGCAGCAGGTATTTCAAGCAGGTAGAGCCGGGATACTGCTGGCTTCCATAGTCTTCCCTGTCATTATGGGTAGAGAAGATACCTACGAGAGTGGTGGGGACATTTCTTTCTTTCTTTCTTTCCTTTTTTTTACCAATTAATTGTGCGGATTGGATATTCATTTTATCACTTGTGTTAATTGACCTATAAATCCCATTATAGATAATATGGAGCCACTGAAGCTTTTTGAGCAGATTGTTAACATGCTTAAATTTATTATTATTACTTTTTAATTTTTTGTTATTGAATTGGAACATGGAAAGATAAGAGGTTAAGAGCTTGATGAGCAGACTCTTGCATTAGGCAGGGTGTGAAATAGGGTTGAGATGGTGGCATTGATAATAGAAAAAGAATGTGAAAGGACCAAAACATTGTTGATTGATCTCTTCTAGAGCAAAGGAGAAAAATGAATAAAACATAGCTGTGTTTCGTGCTGAGCTGACTATGAGGCTAAGCTATAGCCTCAGACCTATTAGAGAATCAGAATGAGGAAGAATTAGAAAAATAGGGGAGTGCAAGTAACTCAGCACTGCTTGATGTCTTTAAGACATTTGAACTTTACAAAGCAAATAATGAAGTGTGGAAAATCAGGAAGGACCTACAATAGAGATGCTTTTATGTTAATATTAGGCCCATGTATAAATACAATTGCTGTTATGTTAGGCTTATAAATTTGACCTTGTTCAGGGTCATGGTTTAACCTCATGCAACAATTACTATTAGGTCAGTTACAAGGGAAGCATTTCTAAAGCACAGTGGTTCTCAAAAAGTGCGGTCTGTGGATTCCTGATGGTCCACAAGGTCAGACTATTTTCATAATAACAGTACATTTATACTAATAGTACCAAACAATGGTGAGTAAAACTACCTGTATTATGAATCAAGACAGTAGTAGTCCTTGTACTCTTTATGGCCATAAACTTGGAGTTAAAAAGAGGGTTTCAGGGCGCCTGGGTGGCTCAGTTGGTTAAGCGACTGCCTTCGGCTCAGGTCATGATCCTGGAGTCCTGGGATCGAGTCCCGCGTCGGGCTCCCTGCTGAGCGGGGAGTCTGCTTCTCTCTCTGAACCTCTTCCCTCTCATGCTCTCTATCTCATTCTCTCTCTCTCTCAAATAAATAAATAAAATCTTAAAAAAGAAAAGAAAAAAGAAAAATAACATATTAAAAAAAAAGAGGGTTTCATGTAAGAATGCCCTTGATGAAACAGTAAAAATTAATGTTAATAAATCCCAAACCTTGAGTACACATCTTTTTAATATTCTGTGTGAAAAAATAGTAGGAGGTGGACCTAAAGCACTTTCGCTACAAAGTATAAAGGTTGCCTTAAGGAAAACCATTTACGTGTGCAGTTGTTTGAGTTATTGTAACCAACTAACATGGGTTCATGTTGGCCTTGGTGAGTTACAGATAGGAGCTGCACCAGGTGGAGTTGTCACTCCAAAAGGAAGGAAACTTTATTTGCAGCAAATAAGGAGATCATGGGGAATAACTTCCAAATCCATGACTCCCTGAGCTGGGTGAATGGGCTCCTTTTATTTAGGTTTAGAATGAATATTCAGAAAGGGGGGTTTTTGTCATCATATACAAAGGCGGGCATAAGGTTGTGCATTGGTTTTAAGGAGACAAGCCTTACATTATACGTTGTTAATGAGGGTTGTGCTCCTCCTTGGGCAGAGATTTTAACATAATGAGGCAGAGGTAACCGTCAGACAAGGTGAAGGGGCTACGGGCATGCACCTAGAGCTGATATAAACAGGATGGGTTCTTGGGCTCCTTATCTCTGCTAAGGAATGCAGGGCCTTGTTTACTTTTGAAACAGCACTAGGAGTTTTTACCAACTGATTTTTTGTGACCGATATGATAAGGCTATTTTCAGGCCTGGTAGAGACTGTTGCACAATAAACCAATGGACTTAAACATAATTATACAAAAAGTTTGTTGATATATTTCAGATTCCACATTGTAACTAACTTTTAAGAAATTATCCCTAGTCAAATTTTTACGCAGTGTCAAAGAAAAATATTCAGTTATCTAAAATGTCTGTTAAAATACTCCTTTTTTAACCATACACATGTGTGAGGCTGGATACTTTTCATATACTTCAGTAAAAACAACGTATCACAACAGACTGAAAGCAGGAGCAGATTTGAGAATCCAGCTGTCTTCTATTAAGCCAGATAATAAAGAGATTTGTAAACATTTAAAACAGTGCCATTCTTTTCAACTAGTTTTCATTGCTGTTTTGGAAAATACAGTTATTTTTTATTAAACCATGTTATTTGTATTAATGTATAGTAGATTCTCTGATGTTATTTTTAATTAATAAATATTTTTTGAAATTTGTTTTAAGTTCCTAATACAGTAAATATCAGTAGGTATAATCTACATAAACAGAGATCTTTGGGGTTCTCATGAATTTTTAAGAGTGTAACAGAGTCTGAAACCAAAAAATTTGAAAACGCCTGCTGTAGCATTTGCCACTGCTACATGAACATTTGTTCCAAGACTAGTCATCCCCTCTTCTCCTTAAATCAGGATTGCTAGAAGCAAGCCAGATGCTTAGATGAAAGATGGACTATCACCAGTGAGTAGGAAATGGATTGTGAGAACTCCAACAGAGGGAAGGTGAAATGCAACCAGAGGAAACATTCTGATACTAGCTTTAAGGCCTTCAAAACTGATTTATAACCCAAGCTACAGTAAGAGTCAGGAGGAGCAGGGAGTAGATAGAAATGTGGGTTTATTCAACTAAGACTTTTTAATTCATCTGTTACTTTGAATGCAGGACACCCTGTGGGCCATCTGTCTTTTCCGTTCTGGACACAATCATAAAAATGTCTCCTAGCTGAAACTGCATGAGATATTAGCAAATGGGTCTCTTTGTAAAACACTAATTAATTGATGAACATTTGGGTGCTTAACCCTGTATAAGGCATCTCATTGTTCCCTCTCGAATACAAAATATTTTTTTATCTGTTTGTTATCTAGTTTTGTTTTCTCTTTTGCAAATTGTCTGATCATATTGTTTTGTCTGTCTTGAGACCTTGTCAATTCATATGTGTTGTTAATGAATTAAAATCTTTTTTGTATATTAAAGATTACTAACCTTCTGTCACATTAATTGAAAATTCTAGTTTATTGTTTTGTCTTTAATTTTGTGGGCTTAAAAAAATTGATATTGCTCCCCACCCCCAACACACACACATAAACTGCTGCCCTCACATTATTTTGGCCATTTAGGTTTTTTTTCCTATGTTTACTGTTTATTTATTTATTTGCGAGAGAGGAACGAGCAGGGTGGAGGAGCAGAGGGAGAAGGAGACTCCCTGCTGAGCAGGGAGCCCAACACGAGGGCTCGATCCCAGGACCCCAGGATTATGACCTGAGCCAAAGGTAGACACTTAACTGAGCTACCCAGACACCCCTATGTGTTTACTGTTTTAGACAGTGCTGCACTAGATATATGCATGCATGATGTTTTTGTTTGTTTCTATTTAGGATTTTTTTTTTTTAAATAGCTTCCCAGAGGAAGAATTCAGAGCATAGGTACATTTTTAATGCATGGATGAATTGTTTATTTCAAATACAAAACTCTCAACAATATCAGTTGACGGCTATGATATTTCTAAAAGCAGCCATTTGATTACTTGGAAGATTCCGGTACTGAGAATTCCAGTCCTGGCACTGGGCTTTGGGACCACACTGAGCAATGCCCGTGATTTGATTCCAGAAATATCTTCCTTGAGCTTTGTTAGGGGTCAGGCATCTTTTCCCATAAAGGGCTAGTTAGCAGATCTTTCAGGCTTTGCACGCCATATGGTGTGCGTACAGGTACTCAACTCTGCTACTCCATCGTAGTGCAAAAGCAACCAGAGACTGTGTCAATGAATGGGTGAGTCTGGACACTGAAATTTGAATTTCATAAAATTTTCATGTGTCACAAAATACTACTTTTGATTTTTCCAACTATTTAAAACTATAAAATCCATTCTTAACCTGCAAGCTGGGGAAAAAAAAAAAAACAGGCAATGGGACAGATTTGGCCTGTGGGCCATAGTTTGCCAACCCTTGGGCTATATTATAATTGACTTCATAATAAACATTTATCAGACTGGGACCTCTGGATCTACCACAATAATATGGTGGACTTGTCAAGAAAACCCTTAATTTCAACATGTGTCTGATAACTGCCTTTCATATTTTATATTTCAGCTGGAGTTAACCGAATTTCATACTGGCCTGCTGATCCAGAAATAAGTTTGCTTGCTGAGGCTTCTAGTTCTGAAGATGCCAAGCTAGATGCCAAAGCAGTGGAAAGATTGAAGTCAAACAGTCGGGCCCATGTGTGTGTGTTACTTCAGCCTTTGGTGTGTTATATGGTGCAGTTTGTAGAGGAGACCTCTTACAAATGTGACTTTATTCAAAAAATTGCAAAAACATTGCCGGATGCTAACGTTGACTTTTATTCTGAATGTAAACAAGAAAGAATAAAGGAATATGAAATGTTATTTTTGGTTTCAAATGAAGAAATGCATAAGCAAATACTGATGACTATAGGCTTGGAGAACCTATGTGAAAATCCATACTTTAGCAATCTAAGGCAAAACATGAAAGACCTTATCCTACTCTTGGCCACAGTAGCTTCCAGTGTGCCCAACTTTAAGCACTACGGATTTTATTGTGGTAATACCGAACAGATTAATGAAATTCACAATCAAAGTTTGCCACAAGAAATTGCAAGGCACTGCATGGTTCAGGCCAGGTTATTGGCATATCGAACTGGTGAGTTATATGCTTAGTGCATAAATTGGGGCTGACTGGGTTGTATTTGTCTCAGAAGTAAAATGGTATTCATCTCATCTATCGTAGAGTTCATTTACTCTTAGATAGTAGAGTTTTGCTGGTCATTATATGTGTAGAAGTTAGTGAGATCCTTGAGTAGACACCTCTTAGAGCAGTATTTGGGTTCCTGTGGCCTTATATTCAGTGCTACATTTATAAATCAGGGCCTGATTATCTAGACCCTTCTGCTTCCTGCTTTTGTCATCTCATTGATCACTGAGCCCTCCACTAGAGATGGGACAAAAAGAGAAAGGAGAGAGAAGCAAAATCATTAATTTTTAGTTAACTCTTCAATATTTTGTATGTATTCAGTATTTCATAAAAACTTTAAAAATCTTTACAATAAAAATATGAATTCAAAATAACAGCATTAAAGTAAAGGCATATTGACAAATTCTTCCAATTGCTGGTATGTCTTTAATCAGCAAGTTGAGAAATCAGACATTTTTACTTTATTAAGTTGAGCATGAGGGTATATGTGAAAAAGGAAAATGTTACTTGGGAATTTTCTTTTTTGTGTTGAAAGATGACATCTGTATTTCCAATTATAGAACAATGTTTTCACACCTTACCAGAGGTAAGATTTTTCAAAGTAGAATCTTGATGACTTTTTTAAATGCAGCTTTGAAATACGGGGGGAAAATGGAGGAGGAGGAGCAGTAGAGTAAGATTTGGTGAATGGAGGATTTTTTTTTAGCTTTTCCCAAGAAAGAAGGAGAAGAAAGAAAATCTTAAGAAGAGGTCCATACAAATGCCACTGGTCTGCATTCTAATCAAAGACCACAATCAAAGTACTTTCAGCAGAATGGAGATTCTCAACTGACAGCATATCAGAATCACCATTAAAACTTTTCTTAAAAGTACCAAGGCTTAAATTCAAACCCAGGCCTACTGAACTGAGTCCATAACGATGTGGCCTAGCTAATGTATTTTTAAAGTTCTGCAAGGGATTCTGATGTTCAGCAGGGTTAATAATCACTCAATTCTTATTAAAGAATTTGGTTCTACTACAGGCGCAAATTTATGACTCCAAACAACTATTATGTAAAAGTCTGATTTAATGTCATTATGTTGTATCGTGGGCTAGGCGTTAGTGTCTTGGCCAAAACCAGCTTTATAAAGAATTTTTCTCTAAACCGTTCTGGAAGGACAGAAACATAAATGGGTATAGCTGTTATGGCTATAATTCACTAATTCCCCTTTGCTAATAAGAATTCAACTGATTCCAGAGTGAGATAGGAATGTGCTATTCTTTTACTTGATCTCAGTACCTCCTGCTTCTCATAGGAGAATCATACCAGGTATGACTCCAGTGTTTAAAGGTGTGGTAATGTATAGATACAAATATGCATCTGTGTTCTTTATTTCTGTGCAGAGTTTTGTACATAAAGGTGTGCTTCTGCACTTGATGGGTAACTTAAAAGATTTTTCAAGGTTAATTTTTTGATTGTATATGACTTTTTGCCTGGAACCCAAATCTTGAATAGGATGCAACTCTCTGGCATGCACTCCGCTCCACTGTCCACTCTTCCAGGGAAGAGAACCATGTGTTCATCATTGGTTTTTCCTTAGCACTAAGCATAGTGTGTTGAATGGATAAAGGAAATCTTTTTACATCCAAAGGTAGATGGTCCACAATCCCTTATCCAAAATTCTTGGAGCCAGATGAAAAGGAGTCCAGAATTTGTCAGATTTTAGAAAGGTAATATGGTTACATATATTGTATATTACACAGCACTCCGGAGGGGCCTGAGGCAGTACATTGTCATCAAGCACATACATGTGGAATAAAATGTATGAGTATTTGCACTAAATATTTAGTCAGGTGTGGCCACAAAATAAGTACATCAGGCTGTCCCAAAAAACATTTGCATGGAGCCAGGCAATTTATATATGTATCTCATTTAACACTAAGGCTAATCCAGCAAGGTAGAGATCCCCATGATAGGGTGTGCTCCTAATAACTCAGACTTTTAATTTCACGCTGTTCAGTTTCTTTGAAGACTTTATTTCACTCTAGAGGTAAAGACGCCATTTCCTTAATCCATTTTATTTAAAAATATACATAGGAGTAAAATGAATTCCAAAACTTCTAACAACAGAATTCTAAAAGTAACTAAGAAGTAGGTGCTTATTAATTGCTTTTTGAATGATGAATTGGATCCACAGAGATGTCATTAAAGGACATTTTGAGGTAGCAAAAAAATGACAATGTTCATTTAGACTCTAGAGGGGAAAAAAGAGGAGGGCACTGCATCTTATCTATCTGGTTCAAGTGTGATTTTTTATCTTTTTGGGGGTCCTCTTTTTCCCTTAGACTACGTGTTTTCCAAAGCTGAGGATTATGCCTTCCTCCTAAACCACGACATTGATGATGAATTGGTTGGAGTAGCCACAAAAGTTAACCGTTTCAAATCATAACTTGATGATTCTCAAGTTGTAGTATGCCTATGAATTAAAGGGGATGCTCATGAAAAATGCGGGTTCCTGGGCCCTGCCTGACTCCTTTGGAGAGATTGCTTCAGGAGATTTCCATGGAAGCCCGGAGGCCTCCCTTTTAGCAAGCATCCAGTGATTCTGAGGAAGTGGGCTGTGGACCACACTCGGACAAATGACCACAGAATCAGGAGCTAAATAACCACACCTGTGTTCCAGAACCATGGGATAAAGAGTTCTCTGACTTTCAGTGATCAGAGTCTCAGGAATTTGGCTCAGTGATTACAAGTTGACCTTTCCTTCAAAGGTATACAGAGAAAACCTTGTGAATGAGCAGATCATGGGGGAGCAATTTCTGTAAAAATTACAGACATGAAAAGATTCTTGAGAAATTACTTCATCTGTCATCCAGCCTTGGAGCTGTGTGACATCTACTCCATCTAACATGGATAAAATTTTATTCTGATTTTAAAAGACAGAGTAAAGAATATTCTGTTGGTGTAACTAAACTTAGCTAGGCAGTAGGGCTACATACTGATGGAAAATTACATTTTCCCCCTCCTGACAAGGTTTTAGTCTGTCCCCAGACTGAAACAGGAAAAGTGGCTCCTGAGACTAAAAAAACGTAACATGAAAAACACTTGTGTCAATGGTAGGAAAAATAGGCCCTTAATATGAAGAATTTCTATTTCAGTCTCATTTTTTTGTTTCAGGTTTATACATGTATTAAGGATAATTTTACTTAAAGGTTTTGGTTTTTCAGGCAAATATAATCTTACGTTTCTAACTCCTGCCACTTGCCTTAGAAATAAGCGTAAAGCCATAATTGTATTCTTTTCCCTTCATATTGTGATCTGAAGGTCTTGGAAGGAACAAAATTTTGTTTACACCAAAATCTCTTTCATGAATCTCCACTCTAGAAGAAGCCTTCCCATACCCTCCATTCCTCATTTCCTTCCTAGCACAGCACAGCACACAGGTGCTTCTGTGTTTGCTTCTTCCTGTCTCCCTCTCACATCGGGCTATACATTTCATGAATACAGGGACTTCCCTCACCGCTGTCTACTTGCGCGTTCAGTAGAGGGAAATCCTTGTTACGAAATTCTTAACATCAAAGGGAGAGGTAGGTTTCGTCTGGAGAGCTAAATTTTAGTAACTTGATTTCTTTTGCCTGTTTTCTCATCTAGAAAAGGAAATAGCTGCTTTACCTTTAGGGTAAAAATGAGATGACGGGGTCAAAAATGCTTCAAATAAATTACACAGATGCTTTGTGATACAATTTTGAAAACTCGAGCTTACTTGAACTGAAGATGGAGGATTTCATTATATTATCATAACTTCTAAAACTTATTTATAAGGCAAACTCGCTTTTAATGCCTAGGTAGGGTAAAGTTATCCTTGGGGGGGATTAACTTTTAGGAAATTGTAGGGTGAAACTACAGTTTCATTTAATCCTTACCAATATGAAAATGCCCTAGAGTAAGTTCCACAGATGATTGGTACTGTCTCTGTGTAAGTGTACCTACTTAATTAACTATATCAGTCCCTTATTAAGATTTTGATAAATACTGTTTTCATAATTAGTGTATAATTATCTTAGAAATTTGAAACTTACCCTTGTATTAGTAGAAAGAAAAAGTCAATCCTTGATATGCAGAATTTCTATTTTGGTTTTTTGAAGCTTTCTGTTTCAGATTAATGGTTTTAAGAAATACAGCTTTATTTGATGCAGAGGTTTTGGTTCTGCAGGGAAATTATAATCTCATGTTTATAACTTCTGCCACTTGATTCAGAAATGAGCATCATTCACTAAGTTGGCATGCTTTTCCCCTTCAGGTAAACTCTGAAGGTCAGGGAAAGGACTTTCATATATATATATGAAAGCCCATAAAAACTTGTTTTTTGTATTATAAGTTTGAACTTTTTTCTTAGCAAGAACATTTCCACGAAATGTGTTTTCCATGATTATACTGTTAAAAAATTGGTAGAAGACAGATTTGAGTGTTGTGAATTATTGTAACATTAAATTCGTTAGTTCGGAAATCTCTTTTTAAATCAGTTTCATCATCTGTTAGCAATAATGTTTTAGAAGCTGACTTAGTGGAGAATCTATAAAATTACACTCTGTTCTAGTTACAGCTTTGAAGTGATCTGACTGTGGGTACTGCCATTTTAATGAGCTCTGCATATAGATCATGTGTGACTGGGTCGATAGTGACACTGCCTAGTTATTTAGCACCTAGTTCCATATTCCATGCTTAAAATATTTATTTTAGTGGTAAATTTTTACTAAATAAATTTATTTAGTAATAAAAATGTATTTATTTCTATAATTAGTTAAGATGTCAAGGATTGTTGCCACATTATGAATTATGTTTCAATAATATGTATTATTTTTGGAAGTGTATTTCTGAAACTAACAAATTATTGATCTTTACTGAGTTAAATGACATTTATCTTTCAGAGGATCATAAAATTGGAGTTGGAGCAGTCATCTGGGCAGAAGGAAAATCTGTAAGTATGAAAAGAATTTTTTTTTTTTAAGTTTTCATTTGCTTAAGAAATCTCTACACCCAATGTGGGGCTCTAACTCATGACCCAAAGATTGAGAGTTGTGTGCTGTTCTGACTGAGGCAGCCAAGCACCCCTGAAAATAATTCTCTAAACGTTTAATCTTGATTTTGTTTAAACATAGTTTGATCTTAAGTGCATTACATTTTTTTGACCCATGGGGTTAATATTTTGTATTGGTGCATTTACTAAATTTTATAAACGTTTGGTCATTCCCTCAACAATTGTCTAGATAGATTCATTCATTTAGCAAACATTTATTAAACATCTTCCACAGGGTAGGCACTGTGCCACAGTGGGCAGTGGGGAGTTAAAGTCCACATTTTCTGCTCTTGCTGGCCTTAGTCTATTAATGGAGACTGCGGAACAAAAAAGAGACTAGCATATAACGATAATTGTAACATGACATTGGGAGAGCATGGAGGAAGAATCTCTATGCTGCTTGGAGAAATGAATAAAATATTCTTGGAGGAGGTAAGGTGCTATTTATTAGTCTTGAAGAATGCATAGGAAGGCATCAGGCAGAGTAAACTAGCATGACTGGGATGACAATATGCAGAGGTAGAGGGTATGAGAGAGAATGTGGGAAAATTCAAGTGATTTGGTGTATAGTATGTACTCTACGTACTGTACTCTATAGTAGAGGAGCAAAAAATTAGACTGGGCCATGAAGAAATTTGTATACCATGTAAAGAGTTTGAACTTTATCTTTTTAACAGTGGGATACTCTAGTGCTAACCAGTAGAAATAAAAGGCAAGTCACACACATAATTGTAAATTTTCTAGGAGCCACATTAAAAAAATAAAAAGGAACAGGTGAATTAATTTTAAGAATAATTTTATTTAATCAAATGTCCAGAAATATTATTTCAACATGTAATCAATATGAAAGCTATTAATAAAATATTCTGCATTTTGGGGGACTATTAACTCTTCATAATCCTGTGTGTAGTTTACACTTACAGCACCTCTCAATTCAGAATAACCACATGTGGCTAGTGGCTACTGTATTGGACAGTACAATCCAAGAATATTTTAAGTGGGAAAATGATTTGACCAGATTTACATTATAAGGGGAATGAAGTGGGGCTACACAGCAAATAGGGAGTTAATAAAAAGGAGGTAATGAGGATTGGAGTTGTGGGGGTGGGTTGGAAGGGCATGGAATCAAGAGACACTTAGTAACTGTAAGGCTGACTCAAAGATGAGTAGGGAGCCTAGGTTTTGCCTCACTAGACTTTATAGCAAGTAATTTGACTGTTTTCCTGGATGTATTGTAGCCCCTCAAATTCAACCTGGCCAACAATCTAGTATCTTCCCTGCTAACCTATTCCTTCATCAGTGGTCACCATCCCGTTCCCTGTTACTACACACATATAATCAACCACCAAGTGCTGTGAATTCCACCTTCAAAAGATCTGACTCTACTTATCTCTACCCCAACTATTACTACCTACCAGAATAAGTTCCTCCACCAAAAACTCCCATAGCATTCTGTGCAACTTTTTTGTGACACTCATCAGAGTTGAAATTATATGCACAATTTCTTAGCTCCAGATTATAAGGTTCATAAGGGCAAGGATTCTCTGTTTTATTTATAGCTATATTCCTGGCACCTAGCACAGTGCCTGGCCTATGGTTGGAACTCTCATTTGTGTTTATATGAATGCCCAGCAGCAGTCTTCGACTTAACATCTGGTTCTCAAGTGCTTGTAAGAATTTAAGTTTCCAGTCAGGCTAACTGTAGTGGGCAGCATGGTGAAGTAGAAAGACATGGGTTTGGAGTCCAGCAACCTGGGCTTGAATTCTGGCTATGTTGCTAGCATTGTGACCCTAGATAATCTTAATCTTTCTGGGCCTCAGTTTCCTTATCTGTAAAATGGAAAAACTAATAGTACTACTGTCAAGGTCATTGTGAGGAGTGATTAAATGAAATAATACATATAAAACTCAGCATGATGTTTGACATGTAGTAAATGCTCAAGAATAATTTATTATTATTACCAGTGAGATAACATTTTATTTGTAAGCTTTTGTTGACTTATCATAACAACGATTTTTATCGAGTTGCCATACTAATGAGTCTTTTGAAACTATCACATGAATAGATATAATATATTGAAATTTACTGAGGTTTACAGCATATTCCAAATTACTATAAACACTTATGATTTATAAAATAGTTCACTCTAGTAACTGAGAAAGCATTCATATTATATGTGATATGCCATTGACTATGAGACTTAAAAAAGAGCCACTTAAGTAAAAAGTTGCATTATAAATATATACATATTATATGCATATAACATATATATATAAATGTACAATAGAGGCTCAATAAATATGAAGATTAAAGGAAAGTACATTTTGTGGAGGGGCACCTGGGTGGCTCAGTCAGTTGGGTGTCAGCTCGGGTCATGATCCCAGGGTCCTGGGATCTAGGCCAGAGTCTGTCTCCTTGCTCAGTGGGGAATCTGTTTCCTCCCTCTCCCACTGCCCCTCCCCCTGCTTATGTTCTCTCTCTCTCTCTCTCTCTCTCATTCTTGCTCTGTCTCTCTCAAACAAATAAGTAAAATTCTTTTAAAAATTTTTTAAAAAGGAAAGCACATTTTTTATCTTTCAACTGTATCACAATAGTATATTTTTAGTTCAATAGTAGAAATTGTTCAAAATATTTTTTATTATTATGTTATGTCAATCACCATACATTACATCATTAGTTTTTGATGTTCAAAATATTTTTACAATTTCTGACTTGTTAACCAGTAGAAAACAGCATATACAAAATTAACAATTATTGAGGACCTGTTATGTATGGGACACTCTAACAGGTGTACTTTAAGGCATAGAAAAGAGACATAAAACATGTTTCTGTTCTCTAGGATTTTATAACCTATTTGGGGAGAGATGTCTGAATCAAGTGAAGTAATTTGTGAATTAAACAAGTTAATGTTTAATTAACAGCCAAAACCAAGGACTGCCTTGAGATTATGTATTAGAAATGATCAGCCTTCTTGGAATTTAGCTTTGACAAGACCATACTGCAGTAGGAAGATGTAAGATTGTGTTTTTTTGGTCATAGAAAATGGAATTAGTTATATAAAGTATGATACGAGGCTTTAAAATACACTGCCAGGTGCCTTTTTTTAGAGTGTTGACAACTCACCTTTGTTGGTTTGCTCACTATCACAGAGAAGTTGTGATGGAACAGGCGCGATGTACTTCATAGGATGCGGTTATAATGCTTTTCCTGTCGGATCTGAGTATGCTGACTTCCCACACATGGATGACAAGCAGAAAGACAGAGAAATAAGGAAATTCAGATACATTGTACATGCGGAGCAGAATGCCTTGACATTTAGGTATGAAATTCGTTTGTGTGTCTTTTCTTGAAAACGTAGCAAGGCTTTAAAAAAAAAATGTAGCCAGGGTTAGTTGAAATTAGTTTTCTTTTACCTTAGTTTATTTCCTTTTTTTTAAATTCTAAGAAATATTCTTTTCAGAAGTATAATTTTGGTTATACCTGGAATTTGCTGCCAGACCTGAGGCCATTGTCAGATGTCCTCCGGGCCTTCAAATTTGCTGAGCGAGCCTATTTTTTTCTTGTCTTCCTTGTCTCCAATATAAAATTGCTTGAAGTGTGTCATTAGGGTCTTGTAACGACATCTTGTGAGATGTCCTCTATTTTCTAAATCTAGAGCACATGTATCTATGAATATATAGATTTTATTATGAACCAAATTGCTTTAATGTGGTTTTTGTCGGAGATAACTGGCATTACTACCTCCCTTCTGATGTTACTCTAGATCATTTCCACAAACATTTCTCAGCATTTACTATTAAAGGAGTGATCTTAGGGTATTCAAACTGAGCTAGACATGGCTTTTGTCCTTGAGGAGCTTATAGTACTCCTCAGTGTAAGGCTGCATTCAAGCTAAGAGGATAGTTTCTTTGGGCAAGGCCAACACAGAATCCTGTGGGAATGCAAGGGCTGCTGCAGACAGAGGGGCAGTGAGAGGGGAAAGCTTTAAGGAGAAACTGGCATTTGAGCTGAGGTTTGAAGGTCTGGTGGGATTGTGGCAATTGGAGTTGCTTACTTGAAGGGAAGCCATTCTTGCGTCAGATAGCACCAGATGCTTCAAGACCATCTTGAAGGAGGAAAATGCTTGTGTGTTTAGGAACATGAGTGTTCCAGTTAGTCTGGACCATGGAGCACATGCAAGTAGGCTGGGGCTGGACGGGGGAGGACTTGGAGTTTATACTCCATTTGATAGGCCGTAGGGAGATGGCCACCCTACTGATCACTTAGGTTGCAGGTATATTGTTCAAATAGACCAGATGCATAAAATTCTGTTGCCCGGGTCTAGGCAAACAGAATGAGTCTGAACTAGGGAGATGGATCTGGAAGCCTGGAGGTGGTGTAAGACAGCTGACTGAGAACAGTGGAAACCACAGAACCGGCAAATGCAACCCCTGTGGCCTCAGATGAGAGCCATTCCTTGGTCCTAAACTACCCCAGCAAACAATTCCTCTGTTCTTGTCCTTGTGCTCTTTGTTACAGGTTTACTTGCTTCATTTGTATGGAGGCAAATATTTGTTAAAGTATCCTATCTCAGGGAGGAGCTAAAGGAACTGTAACTCAAAGCAGAATTTTATTATTAATTTATCAATTTAACAAGCATTTATTAAATATCCAGTAGGTACTAGATAAGGGTCAGATCTTTTGGCTCCTGTGATGAGCTAATGTCTAATCTCTCACGGTAAACGCATAAGGAAGATGTTCGTTCTAGCCCCTAACTGTGGCATTATAAAGTTCTTCATGTAGAGAGCATTGTTCTTGCTCTCCTTCCCTCCTCTCTCTTTCAGTGTCTGTCTGTTCCCGTTTTTATTTATAATATAATACCGAACATCTTACTGATTGCTTAGAATAAATAAATGAATTTTAATTATAACAATTGTCATGTTCAGATTGTATATTAACATTTTATGAGTTTATATATTTTGTATATTCACTAATTCAGCAAGAATAAAGTTTATTATTGTTTATAATGTAAATCTGTTTTAAAATCAGCTCAATTTTAGTGTTTAAGGATTTCTCTAAAATATAACTCCCCTTTTGGAAGCTACCTTTCTAATATTTATAAATTTTTTGTAGGTGTCAAGAAATAAAACCAGAAGAAAGAACTATGATTTTTGTCACAAAGTGCCCATGTGATGAGTGTGTACCTTTAATTAAAGGTGCAGGCATAAAACAGATCTATGCCGGGGACGTAGATGTTGGAAAAAAGAAGGCAGACATCTCTTACATGAGATTTGGGGAACTTGAGGGTGTTAGCAAATTTACAGTAAGTAGATACACATTTTATTCAAGTATATTTTCTATTATATTGTTAGGTACCCTGCTGAATATTTTAAATTAGTGATTACCACACTTTAAACTATTATCACTGAGTTTGTTTTTGTGTGCAAGCACTCACCTGATTACAAATGTTCAGCTTAGGGGCGCCTGGGTGGCTCAGTCGGTTAAGCGGCTGCCTTCGGCTCAGGTCATGATCCCAGGGTCCTGGGATCGAGCCCCATGTCCGGCTCCCTGCTCAGCAGAGAGCCTGCTTCTCCCTCTCCCTCTGCCTGCCACTCTGCCTACTTGTGCTCTCTATCTCTCTGTCAAATAAATAAATAAAATCTTTAAAAACAAACAAACAAACAAACAAAAAAACAAATGTTCAGCTTAAAATCTCTGTCTTAATGAATTTATATGTCTCTAGAGAGTTGCATATTCTGGACCTGAGATCTTGAATTAATCGTCCCTCTGGTGCCCTCTGGTGGCTAACAAAAGAAAATCCTTGACCTACCTCTTCCCTCGCTCTTCTGGTTCGGGTGGTAAATAGAGGTGAAAATAGTTTAGGATTACCCAAAAGACAAGGACACACACACACGCAGGCACTCATGACACACATCTCTCATGGAAAAAAATCAGAGAAAGAAGGGATTTAATATTTGATATTTTAAAAAAAGTACTAAGATAGTTCATGGGAAACTTAGAACTTTATTTCACTATGTAGGTTTTTAAAAAAAACTTCTTTTTAGAAACAATTGCAAACATACAGAAAAGTTACAAAAATGCTACAAAGAACTTTTTTTTCCCCAGAAACCTTTGAGGGTAGCTTGTTGACACGATAACCAGATCACTCTCAAATAGTTTGTTATATATTTCCTCAAACAGTAGATTTTCTTACAAAACCATAATACAACAACAAAACTCAGGAAATTATCATTGATACATTACTGCTGTTTCATCCACAGGTTTCAAAGTTCACCAGTTGTCCCAGTGTTCTATAGAGCAAAAGGATCCTGCCCAGAATCATATGCTGCTTTTTAATAATAATTCTGGCATTTAATGTAACACTTATATACAAGAACTTGCAGTAGGTATAAAAGGCATATAACTGTTTATGAACTTCAAGTTTACTGGGGCACCTGGGTGGCTCAGTTGGTTAAGCAACCAACTCTTGATTTCAGCTCAGGTCATGATCTCAGGATCATGAGATTGAGCCCCATGTTGGACTTTGCCATCAGCGGGGAGTCTGCTTGAGATTCTCTCCCTCTGTCCCTCCCCCCCACTCACTCTCTCTCTCTAAAATAAATAAATAAATCTTAAAAAAAATTTCCAGTCTACATTCCTGCTTTGAGTCCACAGTGCCTGGAACACATAAGGCACCAAAAAGATATTTTTTTAAATTATTTTTTATTTATTATTTAAGATAGACAGCATGAGAGGGAAGAGGTTCAGAGGGAGAAGCAGACGCCCTGCGGAGCAGGGAGCCCGATGCGGGACTCGATCCCAGGACTCCAGGATCATGACCTGAGCCGAAGGCAGTCGCTTAACTAACTGAGCCACCCAGGCGCCCCCAAAAAGATATTTTTTAAACTGTCTCTATATATGTATACATACACTTATATATTTATATTTTTAATTTATATTTAAAAGTTTAAAATTATAAAACATATTGTCTAGTTTCTGCGTGTGTGTGAAGTATCATAAATGTTTACCTTTTTTATTTTTGTCATTGATTTTTGGTTTTTTATTTCCAGTTTTATTTAAAGTTTATCATGATTTTTATTTTTTTTTAAGATTTTATTTATTTATTTGACAGAGAGAGACACAGCGAAAGAGAGAACACAAGCAGGGGGAGTGGGAGAGGGAGAAGCAGGCTTCCCACCGAGCAGGGAGTCCGATGTGGGGCTCGATCCCAGGACCCTGGGATCATGACTTGAGCCGAAGGCAGATGCTTAATGACTGAGCCACCCAGGCGCCCCTAAAGTTTATCATGATTTTTAAAAGAAAAAGAGGGCCCTGAAAGAAAGGAGAGATGGGAGAGGTGCCTCTTTTGTAAAAGTAAACAGAAGCTTACATCCAGCTAGTCAAAGGGAAATCTCCAGTTCTGTGTTTTTGTTTTGTGTGTCTTCATTCCTCCTGAGAAGTGGGAAGAAATAGGTGTTTCACATTCTCTCCATAAAGATTAAATGATCTAGCTCTTCAGGACTGTGACTGACAGATTAAGTGAATTCTGAAATTTGTTGCTTACTGGTGGATTTGAGTAGCTTTGCCACTGTAAAGAGCATGAAGAGATCGGAAGGAAGGAAGATACAGTGACAGAAACAGAGGGAATGAGTTCCCTGGGCAGAGATGAGCCAAGACCTGCCAGGAGTACCCTTCTCAGGTGCACATGGTTCTTCTCAGGGCTCCTTCCAGTGACAGTTAGCTCTCTCCACCTTCCCATCCTTTCCCTCCTCTGGCTTGGTTCGCAATATTATGTAAATGATTTCAACTACCTGCTTCGCTAAATGCCTAGTTTTGTAAATACCAGTGACTAACATGAACTAATATTCATTCTAAATTTGAATGTCAGTAATGATTATACTTATTTTTAGATTGTCAAGAGTAGTATAGGAGTGTCCAAAAAATGATATTTTTTAAATATTTTATTTATTTATTTGTCAGAGAGAGAGAACACAAGCAGGGGAAGCGGCAGGCAGAGGAGAGAAGCAGGCTCCCTGCTAAGCAGGGAGCCTGATGCGGGGCTTGATCCCAGGCCCCTGGGATCGTGACCTGAGCCGAAGGCAGACACTTAACCGACCGAGCCACCTAGGTGCCCCCCAAAACTGATATTTTTAAGATTAAAGCAAGTTGAAATTAATTTTGTTTGAAAAGTTTTGCTTTTCTCTTTGAGGTGTTACCACATACCTTGAGATAGTTGGTTCTGTTCTGTGGGATTGTTGCAGACTAGATTAGGGCTGAGCAACAGTATTTTCAAGAGTAGATTTTACCAGTGTAGGCCCATGTCCATTTATTCAGAAACTTTTTTTTCCTGTTAATACATGTGGATTTTTCTCTATTAGGTCATATTACTTTTTTCTTATTATGAAAGTAATATATGCTCATTGTAGAGGACTAG
Source organism: Eumetopias jubatus (assembly GCF_037043125.1). Classification (NCBI taxonomy): domain Eukaryota; kingdom Metazoa; phylum Chordata; class Mammalia; order Carnivora; family Otariidae; genus Eumetopias; species Eumetopias jubatus. Next base: position 135,680,773 of record NW_028274809.1, on the reverse strand, counting down.
GAACATAAAAAAGAACAAATATTCTCTGATAACTCATAGATACTAATGTTAACATGTTGCTACATTTTCTGTGTCATTGATAATTCTTCAAAAATAATGTTTAATGATTCAACAATATTCTAACATATAATATAACTTATTTACCCATTCCCCTGTTGTGAGTTCCCTAAAATGGTTTCTGAGTCTCTTACAGTTAGAAATAGTCTTTTTATGATTATCCTTAAATATACATTCAGGGTTATTAGTTCTTACTTTGCCCAAATTAATAGATTTTAGTGGTTTGACATGTTGTGAAACATGTCTTTTTTTTTTAAGTTTATACATAATCACCCCGTATAAATCCTCTTTTTTCTGGCGCCCACATTTCTGTAGGCGACCAGCCGGTTCTAGATGTCCTTCCTTTCCAAAGACTTTTTCACACACGGCGAAATGTTTGTCTGGTATCTCATTCCATCCCCAGGGATCATGGTATTAGCTAGTTGATCTGTTGAACTCACTGGTGCTTGCGGAAGAGACTCCGGGTACTGCACACTGAATTGCGCCTCTCTAGAGATAGTGCCTAATGAGGCCTTTTCAGTCAAGTTATTAGTGATTCTGATGATGGGGACTTCCAGCCAAGTGAGAAAGGAAGGGCTGTGCCCTGAGGTACTGATTACACATAGTTTTTCTTCTCAGCTGCTCCAGGCTTCTTGGTAGTCCCTGAGAACCCTCAAGCTTCCCTATTTCCTTCTGAATGGTTGAGGCGGAAAACTGAAATCAGAGGAGATATGATATGATCTATGATGTGATATGACTATATTAAAAGGCAAGATAATCTGGGTCATATTTTCATTCTTTAATATCTAGGCCTTCTGTAGCTATCATAAGATGCTGTAGGACCTGGAGATGGAATGTGGAATGGTGGAAATCCTATAGTGTTGAGCACAGGCTGACTCAGGTTTTAATTCTATTGCTGCCCTCAGTGTGTAACCCTGGGCAAGTCACTATACTTCGCTGGTCTTCCACGTCCTTACCTCTAAAATGAAGGTAAAGGATTTTAAAGTTCCTTCCTTCTCTAAGAATATTGATTCTGATCCCAGAAGTCCTATCATTCAGGGTCATTATTAGGGCTTGGTTGGTATGAACATGCTAACTCTTTATTCTTTACATTTAAAAAAAAGTTTTAATATTTGACAGCAGGGTGCTAAGATGCTATTTATTAAATCCTTCTTAAACATACATATAAAAGCTTTTTGCCCTTTTACAGTGGCAGCTGAATCCATCGGGAACTTGTGTTCATGAACATAATGAGCCTGAAAGCAAAGAGAGTAAGTATTTAAAAGTCTTTTATTAAGCTTAACTTTGTTGTTGAGAAGAAAGGATATATAGCGAGTTTTAATGATCAGGTGTTGGAAATTGTTGTGGTCGTAGATAAGCATGTTCTTTTCGCAGGTTAGATTTTTGCCATTCAATTTGTTCACAAACATTTGTTGTGTATCTACTATATGCTAGGTTCTATGGAAAGTGCTGGTTTATAATCAGTCCTATAGAATCTGCAGTTTAATACAAATGATCATGTACACATTGAATATATAAATTAAATGTATATGAAACAGTAAACAACAGTGCTCTTCTATACCAAACTAAAACTTGTTGGACGGTTAGAAAGGAAAAATGTGTATAATTAATACAGATGGCTATAGGGCCAAATTAGAGGATGTTTTATTTGTGTAAAGCCATATTTGTAGAGATTTGTAGGGTCAGAGAATGGAAATCCTCGGGTTATTTGAATAATCTAACTAAAGTCATCATGGCTACCATAAATGAATTACTAGTCTTCAAAGCTTTATTATTTGCATATTAACAGATATTTTTAATGTAATGTCATCTTGGGGAGATCTTGCAATTCCTTAGGTATATAATTTTGAACACTAGTTATTGCTATACAGTATTATCTTTAAAGATTTATTTATTTATTTGAGAGAGAGCACAGAGGCGGGGCGGGGGGGGGGTGGGCCAGAGTGAGAGGGCAGAAGGAGAGGGAGGGCAGGAGGAGGGGGGAGGGAGGGGCAGAGGGAGAAAGAGAGAGAGTCTTAAGCAGACTCTGTGCTGAGTGCAGAGACCTGCATGGGGCTCAGTCTCAAGACCCTGCGATCATGATTTGAACAGAAACCTGTGGCTCAACCGACTATGCCACCCGGGCACCCCCACAGTATTATATTTAAATATAAGCTGTGTTATCTATCTGTTTGGATTCTAGGTAAATGGAAGTTTAGTATAATAAGTAAAAAGTTTTTGATAACAATGATTTGATTACCCTGAAAAATCAGGAAATGAAGAGGTCTTTACGAAAATAATTTCTATAGTTTCCATATAGATACCTTGATTTTTTTGTGTTCTGAATTTAGCTTTATTTATTCAAGTAGTATGTTTTTTTATTTGCCATCTGGGAAAAAAAAATACCTACCTACTCCATCTTTTGAAAAAATTAATCAGGGAAAAAAAGTGAAAAAATAGAAAGAAAAATATATATGGATCTGATTAAAGAATGTGCTTTCAGTAACAGTGTTTGAGGGGGTCAATTAATAATTCCCTGCTGCTAGGGAAAGGACACAATGAGCACTAACCATACAGGGATGAATTAATTTATCTATGTTAAAATTAAGAACATCTGGTCATGAAAAGATATCATTGAAAGAGTACAAAGGCGAGCTGTAGACTAGGAGATATTTGCCACTTAAAATCAATAAAGGATGCGTATCCAGGGCTTATTGTTCGTCGGTCACTAAGGAAAGGAAGACATGCTGCCCTTAGCAGTCCTGAGACTGGAAGGAGACGTTGTGAAAGGGGAGGGCAAGAGGAAGGCTTCTGCTTTGCTGGCAATGTTTTCATTATTGACCTGGGTGATGGTCAAATGTAGGTTTGCTCTGTGACTGTTCACTGAACTGCAAGGTCATGTTTTGTATATATTTTTGAACATATGTTTTATAGCAACAAAAAATCTTCCTATCTCTTTTTCAATTTTGTAACAGCCTTGTTGCGATAGAATTCATATATCATTAATTTGCCCTTTTAAAGTATAGATTTCAGAGTTGAGTGAATCCACTTTTTAATAGGCAGACACTATTCTAGATAGCCAGGGTTATCTAGAATCTGTTCTTCAACAGTTGAGAATTTGAAGATGAAATATAACGAATGTTCCTTTTTAACTTAAACATTATTTTGATCTTACAACCGCTATGACTTTAATACCCATGTGTTTGAAGTGAAGTTTTCCTAATATTAAGTTATTCTTGAACACTAGATGGTGTGTTGAGACCCTTACCTTCGGGTGAAGAACAGCACCAAAACAAAAAGCTGTGTCTTGGAAACCACTAAGAAGTCCTGTCTAAACTGGAGTGAGGCCTCAAGAATTTGCATTGCACTTTTAAAATTCAACCTTGTTAACTCAGAAAATAAGGGTGGATTTTGTGAATAACTGAGAAAAATTGTAAGGAAGATAAGTTATTACTACCATATGGATGATGTTAATGAGAATATCTTTAGTTTAGATTTGTGTGTTTTCCAGAATATGGTGGTGTGTTCTTTTATTACATTAAATGAGGTAGCAATGATTTAATGAGACAAATTTAATCACCTGTAGAGGTTAATTTCTCCCTGTCTTATCTTTATATTAGCCAGTTTTTTTAAAGGGTTTGGTTCACTGGAGGTCACATCTCAGCAGAAACTTATACACCTTTTAAAAAATATTAATTCCTTCAGATTATAAAGGTGATAATTAGTAAACTGTTGCAGGGAAATAAATGATAACCTGGCCATTTTTCAGTCAGTATATGGCTCACCAAAAGCTCACATTTTACATCTAAAGCTTTTTAATAATCAGAATTTAATTAGGATTGAATCATAAAAAATGAAGGTGGCATACCTGATCCCCATTATAAAAGTATATTCCTAACAGCGTTATTAATTTGTTAAAAAATCTTTCGATATATAGAACTAACAGTGATTTGTTGGACTAGGGTGTTAAATCACTGATTTGGGGTAGCAGTAGAAAGAGCATATTATTCTGAGGCAGTATTGCTGTTTGATATCACTGACTCTTGAAATCACTAACAACACCAAATTTGCTTATGATGTTAACAGTGAGGAAATATTTTAGTCTGGAATATTGAAACTACCCTTTGTCAAATTCCGTTTATAAATGCTGCCCATTTTCCCTTTGTACAGTTAACAGAGTGTCTCGCGGCTTGGAAGATCTTTAAAAATATTCGTAAACCTTAAGAATACTGAAAATCTCAAGTAAACATTATGATCAATTCCTTTACATTCCAAATTGCTATTTGTGAGACCTCTCGTTTTTATTTCCAGAGAAACTTTCAGAGAGTTAGTCCAAAGGCAAATCTGATTATCTCTACATCGCCAAGGCAGGTGCTCCACAGGATGTCCCACCCACGTGGAGCACCTGCCTTGGCGATGTAGAGATAATCAGATTTGCCTCTGCTGTTATTCCCAACCCTTCCACAGCACCACATGGCCTCACAAGGCCCCCTGCCAGTTTCTCAGAATTGTTCACAGGACAATCCAAATGTTGGCTGATGTCCCTGTTTGTACAGCAGTCCACTTAGGTCCACTGGGAGTTCAAAGTCCTCATACCAGGCCTTCGAGAACTGCCATAAATATTGAGAGGGGAGGAAAGATATCCTTACAGATAACTAAGGCTAATTCGAAAACTAGTAGTTAAGTATTCTAAAATATTTATCAATATGAAAATACTGAGATTTGCTTACATCCTCCCAGTTGCTTCCATATATAATTTATACAAGCTTAAATTCATGTTAGAATTGTTTTTTTAACTGATATGTCATCCACATCAAATATTTTATAAATCAATCGGCAAATATTTCTTAAGACCCCAAAGCCTGGTATACTGTCAGGTTTATGGATTTATGTGTTGGATGTTGAGGGTGATATCAGAAGGGGGAGACCTAAAATGGGGGAAACTAGGATTGGGAAATGGGAAAATTGATATTTCCAAGCACTATGAAAATTTTCGTGATAATGCCATATTTCCTTCTTTACAACTGATCAGTTTTCAACATTTATTAAGAAATTCCTGTGTAGTACCAGAGGAAAGCTCTATGAGGGCAGGAATACACATACACACACACACACACACACACACATACATACATATATATATATATATACACATGCACACATTCATATGTATATACATATATACATATAAGTTATATGTATATAAATTTTATATATATATAAAAATATATAAATTTTTTAAGCTGATGAATCCAGTGCCTATGATAGTGTCTGGCACATAATAGGCATTCAATAAGTTATTTGTTGATTGATTGAATGACTGCTGGACACAGGCTAGGCCCTGGAGATGAGATATGTAAGAAGAAGCTCACAGTCAGTGGAAGAGAGAAGCATGTAACCAAGTAATAGAGACTGATTCTCAGTGGGGTCCCTGGACCAGCAACATTAGCATCACCCGGGGACTTGTTAGAGATGCAGATTCTTAAGGTCCATTGAGACCTGTTGAATCAGAAACTGGGCATGGGGCCCAGCAATCTGTGTTTTCACAGCTCTCCAGGTGCTTCTGATAACCTTAGAGGTTGAGAACCACCCTGTGAATGCCGCTATAGGAAGGTTCTAATATATGTAAATTAAAGCTACTAGAAATAATAAGAACAACTCTGTATTGCAAGGAAATTAGGATATAATTTTAGCTAAGAAAAGGTATGAGGTATGGAGATGTGTTTTAGCTAAGGGAAAAGAAAGTAAATTTTATCCTAAACTAAAGCTGGTTATTTCAGAATGGTCATTACAGAATGGAAAAGAGAAAAATAAAGGACAAACTAAAGACATAGGAGTTGGGAAAAGAAAAAGAGACAGGAAGGAAGGAAGGAAGGAAAAAACTTTTGAGAAAGAAAGAAAAAGAGAAAGAAAAAAAATTTTACCTTTTGTAATCACGTTGGTTAAAAATTGAATTGTTATAAGGGTTTTTAAAAATAATAAACTTGCTTTTTTGTTTTAGTAGCTTGCTAATGTAATTTTCTTTCATTTGCTAAAAGAACAAAGTTTTCTTGGACTTTCAGTCTGCTCTTGATAAGATATAATGAATGGTTTTCTTTACCTTTTAAGTAATCTGCCTGGAAAGCAAAGATGTTTTGTTGTACTAATTTCCTGTACTTCATGTTGTCTTTATCAGATCTTTGATTACTTAACTGAGTCTTAACATTAAGAGCTGAATTTTCCTTAAAACGATGTAGCCTTTTGTATTTGCCTTTAAAATCTTTTGTCACTGGTTAAATAGATAATTATTATTTCAAATTATCTGTGATCCTATTTAGTCAAATGTCCCAATCTTTTGATATTTTTGACAAACTTTTCAAAATCAATTTCTAAATAAACTTTTTTGACCAGGAAAGTAAGTTGGAATTTTCCAGGGGGTCCCTGAAACATCTGAAAAGATTTGTTTTCTTTCTTTATAAAAGAGAGATGCTATATGAATTGGTTTATGTGATACGCTAAATTACATGGGAAGTGTTGTCAAATAAGAAATACCAAGCTTTCTTTATGTTGTATTTGTACAGGTATCCAAGTGTTTCAGAAATTGTATGAAATTCCTAGAAATCAGATGTCCAGGATAATGTTATCGCTCTAATCCTAGTTCTTATCTTAAAATGTTGTATGTCTCGGGTATAATCAGATTTTCTTGTCAATTGCATTGTAATGAACTCTATCAGATCTTTATGGCCATTTTTAAGTCTTTTATCATTTACAGACAGTTATTGTTTCACTTGGATGCTTTTGTAAAAGTTTTCCTGCAAAAGTGCTTCATCTTCAAGGGAATTCATGAATGGACTCTAACAAGTACTGTAGATAACTTTAACAGCATCCAACTGATCTGGGTAAGAATTTCCAGAACTAACAGAAAAACTGGATTCAAACAGAACGAATATTAATTACGTGGGACTGAATCAACTGAGGAAGATGATCATAATTTATGACTTTTTTGTTTGGATATTGCTGTTGTTTTTTTTAATGTTTGGTTTTTCCAGATTTCGGGAAAACTTCTCTTTTCTCTTAAGTTATCTGTGACTTACAGCAATTTGTTTTATTATTCCTTTATAAGCAGAATTGAAACAATTACTTTTTCTCCCTACCTCATGCCTCCATAACTTAAAAACTATTAGTGAGTATTCTTATTTTTTTGGAAATACAGTTATTTGCATAAGTTCAATAAGAATCTATTCTTATAATGAGCATGAGTGGAAACATTGGTTACATTACTGAGGCTTTGACTGGAATGTCATATCTGAGAGCTATACATAGACTCAGATATGACCAGACAAGTTTAAGAAACTAAGGTTGACTTTATAGAACCAATAAACAACAAAGCCCCTTGGAAAAGGAGTTTTAGTACCTTGCTTACAGGGTTCCTAGCAACCTTACTAGGTGAGTGAGGAACGTCACTTCCTGGCAGACTCAGGAACCTCAGGATATTTTGGGGACCTTGAGAAGAGAGGAATTCACCCAGATTTATAGGTATTGCAGGTGAAGTCTGATGGCAAGTCCCTGGCTTGGCTTCCTAGCCTTGAGAAGATTTTAAGAGTTCCATCTGAGATTCCTTATGAAAAATTTCAGCAAAGCAGATTTAGAAGAGCCTATCTCATCAATTGTTATTCTTGCTATACTTACATAAATGGGCCAAATGTATTGAAACTAGATTTAATTTGCAAACAAATTAGTCTTACCGTGATTATCTTTGATAGACCGAAAAATTATGTTTCAGTAATACACTATAGAAATATCAGATTCTAGAGCTGTTAATTAGTTTGAGGTTTTGTTTTCCACCTGTAAGATGGAAAGATCCACTGGATCCTGAATTCTAGTTTCCTCCAATATTTGGCTATAGCTCTCAAAACAAACCTTTCCAATTTTCTCCCACTTTTGACTTGGAATCGTGAAGAACAAAAACTGCCCTTTCCCCCAAGCCTGGCAAACTGAAGGTGACCAACTTGATATAAACTTAAGAGAAATGGCCACAATAACTCATGTTTAGGCAGTCTTCATGCCTGCTGCTGTGTGGGCCACTCAGAAAGTTCACCTGAATACCTGGTGATGTTATCAGAGACATTCCGACTGCAAAAGATGCTTTGACCCTGACTTCTAGAAATTTTCTTGACTGGCTGCCCCTGGGCTCAGAAGCTGGTTTATAATTTGTTCTAATCATTAACCTTTGGGGGGTTTTTTTTGTTTGTTTCCATAGAAATGCCTTATTCAACACCTAATTTCTCTCACAGTATAGGCCTAATGTGGGGAGCCCAGTTACATCAACACCTCCTAAAACGAGACACAACTGTTTAACTGAACTGAGCTATTTTCAAGACTTAGAGATTAATTCAATGAAATCGTAAAACAATCTACCAACTTAGCTTCCGGATTATGATCTTCTTGCAGTTTCAAAGGTGGGTCTGAAGGGGAGCAAAATATGCCACTTTGGCATATGGATTATGTTGAATTAAAATTATTTAAGAAATAGCCATTGCAAGAAGGACACTCTTTGGTCCCCCTGAAAGCAGGAAATAAATTCCCTATGTGAAGGGGACCCTCCCTGCACCCAGAGGGTAAAAGGACTCTCATCACCCAAAAGGGGAACTCAGAACTGAGAAGGCTGTATACACCGCTTTGTCGCTTCTTCATTAATTTGCTACCCCAACCCCAAGCCCCTTTGTCAGTTCTTCACAAGTCATTGTTTCTTTGTTTTTCAAAAGGTATAAATGTTGCCTGCTTGGTCACTTCTTTGAGTCTCATATTTCTATGCACTCCTGTTTGTACAGAATTTGTTTTTCTCCTCTTAATTTGTCTTAAGTCGGTTTAATTCTTAAATTCTTAGGCCAGCCAAAGAACCTAGAAGGGAAGAAGGGAGAATTTTTCTTTCCTTACACATCTTTTCTACATTTGGTTTCAAGGGCACATCGTGGGTTCCTGAAAGAACATTCATGCTTCCTGCCAGAGCAGCACTGTTCTAAAGGCCAACCAGAGAGCCTCCCAGGACCATTACCCAGAGAGCTATGATTATGCCTCCTTCTAAGAAAGACTTAGAGCCAGCCTCTTTCATTTACTTTATTATCCTTTGTCAAATTTCTTCATTCTCCTTAGCCTGTGATACTTTTCCTATTGGGACAAGGGAACTAGCTGCACTAACCTGGGTAACCCAGTTCTGGTTCACAGAGAAGGCTTTTATTGGGCCCAAATCTTTGTGGGTTTTCTAAATTCTTTGTAGTTGAGCAGACTGGTCTACCAGTTAAACTGTGGCCATTGTGCTAACACAGTCAAGGGAGTGTCCTAACTTGGATTATGGATGGCTGCCTCCTCCTCCACCCTAAGAAGGGACTCCTGGTTACAGCTCAGGCCACCTTACAACTTACTGACTCTGGAACTTAGGCCTCTGTTATCTCAGGCCAACATGTAGATGTATGCTACCATTTATTCATCTCCTGAGCACCTACATGCCAAACGCTATGCAAGATTCTCCACCCCCAATGGGAACGGTGTAATTTGCTTTGGACACTTTTTAAAATAGAAGAAATTTAAGTTTTCACTGTCAAAAATCATAACATTAAATTTTGAGAAGTTAAAGGAATCTGTTCAGCAGCAGACTGAATGCATAATCTTTATTTTCCAGAGTTGACCGTTTACTTTACTTCTAAGCACAAGTATAAAGCTGTGTGTTATATTCAAAATTCTACCTGAATGATGTACCAGAAAACCCTTTACTGATATTTTAGAAAGGTGGCACTAGGTTCGCTAGATTTTTGTCTTTCATTTTTTGAACACCAGAAAATTAGCGTAGGTGAGGGTTTCTCAAACCTTGGTGCTATTAGCATTTTGAGCCAGGTGATTCTTTGCTGTGAGGGCTTGTCCCCTGCGGTGTAGAACATTTAGCTGTGACGCTGGTCTCCACACACTAGATGTCAGTAACAACTCCCCATCCAGAAGACAATCAAAGGTGTTCCTTAGGGGATAAAGTCACCCCCAGCTGCAAGCCACTGACATAAACCATCAAGTGAAAGTGTGTATTTCACTACACATGCCTTACTGTATCAGATGGAAGGATCATTTCATCTAGTATAACCTTGACACCTGAGGCCATTTTTATGACCAGGTACCAAATTTAAAGATGACAAATCCCCCTGTATCATCTTCAGATCTTTTAAAGAACTTAGCTGTGGGGTGAATAAATCAAAAGCAGTTTGCAATCTTACTTCTCCAGTTTTAATATAGAGGGGAAAATATTATAACCTATAGGCTTCTGCTTGGTTTTGTTTGTTCGTTTTTCAGATTACTGATCCATATGAATCAGCCAGACCATTTTGTAAACCTTCAACCTGCAATAATTTTTTCCACCTGTTATCCAAAAGGTAATGGAATATCTACAGAGTTACACCTAGCTGGGCTAGTCATCAGTCAGTCAAAAGTTCACTTGTGGGATGGGATTTGGTCATAGCTGGATCTATTTAATACTGTACAGAACTTTTCTATCATTTAGGCTGATCTTTTTAATATCCTGTCCCCGAGTAAAACAAGCCCCATTAGTAAGTACCCGTTGAAAATGAGGCCCATTTAAAATGCAGCATCCTACATTAAAATATGTAGAAGCTGGTCCATAAATGTCTTTACTGTGTTCAATGAATTGCATTTAAATAGACTCAAATTTCAAAGGAACTCAGATCTCTGTGTAGCACACTCTCTCCAAATCTGGAAATAGGAGAGTCTGGGAAGTGAAATGATTTCTTAAATACTAGTTAAGAATGTCTCAAGGGCTGGGGCACCTGGGCGGCTCAGTCGTTAAGCGTCTGCCTTCGGCTTGGGTCAGGGTCCCAGGGTCCTGGGATTGAGCCCCGCATCAGCTCCCCGCTCCGTGGGAAGCTTGCTTCTCCCTCTCCCACTCCCACTCGCCCTGCTTGTGTTCCGTCTCTCGCTGTCTCTCACTGTCAAGAAAAAATAAAATCTAAAAAAAAAAAAAAAAAGAATGTCTCAAGGGGCTAGTCAAACAGTGTCAGGACTTCCCCCCCACCATTTTTTCAGTTTTGTTTCTAATGTAAGCACACATTTGACATGTTGGTTGATTTTACAATAATAAATTCAAGGACTCCCATTATTGTCAATTTAGTCATTTTTTAGTAAAATTATACCTACAATTTTAAATGATAAATAGCTCTATAAGCCTTACTTCAAAACAATAGCCTCCCCCTATCCTATACATCACCCCTCCACAAAGGCAACCAGGCTTAAGTATTTTAACTGATTCTTTTGCATTATCTCTATATGTCCCAGTAATATGCCTGTGTTGTCCCTTACTAGTTTTCAGTTTTAGGCATTGTCTTTTGAATTTCCATCAAGGAAGAGCTTTCTTTCTCCTCACTCCCCTCTCTACATACTTCCCTTTCTCCATCTTCGATACTGTTACATTTTTGTTTTGGTTGCACCAGTATTCACTGTTATTATGACTATGTAAATGCTAATCACAGTTCATCCTGTTGTGCCCTAGGATTTCTTTTCCTTTCCTTATTGAATTTTCCTGAATTTAAAGATTGCCTTTTGGGGCACCTAGGTGGCTCAGTCGATTAAGCAACTGACTCTTGATTTTGGTTCAGATCATGATCTCAGTGTTGTGGGATGGAGCCCAATAACCCGCACTGGGCTTCCACACAGGGCATGGAATCTGCTTAAGATTCTCTCCCTCTCCCTCTCCCTCTACCCCTCCCCGCCCCACTTGCATGCTCTCTCTCTCTTTTAAAAAAAAAATTGCCTTTTTTTTGGCTTGGTTTTCTATTTTACTACTAATCTGTGGCCAAACTTGTCCTGAAGTTGTGTAAACTTCTCTCAATACACTCAATCACATTGGGTAGCCTAAAAAAATTCTTATTGAATAAATCCCTCTTAGAGCCTCTGTCCACCTCCAGTCTGGACCAATTGCTCACTTGACATGCTGCACAGGTACGTCTTCTGGGACCCACCCTTCACAACTATCCCCGGAGATTCCCTGTTTCTAGGAACCCATGTCTTTCTCTATTTAGTGGGGCATAGTTTTCAGAAGATTCCTGAGAAAGGGTACATGGTAGCAGGATGACTGTCAGATAAGACTATTGATGAGGAGCAGTTTTGATACCATGAGTGGGTATCTGCCAGTATCTTTCTTTATTCTACCTTCACATTTAATTGATAGTTTGGTTAGGTATAGAATTGTAGGTTGGGAATAATTTTCCCATAGAAATTGGGGGGCACTGTTTCATGATCCTCGTTACACTACTAGAGTGAGTTTCGAGGTTTGGGTTGGAAACTTATTGGAAACTAGGATTCCTCAGCACCAGATATTCTGGAACAGTGTAGAACAGAGAGCAGAGCATCATGCAGAGCGGCAGGCTCCTGGGCCTCACCTTCACAGGCACAGCTTCCAAAATGTTGCTGTTTATTCCTCCATCCTTTTTATCCTGCAAGCTTATGTTTAAACTAAAACAAAAATCCTTTACTTTGATTTCAGTGATTTTGGTGAAGAAAAATAGAGGTAAATTCATATGTGCCCATCTCCATTTTTTGTCTTTTCTGTATCATTTTTGGCTTTAACCACCAAATTCCTTTCCCACAGTCATTTTAAATATTTTTCACTAATATATTTAGTACCAATAGCCACCCCATAACATCATTCTACATCTTTTCCTTGGGGATGAACCCCAAAGATATTGTGTTAGAGCAGTGTGTGTTCTTCCACCAAGGGCTAGTTTTAAGACTTGATGGAGATGAGGAGTACCTGAGAAAGATTTCCTAAAAGCAGCCTTTGGGGATAAAGAGTCAAATCTTGTTTGCCATCCCTGTAGCATCTGGACGTATTTCCATTTGTCATTTCTGATTTCTCATTTTGGTTCTAGTGTTGAACTCTGATCTGTGCTGGAATTGGTCCTCTAGGTGGCTTCAGGCTCCAGTTTGATTCAGACTCTGGCTGGCTCACCCTGCACCTCCCAACCATCCACCCTGGGTACCAAACCTCCCCTGAAGCCTGAGCATTTACTTTATGAACACTTTAGACAACAACTCACAATACGAAAAGGAAAATATTGTCAAGGGAGTGCTATAGTATTTCAAAAAATGTTTCTGAGATATTCGAGTGAAGTTTCAGTATGCAACAAATTCATGGAATTTCAGTGATTTGTAATGAGTACGCACAATGGAAAAGCAGTGAAATTGTTGTCTGTTTTTACAATGATACCATCAAGCTTGAGTTTCCTTATGTGGTGGTAGAAATAACTCAAAAGACTAGCAAGTATATATATCTACCAATATGTAGCTGTTTTTAATTTTAATTTACCACATAGAGTTATAGCTTTCATTTCTATAAGAATGACTATAACCCAGCAAGTTACTGTTCCTGAAAACCTCTCCTGCCTTCCTTTATCTGCCAGATCTTTTCAGTTTGGTTGGCTTTATTTCTGTGCCAACACTTTTCGTTATAAACATGAATTCTATCATTAGTGACACTAAGATACATGAGCATTGCTTCTCATTTTCCTAAATGTTATTTCTAAACCCATATAGCTTTTGGAGGAGGAGAAAGAAATAAGGGGAGTCCATGTTGGTACAGAAGCTCTTTGGTGATATAGCACAAAGTAATTTGTTAGGGAAAGCACATGTCTTTCAGAAGGACACGAGACAGGACTTTTCTGGAATAACTCTCCCCCTCTCTCCCAGCTACTCTAGATGTTAAGGCAATTGTGTTTCTGCAAGCTTCTACATTCAGAAATTGGGGTCCAGGCCAAGTTGAAACAGGAAAAGCTATGATCCCTCCCAATGCTGACACCCACACCTAAAGATGCTCAGCACGGGGGTGGGGGGGCACCTGGGTGGCTCAGTCGGTTGGGTAGCCGACTTGGTTTTGCTGGGGTCATGGTCTTGAGTTCCTGGGATTGAGCCCCCCATCAGGCTTCCTGCTTGGCAGGGAGCCTGCTTCAGGATTCTCTCTCCCTCTCTGCCCCTCCCCCTGCTTTTATGCTCTCTCTCTCTCGAAAATAAATAAATACATCTTTAAAAAAAAAGATGCTCAGCTTGGGTTGTATCCCCAGGGCACAAGGTGGAGTAAGGAGACTGTTTGCCTATAGAGAACATGGAATCAGAACTGGCTCTTCCTAATAAATGGAGACAGTGAGGTGGTTTGAGCAGTTTGAAGTACCTTGTACAGTCTGATGGGCCAATCTCCACAGTTTCAAAAAAAGAAAGCAAGAGCTAAACCAGAAGATGCAAAGATACTGTGGGTACCTAATGCCATGAAATCTCAAGAATGTTAAGCTCATAAGCAGTGAGGCTCCTGTGTAGCATGCCACCACCTCTGGCCAAACTGGTTTCATCTGTGATGATGACCAGTGGCAGTTCTCTGGACTCTATCTGAACATTCCAGTGACTCATCATCCCACTGACAAGTATTTCTGAGAGCTTACTGTGTGCTGGCACTCTGGTGAGCAAACCCAGAGATATGCCCTGCCCTCGTGGAACTTAGAGTCTAGTTGGGAGATAGACATAAATATCCATGAAAAGAAAGGAAAGAAAGGTCCATTTAGAAGCACTAGTGTCCTGACAAAAACAGGCACCTATCACTGCTGTTGTCCACTTTTACAGATTTCTGGTACTATGTTTATGAGGGCACCCTCAGCTGTACATGGTAGATCCAGAAACTTGTATTGGTTTAGGTTTTTGGAAAATACTACATGAGTAACCAGGAAGTATTTGGGGAAGCATCTAGAAGGACAGAAGAACAATATTAAAAATGCAAAGAACTATACTCTCAGATACAAGTGTTTCTGTTGACAAGAAATTCTGCCAGTCCTGGTTCATTTTGACACTGAAGTGGCCTTAATAAAGGACACCATTTCTGCTGAAATTACACACTTGAGTGTCATCTATGGAGAACTCAGATGCTTGTGGGCGTATTAGATGGAAAGAAGTGTTTTCTTTTACAAAAATCAAAAGTCTGCTGTAGGCCAGGAGTCTGGGCAACACACAGCTGGGCAGTTGTGCTCCCCGCGGGGCTGGCTGAAGTCACTCGTGGCCGCACACAGCTTGTGGGTCGGCTCTGAGCAGGGCACAGCTGGACACTGGGACACGGAGGCTGGATCAGCTTCATTCAGACTTCCGGTGTCTCAGCTTAGATGGCTGACATGGCTGGGGGCTTGCAGGCATCTGTCCACGTGGTCTCTCCAGCAGGGTAGTCGGGCCAAGCGACTTGGTGGCTAGGGCTCTGAATGGGAATGTTCCCAGAAGACAAGCCCCGTGTGCACGTGCTCTGCCAGCCTCCCCTCGCATCAGGCTCGCCCAGGTCTCGCTGGCCAATGCCAGTCCCTCGGCCAGGCCCAGGGTCCCCGTGAGAGGGCTCAGCACAGGGCATGAGAACCAGGAGGCGTAGCTCACTGAGGGCCCTGAAAGTAATGGTCCACCACAGGCAGTGAGCAGATCACATAAGTTGATGTCAGTTGAGACTTGAGTCACATGTCCCGGGCTCTGGGCAGAGTTCTGTCCCCAACACCACTACTTGGAATGGAACTTTTTACCTCCCTCAAGCTTTTACAGCAACGATAACAGAACTAAGTATCTTAAAATTGAAGTTTATTTTAATTTTTTTTTTTTTTTGGCAGTTGAGAGACCTTTATTTTTTTAAAGATTTATTTGTTTGAGGGGTGTCTGGGTGGCTCAATCGTTAAGCGCCTGCCTTTGGCTCAGGTCAGGATCCCAGCGTCCTGGGATCGAGCCCCACATCAGGCTCCCTGCTCAGCGGGAAGCCTGCTTCTCCCTCTCCCACTCCCCCTGCTTGTGTTCCCTCTCTCGCTGTGTCTCTCTCTGTCAAATAAATAAATAAAATCTTTTTAAAAAATAAAGATTTATTTGTTTGAGAGAGAGAGAGAGAGAGGGAGTGCATGGGGGGAGGGGCAGAAGGAGAGGGAGAGAGAATCTCAAACAGACACCTAAGAAGACAACAGTTCAAATCTAAAACCCAAATTCTAGTTGGTAAATCTGAGAGAAGGTTCTGGATAACACTCGTGCTTTGGTGCACACATGTGTGTTTCTGAAAATTTGTTTAAAATTTTATCTTAAACATGCTGGGGAAGGCCACCATTCGTGCTACTATAATGATCCCCAAAGTATGCCCTAATTGGTGGATATACTTTAAGACAAAGACAGGGCAGGGAAGCTCCACCTTTCTTGCCTAAGGTTGCTACCAAAGTGACAGACAAACCTGAGTTCTTCCTGCCTACTTGATCCTTGGGGATTGGCCAGAATCACATGCCTTCGGGAACTCTGCAGACTCTTTGTTCTGGGAACTCCTCTTATGAAGTCCTTGTGAGTGACCCAGTTGTGGTTGACACCTGCCAGGAGGGTAAAACACTCCTCCAGCTATCCTCTGGCCAACCGCCCCCCGCCTTTCGGTGACACAGGTTCTGAATAAGCTGAGGGGAGAGGAGGGTGACACAGAGAATGCAGGGTCAGACCTTCCTTTAAAAATGCGTCAGTGAGAGAAACACCATCAACAGCAGAAGCAAACATTTACTGAATCTACTGCTTTGATCCCAGCCCCCCAATTGAGAAAATGTGAATGCTGGAAGAAGAAAAAGGAGAAGGAAAAGGAGGGGGAGGGGAGTTCAAACTACCTAGACTTTTTTTTTTTTTTAAAGAAAACACATCTCCAAAGAGACTTTTGTGTTCTAAGTGGCAAGCAAAATGATAGTAAATTAAACACGTACTGTTTATTTCAGCTAGCACATTAACTTTATAGGTCATGTGGTGTCTCAAAGCAGGGTAGCTGGCTCTCTTTACGTGTTAGAATAATCAGTGATTCATGTACCTGACAACCTTTCCAGGGCCCTATACACAATCTGGTGTACTGACAGCTGTTGTAGCAAACTTTGAGTATAATTTTACTCTTGAAAGGGATTATAACGTGTTGCTGTTGTGACGGTGCTCGTTTAATCATATCTAAAATTCTTCTGAAGTCCAGTACTTTTCCAGCAGTGAGGCATGGTGGCAACACCATGGGTTACACCCGCTAAAAATGGGACGTGCGTTTATTGGGACCCTCAAGACCGGCACCCAGAAGCCACCTCCTCCAGTGTGTACCAACGGGGGCACCGACGGTGTGTGGAGTGTGGTCATTTCCCATCGTTTAGGACCGTCTTGAGCATTGTCTGAGATTTAGTGCCCCTGGCCCATACCCACCAAATGCCACCTGCATCATCCAGAAATCTGGACAACAAACATCCCCTGGGGGTGTGTGGTGGTGTTCTCAGCTGCCTTTGGCTGAGAACCACTGATCAATCCAACGACCCGCAAATGGCTGTATGTCCCCTTCAACTGTCCTCTAAAGATAACAGGTCAGCCGGGCTCTGCTCCCAGGCCCCACACCCCCCAGTGGGGAAGAAATCAGCACCTCCTAAAGCCACACTGGAACTCTACTCATTACTAAAATGTTATTTTTTTATGGCCTAACTCCCCCTCCCCATTTCCATCATTAGCCCTTGGTCTGTAACACAGGCCTCTTTGTGTCTCATCTCCCTCACACGAATGCCCTTCAGTCTGTGAAAGCAGCCATGGTGTTCCTGCTGTCCCATGACCGCCTCCCACCTCTCCTGGAAACTTACTGTGTCATTGTATGTGGGTTGGTGCTTCACGGTAAAGCACTTTTTATAGTACCTCATTTAATTTTCACACCGAGATGTAGGGGTGATCACTTCCTCTTAACAGGGAATGACATGGAGTCTCAGACCCAGTGACTGACCCAAAGCTGCCCCGCTGGTCATTGGTAGAGCCACAACATGAATCTAGTTCTTCTGTAAATTTAGTGCCAGTCACACTTTTCCCAGCATTCATAGAATTTTGTCCAGTCTCTCCCTTTCAGATGCCTTCTTTCTTTCCATCTCTGCTTGTCTCCCAGGTAGAAGGCATCACAGCCCCGATTTTTTACCCTTTTTTGTATTCACATACATTACCATACCTTTTGTATTCACATACTTTTACCATATGGTTTTGCCTTTCCTCCCAGCAATAGGTGGAGTATATTTCTCAGCTCTTGATTTTGGGTGAAAATGCCATTATGCCAGTGCCGATACTAGGGCTTCAAGAAGCCTTGTGTTCCCACTTGCTCTTTTGTGTTTCTGCCTTCACCAAACACAAGGAGCAGAGCCACTTCAGCCAGCCCTCCCTAGATGAGGTGACCCCCAACCAACCCAAGGACTCGCAAGAAAAAAATAATTGGTTTCATTTAACTTACTGAGTGTGGAAGGATTTGTCACGCAGCAGTGGCTAGCTGATACATTTCTCCAACCTTCAGAAACAAAGGCTTCCCTTACCCCATTGTTTTTCTTTCTTTCTTTTTTTTTTTTTAAAAAGACACATTTATTCAGCGTCATGATCAGACTATTACATTTAGCAATCAACAGCATGGGTGCAAAAAAAAAAAAATCTACATTAAAACCCTTTGTTGGAATGCTTTACACTTTCCACAGAACAGAAACTAAAATAACCTGTTATACAATTAGTCACAAATACAGTCCTCGAGTTTTTTGCCCATACACATGAGTATTGTCTAAAACATGTCTTCTTTGTAGCAGCTAGGCCCTGCCACCACCGTGCTTGGCTGAGTTCACAAATCTGTTGTAACCTGTGGCTTCCCTGTCCCTTCTCTGGCTCTCCTCTCCTGCTAAGCTTTGTTTCCTGGCAGTAATTAAAACCTTCTGCCACTGCCATAGCTACTGCTGCTGCTGGAACCACCATAGCCACCTTGGTTTCGTGGTTTGGCAAAGTATTGGCCTCCACCACCATAGGGGCCGGAGCTTCTGCCTCCAAAATTTCCTCCTTTCATGGGTCCAAAATTTGAGGATTGATTGTTGTAATTGCCAAAATCATTATAGCTTCCGCCACCTCCAAAGTTGCTTCCATCATGACCAAGTCCGTCATAGCCATCCCCACGGCCACCATAGCCACCACCACCTCGACTGCCACCAAAGCCACCTCGACCACTGAAGTTCCCTCCACGACCAAAGCTGTCATTCCCACCAAAACCACCTCCACGACCACCACCAAAGTTTCCAGAACCACTTCGACCTCTTTGGCTGGATGAAGCACTAGCCATCTCTTGCTTAGAGAGGGCTTTCCTTACTTCACAGTTGTGGCCATTCACAGTATGGTATTTTTGAATGACAATCTCGTCTACAGAGTCATGGTCATCAAATGTTACAAAAGCCAAACCTCTCTTTTTGCCACTGCCTCGGTCAGTCATGATCTCGATCACTTCAATTTTCCCATACTGTTCAAAATAATCTCTTAGGTGATGTTCTTCAGTGTCTTCTTTAATGCCACCAACAAAAATCTTTTTCACGGTTAAGTGGGCACCAGGTCTTTGAGAATCTTCTCTTGAGACAGCCCTCTTTGGTTCCACAACTCTTCCATCCACCTTGTGTGGCCTTGCGTTCATGGCTGCATCCACCTCCTCCACAGTGGCATACGTGACAAACCCAAAGCCTCTGGAGCGCTTGGTGTTTGGATCTCTCATTACCACACAGTCCGTAAGCGTTCCCCATTGCTCAAAATGGCTCCTCAGACTCTCATCGGTTGTTTCAAAGCTCAAACCTCCGATGAAGAGCTTCCGCAGCTGTTCAGGCTCTTTGGGAGACTCTGACTTAGACATGACGGCGGTGGGAGGGGAGACTTTAACGATGCTTACTCTGCGGCGTCCACGGGCAGAAAGCCCATTGTTTTTCTTTTCCTCATTACGTGGAAGACTGTACTAGCTTTCTCAACATCTTCATCGTTTGTTTATTCCACAAACCACTGCTACCTTTCTGCCCTACTCTCCCGGTGGGAAGGGGCTCCCAACTCCTAATGGCCAAACACTACTTGGTCCCTGCAGCCTTTAGAGCCTTGAATCATCCTGCCCTTTTGAAACTCCTTCCTTGGCTTTCAAGACATGTCCCCTGTTTTTCATCTCCCTCCTCTCCTCTCAGGGGTCTCCTCTCTGCCCTCTTTGCCTCTGGCTTTGCTTTCCTCCGTCCGGGGACCCCAGCCTCTCACATGGCTTCAAGGACCACAGAAGTGTTGACAGCTGTTTGCAACCCCACAGCTCTTCGGCTCCTCGAGGTCCCAGCCGTGTGTGTGTGTGTGTGTGTGTGTGTGTGTGTGTGAGACAGCTCCCCCAGGTGTGTGTGTGTGTGTGTGTGTGTGTGTGTGTGTGTGTGTGAGACAGCTCCCCCAGGAGGCCCTCGGAGTTTGACACAGGGGAATGACTGCAGGCCGAGTCGAAGATGGACAGGCGTGGGAGGAGATCCATGCCCAGGACTCCAGACAGGGAGGTATTGCAAGAATCCAGGCAAGACGTGATGTAGCCAGATTCGGGGTGTCAGGGTCACCAGAAACCCTTGATTGAGCACCTGTGCTTCCTCCTATAGAGTCGGAGTTTTGTTTCTGGCCCCTGCGGTAAGACTTCACATTTATCCTTCTTAAATCTAATCATCGTTAGATTTAGCCCATTACTGCAATCTGACATATTCCTCATTAATTTCATTATACCTACTTAATTAGGCATCCCTCCCAGACCCGTGTCGATCCAGTCTGTTGGTCAATGTGATACTTCTATCTTACCCAAGGCACAGATCACACTGAAAAGAAAGGGCCTGGCAGGAAGATCACAATAAGGCCTGTTACTTGTTTTAGCCACCAGATGGCTGCATGGCCCAGAAATTGATGCAGGTGCGGCTTGTAAGTGAAACTAGAATTTGAGCATTATTGGATGCTTGGGGATTTGGAATTGATGGGGGGGCATGGAGGGGACATGGAGAGTATGGCTCACTGGAGTTCCCCTCGGACGTGCGCGGAGCCGGGAGGGCCCGCGGGAAAGTGGTCAGCGGCGGGCCGGGCCCCCCGGAGAAGCGCCCAGCTTGGGCGCAGGATTCGGAGGTAGAAACGCGCCGGGATGGCTGGGGGTGAGAGCGCAGGAGAAGACCCCCCTCACGACCCGTGCGCGGCTGGTGGGAACGACCGGGGCGGCGACGGGGCGCTCAGGACGTCCCCAGCTCTGCTTCGGGCTCCTTACGTTTGCGAGCCAGCGCGAATGCTTAGCCAGCTTGGAGGTGAGCAAAGGGGTCTGGGGCCTCAGCGGTGGGGTCGCCGGCTGGCGCGCGGTTGTGGAGGCAGACGAGCGCCGGCGGAGGGGAGAGGAGGGGTGGGAGGGACGCGGCCCTGCGCGCGGCTACCAAGGGTGAGGTGGGGGGGCCGGCGCTGAGAGGGCCGGTGAGGGAGAAAACCCGGAGAAGGAGGTGCCGGGCAGGAGAGGACGCGGCTTTGAGAAGAGGCCGCCCGTCAGCTGCAGCGCCGAGGGTGAGTTAGAGGGGGACGGGCAGTCGCCCCTTGCACCCGGCGGCGGCACGGACGCCTCGGTTGGCCCTGGGAAGAGCGTTTTCAGGGACGGTGGGGCAAGCCGGGGTGCGGCGGGGGGACCGGGCCGGGGCCGGCGAGGAGGTGGGCCCACTGGCGCAGAGACTCGAGAAGTTCAGCCCGGAGGCGTGCACGTGGGAGCCGGAGCCGGCGGCCTGAGGGGCGCGGGAGGGCGTTTTTGTCCCGGGTGGCCGTGGCGATGTGGAGACAGCAGAGGCCAGGTGGCCCCCGGGGACGGGGAGGGGTTGTGGACACCTGTGTGACCGAAGTCCCCTGGGGTCAGGGCTGCTCACTCAAGGCAGGTCAAGGCCAGTTGGCTCTCTCGGGTGGCGCTTGGGGAAGTCAGACAGGCCTCCTGGACTTATCTGATGGAGGCGGAAGAAAGGGAAGCATTAAAGGTCACATCAGTGCTGGTGACGTGAAGACAGAAGATGGCAGCGCCAGCAACAGAAGTTGGGGGTTCTGTTTTTGGTGACTCCATCTGGTTTCAGTTATGATGATTCTGGGTTTATGGTTAGGCCTAAAAAAGTGAAGGCCAAGAGGCAGGTGAAAATGGAGAGAGAAGTGGAATGTTATGGCTGGAAACACACACTTTCTGCAGAACTACCTGAAAACTTGGTGATGGGAAGAAGAGCCAAGACCCAAGCAGAGAAGTGGAGGTTCTCCTAAGTAGACAGTGGGAGAAGCAAGGGAACAGGAGATCTGGAAACAAAGCAGTCCTTCAGTGCTGGTGGCAATGGCGTTGGTAATAGTCAACTCGGAAAGGTGTGTGACCCTTTGACTTCAGGAATTTCTTACAGTTACAAGGAAATAATCATGGATGGGTGCAAAATTAGTTATGGTGATATTCACTGTGGCATGATTTGTAAAAATGATATTCTGGAACCAAGTGGAGATTGGTCTGGTAAATTACACAATGGAATACTACACAGCCACTAAAAATGCAGAACATTATGAAATAATGTATGCGTTCCTGAGCTATTAACAAAAACAGGTTATGAAACGGTTATCCATCATGATTCTATTTTTAAACTTAATAGCTTTGTTGAGGTATAATTCACATACCATGCAATTCACTCTTTTTAAAATGTACAGTTCAGTAATTTTTAGATATGTGAAAGATATGTGCAACCACCACTAGAGTCAATTTTAGAACATTCTCATCACCTCAGAAAGAAACGCTGTGTCTTTAGCTATTGACCCTATATGTCCCTATAACCCTCCCCCGGCCCTCCTCAGCTTATTAACCACGAATCTTTCTGTCTCTAGATTTAATGAATGGAGTCATATAGTGTGATCTTTTATGTCTGACTTATTTTGGTTAGCATAGTGTTTTCAAGGTTCGTCTGTGTTGTAGCAGATACTCGTCCTTTATCTGTTTTGGTGGTTGAATAATGCTTTATCGTGTGGTATACCACATTTTGTTTATTCATTTATCAGCTGATGGACATTTGCGTTGTTTCAAACCTTTGGCTGTTACAGACATTTGTGTACAAGTTTCTGTGTGCACATATGTTTTCATTTCTCTCGGGTATATACTTAAGAGTGAAATTGCTGGGTCATATGAAAGCTGTGCTTAGTCACTCGAAAAACCGTCAGGTTCTTTCCCACAAGAGCAACACCCCTTACATTTCCCCCAGCAGTGTGGGAGGGTTCCAGTTTCTCCACATCCTCGCTAACAACTGTTATTATTGGACTTTTTACTTCTAGCCATTCTAGTGGATGTAAAGTGGTATCTCATTATGGTTTTGATTTACATTTCCCTGATGATGAATGACGTTGACAATCTTTGCATGTACTTACTAGCCAGTTGTCTATCTTCTTTGGAGAAATATTTATTCAAGTCCTTTGCCTGTTTTTTTTTTTAATTTGTCTCTTTATTAAGTTGTATATCATGATTCTATTTTTGTAGACAAAAGTCTGAAAAGGCTGAAATGATAGTATGCTTGGCAACTGTTGCCTCTGTATAGTGAATCACATGTTGATTTAATTATTTACTTTTTGCTTCCTTGTATCTCCTAAATGTTTTATAATGAACATAGGGGTAATAAGATAAATTTTACGAAGAATGGGAAAAGGGCCAATGAAAGCTACAGGTGCACTCAGAGGGGCCAGAGAGCCAGGCTGCTGCAATGGCAGGCAGCAGGGACTGGAAACCTTATCACAGCAGGAATCATTTCACCAGACATCCTCCTGGACTCTTCTGCAGCCTTGAAACATCCCGGAGAGGGGAAGGTTGGTGACAGAGACAGCAGGTGCGATTCTATGTTAGGAAAGAGGAATGGGGTCAGCCATGTAGAGTCCTAATCATTCAAATCAGTGGAAGACAGTGTTCACCCCAGTTAAGAAAGATGACCTCAGTCTTCTGTCAGTATCCCTTCCTTGGGGTACCCATTCTGCCCCCACTCAAGACAGTGTCAATGGGGCTGTTAACAGCAGTGCCCTGTTCCTCCGTTCCCCAACATCTCCTCCCTCTCCCTAGCCCGGGAGGGTGGGCATGTGACCAAGCATATCTAGAAATAGACATAGAAATAAAACATTTCCACGGATGAACATGAGACAGAAACAGACTGTCAGAGTGCTGTTAGGAGATGTGACAAATGGACACTGGGGATAGAGGAGTGTTTCTCTCTTCCTTCTAAATCACGTGCCATAAGCATGTTGGTTTGGGAACAACAGTGTCTACTTTCTCACCATGTGGACACATCCTGTCTGAGAATCAAACACAAGACAGCAGTGGAAAGACAGAGCCCTGATGATGTGATTTGAGTTCCTGGATCCAACCATGCCTGAAACTGGTATACACTTTGGAGTTCCCAGTTATGTGAATGAATGAATGAATGAATGAATTTATCTATCTATCTATCTTAAGCTTATTAAAGGTGTATTTCTTACTTGCAATGGAAAAGGTCCTAACTAACCCAGGTCCCTTCCAGTCCTATGATTTGGTCATCCTGAGCCAAGAGAAGAGATTGCTCTGAGATGAGTTAGAGTGTAAGCCACTTGTAGACTGTAAAAGATTGGAGGAGAAAAGACCATGGCTAGAAAGTAACATGGTCAAATGATAGATTTTCTTCAGATAGGGCGACCTATCCAGGTTGGATGGCAGAGCAGGAATAAAGGTGGTGGAGAAAGAGCAACGAACATGGTGGACTGAGATAGGCTGGAGAACGCTCTGTCTGAGGAAGAGATGAAGACAAGACATTCAAGGTAAATACACATGGGTTAATCCTGGAAGTGTCAGGGTGTTCCCTCCCCCAGCCTGAGGAGAATAAAGCACCTGAGCCTGTAGGGAGGGAAAAGGGAGAAGAGGCTGTGAACTCAGGATAATGGGCTGGGGTTTCCCTGGTGGTCTGCAGCCTTTTGGACCCTCACAAGCAGCCCCCAGACTGGGTCAGACCAAAGACTCATTGCTGGCCCCCGGTTTAGGCAGTGGTCACAGTCTCACCTGTCTCTGACCCCCTTTCCTGGAGCGTGGAGGGAGAGAGAAGCTGACAGTGAGGTGGGTTTTGCCTGGCGGGGCAGGCACTCTGTGCCTGTGTGCCTTCTCGAACTGCACAGCCCCAGCCTCGGGGCATCCTGCAAGACCTTTCTACAGTGAATTGACTCACACAGACTCCTCCCTGATGCCCGGGGCAGGAGCTGCAGGGCCACCGGGAGATGGGCTCCAGTGAGGCGGCCCACCAGCTCCTCGCTGCCTCCCCACCACAAGGCCAGGGCCAGATACTGAGCCTTTCCTGACAGCGACAGTGTGACAGGTGCCCTCCTTTCCCTGCCCCTCCTCTAGCTGCCAGTTTCCTGGCTGCTTAGGCTGTGTGCTACGGCGGGATGCGGGCAGGCCCAGCAAACTGACAACTGAAAACTGCCGCTCTGCTGGGCAATGTCCCCAGTCAAGGTGAAGGGCAGCCTGGTGCTGCTAGATGCTGCCAGGCGGCCACAGGCACGCCCTCCTCCTTCCTCCCACACCCTGGGCGCCACAGAGTCCCGTTCATGCCGCTGGGCCAGGTGAATGTCATGCTCAGTGCCCGGAAAACGGCAGAGACTTCTTTGGCCCAGTAGGAGCAGCAGTCTGCAGTTAGGGCCTCGCCTCTGTTCCTGAAGCTGGGGTCCTGGCCGGGGCCTCTCCAGGGCTGGGGGCTAGACAAACGGTGAGGCCTGGCCGGGAGGTCAACCACTTTCTGTCCCAGTGACACTTTCTCAAAGGTATGTCAGCCTGGTCTTTAGGGTACTGGGAATACCACACCTCTTAGCGACCAGCTCTGGCCAACAGAGCTTACTGCATGAGACAGACTCGGATGGATGCTGCCCTGTGTGGGTCTGGCGGACAGCGAGAAAGAACGTGAGGCTGTCCGGGAGAAAGGACCTAGGGGCCGTGGTGCAGCCCCAGCAGCCCTCACCCCTCACTGAACAAAAGGAGGAGGCTGCAGAGGAGGAACATGGTGGTTTCCTCCTGAGCCTCTGCCGGGAGGGAGGAAAAGGACTTCAGGTAGGAGACAGAGAACGTAAGAACACACACCGACAACTGGATGAAGGACTGCGTGCCTTCTAAGGCCCGAACTACAGCAAGGAGTGGATGGCTTCCTCTTCACTCAGACTTCAGGGACCCCCCCAGATCAAAGTGACTGGCCCACATATGGACGCGGGAGAGCGAGGTTCTTGTCTCACACGGTCGAAGAGTGAATCTCGTGGACAAAGGGGAGTGAGGAAAGCTATGGAGTTTTATTAAGCAAGGTACAGAAAAAGCTCTCAGGAGTGAGAGGGGTCCTGACAGCCAATGTGGGCCTCCACCGACAAGGCTTTTATTTAGAGCTGACCAGGGAGCTTGTGGCCTTAACATTCTTGTGACGTCTTGGTTTGAGTAAGGACTGGTGATAACATCTTTAATGGCTTATTTCTTCTTTGGGGTCTGGTTATGCTTTGTTGGTCACAGGTGACTGTCATGAAACAAGACCCCCTTCTGACGCCTCGGGCAGGGTGGTCTGGTTTGTTCCCTTATCTCTGGTTCCCTTACACCCCTGCATTTAGGGGATTTCTGTGAGTCTCTCTCTCTAGCGCCCCCCCCCCCCCAGCCCCGCCTGTCCCTTACTCAGTACCTTTCTTGAGCTCCAGACTCATTTGTCCACCTGCTGCCCGGACATCTCCACACGAGACTGTCCAGAGCTGCCCTCACCATCTTTCATGCGACTCTGCCCCTCGGTTGGGCATGTCGCCACAGCCACGAGCCTCTGAGGCACCCTCTTCCTCATTCTTATCTTCTAGAAACGGTGCAGCACTGGGAGTGGTCAATATTAAGTCCTGAATGTCTCACAAGTTCTGCAGCTCCTCCCTCTGGGTTCTGGGTTTGAATCCAGCTTGGCCATGTGCTTGCGGTATGATCTTGGGGAAGTGACTCTCTCGTGTCTCTGTTTCTGCACCTGCAAAACCAGGATAATGAGCACATACCTCCTACCCAGCTTCTGAGGACTGAGTTTAGTACTCACGCAGCATCTAGAGCAGGGCCGGTCCAAAGCAGGCGCTAAGTCAGCAGTAGCTGCCTTGATGATGGTATTAAGCCCTCAGGATGGCTTTCAAAACTCGCCTCCCGGCCCCCTCCGCGTGTCCACACACTGACGCACAGGGCCCGCACCTCGTCACGCTCTGAGCACCCCATGCTCCGAGCCCCTGTGGCTCCTTCTGCCTGGATGGCCTACAGCGAATTCCCCCTCCCGCCGGCAGGGGGCGCCTGGGGGTGGCGGAGGGAGCCAACAGGGGGACACCTCCCGAGCTGGCCCGTCGCCTGCGTCCGTGAGTGCCTCACTTCCAGAGCCACCCAGTGAGGCTGGTCTTCTCTTTGCCTCACTTTTTGGGCAGGAAAGTGAAGCTCAGTGATTCTCAGAATCAAACAGCTAGTAGTGCCGCTGGACTTAAGTCCAGGGGTGGCCACCCCCACCCTGTGTAGTTCCACTGTGTGCAAACCTCTCCTGTCATTTACGAGGGAAAAATAGAGGTCTTTGAGAGAGAAAGGACAGTAAGAGGATGTGGAAACAGTTCCCCCAGTGGTGGCTTTGCAATGTGTCGATTTAGTGAAGCCGAAACATGTTTCCAGGACTAATGAATTTGAGTTGCTCTCAAGGGAAAGTGGTCAGACTTGCAAAGGGAAGCGAAGTGGCAGCCGTGTTTACACCAGGAAGGTCAGCACAGGGGCTGTTTCAGCTCACCTTGCTGTGGGGGCTGGGGGAGATCGCCCTGCACCGCCCTCTTCAGCTTCTCAGCGTCTGGGTTCAGCCTGGAGGGGCCCACCGTGAACTGTGCGGGCCTGTCCTGAGGTCAGCTGCATTGTGGAAGATGGAGGATTCCACCGTTTCCTCCTGGGCTCCCGCTTTGTCTGCTTTCCCTTCCCTGCTGACTCAGGGACAGTGTGCAAGGTCATATCCCTCTGGCAATCTGGGTGTGTCACTCTGTGGTCCTTCCCTGATCGACCCCTAAAGGTATGGAGAGTTAGTTCAATGGATGTTGGGTTAAAGGAGTAAACAAGTGATTGAATAAATAAATATTTTAGTTGCTTTGGGCTTTATTATTCTTTTTTTAAGATTTTATTTGTCAGAGAGAGCACAAACAGGGGGAGCGGCAGGCTGAGGGAGAAGCAGACTCCCCACGGAGCAGGGAGCCCTATGTAGGACTTGATCCCTGGACCCTGGGATCATGACCTGAGCCAAAGGCAGATGCTTCATGACTGAGCCACCCAGGCATCCTTGCTTTGGGCTTTAAATTTTGGAACTAAAATTGAGGGGACTCATGTTTTCCAACCTTCCCTAACGGACAAATTAATGTGTATTCCAACATGTTCCCCGAAAGATCCCCCATGATCACAGTTTTTTAAAGTAACATAGATGGCTCACAGTGCAGTGATTAATTTACAGTCAATATTAATTGATGGTAACTGGGTTGTGAATTTTTATGTGGCTTTGTGACTTTGTTTTACGGTGTTGGTAGTCATACACCCTCCTCCGTGGGAGGAACTAGGAGATCCTGGCAGGAATCAAATGTGCGGCCATCAGACTGCTGCCTCGTGGCAGCCCTGTGGCGCCAGGCCACGGACGAATGTGAGATGGAAGAATGGCTGGCTGGGCAGCAACCACTCCTATCAGGAAATCTAAGCCAACGTTATGTCCAGCTGAAAAAGCCAGCCAAGAAAACAAAAGCAGGTGCACTATTACAGTCTGAAATGAATACTGGTGTAGAGTCAAGGGATTGCTCAAAATGGCGGAGAGATTCAAGCTTGAGTTCCCTATCCTATAGGGTCTAATTTGATCTTCCAAACATGAGACAACCAAGCGGAACAAATCTGAACTCCTTCAATGAATGTAGCTTTTGAAGTCTTTCCACCGAGTTATCCTTGAGCCCTGGAATTCAGGCTTCTCGCTTTTCTTTGGAGGCCATGACGAGGGAAGGGTCTGCCCCTCCTGGGGTGGAAAGCTGAAGAGCAGGTATGCTGGGAGGGAGGCCGCCTGAGTATGCATCCTGGTTTCCAAAGATACGGCCTTTGGAGTCAGACCTCTCCCTAAATCCTGGCTTTGCGGCTGGCTGTCTGATCTGGAGCAAGTTCCTTACCCTTTCTGTAATTCAGTGTTCTCCTCCATAAGTGGACACGGAGGCCTAGTGGTAGCCAGGCTGATCATGCTGTTTTCCTTTGCTTCGTTACGGTAGTGACATACAAGCACTTTACATATTTCAAAAACAAAACTATGTCCTTGTTCGCATCCATCTTCAATCTTCAATCTCCTTAGGAAGACCACAATCTAGCTTTATAGGTTTCAGACCTTTGTTCAACTGCAGGCCCCACTACGGTATCCAAAACCTTCCTGAAAGAACATGAACGAAAAGTTGGCTATTTCATGCCAAACATAACATAATGTTTTGGAGAAAACAAACAAGCAAAAAAAGTAGAAGATATAAAATCTTAAATCTTAATTTCCTTTAATATAAGTAGACGAGAAAGATCTGTGAATCTACCTTGAAACATTTATCTTTTCATATTAAAAAACTGTAGCGACTTTCCAATTTCATTTTCTATTACATTATTGCAATCTCTTCCAGGTCTTGTGTAATTTCCAGACTGCACTATGGCTCCAAGCGGCTTTGTATCACAAAGACCAGTGTGGCCAGTCACAGAGGCCTTCCAAGAGCTCACCTGCTCTTCCCTGGTGTATATGCTGCCCCAGAGGCGCCAAGATGAGAACCCATGGAGGCTGGCAGTTGAGAAAGGTTGCCCAAGGGCCGTGTGCCCCTCGGCCTTTTCTCCAGGAGTGATCCTAACATTTGGGCAGATGCCTGGCTTTAACTGAGAGCCTCATCCAAGAACATCATGATCTCAGTGCCTGCCGGCTCACTCTGGGACTGACCCCGCAGGAGCCTCCCGGGCCACAGTGGGGACGGGCACAGAGTACTTCCTGACACCCTGGACCTCCCCTCCTTCCCAGTCCTGAGGATGGATGAGGGAGGAGGAGCAGAGTTGGGCCTCAGGCCACCCTGGGTTTGTGTCCCAGGTGTAGTCCATGCTGTCTGGGTGAGTTAAACTGTTCAGAGCCTCAGTTTCCTCAAATATAAAATGGGAGTGCCTCTGGCTGTGATGTGTGTATTGGGTGCCAGGCAGGTGGGGCTCCAGCAGTGACAGCCTCACTTGGATGAGGGGACAGCAACCACGGTGTGGAGTTAGCCAAGTGCTGGGGGGGAAGATGGTGTGGGGCCTCTGGGGGGCCCGGAGTGCCCCCCAGAGGCCCCCCTCCCCACTCCCGGGGCACTCCCTGTTTGGAGTGGGGACAGGAACATGGACCAGCCACATGGCAGAGGAACGAAACTGACCACAGAGTGTGTGGCACCTTTTTATTCAGTCTTTATTTAAATGTGTGTTTTGAAATAGCTTATTAAATAGGACCTTCTCAAATTTTGACTCACAATATTTACAGTGAATTTTGTGCAAACATGTTTTGACGGTGAGCGTCTGGCTCCCCCCCTTTCCTGTTAATAATTTACAAATTTGTATCACACAAAACCCCAGCTACTTCATTTATTGCCTTTTAGGCTCCTGTTCTCTGTTTGACAGGTACCGAACTAGAATAAGGACTTGCTAGCAAAGAACTAATGCAAGGAGCACCTGGGTGGCTCAGACGGTTAAGTGTCTGCCTTCAGCTCAGGTCATGATCCCAGGGTCCTGGGATCAAGTCTCCTGTTGGGCTCCTTGCTCAGTGGGGAGCCTGCATCTCCCTCTCCCTCTGCCTGCCACTCTCCCTGCTTGTGCTCTCTCTCTCTCTCTCTCTATGTCAAATAAGTAAATAAAATATTAAAAAAAAAAAAGAACTAATTCAAGCCCAGAGGAAATAAAATGCTTTATTTATCAAAAAAGAATTACAACAAGGCCTGCTTTCCAAATGGAAACGTGTCCTAAGATGTTGTGGAACAGTGTTAGCAACCAAATAAACGTCCAATGGTTACTGAGCCTTTTCTCTCTTTTTTTAAATATTTACAGTCTTCTCTTCTCGCCAAATAAGCAAAACCAGAAAAGCCAAATTCTAAGAGACTCTGGACTGTCAGGAAACGTTATTAAAAATAATCTGACTTCAGTGAGTAAAGAACGAAGGTCATCAGTGGGCTGTGGGCTGACCCTCCACACTGGCGTTGGCCAGAACTGCTACAAGGGGTCCCGCAGGGCCCACTCCATCCGCCTCAGGAGTCCATGCTGGGCCCCTGCCGAGAGGGGTGGAGGCCTGTCAGCTAATTCTTCAGATACAAAATCTACAGAGGGACTGATCCTGGAGAAGGACCCCTGGAGAGGCATCCTTCCCTCTCTGGTGGAGAAGTACCTGGCTGAAGAACACAGCACACAATATTGTGTAAAGTGAGGGTCCTTACAGAGGCCACAACTCACGATTTGGAAACAGGATTCTGAAAAAATACAGATTAATTGTTATACCCTTAATGGCTTATAAATATAACTTTAAAATTTCGTTTTGTACATTTGATGTCTGAGAACAAACCATAACCTTTTTTGTTGTTTTTGGTTCATGCCTTTTTTTAAAGAACACAATTAAGTCAATGCAAGAGAATATTTGAGACCACATTTTTGTAGCTTTTCTGCCTTTTCGCTGAAAGCTTTGATGGGAAGTTAGAGTGGCAGCTAATTAGAAAGTAAACTGAAAAGGTAACTTTGAGTCCTTTGAGAAGTTTTTCACACATTTAATCATTTGCCCTTCCAATGGCAATGTTCCCTTATTTATAAAAGCGGGCTAACCCTCTGGACCCACGGTTTTGTACACGCAAGGCATCCCAATGCAATGATTCCTACCCTAAAACACACTTTCACCACAGAAGAATTTTCCCATGATGACAGTTAGGAATGAAATATTCCAGTCATTCCCTGACACTCCAGCAGTCAGAGCGAAACAGCAGTGTTTACTGCTAGCGCTGTGGTCCTTCACCCTCTGTTCCAAGTTCTCAAGTGAGCAGGTCATACCCGCGGGTCTCCTCTGTCCCCGTGACCCCTGCTGACCTGTCCTACTTTGGCCAAGCCGGTTCCCGGCTACCCGGGCCGCAGGGGGTGCGCCAAGAGTCGGGTGCGGAGGAGAGCCGCTGGGACGGAGTGCGGGACGGTGCGCGGGACGGAGCGCGGGACGGAGCGCGGGACGGTGCGCGGGACGGTGCGCGGGACGGTGCGTGGAGGGTTGCGCTTCCCTAGGAACTCAGTTACAGTCAAAACAGACGGGCTGGGAACAAGGACGTGTGACGACTGAGAACATGGGCCTTGTTTCGCCAGAGCTTTCAGCGCCGTGAGAAACCCGTATGTCCAGGCGCAGACAGGTGGAATGGTTTGGGCCTCTCACCCCGACCCCCAGTTTCGGAGAACTTAACCTGGAGGGCTCAGGGACGCCCGTCATTTGGACTTCTGCTCAGGGGCCTGTGGTGACCCAGGGCCCGGGTCTGCAAGCCCACGGCCCTGCTGCCTTTGGTCAACCAAGGGCGAAAACTGCTTTTATCCATGTCTAGTACAGTGGCTCTGATTTCACATAAATCGTCACAGACTTGATTCAAATGAATACATTATTCTAGGTTAATCATTTTTCATTCAAATGTTTATATTCCATCTACGCTGAACAATGAATTGAGGAAAACCAGGCACCTCCTCCAAAGCCTTCCCAAGAACAATGACTTTCTGAAATGACACTTTCTGTACAAACTGAACAAATGAGACGGTGACTGTGGCGGGAGGGTGGCTGAGACCGTCAGGGGGCAGCTTTCTTCAAGTCCCGGATCTGCTTGATCAGGTAGTTCTTCTCATCGCTGAACTGCTCATCGTCCGTCCTTTCCTTTTGGAAGCTGCTCAGAAACTCAATGAGTTTGGGTTGATTTTTTAGTAGGATCTCCACAATAGGCTGTGTTTTGTGAGGACTGGCCACAAACACCTGAAACGTAAAGAAACCAATACGTCCGACAGGGAACGCACACCAGGGACGACAGAGACCCTTCTCGGGGTCCCTGTGCTACTCGAAAATGCAGAAGCCCCATATTATGCTTCCCTATTGAGGGAAACCCGTAATTCCCCATCCAGGGCCGTGTTCTGGAGAGCTAGCCAGGAGCTCGTCAGAGCTGTCTGGGAACAGTTGTTACTTTGTTTTGATTTTAAATGTCTTAACGTTTATATGTTCTCAACTAGACAGTCTTTCCAACAGAAAAGAACATAACAGATACCAATATACTCACCAACAACTTGCGCAGATTTTGCCATTTTACTTCAAATCTCTTTTTAAAGGAATAAAACACTACAAATAGACGCAGACTCTCCATCTGTCCTCACCCCCTTGAGCAGTGTGCCTCCATCCCCAAGCACGTTTCTATCCTTTTCCTCCCGCGACACAGATAAGCACGTAAACATAAACAACATGTAGTAGTCGAGTGTGCTTTTTTTTTTATAATTTCGTTTTTGAACAGGTAATATATTCATCTGGATACAAAATTCCAAAAAGACAAAGGTGAAAAGTTCCCCTCTTATCTTCCCTCCCCGGAGGTCATCAATGCTGTTCTTTCCTTCCTTATGTATGTGGAGCTGTAAAATTTACAATTTCCCAGGCTCCAGCTCCCAGAGCTTCTAGCTCAGCAGATCTGGGGTAGAGGTCTGGCATTCTGTATTTTTATAAAGTTCCGCAAAGATTCTTACCTGCACTCCTGTTGGAACCACAATCCTAGGCTAGTGACTCAGCTGTTCTATAAAAGACAGCAATGACTATCATAATAGGACACAATAACTCAAAACTATAATACTGATTGCTATAATATTTCTCAATGGACACACTTCCCAGTTAGATGATACATATATGACGACATGAGAATGCCCATAAAAGTATGTGACGCCTATACAGCGCTATGGTTTCACGTTCTGGGCACCTCACTCCTCCAAAGGGCTGAGTGCTTTACCACCAGGCCCCCTGCACCATCCCATACTTCTAACAGTGCATCCTCTAGACACACTGTGGACAAGGATCGGTTATGGGGATAAGTGGAGGCTATAAGATTGAGCCCTCAAGTTTTCTCCAGCCCAGCAATCATGAAGAAAGAAAAAAATACACAAAGATGTTAAGGCCCTATGAGAGGGAAAGGAAAGGCTGTGAAGGTTCAAAGGAAGTGAACATGACATTAGATTTCTGGGTTTATCGTGTGACAGGTGAGCTTGTCCATGAGTCAGATTTTTCTGTTTCTTTTTGAGTCAGTTTGGTAGTTTGTAAGTTCCTAGGGATTTGTCCATTTCATTTACATTATCTAATTTATTGGTTAGATTACACTACAATTATTCATAGTATTCATAGTAGTCTCAACGATTTTTTTTGAAATTTCTATGAGGGAATTGAATTGGTAATCAAAAACCTCCCAACAAAGAAAAGCCCGGGACAAAATGACTTCACTGGTAAATTCCACAAACTTTTAAAGAAGAATTAACACCAGTCCATTTCAAATTCTTCCCAAAAAATAAAAGAGAAGGGAACGCTTCCTAATTCACTCTATGAGGCTGGCCTTACCCTGATGCCAAAGCCAGACAAAGACATGACAAGAGAACTTTATGAATAAAGATGTAAAAATCCTCCATAAGATACAAGCAACCTGAGTCTAGCATCCTATTAAAAGAATTATATGCCATCAACAAGTGGAATTTATGCTAGAAATATAAAGGAGGTTCAACATAATAAAATCAATCAATGTCATACACCACATGCATGGGGTTGAACTGTGTCCCCTCAAAATATGAATATTTACTTCCTAACCCTCAGTACTTATAAATGTGACCTTATTACAGACATAATCAAATGCAGATGAAGTCATATTGGATTAGGGTGGGTCCTAATCCTATGACTAGTATCCTTATAAGAAGAAGAAAATTAGGACAAAAAGACACATAGGGATCCACAGAGGAAAATACCATGTAAAGATGATGACAGATTTAAAAAAAAAAAAAAAGATGATGACAGATATTGCAGTTATGCACCTATAAGCCAAGGAATGCCAAGGATCACTGGCAATCACCAGAAGCTAGGAGACAAGCATAGAACAGATTATCTGGGTGAACCTCTCTGAAAGGACCCACCCCTGCTGACACCTTGACCGTGGATTTCTAGTCTCCAGAACTGTGAGACAATAAACTTCTGCTGTCTTAAGTCATTCAGTCTATGGTACTTTGTTATGGCAGCTCGAGGCAACTAATATACCACATTAATACAACGAAGAAAAGTCACATAATCACTCCAATTGAAGCAGAAAAAGTATTTGACAAGAGAATGAAGTTGGGCCCCTACCTCACACTGTAAACAAAAATTCACTCAAAATCAATCAAAGACCTTAATATAAGAGCTAATAAAACTTTTAAAGGAAAATATAGGGATCTATATTCATGACCTTGGATTTGGCAATGGTTTCTTAGCTATGACACCAAAAGCATGAGCAACAAAAGAAAAAACAGATAAACTGAACATCAAAATATAAAACTTTTGTGTATCAAAGGACATTATCAAGAGAGTGAAAAGACAACACACAGCATGGGAGAAATATTTGTGAATCATATGTATGATCAATGTCTAGTACCCAGAATATACAAAGACCCCTTACAATTCAACAATGAAAAAAACAAGGCTTTTTTAAAAGGGGCAAAGGACGGGGCGCCTGGGTGGCTCAGTCGGTTGGGCGGCTGCCTTTGGCTCAGGTCATGATCCCAGGGTCCTGGGATCGAGCCCCGCATCGGGCTCCCTGCTCGGTGGAGAGCCTGCTTCTCCCTCTCCCTCTGTCTGCCACTCTGCCTACTTGTGCTCTCTTCTCTCTCTCTGTTAAATAAATAAAAATCTTTAAAAATAAATAAATAAATAAATAAAAGGGGCAAAGGACTTGAACAGACATTTCTCCAAAGAAAATATGTAAATGGCCAATAAGCACGTGAAAAAATGTTCAACATCATTAGTCATTAGGGAAATGCAAATCAAAACCGTAATGGAATATCACTTCACATGCACTAGGATGGCTACAATAAAAAACCCTGAAAACAACATGTTTTGGTAAGGAAGGGGAGAAATTGGAACCCTGTACAATGCTGGTGGGCATGTAAAATGGTGCACCCTCTGTGGTAAACAGTTTGGCAGTACCTCAATAAGTTACACATTTAATTACCGTAAGACTGAAAATTCCATTCCGAAGTATATATCGAAAGAATTGGAAAACTCTGTTCAAATAAGAACTTGTACATGAATGTTCCTAGCAGCACTGTTCACAATAGCCAAAAGTCCATCCACTGATGAACAATTGCGGCATATCCATACAATGGAATACTATTCAGCCATAAAACTGAATGAAATATTGATCATACTACAACATGGATGAACCTTAAAAACAAGAAAGCAGACTCAAAAGGCCGTACATTATAATTCTATTTATATGAAATATCCAGAAGAGGCAAATCCAAAGACCAAAAGCAGATTAGGAGATGCCAAGGGCCTGGGGTATGGGAAAATGCCTAATGGGTACAGGGATTCCTTTTGGGGTGAGGAAGATGTTCCAGAACTAGATAGTGATAATAGTCGTGCAACACTGTAAATATGCTGAATGCCACTGAACTGTACACTTTAAAATGGTTAGAATGGTGAGGTTTAGGTTACTACAATAAAGAAAAATTGTTACTTATGTATATTTAAAAAAGGACTGGTTTACATTGTTAGAATGCCTGACCTTTATATCATACCTATTAGTAGTATGTCAGAAAATCATATGCTGAAGCCAAATTCGTGGCTCCCATGGTTACCATTTGTTTACAAGGGAGCTGCTGTGAAGTTTTAGGTAGAAATTGTGTGGCATTTTGTGGTACCTCCATAAATAACTTATAAGTCTTTCTTTCTAAAAAAATATATTTATATATTGGACAAATGAAGCTTCTCTGTTTCAATCCAAAATAAATGTGAAATGTGGAAGAGTTTGCAGTCAGGCATCACTGGATTAACTACACTGAATCCACACACTGTATACCTAAAAAATGTTAAATTTGTTTTCCAGTTTTGAAACTTTCCCTATTTTAATTCTCTATGGCTCCTGAACTCTGCTGACTCTATAAAGGGAGCTACTGATCAGAAGCAGCCAATGCACCAGCACGGTTCCCTCTGCGGGGGGGGGGGGGGGGGGAGGCGGTGGTGGTTCGCTGAGGGCCCCAGTGAAGGCTGGAGATGAACCAGTGCCATTAGGAACGCACTTCTGAATCAAGGTACGCTAAGCCAAATCTTCTGAATATTAGGTCCAGTATAGGGAATTTCTTGGTCCTCTCTGTGCTGAACCCATTTTTTTTTTAAATGCTATTTTCAAACCATCCCCCAACAAGTTAAACAAATGAAACTACCTGTGGCTTCTCTTTTTACAGTGTGCTCTTATTGGCTGTATCCCTTAATTTACACATATTGCAGAAGTGTGATTTATGGAGTTCTCAAGCATGGTTAGAGAAAGGCAAATATCATGACCACAACTCAAATATTTTTAACTTAGAAGACTAAGAATACTTTGCTCTCTATTTTAAACCTGAATGCTTTTTATGAAGGATAAAAAAAAAATGCATGTCTTACACACTCATTCATTTCATTCAAATTCTATTCTGTCAAGAGGGATTTGCACTAGACAAGGCATTGGAAGGCTCATTTTCTGCTTTGCTACCCTTATTGTCTGGGAGGCATGCTGTAAGCCTAGAATGCTTTGTACGTGGATTTGAAACTGGGGCTCCCATGACAGTTACATGGAAGTAACTCAAAGCAAAGTTTCATTCCACTGAAGTATAAAATAAGGTCTTTTCATTCTGAAGGCTCACCCTCTCAAATGAACACAGACCTGAGCAATATAATGGTTAGAATATTTTGACACAGTTCTTGCTGGTATTGATCAGAAACAGTAACTTTCTTCCTGTTTAAGAAAGAAGGACCTGATCCCTGCTTCCGCAAGCTGGCTGATGTCTGTGCGCACCAATGAGCCCACAACAGGACCAGACTGGGCCCCACCACCTGGGCAGGGAGGAACAGAAACCCTGGAAGGAAGTGAGGATGGAGGAGGAGAGCAGGCTGGAAGTTCGGATGCTCTAAACATCTCCTGAGACCCTCCTCCTCACTGCCACCATCCTTATCATCATCTTGATTAGGAAAGTGACACATGTGGAAAACTAGGAAAACAGAGAAAAAGAGACACAAAGAAGAAAGAAAAAAAATCTCTTAAATAATTCCTCCACCCAAAGATAACCACTGTGAACACTTGGTGTATATCCTTTTTTTCCTTGCATATAGCTATATGTAAATATATTTTAGACAAAACTGGGCTTGCATTCTGTACGTGGTGGTTTGTAAACTGCTTTTTTTTTAAATTTGATTTTATTATGTTATGTTAGTCACCATACAGTATATCATTAGTTTTTGATGTAGTGTTCCATGATTCATTGTTTGCATATAATACCCAGTGCTCCATGTAGTATGTGCCCTCCTTAATACCCATCACCAGGCTAACCCATCCCCCCACCCCCTCCCCTCTAGAACCCTCAGTTTGTTTCTCAGAGTCCATCGTCTCTCATGGTTCGTCTCCCCCTCTGATTCCCCCCCTTCATTTTTCCCTTCCTAATATCTTCTTCTTCTTCTTTTTTTTTTAACATATAATGTATTATTTGTTTCAAAGGTACAGGTCTGCGTAAACTTCTTTTTCACTGGATACGTTCTTAATATTTACAGGTTCTTACATTAAGGGAGCCAATCACCATTTAAGGTATAGTCAGGGCTATCATAATAGACATTGTAGTTCTGACAACTGCTTTGGCATTTCGGAATCCAAGTCTTTGGGATCTACAAATTGCACACAACTGTGGAAATTATGTAGGAAACTACAAATTTATTCCAAAATTACATGGAAAAGCCACTTTTAAAAATGTCTTATTCTAATAGTATTCACATTTCCTATTATAAATATTACTAGTCTTAATTTTCCTAAATTTTTAAAACTAGGCAATAATATCATAAATATTCAGTACCAGGATTAACAAACCGAGTCATGAGTCATATATTTATATACTTTTTGGTGATGTTGATAAAGTTGGTCACTAAAACCCATTACAAACCTTTCTATAAACAAACATAGACGATTATTTTATGAATTTTTAAAGAAATTATTTTAAAAAGTAGAAACGAGAGGTGAAGTCTTAATTACAGCTTTTCACTTGTTCTCCTCTACCACTTGGTGAAATAAGCAAAATGGGCACAAATGAGTTCAGATGAAGGCACGCTACTGTTGAGCACTCTGCACTATTTAGAGTAGCTGATGAAACATTAAGTTGCTATAAACACTTTTTTGCTATACTGTTAACATTTTTAGAAGAATTATTAATATTACATCAGCTCATAGCGGATTCCTCAATTTCCTGGCTCAACTGTTTTCTCCATCAGTAGATTTAGATTTGGTATGTCGAGACTGGAGTGGTGGCCTGCTAAAAAAACAGGTCCTTAAGGAAGTGGGTAATTGATGGTTAGGCTTTCACCAAATTAATCTGTAATTCTGCATTCTTTTCAGTAAGACCACACGGAAATGATTCTCAACTAGGACATTTCTTGTTCTGTATCCTTTTTTTAGGTGAACTGTCAAACTGGCTGTTGTATTTTGGACAGGGTGAGGGTGGAGCTTCTTGTTTTCGTGGAAATAGCTATAGCAGCCAACTGCTAGGATCTGAGCGGCGGAGTAGTCCCCTCGGGAACATTTTTGTCCCTGGCCAGGCCTGAGTTCCAGCAGTCCTAAGAGGTGAGCCAAAAGGCACAGACCACCCCATTCCCGACACGGTTTGGTGGGAAGTGGCATCATGGTCTTTGCTATGAAGGAAGTTAACAGGGAAAGGAAAGGGAGCTCGGCTCATAGCTGATAGCTACGTTCATATCGGGCACATCTCCGGGAAAGGCAGGATCACTGAGACAAAGGTCTCCAGAACCTAGTGTCTTAGAACTAGACTACTGACTTGAATGTAACTCTTGCACTTTACAAGTGAGGAAACAGATCCAGATGGATTTGCCCAAAGTCACTGGTGGCAACTAAGCCAGAAAGAAGACCCAGGTCTCTTGACTTCCATCCAACACTTTCCCACCACACCCTCCTGCTTGTCCACAGCAGAAAAAAACATGAAATGGTATCTCATTCAATTCCTTGAATTTACCAGCAAGCTAATGAAAATAATCTGGCAAAGACATTTTTAGCAGTGTGTTCCACATTTTCTGCACCTTATGGAAGGTGCTTTTTTGGGGGAAAAACACTATTAATACAAGACTGTGAAAAAAACCTCTAGGACTCAACTGTTACTTTTTCTAAATGACAAAATATTGTATTTGGCAAGTGAACAATTCAGTTCATACTTTGGTGGTGGCAACATAGTTAGGGTACAGGATAGGCCAAGTTTATACACATACAAGTAAACAAGTGGTCAGCTATTTTTAAATGCACCTACTCTGTCCAATGATTAGATGATCCAAATTCTGAGGACAGAAGTAGGTTATTTCTATTTGGCCACCCACTGAATACTTCCATAATACTGCGTTTTTGAACAAAATTATATGAAGCTTGTTCTCATCTAGGATGATATATTAGAATTCCATGGGAGCTGAAGGACATGACACACAGCCTTCTACAATTTCTTGGGTCAGAGGGGTCTTGAGAGGATCTATCATTTCTACTGGGTAGGCATCTTCCAGTGCCACAGCAATTCTGACATAGAGCAGAGTACAACAAAACATATCAGACTCATTCCTACTATGTGCTCTACCAAAATCTAAAATTTGTGCCATACTTGCCTTCAGATTTTTAATAAAATAAAACACTACAGATATAACTGGAGGCTGTTGGTCACCTCTTAATGACACCATCCTCCTCACTACCCCTCCCGCTGAGGTGACTGCTATCCTGAATTTGGTATTTACCATCCCCATACAGGTTATTAGATTATAACTGTGTAAGTCTGAATCCATATATAGTGGTGTTTTGCAGGTTTTCAAACTTTAAATAAATAACATCTTTTTAATGTTTGTTTATTCCACTCAATGTTTGGGATTTACCCACACTGATCTATATAACTCAATTAATTTTAACCCATTACTGTATGCCACTGTACGAATATAACACAATTTATTTTCCCCATCTCCTGTTGATGCCCATTTGTGTTTTTTTCTCATTTTGCACTATTATTAACAATGTTGTGATAAACATTTTGGTACATGATTCCTTATGCACATGTACAAGAGTGTCTCTAAACACTGAGGGGTGCCCCTGGATGGTTCAGTCGGCTAAGGGTCCAACTCTTGATCTCAGCTCAGGTCTTTTTTTTTGAAGATTTTATTTATTTATTTGACAGAGAGAGACACAGCGAGAGAGGGAACATAAGCAGGGGAAGTGGGAGAGGGAGAAGCAGGCTTCCCACCAAGCAGGGAGCCCGATGTGGGGCTCGATCCCAGGACCTTGGGAT
Source organism: Eumetopias jubatus (assembly GCF_037043125.1). Lineage (NCBI taxonomy): Eukaryota > Metazoa > Chordata > Mammalia > Carnivora > Otariidae > Eumetopias > Eumetopias jubatus. The sequence continues at coordinate 135,639,288 of NW_028274809.1, read as the reverse complement.
CATGACCTGAGCCAAAGGCGGATGCTTAATGACTAAGCCACCCAGGCGCCCCTCAGCTCAGGTCTTTATCTCAGGGTCATGAGTTCAAGCCCTGCATTGGGCTCCATGCTGGGTGTGGAGCCTACTTAAAAAAAAAAAAAAAAAAAATTGCCAAGAGATGAGATTTCAGGATTGAAGGATATGTGTACGTTCAGTTCTTTATTTTACTAAATTGCTCTTCAAAAGTGGTTGTACCAACTTACAGTGTATAGACAGCTTCCACTGCCCTCCAACCTTACCAATGTTTGATTTGTCAGACTTAAACATTTTATCATTACGAAGAATGTAAAATGATAACCTCATTGATATTTCATGGCCATTTCCAATGTTACCATAAAATGATCATGTTCACCTATTTATTGACCAGTCAGGTTCCCTCATCTGTAAATGACCAACTTGCATCCTTTGCCCATTTTTCTATTGAATTCTTTCTCTAAATGATTTGTCAGTTATATGTATCACATTCTATCCTGTCTTTTCACTTTGCTTATTTGATCTTTTTGAACAGAAGTTCTAAATTTTGATGTAGTTGGGCGCCTGGGTGGCTCAGATGGTTAAGCGTCTGCCTTCGGCTCAGGTCATGATCCCAGGGTCCTGGGATCGAGTCCTGCATCGGGCTCCCTGCTCCTTGGGAGCCTGCTTCTCCCTCTGCCTCTCTCTCTCTGTCTCTCATGAATAAATAAATAAAAATCTTTAAAAAATAAATAAATAAATAAATAAATTTTGATGTAGTTAACTAAATACTTCCAATTATGTTTTGTGGCCACAGTTAATCTTAGGCCATTGTTCTACAGAAATTTTAGAATCAGCTTGTCAAGTTCCAGGAGAAGTCCCGTTGGGATTTTGAACATCATTGAATGGAATTTATAAGTTAGTTTGGTATTTGAATTGCTCTAGTGGCTCTTTGGACAATAAAGACCTGGTGGCTGAAAGATGGACTAAATTTTTTTTTTTTATTAACCTCTCAAAGCAACAATTACATACCTTATAAACTGCCATGTCTCTCCCATTTACAGATTTATAAACTCAGTCACTCAACAGACATTATAAAGACCCCCAAAAACCTTTGAACTCTCTTGACTCTTAATTCTATTCCAGATATCTATCCTAAGAAAATAACCCTAAATATGGGGGCGGGGGGAAACCTAGCTGGATATAGAAAATGCTCATGGCAGCATTCCTCACAGTAGGAAAAAATGGAAATAACCTAAATATAAAAAACAGAGAAATGTTTAAACTAGAGTAAACAAACCCAACGATGAACTATGCCAATAAAATTCCTGGCTCTAAAATCCATATAAAACAACAATGAATTAGTGTTCACTTCTCGCAAAGCATTAAGTGATAAAATTAAGATATCAATTTTGTGTACCATATGAATACAGATGCAGAAAAAAACCTTCAAATATGTGCACGGGAAAATAAAATTTACTAAAATCTTTACAACAGTTTGGTTAGAAGTAGGGATTACAGATGATTTCTCCTACCCTGCTTAAAAAGATATACTGTCTAAAGTTACTAGGAGGCGATTTTGTTACTCTTACATCAAAGAAAAAAATATGAGAAAGAACCCAGTGTTATGGGGAGCTAGTTTCCATTTATAGCAAAATGCATGTAAAAAATATTTCTAGCAAGTAATAAAAGGGAGCAGTACCCCAGTATTTCTTCAGTGCTTCATTTAAGGCTCAAAGAAACACTTAAGGCAGAAAGCAAAGCATTCAAATTCCGACAGTCGGGATTTGGATTCTGGCTCTATCGCTGATTATTTTAGTAACTTTTGGGAAACAGTATCCACCTATTTTCTCAGTGGAAAAAATGAAAATATTTAGAGATAGGGATTAGAAACAAATGGGCATTCATTAAAATACCTCTAAAATTTCATCCAAGTCATGCAAAACAGAAAGACTGCCTATTTCATTTTCTCTCAAGTATAAAGGAGAGTAAACAGCAGGGAGTTTGCCACTGGAAAGTGAAAAACAAATGCCCATGTTACTTCTGTTGCACTTTACCTTAAAGACATGGAAAGCTTCAAACTGAATGTTGGGACTTTTATCTCGAAGGAGGTTCATCATCAGTTTGAGGTTCTCTGGCTTGCTGATGTACTTTGTCATAATGGCAAAGTTGTGTCGGTCCAGGATCAGTTCACCTAGCAGCTACAAAAACAAAAAACAAAAACCCAAATCAGAGAGATAATCTATCTGAGAATCATCTGATTCAAAATATATTGCACTTCTCCCGGAAAAATCAAACTATAAATGTGGTTAGGAATGTTGATGTGAAAAAAAATTGAGTCCTTAAGTGCATCTTACGTTTAGCACCGGCATGAAAGGAGTAGTTATTATTGTTATTTTAAGCTTTTCACACAGTTTTGCTAAAGTCGGTGATTAATGCATTTCTGAATCTTTTCTTTTTTTAAAGCAAGCCATTGCTGCAGCTTAAAAAAGCTCTCTTTGTAGCTCTCACCCAGAGCTAGCCAGAAACGAATTTATTATTTTCATCACTCACTTTTTAATCTTGCTTCCCAGTACTGCATTATTTCTTAGGCATTATGGTAGAATAATAACAAAATTGACTCTAGAGTTATACCTCCCTTCCTTGAATAAATGTACTCTAGTAGCTTGCTGGGGAAAACAGGTTATGCCAAGTGAGTGTTACCTTCCCCCTAATATTTTTTTTTAATTTTATTATGTTAATCACCATACATTACATCATTAGTTTTTGATGTAGTGTTCCATGATTCATTGTTTGCGTGTAACACCCAGTGCTCCATGCAGTACGTGCCCTCCTTAATACCCATCACCAGGCTAACCCATCCCCCCACCCCCCTCCCCTCTAGAACCCTCTGTTTGTTTCTGAGAGTCCATAGTCTCTCATGGTTCGTCTCCTGCTCCGATTCCCCCCCTTCATTTTTCCCTTCCTACTTTTTTTTTTTAAACATACAATGTATTATTTGTTTCAGGGATACAGGTCTGTGATTCATCAGTCTTACACAATTCACAGCGCTCACCATAGCACATACCCTCCCCATCCCCTAACTTTTATTACAAAACCAGCTAGATAGCCTGGGGGGGAGGTGGCGAGGAGAATCACTGACCCCGAATCCATATTAAGTTTAATATGTACAGCAAGTTTTTATAAAAAAGTAAAACAAAACATTTCCTGGTGACAAATTAATAGCTCCCCCCAAATGCAGCATTATTCCATGTTATGAACTGCAGGTCTGTGCCTCCCTAAAATCTACATGTGGAAATCCTAACCCCAAATGTGAAGGTATTAGGAGGCAGGACCTTCGGGAAGGTAGGATCGCAGGAATGGGACAGGTGCTCTTATCAAAGAAACCCCAGAGAGCTCTCTGCTGGCACCTTGATCTTGGACTGCTCAGCCTCCAAAACTATGAGAAACAAATGTTGCTTAGGCCACCCGGTCCAGGGCATTTTTGTTATAGCAGCACAAACAGATTAAGACACTTCAAAACAAAATAAAAATACTCAAAGTGAGAATAGTTGAAGGCCCACTAGCAGCACAGTTGACCATTCTTTACCTCATAAACTTTTATTCTCATATAGGAGTAGCAATTCCTAAAACTTCAGCAACCAGGCAGCTGAAGTGTACCCTTCACAAACTTTTATATATAATCTACTTAGTTTTCGAATTCTCCTATTCACCAGACTTTTTCTGGATGCCTCATTGTACTGATGGTTACAGAAATCCTGGATGGGAGGAGAAAGCACACGGAACTATGGGCTGGCTGTCTATCACAATACAGTCCAGCAACAGAACCCCAGAGGTGTGTATGTGGCGGCGTGTGCTGTGAGTATACGAGTGTGTGTTTGTGTGTGTCTGGCTGCCAGTAAACAGCCACCTTGCATCTTGTGTCTATTTAACAAATAAGAACTACATACCTTAAAGTTAGTTTAGTGCCCAAAAATAATGGTTGTTAAGCATAAGACATGATGACCACTGCTGGATGTTAGCTGGTTAGTCTCAAACATGGGACAGTAGTCATGTAAACTATTCAACTTCATTTTCCTTAATCTCTCTGAAGCATCTAAAGCTAACTGAACACTCTTCTGGACACTTCTTCTTTGCTTTTGGTTTCAAGGCCACTGCATTCTTCTGGTTTCTTATCTCTTGCAGCTTGTTCCTTTGCTCCTGTGTTTCTGCTCCCCTTCCTTTTGCTCTACTTTTGCTCTACACATGTAGGAATTTTCCAAGTGGTATATGTGAATCTCTGATCTTTTTTCTGTCTCCAGTCTCATCTATGCTCATGGCTTCAACTGTAACATCTAGGAAGATGTCTCCCAAACCTACATTTGGAGTCTCAGTTTCTTTCCTGAGCTCTATACCAACGTTTCTAACTGCCCACCTGGTGGCTCCAGTGGACCACTTTGCTGGCCAATCACACTGGTGTCTCTGAAACAGGGAGACAGGGTGCTATCTTCCTACATGTTTACATGTCAGCAGAAGGGCCCCCAGACTCTCAAAAAAACCCAACCACTTTTGGTTGTAAAGCTGTATATATATATATATATATATATATATATATATATATATATATATATGTCTATGTATATAAGACATACCCACTTAAGATATACATGGGTATATATAGATATATGCCTCATTACAGATAGAGATCTGTATCTACATCTACAGATTCTATATTGATATAAAGATATATTTATATAAAACATAAAAATCATTATATAATACATATCACATATATACGAATACATATAGTACACACATACACCTATTAAAAGGTCTTTCAACAATAAATTTCATTAAAAAAATTTACCCTTAAAATTTGCATGCACACACACACACTCAAAGCATTTAACACAATAAAATGGAAAAAAATTGTTTTTAGTTCTCTGTATTCGATTTTATAGGCTTCAATATAGAGTAAAGCCAAGCACAGCAAGTAGAAATAATGAGTTTTTTTTAAAACTTAGGGTTTTAATGAAACTGACCAGAGCCAAAAACAACCCCCAAAATTCTGCCAAACTTCTTTTGAATTATAATCTTTCTTGCTAGTAATTAAATGACTCTGAAGAAGATAAGAAATAAATTCCAAAGCTCCGTCATGTGAGGGGAAGGAATTTCTCTGTTAATTATTTTTTATTGACACCAGGAATCTAAGCACCCCAAGGTAGTTCAGAAAAATTTAGAATATGATTATCAAAAGATGGCAGCCAATACTTCGGAGTCAGAAAATTGCCTAGCTTTAAGACAGTTTATCACTTACAGAATACTGTAAGTATGTAAGTTTGCTCCCCACCAAATTTCTCTTACGTATTGTACTGTAAGTATTTTCTGAAATGATGAAACATATATGTACAAAATAGTACAGAATTTGGAGATATAAACATGGCTGTGTCAAAACAGAACATATTGCTACCACAGACCTAATTCTCAAAAGGAAAAACCAACAGTGCACCAGCAGAGCTCTCCAAAACATTTTTCTATTAAAGATAAGAAGACACAGCTCTCTCCTTGAATACGGTGAAATTAGTCTATCTTAGTGATGTCTCTGCCTATAATCTAGCATTCAAAAAAGCCAAACCTTTAGTACTCATTTTAACAATTTCTGCATTCTTAGATATGCTTTATCTGTCTTTTACTAGTTTTCTTCAGTGTCCAACCAGTGCTCAGTTTTACCAGAGTGCAAATAAAATATTTGTGAGACACGCACTATAAAAGATTTTAGGCAAGAGCAGCAGCCAACACAGTATGTCTGGGTGGATTAATAAAGAACAGGAAAGAGGCCTTCTGAGTGGGGTTGGGCATCTGTAAATAAGGAGGAAGCACAATCAAGTGGGCAAGGGACAGTTTCAATACTACATTCAGACTCAGTGCAGAGGTGTCTGGCCCCAGAGCCATGTGAAAAGGGGGCTGGATAGTGGAGAGCCAGGTGGCAGCAGACAGCAGTAAAGAATGAACCTTCTCGCTCCCCTATGCTCCCCACCAAATTTCTATTACATACTGTACCAATCACACATGTGCTGAATTAACAGGCTTCTATATCAAATGCAAATGCGTCCTGCTAGGGAGCAGGACAAGGTGGGGTTGACAACATCTTGAGAACAGAATGAGGACAATGGGCACATGGGTAGGAAGAGATGACAGGGTAACAAGAAGGAAAAGCAGGAAGGAGCCCCAGAAGGGAGACGTTAAGGGGAACAATTGTTAGCTTTATAACTTCACCGAAGGCCCTAGCAACAGTCGATCGCAGAAAAATTTCTATCACCAATTCCTGTCACTGCTGAAAACGGTACGAGGGTAAATTCTAAAGTCTATGACTCTAAGCTTTCTTGATCCCAATTTAGTTCAATCACCTTAGTTCATACCCATGTTGCTACTTTGGTTCAGGATCTTATGGATTCCCATTAAAAAGAGGAAGGATTTAGAAAATGTATGAGAGATTTCTTATACGCTGGCGTCTCGGAGCATTGTCAGCTCTGTTTACTGTTCAGTTTCTCCTTCCCTCCAAGGGCAATGATCTCTTATAATACAGAACAGCTCCCCTGTTTTGGGCTGTGCTTGTGGAACGCTTTACAAATAAGGAATTCTATTCTTTAGGTACACAGCTGTGGCAACAGGATGAGGCCTTATTTTCAAATGCTTTAACAAGCTTTCTGAACGTGGGAGAGCATGGCAGCTTGTCACTTGCCTTTGTCTGAGGCTTGATCTCATCAATCCAGGCTCCAGCAGCAAGAGCAGTGAACCCAAGGTATATTTTCCATGTGGATCACCTCGTATGGGTTTCCACGCAAGGGGAAACTCAATAAAGAGTGCTGAATGCCTGGCTGAAAATAGCACACTGACCCCCCCCCCCAACAACGGGTAATCCTGGAGCAGCAAGGGCACAAATTCAGGGGCAGGCGGGTCCTGGCTAAGGCAAAATCACAGGTAAAGTGAACTGACAAAAATGTCATACAAAATACTCTTAGTTTATCACTTCAGTTAAAAGTGTATTCAATAGTTAGAAACAAACACATTGTTCTATGAATGTCACTTTCCCAACATGTAAAAATAATACAAGTGATGTTTAGTAAGCCCAAACATCATATAAAGTGCCTGACAAAGCCAGCCGATTATTATCCGCCAGTAACTTTCTTTGGAATATCTGAGTGGGATCTGAAGGGTAGAGATGCAGCTCTGAATGACGTCCCACTCCCAATAGGACCAGTCCTACCTCCTCTTGACCAAATGGCTGCTTCCAGGCACTTTTTAAGAAAATTAATTTATTTATTTGAGGCTGGGGCGGGGGGAAGGGGGCAGAAGAGAGGGAGAGAGAGTCCCAAGCAGACTCTGTGCGGAGTGCGGAGCCCTATGTGGGACTCAATCTCGGGATCCCCAGATCACTACCTGAGCCGAAACCAAGAGTGGGACGCTCAACCGACTGTGCCACCCAGGCGCCCCCAGGCACCTTTACACCGAAGGAGGGAAGGCTGCTCACTGACTATGTGGCCCTACTCTGCTGGGCTGCCTGGGCTAGGGGAGAGCGAACTTCCACAGGCATTTCATAGGTGATATAATCTACAAGAGCAAATGCCACTTGGTTACATAGCAGCACCCCTACCACCCCCGTCATTGCTTCCTGTCCCTGCGCCCTCCTTAACTGTTCTAAAATCCACCTTAAAGTTATATATTTATCTTTTTCTTTATCTATTGTCTGTTCTCCTCCAACAAAATGTAAGGTCCATTGAGGTGCCACTTCATTTTGTTCTTGGCTGTCACAGTAATGTTAGGAATAGGAGCACATAAATATTTGTTGACCAAATGGAATGCCCTATTACCCTCCTCACCACCCCCAATAATTGGTCCAACTAAACTATTTGCAGATAATTGAGCACTGACTTTATTTTCTTTTCCAGCTGGAAATATCATCTTTTAACATCCTTCCAGAGTCTGTTTCAGGATAATACTAGCATTTTTAGAAAAGCACAGTTTTGGGTCCATGATCAAGTACCCAAATTTATTAAAGATTATTCTTTTAACTCTTAAAGAGTGACTGTTTTCATATTTCAGAATCTTTGCTGGAAATACAATTTGAACATGTCATGTTAAATGGTGAAGGAATTAAAAATGACCTACAGTAGAACACTAACAAGAATGCTCAGAATATGGAACCCAGCAATGCAAAAAAAAAAAAAAAATCTTTAGAAAAATATGTTACAAATCTGGGGGTTAAGTGCTCAGATGGGGGTAAGCCCCATCACATAACCTTTTCCTCTCCCCTTCTCTGTAAAATAGCCCACAAAGTCTAGTTTACAGAGAGATGTATAAGAGAAATAGGGTCATTTTTTCCTGTTTCAGATACACTGAAAGAGAAGTATAGGAGAACCTTGCTGATTCTTATAAACAGTAATTCAGATCTTAATTTCAAGCTAAGAGTGATTTCTTTTCATCTCCACAAAATACGCCCTAGGAGAGAACTGCGGTTGTATTTAAATTAACTTAAGCTTGATTTTCTTTCGGAGCTGAAATATACTAAATTCTACTTTATCATGTACGTATTATTTATATTGTTACTTCCAAAAAGTCTTTGAGGCAGGACACTTACATTGTTTTGCTACAAAGTACAGTCATAACATGAAACATATTTCCCAAGCTACAAAAAAAGGGACACCTTAATTTTTCTCTATGTACTTGTCTGCTCAGAGCCATCATTTACTAGTATGATATCAACTGGGACTCTTAAAGAAATTTGATATTACCTTTATTTTATTTTATTTTATTTTTAAAGATTCCATTTATTTATTCATGAGAGAGAGAGAGAGGTGGAGGCAGAGGGAGAAGCAGGCTCCCTGCTGAGCAGGGAGCTCGATCCCAGGAGCCCGGGATCATGACCTGAGCTGAAGGCAGACACTTAACCATCTGAGCCACCCAGGCGCCCTGTAATCTGATATTACCTTTAAAGATTGTCTCTTAGTCACATAATTCTCAGACTGAAGCAATTTCTCATAGTCTTCAAAAATCTAATGAAAAGAAAATAAATATTAGAGTGTAAAACCAGCAGTGGTTTCTCTGTATTAGGTTTGCTTGCTCTCTTGCTTCAAAAGTAAATCCCCAACCCACTAGGCCAGTGCAGCCCAGCTGCTGTGCTTTGCATCTGTCTCTGTGCATAATAACTCTATGCTGATCACACTGTCCACAGGGAGCTTTCCCCCATTTCATCATCCTCACTTACACATAAAGACACTGAGGGGTAGGAAGGTCAAGTGATACAACAGATGTACTTGTCCATTTTATTTTAGTTCTGCAAATTAAAAATTGAGTAGAAAAATGGAGTATTTGAGTCTTCTCAATACATTCTTTTGAATAAAACATCTATTAACTCATCTATTAATTGAGTAGCAAAATAACACCTTTCATGCCATTTTAGAGAAGTTGGTAACTGGTAGCTATTAGCGCATGAATAATTTAGGAGAAGATTCAACACACTTAGGGCTTCACATGATACCCCATGAAGAATCAAACTGTCAAGTTCATAGTGTGAACAGGTAGAGGAATGGGGCAACTTTTGCCACACAATGGCCATGCTAATCCCAGCTGGTCTCTCTGGAGGACTTCCACTCTCCTCAAAAGCTGGGGCATGCTGGTGTTTGGGGCCCCTGTTTCCCCCTGTGGCTGTCAACCATTGCCTGGGGCCTTCAGTTTCACACAGAGTGCCAGACGCTGGGGCAGCTAAGCGTCCACCTCCTACCATGCGAGGACATGCCTCAGAGACCACAGAGGTGGGAGGAGTGAGCCCAACGGAGAACTGAAGGCAGGAGAGTCCAGGAGCTGAGGAGGGTGGAAAACAGTCCTGGTCCTCAGAGGGCCGAGCGTGAGGTATGCGTGCACGGATGCGATGAGGGCAAGCAGTGCACACGGAGGATAACTTCCAACAAGGAATTAAGAAAGTGAAAAGTAAAAACAAAACCAGGTAGTGCACATTAAAGTCATAATAATTACACTCTTTTATATGAAGGACTTACTGTTTATTGTCAGGATTTTGTGGGACATGAAATTTATTAAATTTTGTGGTAAGTTTTTTAAAATTTTAGTTCCAGTATAGTTAACATACTGTGGTATGTTAGTTTCAGGTATATAATATAATGATTCAACACTTCCATACATCACCTGGTTCATAATGACGAGTGCACCCTCAATCCCCCCCACCTACTTCCCCTCTGGTAACCATTAGTGTGTTCTCTATAGTTAAGAGTTTGTTTCTTGGTTTCTCTCTCTCTCTCTCTCTTCTTTTTCCTTTGCTCATTTCTTTCTTAAATTCCACATGAGTGCAATCGTATGTAACCAGAAACTTCAAATACATGTATAACGTATGACTGACTCCCCAGGACGCCAGTTTCACATGCTCCCATTTCATAGTTTACTGCTAAGGAAATATGAAACTCAGAAAGTATGAAATGTCTGAGGGAGCATGAGGTCTCAGAGGTGGTGTTCAGGTCAGTGCAGGAGGCTCTGTGTCTGTGAAGCGACCAAATTACACAAGACGTGACTATAGGTACAAAGACAAAATCGGGTAAATAAGGGATCAAAGAGAATGAGTTTACAGTCTTCCAAATTATTGTGTACTATTTCCTGAATGCAAAGCATTCCTGCACAACACATTTACATCACTCATTCCACAGAAAAAATTAGTAGCTGATGTCCCGGGTTTTGTCATAAACTATCTCAGCTCTCTTATTTTCACTTATTATAAATGGACATCTAATGGGTCTTTAACATTCCATCTAGCATCTACAGTCTCTGATCAGGTTCCTGCCTCTCAGGGAGCTCAAGAACCAGCCAGGAAGGTACAGACACACCGTAATACAATGTGGAAAATGGCGGCAGCCGGGGTGGGGAGGGAACACGCGTGCATGCATGTGGATGGGTGGGATTAGGGAAAGCTTCCTAGAAGAGTCACGTTTCAATGGAATCTCAAAAGGATGGGTTGGATTCACCATTTGAGAAGGGACTTGGAAGACAAATATTTTGGCATTTCTACAAGTAAAACTAATCAAGCAAGTAAAATGATTTCTTTTAGTGAGGGTGGAGTGCTCTTCTATGGTTACCTACTGCCTCTTAAGGGCAATATGGATGCTCTTAAATCAGGATCAAAGTAAGCAGGTGCCAGTCATTTTCTGGAACTCCGGATACAACAGAAACAGGTGTGAAAAATGAGAAAGCCCTGATCTCCTGCCATCCTCAATTTTCCACAAAGTTTCCTGATGACCTGGCTTCCAGGTAAATGGACAAATTGGGTGCATGGTAAACTATGGTTGGTGCCTGTTGTGAATCATATATAGGAGCGAGTGTCCACAGATCTAAGCGGGGGGGGAAGAGAAAATGAGGTAAAATCTTAAAAAGGACTTCTACTTACAGTGTCATAATTTTGTTCTAAGAAGTCTGCGACCAACACTTTATGTCTGGTTAGTAAGTCCTAGAAAAAGAACAGTTAAGTGAAATAAAATTATTACAGCTAATAAATTTTATAAATCTGGTTTTTCTAAGAATTTTATAAATCCATTCATTTGAAACATACAAAAGTTTCTGAAGAATATTTTCTTTACATCAACAAAATTATTTCCATTCTTAGTTTAAGATGTGAAATACACGTTTGTTTCATGTCAACAACAAAAAGTTTTAATTCATATCATTGTTAAATTTATGACAGGAATAATTTAACTAGTGAAACAAATAGCACCTAAGAGATGGGGTTTACAGTATATTTCTTCAAGCCATGACTACACTGTGATTATGATCTAATAAATATCCAAATAAAGTTTATGATCTATTTGAAATGTCGTTAATAGCTATTTTTCTTTTTTTTTCTTTTTAAGATTTTATTTATTTATTTGACAGAGAGAAACACAGCGAGAGAGGGAACACAAGCAGGGGGTGTAAGAGAGGGAGAAGCAGGCTTCCCATGGTACAGGGAGCCCAACTTGGGGCTTGATTCCAGGACCCTGGGATCATGACCTGAGCCGAAGGCAGACGCTTAATGACTAAGCCACCCGGGTGCCCCCCCTATTTTTCTTTTCTTTTTTTTAAAGAATGCCTAATGGCTTAAAACCGTATCTCATAAGTTAACTTAAAAGATTTTTAGGGATTTCAACCTTTAGTTTTTTTACTTAACCACGTTTAAAACAGAGGTGCCAGTATAAAACAGAGGTGCCTAAGGACGCTGGGAAGCTCAAAAATGACACTTAATTGAGCCATCGCAGGCTCATCCTGCTCTCGGGTTAATGGACTGTGTGGTGGTGTGCAGTGACTGAGTCATACAGTGCACCCTTTCAGAGCTAAAGACAAGTAGACCAATCTTATTACAGGCATAACTCTCAGAAAACTGAACAAAAGCATAAAGGAACATTTGACTGTCTTCAGCTCACACCTAAATTATATCCTTAATTCACCTTAATGTTGAAAGAAAACAAGCCTCACCTAATCCCTTTTATATGCTTAGAGGCTAAATACTCTGGGTAGAATGTAGAATTTAATTAAAAACATAACAAAAATTTTAAAGTTTTCCAAAATAAGTTCTTATACTTTAATACACATTTAATTAAAACTTCCTAAAAGCATACAGAAGATCCACAACATAAATTCACAGAGAACAAGAAGGCAGCAGCAATGGCAAAACTCACCTATTTCTATCTTATTAAGTAAAATATTTAATGCATTCTTGCGCTATTAATTTTCAAGTTCAAGAACAATGATATCATTTCATTACTTATCATCGCATCTTGATTGACCACTGTGCCTATTGGTGGAAACCGGTACTTTATTTCCCAGTAGAACATTCAGTATTCTGGAACTGGAATTTTAAAATGGGAAAACCCTCTATAGGAATTCATTCCTGATCTGTCTGAGGTCAAAATTCAAACTAGTTCCTCTCTCAGGGGACCCCCCCCCCCACAAAAGAATAAGGTAGTTCCACGGTATTCTTTGTGGTGTCTAGTTTTCAGACACCCCCTTCCTTAATGTCTTGAGCAGGATCAGTGATTTTTCTGACCTGACCCTGGTTAGAAAGGGTTTCTTTCTGAAGGCTGCAGCAGACCCTGGCTCCACCTGTTGCAACAGTCGGCAGGCTTGAGTATGGGGACTGTGCCCTCTCATGGCCCCAGGCCTGCGGACACAATGATCGAGGCAGCCGATGGAGCACCGTGCAGATGAGTGCTGCCTGGAAAGGTTTCCATTCATTATACATTAGTGCTACTCCAAAGAAAGAGGAATCAGGAGGGAGTCCTGTTAGTAGCACCTCCGCCAAATTCCAAGGGAAAAAACTTGAAATAACTTACATATCCAATAATAGAAAAATAAAATATGATGGGGTAGAATTCCTCCAGCAAGTGTAGATGGTGGGTGCAGCCAATAAATGATTCTCTCTCTCTCTCTCTCTCTCTCTCTCTCTCACACACACACACACACACACACTCACGCTCATGTGTATATATTCACAGTTATACCCTCAAATTTCTGTACGTAGTAGATGCATGTACAAAGCTGGAGGAATTGACCATATATATACACATACACCCAGGCGTATATATACACATAGTACAAAGACAAATATAATTGCTGCATCATTATAGATCATATGAGTGGAAAAAATTAGCTAAAATCCGGGCGCCTGGGTGGCTCAGTCGTTAAGCGGCTGCCTTCGGCTCAGGTCATGATCCCAGGGTCCTGGGATCGAGTCCCGCATCGGGCTCCCTGCTCTGCGGGAAACCTGCTTCTCCCTCTCCCACTCCCCTTGCTTGTGTTCCTGCTCTCGCTATCTCTCTCTCTGTCAAATAAATAAAATCTTTAAAAAAAAAATTAGCTAAAATCCTACCCAAAAAGGAAAAAGCAGAAAGTTGCAAAGAAAAATAAAGTTCAAATTTTAAATAATTTAAAATTTTAAAAATTATTTGAAAGTGTACTCTTTCATTGCACCTCCTCACAATTCTGTTTTGACAAGACAAAGTTTTGCATAGTGTATGTATCATGCTAAAAAAATGTGATATTGCTAAGTGAGTGACTTCTTCACACCTTGGGAGACCCAGGGCGGAGTGACAGAGACACATGTGACAGTAGATGGGCCAAACAGCAGCTACCATTCATGGAGGATTTACTCCGTGTCGCAGAGCATGCAGAGCGCTTTACACATGCTATTTCTAATCTTCACAATTCTGCAAAGCAGGAATTATGTTCCTTCATCTTCATAGATGAGGAAAACGAAACTCCAAGGTTAACTACTTGCTCAAGGACACAGAGCCAGTCAGGTGACAGAGGGAGGTGAAACTCAAACCCCTCCTATCGTGTCAATTCTTGGAAGGAGGGATGAAAAAAAAATTCTGATCGTCAGGAATGCTTTTTGGGAAAGGACAATTTGTAGACAAAAAATATAAACCATGTTAAAACATTAATGAATAAACTGGGCAACAGCCATTTTGGAACTCAAAACAAAAAAGGCTAGTCTAAGAGGTTAAAAACAAAAGACAAAACCAAACGAAAATCAAACTAAAACCAAGCCAATCAAACAACCAAAACCCCCCGAAGCCATCTACTTAAAAAGAAACAGTGACTTATGGTCACTGTTCTATTATATTAACCACCGCATTTTGGAAAAATATAGGAATTGGCATTTCCAATATTGTTGGCATACTGGAAAGCTTTTTTTTTTTTTCAAAGATTTATTTGTGGGGGAGAGAGAGAGAAAGTGAGCATGGGGGAAGGGCAGAGGGAGAGAGAATAATAAGTAGACTCTGAGCGCAGAGCCTCATGCGGAGCTTGAGATCTCAGGATCTGGAGATCATGGCCTGAGCTGAAATCAAGAGTTGGATGCTTTTTTTATTTTTTAAAGATTTTATTTATTTATTTGGCAGAGAGAGAGAGAGGGAGATAGCAAAAACAGGAACATAAGTAGGGGGAGTGGGAGAGGGAGAAGCAGGCTCCCCACTGAGCAGGGAGCCCAGTTCGGGCCTCGATCCCAGGACCTTGGGATCATGAGCTGAGCCAAAGCTGACACCTAACGACTGAGCCACCCAGGCAACCCCCCACTTTTTTTTTTTTAGCATACTAGAAAACTTTTTATGGTTATTTAGATTTTCAGAGACTTAAGTTTGATGGAAAATATGCTGAGGTATAAATTAACATCAATTTATTTTTGGTATTTAATATTGTGCTGCAAATTAAATTGGGTTGAACATATGATAGCAAGACATTATTATCAAGTATAGTTTATTTTATTAAATGTTGAAAAATCTTTGAGGAAATTTTGAAAAATACATATTCGTTTCTATTTGCTTTTGGCCTCCATTAGAGTTTGTTCTTTGTTTATAATTATTTGTGAAGCTTTACTTACAGTCTTTAAAAAACAGAACCAACTTTGTTTCCATGACAGCAGAGTCATCAGATAGAAAAGGGAAAAAAAATGGGACTATGCTATCTATTAATAGAAAACATCTCCTTAGCTGGGGCGCCTGGGTGGCTCAGTCGTTAAGCGTCTGCCTTCCGCTCAGGTCATGATCCCAGGGTCCTGGGATCGAGCCCCACATCGGGCTCCCTGCTCAGCCGGGAAGCCTGCCTCTCCCTCTCCCACTCCCCCTGCTTGTGTTCCCTCTCTCGCTGTCTCTCTCTCTCTCTCTGTCAAATAAATAAAATCTTAAAAAAAAAAAAAAAAGAAAAAAGAAAACATCTCCTTAGCTGTTTAAGCCCAGACAGTTCGCTAGAAAGAAATGGAATCCTCTTTTGTGTTAAATGTCATTCTTCAGATTTGATGCATCAAGGCCTCTCTCACTGTGTGCTCTAGATGGACTTTGGGGGGGTTCATCTGCAGCCACTGTACAACCTCTGCTTTGCCGGGTGAGGCCGAGTGGCCCGGGGAACGGAGCGGGCTCGCGAGTTACACAGCACTCCGAGCACACACCCGGGCCTGTCGCCCTTGCTCCCCCTCCCTCCGCCCACCGGGCGACTCTCCTTACTGCTGTTCCCAGACTTTTCCTCCCTCTCTTTTCTTCTTTCCCCTCACTCTTTGCTGTTCTCTTCTTCTCTTCTTCTCTTTGTCTTCTTCATCCCCCACTAAGGTCCCTGTTCTTCCTTCTCCTTCTTTCCCTTGCCCTTTGCCTTCTATCCCAGACTTAACAGGCTCTGCTCTTCCTCCGCCCGCCCGTCTCGTCAGGAGACTCTACGGGGCTAGCAGGACCAGAGGGAGACATGTGGAAAACCCCAGCAGCCTGGTGCCCGCTCTCCCTTCAAACCCAGATTCTAGATTGGTTCCGTACTTACTTTGGGCTTGGCTGAGGCTTTTAGGGAACAATGGCACTATGGCTCCTTTCCTCTCCTGTCTCAGGCAATTCAGCCCTGGTCCCAAACCTGCACCTCCCACCCCCCATTTGTTAAAACAAAAGTGCCACAGTAAACTGTCCTCCTCAAACACGATTGTGACAGGAGTTCTTATCAATTCAATTTTCCTCATTTCGTGACGTTTCCAGAGATACCGTGGAAATGTCAGGATAGACTATGTCACAAGGCGGGAGCAGCCATGCCTTGCATACCCCTTCAGGGTATCTTTAGGGCGGGGTCCGCTCACCAATGCTCCCTCTTCTTGGTCACAGCAAGCCCCTCGGACTGCGCTGCCGCAGGCCCCATCCCTCCCCTTCGCTAGGTCTTCCTCCCCCCAAGGTCCCCCTTCGTCCTGCTCCCCCCCAAGTCCCTGCTGTTTCTTGTCTGCTCCCTGATGCTCTCTCACACTTCCTGCCACCATGTGAGCCTATGTATCTCTTAATGGATTCAGGGCACCTTCTTAGAACAGCTGAGTAAATCCCTAGGCTATAAATAATACACGGTTTTCGGTGTAACAAACTACCACTTTCACCTTTCTTGACCCCTGGAGAGTTGTTAAAAGGAACTACTTATCATTCGGGGAATAGGCAACTTTGAAGTCATTTACATAAAGTAATAAGATTCAAGTATTTATTAATACTGGTAATATGGACTATGTCAATATTATTAAAGTATGTATTTAAGATAATATATAAAAAATAAAAAGTCATACATGGGTTACAATTAGGTAACAATATATATTTCTATCCTAAAAAAAGTAGAAGTAAATTTGGAATGACGTAAATGGAGCAAGTAAATTGCTGAAATGCTGTTAAAGAAATGAATCTGAATATATACATTTAAACGAGCCGTCTATTTTGTAAAATTGACTTGTTTGTCAATGATGCCATTACATCATCAGCTTAAAATATTTTCAGAATTCCTCTTCCAAAATTGTCTTCGGAGCCATGTGATATACACTGAAGAAAATCAGACTCTATTTTAGTCATTTTAAAACTTATTTTTATTATCATTACCATTATTATTACCAAAACCAAAAATAGTTCTAGCTACCACGATCACCCACTTTACCCACTAACCTGAATGTCAAAAGTTTTGCACTGTTTCCAAAACTTTTATCTGCCCTCAAAGGATAAAGCTTGGCCATTACTGAAAAATAACATGTCACAGACAATGATACCAGTTTCAAAATATATTAAATAACGGCACGAACATAAGAATAAGTAAATGATTTTCTAAGACAGAAACCTTTAAGGTAACATCATTCATTGGATGTAGAAGTCCTAGTGTTTTAGTTTGCAAATTAGCTACATTATTTTCTAATATGCTTCCTGAACATCTTTTTGATGGTCCAACTCAGAAACAGAGTGCAGAATGGTGGTTGCCAGGGGCTGAGGGGAAGGGAGAAATGGAGCATTGTTGTTTAACAGGTATTAGTTGCATAACAGTGTGAATATATTTAACACTATTGAACTGTACAGTAAAAAATGGTTAAGATGGTAATTTTATGCTATGTTATTTTCAACAATTAAAAAATTTTTAATATAAAACTAAGATTAAATTCATTTCCTATTTAGTAACAGTAGATAATAAGTTTATAAGACTATAGATGATTATGAAAAAACTACAATTCATTTATTAGTAATTTGTTTCACTGGGTGGGACTTTACAATTACACTGATTAAGTACTGTGATGTCCTTCATATGCAAAGATGTCATTGTCCAGCTCCCTTCACTACCCAGTTCCTTTCCCTGCAGGTAAACTCTGTTGCTCCTTCCCTGATAACCTTCCAGAGGTATTCAGTGCATATGCACCTTATACCCTTTGTTTTTTAACATAAATGAAAGCATGCTTTGCAGAGAATACTACATGTTCTTTTTTTCACTTATATACTTGCAATTCATTCTGTATGAGTTTGTGACAAGTATTTTGAGTTGTTTTTTCCAACTAATAGGCCTGATATAATGCATTACTGATGCTCTTATGATTTGCATCACAGTTGGTTATAAGCTCAGGCCTAAGGAATAGCCTTTTCTGCTTTTTTAAAATTAAACTGCCTCCTCAGAGGCCAACTGACTTTAACTATATGCTAAAACTAAATGACCTAGCTGATTCAGGAAAAAAAAAAATTACCTTAAAAGTAGCAAAGGCATCTGAAGCAATATCAAATGTTGACAACTCCACATACTTAAAAAAGTCTCGGAACTGATTAGAAAAGAGGATGATTTTGGCCAGTGGTTCGTGTCGAATACATTCTCTCAGCATAATCCCACAACGTAAGGCGATCTGTGGGGCTTCATATCTAAAGCATAAACAAGAGAGAAATAGAGAACACCGTTACCTATTAACAAAATAATATTAATGGTATCAAAAGAACCATTTCAATACTGCTATTAAAGGAAGCATAGATACCATTTGTCACAGTTCATTCAAACACCATTCATTCAACACCCACTGAATAGCTAAGATGTGCCTGGCACTATTCCAGACCCTGGGGCCATAACAGTAAGCACAACAGGTCACTGCCTTCCCGGAGTTCATATTTTTTAGTGGGAATACTATTTAGTGGGGTAAGAGACAAATTATAAACAATGAAAAGAAATTTCATATTCTGAGAAGTGCTATGAAACTGAAGACATTAAAATATTTATACTACAGAGTGTGACTACTTAATTTCCTTTCATTTAGACCGAAGGGTCAGGGAAGGAGCAAAGCATTCCAGGCAAAGGGAACTAACTGCAAAGGCTCCAAGGCAAGAACCAGCTTGGTGAGTGAGAGAGAAGTAAAGCCAGCACGGCTAGAATGCAGGGGAAGAGTAGTGAACGGTGTGAAATGAGGCAACAGTGGAGACGGCAGGGGCCAGATCACATACAGCTCCGTAAGCCAAGCTAAGGAATGTGGTTTTAAAGTGTGGTAGGAAGCCTTTGGAGAGCTTAAAGCAAAAAATTAACATGGCCTAACATATGCTTTAAAAAGATCACTCTGAATAAGTCAATCAGAGAAAGACATGTATCATATGACCTCACTGATATGAGGAATTCTTAATCTCAGGAAACAAACTGAGGGTTGCTGGAGTGGTGGGGGGTGGGAGGGATGGGGTGGCTGGGTGATGGACACTGGGTAGGGTATGTGCTATGGTGAGCGCTGTGAATTGTACAAGACTGATGAATCACGGATCTGTACTTCTGAAATAATGCAATATATGTTAAGAAAAAAAAAAGAAGAAGATAGCAGGAGGGGAAGAATGAAGGGGAGTAAGTCGGAGGGGGAGACGAACCATGAGAGACGATGGACTCTGAAGAACAAACTGAGGGTTCTAGAGGGGAGGGGGGTGGGGGGATGGGTTAGCCTGGTGATGGGTATTAAAGAGGGCACATTCTGCGTGGAGCACTGGGTGTTATGCACAAACAATGAATCATGGAACACTGCATCAAAAACTAATGATGTGGAGCGCCTGGGTGGCTCAGTTGGTTAAGCGACTGCCTTCAGCTCAGGTCATGATCTCAGGGTCCTGGGATCGAGCCCCGCATCAGGCTCCCTGCTCCGCGGGAAGCCTGCTTCTCCCTCTGACCCTCCCCCTGCTTGTGTTCCCTCTCTCGCTGTCTCTCTCTCTCTGTCAATTAAATAAATAAATAAAATCTTAAAAAAAAAAAAACTAATGATGTAATGTATGGTGATTAACATAACAATAAAAATTATTAAAACAATAAAAAAATAAAAAGATCACTCTGGGCATCTGTGGAGAATCTATTATAAAACAAGGAAAAAAATGGGGACACCTGGGTGGCTCTGTTGGTTAAGGATCTGACTTCTGACTCTTGATTTTGGCTCAGATCTCAGGGTTGTGAGATGGAGCCCCTCATGGGCCTCCATGCTGGGCGTGGAGCCTGCTTAAGATTCTCTCTCTCTCTCCCTCTCTCTCTGCCCCTCCCCCTGTCTCCTGTGCACTCTCTCTCTCTCTCTCTTAAAAAAAACAAAAACAAAAACCAGAAAAATGAGCTGGAGAGTTAGAGTGAGAGCAGGCAGACTGGGTAGGAGGAGTAGAAGCCCAGCTAGAGATGATGGTGGCGGGGACTGAGGTGGTAGTAGTACATTAGCGGACTGTGGGCAGATAGTGCATATTGTCTGCAGGAAGAGTCAATAGGCCTTGGTACCGACATAGCTGGGGTAGGGTGGGGAACAAATCTGGGGTGAGGGAAATTGAGAACTCAAGGATTCCCATATTTTTGGCCTGAATAATTGGCTAGATGGCGGTGCCAATTTTTAAGATGAGTAAAACTAGCAGATGAACAGATCAGTGAAGAATTTAAGTTTGTTTCTGACCATGTTAACTTTGAGATGCCTGATATCTAAGTAGAGATGTCTCCTTGGAAGTAGAATATATCTATCTGGGGTTCAGGAAAAAGATAAAGATAAGGATAGCTATGACATGCACGTATATACAATTTGTATATAATAGATGACCAATAATAAATAGCTGCATATTGAACGACTCACTGAAATCATGAATTCTAGCTCGAGGCAAAAACTTTGCTAGAAAAATACAATATTTACTGTAGGAAACAATTCAGGACTGGCACATTACATGTGTTCCATTCCTAATTTAATAGCAAGGCCTCAAGTGTCATGAAATAAATCTAGTTTGCATTACATGCCAGTGTATGATAAGGTTTCGAGAAAGAGAACAAAACTTAGCTCAAGTAAAACAAGCTCAGTATTAAAATGATACAGTTGGCAACCGTGTAGTAAACAGAATAGAAACAAAGGAAGATATAGTGGTAAAAGACTGGGAAGTGCATATAGGATAAAAAAATCTTATTTCATTTCATTTCAGTTAAATACAATATTAATTTTTATGGTTCTAATACAAAGCCCACTGGGGAAAAACTCAATTATTTCAATTCTTGAAAAAGCGCTTTCCTATAATGTTGAGGACAGAAGAAAAATGATATCCATAAAGGACCTACATAATCTTTCAAATTTACCATGAATTTTGCAGATTAGAAAAATTCCAGCAAAAAATATTTTTAAAAGCAAAAAAAGACCACTGAACAGATGAGAACTAAAATGAACAGATAAGAAAACTGAATAGATGAAAATCAAAACAAAACCACTTTTGCACAAAACTTCCTGATATAACTCACCAAATATACGTGATAACATTTTGTTGAGCAATAAAAAATAATGCATTATTCTTTAAAAGACAAGATCTACATGACATTTGATTCAAGGATAGAATCGCTCTCCTACAACTTAGGAAACTGGCTACTTTGCAAAATCAAATCTACACATACAGTAGGGGAAATGGTAAACAAGGATATTTGAGAGGATTCACTAAACTAGGGTAGTATTTATCATTTTTGTCCTGTTTTATGCTGAATACTCTCTATAGTTCTCCTTTGAGTATTCCCTGAATAACTCATATTAACATTAAATGCTAATATATTCAGATAGGCATGATTACTTGCAGAATATTAAAAAATGCCTATTTATAGTGTTAATAATTTCTCTTACCAGAAGAACTTGAAAATCAGCCTGCTGGTACACATGGAAGAGTTATAGATGGAAAATATTAAGATGTTATAAAAAGGGGTGTATTTTCTAAAGTGTGAAGGAGAAAAACATTGCTGTTTACTGGTAGAGTACTTTAGAAATACGAAATAAAGACTGCTGGCCTAGACAAAGAACCCATGACCATTAAAATCTAGACTTTATAGTGAAATATTTATGGATTTTTGTAACTTGGCCCTAAACTTAACATTTCAATTTCATTTCTCATCCCATTCCCTACAATTTTGGGGTATGCCGTTCTCTCAACCTAGAAGGTCCTTCTCCTTACATCTCTACCTCTAAGATTCTCTCTCATGTTTTAAGGCTTAGTTTAAATACCACCTCCTCCTTGAAGTCTTTCCCAATAAACCACCACTCAGGATTATTCTCTCTCTCCTTCACATTCTTACAACAGTTTGTAATTCCAGTTTAGCACGTTTTTCAATCTATACTATGCTATATCGCCAATAAGTAGTTATAAATCTGTTTTCTTCACCTCATTTCAAACAACTTCATTGACGGGGATAGGTTTTACTTGTTACCGTCTTGCTCTCTCGTTACCTTCCCCTTGCCTCCTCTGCTCCCAGCCCCATGTGCTGTCTGCATCTTATCTGTTACTCTCCCCTATCCCCACCTCAATCTCCAGAGTGCTTAGCATAATGTTTTGCACAAAGTAGGCATACGATGAAATTAATGAATTATTTCTTCTTTCTTCTCCTCCCCCTCCCCCCTTCTCCTTTTAGAGAGAGAGAGAGAGAGTGTGTGTGTGTGCACGAGAGGGTGGCGGGGGGAGGAAAGGGAGAGGAAGAGAGAGAATCTTAAACAGGCTCCACGCCAAGTGTGGAGCCCTACGCAGGGCTCAGTCTCACAACCCTGAGATCATGACCTGAGCCAAAATCAAGAGCCAGACGCTTAACCGACTGAACAGGCGCCCCTGAAGTTAATGAATTTCAAATGCTGACTGAAATTCTTAATACTAGAACTTTAATGAAACTCAAACTCTGGCTTAAACAAAAAGCTGTATGATCTCTAGCCAACATTTTTCTCATTTCTTGATTTAATTTCCAAACTGAGATCTATAAAAAGTTTATATTCCAAACTCTTGGGTATAATTAGTTCACTTTTTCCTTTCATTTGGTCAAGTTTATTGGAACCATCTGTGATATACTATTTATTCTTGAGAACTAAAAAAATATTTTAAAAAGTATTCCTCTGGGTCAGAACACTTGTTGCATCCCATTAGTTTGTGCCTAAGAGTGGAAATGTCATTCTCTGAGATGAAAGCTTCTTAAAGTTAGGAATACATTGGGATATATAGAGAAATTCTTGATTTTTTGTCAGTAGCCTTTAAGGGATCTATAATTCACATATATCATTTCAACCTTACTACCCTCTAGGATATTGGCTTCTGATAGTTTATTGCTCCACAAATTAAGCCTATCTTAAGTTTCAAATCCCAATAACATTAATTTCCTTATTCTTGATACAGAATAAATATCTATTCTCTTCCACTTATGAAAAAGGTTCCCAAGGGCAGGGACCAAGATGAATCACTGTGCCTCTACGATGACTAATTTATGTCAGGTTGCTAATAAAGATTAATCCAATACATGTTGAATCATTATTTTATAGAACTGAATTATATCTTCCTTTTTGATTTGTATTTTGGATCATATAGTCTGGCCTCTAACTATGTTAGTATAAAGAAGGCACACTACTATATATGCATGTTTATTCAAATAATCACAGCACAAAAGATCCCTTTCAAGTTTAAGAAAAGCTAAAATGTAAGAGCAATTGTCTCCTCTAGTAGTGAGCTACAGTAAACATTATATAAAAAATCGTCAGAAGATCTCATGAAAGAATATCTCAAGTTAAGAACACATATAAGAGGGGAAAATGACTTGCGTTGTTGCCGGAAGCAAACAATGTCAGGCAGTAGTTGGAAAAGTTCTGTAAAATGTCACTTAACAAACACTAGGCCTCCTCAATATAGGCAAGAAGTTTTGCTTTTAATCTAGATATATTTGCTTACTTTAAAAATAGGGAGAAAACTCTGTCCACTAAAAAGGCTTAGAAGCAATAACAATCCAATGAGAAGCCCAAGCATCCAGATTATAGTCTCTAAGAACCATTCCTCACTAAAAAGAACATGAGTCCTTGGTAGAAATGGCTGATTCCAAGTCTGTGTTAGGAAATATACAAGATGGGCCTGGTATATCTTGTGCCAGAAAGCAAGGAATCTCACTTGCTAATGTGAGTAATATCAAAAGGACATGAAGTAACTTGAAGGATAGACAACTGAGCACCAGCAAGAAAAATAAAACATATGGGAAAAAAATTAAACCCACAAGTTTATAATGATAATAAAGGGATGAGGGAAGGGGAGGGGAGAGAGAGAGAGAGAGAGAGAGAGAGATAAAAGAAACTCATTAGATGCCAATGGAAGTTCCTGGGGTAACAACTTATTTCTCTCTAAATTGATGATGGAAAGAAAAGAATTGAGCATTCATTCTACCTCTCTGGTATGAATTATATTTTAAAGTAGTTAAGTTATTGTGGTAAATGATAGAAAGTTATTCTCTATAAAACTACTCTAGTCAATAAATGCATGATGAGAGGGGTGCCTGGGTGGCTCAGTTGGTTAAGCATCTGCCTTTGGCTCGGGTCATGATCTCAGGGTCCTGGGATCGAGCCCCGCATCGGGCTCCCTGCTCAGCGGGAGGCGTGCTTCTCCCTCTTCCACTCCCCCTGCTTGTGTTCCCTCTCCTGCTGTCTCTCTCTGTCAAATAAATAAATAAAACCTTAAAAAAAATGCATGAGAAATGACAAGATTAGGAAATCATCTTTTTATAACTGCTAATGAAATGACTGAATCATACAGCGTTAATCAATGATCGGTAAAACAGTCGAGTGTAAGACTGATGAAGAACTTTACAGTGGATTAAGCTGTCTCCACCTGAACCCACTGCTCAATCTTAGCATTACAAAATGTATGTCTCCTGATGAGATGAAATATGAACTACACAGCACCACCTACAAAATATGATTGCCAAAATAAAACTGAATCTGAATCTAATCGAGTCTTTAAGTATAACCTCCAGGACAGAAATACAGGGGACAGTGGAACAAGTGACACCATTAGGAAGCAACATGACAAATCCAGAATGGAGGAAACTCTGTAGCATAATGAACTCAGTTTTTCATAAAAAGGGGAGCAGGCGCTGTTCTCAATGAAAAGAGACTTTAAAAAGACTTATGTGGCATTACAACCATTACAGTAAGTGGAACTTGTTAGGATCCTTAACTGAACAAACCAACTATGGAAATTTGGGGGAGGGAAAATCAAGGAAATTTGAGTATGGTGTAGGTATTAGTTACTAAAGAATTACTGTTACTTTTTAAGTATAATGATTACATTGTGGTTATGTAAAATTTATCTTTTTTATTTTTGCAATGCATATCAAAGTAAATTATTTAGGGTTGATAAAGCAAGATTACATGAGGTTTGGGATTTGCTTTTAAAATACTCCAGCCAAAAAAGTAGGGGGAGGTGTTGGGGAGATAGATGAAACAAACACAGCAGAATACTGATGGTTGTTAAGATTGGGTGATGGGTACATAGGATTTCTTCATACTTTCTACTTTTGTATATGGTTGAAATTTTTGGATTAAAAAATTTTTAAGTACTATTAGGAGAAATTTATGATCTCAGTATTAGACTTCTGGAACATCTTCCATTGGCTATGATTTTTTATGCATCACTGAGAGGGGTTTAAATGACTTCATCCTCAAGTTCTCTCAGTAACTTGGAATGTCACTTGCCTGGTCCAAGAGAAAAGTTCATTTAGAGAAAGTCTTTATTTATAATCTTTTCATAAAGTTTGGGTTCCAAATCCTTCATATCATGTTTCATATCCTATATCCAGATGATTACCTTTGATGGGCAAATATAAATTTTTTCTTTCTCTCTTCCTTCCTTCCTTCCTTGTTAGAATTAGGTTCAACATAGAATGATACTATCATTTTCCTAAATAACATCAGTTTGATTTGTAAATGCACCAATCAAGTTTTGTCTTCAGTTTTTAAGCAATTTACAAGAGATAATTCAGTCAAAATGCTGACTTTTAACAAAGGATTTAGCATTTCACACTAAACTAAACAATGGTGATGGGTAAAGCTGATTCTGGCGAAACTATTCTACTTAGGACTTCTTGTCTACCCTGTACTCAGGATCTTCTATAATCTTATTTTCCTTCACACCTGAATGGTCCACAAGTCTTATTAAAGATACAGTAAGGTAAAGAACATGGAATTTAGAAACAGATCTGGATTGAAAACTTGGCTCTGTCATTTATTAGCTGTATAACCTTGAGCAGTAGCCTTACTCTAAGTTTCAATGTCCTCATCTATAAAATGGTAAGAGTAATACCCAGTCCTCACAGTATTATTAAAAGAATTAGATGAAATAACATAAGTAAAGATACTGAATGCAACACTTGGCACATAGCATGTGCTCAATAAATGGTATCTACAACAGGATGTGAAGGAATGGATTTAAAGTCTGGATTGAAAAATAAAAGAATCATTATAACAGCGAATAAAGCCCAGAGGTATCATCACCAAATTGTTGATAATGGTTTTCTTTGGGAGAATTTTGGTTTGTACTCCCTCTATATTATACATTTCTTCTTCTTTTTTTTTTTTTTAAAGATTTTATTTATTTGTTTGCCAGAGAGAGAGAGAGCACAAGCAGGGGGAGCAGCAGAGGGAGAAGCAAGCTCCCCACTGAGCAAGGAGCCCAATGCAGGGCTCAATCCCAGGACCCTGGGATCACGACCTGACCTGAAGGCAGACGCTTAATCGACTGAGCCACCCAGGCGTCCCTATAGTTTAAAATAATAAGTATGTGCTGCTATGAATCAGAAAAAAATTAAAAATATTTTAAAAATATCTGCTTTCTTCATTCCCAATATCACCAGTAAAGTTTTGGCCCTAATTATCTCTTGCTTGGACTCTTCCAAGCTGCAGTCTCAGCACCTCCACACTCCAAGCCATTTTCCACACTGCAACCAGAACTCATCACATCTAGTCCCTGGGGAGTTCCATGTTACCTACAGAATGACATTCAGATTCCTTAGTGGGACACAGAAGGCTCTTCATAATCTGTTCTCAGCCTTTCCAGCTTTATCCCCCAACCTTTCCTCCCATTCACACTGGACTCCAGCTACACCAGAAGTCCTGTCAACTTCCAAATACATTATGCATTTTGATGCCTCCATGCCTTTGCACAGGAGGCACTCAATCCTTCTACTCTTTGTGCCTATTTGGCAATTTTCTACTTTAAGACCTGCTCCATTTTTGATGTCCCATAAAGTAACAACAATGAGTTGTAGTGAGTTGTCTCTTCTCAGTGTAGACTATGACTGCTTGAGGAATGGAAAGCTGGGTGGTGTTCTGAGAGCACAGACTCTGGAGCCAAACTATTTGGGTTTAAATCATACTAGCTACGTGACTTTGGATAAGTTAGTTAACCTCTCTGGCTGCAGTGTCCTCATGTATAAAATAGGTTATAACAATAACAATAACAATAGCAATAATAACTACCTACAAGACTATTATAGAAATACAAAGCAAGTCCTGGCGTTTAGTAAATATGATCTAAACTTCTACCATGACTATTACTATCATTAGTGTTATTACTACTAGTACTGTTACTACTGTAGGCCCTTCATAAATGAACTAACAAGCAATTTTAGCCTTAGGAACTGAACTAAATATTAACTTTTCAGAAGAAATGGAAAGATATTTTATAAAAGTTTCCTAATGAATCAAAATTGAGGAAGTTATTCTTAAAGTAAATAATTCTTATTTTGGGGGGCACCTGGGTGGCTCAGTCGTTAGGTGTCTGCCTTTGGCTCGGGTCATGATCCCAGGGTCCTGGGATGGAGCCCCGCATCGGGCTCCCTGCTCTGTGGGAAGCCTGCTTCTCCCTCTCCCACTCCCCCTGCTTGTGTTCCCTCTCTTACTGTGTCTCTCTCTGTCAAATAAATAAATAAAATCTTTAAAAAATAATAATAATTCTTATTTTCCTGTTGTGTGCTATAAATACAAGAAAATGGAGTCTTAGAATAAAAATCTGTATATTAACAAAGTGGCCTTTTATTAATTAAAAGCAGGGGAGAGGGGCAGAGGGAGAAGCAGGCTCCCTGATGAGCTGGAAGCCCGAGGCAGGACTTGATACCAGGACCCTGGGATCACGACCTGAGCCTAAGGCAGACACTTAACCGACTGAGCCACACAGGAGTCCTACCAACTTAATTTTCTAAATAAATATCTAATTATGGTAAATTTTTTTATATCTTCCATAAAGCATCTATAATATGTAAATGTATCAAATGTATATACATTTTACCATATCAAAAAGGAATGAAGTTAATTTTATTTAATTAATCAATTAATTATTTTTAGAGAGAGCAACAGAGAGCCTGAGTGAGAGAGAGGGGCAGAAAGAGAGTGAGAGAGAGAATCTCAAGCAGGCCCCATTCAATGCGGAGCCCGACGCAGGGCTTGAACTCGTGACCCAGACATCATGACCTGAGCTGAAATCAAGAGTCAGGCGCTTAACCAACTGAGCCACCCAGGCACCCTGTGGAAGATACTGTTTTAGATCATCCACACCACTGCTCTTCTCCATCAGTCAACACAATCTCCAGGACAACACATTTCAGCATTCTCAAGGGATCATTTATTTACAAGCTCATTTTTAAAAACTACTATTAAACTTATCCTCATTTCCTGAAACATAAATCTAATATTTTTCCTCTCTCCAAAACTCTTCAGTGGCTCCCCATTTCCTTGAGGATAATGTCAAATTTTTTTTTTAAAGATTTTATTTATTTGTTTGAGAGAGAGAATGAGAGATAGAGAGCACGAGAGGGAAGAGGGTCAGAGGGAGAAGCAGACTCCCTGCTGAGGCAGGGAGCCCGATGCGGGACTCGATCCCAGGACTCCAGGATCATGACCTGAGCCGAAGGCAGTCGCTTAACCAACTGAGCCACCCAGGCGCCCTGTCAAATGTTTTAGAGCTTAACATTTTAGAATCTCCAGAAGTTGGTATAAATTGATCACCTTGGCCTTATTCACCAATGATCAGCTGTGCAAATCATATCCTTGTGCATCCATTAAGACTTGCAGTTCCCCATGAGCTGCAAAGGAGCACTTTACTTTATAATGTTATTCTGGCACTTATATATGACCTTCATTGTATTTGTTTAAAATTGCTCATATGTTTCTATGGAAACTGCAGCTCTTAAAAGGAATACAGATAATAATTTCTTAGATTAGTAGTTACTGAATACTATGTGCTAGATGCTGTGCTTTATAAAGCATTATCTCATTGAAGACTCCTAACAACCAACTCATGTAGGTATTATTATTTGACTCCTTATTGCAATGAGGAAACCAAGACATAAGGAAGTTAGATAACTTGCCCAAGATCTTATAGTAAGTAAGTGGCAGAACCCTGGATGAAAACACAAATCTTTCTGATGGTGCAAAGTCAATGGCATATAATACAATATTATTTTAGTGTGAAGGTAATATTATAAATTTTACTTTTATTTTACAGATAAGAAAACTGAGGTTTGGAAAGGTGCAGTGTCTTGCCTAAGGTCACAGAACCAGGAAGCGCCAAGAGACAAGAAAAAAGAATAATCAGAGAACAAAAATTAGTTCTTATAAATTAAAAGTAGAGTAGCTGAAATGAAAATTCAATAGGGTTTATCTTCACTTAAATGTAAAATTGACATCTTCCAACACATAAAAAGATAAGAGATGAAAAACAGAAGGACTAAGAAATCAATTCTGGAGATTCAACTCCTGACTAACAGGAAATCTAGAAAGTGAGAACACAGAAAATGGAAGGGAAGAAATTTTCAAAAGAAACAATATGTAACAGAGAATGTTAGCAATCACCGAAATCCTCTGTCCTCTTCTTCCTGGACACCTAGACAACATTTCTCAGATTTCCTTAAGAAGTAAGGGGCTGAATGACTAAGTGCTCTCCAATGGAATGTGAATGGGAGTAAAGTAAGCCATTTCCAGGCATGGCTGATAATTTCTCCCATGTATTTTCTCCTTCCTATGAGCTGAAATGGCAAAGCTGAACAAAGTGATCGGAGGAACCATTTACCCAACAGAGCCACCCAGGCACCCCAATGCTGTATACTTTTAACAACTATTCTATACTCAAACCTACTTTAAAGGAAACCATGGACCTACCCTTTGAGGAGCATGAACAGAATATGAGGATGAGCACTAATGTACTCCACAGTAGGACTCCGAGTACCTATCTGTCTTCTCAGGATGTTGTTAAATATCTGGGTCACATCTTTTTTTCCCTGTTAAAGAAACAAACAACCATTAAATTGCACAATTGAAACAGGTGAATTATATGGAGTGTAAGTTGTATCTCAAAAGCTGTTTACACATACACACACACAAAGAGAAATAGCACTGTTCTTTGTAATATCCAAAAACATTAATTTATTCTTTTTTTTATGATTCAACATTTATATACAGTATAAAATGATCACCATAAGTCTAGTTACCATCTCTTACCATAAAAAGTTAATACAATATCATTATCTATATGCCACATGCTACATTACATCCCCATGACCTATTTATTTTATTTATTTTTTAAATTTATTCTTGTCATATATCTTTAGTCAGCTGTGCTTTCAAACATTCAAACAGAATCTACAAAATGATGCAGCTCTTTTCACAGGATTTGCACTGTGGTTAATTTGAACAATTAGAAGTCTATTTCTCACAGTTGAAATGGCACAGAAGAATTTAAAATAGTAGTGAATATGATACAATTGAATTCCTTATGCTTTTTTACCTTTTAGCTTTACATAAGAATAAAATTATGGTTAACATTTTTTAAACCATCTTAAAGAACGAGGGAAAATAGATGAAGAAAATAAAGATTTCAGCAAATACAGGTTGGAATCAAATTCCTTTTTCTTAAATGTACTTTTTAGTAATTTTTTCCCTCCACTCAATTCCCACTCCAAGTTGGTGCATTAAAAAAAAAAAAAAAAAGAATGTGAGTTTTCTATTAGGTGGATACATATTTTAGGTGATCGTTAAGAAATCATATCTAACCTAGAGAAGTAGAGAGGCTCACTCAATCCTAGTAGCCTGAGGCAGAGGAACTATAGCCAGTCTTGGATAAGACTTTTCAGAGCCCTCATTTACAAGACTTCCACTCTCACACACCCTACAACCTGAGGCTCATCTCCTTCTCCAACTGAAGCTCTGAATTGAACATTAAGTTTTTTGTTTTGTTTTGTCTTTTTAAAGATTTTGTTTATTTATTTGGGAGAGAGAGAGAGATAGTGAGAGAGAGCACGAGCAGGGAGGAAAAGGAGAAGCGGGCTCCCTGTGCAGGGCTCCCTGTGCGGGGCTCGATCCCAATGACCTGAGCCGAAGACAGCCGCTTAACCAACTGATTCCCCCAGGCACCCTGAGTTTTTGTTTTTTTAAGATTTTATTTTTAATCTCCATACCCAATGTGGGGCTTGAACTCACAACCCTGAGATCAAGAGTTGCACGTGCTTCTGACTAAACCAGCCGGGCACCCTGACAGGAGTTTTTTTATATAAAAAAAAAGGACAAGACATTCCATTGTTAGTTACTATG
Organism: Eumetopias jubatus; assembly: GCF_037043125.1. Lineage (NCBI taxonomy): Eukaryota > Metazoa > Chordata > Mammalia > Carnivora > Otariidae > Eumetopias > Eumetopias jubatus. The sequence goes on along the minus strand of NW_028274809.1, from coordinate 135,607,664 downwards.
GCCCTGATTCTGGCCTTCGTCTTTCAGCTTAACTGTTAAAAGAGTACCTTTCACAGTTATGTCCTCTACTTCAAAGCAGTCTTCACTCTGCAGAGTGAGCTAAGTGGAAATGCGAATCTGACTATGCCAGTCTCTTAACCTCTTCAATGCCTTCCTTTTGCTTAGAAATAAGTCCAACGCCCTCCAAGACCTGGTCCTTGCCTACCTCTCCAGCCACATCTCACTTTTCAATTCCTACTTCAAGTTCTTTTAATAACAAATGGCTGTACTACATAAACGTATACACAATCTTTCTATACCTTTGTTCCTGTTCTTCTCTTTGTCCTGAATGCTTTTCTTTCCTTTCTTTTTGTAGCTAAATCTTAGCCGCTCTGTAACCCGGGCTCAGGGGTGCCAAGAGCAGCTGGCTCCAGGGTTCCCAAACAGACCAGGTTCAGCCACTCACCGCTGACAAAATCCAAAGGCAGAGAGATGAGTGGTGGTGAAACAAGAAAGGAATTTATTTCAGTGAGGCCAACACCGGGAAGACAGCACAGTGCTGTCTCAAAGACTATCTCTAAAGTGCTAAAAGTACCCGTGGGTTTATATAAGGAAAACGTGGGACAAAGTTTGGTGGGTATATGTAGGTAAGCAGTAAAGATCATTATCTTGGGGTCAATCATGTGCGGTCTTGCTGACGTCAGGGCAGACCTTTTTGCTTGAGGGGTAGTTTCAGTTGCCTGCAGGGGTCTTTTGCCTGAGTTAAGAGATAAGCTGGAAAAAAGAACTTAATTAGAAGGTGCAGACAGGTCAAAATGGATGTCACTGAAGTCGTCTTTCAATCCTGCAGATTCAGTTAAGAAGTATTCACCTTTAGGATAACTGCCCTTCTCTGTGTGACAACACCACCTCTGCCTACATAGACCAGTACCTCCTATTCCCTTTCAACCCCTACCTTCATCTCTACCATGGTCATAGCAGCTCACATTAAGTGCTTACTCTGGGCCCGGCACTTAGTATAAGAACTTTACGTGTATTTTCCAATCCTCATAACAACCTTATAATGTACATTCTATAAGTAAGGAAATTAAGGACTAGTGAGGTTACCTTATGCAGGTGGGATGTGGAGGAGCCAGGACTCCATCCAAAACTGATGGAATCCAGAGTCTGGGTTCTTAGCTATCATACTAAACTGATTCCAACACTGAACACAGTATACTGAAATGAATTTTGTCTCTAACTCCCTCATCACACTGATAGCTCCCAAGGATAAGCCATATTTCAATGCCCATAGTAGGGCCCGATATATAGTAGGCATTCAATATTTATTGACTGATTTATTACTTTAGAGGCATAGTCATCCATAAACCCTTTATCACAAATCTAGACCACTGAATCTCATGTATCTATTAATGTGGCACTTTTTTAATACCAAAAGAAGTAGGACCCAAAATGAAAAGAAGACACTAAGATTATTCAATTAATTACTCAATCTTAAAGCTACTAGCCATATAAAATATGGACTAGGTAGTGATTAAGAATACTAATTAATATATAAATATATAATAACTATTTATTATATAATATAATAAATAATATATAGATAAATATTCTTAAATAAGGATTCACTTTATCAACAATTGGTTTGAAATGGATCACAGACTTAAATGTAAAACATAAAACTATAAAACTTCTAGAAAAAAACAGAGGAAAATCCTCAGGATATAGATTTAGGCATATAATTCTTAAACTTGACACTAAAAGCACAATCTAGAAAACAAAAACTAATAAATTGAACTTCAACAAAATTCAGCACTTTTGTTTTGTAAAAGATCTTGTTAATAGGATGAAAAGACAAGTTACAGATGGGGAGAAAATACTTCAAGCCACATATATGACAAAAAACTAGTGCTAGAATATATAAAGAAGCCTCTGAACTTGGTAGTATAAAATACAAACGCATTAGAAAATGGGCAAAAGACACGAAGAGACATTTCACCAAAGAGGATCTACACATGGCTACAAGCACATAAAATATGTTCAACATAATTAGCCATTAGGGAAATGCAAATTGAGATCACCGGGAGATATTATTACATATGCCTATCAAAACGACTAAAATAAATAATGACGACACCAAATGCTGACAAAAATGCAGAGAAACCACACTTGTACATTGTTGGTGGAGATCTAACATATATAGTTAATCTGGAAAACAATTTGGCAATTTCTTAAAAAACTTAACATGTGGGGTGCCTGGGTGGCTCAGTTGTTTGAGTGTCCGACTCTTGTTTTTGGCTTAGGTCATGATCTCAGAGTCCTGGGATCAGGCCCCGTGTCAGACTGTGTTGGGTGTAGAGCCTGCTTGAGTGTTTTCTCCCTCTGCCCCTCCCCTTGCTCTCTCTCTCGCCCTCTGAAGTAAATAAATAAATCTTTAAAAAAATAAAATAAAGGGCGCCTGGGGTGGCTCAGTCGGTTAAGCGGCTGCCATCGGCTCAGGTCATGATCTCAGGGTTCTGAGATGGAGCCCCACGTCGGGCTCCCTGCTCAGTGGGGAGCCTGCTTCTCCCTCTCCCTCTGCCTGCCGCACCCCCTGCTTGTGCTCATCTCTCTCTAATAAATAAATAAAATCTTTAAAAAAATAAATAAATAAAAATAAAATTAAATTAAAACTTAACATGCAACTACTATACTAGCAGTTGCACTCCTGGTATTTATCACAGGGAAATGAGACCTGGCCATGAATGTTCATAGTGGCTTTATTCATAATAATCAAAAGCAGGAAACAACGTAGAAATCCTTCCACAGGTAAATGGTTAAACAAACTGGGCTATACACCCATACCAGGGACTCAGCAATAAAAAGGAATGAACTTTGAAACATGCAACAACCTGGATGAATCTTAAGGAATTATGCTGAGTGAAAAATGCCAGCAACAAAGGTTACACAACCTAAGCGTCCATCAACAGACAAATGGATAAGGAAGATGTGGTATATTTATACAATGGAATGCTACACAGCCATAAAAAAGGACAAGACTGTGCCATTAGAGACATGGATGAGCATGAGGAGTATTATGCTTAGTGAAATAAGTCAGACCGTGAAAGATAAATACCACATGATTTTACTCATATGTGGAATCTTAAAAAAAAAAAACCCACAAATGAATAAGCAAATAAAATGCTGAATTAGACCTATACATATAGAGAACAAACTGATAGTTGCTAGAGGGGAGAAAAGTGGGGGGTTGGGTAAAATGGGGGAAGGGGAGTAGGAGATCTAGGCTTCCAGTTATGGAATAAATAAGTCAAGACAGCATAATGAATATAGTCAATGACACTGTAATAGTGATGTATGGGAACAGATGGTAGTGAGCACAGCATAATATATGAACTTAAGGAATCACTATATTGTACACTGGAAACTGATGTAACATTGTGTGTCAGCTCAAATAAAAAATTTTATTTATTTATTTATTTTTAATATTTTATTTATTTATTTGAGAGAGAGAGAGTGAGAGAGCATGAGAGGAGAGAGGGTCAGAGGGAGAAGCAGACTCCCCGCTGAGCAGGGAGCCCGATGTGGGACTCGATCCCGGGACTCCAGGATCATGACCTGAGCCAAAGGCAGTCACTTAACGAGCTGAGCCACCCAGGCGCCCCTCAAATAAAAAATTTTAAAAGATTACACATGATATGGTTCCATTTATATTCAGATTGCAGAAAGGAGAACCGATTTGTGGTTGCTAGAGCCTGAGGATGGGGTTAAGACAGGCGAGCGGCTATAAAAGGGCAAGAGGAGGCATCTGTGTGGTGACGGAAATTTCCATATCTTGACTTTATCAATATCAGTATCCTGGTCATGTCACTGCGCTATGGTTTTGCAAGATATTGCCATCAGGGAAACTGGGCAAGGTACATGAGATCTCTCTGTATTAGTTATTATTGGTTTTCTTGTTGGAGGAAGTTGGAGGAAGCTGGAGGAAGAAAGCAGGGGAAGTGCCCCCTTGCTCTTTCAGGGAGACTGTAGCCAGCAACTAGATGCATGCTAATTAAAAGCCAGAACCTCAGACAGTAGCTTGTAAAGTACGTATCAAACCCCTTCCGGGGCAAGACTGGGAGATGGGTATTTCTGTGGCGCTTCCTCTGTGCTAGCCTGGGGGAGGTGGGGATAGTTGCAACAAGTGCTCTTGTACCCATTAACAACTGCTCCTTTGTTTGCTATAGTCCTGTGGGACTCATGAATGCAAGCCCTGTTAGCTTTCATACGTAGGTGATTTGGGGGACCATCCCTTAGTTGGCAGCCTTAAAACTTGGGGCACCAGATGTGTGGTCCAAACCCTTTGCTCCTCAAAGAGAAGCTGGGCATTGGGGTTCCCCCCCAAATGAATGGTGCTATGCCAGGGGGTGGGGTTTATGGCCAGTGTGTCTCAGGCTTTCCTATCCATTTTGATGTGGATATTTTCTCAGTTGCTCAATGAACAGGAGTCACTCAGCTAATTTCTAGATTTCTCTCAAAGGGAATTCCTGCACGTGTAAACTGTACATTCGGTTAATCCATAGGAGGAGGGAAATTCAGGAGCCTCCTATGGTGCTATCTAAGTCCAGAGTCCCAGAATTTTTTTAAATGATAAAATTCAATGCCGGTTCTCATATATTTCTGGTGAGGATATAAAGCAATTTAATAATACCTGACTGATGTCCTAGAATCTCAAATTGGGAAATCTATTTTTTTAAGATTTTATTTATTTATTTGAGACAGAGAGAAGGAGAGAGAGAGAGAGAGAGCACATGAGAGGGGGGAGGGTCAGAGGGAGAAGCAGACTCCCTGCCAACCAGGGAGCCCGATGCGGGACTCGATCCCGGGACTCCAGGATCATGACCTGAGCTGAAGGCAGTCGCTTAACCAACTGAGCCACCCAGGTGCCCTCAAATTGGGAAATCTAGCTGAAAAATAATCCTAAATGACAATCTTAAATACAGAAGAAAAGTTTCAGACACAGAGACTTTTTTTTCAAAGAGAGAATGAGCACACGTGTGTGAGCGGAGGAGGGCCAGAGGGAGAAGGAGATTGAGAATCCTAAACAGGCTCCAGGCCCAGCACAGAGCCTGATGTGGGTCTTGATCTCATGACCTTGAGACTATGATCTGAGCCAAAATCAGAGTCAGATGCTTAACCAGCACAGAAATCTTTATCATAGTGGTGATAATACAGAGTTAGAAATAATCAGTATGTCCAGAATTAGGCATGGTTACATAAATTACAGTATATGTAACTGGTAGAAATAAGAACATCAAAATGTTGGCAATGATTAAATACAAGAAAAATCTATGGCTAGCCATTGCTTTCATTTTATTTATTCCATGGAGAGAAACAGAGAAGGGTAGAAATAAGGGAGAAAAAGAGAAGAACTCAGAAGAAAGGAAGGAAAGGGAGCCAGGGAGGAAGAATTTTAAAAAAGGGGAGAGAGATTAAAACAAAACAAAACAGACACAAGGGAAAGCAAATTTTATCTTCCTTTAAGAAAAACACACTATATAAAATCCAAATTTTAACAGAAAATTAGGAGCTGAGTCTTCAGTTTAAAAGGATGCTTTAGGATCAGGTGCTCTCATAATTTTAAAACACGAAAAATGTTCATACTACTTCATACTAAATGAATTTCATTTACACCTATGTTAAACAATATACTTGTATAAAGAGGTTTAACTGTAAATATAAATAAAATTTAAAATGAAAGAAGTCATCTGTTCTGTTCAAACCTTTTTAGACTCTGCAGTAATCCTGCACAATATCAATCCTTTTTGAAAAGTCATAAGAGCATGTTTTTCATACTTCCCAGTGAAATGCCACAAGAACATTTCCATACAGCATTCCAGTGAACAGTAGAAATGAAGCTCCACAGAACTCTATCCAACTTTTACACAGAGGAAAACATTCTTCTGGTTCATTAGCAAATAATGTGCAAAGGCAAAGGAAGCCCCCTGTGGATAACAAAAACAAGCTCTGATACCAGGAACAGCTTCTCAAATCAGAGGAAAGGATCAGAATGGACAGGATTAGAGAAAACTTAAACAGGTACCAGATGATTAATGAGGGTCCTTCCATAATACAGAACCTTTGCAGATATCTATTCATCACACTATACCTAACTGGAGTAAAACCTTAACTATTTCAAAATCAGTCTTCAGCAACCCTCAGACTGCTAGATTTCAAGTTCTGGATCTAGAAGTGGCCAGAACAAAAGAAAAAAAAATGTTTGATGGTAAGGAAGCAACCTCTAGAAATGACCCAAAATGCCGAATATTAGCCAGTAATTCTAAGATTACATATAATGTAACTGAACAGATGCCAAACCTGAAGAAGCACTTGCATTAAACTGACAACTTCAAAAAGGTCAGCCCTAACATGAGATAGTCAACCATTATCTGCAGAATGAATGATACATCCGGAGGTATCAACTGTAATGAAATAAGAGAAAAAGACAGAAGAAAGAAGCAATGAACAGCAGAGACAGCAAGTAGAAGGAACTGCTGAAAAAGAGCATCATTCACTGGTAATAGAAGTGAGAGAAGGCAGGGACGCCTGGTGGCTCATTTGGTTAAGTGTCTGCCTTCGGCTCAGGCCCTGGGATTGAGTCCCGCATCGAGTTCAGCATCAGGCTCCTTGCTCCCAGGGAGCCTGCTTCTTCCTCTGTCTGCCGCTCCCCCTGCTTGTGCTCTCATTCTCTCTCTCTCTGACAAATACATAAATAAAATCTTAAAAAAAAAAAAAAGAAGTGAGAGAAGGCAGATAAAGGAGAAAAAGAGCAGCATTGCAAAAGAAGACACCTATTTTAAAATTGCAGCCATTGACTTGTATATAAGATATATAAAGAATTCTCAAAAACTGCTTCAACAACCAAATAAAAAGAGGGCAAAAGATCTATATAGACAATTCACAAAAGAAGAGATATGGTGGCAAATAAACACACAAAAAGATGCTCAACATCATTAGTCATTAAGGGAATGCAAATTAAAATCACAATATACCACTGACACTTAAGTGGCTAAACTTAAAAAAAACAAAGCTAAAAGTAAACAGAAAACCTCAACACTACCCAACTAGGTATTTACACAAGTGAAATGAAAACCTACATCTGCACACACAAACTGTGCATAAATGGTTATAGAGGTTCTATTTGTAACTGCTTAAAACTGGAAATTCCCCAATATCCCCCAACTGGGGAATAGATAAATGGTCTGTGGTACATCCATGCAGTGGAATACTACTCAGCAATAAAAAGGAATAAACTCCTGCTACACAGCAACAACATAGATGAATCCTAAATGCATTACATTAAGTGGAAGAAGCTAGACTCAAAAGGTTACATTTTGCATGATTCCATTTCCACATTTGTTAAGGCAAATTATACAAGGACAGAAGACAGATCAGTGGTTGCCAGAGGCTGAGGGTAGGAAAAAGAGCTGATTACAATAGGGCATGGGAAAATGCTGGGGGTGATGGAATTGTTCTGTATCACAGAACTGTGTATTAAAAAGAGAGAATGTTAGTTTGTGTAAATTACACCTTAATTTTTAAAAAATGAAACATAACTGTGGCCATTGAAGTCATGGACCTCTCTTTTCTGCTCTCCTCCCTCTCTTCTGCTCCTGTATGTGTTGGCTTGTGGGAGAGGGGTGGGGAGAGCTGAGGTGGGTAGGGCAAATGTTTGTGCTGAATTTCAGTAGCAGAACTAGATAGGCAGAGCCGTCTGCAAGGGGTTGGGGGTGAGGAGTGTTCACTGCATGGCTGAGTGCTGCTTTGCAGGGGACCAAAATTCAAACTGAACTAATTTACAGATACTGGGAAAGTTTCAGAGAACCCAAGCACAAGCTAGCTCAGAATTAGTTGCTCTCAAATTTTTTCAGTATAATTACATTTACACATGGCAAGAATTCCAACGCAGAGCTCCTTCCAAACCCCCTGGCCCTTTCTATCTCTCTCCCCATCTTCATTCTTCTGTCTTTTCTGCAGGCTGGTTTCCTCTACTTTTTTAGTTTACATGGTAGGAAACCTGACCACTGATGCAGAAATTATGGAATATCGTTAGCTCCTAATTAGAGACTGAGGTTCTATCTCAGTTTTAGCCAGAATCCTGCAGAATACCCGGGCCCTGCTTTGATGAGATGTCTATTACTAGGCCAATCAGCTGTGTGGTGGGCAGGGTGTCATGCTGCGCAAAAAGGTTGCTCCCACTGTAACTACGTGGGTGGGGAAGGAGGCACAGGGACCATTCCCCAGAAAGCAGAGGGGATAAAACATGTTGTACATTATACAATGGCGTGAGCAGTCTTTCTCTTTATGGCAGGTTACATTCCTTAAAAAGTACGGTAAGGTCAAACTAAAATGGTCATTGTCTCAATTTTTATAGGGGGAATACAACCAATTAACATGTTACACTGCTGATTAAGGGCCTGATGCCAAATACCATTTTATATCACCTATAAATTATGTACCTTTATGGGATACATGTTTCTAAAGTTTATATTCATTAGTTTAAGAGGACAAGAGGGTAATGAGAACATAAAATTCCATTTAATATGATATAGCATTTCCTCACCTGTAACTGTAAATTCTGTAACTTAATTTGTCTAATGATGGATGCAAAATATATAAACAACCAACTAGACTCAAGACCAACTAGAATCAATGCCCTACACACATAGTAAGCATTTCAAATTGTTAAATGCATGAAGCATAGTCAAAGCTTATATCTTAAGGCTTAATGATTTTTCATTTTTACAGTAATAAAACCAAAGGTGAAGGACCACTTTAAAGAGGGCCAGGAACAGAAAAGGATTTTTAAAAAGGGACAGAAATTTTCAAAAATTTAGGACCATAAAATGGGTAAATGAGAAGCTGATACTGGAGTACTTACTTTGCTGACTTTTTAAAAATGTAGCAAGAAATAATAATCAGAGATTAAGTTAGCACAGCAGAAAGTTCTATGCTTCTTTGGATTGCTTTCTAATTCAGCCTGAACAGATGACTTTGCATCCACCCTAGTTTTGCAAAGCACACCTGCCCTTAAAATGAATGCATCAATAAATTCATCCTTTGATCTCTTATCATATGGTGTTTCAAAACATCAGAGTCTGAAGCTGTGTCTTGAATAGTGGCCAAACCTCAAAAAACACAACTCTGAGTTTGATCCTGAGCCCATAAAATCTGAAGACTTGCAATCTCAGCCACAAGTCTTTTTTTTTTAACTTCATAAAAATATGCAGAAGTGGTTCCTTTCTGTCAGCAATTTTAAGGTTTAAAGGATTAGATTAAAAGTTTACGGCTATTAAGTAATACGATTTTCTCTTTAAACAATTTTAACTCAAAGGTCTGCCTCCTAACTAGCCCTTAATTCACATAATAGTAGGATCCTCTAGTACTTTCCCCACCCTGATGGGCCACTTTGCTCTGGATTCCTGAAGGAGAAACGGATTTGTCACACAGACTCCCAAGGCAGTTCCTGCTATCCAATCTAAGCCACTGCCATGGCCACCATCACTGCTGTCAGGTCTGGATCCCAAACCCCTCCTCCAAGCTCCTCTCAAGTCTGTTCATGGTCTTGCCTCCTGCAAACAGTTATTTCCTCAACATTCTGTTTATCCCAAGGGTAGAAAATTGCCCTTCTCCTTCACTAACATATACTATTAGTACGTAGTTCTTTTATCAAAGGTTTAAGGGTAACAAAGAGTAATTATAGTACAGTGCAGAAACAATCTCAAACTGAAATCTACATATTATTATTAAAGGTTTATCAGTATTCCTCTTTTTTAAAAAGATTTATTCATTTAAGAGAGAGAACTTGAGCAGGGGGAGGGGCAGAGGGAGAGCGAGATAAGCAGACTCCCTGCTGAGCAGGGAGCCAGACTCAGGGCTCCATCCCAGGACCCTGAGATCATGACCTGAGCCAAAATCAAGAGTCTGAAGCTCAACCGACTAAGCCACCTAAGCGCCCCGGTTCGTCAGCATTCCTGATCATCTTTCTCCTTAAGCCCCTTCCTCTGTCATGGTTCTGGAGTCTCTTTCCCTCACTCCAAAACTTTCTCCTATTTTTCTTCTATTTCCTACTCCTACTGATCTTAGCCAGAGAGAGGGCATTTCTCAAATTTCTGTTACTTTATTCTGCAAAGGGAATCTAAGCTCTTCTCTTTCAGTCTTTCCCTTCCAGACATTGCTTAGAGACCTAACCTTCTACAACTAACAAAAAAAGCCCATCTAGGCATCTTCTAAACAAAAATTCATTTTTCTCTGTAAGGAATACTCCATCCTTTTAGGTTATCTGGCAAAAGCCACAGCCCAACCCTAAATAATAATTTTTTCTTCCTGTAATAAACATATACCAGAAATTTTAGTCAAATAACTGTTGTAATCTCCAACAAACCCCCAGGAGTGGCTATTCACTTAGTAGAATGATTATCATCACTATTGAATTATCTTCTAAACAATTTACTAATTCCTCAAGAAAAGTGGCTTATTGCTGTGTTCAGAACATCTTCCTTTGGTCTAATTTCCTTACCTCTGCTTCAATCTCTCATTCTCATGCCTACATTCATTCATTCATTCATTCATTCATTCAACCAACCAATGTACATGGCACTAGGTGCGGGAAACGGGATCCTAGGACTCAAGATACTTTCAATTCAGAAGGGGCTGTACCAGTTCTACCTATGAACCAAGACACGAGGAGGGCAGAGTACTGTGTGATTAGACTGAACTCTAAAGTTAGGACAAATTTTATCAAGTTGTCACTATCTTATATGGATACTCTAGGCTTGAGACGGAAAGTTGCTGCTTGCAGGCTAACCATTAGGACCTCCAGTCCATAGAGATATACAGCACATTTCTGCAAGTAGGCTAATAATGCTAATAATGCTGCCTCTTTTCTGAAAATATTGTATATAGCCAATGGAACTGAAGTGTCCTCAGCTTTAACTGCTTTCCATTTATTCATTCAACTAAGAAGTATTCATAAGTGTCTATTTTTTATGGGCTTGAGAAGGACAGCCACATCTATGAATATCACATTCATTTATAACTATGTTCTAGGCATCATGTTATTATCAATCCAATGAACAAAGTCAAGAACTGTCTGGTCAATTATACTTCAATAAAGTTGAAGAAAAAAAAAAAGAACTGTCTGCTCTTTTATTACCACAATAATAGATCTTCATATTATGATAGCTGTGAGTCAACAGTAAAAAATTATATCTAGAATATTAGTTTGGAGAGAGGCAAGTATATAACATATTTTATAGAGAAAATGTAAAGTAATCCACAAAAGTAATGTATTTGTCTTTCTGCATTTGAAGAATTAATCTTTAGTTACATAGAAAATGAAAATATTCAGAAAGATACTTCTTTCCCCAAGGATTCCAGAGAGTAGAAGTTCACTCCACTTGATAACATGTAAGTCAACTTTTAGGCAATTGAATGTCTTAATTCAAAAATAATCTTTAAAGTAAATTTCCTCTCTAAATTCATTTATTTTCAGGATCCATGTAAAATAAGGGAAACTTGCGTAAGTATTTCTTATTGTTCCTCTTTTGTTATTTAAGCCAATGCTAAGTAAGGCACCCAAAGTCTGTCTTGATATACTCCTATCTCCCTAATTCTTGGATAGCACCTTGAAACTACACTACTCTGTGGCTGCTCATGACTTCCCTAGTTCACCGGACCTGATGACATCTCATGCCTGACTCATTCTTCAAAATATAACCATTCTTGGTCATATTCCTTCCAGCATCCAACTGCAAACTGGGCTAATCTCATAAACCAACTCAAGCTAACATATTAATTAACGACAATAATAGCTTAATACATTTCTGCTTTCAGGGAAATGTGCAAAACAATAGATTTATAGAAATTTAATACCGTAATCCAACAATAGGGAGTATTTTTCCCATTTATGGTCACCGACCAACTAAGTCTAAAATTAAAGTAATAAACAAAAAAAGTCAAGGGTTATAACAAAAATAAACCAGTTTACATTTAACTTTAGTTTGAGAAAGGGAGGAAAATGAGAATATACTACCTGACATTTGTGTATAGTCTACACATGTATTTACTGTTCTTATATATTTTTTTATTCAGTTTAATATTTAAAACAGTGCTGTAAGTTCATACTTTTTCTATTTTAGAGATGACAAAAGTTAGTCTCAAAGAGGTTACATTACTGACTATCAAAGAGCACAGCAGGGACTCTATAAACAATTCTAATCCCAAGTATTTTTCCACCATGCACAACTCCTTCAAGTGTTCATATCTCATTTGAAACTGAATAAAAGAAACATGAAAATACACAGATGCAATGATAAAACTACACTTCATTCTGTATATGGCCAGTTTAAAAAGTAAGGAGTAAGATGGGGAGAGAGAGTGAGCAAGCCAGGCAAGAGGAAAAGTACGCAAAGAGATTACTGAGTCAAAGATGGAAAAACAGGTCAAGGAGGGAAAGAAAGAAAGAAAAAGACAGGTGTGTCCGAAAGGAAGGATGAGTTGAAGTCCGGACCCTCTGGGGTCCTCCACTCGGTGTTTGCGTCCAGCCAACACACCTGGCTTCACATCTCCAGAGCAGTGTTGCTCTTCATTCCTCCTCCTTGGCTCCAGTCAGCCAAAAATCTTCCCCCATTTAAGCTGTCCAGAGAACTGTGGGCTAGTATTTCCACAGATCCCCAGAGCCCTGACCTTATCTTGGTCCAATCACTGTAATCACCATAATTAGTTTTCCTTTCGCTTCCCCGGTGATAAAACTAAAAAGCTATTTCAGAAATCTGCATTTTCTTCCATCTCTGAGAATCAGTGGAAACCGGAGCACTTAGTATGCCCATAGTAACAAAACAACAAACAAATCAAAACCAAGACTTCTATTACCGAAACTGCCAATGATCAAACGTGCCTTACATACACGCTGTTTACTGAAAAACCACTGTTCTCAGTTAGATAGACCATAGATAATAAAACGCCTATACCTCTTCACCGCTCACATTTCTAAGTTTTTGTTTTATTTAGTTCACTTATTATTCAGGTAAATTAGGTACAACTGCTTTCAAAATGAAATAATAATCTTATATTGCTAGCATTCAACAAATTTCCGAAATCATTCTAAATGAACAGGCCTGAGAGACACTGAGTTTGAATCCCAGCTTAGGCTCTTAGTATCTGAGTGACTGCACAATTACTTAATAGCTTTGACCTTTGGGTTCTTCATCTATAAAACAAGGCTAATCATATAGTACCAATCACATAGGTAGTTTTAAGAAGGAAAGGAGATGAGTGCTTGGAACTGTAGGACATGTAGTAAGCACTCAATGTTATTTCTTATTATTATCATTATTATTATTAGCCACTAACCTTGCCACCTGGCTGCAGGAAACTTAACCATGAGATACCTTTTTACTTTATTAGAGAAGTTTGAGAAAAATACTGGGTTTATATATAATAGATGAGCAGTAATATTAGAAACAAAGTTAAATATTTATGATCATATACACTAAACTTGCAAAGCAGCAGCATCATCCTTTTACAGAGGGTTTACCTCGAAGTCTATGAGCTGAAGGTCAGCAATCAGGGTCACCAGCAGCCCACTATTATAAAGCTCTTGTGCAAGCTGGGCCACAGCTTCTGTGGGGGGCTCCTTGTCATTTGTGCCACACAGAATCTCTTTCATTGCTTGCAGTGATTTCGACACTTCCTCTGAAGCCTGGTGACCAAAAAATAGTGAAGAGGAATGAAAATTTTCAAGCCATAAACAAACAAAAAACCCCACTTCTTGGATTCTGTTGATTTATGGTCAAAGAACCCTGTACAGTTACAAGCAAACAAAAAACTGTTTCACAGACATTGCTTTATTTTGGAAAATGTTGCAAAAATATATTTATATAAAAAAAATCTCTAGTATTTCTATTTGGTCAGTATAATTGAAACACTCTTCCTTTATGTTTTTTTCATTTTTTAAAAATTATTATGTTATGTTAATCACCATACATTACATCATTAGTTTTTGATGTACTGTTCCATGATTCATTGTTTGCATATAACACCCAGTGCTCCATGCAGAACATGCCCTCCTTAATACCCATCACCGGGCTAACCCATCCTCCCACCCCCCTCCCCTCCAGAACCCTCAGTTTGTTTTTCAGAGTCCATTGTCTCTCATGGTTCATCTGAAACACTCTTCCTTTAAAACATACTCAAACATAGTCTAACCAATCTAGTCATTAACTATACATTTTACTCTTCTTTTTTTTACTCTTAAAAATTAAAATGACTGTTTTAAAAGACTTGTCAGTAGCTACAGGTCTTTATTAAAAGCATTTGTTAAGGTTTTTCAACAGATTCCTATTACTCTGATTTTTTAATGGACTATTAATAAAACTGAACTATCAAAACACACAATTGAATCATCAAAACCCATTAAACTGTTAACCCACTTGTCTCTCCCACATAGTAATCACCTTTTTTTGCTCTCTATGAAACTTAAAAACAACAGCAAAAAACTTCTCTATATTGTAAAGAGTAATAGGGAAATCCACAGAAGTAGAAAGTAGATGAGTGGGTGCTCAGGCCTGGGGAGGGGACAATGAGGAATGACTGCTAACCGGTACAGGGTTTCTTTTGGGGGTGGTGAAACTATTCTTGAATTAGATATTGGTGATGGTTGTAGAACCCTGTGAGAATACTAAAAATCAGTGAATTGTACACTTAATTTTTTAAATTTTTTTATTAACATATAATGTATTATTTGTTTCAGGGGTACGGGTGTGTGAATTGTACACTTTAAAGAGGCGAATTATATGGGATGGAATTTACTCAATACATCTTTTTAAAATTAATACAGGAGAGCAAAAGAGAACAGGCCAAAAAGTTAACCATGTAATCTGCTGAATATTTTTAAAGAAATATAGTTTTATTACTTTCAAGTATAGTTCTATAATCATTATAACTGAAGGGAACAAAGAGAATAAGGCAAATTAAATACAAATAATTCATAGTAGCATGACGCTACTTTAAAAAAATAATTTCCAGGGCGCCTGGGTGGCTCAGTTGGTTAAGCGACTGCCTTCGGCTCAGGTCATGATTCTGGAGTCCCGGGATCAAGTCCCGCATCGGGCTCCCTGCTCAGCAAGGAGCCTGCTTCTCCCTCTGACCCTCCCCCCCTCATGTACTCTCTCTCTCTCATTCTCGCTCTCTCAAATAAATAAATAAATCTTTAAAAAAAATAAATAATTTCCAGATATATTTATGATCTGACTGAAAAAATGCTTAATTTATTAAAGGTTGGAAGTTTCTTCAAGGGTGAGATTTAGCCACAGAAGAGTATTTTAAATTATATGTAGTTAACAACAATTATAAAGCAAACATCTGTATGACCATAACACAGGTCAAGAACAGAATACTTTCAGGGCGCCTGGGTGGCTCAGTCTTTAAGCGTCTGCCTTCGGCTCAGGTCATGATCCCAGCGTCCTGGGATCGAGCCCCGCATCGGGCTCGCTGCTCCGCAGGAGGCCTGCTTCTCCCTCTCCTGCTCCCCCTGCTTGTGTTCCCTCTCTCGCTGTGTCTCTCTCTGTCAAATAAATAAATAAAATCTTGAAAAAAAAATACTTTCAGAAACCCTGAAGTCACCTGAATGCAACCTTTTCAACCTAGAAGTAAATATTTTTATGTTTTTGATGACAGTCATTTTTTTCACTTTTCTTTATAGTTTTCTTACCTGTGTTTGCATCCCCAAACAATATAGTGTAGCTCTGCCAATTTTGAACCTTTTGGAATAGTACCTGTGACCTTTTACGAGGTGCTTTTTTTAAATTTTATTTTATTGTTATGTTAGTCACCATATATTACATCATTAGTTTTTGATGTAGTGTTCCATGAGTCATTGTTTGCGTATAACACCCAGTGCTCCAAGCAGTACGTGCCCTCTTTAATACCCATCACCAGGCTAACCCATCCCCCACCCCCCTCCCCTCTAGAACCCTCCGTTTGTTTCTCAGAGTCCATAGTCTCTCATGGTTCGTCTCCCCCTCCGATTTCCTCCCCTTCGTTTTTCCCTTCCTACTATCTTCTTCTTCGTCTTCTCCTTCCTCCTTCCTCCTTCCTCTCTTCCCCTTCCCCTTCCCCTTCCCCTTCTCCTTCTTCTTCTTTCTTTTTAACATATACTGTATTATTTGTTTCAGAGGTACCGGTCTGTGATTCATCAGTCTTACACGATCAGCACTCACCATAGCACATACCCTATGAGGTGCTTTCACTCAGTATTATATATATGAGATCCATCCATGCAGCTGCATGGAGGCAACAGTATTTTAATTTTCATTGCTCTCAAGTATTCCATTGATGGGTGGACCACAATTCATCGGTTCCACCTTTGATGGACATTTGGGTTGTTTCCATTGAGGGGTTATTACGAACAGTAACATATGAACACTCTTGTACATGCATCCTAGTACACAAGTGCAAGATTATCTCTAGAGTTTATATCTATGAGTAGAACTGCGGGGTTTTAGCACAGGAACAACCTCATCTTTGACAGATGATACTAGCTGGTTTCCAAAGCAGTGACACCGTTTATACTTTATCCCTCACAGTGGAGGAAAGTTCTCATTGCTCTCCATTCTCGCCAACACTTAGTTTCATCTGACCTTTTTCATTTTTGCCAGGATAGTAGGTGTGTAATATGAATGTATGTGGCTTATTTGGCCTTTTTCTGACTACTCATGAAAATGAGTATCTTTTTATGTTTTTTTTCTGTCTTTTGCCATTTAGATTTACTCTTTTATGAAGGTCATTTCTTCTTTCTAATTGAGCCAATATTTGGTTCAATATTACAAGTACACAAGAATTAAAAATACACTTCTACATCCCTTACATGATGCAGGATAAAAAATAATATTTCTACATCCCTACAAGAATCCAAGATTGTTTATACACTGGGATAGAAAGATACTGTGAACTGAAGGATATTTATTTTATAGATCTCTTAAGAGAGAAATTGAATATATAAGATCCAACATCCTATGGAAGGAATAAAATACTAAAAAAAACCTTACCTATGAGGAAATCCTGCTTAGTAGGACCTTTAAAAAATGTTAAAATGAGGTTGCACTGTCATAGAAACTATCAGGTGATCTTTAAATAAAAATGTTCTATCCTTCATATCAGTTTAACGTTTATACCAGTGTAACCCCTTAGATTTTTATGCTCTGTAGTCTATAGAGGGATCCAAGTTTGGTCGGAGGCTCAAGACAGTGAACCAAGGGTTTAAGGCAAAAGATTCAACAACTGCATAAAACCTGAAATCCATGTACATGTATTTATAGAGACCTTATGTGCACATCACAAACCATATTTGGGATTCTTCATCAAGTTTTTACATTGGTTTTTGTTTTGGAATATATGCATTTGAATAATAACATTATCATTTTAGTTCATACCTTGTCGGTTTTTTTGTCTTGCTTTTCCAAAATGGCCAAGTTGTCTTTTAGAGCTTTCACAATTTCTGCTGGATTTTTGTGTGATTTACTAAACAACGGCATTTTTTTCATCTATAGAAATCTCTTCCGATACAGAATGCTAAAACAAACAAACAAGAATCATAAATTTAACTCTTTAAAATTTTTTTCTAAAGTTTTTATTTATATTCCAGTTAGTTAAAATAAGTGTAATGTTAGTTTCCAGTGTATAATATAGTGATTCAACACTTCCATACAATACCCAGTGTTCATCACAAGTGCGCTCCTTAATTCCCATCCCCTATTTCCCCCATCCCCCCACCCACCTCCCCCCTGGTAACCATCAGTTTGTTCTCCATAGTTAAGAATCTGTTTCTTGGTTTGCCTCTCTCTCTCTCTCTTTTTTCCCCCTTTGCTCATTTGTTTTGTTTCTTAAATTCCACATATGAGTGAAATCATATGGTATTTGTCTTTCTCTGACTGACTTATTTCACTTAGTATAATACTCTCTAGCTCCATCCATGTTGCAGATGGTAAGATTTTCATTCTTTTTATGGCTGAATAATACTCCATTGTGTACATACACCACATCTTTATCCATTCATCAATTGATGGACACTTGGGCTGCTTCCATAGTTTGGCTATTGTTGATAATGCTGCCATAAACATCGGGGTGCATGTATCCCTTTGAATTAGTCTTTTTATATTCTTTGGGTAAATACCTAGTAGTGTGATTGCTGGATTGTAGAGTAGTTCTATTTTCAACTTTGTGAGGAATCTCCGACCTGTTTTCCAGTGTGGCTATACCAGTTTGCAACGAATTTAACGCTTAACGGGATTAAACTGTTATACCAAAATGTCTTATATGTTTTCAATAACCTTAATTCAGTAAGTTGAAACATTAATAGTGCTCAAACTAAAATGAGTTTCATCCCGTTTTACACCAAATTTAAATATATATAAATATTTTAAGAAAGATATTTTAAAAACTTTGCCTGAAAGTTTTTACTCAAAGTTTGAAATTTTTTCTACAATACAAATACAAGGATTAGAAAAAGAATCCCAATGGGAAAGGAGTACTTTTAGAGAATAAGCTTACATTTAAAACTAGAATTTTTAACCAATGGAAGTGATGCTGCTGATGCTGACAACCTGACAATAACGATGGTGTTAGATAAAATAAAACATGTAAAACAAAAGTGAGATTAGGACCCACATCCTGTGGTAAGGCAATATTTAATGCTACAATCACAAAATCGCAATGTAAAATTATTTAAAATCTAATCTGTTCTTTATTTACTCTTCAAACATTCAGCTGGCCATACTCACTGAGGAAATAAAGACTATCATGGCAGAGGGTGAGGAGAGTGAAGAAAAGGAGTGTTAATTCTTGTTTCTGAGAACATCTATTTACGTAGAGCAGAGAAAGCTGAATGTGGCTGTCACTGCCCTACTGTAATGGAAGTATTTAGGGAGAAAATCATAATTGAAGTCTCTAGTTAGGAGAGGCATATTTGTGTACTTTACAGTTATTGGCAAAAATATTTCAAACACTACAGAAACATGATATAATAAATCAAAGTCTTCCATTAACCAACTGCTCAGAGATAACAAATATATCAGTTTGGTATATGTTCCTCCTGAATTTTTTCACACATATAAAATTAGATATATTTTAAAAGAAAAATAGAATAATAGTAAACATAGTATTTTGTAACTTTTTCCCACTTTCTATATCTTGAATACCATTCTATGAGTATACATTTAGATCTACTACAATAATTGTATACAATATAGTATTCTATTATACAGATACATCATATAATCATTATGTGGCAATTTCTTATTAAATTACTATATAATTTATTTTACCAATACCCTATTGATGGACTTTTGGGTTAATTCCATTTTTTCAAATATTTTTCTGATTAACAATGATGCAATTAGTCAATGGCAGATATTATACAAATGTGTATACACAAATGTGCACACTAGTGGATAGCAGCACTCTACCTAGCTATTCCTGTGGTATAACCATTGCTATGGTTCTAAATCTCTAATCCCCCTAGATTCCTATTTCCCAAACTGGTTCCCTAGAACTTCTGTCATTCTGTGAGCTACCTTATGTCCTTCCAATAAATTCCTTCAGTATTTGTTTGTAATCAAGAATTCCAATAGGACATATATATGTTATGAAGTAGAAATCAAAATGGTTAGTGTGAATTTTGATGATAAAACAAAAGACTCAAATTCTTGTTTTCAGAAGAAATGCTGTTTTCGATAGAGGTGCCTCAACTCCCCAGTGTGGGGAGACTAAGTGGGAGGGGAACTTGTCCACTCTCGGGGCAAGGATAAGTTTGAAAAACAACTTAAGAGACCCCAGTCAGCCTCTAAAGTGGATACTGAAAGTTGACAGAGCATTCAAAGATAAAGCATGTGAAGATCACAATGATTCTCAGTGGGTAGTGTCAGGTGCAAAAAAGAGAGTCAGAAGAACATTGTATCATGTACCATTATAAAATTCAAGAATAAAATTATAAAGACACACTAGATTTTTCTTTAGTAGTCAGCTCTACACATAAATAAATGAAGGTAGAGTATATTTAAAAGTATATGTAATGTGGAAGTAGGGTGGGTGCTGAAACAATCATTAGATAGTTGGGCAGAGCAAGCAAACTGTTGCTTCTTACCTAAGTGATCTTGGGCACAGGATGTGATCCCCTTAAGGCTCTGTGATCCCATCTGTAAATGGAGACGATAACATCTCCCTCTCAGGGTTGTGAAGATTAAAGGTAAGTAGAGCACCTTGCACAGGGCCTTGTATAAGTAAAGTACTCTATAATGTTTAGCTGCTATTATTACAAAAAGTTCTATGATATAATGAATAAATTATTTCACAAAAGAGAAAGTCAGAGTAATTGAGACATGATATTGTCTTAATTAAGTGTCCTAGACACATATGGTCCTTGAATCACTTACACATTTTTTCTTTTAAAAAATATACATTTATTCTTTGAAGGTTAAATATTTAATGTTCAAGTACTTAGCATTAAAAGTTTTTTTTAAAGGCTAAGTGCATTTGTGTAATTGTTCTATTTCTTCACATAGTTCTACTGCACTAAGGAAAAGATAATCGACTGAGAATTTCAACTAAATGCTCCCTGACATCAAAATAGAGTGCAAATAAGAATATGGTATCATATATATGATATGACATGATTTTTGTCTATTAACTATTGCTCTGCTCAGTTCTCACTGTATCAAGCTAATTCTAATGTTAATTCTGGTAATATCACAAAGGTTTTCAGGACTACCATGTTAACATGGTAGTTAGCCACCATTTCCCGGATTGCTGTCTCCCAACTTTTTATTTGCCCGTTGATTTGTTCATTTATTCATTCACTTATTCATTGAACAAACAATCTGAGTAAGCACTAAGCGCGGGCACCTTGCTAAATACTTGGGATAGAGCCATGAACAAGAAAAATACAATCCTTGCTCTTTGGAGCTTATTATTAAACAGAGAAAGTAAACATTTTGGGGGCAATTGGATTATATAACAGAGGGGAAAACACACAGTATAATGCCTCTCAATACAGTACTCCTTTTTTGAATTTGTTATTTTCATATTTTAAGTATATCTATTTACTATAATAACTATAATATAAAATTAGTTTAGTAATTTTTAAAATTTCATAGATCGGGGCGCCTGGGTGGCTCAGTCGTTGGGCGTCTGCCTTCGGCTTGGGTCATGATCCCAGGGTCCTGGGATCAAGCCCCGCATCAGGCTCCCTGCTCAGCGGGAAGCCTGCTTCTCCCTCTTCTACTCCCCTTGCTTGTGTTCCCTCTCTCACTGTCTCTCTCTCTGTCAAATAAATAAATAAAATCTTAAAAAAAATAAAATAAAATTTCATAGATCATTATTCTTCAATTCTGGGATCCATATTATGAGGGAAATCAAGACCTATATTTCAGAGTATGCAGTTCCAGCCCCTGATCCCCTATAAATTAAGGCAAAACTCTCCTAACTGCTCTGTTCTCCTCGGACCATAACCAGCCCCACCCCACCCCAGACTGAAAACATTCCTGTATTACCCTCAAACCCGGGGCTGCCCTTCCTACTCCCTGGTCAACCATGGAGGATACTTGCATGTGCATCCACCCCAATCACATTTACGCCATTAGTCATTTAAAAAATGAGCCAACTGGCACTCAGCACTACCTACTAAACAATACAAGGTACTTAAACCCCCATCTGGTTCTGAGTTGGTAATTGACCACTGTGATTCAGAAATTATCACCCTTGTCTGGGTGTCATTTGTTCTATCTATAAATCGAGGGGATTCTTTTTTAAAAAAATTTAACTAACTGTGAATTCACCTAGTCATATCATTTAACTCATTCTTCCATTTCATTTATGAAGATATCAAAACAAATCTGTCAAATATTTTGGGAAAGTCCAAATACATTATATTTACATTAATACTAGTTTAGTTATCTTATTTTATTTATTGCATCCCCATGACTTATTTTTTTATAACTGGAACTTTGTACTTTTTGACCCTCCTGACCCATTTCACCCACCCCAACCCCTACCTCCCTCTGGCAACCACCAATCTGGTCTCTGTTTCTATGAGCTTATTTTTTTTAATTCCATTTATAAGTGAGCTCATACAATATTTTTCTTTCTCTGTCTGACTTATTTCATTTAGCATAATGTCCTCAAGGTCCATCCATATCGACAAATGGCAAGATTTCATTCTTTTTTATGAGTGAATTAATATTTATCAGAGAATTATACATACAAAGCACATTTTCTTTATCCATTCATCTGTTCTTTTTTTTAAGATTATATTTATTTATTTGAGAAACAGAATGAGAGAGGGCAAGAGAGAGCATGAGAGAGGGGAGGATCAGAGGGAGAAGCAGACTCCCCGCTGAGCGGGGAGTCTGATGCGGGACTGATCCCAGAACTCCAGGATCATGACTGGAGCTGAAGGCAGTTGCTCAACCAACTGAGCCACCCAGGTGCCCCTATCCATTCATCTATTGATTGGCATTTAGGTTCTTTCCACATGGGGGTGCATATATCTTTTCACATTAATATTTTTGTTTTCTTCTGATAAATATCCAGAAGTAGAACTGCTGGATCATATCATAGTTCTATTATTAATTTTTTTGAGGAACCTCCATACTGTAAGGGTGGGTTCTTAAGGAAAGAGCATCACCCTTTGATATTAGCTAGGTTATATACAGTGAGCTTCAAGTGAGTCATCACTGGTCCATATCCATTCTAAATCTTGAAATCCTTCTATCATGGCCAAAGATAAAGTGCTGAAGGGTAGAGACAAATGGAATGGCAGAGTCCTGAAAATGGTGCCTTCTGGGGATAAAGGGTAGTAGGAATTTTTCCATAAAGTCTACTTCAGATTTTTTAGAATATATGTTATATTCAGCAAAGCGGGAAGCAGGGACAGGAGAATATGCCATATTAAGTCCAACAGACTGACACTAGAGGAATGCCTCTTAGAGACTGAAAACTATGTAGGCTGTGCATACCAACATGCCCTCTAGCGTAGCGTGGACAGTGGGCCATGCAGCAAACAAATGTCCAAGGACTGACACTACCCTGTTGTACTTTTCCATTTTCAAGCGTGAGTAAACAGAATAAACAACAAATAATGTAGGTTCTATTTAAAAAAAAAGAGAGAGAAAGAGCAGCCCAAGAAAGAGGAGAAATGCCTTGTGGACTTACGAAAGGTTGCTTTCAAAATTAGTTCTCTGTAAGAGACAGAACAGACATAACTGACAAAAAAAGAAAAGGACTTAAACTAAAAGCTGGCCCAGATAAAAGATCAAAAACCAATACATATACACACATACACAGATAACACCCCAAATACAGCACGGTAATCCAAATCTTCATAGAGCAGAAATGACCCCATGGAAAATTGACTAAGGATAACTGAAAGGTAAAAAAATAAATCAGGCTACATTTATTCATTCAAAAAATATTTACTGAGCACCTATAAATATTTATATTACAGAGATATGGAAAAGATAAAGTTATCCTATAAAAACAGGCATCACAACAATGGGAGGAGGTGGAGGAAGCCAACAAGAATGAAAAATCTAAAAAATGAAGCAGAAGCAACAGAGATGTAACAGCTTAAGCAGAAAAAAGATCTAAACCTAGTCACTTAAAGAGCTCTTCTAGTTGAGATTAATGGTGACCCCCTAAATTCAATGTCTTGTGGCTTTTAAAAGAAACAAACATTATACTGTCAAAGCTCATTCCTACAAAATGACCTTAACAACAACAAAGGATAAAAATCAAGTTGCCTTTGAACTTCCATAAAACTAAATGTCATCAGAACAAAGAGAAAACCTACAGAGTTCTGAAAGAGAGTCTATAGCCTCATAATTGAATCTATAGCCAACATATTTATGTGTAAACAGATTATGTATGCTTACTAAACATTTTATAAAAAGAAGAGATGGAATCAAACCCACAAGAGTTCAAAAAATAAATGCTAAAAATTAGAAATAATTCTTGAAAGGAAGCCTTGATATTGTTGGTAGGACATGTGGGAGGGTGAGAATCTACAATTATCATTAATTCATAGGGGATAAAAATAAGTAAGAATTCAAGTTAAAAAGGAAACCACCCCAAAAGTCTCCAAGAAAAGAAGGATGGAAATAATAGCATTATAGAAGCAGAAATTAACTGAATCAGAAAAGTAAAAGAAAAAGAATATCTCTGGTAGCTATTTGGTCCCTGTTTCTCATCGTGATAGACTTGTCTGCTCTACTTCCCATCCCACCCCACCCAAAGAGTGGGAACATGACCCAGGCATAGCCAGAGTATTCCTTCCACTGCCCTGGCTACAGCAGTTGGCTCACAAGTGGATTGTGACACCATCAAGTTAATCAAAATGCTTCAATAGGACTTTTCCCTTAGGTATTTTAATTTAATTAAAATATATGGGGCAGGGTGCCTGGGTGGCTCAGTTGGTTAAGCGACTGCCTTCGGCTCAGGTCATGATCCCGGAGTCCCGGGATCAAGTCCCACATCGGGCTCCCTGCTCAGCAGGAAGTCTGCTTCTCCCTCTGACCCTCTTCCCTTTCGTGCTCTCTATCTCTCATTCTCTCTCTCTCAAATAAATAAAATCTTTAAAAAAAAACAAAAACAAAAACAAAAATATATGGGGCATATAGAAGAAATAGAGAACAGCATAACAAGTTCCTGTGTATTTACCACCCAGGCCAAAACACAAAAAACAACCGAAGTAACCCCCTTGGTACATCTCCCTGATTCCATTCCCTCTGGCTTATACTGATGGGAATATTACTTGGACATTAATTTAGAATATGGATCCAGAACCCTTAAATGTTCACAACCTCTGATTTAGTAGTAATTCTTGTTTCTGGCAATCTGTCTCAACAAAATAAACTAAAATAACGGTTATCTTTGTAACATTTTTTTTAATAAATAAGTTTTTTTTTAAGATTTTTTACTTATTTATTTGAGAGACAGAATGAGATAGAGAGAGAGCATGAGAGGGGAGAGGGTCAGAGGGAGAAGCAGACTCCCTGCTGAGCAGGGAGCCCGATGTGGGACTCGATCCCGGGACTCGGGGATCATGACCTGAGCCGAAGGCAGTCGCTTAACCAACTGAGCCACCCAGGCGCCCATCTTTGTAACATTTTTAAAAACATTTTACCATCCCTGAAATTTAGGTGTTTCTTACAACTGAGGGGATTTTACCTTAGTTAGCAAGTTTTTTCTTTCTTTCTTAGTGCTATACAAAGTATATGACTTAGAGCCAATGGCTTCTTAGATTTGATGAAATGCAGTCTTTGGCTATGAAAATGTTTGCAAAGAATGTGAAATAAAATGGAAATGTTGTTAAAAACATTACTCCATACTATAAAACTATTTAAAAGCAAACAAAACACAAGTACACAAAACCTATGCATAGAAAAAATAATTTACAAAAGTTAATGGTGACTGTCTCTTGGTAATTGGCTTATGGATGCTAAACTTTCTTTTTCCTTCAAATTTTCTGGGTTTTTTTTTTTTCTGAACTTTGTTTAATAGGCCATGCAAATGCTTTTATAATGGAAACACCTTCTCATAAATATTTTTAATGACTAAACAACTGTGTTTAAAGTTCAAACTGTGGAATATCTGATCACCATGTCTTTTCAAAGCATTAGTCAAACAAATATGATTTCTGTTACTTTGGCTATGAAATTTCATAAAGAGTAGAACTTGGCTCAGAATCTGGAGAGAAAGCCAAAAAAAAATTATTCAGCTCTGCTCCCAGGGAACTCAGGACCCGTAGACTTTGTAGTAGATTTTGGCAGCATTCCCTTTTCTAATACACAGTAAAATATTTCATATTCCTAACTTATGTGTGAGCGTCATTAAAGATGGCCCAAATTCAATCACTCGAGTGAGTCATCTGAATATGTTCAGTGACATAAGTGCAGAGGAGTGTTTATAGGGGAAGAGGAAAAGGGAAGCTAGGAGAAAAGGTCATTTGGGACATTCAATTCCCTTGTTTTTATTTCTTAAAATATTTAAAGAAAATAAATGTCTATCTCTAAATGGCTAATGAGTATTTCCAGGCCTTTATGTTTAACCTCCAATTGTACTGTTCAAAAATAGTTCTAATTTCAAAGGTTTCCCACAAAAGTTTAAGAGAGTGAGAAATTTATCTCTGAAGCCAAGAAAAATCTCAAGATTTCCATAGGTAAAACTATAAAAGTAACCAAACTTGGGGGTGCCTGGGTGGCTCAGTAGTTAAGCATCTGCCTTCAGCTCAGGTCATGATCCTGGGGTCCTGGGGTCCTGCTCAGCAGAAAGCCTGCTTCTCCCTCCCCCACTCCCCCTGCTTGTGTTCCCTCTCTCACTGTGTCTCTCTCTGTCAAATAAATAAATAAAATCTTTAAAAAAAAAAAAAGTAACCAAACTTCTAACTCACTGTAACAAACCCAACTCAAAAATGAGCCTTCTTCCCTTCCACATAAGTTTATTATACAATCAACAATGAATGAGAGAGGAACATTTCCAAAATTTTCTTGGAGCTTCTAATTTAAACTTAAGGCATAAGTACCTTCTCTTAAACTAAAAAAAATTAAAATAAACTTAGCACTACATTAAAAAAAATCACAAAAGTTCAGGAATCACCATTCTTTTATCTGCATTCCAAATAGAGCTCACAGATAGAAATGATATAATCAAAGTGCATCTGTGGCAGATAATTGGGCCTGTAAGATTCATTTTTAAAAAACTAATGAAATGCAGGTTACATTAGTGTATATATTTGTCAATATTCATTAAACTATTCTCTTTAAATGGGTGCATTTAGGGGTGCCTGGGTGGCTCAGTCATCAAGCATCTGCCTTCGGCTCAGGTCATGATCCCAGGGTCCTGGGATGGAGCCCCGCATCGGGCTCCCTCCTCAGTGGGGAGCCTGCTTCTCCCTCTCCCACTCCCCCTGCTTGTGTTCCCTCTCTCACTGTGTTTCTCTCTGTCAAATAAATAAGTAAAATCTTTAAATAAATAAATAAATAAATAAATAAATAAATAAATAAATAAATGGGTGCATTTGATTTAAGGTATATTTTAAAACTGAAAAAGTATACCTACAGGTTCTACCATATTTGTGATATCCAAGTAGTCACCTCTCCCCCCACTGACAATGTCAGAATTTAGAAATGCCTTCACAGAGATAATAAATTACAAAGCACATCATTCTAGTTATACATGTTATGACACCAAATCTGTTATAGAGCATATATGTCAAAGTATCATCCAATCAATGTCTTCTATCCTTTAATGATTCTATTTTTTCTAAGATTTTATTTATTTATTTGAGAGAGAGAGAGAGAGCACGAGCGAGTGAGCAGCAGAGAGAGAAGCAGACTCACCACTGAGTAGGGAGCCGGATATGGGGCTCGATCCCAGGACCCTGAGACCATGACCTAGCTAAAGGCAGCCATTTAACAACTGAGCCACCCAGGCACCCCAATGATTCTATTTTTAGATACATATGCTAAATATAATTAGAAGGCACCACAATTAAATATTTCACTAGAAAACCTATAGAAATGAGTGAAAATCTGTAGACAATAAAGTATAAATAAGGACTTTCGCTGATCATTCTTTTTCTTAGTTCAAAATGACTAAGAATGATTTTGTTTTTATAAGTTTTATTAATACAGTGTGAAGGAGATCTTTACTAAAAATGGACAATTTACATAGAAATAGAAAACTTGTGAGAAGTTTTAATGCATCGTCATTCATCTGGAAGCCTCGGTAAGACTTACGTCGGAATAAAAACTCTTTTATAAGAAGAGAAACCCATGTCCTTGGGAACTACTCCTGAATTCTAATGTATTGTAACTAGTGAAATAATTTAAAAGTAGAATTAGTACATGAAGTTAGGAAGACATACAACTGCTAATTTATTTGTTGTTATAAATAATACTAGACATAAATAATTACATAATTATAATTATAAATAATACTAGACTACTATTCCAGGAAAAATCACCAGTAACTCCATTCATTAGGTTCATAGTGATTCTGCTGACAGCTCCAGTCACTTGTCAGAGCTAAAATTTTCTACATCTACTAACTATTAGTGATTGTCAATGAGTGATAATTCTAGATTAGAATTTCACAATCTCAATTTATAGCAGAGGTCTGAAGCTAGGTCAGTGTTCTCAAAAACCAGTACTGTAATCAAAGCATCAGATATCACTGAAATTCACAAATGGTTATTCTTCACAACAGAATTATCAAAGGAAGCACAAAATTCACTTTTTTTTAGTCTTTCCTATAAGCACATACATATTATACATAAGAGTCATCAAATTTTGGTTAGATATTGTTATTGTTATTAAGACAAGGATTATAGTTTTGAAATAGAACAAAACGTATTTCTTGATCAAATGGAAGTTTTTCTGCCACTAAAAATCATCTAGTATAAGTGTACTCTGCATTTATTCTATTATTTCATTACATATGTTTATTACATTACCAACTTTTACATTTTGTACTAGAGTACTTTAGAGAAATTTTTAGGACCACTGTAACTAAACTTAATTTAGATAGACCTAATTTCAGTTTTCCAAATAGGCCACATTTCTTCATAGGGGTCTGAGCACACTTATGCAAATACATAAAGTTGACACCTTACTTCAGAATGTCGCATGTACTCAAGATACCAAGCTTGTAAACTGCCTCCCTCATCACCATCCCTGCTCATTCGGGATGCCACCAAGTCATACCAAGGTCTTCCCTTTTTCTCTTAATAGTTAGGCCGATTCTGCACTTCTATTGCTTTGTTTGTGTCTCACAATTCAGTCAATCCGTATCTTTCTCATAATCAAAACCACGTGCCCCTAAACCCCTTTCCTTTTTTGGACATCTCAGAAAAATGACTCAGTTTCTGCTTTTTTGAGCCAAAGAAAAAGTTTAGTCCTCATCTAGTAACTATTTATTAGGTACCTACTTATGTGCCACTGGACTAGACTTCAGAAATGGGTGATAAACATAAAAGCAATGGCTAGAAATAGGCCTAGAGCAAGGAAAATAAAAATCACGAATTGTAACATGAGATTAGATCTCATACAGGGTGTGCAATCAACCTTGCAAGCTCTTTAAAGTACCTAGAAATCCTGTTTATAAGCATCCTTCCAAAAACCCATCCATCTCATTAAATTTGCTTTTCTTCAAGCATTAATATCTAGGATAAATAAAAATGTTTTATTTAACATAATTGTTTTTACATTTGGTTTCGTTACTAGAATTGGTTTCCTACTATCTTTCAGGGTGGCAATGGTTTTTCTATAGTGTGACTAAAATAATTCTTTGGCTATAATAAAAGTCAAACAATCATTTGTTAAATTATTTTCCAGGGAAAATAGGTCCCAAATTCCCAACCACCCACTCACAATAACCTCTGAAGTACAAAACATTTGTAAACTGGGAATGACTTATTCTTTACTGTCATATTTACATTCCTATGGGCTTAAGAAATGATGCCACCACTAAGGTAATACCAATGACTTAATAGTTTAAAATAAGAAAATTATTCAGATAATTGTGAAGCTGTGTGCAAATCTTCCATTGGTCTAAGACCGAGTATAGGAACTTCTGCAAAGAAGAAAAGTTGGTTTGTGATATTATCTTTATTTTATTTACTTTTGACTTTAAGTGTAAGATATTGGTCTGGAAAAGCTTTCCCAAGACCAGCTGAGTTTCTTCTTATACATAGGTGAAAGGCATTAAAAAAAAAAAACAAAAAAACCCACAAAACAAAACCTGTTCTACAGGCTTCTGTACACATAGAGGAAATACAGCCATTTTATATATTATGTCCAGGGTATAAACCCTTTCGATATGTTTACTGACACTCTCTTGAAGTTTTCATTTCAGTTAAGTTGTTCTGCCTTAAAAGATTCACTTGAATCACTAACTAAGGACATATTTTTTTATGCTGGCAGAGAGTAAATTAGAAACTGCTTAGAATGGTACATCTCTATGCAGTGACTCAGTTTAGCAGCTAACAATATATATTTCCCTCCTCCCACAGAGGAATGATTATGTGTCTTCCACTGATGCCTTTAAAAAGACATAAAAAATTAGTATACAATGTCCTTTGTTAATACTATACAAATCAAGTTTCTCTTGGAATGTGAATACATATTTTACAAGTTTATTTTTCTTTTCTCTGCTGTATTGCTTGCATACATATATGCATCTGGCTATAACAGTTCTTTAGCAGAAAAACAAGGTTATATGAGAGGCTGGTATCAGCTATAAGAACAAAATAACTGTTTGAATCCTTAATTTGAAATCCATGTACATTCATTTTGTATCAAATGGTAAATTTGATATGTAAATTATCTAATTTTTATATTCATTACAGAACTTTGAAAAAATCATGTGTCACTTATTGGATCTAACAGAAGCATTCAATGTTTAAATTATATGTCCTTTTAATTAATGGTTTCATTAACACTTCTATTTGAATTATGAGAGAATGGTATAACTTATAATAATTGAGAATACCAAACATCACAACGATAATTTTAAATCTGACAATAGACAGAGGTAACTTTTGAATTTTCATGCCTTTGAAAAGGAAACATGAAAAATAGTATACTGCCACTATTTTATTTTTGGAAATTCTTTGTAAATAAAAACCCATTTCCAAAATAAGATATTCCATGGACAGAATAGTTGGTAATGGTTCAAGTGCCTTAGGCAACAGAGAAGTATTGTTTTGTAGTTGTTGTTTTTTTTAAACCTCTCCTAGTAACAGCAGTTCATCATGCACAAAGAAACAAGGTAACAACATGATTTAAAATGAATATATAAGCCATAACTATAAAACCTCAATGAAAACTGAAGTTTACCATATTAATTCCATTTCTATGAACTGGGATAGATAACCTGGCTGATACTTACCGAATGTTATAGAAATGTCCAGGCTTGTTTAAGCAACAAAAAGTAGACACATGGTGAGGTGCTGAAGACAGCTCTCTCTTGGGCTCAAAGCACTTTACATGAAGTAGTTTTATCTTCTGTTTAACAGACGGTGCCTCCTGTTACCAAACTGCTGCAGAGAGGAGTTTCCACAATCCCGCCTTGACTTTTTCTCTCTCTTTGAAGAGTAACAGTTACCACCGGGAAAACGTTAGCAGAAAATGATCACTTGAACACTCGCACAGGGCAGCTGTAAATTTCCACTCTCTTTGCTTGCTCTCAGATTCCAAGCCTTGCCTGTCTCTTAATCTGTCACAGGCAGTTCTGTTTCTGGTCAGACCAGCTTGCTTCTGCTCTCTCCTCTCCCTCTCAAACGCTCTCTTTTAGATACATACCACACAGTAACAGCTCCCTCTTTTTCTTCCTCCCTCCCAATTGTGCGTCACAAGAATGTGTGTAAAGCAATTAAGCTGAGGCAAACTGGAAATCTTTCTCCCTCCCCCCAAAAACGTCTAGGGATAAACACAATATTCTTCTCACCGTATTTTTCCCTCTCAGTCCTATAGTTGCTCATGTATGGAGTTTGGTCCACAGATTAAAATGGCCTGACAATGCTTTTTAAAAATGTAAATAAAAGTTTCTAACAAAGGTGTGTTGATAGTGATAATAATGGCTTCATTTACTAATATGTTAGTTTCTCAGAAGATGCTGATTCCCAATCATAATAAAAATGTAGCAAGGAAATATTTAAGTACCACGAATTTAATCTTCAGATTTCAAAAAGCAAGATTTTAAAATTAAAGTATTTATAATTTAAGTGTGTGAAAGTTTAATGTATTTTAAAATATGGCATATTTTGAAACTTAGATCCAACATTTGCAGTTATAAAAGGGAAAATTACAAAGAACATAGAAAAATACTGACACCAAAAATATCAAGTAGAGCAGCTTATACTATTTATGTGCAAACCAAATATGATTACTTTGTTTAGAAGTCCTCCTCTCTCCACATACACACACACAAACATTGGTCAGGATGCATAATACCTCTTCAGTGAGAATTTAAAAGGCTTAGGAGTATTAAAAAAACTTTTTTCATTATTACACATGTATAATTAATTATAAAGCAAAATATCTTAAAATTATGGATCTCTGAAAAATTTGAGAATGAGGAATTAGGTAGAAAACTGAGTGGGATGGTTGGTGACGACGGGCTTAGATGGCATTTGTAGAATTCTCTGGAATTAGGAGGCAATGTACTCAGCTTGGAATACATGCTGACCCTGTGAGAATGCTGGTCAGAGCCTGCTTTACAGCTTTCTGTTCCAGTCCCATAGCCCCAAAGACTTTCAGGTTCTCAGTCTCCCACTATCTATTTCCAATCAAAATTCTCAGGCTCCTCTTCTGATGACAGATCTCTCAATTACAGAACTGATAGAAGTTAGACCTATTATGTTTTAGTCTTATTCTCTGCAGAACTAAAGCATCCCTAAGAATATAAGCTTAAATAAAGTGCAAGGCAAAAATCTATAAATAATTGGTTACTACCCTTAAGAAAAACAAGCAAATAAATAAAGCTTGGCTTTATTTCTTAATCTATATATCATGTGTTTAATATATATTCCCTAATATACACATATATTTATTTAAAAATATGTACTTAAGGTGGTTCATTTAAAGTGACTTTTATTTATTTATTTTTAAAGATTTTATTTATTTACTGAGAGAAAGAGAGGGAGAGAGATCATGAGGTGGGGGGAGAGGGGCAGAGGGAATCTCAAGTGAAATCTCAAGCAGACTCCACACCGCGCCGGAGCCCAGAGCTGGGAGCCGGATGAGGGGTCAGCTCACAATCCAAGATCGTGACCTGAGCCTAAATCATGAGTCAGGTGCTTAAATGACTAAGCCACCCAGGTGCCCCTAAAGTAGACTTTTAAAACTTAAATATATTATAAGGTGATTTAATTCTTAACACCTAAGAAATAGGCACCAAAGAAGACTAGAAATTAGTCTGCCAATTATTCCTTTAATTTGTAGTTCCGTAAAACTTAGAGTTTTATTTCCTACTTAAAATAAATATTAAACAGATATTATCTTAAATCACCAGGGGGTGATTAGTAGTAAGCGCCTTGTATCTTCCTGAGTCCAAGATTATACTCAAAGTGTTCTGATATACCTGAAGAAATTCAGAATTAGTAAGGATGGTGCTTAGAATAACTACAAGGTTAATTTTTTTTAAGTCACTTTAACACTGGAAGACGTTATTATCAATCTATGATTCTAAGGCACAAAATAAAGACAAGGTATTCAAAATATACACTAAGACTGATGACACATGATTGTATGTGTTTATATTTGATTTCTACCAAACACCACTTTTTTAAATGCATGCAAATAAATCACAAAAAGTGACCATATATTAACCCACAAAAAAAAAAAATCAATAAATTTCCAAAGGGGAATGGTACAAGCTACATCCTCTGAAAACAAGATGAGAAAACTAAAAGTTATTTTAAAAATATTTAATATATAAGCAAATATGCTTTAACCAACCCTATTAATACTTGAAAATTTAAAAGTACATTCTTCTAAAAATTATTTGAAAAGAAAAATTAAAAAGTACAATTATAGTGGATTGTAGTCTGTTTCAGGATATGATGAAGTAACAGGGACTGAATTTACTCTTCTGTTTTACATAACTTAAAAACTGGGCAAAATATATAAAACAATGGTTTTTAGACACTGGACACCAAGCAGCTCAGCCCAATAATCCCTGAGAAAAGGGAAAAAAGGTGATTATTGCCCCAGGCTGCAGAGCAGGAAGGGGAGTCCAAACAGAGCGTAGCAGTCTTCCTGAGTTAAAGAGACAAGGTTGAGAATTCAAGAAGGCCAATCTGACTAAAATTCACAGGGCAGAATACCAGAGAGGAGAGTTGCAAAGAGTCCCAGAGATCAGCAGAGGAGTCTCTTCAAT
The DNA here is from genome assembly GCF_037043125.1 of Eumetopias jubatus. Lineage (NCBI taxonomy): Eukaryota > Metazoa > Chordata > Mammalia > Carnivora > Otariidae > Eumetopias > Eumetopias jubatus. Next base: position 135,573,716 of record NW_028274809.1, on the reverse strand, counting down.
TCTTCATCTGAGAACTGATTAGCACATCTGTGAGAAAACTCCAAAGACAGGAAAAGAACCAATGGAATCAGGCTGAAGAATTCGCAGTATTCACACAGGACTGGAAATAGTTCTTGTTCCCAACAGCCAGAGTGAAGAAATCTCATAATATATGGGAAACTGGGTTGAATACTCTGAAAGATATTGCCTTGGCAGCGAGACCAAATTAGCCCTAGATTAAAAGTTGTTTGGTCCTTCCTTATAGACTTTACAAATTAAGTCCAGAAAGGATAAAATTCTTTCCAAATAAATTAACTGCCTCCTAGAGTAGAATTCAAAAATATCTAAAGGCATTTTTAGAAATCTAGCACACAGCATAAAACTCATAATGTCTGGCATGCAGTCAAAAATTACTAGGCATGCAAAAAACCAGGAAAATACAATAAGCCTTTTAAATAATAAATAATAAATAAGCTATTTCTATGAGTTAAGGTACTAAAAGCAAATTTATTTATTGAGAAGACTTGTTTTCCTTTTTGACTAGCTAGTAAGGTATAGAGTGATCGTTCATAACATGCAAATATGCAGTTTTCCACCAACGCTTCCTCCAAGAATTTTAGTCTTCACTGATGATCCTTGCCTAAATCAATCATTTCATCAGGGGTTAAAAACTGGTCATTTAAAAAATTCTGTTCTTCTTTCTGCTATATTGGCTGACTTGTTTTGTAGAGAAGAGCTTCTCCTCAACTAGACTTCTAATTGAAAAAGAATGATAACGGCTTCCTTTAATTACCAATTTTGAGAGTAACAGCTGGTAACATTCTCTTCCAATGATGGCAAATAAAAGATTATTTTTGGTAAGTCTTTCTCTGCTTTTGAATATCATTCAAAATGGTTCATAAATCTTTATATATTCAATGTTTCAATAAATTACAGGCATTATTCTTTTTGATGCCATCCTTCTAGCTTGGGTTCCCCAAAAAAGTTGGATCTGAAGCAAAAGCCTTATGGAATATTATTTTTAAAAGTAATCCAATTATGGGGCACCTGGGTGGCTCAGTCGTTAAGCGTCTGCCTTCGGCTCAGGTCATGATCCCAGAGTCCTGGGATTGAGCCCCGCATCGGGCTCCCTGCTTGGTGGGAAGCCTGCTTCTCCCTCTCCCACTCCCCCTGCTTGTGTTCCCTCTCTCACTGTGTTTCTCTCTGTCAAGTAAATAAATAAAATCTTTAAAAAAAATACAATAAAAGTAATCCAATTACAATGAGCAGGAGTGAGGGACAAGCGGAATAAACCAAAGGAGGGAGAGCCAATATGACAATACATTACCAAGCTGGCCATCTGTTTAATCTGTCAGACTGAACCTCTTAGAAGCCCTTTAAGCTGCATTTCAGGACCACCACTAAGGTGGGAGGAGAAAAGGGAGGAGAAAAATTTACCCACTGGCTTCATTTTCCACTGATCAAAGGCTTTCCCAAAAGGTCATTAATTCCCCTAACACTTGAGTTTAACTCCTCTGTACTTCCAGGTTGCACATGTGTGAGTCTTCCCTATGGACACTGCAAAAAGCAAGGGGCTTACAGAACAGCAGGAAATGAAGCAGTGTATGGTTATGCCTACACAAGAGTTTGCACACAGCTGAAATGAGAAAAGTGAATCCTAGAGGATATGCAATGATATATAAGAGGTATCTGTAATAAATGTGCAAATGTTCCCAGATTTGGACAGTGGAAGTCCTTTCAAGATACTTCTTGCATCCTTTTGATAGAGTTTCATTAATCTTTGAATTTTTATTGCTTTCTAGTTCAACAGAATGTCCCAGCCTCACTTTGTATTTACTCTGTCCCAGATCTGGAATAAGTCATTTCTCAGGGAGCCCTAGTGCTTTTTAGTGAGGTTTGGGTACCCAGGCATACTCACTGCTACTGACATGTCACTGCTTCCAGACCTTTCAGTGATCAAAGGTAGCAAACAAGTTTTAAAAAGTCATTAGTTTATACTGATATTTCAATTCTAATTTATCATTACAGAATTTCGACTCTACTTTTTTTAAAATTTATATTCATTTTCCCTTACATAAAAATTTTGGTTCACATTAACACAATGATGTGTTTGTCTTTCGATATATCTAATATAGATTCAAAATAACAATGCCAAAATTTCTAACAATAAAACTAATAAATGAAGTTTAAATAATTCTTGGCAGTTAACCGCTAATTTAACTTGTAAGGTACTGGTAAGCATACATGACTACCATTACATTAGAGAGTTCTAACGTCGAAATGTTAAATTAGTTTAGCTGTTGCAAAATCAAAACTTCTATTTTACATTGTTAATTCACAATTGAGAAATTTCCATAGAATGAGATTTTAATGTTTTATTATTAGATGGAGACTTTAACAACCCTTAAGTAATGTAGTTCCATGGAGCTGTCTGCTTGAGAAAGCACAGAAGAAAGTTAAAAATGTAAATGATACATATAGATCAAGCTATGGCCAATGACATCATGGTACACTAATAAGCAATGATTCTACAGTAATTCAAATACAAAAATGTGGTGGAAAAAATTATTTATCTCTATGTGTGATAGTATAACTATGCAGAATTCCAAATTACCTCCTCCACCTTAGCAGTCATATTGACATTATTGAGTACCCTAACACTTAGATTCCATCTTGAAATGTATCTACTGCATCACTTCACTAGTTCTAAGTATTGTAACTAGTTACAGAATTTTTTAAGGCACATTATTAAATTGATTAGTCCATCAAGGGGCTCCTGGGTGGCTCAGTTGGTTAAGTGTCTGCCCTTGGCTCAGGTCATGATCCTGGGACGCTGGGATCCTGGGATCAAGCCCCAGTAGAGCTCCTTGCTTGGCAGGGAGTCTGCTTCTCTCTCTCCCTCTGCCCCTCCCCCATGCTCTCTCTCTGTGTCAAATAAATAAATAAAATCTTTTAAAAATAAAGATTTAATAAAAATAAAGATTTTATTTATTTATTTGGCACACACACACAGAGAAAGCACAAGTAGGGGGAGCAACAAAGGGAGAGGGAGAAACAGACTCCCCTCTGAGCAGAAAGCCCAATGCAGGGCTTGATCCCAGGACCCCGAGACCATGACCTGAGCCTAAGGCAGATGCTTCACTGACTGAGCCACCTAGGCATCCCAATAAATAAAATCTTTTTAAAAAATTGATTAGTCCGTCAAAATAACACATTGGTGGTTTAAAAAGTTTACCGTCAACAGTAACAATAATTGACATAAAAACTGGCTTATCATGTTCAAAAATATCAAGATCCTAACATGTAAAATACTAAACACAAATATATGTTTTTATGCTTTATTGGCAATTTAGTGGTATCTATTGGACTAAATTATTGTTAATTTTACTTTATTGGTTTTAGAGAGTTGTTTATGTTTAATGAATACATTTGTTTTTATTTACATAGAGAAGCCATAGGAGAAAGTTAACAAACAATCGGACTGCAAGTGAAAGACCCAATGCACATAAGTTTAGCAAAAACAGAACTTAAGGATCATGTAACCAGAGAACCTAGGGTTAGATCAGTGGTTATCAGCTGGGGAAGCATTTAGTGGGGAGAGGCCAGAGATGCTACTGAACATCTTAAAATCAGAGAACATCCTCTCTCCTAACAAAGAATTATCCAGCCCAAAATGTCAACAGTACCAAGGCTGAGAGACCCTGGATCAAAGCTAACTTAAGCCCACGCTTAAACAATGTCATTGGAGCCCCTTGCATTGCTTTCTTTGGTGCTTCCTTCATTCATAGTTGGGCTCTTCCTCTATGGTGGCACAGATTACATGGCCTTGGTCCCCATGATCTCAAAAGAAGCGAAACCCTTGGGCCTCTCTTTCAATAGCTACATCAAACCTGAAAAATGACTTTGGTGCTGCTAGTTCAGGTAACCAACTGTTAATAACCATATGCATAAGAATGGGGTACACTTATTAACCAGCTTGGCTTCTGAGTGTGTAGCATTAGTGCAAAGAGATTGACAGGTCTGTAAAGCAAAGTGAGAATCTCACTATGAAAGAGCAACTTCAAGGCAAGAGTCATTAAGTGAAATGTTGGGTGAGATTATTTTGCATTATGATTGAACTTCAAAGCATATGTAGTTGGATTCACTCAGTTACATTTGTGTATTATATAAAACCATTCCATAAAAAAGTTCAACCTGGTTGCTCAGCATCCACACCTACCCTTTTCCTACATCTATACTTTCAACGATGGCCCTGACTAACATTGGGCAAGGTTTCCAAACAGTGCACTCACCCTTGCTCAAACTTGTTCACTGCCTCCAGCTCCAATATCTCCGTTGAGTATATGCTTCTCAATCAAGTTTGAAGCAGCTCCTTAAGGTCTATCATCCTATGGCTCAATTATAAATTTAATCCCCCCACACCAAGACATCTAATAAACAAGGCAAAGTAGAAAAAGAGACACCGGCAATAAAAACACCTGCATGAAAAAAGGGAGGTAAAGAAACATCAATTCATAATACATATGATACTTTGCTGGACAGGAAGAGTAAGCTTCCCTGTCTGGGAAGGGAAATGAGTTCTTTAGTTACTAAATTGATTGCCCCTGATTCTAATCTCTAATCTCTGGGAGAATCTCCCCTATCAACCCCAAAATCATACTGAGAAGGTCATTGCAGATGGTTCCTGACTGGGAGCTTTCCTGCTGAAGCAGTCCACTTGTTTTGGAATCACATGCAGGAGAATGGGAGTTTCCAGGGAATGGGAAATCATATAAGTCTTTATTTCTTAGACTTGAATATTTTTAGATTTTTATTTATTTATTTTGAGAGAGTGAGAATGAGAGAGAGAGAGAGAGAGAGAGCACATGAGAGGGGGGAGGGTTAGAGGGAGAAGCAGGCTCCTCGCTGAGCAGGAAGCCTGATGTGGGACTCGATCCCGGGACTCCAGGATCATGACCTGAGCCGAGGGCAGTCGCTTAACCAACTGAGCCACCCAGGTGCCCCAGACTTGAATATTTTTGACAATACAACTGTCTTAGATTTTCTTTGACTTTAATCATTTTGCTTCTTGTTTTCTACTAACCAAAGTCAGAAATTGGTGAATCTGGACTTGTTACTGTGATTTTTTTCTCTAACTGGCTTCAGTGCTCTGTCCATTACTCACGCCCCCAGGTCAAACTGTTTCTTCCAAACAAATGAGGGTAAACCTTCCCCCTTAAAACTAGGATGCATCCCAATAGACTGCTTTGCATTCTGGGGTTGGCCATTACCTTTGCCCAAGGGAGAAGTAAAAGATGCTCGGGTCTTCAGGCTTCTCCTAGGTCCCAATCATATCTTTTCTTTCTAATCGTATCTTTCATACCTTCTTTTTTTTTTTTAAAGATTTATTTATTTATTTACTCATGAGAGACAGAGAAAGAGAGAGAGAGAGAGAGGCAGAGGGAGAAGCAGGCTCCCAAGGAGTAGGGAGCCCGATGTGGGACTCGAACCCAGGACTCTGGGATCATGACCTGAGCCGAAGGCAGACGCTTAACCATCTGAGCCACCCAGGCGCCCCTCTTTCATACCTTCTTATTGTATCTTCTCCTAGGTTCTTTCATATCTTTCTCAACTTTCTGCCTCCCTGCTTTTGCTCATAATAATTTAGCTTGGGCCTGTGATCACACTAGAGAGATAAAAAGCAAGGAACAGTGGGGTTGGAACTCAATATTCAAAAATTTCATCAGAGGGGCGCCTGGGTGGCTCAGTCATTAGGCGTCTGCCTTCGGCTCGGGTCATGATCCCAGGGTCCTGGGATTGAGCCTCGTGTCGGGCTTCCTGCTCCGCAGGAAGCCTGACTCTCCCTCTCTCGCTCCCCCTGCTTGCGTTCCCTCTCTCGCTGTGTCCCTCTCTGTCAAATAAATAAATAAAATCTTTAAAAAAAATTTTTTTTCAAAAATTTCATCAGAGACTTTTTTTAGAAAAGGTAGGAACCCAATAAAAATAGTAGTTTTATGGGGCGCCTGGGTGGCTCAGTCGTTAAGCATCTGTCTTTGGCTCAGGTCATAGTCCCAGGGTCCTGGGATCGAGCCCCGCATCGGGCTCCCTGCTCAGCGGGAAGCCTGCTTCTCCGTCTCCCGCTGCTTGTGTTCACTCTCTCACTGTCTGTCTCTCTCTCTCTGTCAAAATAAATAAATAGAGTTAAAAAAAAAACAGTAGTTTTACATATGTTAAGTGGTTAAAAAGTACATAAATGCTACAATAAATATGACACTGTACCTTGAAAAAGACTGGGCACTTGCTAATGAAGGTGGGTGTTAGAAGAACTGAAGCTTGTGAGTTATTTTGAAATACTGAAAATAGGGTTATCTGAAATCAGCTGGAAAGTTTTAATACCAAATGTGGATAGATAGGACTCATAACACGTGGTACACTGAGGTTGCTGGTAGGTGTCTGAAGTGTGTGCATGTGTACATTGTGTGTATTCCTATGTGGCTTGGTTTAGCAGGGTGGTTTTTGCATAAAGCAAACAAGAAATGTGTATCATGCTCAAATTGCTCCCTAATATATCAATCATGTTGGAACACATTTGTTTCAAAACAAGTGTTATAGAGGAAATGACTATTACTTTTAAAATTATAAAATGCATGTATATGTATATGCATATAGATATGTATGTGTTAGAGTACGCTAAAACGTACTGTATACCTATTGCTGCAATTTTGTTAATTTGAGTAACTACAGATCTTTGGTTTTTTTAGTGGCATTTACCTCTGTCTTAACCTCACTTCTTTTCTTCACTTCTCATTCACACTTTTCTTTCTCTGTTTTTCTCCATTCCCAAAGACCACAATATAAATACAAAGCATCACAACTACACCTTCAGGTAGCCCAGAAATTACATTTGATTTATTCTTTAATAGGCTTTAGCCTTTGATAACCAATAAAGGAGCCCCAAAGCAAAGAATCTGTTTAAAGCCTTTAGTAGCTTGTCATGCTACCCATACACCATAGATATCTCTAGTTCTTCCTTCTCATAATTTCCATTTTGAACATTATTGACATTGTGGCCTTGCAAGTTGTTTAAAGATATTCAAACTGCTTTCATAAAAGCAGAATATAGAAGAAATGCTATAAGAGAAATGCTTTAGAGATTGCACAGAAATGAAGTTTAATTGACAGAATGGAAAACACATTTCCTATTGTGCACTTGAAACTAATATAACGCTGTTATGTCAACTATACTTCAATAATAAAGATTTTTTAAAAACCACACCCACATTTCTAATTGTACACTAACTGCTAATCCTTGGCCAAATTCGGAAATCTTTAAAAGGTCTTCTAATTAACCTCAACAAGATAACAAACTCAATTATTCTGGTTTCTCTTTCACTACTGTGCTGCCCATCTCCTGTTCTTTTTTTTTTAGGAAGGAGGAAGCTGAATAACAAAAATTAGGAGACATCCTTCCTCCTACTGGCTATATTTCCAAAACACCAGAGTAATCTCTTAAAGCTGAGAATGTCATGGCTCTTCTCACTTTTCCAGCACCACTCTGGCCCCCTGCTGGTACTGAGCTGAAGTAGCACCTGCAATATTTAGCCCCAGCATTAAGATCTCCTATACCAGTTCAAGGAGGGACTGCTTTGTTTCCCTAATGCTAGGATAGTATAATCTACAGCTCTATCTATCTAGCAATAAATAGACATAGATATATAGCCTCCGAAGGCCTTTATGCGATAAGCTATTCTGAATATTCTTCAGATATCAAGCGGCTAGTCTCTTTGGTATTAGGCAGTCTCTTTGGTATTAGGTCATAGTCTCTTTGGTATTAGGCAGACCTAGATTTGAATGAAAACTGATTGTGTATAAGTATTTTATATTTAAATTGGAGATAACAATATACAGTTCCAGGACCAGTTGTGAGGGTCAAGGGAAGTAATATACATATGTGGCTGGCATTTAATTAAGCACTAAATGTTAGACATTTCTCTACTCATATAATAAAAATTCTAGCACATATTGAAAATATATCAGTCCACTTGTGGTTGCCCTGTCACTACTCTGGAATGAGACAGATCCACTGGAGGACTCACAAGCAGTGTGTCATCAACCTTATTTATTAAACACTTAGTAGATACAAAGTGCAATACTAGGTGCTCAGACACACATACCAATAAGCCATTAACTATGTGTTTAAGGACTTTTTAATTTGCCTTATATACGTACCACACCAAAATAATTCCACTAAAACAATTTTGGATGCAGCATTTTAGAAAAGCATGGGATAGGGATAATATAGAAATCCTGGATTTTAGCCTAGCTTCATCATTTGCTTGCCTTGTGCCCAAGTCAATTAACATCTCTAAGCTTTGTTCTATATATTTAGGTAGGAATACTCCACCTATCTCTCACAGGTTTATGGAAATTTTATATTACAAAGACACATTAAGTAAATAACTAGACAAATTACTAAACTAGAAAAGTAGTAAAATGGAATGGGTTTAAAAAATAAACTCTTTTTTGTCTATGACTTAACCCTCAAATCAAACTACAAAAACTTCCAGAAGCCACTATCATTGGCTCTACCACAACAGCACTAAAGGAACAAGGCAAAAAAAAATGTCTACCTCATATCAGATTATCCTAACCAAAAGATATAGTTGAAGTGGTGACAAGGGAAATGGGACCAATAAATATTAGCCAACTGACCTCAGTAAAAAATTACAAGCAATCTCAAATGTTCTAGAAGGGTAAATTTGAAATTAATAGTAAATTACCAAGGAGATGCTCTATAATAATGCTTTATTTCATATTCAATTAATCCATAACTTTTATTTCAACAAATAATTTTTGGGTAGTTTCTACGTGACACAAAGTAGTTTCCATAATGAACTTCAATTAATATTGTCAGTACTTTCAGGGTTGCTTTTAGCTTATATGATGCTTTGGAAAGAGTCAGAAAAAGGACAGCTGCAGTCAAGCAGATGCATAGATTAACAAGCAAATAGAATCTTCGTGTAAAGAACAAGTAACCCACCCTCCAGGCAGATGCAGCCCTGCACCAGCCTGGCACATATTTTGGTATGGGGAAGGGGGAATGTGAGCTGGATTTCAGGCCCTACTCACTCCCTTGGCAGGAGTCTTTGGACAGTACACAAACCATACAACTAAATGAAATAGCACTAGATACTTTATAATGGCAAGGCTCTGTTACAGCTTTCTATCATTTAAAGGTTCAGGGCACCTGGCTGGCTCAGTGGGTAGAGCATGTGACTCTTGATCTTAGGGTTTTGAGTTCAAGCCCCATGCTGGGTGTACAGACTACTTAAAAATAAAATCTTTAAAACAAAATGTACGGGATTCATTCATCCAACCATCTGAGGGCAATACGGTCTATGAGGATATAGGTCGGAAAAAGGAATTTATATTCTAATAGGGGATATAAGACATGTACCAAAAATAACTATAGTGTAAGACAAAAAGCTATGAATCACAAAGGAAAAGACCAGTGAAATACCATAAAAATTCAGATGAACCAAAAAATATGTATATCTTAAAGAATCAGAGAATGTTTCATAGAGAAGGTGGCACTGGAACTCAGTTGTGAATGATGTGTATGATTTGGTCATGTGGAAATAGGAACAGAGAGGATTAGGAAGTGCAAGATGTAAATAACAAACAGTTTAGTTTATCAGATGCAAATGGTATGTGAATGGTAGTAGTAAAAAAAAAAAGGAAAAACAGGTTGGAGTCAAATTATGGAGAGCCTTTAATAGTAGGCTAATGAATTTTAACTGTTAATTTGTGGGCAAAGGGGAGCCATGATGTGATCAAAACTCTATTTCATGACCATGAATTTGGTGGTCCTTAAGAAGAATCAAAAGAGCAGAGAAACAGTAGGTGATGAAATCAAAGGCAACTGTAGTAGTCCAGGATGACAGTGAAGGTAACTTAGCAGGGGAATGAGAAGAATATGAGTATCAGAGACAATAGGTTTGGTAACTGAATAAATGTAAATGGTAATTAAGAAAAGAGTTAAGATGACAGTGAGTTTCCTTGTTTTCCATGTGAAAGAGTAGACTGGTAATATCTTAAAAGAAATATGGACCACAGGAGGAAAAAAAATTTTATAAAATAACCAGTTGTTTGATATGTAACGAGTTTGAAGTGCCAGCAAGGCTTCTGGATATAGATGCTTATAGGCACTTGAACATACAGAACTAGAACTTGGAGAGAAAACAGAACCAGAGCAATATATTTGGGGGTCACCCATTCTGCCAATGGAATACAAAAGAGACCAAAAGAGAACCAAGGACAAAACTTTAGGGAGCACCTACAGGGAGAGAGAGAAAAAGAAGTGACTAAAGAAACGGTAGTTAGAGAGAAAAAGTAGTGACTAAAGAAACGGTAGTTAGAGAGGAAAAGAAGAACCAGAAAAATATACTATCCCTATGACCAAAAGAAGAGAACTTCAAAAATGTGGAGTGTTCAACAATACCAAATGCAGCAGAGTAGGGATGAACCTCCTGCCTAAACCTATCATCTAACTTCGAAGACCCTCTTTCAATTCTTAAAAAGCAAAAGTATTAGGGGAAAAATGATCTTCAGAAAACCACTAAAAACAAGGAAAGGGATCTCTTAAGAATTCATATTCCCCTTAAATTCTAAAAGACACAGGCTGATAGAGAGACCAAAGCCAGGCTGGGACCACCAGAGCATACCGCAGTACAGTAAGCATAAAGCAGGCAGAGCACTCCAAGGCAGTCTTCCTTGGGAAACTGGTAGTAGTAGCTCTGATCCAGGTAGCATGGCTCAATTTACCATGCCTAGAAGACTGGATGAGAGGTTGGAGTCTTAGTAGTGCCAAGACACACAAAAGTCAAGGACAAAATTAGGAATGTAAGAGGTTAAGGATTGGAGGCACAAGTATATAATACTAGTGTCTGATAAGGAATGGAAGGAGAACTTGAAGGGCTAAAGAAAGGGGTTTTTGTTTGCTTTTTCTTTTTATTTTTTAAACTTTGAATTCTCAGTAGATTGAGTGGGACAGATACGAGGGAGATGCAAGATGAGAAGGGGATAATCGATAGGGTGAGATTCTTGAGCTCATGATGGAAGAAAGGACCAAGAATGTAAGCGAAAAGTTTAATATCCAAGAAGAATGATACATGTTTTTCTAAAATAAGAAGGAAAGATAAAAGTTTGAATAAAGAAACTGTCAAAAGTAAAGACAAATGGCATTAGGGAGCACAAATTTGCTTTGATCTTCTCAGAAAAGGACTCAAGGTCATCGGAAGAGAATGAGGGTAGAGTAATACAATGTGTCTTTGAGCAGAGTAAAAATTGATCTTACAAAAAAACATATAAATATAGTGAGAATAAAAGCTAAAGGCTATAATTCATGTATACCAAATTCTAAATTTAATAGTTATAATTCCACATCTTTCCAAAAAATATAACCACACTAAGTGAAATGCAGGCTATGATTTTCTTCCAACTTCTCAATTTAAGAAATAACAAAGGATGAGGTAAGAAAGAATTAATGGAATCCTCAGATGCAATATATAACCAGCATCATAACCAACAAAAATGGGCTTAGTGCTATAACCACTGTTAGATGGTAATAATTCTCATGTTTCTCTGCCCTTCTTTGCTGGATCTGATTTCTGTTTTCTCCATAGTTGATACTTCCGTGAAAACTTCTTGCTTGAATGAGGTAAGAACACAATATATCTTTTAATAAAAGAACAACCCCACCCTGTTGAGAGCTAATACACATTTCCCCTTATAAGGTATGTCATCTTCCAGTTTTCCAAGTTTTTACAAACTCTCACTTTTCTACAAATTATTGAAATCAGAGCTAACAAAAATGTTATGTTGGAAAATCACATTATAAACCTGGTATAAATCTTTAAAAGTACAATTTGTGAGCTGGTGCTCTGGAGCCAAGAAGAAAAACAGGATCTAAAAAGAACACAGAAAGGACAAAGAAAGAAGGAGACTGAGTAAACAGACAGAAAACCTTGAGTTATAAATTAAATTACTCAGTTTAAAATGTCAAGGGACCAGCCATCAAAAAAAAAAAAAAAAAACAGAAAGAAATCTTGCCATTTGCAATGACATGGATGGAACTAGAGGGTATTATGCTAAGTGAAGTAAGTCAATCAAAGAAAGACAATTATCATATGATCTCACTGATATGTGGAATTTAAGAAACAAAACAGAGGATCATGGGGGAAGAGAGGAAAAAATAAAACAAGATGAAACCAGAGAGGGAGACAAACCATAAGAGACTCTTAATCATAGGAACCAAACTGACGGTTGCTAGAGGGGAGGGGGGTGGAGGGATGGGGTAACTGGGTGATGGACATTAAGGAGGGTATGTGATGTAATGAGCCCTGGTATAAGACTGATGAATCACAGGCCTGTACCTCTGAAACCAATAATACATTATATATTAATTAATTGAATTTAAATAAAAAATGTAAAAAAACAAATAAAATGTCAAGGGAAACTAGTCTCAAATTATCTCTTTCTACGTGCTTATGAAGCATGTTAATAATGGAAAGTACTTTTAGACAAGATATTTAATTTTCAGATTCAAACACGGCCATTTATGGCAAATAAACACATAGCATTTATAGTAAAACATATTCAGGTACTTTATCGAATGGAAAAATATCTATAAAATTAGTTCAGTAATTATAGTTGGATTCCATTACCATAACTCTGAAGACATACAAAACATGATCTGGAGTAGGAAAAATAATTACAAATCTATTCATAACTATTAATCAAAGAAAAGAATCTTTAATAAATGCAAACACAAAATTGCATCTTGTTTTACAAAACAAGCGTTTACTTTTCTTGCTTTACTGATTCTTTTAAAATGTATCTTTTTGCATTTTGATTTCAAAATAATGCTCATTGTGGAAAAAAAATCTATTTTACATGCTTCTCTATTGTTTGAAAAATCTCCTGCCTTCCTCTTCTCTAATTCCACTCCCCAAAGTTAACCACTGTTAACAGTTTAGTTCTGTTCTTTCATTTTTTTCCAAACACAGACATGATTTGTTTAAATAATACATGGTTTTATTTTATTTTTTTTTAAGATTTTATTTATTTATTTGAGAGAGAGAATGAGAGACAGAGAGAGAACGCATGAGCGGGGGGAAGGGTCAGAGGGAGAAGCAGACTCCCCGCCGAGCAGGGAGCCCGAAGCGGGACTCGATCCCAGGACTCCAGGATTAAATAATACATGGTTTTAAAAACTGGTTTCATACCATACATTCTGCTTTATAAGTTGTTTTTGTTTCTTAATAGTAGATCCTGTTTCCTTACATGCCAGATTTAGCAGAACGACTTCATTCTTCTTAAGAAGCTGCTGCATGGTGTTTCCTTAATATTGGTGCACCACAATTTATTTAACCATTTCTCTATATGCAGACAGTCAGGTTGATGCTGCTTCATTTTTTTCTTTCCTATTTTATAATCTTTTCAAAACTTATTCAGGGATAATGTAAGCATAAAATAGGATCTGAAAATCACAACACTAGTTCTCCTTTGAAAGAAGCTATAAAATGATCATCTAATAGTAATAAACTTTTTTTCATTTTAAAGAAAGATCTTGGCTTTTCATAGCTGATAAACATATACAAAAGTTGTCACTGTTTTCAATACAGTGTTATATCAATAATTCTAAAGACTTAGACATGCAACTGGTTTTCAAACTAACTACACATTATAGCCTAATTCTCCACTATGCAATTACATTTAACAATTTTTTATTGGTATTTTTACAAGCCTACTGTAGTACCACACTCTCTAAAGAATTCAAAAGCAGTCTGTGACAAAGGACCTGCCTTCAAGGAGCTTACAACTCTTGGGAGAAAAAAACACACAACCTAGTTATCTGTACAAAATAATTACACGAGAATATAAAGACTGAAGAAAATGTAAAAGGAAGAGGAAATAATCAAGGGACCAAGTATCATAAGCTAGAATATAGATATTACCTAGTCAGGAGAGAAAATGGGAATTTAGATGCACTTTGAAAAGTACTAGGATTTGGATAGTAAGATAGAAAGAGGGGGAAGATATTTCCAGTAAGGGGAAATGTTTTAGCAAAAACATGAAGACTGGAACGAAAGAAGAAAGAAAAGGAAATGGGAAAGAGAGCTAGGAAAAAGGGAGAAAAAAACCATGGTTAAGAGAAAAACATACAGGAAACATTGTTCAGGAAATCCTCCAATAAACGTCTACATCTCACTGGCCTGAAAAGGCTAAAATGGCTCCCCCCAAGTGCAAAGGAGCCTAGAAAAAATGAGTATCTGGCATTTTTCAGCCTCAATCATGAGAAGAAGTCATGAAAGTGGGAGGTTTGGTATGACTTTTGCATAGACAATCAATACTCTGCCACAAAAAGTTAAGTAAAAAACATAGTAAAGATATATAAATTAGTGATCACAACTATGCTTTTTGAATATATATTCCTAAATTTCAGAAATTAAATGGCTCCCTTGGATGTTTGCAAAGTTGTTTTTAAGTTGATAGAAATTTAAACAAAAACCTTGAAATTAATATCATTATATAGCACTTTATAATATCAAAGAATGTTCATATAGATGTTCTTTACAAAAGCCTTGAAAAGAACATGAAGGAAATATTATCATAGTAGCTCCACTTTACAGATAAGAAATATAAAACAAATGTTATTACTATAGCAGATTCAGATAAAAAACTGAAACTGAAAGTTTAAAAAGCTTGACTTGGATGCCAGCTTGTCGGTGGTTATCACCAGGGTTCAGATCCTATGGCATTTCTACTAATATCAGCTATTTGGTTTTGTACAGCATTATATTTGAAATAACATTTGGTTAATTGTGATTTCAAAATTACTGTAATTTTGATCTTTTATACTTAAAAACATCTCCTTACTAGAAGAGATTGTTTTGTGAAGATATGTGCACCACAGATATTTTCTGAATAGATGAGTTCATGAATAGTTTTAATTCATTTTTGGTCAACTCCCACAATCAAGAATTATCAAGAATTTTGGCATGAATATTGCTTTAAAAGTTATTTTTAATAACCATCTCTCTGACAATAAAAAGGAATTCTTTCCCTCCCACAAATCAAAGTTCTTTATTTAGACTTCTTTTATTTTCATTGTTATTCATTAATTCTATGTTCATATCTGCTCAACATTGCTAATTGTGCACTGTTATAAAATAATATCCTCACAATTCTTCATATTTTGGATATATTTTCTCCTTTTTTGACAGCAAGTACATGGGATTTATTCTGAGATATCACACAACTGCCTAGTGGGCTGAATGTTTTTGCTGGGTGACTGGCTGTACTAAATGGTGATAACTGTCTAACGAATACTTTTTTTTTTCATTTTCCATTTATAGTAGTTATCACTTAATAATTCTCTTAGTTATAGCTGCCTCTTTTAGAAAGTTGCTTGATATTAATCTGCACTGGTTCCACACCCTACTATCATATTATCTCATGACTCTCCTAGGACACCACAAGTCATTTGGCATTTCTAGCAACAAATGTTAGTAGAAATCTAACGTTTTGGACTCTTCTGGGTTTCTAGACGAGAAGCCTGTGAGAATTCTTCGTAGGTGAGGAATGACTGAAGGACAGTCAGGTTCCGTAGTAAGAGAGAGGAAAAAGAACTGAAATGCCAATCATTTTCCTCATTTCTCTGATACACTTTTTTTCTTCATAGCACCTGGGTCTGTTCTTGTGGACACATCTCCTCTCTCTTCCTTTTGTCTTTTTCTGTGTTGAGCTAGGAAGAGTATACATGTATTCCTGTTATTCCTGACTAGGGCTGCTGTATTTTACTCTGTTGATGCCACACCTGAGTTTCAAAGTTCCATTTCACAATAAGAGATGGGTGAAGTTTCGGGGAGTGCTGGTGCACCACCAGCAGTGTCTGCTGGGGAGGAGGGAGAGAAAAACCCTGTGGCCACAAGGCCTGGCCCAGCCCCTCCCCCACTTCCCCTGTAGCCAAGACCTGCCGGGAGCACGCAGCCCAACATCTATTTTCTCTTATTTCTTAAAATTTATTTTCTTTCTTTGCTACTTAGTAAATTAGATGCAAATTGTATTTCTATAAGATAGCAACATCTGTGATTCAGTTAAGGGGAAAAAAGAGCCTTGGATATTTCATGGAAAAAATCATTTTTCACAAATTTTTCCTCCCCAAAGTATTTCTGCTTCTATTGATAAATAGAGGGATGAAAATAATATTTTAAAAAAGTTCCTTGTAACTTTTCAGATATAAGCAGTTGATAATATTAAATAAGCCATAAATTATTAAATGCCAAATATAGAGTTAAAAAACCCAAATAACAATACTTTAAAGTTTTTGATATTCATGTAATGAAATACACACAGTGTCATGAATATAACCATTTTATACAACCAACAGAAGATTTTGCAAATTCTCTTAAATTGGAAAATACATGCACTATGTTGATATTTGGATATACCAGCATCCATACACAGCATCAAGGGTAATGTGTAAAATTTAATGTTCAGTTCTCTTTCTTCTTTCCTCATACTTCCTCTGTCACCCCTCCCCTCCAACTTGCTAAAATATAAAGGGCCTCCATTTATCTGAAGTAGCCAGGGATCTGTGTGCCTATCCACTTAGTCCAAGACTGAGGCTGCCTGGGCTTCCCACCATTCTCCAAGTCTTTTCCTTTTTTAAGTCCCTTGAGACACACTTGACAATAAATCCAGTTCTTGAGTTCTTACCCAACATCCCAAAGTAACTGACATTTCCCAAGTGTTTTCTATGTCCCAGGTACCATGCTGGTACTTTCAACTACATTATCAATTCTTCTGAATGCTGCAAGATACAATTCTACCCAGAAAACAGTCCTGTTAAAATAAATCTCCCCATGAATTCATTCTGCCTCTCATTATGAAGTCTGCATCTTAATGGATGCACACCATTCCACTAAAGAAATGTATATTTAATAAAGCTACTATTATTATAGGTGGTTTAGATTGCTTCCTTTTTCGGTCATTAATAATGCCACACATATCCTTTAAGTAAGTCTCTGTGCCCATTTCTCATAATTTTCTTAATATAAATTACATGGTGATTTGACCTTAAAGACCACTCTTCTGCCCAACTATTTATTCATTCTCTTCCTCCCATGTCTTTAAGGTGAGGCATTACTGGTCATATGTCACACACCATCACCCACTTTGTTCTGGACATCAGTTCCTAGTTCAGTTTTCAGTATTTCTCTTCATCTAAACTGCAGTGTCTTGCTATTGTTCCTTTGGCCAACAATCCGTAGCTTCTTGCCTCGGTTTCTCCTACCTTAAGCCTCTGAGAGTCAGAATACCTAGAAAGGCAGCATGGTATAAATTAAAGATGGGAGTAATTACTATTAAATTAAGTCATAGATTTATTGCAATTCCAGCATCACAAGAAAGCCAATTTTGAGTTAAGAATGTGATCTGTAGCTCTGGTTCTAAATTACTTAGCAAAGGGTAAAAATGATATGAGGAAAAAATTATGAAAAAATAGAGTTACAGATATAATTACAACTAAACTCATAACACTTTCAGATTTTTTATTTCAAAAGCATAATTCAGAAATTTGAAATATACTTTTATTGCAAAATAGAGTGGTGGTATGTTAAGGCAAGATAAAGGTCATTTAGGGTCATCATTTAATTCTTTTATTAAATATTCAGTGTTCTCAAAGAGACATGTTTCTCCACTAAAAAGTTCTATTTTTGGGGGTGCTTGGGTGGCTCAGTCGGTTAAGCATCTGCCTTCAGCTCAGGTCATGATCCAGGGTCCTGGGATCAAGCCCTGCGTCAGGTTCCCCACTCAGCGGGGAGCCTGCTTCTCCCTCTCCCCTGCTTGTTCTCTCTCTCTGTCTCTCTCTCAAATAAATAAAATCTTAAAAAAAAAAAAGTTCTATTTTTTTCTTTGAATGTCCTAAGCCCCTCTTAGCTATAATTTTAAAACTTTTTATATCTGACAAGGGGTTAAAACCAAAATATATAAAAAACTCATTCAACTCAATAGCAAAAAACAAACAAGCCAATTAAAAAATGAACAGGGGTGCCTGGGTGGCTCAGTTAGTTAAGCATCAAACTCTTTCTCTCAGCTCAGGTCTTGATCTTTGGGGCTGTGAGTTCAAGCCCCCCGTTGGGCTCCAGTTTGGGCATGGAGCCTACTTAAAAAAAAATGGAGAGAGGATCCGAATAGATATTTTTCAAAGGAAGACACTCAGGGGAATCTGGGTGGCTCAGTTGGTTATGCATCCAACTCTTGATTTCGGCTCGGGTCATGATCGTGGGATCGAGCTCTGTGTCAGGCTCCACACTCAGCATGGAGTCTGTTTGTCCCTCTTCCACTGCTCCTTCCCCTGCTCTCTCTCTTCCCCTCTCAAATAAATAATTAAATCTTAAAAAAAAAAAAAGACATACAGATAGCCAACAGACACATAGGAAGATACTCCACATCATTAATCATCAGGAAAATGCAAATCAAAACCACAATGAGATATCACCTCACATCTTTTAGAATGGCTATCATCAAAAAGACAAGAAATAACCATTGGCAAGAATGTAGAGAAATAGAAACCTTTATGCACTGTCAGTAGGAATGTAAATTGGTGCAGTCACTATGGAAAACAGTATGGACATTTCTTTAAAAAATCATAAATAGAACTACCATATGACACAGCAATTCCACTTCTGGGTATTTATCCAAGGGAATGAAAACACCAATTTGAAAAAAAAAAATGCAACCTCATGGTCATTGTAGCATTATTTACAATAGCCAAGATACAGAAACAACCTAAGCGCCTATTGATGGAAGAATGAATAAAGAAGATGTGATCTATATCTATATCTACATATCTACCTACATATCATAATAGGATACTATTCATAAAAAAGAATAAAATGTTGCCATTTGCAACAACATGGGTGGAACGTGAG
Organism: Eumetopias jubatus; assembly: GCF_037043125.1. Taxonomy (NCBI): domain Eukaryota; kingdom Metazoa; phylum Chordata; class Mammalia; order Carnivora; family Otariidae; genus Eumetopias; species Eumetopias jubatus. The sequence goes on along the minus strand of NW_028274809.1, from coordinate 135,554,760 downwards.
GGCATTAGGCTAAGTGACATAAGTCAGGCAGAGATTATTCTCACTTATATGTGGAATTAAAAAAATAAAACAAAACCAAGCTCACAGATAAGAGAACAGATTGGTGGTTGCCAGAGGCAGGGGATGGGGGAAACACAAAATGGGTGAAGGGAATCAAAAGTACAAGCATCTAGTTATAAAATAAGTCATGAGGATGCAATATACAGCATGGCAACTATAGTTAATACTGTATTGCATATTTGAAAGTTGTTAAAAGAGTAAATCTTAAAAGGCATCACAACAAGAAAAAAATTTGTTAACTATCTGTGGTGCTGGATGTTAACTAGAATTACTGTGGTGATGATTTTGTAATATATACAAACATCAAATCATTATATTATATACCTAAAACTAATATGTTATATGTCAATTTAAAAAAAACAAAGCCTTTTTAGAATTCGAGCCCCTAAAGATAACTTGTCAAACTTCCCTTTGAAACGTTCTGCATTACAACTAACAGAACAATTTGTGTGGTTAAACTGTCTATACACATAAGTTTCATTCTGTTTCACAGCCCTTTCAACTATAGCTCACATACATATTCAATTCTCTGGACCCAAGTTATCTATTTGGAAAATGATAGATTCATGTCTGAATCAACCCCAGCCTCCCATAAGAAGAACTAAGTTACGATCTGCATTACATTAACATGGTTTCTGTGATATGAAAACATGCAAAACATTTATAACACGGAATTTAGTTCTAATTACTGAGATAAAAATAATTCAAAAACCCTGAAGAGAGGACTTTTAGCTCTCTAACTAGACATGCACTTAACCAAATTAAGGTAAATATCTCATGTGGCTTGATGATAACTCAAATAAACAAGCGCCTTTATTTAAATACAATTTGCTCAGCAAATTAACAAAATAAAGCACCTACCCCATCAAATCAATGACATTCCTATATACTAGTGATAGAAAACTAGAACAGGCAAAGTGTGATTTCATTTTAAAACTCTTAAATATCTGAGAATTAATTTAACTCAGGACTTCAATTAATTCTAAGAAAATTATATAACCCACAGTTCTAAGTCAGTAAGTATTCATTTACTTAATTCTTTTAAGTAGTATTTTTTTCCCACTGAAAATTCATTTTTGAAAACTTAGGGACAGGGACGCCTGGGTGGCTCAGTTGATTAAGTGTCTGCCTTTGGCTCAGGTCATGATCTCAGGGTCCTGAGCTCAAGTCCCACATAGGCTTCCTGCTCAGCAGGGAGCCTGCTTCTCCCTCTGCCTCTGCCTCTCCTCCCCGCTCATGCTCTCTCTCTCTATGACAAATAAATAAGTAAATAAATAAATAAATCTTTAAAATAAAATAAAATAAAAATATAAAAATAAAAATTTAGGGACAGTAACACACACAAAATCTCAACCTGTTAACACAAAAGCTATTTTTATTTCAGAATATTTCCTAAAACTTTATCGTATATATACATACATTTCACATAACTGTAGCAACAGTATAAAATTTTGCCAACTTGTTTTGCTGACGATATAAAACATTAACCATGTTTCTACACAGATATTTTGGGAAAAGTTATCCTTTTTAACGCCACAGTATTAACCTATAGTAATTTACTTTACCCACCAATGCTGACATTTAGGCTCTTATGATCAATCCTGTCAAAAATTTTTCTTGCATTTTTCCCCTCCTTATTTGGGTTATTTTTTCAGGACAAAGTCCCACATACAGTTCTACTCAGTCAAAATATACAATTTGAGGACCTTGGTATATATAAGTGATTTCTGAAAGTATTATGCTAATTAAAAATGCTGCTAGCATGAATATACCATGAAATTCACACAAACCTCACCATCTCCAACTACCTTTCTGAATCCTCGCTCATTTAGAGAGATATAAAATATTCTCTCATAGTTTTAATTTGCATTTGTTTGATCACTTGTGAGATTGAGCATTCCCCTTTGTGTTTGTTTTTGAATTTCTTTCTTTTTTTAAATTTTATTATATTAATCACCATACAAGAATTTCTTCTTATGAGAATTTTAAGTTCACACTGGTATTTCATTTATCTACCAGAATACTGAGATTTCTGTTATAAAATTTAATAAGCTCTTTAAATTTCTTATAAATATTAATCTTTGTTACTTAGCTCAAATATTTCTCCTAATCTTTTTGTTTCTTTCATTTTGGTTTTACTAACATTCGTTTGTACAAAAAATCTTATACAATTATTAAACTATAAAATGCTCTTAAATTTTTAAATTTTTTTTAAAGATTTGTTTATTTATTTGAGAGAGCAAGAATGAGAGAGAGAGTGTATATGAGAGGGGGGAGGGCCAGAGGGAGAAGCAGACTCCCCACTGAGCAGGGAGGCCGATGCGGGACTCAATTCCGGGACTCCAGGATCATGACCTGAGCCGAAGGCAGTCGCTTAACCAACTGAGCCACCCAGGCGCCCTTAGTGTTTTTTTTTTTAAACTCTAAAGCTGAGCAAGCTACTAGCTGCCCACAAAGTTGATAAATATGCTACTGGCTGTAATGCTTATTTTCTTTTTAATTGGCCCGCAGTTTATTTACATCTATGATATTAATGTTTTTTAAGTAGGCCCCACACCGAGCATGGAGGCCAACATGGGGCTTGAACTCATGACTCTGAGATCAAGACCTGAGCTAAGATCAAGAGGCAGACACTTCACTGACTGAGCCACCCAGGTGCCCCTATGATATTAATTTAAATTTAGTTACAGATTTAGAAATTTGTACTAAACTAGACATGCCCTATCTCATGCTGCTAACTGATATGAAGTAAGATAGGTTTTTTCATGGTCCAAAGAGATAGGGGGAGAAGAGAGTAAGGTAACTCAAATAATGTGGAAATACTATATATAATCTGAATACTACAAATTTAACTGTAACATTTACCACAGAAAATCAGTAGATATGTATAACATTACCTAAAGAGACAAAATGGCTTCCAGGCCTGTATAACTTGGTTATAGGCTAACTGAAACTGTTAACATATCTATTTTAAAAGATGAATGCATCATTCAGAAGAGACACTGGTTAGCCACTCGAACATATGGTGAGAGGAAAAGGTTAAACTTGGCAAGGCCGATTCAAGTACAATGTAGGAAAGCTGTCTGGTACCAGGGGGCCAGTGTATTTCTGCTATATAGAAGGAGGTTAGTATAGAGATAGCTGCCTGAGGCTATCTTTGCCTAATGTTATTACATAGTTTAGTCCTAATTAATAAATCCTGTTCTTCAATATTTAGAATGTCATATCTGTTCCCTTCGTTTTGATAGGATCCTTTGCTGCATCTACCATATTTGATATGCGTTCTACCACTATAAGTGAGTTACATTTTCTAGAATATTTAATAAGTGGAATCAAATAACGTGTATTCTTTTTTGTCTGGCTTCTTTTATGTATTGTAATTGTTCTGAGATTCATCCATTTTATTAGGAGTACAGCTCAGTAGTAGTCCACTATACAGATATACCATAACTTGGTTATTCATCTTCCTGTTGATAATCACTTTGGAAAAACCTGGCAGCTTCTTAAAATGTAAAATACCCACCTACCATATGAGGCAACTATTCCACTCCTAGGTATTTATCAAGAAAAAAGAAAGCATATGTCCATATAAAGACTTATACATGAATATACATGGTATCTTTATCTGCAGTAGCTTAAAATTGGAAAAGTCCATTTTCATCCATAAGTGAATGAATAAATAAATGAATTGTGGTATATCCATAAAATGACATATTACTCAGCAATACAAAGGAATAAACTACTGATACACTCACCAACATAGATGAATCTCAAAATAACTAAGCTGAGTAAAAGAAGACAAAAAATGAGTACTTATTTCCTGTCTTCTGTTCATTTGTTTTTTGTTTTTTCCTTTTCCCTCATTTCATTGTTTTCCTTCTCTAGTTTAAAAAAGAAACACTCTAGGGGTGTTCTGTCAGTAGAGCATGTGACCCTTGATCTTGGGATTGTAAATTCAAGCCCCATGTTTGATGTAGAGATTACTTAAAAATAAATCTTAAAAAAAAAAACACTCTTATTTGTCTTCTTTCATTGGTTACATTTGAAATGTTTTTACTTTGATTCACACAGCACATGAACCTTAGAATACTGAAATTCCAACCAATACCTCCTGACTTACATGCCACTGTAGGCCAGTACAATACTGTAGTTCTGCCTTGCTTGTTAACCACAAATTAGACATTACAGTAATGCCCAGTTATCTGTGGGGAATATGTTCCAATACCCCCAGTGGATGCCTGAAACCAAAGACAGTACTGGACCCTGTATATATGTACCATATATTATAGAGAGAGAGCTCATATATATATGTATATATATATACACACACACACATATATATATATATACACACACATATACACACACACACACACATATATATCCTTGAACAACATGGGGCTTGGAGAATGCAATTGAAAAATCCATGTATAACTTTCGACTTGCCAAAACCTTAACTATGAATAGCCTATTGTTGACTGGAAGCCTGATAACATACAGTCAATTAACACATATTTGATGTATTATAGGTTTTATATACTGTATTCTTAAAATAAAGTGAGCTAGAAAAAAATGTTACTAAGAAAATCGTAAGTTAGAGAAAATACATTTACTGTACTGTACAAAATCCACATATAAGTGAACCTACACAGTTTAAGACTGTTCAGGGGCCAACATACTATATTTTTTCTATATATACCTACCTACCTATGATAAAGTTTAATTAATAAATTAGGCATAGTAAGAGATTAATAAGAATAATAAAATAGAACAATTATAACAATATATTAAAAGTTATGTGAATTTCTTTCTCAAAATATCTTATTGTACCATACTCACTTCTCTTCTTGCAATGATGTGAGATAATAAAATGCCTACATGATCAGATGAAGTGAGGTGAATGATGTAGGTATTGTGACGTAGTTATTATGCCACTAATGACCTTCTGATGCTGCATCAGGAGAAGGACCATTTGCTTTTGGACTGTGGCTGACCATGGGTAACTGAAACCACGGAAGTGAAACCACAGATAAGAGGGAACTACTGTGGGGGTACCTGGCTGGCTCAGTCAGTGGAGCATGCAACTCTTGATCTTGGTGTTGTGAGTTTGAGCCCCATGCTGGGTATAGAGAGTATAAAAATAAAAATCTTAAAAAAAAGGGGGGGAGAACTACTATATTATTATTACTGTTTCCTTCCACCACCAATGTTGGCTTAGATTTACTCATTTTCTTTATTCCCTTTTCTTCTTTTATTTCATTCCCTCCTTTTAGGAGCATTTTCCTTCTGGTTTCTCTATGCTTGGCATTCTACAGCTGGACAACAGTAAGATGTATTTCTCTTTATTTACCCTGATTGAGATTCACTGGGTTCCTTAAATCTGACAATTGTTGTCTTTCATCAGTCCTGGCAAAATTTTAAAGGCAAGTACGAATATTGTCTCATTCTTATTCCATGTTTTCTTTTTGGAACTCTTGATTAGATTATCTCACAATCTTTTATTTTCAGTAACTTTTTTCTCTATGGATGGTCTTCTGTGTAGTCTCTTTTTAACTGTACCTCATATGCTGGTTTAACACACCATTTAATCTTTAAGTTCTGTTATAATTTTCATTTCTGATATTCTAATTGGTTCTTATTTTAATGTGCCTGGTTACTTTTAAGTGCTATTACTCTTTATTTATATTTTAGAATCCCTCTTTTATTTATTAAACATTAAGTACTTATTTTATGTATTAGATATTTCTAACAGCAGAAATCTCTGTAGATCTGTTTCAGTTGTTTATGGTTCTGCTCTTTGTTCATAACATTTTTTCCCTTATGTTCTGTGATTTATTTTTATTTTTATTTTTTTGTTATCTTCATTGCCTTTTTTTTTTTTAAAAAAGACACATTTATTCAGTGTCATGATCAGACTATTACATTTAGCAATCAACAGCATGGGTGCAAAAAAAAAAAATCTACATTAAAACCCTTTGTTGGAATGCTTTACACTTTCCACAGAACAGAAACTAAAATAACCTGTTATACAATTAGTCACAAATACAGTCCTCGAGTTTTTTGCCCATACACATGAGTATTGTCTAAAACATGTCTTCTTTGTAGCAGCTAGGCCCTGCCACCACCGTGCTTGGCTGAGTTCACAAATCTGTTGTAACCTGTGGCTTCCCTGTCCCTTCTCTGGCTCTCCTCTCCTGCTAAGCTTTGTTTCCTGGCAGTAATTAAAACCTTCTGCCACTGCCATAGCTACTGCTGCTGCTGGAACCACCATAGCCACCTTGGTTTCGTGGTTTGGCAAAGTATTGGCCTCCACCACCATAGGGGCCAGAGCTTCTGCCTCCAAAATTTCCTCCTTTCATGGGTCCAAAATTTGAGGATTGATTGTTGTAATTGCCAAAATCATTATAGCTTCCGCCACCTCCAAAGTTGGCTTCCATCATGACCAAGTCCGTCATAGCCATCCCCACGGCCACCATGTCCACCACCACCTCGACTGCCACCAAAGCCACCTCGACCACGGAAGTTCCCTCCACGACCAAAGTTGTCATTCCCACCAAAACCACCTCCACGACCACCACCAAAGTTTCCAGAACCACTTCGACCTCTTTAGCTGGATGAAGCACTAGCCATCTCTTGCTTAGATAGGGCTTTCCTTACTTCACAGTTGTGGCCATTCACAGTATGGTATTTTTGAATGACAATCTCGTCTACAGAGTCATGGTCATCAAATGTTACAAAAGCAAAACCTCTCTTTTTGCCACTGCCTCGGTCAGTCATGATCTCGATCACTTCAATTTTCCCATACTGTTCAAAATAACCTCTTAGGTGATGTTCTTCAGTGTCTTCTTTAATGCCACCAACAAAAATCTTTTTCACAGTTAAGTGGGCACCAGGTCTTTGAGAATCTTCTCTTGAGACAGCCCTCTTTGGTTCCACAACTCTTCCATCCACCTTTTGTGGCCTTGCGTTCATGGCTGCATCCACCTCCTCCACAGTGGCATACGTGACAAACCCAAAGCCTCTGGAGCGCTTGGTGTTTGGATCTCTCATTACCACACAGTCCGTAAGCGTTCCCCATTGTTCAAAATGGCTCCTCAGACTGTCATCGGTTGTTTCAAAGCTCAAACCTCCGATGAAGAGCTTCCGCAGCTGTTCAGGCTCTTTGGGAGACTCTGACTTAGACATGACGGCGGTGGGAGGGGAGACTTAAACGATGCTTACTCTGCGGCGTCCACGGGCAGAAAGCTCTTCATTGCCTTTTTAAAAATTTTTTTATTATTATGTTCAATTAGCCAGCATACAGTACATCATAAGTTTCTGATGTAGTGTTCAGTGATTCATTAGTTGCGTATAATACCCAGTGCTCACCACCACACATGCCCTCCTTAATACCCATCATCCAGTTACCCCACCCTCACCCCCCTCCCATTGCTGAATGGGAAGAAATCAGGGAAATCAGAGAGGGAGACAAACCATGTTCTGTGATTTTTAAAAAATGAGTAAGAGCTTATTTGTTAGAATTTTAACAATGATACTTTGACAACTGGGTTGTTAACTCCCTCCGTGGAGGATTTTTAATTGTTTCTGCCAGGTACTGAAAAGTGAGATCCAGGTCCACTTTAAATTAAAATTCTCCATTTGTGGGAGACCGTGAAAATAGACATTTAAGGACCAGGAAAATGGTATAAACTAAGGCCTCAAATCCAAGTGAATGTGAGCTGGTAACCAGGAATTAGTAGGAAAGATTTTGCTTTATTTTTGTTTACTTAATTTTTTTAGCAATCTCTACACCCAACGTGGGGCTTGAACTCACCACCCCAATATTAGGAGTTACATGCTCTTCTGAGCCAGCCATGTACCCCAGTAAGAGAGATTTTAACTCCACCCAGAGGTGTCTGCCTCTCCAAGATGGTCTCTGATGAGGCTCCCTACCCTTTGTAGAACCCAAGGAATTTTCCCAGTCCCCATCCCTTTCCCTGCACAAGTTTCTAATGCCAATAGAAAGCCATGTATACCCCCCAAAGTATTTAGTGACTTCAGCACTTGCTTACCCCACAGGATGTATTTGTTCTGTTTCAAGCCCCCAAAAGTTTCCTTTATTTTCTTATAGGTTCATCCATTCATAATAAAGGTTTTTTAAATACTGAATCTAGTGTTTAAATATTTGGTGGAGGGAGGGATTCAGAACTCTTGTCTATCATACTGTTGGAAATGGAAGTCTATTTAATATTTCTGCCATTGCTTTGTGAAATTTAAATCAGGATATTATATTTATTCCTGATAATTTTATTTTAGTGTGTTACTGTAATCTATGAATCTGTCAAGAACATTTATATTCTTGATTGAGTTGTTATATTAGCTTACCTTAGAAGTTGTATATCATCAGCAAATTTGTTTCAACTTTCTTAGCCTTCACCAAAGTCACTGATTAACACAGCTTCTGACAAAAAGAAAAGCTTCAAAATTAATTTTTAAATTCTTATAGCAAATCCAATATATTTTCTTACTGTTATCAGGTACACAGAATTATAAATTAAATTTCCATCATTATATATAGATAAACCAAATTAAAACAGGAAAATTCCTCCACCCCCATTACTTCAAGCACCAGAACTTTTAGGAAAGATTTTAGTGTTGAACTGAATGAAAATATTTTATCACTGGGGAAACCAGTAGTAGTGTGAAGGGGTGGCTTGGGTGAGGGGAACCCTAGCACCCCCAAAATCTCCATCAGCACTCATCTTCCACAGGAGGAAACATGACTTATTAAAATAGTATCTTAAAGGCCAATTTTTATAAAAAGGCTGTGCAAAGCTTAGAAGAGCTTTTAAGTATCATAAAAGGAAGCTTTGAAGGGTTTTTTTTTTTTTTTTGCTTTTCACAGCATCATTAAAACCCATGACTACCAGATTTTTTTTTCTTTTCTGCTTTGAAATACTTTTAGTTTGGGTCTTTTACTAATTTCAATCAATGGCAACTTTTGTAAAATTTTTATCTCCAACATCAATATACAGATATGTGTATGTGTGTTTACATTTCCCCATCAGAAATAAGAGAAAACTTATACTTCTCTCCTTTAGTGCATTGCTCTTGCACGAAGAAAATATAAACCACTGACTTAGGGTCTACATATTTGTGTATTTTCTGAGCAGCAACTACTGGTTTAAATAGAACATTTAGCTCCTGATGTTCTTTCTTCTCAATATTTGGTGTATATCCTGCAATAATGTAGTAGAAAAAGCACACGCTCTGGAATCACATAGATCTGGGTTTAAAGGTCAACCTCCCACTCAGTAACTGTCTAATCTGAAGCAAATTACTTAACCTCTCTGAACCTCTTAGGAATAAAATATCAGAGATCAGAGTCCTAGTGGGTATCTGCAAGAGTCAAATGATATATATATATATATATATATATATAGTGCCTGACCCAGTGCCATATAACAGGTACTGTTAGGTAGCTGTCCTGTATTTTTGTACTTCACTTCCACTTTGCTCAATCTGTCAAAGAACTTTCCAGACTACATTTTCTTAATCTATAGCCTTGATGAACTTCTGTGGTTTGTTCAACAGCTATTGACATTTTGCAACATCTATTTTGCCCAACAATATACATAAAATACTTTAAAGATAGCAATATAACAATAATAATGTTGAATACACCCTGCTAAGAAAATACAGTCCCAAGTGTAGGTTCTAGAATTACTAGAAATTGTTCCTTTTCTTGTATGGTTAGGACAACAAAATGCTATATAGTTATGTACATTTGTTTCCATTCCTTTTTAGATTTTTCTTTTTGTTCTACTTTTTAAATTTAACTTTTGAATATGTAAACATACATGATTCAAAGATCAAACTATATAAATAAATTATGAGAACTATCTCTTCCATTGTTGGCACCTTTCCCATTCCCTCCTTCTACCTATGATTACTGTATATATTATTCCATGGGCTTTTGGTTTTTTCCCACTTCATAATACATTCTGCAGATCATTCAATGTTGCTGGTACATGCAGACTTCCTACATTTTCTTTTATGATTTCTGGGGGCAAGAGTGACTTGGAAGGGGAATGGAGATTATTCCATTGTTGGATGAACTTTAGTTACCTAGTCCCCTATTAATGAGCATTTAGGTCGTTGCCAATCTTTTGCTAATACAAGTATTGCTGCTATGAGTAACTTTTTAGAAATGCCAGTTTATATTTTATGTCGTGTCTTTAGAACAGATTCCTAGAAGTTAGCTGCCTGATCAAAAAGTAAATGCATATCTAATTTTGTTGGATACTACCAAATTCTCTCAAGCTTTGTGCTTTTGTGTCCCTACCAGCAATGCATCAAAATGCCTGTTTCCCCACAGCCCACAGAGCATTATTATGTAATTTTGGATTTTGGTGAGAAAGGCTTGCGTGTAGCTGTAATTTTTAGTATAGCTGTAATTTGTATTTCTCTTTGTATGACTTAAGTTAAACATCTTTTCATATGCCTGTCACCTGCATTTCTTTTTCTGTGAACTCTTGTATCTTTGCCCCATTTTCTGTTGGGTTGCTTGTCATTTGCTTTGACTTCTAGGTTAGTTTCATTAAGGAGATTAGCTCTTTGTGATAGAAGTTCAACTATTTCTTCCTACCTTGTCATTGGCCTTTTGGCTTTGCTCATGGCACTTTTCATCTTGTAAATTTTTTTTTAGTATATTGGAATTTATCGTGGTTTTAATTTTTTTCTGGGATGGAGTCATAGTGCTAAAATCCTTGACTTACAATTTCATAGACTTTAAATATGTTGTTCCATGGTTGTTTGGTTTTGTATGTTGCTGTTGAGAAATTTGTTCCTAATGTATTCTCTCCACCTGGAAGCCCAGAGGAATTTTTCATTATCTTCAATGTCCAATAGTTTTATGACTTGTATTGGACCATTCTAGAACAACTTTTATAGTACACAATGAGCTTTTTCAAAGTAGATTTGAGTCTTCTGTTACTTCCAGAATGTTTTCATGGACTGAAGTTTAAATATTAGCTCTGCTATTGTTTTTCTCTTCTTAGGAACTCTAATTTTTACATATTGTCTGTATCATTCATTTTTTCTTTTTACCTTTGTTTAATTTCCATTCTTTTGGCTATCTGCAAGTCTTTCCTCAGTATCTCTTACATTCAGTAAATCTATTCTCCCTTAGGTATCTTGGATGTTAGCTTCATTTTGAAAGATTTTTTTTTCATTTTACTTCCTGAGTTCAGTAAATTCACTTTTCATATCTTCCTCTTTTTGTCCATTTATTTTGGGGTTCTGAATTTGTATTTGAGACCTTATTTCTGCAAATGTTTGTTCAGGTAGGAGTATTATGCTGTGGTTTTCTTTAGCTCTGTAGTTGAATTTTGACTCTCATTTTATGTTTTCCATTTATAGCAATTTTTAAAAAAGATTTTTATTCATTTGTGACATAGAGAACAAGAAGTGGGGAGGGGCGGGGGGGATAGAGAGAGAGAGAGAAAGAGAGAGAAGCAGACTCCCTGCTGAGCAGGAAGATGAGGGGCTTGATCCCAGGACCAGGAGATCATGACCTGAGCTGAAGGCAGACGCTAAACTGACTGAGCCACCCAGACGCCCCTACTTATAGTAATTTTATATGGATGTTGTGTGCCAGTATCTGCTCATTTTGAAATGTTTTAATTTTCCTAAACCAGATAACAAGAGCATATAGACAGGAGTGAGGGATTTGGAAAAATTACTGGATTTTTTTAGTTTCAACAGCACCTTCTATTGGTTTAATAAAGTACAGTTTTTAATTTTTTTTAAGATTATTTATTTATGGGCGCCTGGGTGGCTCAGTTGGTTAAGCGACTGCCTTCAGCTCAGGTCATGATCCTGGAGTCCCAGGCTCGAGTCCCACGTCAGGCTCCTTGCTCAGCAGGGAGTCTGCTTCTCCCTCTGACCCTCTTCCCTCTCGTGCTCTCTCTCATTCTCTCTCTCTCTCAAATAAATAAATAATCTTTTTTTAAAAAAGATTTTATTTATTTGAGAGAGACACAGTGAGAGAGAGAACACAAGCAGAGGGAGTGGGAGAGGGAGAAGCAGGCTTCCCACCAAGCAGGGAGCCCGATGTGGGACTCAATCCCAGGACCCTGGGACCATGACCTGAGCCAAAGGCAGACGCTAACGACTGAGCCACCCCGGCACCCAAAGTACAGTTTTTTAAACCAATGATTCCTTTTTGGGTGAAAGTGGTTGATGGGTCTTCTATTCTTTTTCACCAAGATCACTAATTTCTACCATCTTTTTTATTATGTTATGTTAATCACCATACATTACATCATTAGTTTTTGATGTAGTGTTCCATGATTCATTGTTTGTGTATAACACCCAGTGCTCCATTCAGTACGTGCCCTCTTTAATACCGATCACCTGGCTAACCCATCTCCTCACCCCCCTCCCCTCTAGAACCCTCAGTTTGTTTCTCAGAGTCCACAGTCTCTCGTGGTTCGTCTCCCCCTCCGATTTCTCCCCCCTTCATTTTTCCCTTCCTGCTTTTTTTTTTTAACATATAATGTATTATTTGTTTCAGAGGTACAGGTCTGTGATTCAACAGTCTTACACAATTCACAGCACTCACCAGCACATACCCTCCCCCAGTATGTATCACCCAGCCACCCCATCCCTCCCACCCCCCCACCATTCCAGCAACCCTCAGTTTCCTGAGATTAAGAATTCCTCATATCAGTGAGGTCATATGATACAAGTCTTTCTCTGATTGACTTATTTCGCTCAGCATAACACCCTCCAGTTCCATCCACGTTGTTGCAAATGGCAAGACTGCATTCCTTTTGATGGCTGCATAATATTCCATTGTGTATATATACCACATCTTCTTTATCCATTCATCTGTCAATGGACATCTTGGCTCTTTCCATAGTTTGGCTATTGTGGACATTGCTGCATCGGGGTGCATGTACCCCTTCTTCCCCAAAGATACCATCTCTTTTACCTCTTACCATCAAGGCTCCAGGTAAATGGTGTCCCTTCCAAGTCATCCTCTTATCTCAGAAGCGATACACCTTTCTCAGACTGCTCTTTGGTCCCAAGCACTTTCAAGGCCCTTCCTTCTAACAGGTCTCAAACTTAGTATTTTCCTCCTTAGGGTGGGGCTTTCACTTTCTGGAGTTATTTTGTCTCCATTCTACTGACTCTCGGTCCTGCTTTCCCTCTCCTGTTTTAACAGTCTCAACCTTACTTGCTACTTTAGCATGAGTTCCAGATCTCACTCTGCTGCATTTCAGTGTTTACTTCCCTCATACCCATAATTTGAAAGTATATTTGTTAGGCAAGGATGGTGGTGGTTTAATTTACTCTTTATAGATCTGTATGGTTTTTTAAAGAATGTATGGTAAGATCTGCATTTAGACAATTACCATAGTCCTATAGACACCCGAAGTCAGGTTTTTTAGTTATTTTTTATTTTAAAAATTATTTTCTAGCTTTACTGCATGTGATCAAAAATTTGATTTTTTATTTTTTGGAACTGAGGTTTACTTTATGGTCTAATATAGAACAGATTTTTAAAACTGTCCCCTGTGCACTTGAAAAGATGTATTCTCCATTAATGGACTCAAACTTTGATATAAATCTAAAAGATATACCTTACAATGTACTTAATGGTACTTGTTTTGACAGAGGTCTGTCACATCCCTTCTAGTTTTTACTTCATGTGGTTTTGTAAATAGACATTTAAAAAAAATCTTCATTGTGAACGCAGCTCTTAGCTTATAAAATATCCTTTATTTTAGTGCTTCTTGAACTAAATGCTGCCTTGTCTGATACCAAAATGATAGCCCTGTTTTAAAATTTGCATTTATCTGATATATTTTGATTTTCCCTTATTAAATTGTTCATTAATTCCCTTTATTATTTTTATAGCTGTACCTTTTGTATACAGCAATCTGAAAAACTTTTTCATTAAGTTGAGCCCATATATTTATTAATACATCTGATATTTTTGGTCTCAAAATGATATTCACATATCATTCTATCACCATTACTCCCATCTTTTAAAGCCTTAGCCCTACATAAAATTTATTCAATGCTTACCATCTGACCCGATGTTGAAGTTTCTCCAGTCATTTCTTGGTTGTCTGAAATTTGTTCTCTAGAATATTCTTCAGGAAGGAGTCATAGGAACAATATTCCTTGAGTTGTTTCATGTTTATAAATGTTTGCTGATGTCCTGAGTTCTTGAAAGTTAGTTTTGTGAGATAGGAAATATTAATTCCTTGGATACTTAAAAAATGTTTTTTTCTTATCTGCCATAAAATGTTGCTAAAAAAAAAAATCTAATCCAATTTGATTTTCTTTCCAAGTGGACTTGATCTTTGTTTCCATGGAAGCAAAAAAAAAAAAAAAAAAAAAAAAAATTCCCCTTATTTTTAAAATCTAACAATCTACCAGAATACATCTTAAGTGTTAACCGTTCTGGGTTGAATTCCCCAGATTCACAGTATGTCTTTCAATATATGTAAACATTATTTAGTGTTAAGTGCTCTTGAATTCGATTCTAATAGTTCTCTGTGCCATTGCTAGTTTTTTTTTTATTGTGGTAAAACAAACAAAATTTGCCATTTTAACCATTTTCAAGTATACAACCAAATGGCATAAAGTATATTCAAGTGTTATGTAACCACCACCATTTTGCTTTGGTTTACATTCGGGAATTCTTTAATATACATTTTAGCTCTCTTTGCCTATCTTGTTGCTTTCTCTTCACTCCTTTAAATGTTTGATTTTCTTCAATTTTCTCCTTTCTATTATCTATTTCACTTATTGCTTTCTGGGATGTATGGTCACTCTTGTTTTCTTTCTCACTTAATCATCATTTAAAAATATTCTTCTTTCTCCTAATTCTTTCTTGAGTTCTGTCAGCTCTCACTTCACATCCCCGTAAAGCCTAGTCATCTCATTTCTGAGCTCCTTTTATTTCTGGTTTGTGTATGTCTTTCAAGGGTGTCATCTTTTCCTTAATTTCTCTTCACTTATTTTTAGATATTTAGATTACCATTTTCATCTGCTTTGTGGTCACATTTTTTCTGGTGCATTTCCATTATATAATGTAATGCTGTATGGCTCATTTTATTTTTTTTCCTTACAACTTAGTATGTAGTTATAACATAGTCCATTTCCCCATGTATTTATGCCATCCTACTAGGAAGAGATTTGTTTTGTTTTACATTGCATGGATGTACTGCAGTTTTTTAAAAACCCATTCTCCAATTAAGAGACAGCTGGGTTGTTTCCAGTTTTTGGTGATTACAAATACAACTGCTATAAATATCTGCAGAGAAGTGATTATAGGTTTCATTTCACTTTTCATGAGAAAAGCATGTAATAGTCTTTGGGGATATGCAAACTAAAATCATAATGAGATGCCATTACATATCCCATATAATGGCTAAAACTAAAACAAACAAACACAATCACTGGTGCCAATTGCTGGCAATAAAGAGAAGCTAATGGAGCTCTCTTACCTTGCTAGTAAACTTCAACCTAGGAGTGGGATTGCTAGGTCACATAATAAAGGTATGTTTAATTTTATAAAAAACTGTCAAACTGTCTTCCAAATGGCTGTATTTGCATTCCCACCAGCAAGATCTGAATCCTGTTGCTATGTATCCTGGCCAGCACTTGATATTTTTTTCTTTCTTCCTCCCTTCCTTTCTTTTTCTGGGGGGGTGGAGAAGTGAGGGGGCATTCTAAGAGGTTGCATAGTGGCATCTCATTTCATTTCCTCAATTACTATTCTACACTTTTCTCATTTAACACAAAATGGTGACCTTTTTCCAATGTCATTAAATAGCCTATATCACTAAACAGCTTTTGAAAATATTCCTTTTAATAGGCTGAAATATATCATGATGGATGTGTAATAATTTATAAAATTATAAATATAAAAACCATTCTTCTACCATTGGTTATTTTTTTATTTCCAATTATTCCCAAGTATAAAATTACACTGTGATCATAAAGCTTTGACTCCATCTCCATTTCCATACAAGTTTCCTTACAGAGGGCCAAAGTGTATACATAGTTTTGTCTTGAAGCATTATGACAAATTGCTTGTTTACATGTTTATTTCTTTAATTACAAGTTAAATATTTTTCATGCAAACGATTTGTGCTTGTTCTTTTGTGATCATGAGTTCATGACCTTTGCTCATTTTCTGTCTTATTTGTTGATTTGTAAGAGATGAATACACTCTCCAAAGGTACAGATACTGCTTTACATGTAAAGCAAGCTAGGCCCACCACTGACCCCCCCATCCAATTCTTTATCCTATTTGAAATATGAAATATACTTCAAATGAGCAAACATGCATCCAATACCAACTGCATGCAAACTTGTTGATGACTCAGGAAGGAGTCTTGCCTTCCACAGAATTATTTTGTTTGTCCCAGCCTGCGAGAAACAAAGTAATATAAGATATGCTTAAATGAAGAATTTGAGTATATGGCAAGAAGAGGTTGAGATTAAACCTGTCTATACTCCAAAGAGGAAGTTGAGCTAGGCATCAATTACTTTCAAAGGTAACTGTGGGCAGTGAGAACCATTACAGAGAAAAAAGGAAAGTACAAAGTAGTCCCTAGGTCTGCAAATGATACAGGCCACAATCACAGTATTTGCGTGTCACAAGCTATGCACCTTACTCCTCCCAAATCTAACTGTGGGAACCTAACAGAATCATCAAAAGTTCATGACAATCTCACAGAAATGAAATTGTTACTTGAAGATTTTTTGGGATAATAGAACTTTAACACTGATATGAGGAATTCTTAATCTCAGGAAACAAACTGAGGGTTGCGGGAGTGGTGGGGGGTGGGAGGGATGGGGTGGCTGGGTGAGAGACATTGGGGAGGGTATCTGCTATGGTGAGCACTGTGAAGTGTACAAGACTGTTGAATCATGGATCTGTACCTCTGAAGCAAATAATACATTATATGTTAAAAAGAAAAAAGAAGAAGAAGAAAGCAGGAAGGGAAGAATGAAGGGGGGGAATCGGAGGGGGAGATGAACCATGAGAGACTATGGACTCTGAAAACAAACAGGGTTCTAGAGGGGAGGGGGGTGAGAAGATGGGTTAGCCTGGTGATGGGTATTAAAGAGGGCACATTCTGCGTGGAGCACTGGGTGTTATATGCAAACAATGAATCATGGAACACTACATCAAAAACTAATGATGTAATGTATGGTGATTAACATAATAATAAAAAAATTAAAAAATTAAGGTAGAGAATAAAATCCTACTCCTACCACCACTTGCAAAGATTCTGTGCTTCCTACCTTGATACATTTTAGCCTTTAACTTAAGCATGTGGCATAAAATGGCAGGAAGTGAAGCAGCCATGTTGGTCCACAACATGGAGCTGCATGATGAGGTGGCACAGTAACACATTAGTAAGAGCTTGGGGGCCTCTGACAACTTTTTGCAGCAAAGCTACCTGATCAGCTCATATTTTTACTTAGTTTGGAAATTTTTTATTAAAAAATTGGGGTGGGGCATGGAGCGCCTAGTTGGCGCAGTCGGTTGAGTCCCACTGTTGGTTTTAGCTCGGGTTGTAATCTTGGGGTCTTGAGATCAAGCCCTGTGTCTGGCTCCATGCTCAGCATGGAATCTGCCTGGGATTCTTTCTTCTTCTCCCTCTGACCCTCCCGCTTGTGTTCTCTCTTTCTAAAAATAAATAAATAAATCTAGAAAAAGATGGAGGGGGGCCACAATTATTTTTTTTAAGTTGTCACAGTAGCCAAACCTGTAACTTAACTAATACAAATTCCAGGTTGAGAAGTGGGGGCTTTGTCAATAATACAGTGGCATATAAAATGTTAAGAAAAAGAGGGGCTAAGTTAGGCTGTGGCAATGAGTGTAGTAAATGAAAAGCAAAGCCATTTTGGAGGTTGAAGCTACAGATTATACAGTTTGGAAACAGGAAAAGATAAGAACTTGAAGTTTTAAATCTGAGCCACTCAGAAGATACCTATACCATTAATCAAGATAGGAAACATAAAAGATGGAGAGTTGCATACAAATTGAGTAGATCTAACTGTCCAAAAGGCTGTGAGAAATGAGTGTTAAATGCTTAAAAGAGCAGAACTTGACATAGAATTAGGGCTTATTTGCACAAGAATTATAGTTTAAGTGGCAAGAACAAATGAGATTATTACAAAGGGAGAAGTCATAGTAAGGGGAAAATTACAGTGTTTCAATTGTCTTTTAAAAAAAGCTACACGTATAATACTCCAAACATTTTCTCTTTAAGGGAAATAATCTGAATGTTCCACGTGTTTATCTCACAAGCATTTTCTGTAGATAACGGACATCCTCATGACTCAGGCAATCAATTTCATCGATTAATGCAACACCACAAACTGCAATGGTAATTTTCATCCTCATACAGTTTTAGATCTTTTTTTATTTTTAGTCACATTGTTTACTTTATCCCCATAACAAACCGTATTTGTTAAAGACTGGAAAAGTGATGGCAAAATACACTAATTAATGAGGAATATAGACATATTTCTGAAAATTAATCTCAAAGTGTTCTCCAAAAGTAACATTTATATGATCAAAATCATTACAAAACACAGCAAGGTATTCCTAGTACTTCAAAAATAATTTTAAAAAGAGAAATAACTATATGCAAATTTGGTTTTTCAGTTAATGAGGTGGGGGAAACCAAAAGTGCTTATGCCCTAAAATCTTCACTATTAAAATCATTTAGATCTTTAAAATATCAAATACAGGAACTGGAGAGCATTTTTATTGATTTTTTTTATGAAGGTTAAGTAGATTTTAATCTACATTCAGCCACAAAATACCACATTCGTTTCAAAGGTGTTATCAAATTGTTTTCTAATTAAACAGCATGCATCAATTGATAATGGGAAAAAAATCTAAATTGTATATATTATGAGACTGCAATGAAAAATAATCCTTAATATACCAATATGTTAAATCATTTTTACTTAAAGTCACTTAACATTGTTCATGCAAAAATAATATTTAAAGATATCTGTAAGGATCTTCAGATTATACATTATGAAATCTAGAGACTAGTATTCTTCAAGAAAAATCTCATACTTACCTAGCTTATTATTTTAAAATTACTTACTTAAAATTACAGAACATACTTATGCAATATAGTAAACTTGCAGTATTTTGACTTTAAGCAGTGTTAAAAAGAAACTAGAAAAACAATACATTTTTTCCTCAGAAGCGATCTAAGGCACTGACAAGTTTGGTACTCATTTACTGAAACTGTATGCTTTCAAGAAAAAATGACTTGAGGGTTCACCTTCATTATCTAAATTTCTCTGTATTCCGATTTCATAAAAAGACTTCACAAAAAAGGATTATGAGCCTATCCATAATATTTGTATGTATAAATTGGAAGCAATAAATTTAGTTCAAGAAAATGAAAGTTTTCTAGAAAGCAGGTTAAATAAATTCTTTTTCAGTTAGTCGAAAAAGAAATGTGTATCCACATCTTCCAATTACTGCATTATTTTATTTATTCATTCAACAATTATACTTTTGAACATATGCCAGGCATTATCACATTAGAACGCTATGCAAAAGTTCCAGCGAACATTTACTGAGCTGCTATTATGTTCTCCATTTCTAGCCACTCATCTCTTACTTTATGATAGCCACATGTACCTTAGCCATCAACTAAACACTAAATTATTAATACTTGAACTGTTGCAACTTAGGCCTTATAAGACTCATGATTTAAGAAGCAAATTCTAAAAAGAAAATTAAATTTTAATCATTCGATTACTGCTGTTTCTTTGACATTCCTGCCACAAAACACATAGTACTCTTGACTAGGTTGAGTCATCATTGGATAACTAACTGAAACCTAAACTCATAGCAAGTATTTTTGCTTTCGTCTAATGCGTGTCAAAACCGCCAATCACAAAATCTTAATCAGCCTTTTATCGGCTAGGTTTTCAGATCCGATAAATTTTCCTCCCAAATGAAAGAATGCGTGCAGTCTACTTCGAGTCAAAACAAAAACCGAGAAGGAAAAGATTAATTCCTTTCTTTCTCCCACCTCAAAAAGAGCTCAGAAGATACTTTCCCTTAAAAACGCCTCCCCCTGCTCCTGACGAAGCAACCAAGCAAGTCAAGGCAGACCTAGAAATTACGAAATCTTAACAGATCGTAACCAGGGAAACAAAATTTGCCAAAATTCTTCCTTCACTTTCACTGTTTCTGCAAAGACCACCACTTATTAAATTTTTTAAAAACCCCTGCAGGAATGCTGGCTGCATATTAATAAATAAAACTGCCCAAACGCAGAACAAGATGCCCACAATTATCAAAGGATGGCCTCAGTCAGAGGGTTAACTACCGAGAATAGCCAACACTTTAGCAGTCACTCCCTCGCAAACGACACAAAATGAAGACGTCTCTTTCTAACCTGAGGATAGTGGTGACGCATCTCCCTCTCCCCTTCTATTAATGACCAGCCTTATTCCTTTATGAATCAGTCAGGCCATCAGACAACCTCATTAGGAGGGGTGATGTCAATCTTCCGAGACAAAGGTTATGGGGGTAGCTCTCTGGAACCGAAGGAAACAGCGTTAAAGCATCAGAGCCCCCAGCAAACCCTCCACAATGACGAACAAACCAAAGCCTGGGATCCCCCCACCACCCCCATTCATCTCTCTCTCTAGCCAGGGCTGATTCAGACCAAGAAGCTCTCTCCAATTTAGGTAAGTGAGAAGACACCAGGTATCTGTCCTCAGATCCTTTTTCTCCTCCACTGCTCTCTCAGGACCCCTCCACACCTGGAGCCACTAATTAAGCTTTGAACCGCCAAGAAGCCCAGTCCTGGCCACACACAAGATGGCAGCAGAACACCTACCAGAGGAAACAGCTGCGCCACCACTCCTGCGATGCGGGCCTCTCGACTGCGAGTATCCCCATTGGCCCCGCCAGAGAGCGCGAGACAAGCCGAGAGCTCTGATAGCCAATCGGGAGGCGGCGCGATTGGGCGCCGCCGCGCTGCCGGCGATACGCGCGCGGAGCATTTGAGGCGTGGACCCAGTGGGTGTCCAACCAATGGGCTCCCAGCCAAGTAGTGGGAGCTATGGGTGCCCAACTCCTCCTCTTTAGGATTAGCGTTAGGTAGGCCTGGGCATTAGGGATTGGGCGGTCCTCCCTCCCCGCCTGAAGCGAGGCGGGACAGTTGTTGCTGAGGTGAGGTCTAGTAAATGGTGAAGTACTTCCTGGCCTGGGGGCATCTGGGACCGTGGGGTCTCGGTGGCGTGGAGTCAGAGAGGAGCCCGACCCGCGGCGAAATCCAGCCTCGCCAACGGAGCGGGCCCGGCGCAGCCCTCAGGTCTGTGGTGCTAGTGCAGCCGAGGCACGGCCTTGGGTGGCCCGCTGACAGCTCCTTCGGCCCAGGACCTGGGAACGCGGCGGAGTCCTCGGCTGCGTGGACCCCAGCCCTTGCAACCTCCCTTTTCCTTCTATCCACCTGCAGTCCTAGGCTGTAGAAGGGACCGCGGGCGTTCTGAGTTCTCAACCCCCGTTTCATTTTCTATCTCCGGGTGCATACCTTAATGTGTGGTGATTCCTAAGCAGCTGGGAACCTGAGGCTGTAAAAGGGGCTGCAGGAAATGGACTGCAGTGTAAAATCCAGAAGCAGAACTGGAAGGTTTAACCACTGACCCATTTCACAGGTAAGACTTAACACGAGTCCTAAATGAGTAAAATCATTTGTCCAAGATCACGGAATTGAGATTAGATCCTAAAGGCACCTGACTCTCATTAACCACAACCCAATAAGTAATTAAAATAAGGAACAGTGTGTAATGGACTGAGCTCTTCAGCATGTGGAAACCTGCAGTGAGTTCTGTATGAGGCAAAAAGGTAACTTTGAAAAGGTAGAGTGGAATAATCAAAAAGCGGACTCTGAAATCATCCTGCCTGGTTCCTTCCTTATTTTTTGTCACGGCCACTTACAGTGTGACGCGCCTTAGCTTCCTCATTAGAAAAACAGGCATGCTAATTTTCTCATTGTTATGCAGATCAGTAAGAATAAGTGAAGTATTGAGAAGTATGCCTGACACATGGTTTATACTCAAATGTTCATTACTCTCGTAATTAAAACGTAAGAAATGGTCAGTTTCATAAAGAGCCTGTTTTTAAAAACAAAGCAACCATAAATTGAGGCGAAACAGACCGACTGCTTTTCTCCAAAATGAAAAAGTGAGAAGGGGAAAAATAAGAACAAATTTAAAAATCCCTGTTTCACTCCAAAATATTAGACTGGTTGTCTCTGGATGATATTATGAGTGATTTAACTTTTCTTCTTTATGCTTTACTGTATTTTGCAAATTTTCTTCAGTAAACATGTTTTACTGTTATTTTTTAAAATTTCAGAAGATATGAACAACATTGGTGAGAGTTTTTTCCAAAAAGCTATTGGTATGCTTGTGTGCTGTAGGTGGAAATAGGAATTGATAGAACCTTTCTAGAAAGGAGTTTGGCAGTCTGCTCCAAAAGCCTTTAAAATGGACAGTCCTTTTTTGAAATTATATACTTAATTTTTAAATTAAGAACACTATTACATTGTCTTTTTACAAAATTAGAACCTTACGAATAGCACAATCCACTGCCCCTGAATTCCCCCGTGCTCCCCAACCCCACGCTAAAGACTTTGGTGCAGAACCTTTAAGTCTTTTTTTATACTTACATATTCTCAATGGGTTCATATATACATTTGTAATTTTAAAAAAACGTTGATAGTATACTATATCATTTTCTAACTTTATTCATTTGACAGTGTTTTTGAAGTGTATACCTGTTATTTATAGCTTATTATGTATTTATGGCTCATTTTTTATACCTGCTGGATAGTGTTCCAGTGTATGGCTGAGTTGTTCTGTTAATGTAAAATATTTATTTTTGTCTCTTTTATTGGTTTTTATATTAAATTCTATCTTGTTTGATAGGTACTGTATAGCACATTTTATTTGCCATTCTCTTTTTGATGGACATTGGTTGTTCCCAGTTTTTCAACTTATAGACAATGCTGCAGGGAAATCCTGGTATGTATTTTCTTGTGCACATGTGCTATTTCTCAAGGATATATAGATATATCTATCTATCTAAAAGTGGGATTGCTTGGTTTTAAGTTATGAACATTATTTTTTTTAAGATTTATTTATTTACTTAGATAGCACTAGCGGGAGAGGCAGAGGGAGAGAGAGAAACTCAAGCGGACTCCCTGCTGAGCGGGGAGCCTGACAAGGGACTTGAACTCACAACCCTAAGATCATGACTGGAGCTGAAATCAAGAGTCAGTTGCTTAACTGGGCACCTGGGTGGCTCAGTTGGTTAAACGACTGCCTTCGGCCCAGGTCATGATCCTGGAGTCCCTGGATCCAGTCCCGCATCGGGCTCCCTGCTCAGGAGGGAGTCTGCTTTGCCCTCTGACCCTCCCCCCCATGTGCTCTCTCTCTCTCAAATAAAATAAATAAAATCTTAAAAAGAAAATCAGTTGCTTAACTGACTGAGCCACCCAGGCGCCCCAAAGTTATGAACATTCTTAATTTTAATTGGTCTTGCCAAATTTGCCTCCAAAATACTTCTACTAATTTGAACATCCCAAAAATAGTTTAGAGAGTTCAATTTTCCTACA
Organism: Eumetopias jubatus; assembly: GCF_037043125.1. Taxonomy (NCBI): domain Eukaryota; kingdom Metazoa; phylum Chordata; class Mammalia; order Carnivora; family Otariidae; genus Eumetopias; species Eumetopias jubatus. Next base: position 135,531,013 of record NW_028274809.1, on the reverse strand, counting down.
GTCTAGACTAACACGAAATACTGTCTTCTTTTTGTCCATCTGATGGATGAAATTAATACTCATTTTTTAAAAAAATTTTCATTCTCTGATTACTAGTAAGGTTGCAGTATCTATTCATGTTTATTAACCTATAATTTATGTAAATTTCTATAATTTCTTCAAAAAATTACCCATTTTTCTATTGGGTCATCTTTTTTTAATGGTTTAGAGTTTTATGTGCCCTGGATACTGTGTATATAATTTTTATAAAAATTTTTCAGCGTCAGGGTGCCTGGGTGGCTCAGTCAGTTAAGCATCTGACTCTTGATTTCAGCTCAGGTCATGATCTCAAGCCCCGCTTCTGACTCTGCACTGAGTTTTGAGCCTGCCCCACCCCCTCCCCAACCAAAGTTCACAAACTCTATTTTCTCTCAGCTCTTTGCTTGGCTTTTAACTTTATTATGTTTTTGTTTGTTTATTCTACAGATCTTGCTTTTTTTTTTTTAAGTCTTTAGGTGTTTTTTTATTTCACTGCGTTTCTCAAAGACTTCCACTATAATACCGAATAAGAGCAGCGGTGGCAAGTGTCCTAATCTCTTTGCCTGACTTTAATGAAAATGCTTCTAATGTGTCATTATTGTGTATGTTTGCTGCTAAGTTTTAGTGGAGAGTTTATCAGGTTAAAGAAGTTCTCTTTTCTTCCTAGTTTGTTAAGGGTCCCTCATCTTCCAGCCTCCAGAATAGTTGCTGACTTTTATTGAATTGGTTTTTTTTCCTGCATCTGAAATGTTGGTTTTCCATTTATATGTTAATGTAGGAATTTACATTGATAAACTTTCCAATATTAAATTTTTGGGGTATTCCCAGGATAAATCTTATTTTAGTAATATACTTTTACTCTACGGCATATTTTACTATTTTTGCACAGAAGTGCTTTTGCCCTTGAGTTTCTTTTCTTACATGTCATGGTTATACTAATCTAAAAAAAAAATTGAGTGGCTCCCCATATTTTTCCTGACCTGGAACAGTTCATATATGATAGAATTTATCCGTTCCTTGAAAGTTCTGTAGAATTCACCTATAAAACTGAATAGACCTGGTATAATAGGAGTGAGGTGGGGATATGGGACATGTAGCTCTCCAAAGATCTCTAACTGTTGTTTAAACTTTTTATTTTTATACTTTTGCCTCTAATTGGAATTTTCTACTTCTTGAGCCTATTTGATATTAAGTCAGTAATTTCAATTAGATACTTGTGTGAATTATTCTGTCATTGTAAAATATTTCTCTTTGTCTCTTCTAATGGTTTTCATATTAAATTCTATTTTGTTTGATATGAACATTTCTTGTATTTGCTGGTATGTCTTTTTTCACATACTGCTATTTCAACCTTTTGATGACATTTTGTGTGGTTTAAGTGGGTCTCTTATTTTAAAATATAGCTAGGTTTTGCTTGCAATCCATTTTGAGAGCCCTTTAATAAGTTAGATTAACACATTCACCTTTTTTGTGATTATTAACAGTTTGGCCTTTTTCTTGTCATCTTATTTACCATGCTTTTCTTTGTATCTTTTATATCCTATTTTTCCATTTCTCTTTTTGATTGAGGTTGGCCCCAAGTTTTCTTTGTTCTACATGTCTTAAAATATACTACCTTTGCATTTTCAACATAGTTCTTAAATATATGTTTCCTAACAAGATCTAAATTTAATTAGTATTGATATCCTCCCTATGAAGAAGGACTTGACAGTACTTCTGCTTTACTTTCTCTTATCTTGGCAATAATCCCCTTCCATCCCCCTTCTATAAAAGAACATAATTTCCCCTGGTTCTTTTTTTTTTTTTTGGAAGATTTTATTTATTCATTTGAGACACAGAGATACAGAGAAAGAGAGAGAGCATGAGCAGGGGGAGAGGCAGAAGGAGAGGGAGAAGCAGGCTCCCCGCTGAGCCAGGAGCCTGATGTGGGGCTCCATCCCAGGACCCTGGGATCATGACCCGAGCCGAAGGCAGACTCCCAACCATCTGAGCCACCCAGGCTCCCCGCCCCCGTGCTTCTTTCTATCATTTTCTTTCATTTGTTAATAAAATCCATTTTTAATCTATCTTTAACATTAATGTGTTTTAGTCGTTTGCTCATTATTGCTTCTTACCTCAGTACTTCTGTGTATGTTAGTTTTTTTCATGAAGTTTGGGTACTTTATTTCTTTCAGAGAGTCCCTAAGTGGCTTTTTGAATGTCTATGAAAGTCTCTTTTTTTAACCTTCACTATTGAAAGACAGCTTGGCTGAAAGGCATTCTGGGGTCAAACTTACTTTGCCTTAACTTATTGCATCTGGCATTTCTGATGAGAAGTCTGATTGCTGGTCTGATATGTGTTTCTTTTAGATAATCTAGATTTTCTGGAAACTTCTAAGACTTCGTCTTTATTTTTGATATTCTAAGGTTTATTCACAGTTTGTCTGGTAGTGTGTATTTTATCTTGCTTGGTACCCAATGAACCCTTAGTTGGCTTATATGTTTTACAGTTTTGAGAAATTCTTGGTCATTATTGCCTCTTCTTCATTCATTTGAGGTAGTTAGCATTACTATCCCCATTATAAAAGTTTTTATAAAGTATTTATAAAAAAATATTTATAAAATGGGGATATTTTATGTGAATTAACAATATTTTAGGGGCACCTGCATGGCTCAGTCGTTGGGCATCTGCCTTCGGCTCAGGTCATGATCCCCGGGGTCCTGGGATAGAGCCCCGCATCCGGCTCTCTGCTCCATGGGAGCCCTGCTTCTCCCTCTCCCACTCCCCCTGCTTGTGTTCCCTCTCTTGCTCTGTCTCTCTCTGTCAAATAAATAAGTAAAATCTTTTAAAAAAAAGACAATATTTTAAGTATGGGTGATTCTTAACTTCTCTGTAATTTCCTAATTTTGATATTTTACATATTTTTCCATTTAATATGTATTCTTGTTTCTGTAATAGTCTATGCTATTTTAAAAGAGCTATTAGAACAGTCTTCTTTTTCTTATATGTTTTATTCTTTGTAAGTATGTACCAATCTTTATTGTTTTTTTTTTTTTACAGAATGTCTCATGCATCCGTGGACCAAAAGATGGAGTTGGTTTTTATTTTTAAAAAGATATTATCAGTGATCTAACTATAAATATTCACTTGATGAAGTTGCATGGACTCATCATCAGGTTGGACTAGTGGTTATTTTTGAAAGTTTCTTCAACTGAAGTTACTATTTGAAAATTCAAGCATCCAAGAACATTGGGTTTGGAATGGCATAATGATGTATTTTCTCTGAGGACTGCAAATTTCATAGAGACCACATTGAATTCCAGTTGGATTCCAGTTATTTTCTTCAATCAAAGTGATTCAGTCCTTTGATAAAGTTAATTTTGAAGAGTTTTATGTTTATGAACGACGCCAAAAAATGGGAGAAAAAAATGGTAGGTTTGGAAACCATTGTTAAACATTATATTTAAAAGTGTATAGACTACTTAAGCTAAATTTTGGAATTTTCAAAGTTTTTCACTACAAGTGACTATTCTACATTTGAAGGAATTTAGGATTTGTTCTCTTGTAGCCAACAATTTTGACAGTCTATAATTAATTGTGTGTCTGTAAAACTAAGTCATTTTTTTAATGTACTTTTTAAAAAATACTTTATTTCTTAGAAAACTTTTAGATTTACTTTTTAAAGAAAAATTGAGAGGATAGTACAGCAAGTTCCCATATCTTCTTCCAGTTTTACTTATGATTAACATCTTATATTTGGCTGGTACATTTGTTACAGTTAATGAATCATTATTAGCTAAAGTCCATAGCTTATTCATATTTCTGTAGTTCTTACCTGATGTCTTTTTCTGTTCCAGGATCCCACATTATATTTATTTGTCATATCTCCATAGGGTCCTCTTGGATGTCCAGTTTCTCAGACTTAACTTGTGTTTTATTTTGTAGTATTTTGTATCCCAAGTATTTTGTAGAATGCCCCTCTATTGGAATTATTGATTGATTTTTTTTCTCATGATTAAACCAGGGTTATGGGTTTTGGGGAAGAAGACCATAGGGGTAAAGTGCCATTTTTACCACATTATATCAAAGGTACATGTTATCAATGTGATTTCTCTCTTACTGATAGTGAACTTGGTCATCTGGCTGACATAGTGTTATGTGGTTTCTACACTGTCAATTACATTTTTTTTCTCCCTTTCCCTATTGTACTCTTTGATAGAAAATCACTATATGCAGCTCATATTCAAGGAGTGGAGATTATGCTCCCCCTCTCTGAGAATGGAATATCTACATTAATTATTTGGAATTCTTCTACAAGGGAGATTTATCTCCTTTCTCCCATTTATGTCTATATTCAATCATTTATTTATTTTAGTATGGAGTCATGGGTACTTATTTTACCCTATCCAGTACTCTATCCAGTACTGTTTTATTTTGTTACTCAAATTGTCCCAGGATTGGCTGTTGGGAGCCCTCTTTCAGTTGGGTCTGTGTCCCTTTGACATACCTGTATCAATGTAGGTGGGTTTTTGTTTTGTTTTGTTTTGTTTTTTTAGCACTTATTTTCTGGTACTGTAAGATGCTGCAGGCTTATCTTGTATATTTCCTGCCCCAGTCCTAGAGTCAGTCATTTCTTGAATGAGCCCTGGTCCCTTTTAATGGAGGATGGTGTCAGAAACCAATATCCAGGTGATAGTTGTTACTGGGCTATCCTTGCTTATAGGCCCTTTTAGCTAACAGAGCAAGGGATATATGTGTATGCTAAGCTGTATATAGGCATACCTATAAATATCTCTATATGTAACCATCTGTATCTATATTAAGCTAAACATGAGTTTATTCTGATGTTCCCAACTCTAATCCATTACCACATCTTTCAACAGTGAGAAACTTGGCTCCCACCATCTGTTATCCATTTAGTCACTCAATTCCTGTGTGTGTGTGTGTGTGTGTGTGTAGCTGTGTGTGTGTGTGTGTGTGTGTGTGTGTGTGTGTGTGTGTAGCTGTATCAGAAATGTAAATTTATTCCCAGGTAGGAAGCTACAGTTCCTTTTGCCTTTAGTCTTGCAGACTCTACTTATTTCCAAAGTTATTTAGCTTAGCACCTTTCTACCTAGCCCTTCAGTGAGGTTGTGTATACAATTGTAGTACAGTTAGATGTTCCTGTCATGGTCAGTGTTCTTCCCTGGGATCCTGGACCTCTTAAATGATATTTTAAAATTTCACTACCCTTTAACATACTTGTAATCTATGGATTGTTATACAGATCATACTGTTGATCTAGTGGTCTCTGGACTGTTCATGTAGGGCAGTAGTTCTCAAACTTTATTTTGGTCTCAGGACTACTTTATACTCTTAGAACTATTTAAAATCCCTAACAGTTTCAGTTTATATGGATAATATCTCTTCATATTTACTGTATTAGAAATTGAAACTGAGAAGCTTCAAAAAATAATAAACCAAACATGTTAACATAATTTACATTTTTGTGAGCAATAACTATTTTCTAAAACAAAAAAGTTAGAAGAATATTGTTTTACATCTTTACAAATCTCATAGTTGGTTTACTAGAAGAGGGAGTCTTGTATCTGCTTCTGCATTCAATCTGGTGTGAAATGTTGCTTTGGTTGAAATGTATAAAGAAAATGAAGCTTCACATAGACAAAAAGTTGGAAAAAAGGTTTTAATAGCCTTTTAGACAATTGTGTACTTTTTTTTGATACAACTACAAAACTCAAGTAGTTACTCCTTCAAGGTCAGTTGTAGCATGAAATCTGAATCATATCTGTGAGTTTTTTTATGTTCTGTTACATTAAAATCCATTGGTCTGTCTTGCACATTGAATGGATCTTTTATGATTTTATAATATGCATTGGCCACTTGGAAAGTATTGGCTCAATGAATTATGCAGATTTTCCAGATGTTGACGCATTTCATCATACAGTATTAAAAAATCACACTTGTTAATATTGCTACCAATCTCATCAAAGAGTGATTAATTACTGAGAAGCTGTCAGGCTTACTGTGGCACATACCAGGCTTACAAATTTCCAATTTTAACTTGGTAATGTGAATTTTGTCATTAAACAAATGCTGTCGATATTGAACTTCCAGGGGTGGTAGGCTCATTTTGTTTTTTCAAGAAAATGTGTGCCAAACACCCAAGTCTAAGAAACTATAATTTTTATTAGTGGTTCTTTTAAGTAAAAATAGTTTTCCATGAAAAAAAAAAAGCTGGTTTAGCCTACAACTTGAACAATCTCACTAGTGCTTTTGCTTGAGACAGCTGTTATGTTGTAGTAATCATTTTATTGCTTTATCATGGACATTGTTTAGTGAAATTGATGATGAAGAATATACTGGTAGTATACTGGAAGACTTAAAACTGGTAGTTTGGTGCCACTCCCTTGATTCATGCTAAGACATAAGTACTTTTACTCAGCAATGCTTTTATACCATCAGTCAATGTCATTATAGAAAAAGGAGCAAATAATGTCTTAGTATTACTATTAAAATGGTTTGACCAAGCGTATTGTCTGAAGGGATCTGAAGACCCCAGGGGTTCATAGACCACACTTTGCTGATCACAGACTCAAGGAGATCATAGAGATTCTCTAGACCAATGCCCTGAAGCTCTTTAAGGTGTGTGTGTGTGTGTGTATCTTATTATCAATGTATTTGGTAAGTACTCCAAAAATAGTTGGCCAATAAATAACTCCTATAGTTGTGATTCTTGAGTATTGCCTCTTTACAAAGACAGTGTATATCAAGGGAGATTGGGAGACATACAGTGTAACTATATAATCTTGTCTTTCTTCCTTTACAAAGCTGCTATACTTCTCACTTCGTGATTATGTTCTTGCAGTAGTCATATTGAGCTAAGTAAGGGAGGAAGTTGGGACAAACAGTAGAGTTATAAGATGGTATTCTTCATTTCTAGAGGCAAGTAGCATATTAGTATACTTATTAGTATACTGATTCGGTTTTTCAATTCAAGGACCTACTCCTGTACTTATCGATGTTTTCTAGTGAAATATACTGAAATATTTACTGTTTCAGATTATAACCCTGAACATACATAGAGTACAAAGAAAAGGAGCAAGAAACTGAAATTGTTTACATTGTAATAACCATCTAGATGGTCTACAGTTGTAATGAAAATGACTCAGTTGTTTCGTTGTGATATTCATTTAGCCTCTTTGTTTAAAAAAGTTATTAACTGGATCTGTTAATCTCATTTTTCAGATAAATTGGTTACTTGTTTTCTTAATATTACTGTGGTCCAAAATTTCTGTAGCAAAAAGACAATGAAAAATGATGGAAGACATGAGGAAAAAGAACCATTTAAATGAAAATTAAACCTAGCAGTATGAAATAATGATACCATAAAATAATGATACCATATTAAAAACCCAGAACTAATAAATATGATTGCTTAAATACATTCATTTATTGTACAAGCAGATAGTTTCAGTATTTTCTGATTGGCTTTATTTTCTTAAATTATATTCCCAGTGTCCTCTTCATTAATCCATTCCAAAACTAATAATTTACCCTGTTCAGTTGTCAAATAAGTTGTCTTAAGTATTTCCTGTCTGAATAATTTGGTATCATGTGTTGACATTTCAAACACAGTTTAAAATGTAACCACTGAGAAACAAAAATTCAGTTAAACCCTGATTGTGGTTTTTCAGCATCACTGCCTGTTTTCTCAGGCCATATGAGAGTTGTATATGATCCCAGATTATGCTATCAGAAGCTATTTCTAAGTACCTTTCAAAATCCTTCCCATCTAGATATCCACCTCAAATAAAGATAAATCCCTGGTATGGAGTATTGATTCGTATCCGTGAAAAGAAACATGGTAACAACAAATTAAGTGCCTTCACAAATAGTTTTGTCTAAAAGCAGTGATTTTTTTCGGTTATCTGTCAGTGAAAAACTTAATGATTTTAAGGATTCTGGGAAGGTCCTTCAAAAAATACTTGCCCACTTAGCTGAATAATATCTAAAATTCCACAATTAGAGATTTCTTTTGCTTAAGACTATATTCCCTGTTAAATTATATATATAGTAATTTCATTAAAAATATATATTTACTATATATATACCACGTGTGTGTGTGTGTGTGTATATATATATATTTTTTTTTTTACTCTGTGTATAGTAATTTCTTGCTAAAGGCCACATGCTTATCCGTGCATCAATTCCATGAGGTAGATGCTATTATTCCCATTTCATATGTATGGTCATACAACTTAAACTGGCAGTGTGGGATTCAAATACAAATGCATCTGAATTCTAAAGCCCAGATTGTTAATCACCACTTCTGTTTTTCCATTGACCCCTGATATGCTATTCTCCTGGGTTTTCCTTCCATCTGTTTGCTCCTTCTCGGTCTCCAAGATTCTCTTTTCTTACACTCATCCTTTATATACAGAAGACCCTCTTCTCATTGTACACATTCTCCCTGATCACATCTACTCTGTGACTTCAGCAAGCATTTGTATGCCGTTGACTCCGAAATTCGTGTAATTGGACCAGATCTTACTCTGGAGCCTGTGTACCCAGTGTACTTGCCGTACTTAAATTTCTCACTTGTTCCCTATCTTTATTTTTTATCTCAATGAATACCATTACTATGCATGTGGTTGCCCAAGTCAGAAAATTAGAAATCATTCTTGATTCCTCCCTCTTCCACTGCCACCTGAGTGACCTTTCTAAGAAACTAATCACATCATAAGAATGCTTAAACTTTTTGAATGGCTCCCATGTTCTTTCATATAAAAATGGAGTTGCTTAGCATGGCATGAAAGGCTCTCCATGTCATGGTCCCTCCACCTCTAAAGCATTGTTCCTCATCACTTTTGTCTGCTCACATTGCATTTATTTCAAATCTTGAAACCTCGTCTGAGCTATGCTATGGGGAGTTTAAAAGTAGGCTTGATCTTATGTTCTAGGCATTGGGCCAGAGTGTTAACAGGGAAGCAACACCCCTTTTGAGGCTACTGTGGTGGCAACATCCCTAATTAGCCAGAGATCCCCTTTGGGTAAGGTGACTTTGCCAGGGAGATATGGGACTATGAGGCCTAAGCCTTTTGTGAAGATTTTCACCCCACTGCCAAACTTAGAGGTTCTGGGTTTAACTTTTACTAAGGAAAATGTAGTTTTTGTAAACTTACTAGGCTCTCTGCTTATTAATCCTCTTAATGGCTTCTCAAGTGATCTTTCTAAAGTACAGTAATTATTATGTCCCTCTTTTGTTTAAGGCCCTATTATTTTTGAACATTTTATATATTTTAACATTTAATATTTTAACATATTGTAAATTTAACATTTTAGGTATTTTTGTTACTTTTAAACATGGTATGAGATTTGCTTTTGCCATTTTCTTTTAATTGTCTTTTTCATATTTCTGTTTTCAGCTTTGAAAGAAGTTTTTCCTCTAGGAAATTTTTTTAAGTAAACTCTACCCCCAGCGTGTGGCTCGAACTCATGACCCCAAGATCACGAGTTGCATTCTCTACCAAGCTGGGCACCTATCTTTGGAATTTTTGTTTAAGGTGTTTACTTGCTAGACATCTGAAATATTGGCTCATCTATATAGCTACCTATAAAAAGTTGAAACATTTTGCTTCATATAATTATTTTAAAAATATAGAAGACATTTTAAAGAATATTGTTGGACATTTAATTATTTTAGCAATTGTTGAGATGTTTCATTCTAAAACCATCCACTTCCATATTCAGTGGAGGTTATATCCCTGAAACTTTTAAAATGCTTATGTGTCTATACATAGATCTACCACTGCCCTAGAATGAAGCCATTCCTTCTGTTTGATAGGGACACCAGAAGTAGTATCACTAAAATTTTCAACGTATTTTTATGTTAGCAGAAATAAGCGAAATACTTAGGTCATATTCTTTGTTTCTAGTTCTTTATAAAGAAACAATGACCAAAATCTTTTTCTCAAAGTAAATGATAGACCAATTAAATCTTGATGTTATTTAGAAACCAAGTGGGTTCTCTGTAACATGTGCCTTGAGGAGCTTACAGTATGTTTCTGTTGAGCTCTTAAGCTCTTCACTTATTTTTATTTTAGGTGATGCAAAAACTTTCTGGATGGAGCTGGAAGATGATGGAAAAGTGGACTTCATATTTGAACAAGTGCAAAATGTGCTGCAATCACTGAAACAAAAGATCAAAGATGGGTCTGCCACAAATAAAGGTATGAAGCACAAAAAACTTTCAAGACGTTTAATGCTAAATATTACCCACTGGCAATACAGTATAGTTCTATTTCCAGTATTCTTCGTTTTAAAAGTCAAATAGTTTCTTTTGTTTTCTAAGAGCCTACCATGTATTCTGTTTCCTTTGTGTTTGTGCTCTGCTTCTATAAAAACTTGCTTTTACCATATACTATAGACACTTTGTAAAAGTGGGTGAAGATGATTACTTTGACTAACAGCTACTGAATTTATCTCTTTTTCTCTCAGGCTACTTTATTTGCCCCCCATTTTATCTTTTCTTTCTCTTTGTAACCCTTTTTGAAAGGTGATGGGTATTTCAAAAGTAATATCTGCTCATTGTACAACATTTAGTGCATATAGAAAAATATAACAAAAATTATCCATCACCCTGTCACTCAGAGACACCTAATGTCTTTTAAAATATGAAAGGACATATAACTATATTTTGCCTGCTTTAAACAGAACTTGCATTCTACATCAAGCAGTCAGTTCAGTCAGCCAGGCAAGTTTTCATTTTTTCTCTTTCTTTGTTTTCAACCCTGGTTGGTTGTAGAACATAAGATTTGATTTTTATGTAGAAACCTCCTTTCCTTCAGGACATAAGATTTTCAAGCAAACTTTCTTTTGGACCATTCTTTTTTTTTTTTTTTAATTTATTTATTTGACAGAGAGAGACACAGCGAGAGAGGGAACACAAGCAGGGGGAGTGGGAGAGGGAGAAGCAGGCTTCCTGCCTAGCAGGGAGCCTGATGCGGGGCTCAATCCCAGGACCCTGGGATCATGACCTGAGCCGAAGGCAGATGCTTAACTACTGAGCCACCCAGGCGCCTCTGGACCATTCTTAATACATTTTGGATGTTCATATGACATTAATCTTTTGTTTGCTTGTCCAAAAAATGGTATTGTTTTTCATTTTAATATTCCTTCTTATTCGTTTCATGAGTCAGATATATCTAGTTTTGAATCTAGTTCTACCACCTCCTTGCTGAATGACCTGGAATAAATAGTGTTTTTTGAGGTCTGTGTGTGTGTGTGTGTGTGTTGTTTTGTTTTGAGAGGGAAAGAGAGGGGCAGGGAGGGGTAGAGGGAGAGAATCTTAAGCAGGCTCCATGCCCAATGCAGAGCCCAACACACGGCTTGACCCACAGCCCTGAGATTATGACCTGAACTGAAATCAAGAGTCGGATGCTTAACCAACTTGAACACCTAGGTGCTCTTGGAATAGTCAAACCTCTAAGCCTCAATTTCTATTTCTAGTTATGGTAATCATAAGAACCTCTCAGAGGAGTTAATGAAGATTAAATAAGATACGGTATGTAAATTGTTTAGCACAGTAGCTGGCACCATAAATGAAAGTGATGCTGCTAATGATTGTTTTCATGCTTTTTTCCTTTCCTTAAACAGAATACATCCAAGCAATGATTCTAGTGAATGAAGCAACCATAAGTAACAATTCAACACTGATAAAGGGTACGTGCATTTCTAATCCCAATCTTGAATATTCTGTTATTTTCTTCACTTGAAGCAGGCTTAATTGACTTAAGTATGTCAGATTACCTAAAGATAATGTAAAATAAAATGTAAGATCTATATTGGTAAATTACATAAATGAGTTTCCTTATTAAATAAAAAGTCCTAGCCATCCAAAGGTAGGAAATGCACATTCTTCTGACTCTCCTACGGAAAGAATGAACAAATGTATCTCTTCTTCAAGAAATTTTAAGACTCCAAACTACTACAAACCCACTTTGTGAGAAAAACAATACTAGAAAAGTATATTGGGGCATAGATAAGTTGGTGTAAAAGTTTTTTATTTCTAGATTATTATTAGACCATCAATCTTGCAACTGTAAACAAATTCATTTTAGAAGGAATTGATCAAAGATAATGTACCAGAACTAAGAAGAAAAAAATTAAAAAGTTGTTTTATCAGAGTCACTCTCCTATAAATCTTAGTCTATCTCCAGTTTCCTGAAATGTTGAGGAAGTACTTTACTGGATTTTAATTAATACTGCTAAATATTGTTAACAAATTATAATAATTTAAGTGTCATATTTGGAGCCTTAAGGTTTTAAATCTCTGAAAATACAGCCCACCATCATCAGTCTGTTTTAAAGAAACTTTTGTTATTCAAAAGTATTCTCAATTTCAGTAGCTAATGTATAGTTTTTAGAAGAGTAGATTCTTTAAGAAAATAGCCTTTCTCAGTATCTTTCAATAGCATTTGGAATCAACACACTCAAGAGATTATACTAGTTTTGCAAGAAAGAGGCTTTTAAATTCAGGAGGTGGTAAGAGGAACTAATTCTAAATGGGTTTTTTTTCCTTAAACAGTTTATTTCTCAGTAATAGTAAATTGGGTTTTGGCTTTTTTTGGTAATAATTTCATCAGAAATATTGAATATTATAATTTCGTATTTTTATATAGTTCATTTGAAATGTAATTTATCAAAATAAAAGTATATGTTTGCCAGTGGTGAGCAATATTTGTAACTAAGTAATTGGGGAGTTCTATAATTGACATTGTTGGCAAATGCAAAGGTTTAAAAGCTTCCTAGTAATAAAGTTTCATGTTAGTATTGATTTTAAAAAGAATATTGAGACTGGGAGAAACAAAAGGACTTGGTGTTGAAATCAAAACAAGCTATCCCAGATCCAACCTGGACTGCCCAAACCACTAATTACTTTCATTTTCCTTGCTTGTGTATAACTGTAAATATGTGCTGTGTCCTCAAACAAAAGATTGAATACTATTTTCTTAAGAGGAGTTATTTCCCCTTTCCTCCCTTACCTAATGATTAATTTTAAAATCTTTGTTTTTTCAGTAAGTCTTATTTCTAATTATGCTTCTATACACTTATTTTATTCATATTTGTTAGTATAGATTTATATGCCTCATACAAAGAAATTAGGTAGGAAAAATCAGACATTCTTAATTTGTAAAACTTAATTTTTAATCTGGAATTATAGCTCTTATCAACTATCAGCTTTTAAACCTTTCTTTACCTTGATAATTAAAGAGGGATAATTATTTTCCAATTAGCCAGGTAGTAGCCTTGTATTAAACTTAAACTATTATTTTTTTAAATTTTTTTTCTACACCTTTTTTTCTGCACTAGAGGACCAATGCAAGTTAATACTAAGGCAGGATGAGAATCACTTTTTTTCTTAAAGTCCATCAGTGCATAGGAAAAAACACATTAAAAAAATATCTTTAGGGGCGCCTGGGTGGCTCAGTTGTTAAGCATCTGCCTTCGGCTCAGGTCATGATCCCGGGGTCCTGGGATCGAGCCCCGCATTGGGCTACCTGCTAAGTATGAAGCCTGCTTCTCCCTCTCCCACTCCCCCTGCTTGTGTTCCTTCTCTCACTGTGTCTCTGTCAAATAAATAAAATCTTAAAAAAAAAATATCTTTAGGGGTGCCTGAGTGGTTCAGTCAGTTAAGCATCTGACTCTTGATTTCAGCTCAGGTCATGATCTCAGGGTCAGGAGATCAAGCCCCATGTCAGACTCCACACTGGGTGTTGAGCCTGCTTAAGATTCTCTCCCTCTCCCCCTTTCCCCCACCTTGCATTCATGCTCTCTATTAAAAAAAGGAAAAAAAAATTGTGTGTGTGTGTGTGTATCTTTAAACCAAACATAGAATATTCCACATATCTCTTTTTCAGAATAACAGGAAATCCATAACTTTTTTCATTAAATACACAGCTTATTTCTGTATTGTAGTCATGTTAGTAAGAATAGATGAAGTAGAAAAAGAAAAGACAAGACATGGGATGAAATTTTTTTTTTTTTTAAAGATTTTATTTATTTATTTGACAGAGAGAGCGAGAGAGGGAACAGAAGCAGCGGGAGTGGGAGAGGGAGCGGGGCTCGATCCCAGGACACTGGGACCATGACCTGAGCCGAAGGCAGACGCCCAACGACTGAGCCACCCAGGCGCCCCCATGGGATGAAATTAAGCACAGAAAGATAGACTAAGTAATATGAAAAGTCAAAAGGAAATATAAAAAGAGGTATCCAAATACCCTACCCTCCAAAAATGAAGGTGGCAGTTGAACAATGAGAAAGCAAAAGATACATAAACTTTCCATTTTGTGACTTGTAATCATTATGTTATTTTTCTATAAAATACAAGCACAAATAAGGATACCCAATGTTCACCTTAAAGGTTGATTAAAATTCTGATAGAGTTCAGGCCAAACTAGATTTTCTCCAGTAGAAGTTTCTTCTATCCTAAGTCTTTTACTTTATCCTCTCTTACTTTCTTAATGTTTTTGGAAATATTGACATGTAATTTTTTGGCTTAATTTTGAAATCTTACTATGTTTGCAGATTTAAGGGCTCCATATATCTAATCAATAAAGATATTATTTAGATATTGCAGTAAATGATTTTTAACTTGGTGTGTACCTGTTACTCATGTTTGTATTTTCTTCATGTAGATCATACATCTGTGATCCAGAATGAACGGGAAAACAAATCAGGTTCATTGCCCTCTACATCATATGGAGATCCCTTTCCAGAAGACTGTACATTTCTGTATGTATATAAGTTAAATTTATTTATGTTAATACTTTCGCTCCCAGAGGAGATTTACTCTTTCTGATCATTTGACATAAGAGTAGATAGAATATATAAAAAAGACTTTTTCCCATCAAAAGCTTTAAAAGTTATAAATTTTAGTATTTTATGTAGGATAAAGGTTCATGAGTCCCTTAAAAAGTTGTTTATCCCTGGTAATCAAGTCTTTCAATAAAATTTAGTTTAAGATTTCTTTGTGTAGGGGTGCCTGGGTGGCTCAGTCAGTTAAGTGTCCAACTCTTGATTTTACCTCAAATCATGATCTCATGGGTTGTGGTATTGAGCCCCATGTTGGGCTCTATGCTCAGCAGGGAGTCTGCTTGAGATTCTCTCTCTCCTCTCCCTCTGCCCCTCCCTCCACTTGTGTGCTCTCTCTCTCAAATAAATAAATAATTTTTTTAAAAAATACTTCTTTGTGTAAATTATTAATATACTGAAATCTACCAAGTTGGCAATTTTTTAACTAAAAAAATACTTTTCCTGGATTATTTCTTTTCTTTCTTTTTTTTTTTATTTTATTTTTATTTTTTAATGTGGAGCTTGAACTCACAACCCTGAGCTTAAGAGTCACATGCTCTACCGACTGAGCCAGCCAGGTGCCCCTGGATTATTTCTTCTAAAAGAGTATTAGAAAAGGGTAAACAGTATTTCTTTCAGTATCAGTTCAGCTTTTCAAATACTTTAACAGCTCTAAATTATCAGAAAGCTTATGAGAATAGGCTAAATTTTTCTGACCTTTTCTTTCTCCTTTTAGCATTTCAGTAAAGATTCCTTAGCATAAAGTAAAATTGTATAAGAGGAAATCTGACGCTCTCACACACAGTATTTTTAGTAGGTAATGCCAGTACTAAAACTTTTAAGAACTAGTTTAAGGGAAGTTTCTGAAAGTATTTTGTGCTAGTCCAAGGAACAGAATTTCAAAAAACAAAATGTCTTTATAAAGTTTTTAAGTTAATTGCCTCATTTTGTTCTTTCATATTAAATTGACAAAAACATTGTCAATGTAGAATTCTTTATTGTTTTAGGGTTTATGAGAGTTGTAGATTGACACTATTTTACATATGACTTGCATTTGCGAATATTAGAGATGTCATTACAATTTGAGTCTAAAAGACTCCTAAAACTTATTTTACAATACTTTTAGAGAAACCTAGAAATTCTGGTCTTCTGCTATATAGCATAAAATTTCATTACCTTTTAAAAACAAGTTCAATCACTTTAAATCACTAAAATATAAGATTCCTTTTCATATAAATTACCACCAGTCTCCCATCTTCTATTTATTTCATTTTATTTTATTAAAAATTTTATTTTAAACCTAAACGCAGGAGTTGGTTTATTCCTAAGTGTCTCTTTTTGGTTTTAAGTTCATTTTCCTAGCTTATCAGAATCCTTTTGAATTTTGAATCACCTTTTATATTCTTTCCCTTCTAGCTTTTCTTCTACAAATTTATTAAGTGAGTTTCTAGTCTTTATTATAGTCATGAGAACAATATTGGATAAGACAGGACCAAAGATAAAACCTTTCTGGCCCACTGCTCCTTCATTACTCTTCAGAAAGAACTGTTGAACCAACTGAATTTACTTACCTCTACCACTGTTCCACCTACATTTCTCTATCTTGCTGACAAGGCTGTTAGAGGAAATCAAGATTCACTGCAATAGCATTCTATATCATTGCCAGACATTATCAAACCTTGTCAAAAAGGAAAATTAGTTTAATTTGTACTTTTCTTACCCAGTCCATGTTGGCTTTTCAAATTCTGAGTACTTAAAAGTCACATCCTTGATTCTCTCTTCTAGGAATGTTTAGAGATAAATATTAAACTAATCATTCTTTGCTTTCTGGAATGTTCCCTTTTTACCTATTTTTAAAAAATCAGGGCAGCATTTTCTCATTTTTCATTCATATTTGAAATTTTTTCAAGACCTTGAGATATGATTTGTTTGGGCCTAGAATTTTAAATATGTTTAAATTAGCTTTGTAGGACTCCTTTTAAATTATCACAGACTTTAATTTCTTCTTTTAATTTTTGTCTGGTGTTTCCAACTTGAGGGCAGTACTTATGGATGGAAAAGATGAAGACACAGTTGTTTTTGAGCTCTTCTTTCTGTTATCAGCCTTGTGCTTTCTTTCCCCTAACAAATTGTCTACTTGTCCAAACATAGCTTTAAAGTTTTTGTTGCTGTTTTATTAGAATTTTGGGGAACCTTAGTTCTTAGTAGGCTTGAAACTTTGTGAGACTTTTCTTATATGTTCACATCAAGATTTTGTATTCATAATTGGTCTTTTGTATATGTTCTTTTAAAAATCTGAGCTTCCCAAAGAAATTAGTTTCTCTAATTGCTTTCTCATCTCATTAGGATTATTTGTGATTACATAATCAGAACTTCATTTCCTTAGAACCTGCAACTCTTCTTGTGCTGTATTCCCACTCAGAGGTTTTGTCCATGAGATCATACCTAACTTTGAACTTTCTGAGATCTTTTCAAATAAAGAGATTTTTCTAATTAGACTCAGGGTTTTCTTCCTTTGCTGTTAAGAATTCCAAGGCCATGTTTCATTCTTGATCAAAATTGTGTTTAATTCCTTTGGGGGGCATCTGGGTGGCATCTGCTTTTGGCTCAGGTCATGATCCCAGGGTCCTGGGATCAGGTCTCGCTTCAGGCTCTGTGCTCAGCGGGGAGTCTGCTTCTCCCTCTCCCTCTGCTGCTGTCTCACTCTCTGTCAAATAGGTAAAATCTAAATAATTCCTTTTGTATTTCCTCTGTAGATTATGAGCTTATTACTTATTTTGCTTTCAGTAATTAAACATCTAGTAAGCCATTAGTTACATAGGCAGACTGGCAAACTAAATGGGGAATAATTTAAGCCAAGGGTTCTCAATCCCAGCTGAATTGTTCAAGGTCATACAATTTGTCAATGGCAAAACCAGAGTGAAAATCTTAGAACTGATAAAAAACAAAAAACTCGCCTTCTGTATTTTATTCTATAGTTGATTTAAATTTCTTCGCCTTATAATTGAGCTATGACATAGGTAAATGTAAAAAAAAAATTTATTCTAATAATAATTCAAAGGTATCTACTTTTGTGATGTTAGGAAACCCGGCTTAATTCTTTTTCTTAGGTACTTTGTCAGGAACACATACCTACTCAAGCCAGCTTAAGTAGTAGAATTTATTAGAGATATATCAGACATGCAGCTTTGGCTAACATACATAGTGGAAGTAGGCTTGCCCCACAGAGATGTGAATTTAAGCCATTTGGCTTTTCACATGACATACATACAAACACCCAAAAGAGGTTTATTAAATGGGTGCATACACACACATACATCCCTAACCTAAATATAAACACATGTAAATAAAATGAGGTGTCTTAAGAACAGAAAATGTAGCACAGCAGGCTATACAGGGACTAGAATTGGAACTGGGGAGTCAGTACCTGAGGTCAGGGTCAGCATTTTTTTAGCTCTGCTTCTCTCCATCTGTTATCAGTTGGTTCTTCTGTTCCCACATAGTCTAACATTGCTGTCCCAGCTAAGCACTATATGATCTGCTAGTGCTAGTGTCACCTCATGGTATATTTTTTTTATGTATTGATAGAAATTCTTGAGATTATAAATAGCACAGTGTGAATACATGACCCAACAGCTTTGAGTACACTGAAATTAAAATGGCCACCTTTCAGGCACCTGGGTGGCTCAGTTGGTTAAGTGTCTGCCTTCGGCTCAGGTCATGATCCCAGAGTCCTGGGATCGAGTCCCACATGGGGCTCTCTGCTCAGCAGGGAGTCTGCTTCTCCCTCTCACTCTCCCTCTCTCTCAAATAAATAAAATCTTTAAAAAAAACAAAATAAATGGCCACCTTTCAGAAGAGGATGATCAGGGAAAGGATTGAGCAGAAAACAAATATATCTACTACAGTTTTTAAGATAATTATAGTTTATATAGGTTTTTAAAAAAAAAAATGCCCCTTTAGTGGACATCAAGGATAGAATGACTTTTTACCTCAGACTTGCCAAAAGCTAGGACATTTGTTGACAAGTCTCTGAAGCCTTGCAGGTCAGGGTGTCTAATAACAAAACAGTTCTCAAGCCACATCCAAATTGAGCAGCCCCTATCCAGAAGCTAGCAAACAGATACATACAATACCATGTTTACTTACTTATCCTTTGTTTACCTCTAGCATTTTTATATTTTGGGGGGCTCAGTAACTAGGTTTATAACACTATGCATAGGTTTGGGGGTTTTTTTTGTTTGTTTGTTTTACTATGTTAGTCACCATAAAATACACCATTAATTTTTGATGTAGTGTTCCATGATTCATTGTTTTCGTATAACACCCAGTGCTCCATGCAGTACGTGCCCTCCTTAATACCCATCACCGGGCTAACCCATCCCCCCCCCACCCCCTCCCCTCTAGAACCCTCAGTTTGTTTCTCAGAGTCCATAGTCTTTCATGGTTCATCTCTCCCTCCGATTTCTCCCCCTTCATTTTTCCCTTCCTTCTCCTAGTGTCCTCCATACTATTCCTTATGTTCCACAAGTAAGTGAAACCATATGATAATTGACTTTCTCTGCTTGACTTATTTCACTTAGCATCATCTCCTCCAGTCCCATCATGTTGATGTAAAAGTTGGGTATTCATCCTGTCTGATGGCTGAGTGATATTCCATTGTATATATGGACCACATCTTCTTTATCCATTCATCTGTTGAAGGGCATCTCGGCTCTTTCCACAGTTTGGCTCTTGCGGACATTGCTGCTATGAACATTGGGTGCATATGGCCCTTCTTTTCATTACATCTGTGTCTTTGGGGTAAATACCCAGGAGTGCAATTGCTGGGTCATAGGGTAGCTCTATTTTTAATTTTTTGAGGAACCTCCACACTGTTTTCCAAAGTGGCTGTACCAACTTGCATTCCCACCAACAGTGTAAGAGGGTTCCCCTTTCTCCACAACCTCTCCAACATTTGTTGTTTCTTGCCCTGTAAATTTTTGCCATTCAACCTGGTGTAAGGTGGTATCTCAATGTGGTTTTGATTTGAATTTCCCTGATGGCTAATGATGATGAACACTTTTTCATGTGTCTGTTAGCCATTTGTATGTCTTCTTTGGAGAGGTGTCATGTCTTCTGTCCATTTTTTTACTTGATTATTTGTGTTTTTGGGTGTTGAGTTTGAGTTCTGTATAGATCTTGGATATCAGCCCTTTATCTGTAGTGTCATTTGCAAATATCTTCTCCCATTCTGTGGGTTGCCTCTTTGTTTTGTTGACTGTTACCTTTGCTGTGCAGAAACTTTTTATCTTGATGAAGTTCCAAAAGTTCATTTTCGCTTTTGTTTCCCTTGCCTTTGGAGATGTGTCTTTAAAGAAGTTGCTGTGGCTGAAGTCAAAGAGGTTACTGACTATGTTCTCCTCTGGGATTGTTTTTTTTTTTCTTGTTTTGTTTTTTCTAGTAATGTATCTTCATTTGTATAAGAAAGTTAACCTTTCTCCCCATAAAATGGGATTGAAACTAGGTTACTTTACTTCTGGAGCTTGTAGTAAGTTGGTTTTCTTTGACTTTATGAAATGAGACACAGATAAGAAAAGAGTCATTTCTAAGGTTCATATCAGTGTTTCATTTCCATGTTTTTCTGCTTCTTGTTTTCTAACTCTGCTTCAGTATAAAAGGTACTTCTCCCTTTGTTAATTGCCTAATAACTCAAGCCTTATATCTCTTAATTTTAATTTTAATTAATTTAGTCACCAGAAGAGTACACTTAAGCCAGGTTGGCTAACATTTTGGAAATCTTAAATTCCAAATTACCAGTTGGTAAAACTGTTTTTATGTTTACTATTACAAATTTTAGTCCTGAGTAGGTCTAATTGTGTATTGTTCCAATAATGACTAACTTGGAGCTGTACTTTTTGTCACATGAGGAAATTATGTAAAAGTACATTGTAAACTATAAACTGCAGTACAGACATTAGTTATTATTTAAGAACTAAGGATAACCCAGATACTTTCTCTCTCACATGTACCCTAAGTTAATCTTTTCATATTCAGAGAAGAACTTTTCGAGTCATCAAATTAGTATTCCATATTTCCCTTTCCCAAAAAAAGTAAAACAGGAACAAAATAAGAGCATAGTTGAAATAGGGAAAATCAAATAAAAAGATTTGGAGAAAAGGATGCCACAGAAGCCAGTCTGAAACATAATTTATTTGGTTAGGGCAAGTTGAAAAGGAAAATGAAACATTTGGTTTGCTGGTTATACAACCCTGTAGGTGTATAAATAAAATCACATGAGAGTGAGTAACCTTATCAAAACAAAGAACAAAGCTGTGAGAGCCTAAGAGAATTTATTACAGTGAACATTGAATGAAACAAGACAGAGGGGAGGTTATTTCTTAGGTAGACAAATAAATAGAAGTGCTCAGAGTTTGGAGTGTACTATGCTTTATAAGAAAAAGTGATAGGAAGGAAAGTAGAACTTAATAATAAGAGAAAAGCAATTCTAGGCACATGCTTTAAAAAACAAGGAAATATTGGATACCAAAATAAATAAATGAATAAAAGCAATACTGAAGTGGACAACGCTAAAGCAGACACAAGGTAAATGGAAGAGTAAAGCAAAAAGTGCCTTATAGAATATGTTTCTTACTATGGAATATGTACCCCCAACATTATTCAAAAATACTAAAAAAGACTGAAATTATTTAAGGGAAATAAAACCTTTCCTCATGATTCTTCTGGTTTTTTCCCCCATTAGATTTGCCTTAATCTTTTAGCTACATTCTCATCTAGTATTCTTTTTACTGTCTTTTCAAGAAATTTAAAAAAAGGATACAGCAAAACCCAAACACAATCTAGAATTAACAGCTATAAATATTTCGTTGTACTTCCAGTTTCTTTTAAAAAAAATATATATATATATAGAGAGAGAGAGAGAGTGTCTCTTTGATCCATACCTAACTTCTTACTGTGACAAGTTCCATTCCCCTATCTGCCTTCCCAAGAGCATCACTATCATCATTTCTCTAGTTAATTTTTTAATATTTATATAGTCACCAATAATATATAGTATTGTAGTTTTAAAATTTCATGGAAATATTCATATATGTATCATCTTGTTTTTCTTAGTATTATTTTGAGATCTAGTCATATTTCTGTGTATAGATCTGTTTCATTCTCTTTAACTCTTGTTTGGATTTTCATAATGTGAAATACTACATTTTATTTATCCATTCCTTTAAGGATGGGTAATTAGGTTGGTTTTAAATATTTCCTATTTATAAATAGTAGTGCAGTGATCAGTTTTATCCTAGTCTTTCATTTAAGAAAGTGTTCATTGTGAAAGTCACCTATTAAGGAGGTTAAAGATGTAACCTGGGATCTATAAGATTATCCAAAATGTAGAAGAAAAGGACAAATGGATGAGGAAAAAAAAGAGAATGATGAATAATTACTGTCCTAAAAAAGAAGCTACTAACAGAAAACCAGTAACTCCAGTGAATGCTATCTAAATGCTTTCAGGATCATCCTTATGTTATAATGTTCTTTAGAAAATGTAAGCATTTCAAGCAAAAATGGTAGGATTAGGGTCAGTGTGCTGCTGTTCATGGTGAAGGAGATCACAATGTCTAAACTAGGATTCAAAATTGCTCAGACAACTCAGAAAATAAAAATACATGTCTTTTCTATTTATAAATTTGGTACTTATAAAAATACGAAATGTAGATATTTTCAGTATATTAAATAATGTAAACCTGCCCTACAGAAGCATTGCTTATGGAAAAATCTGCCATATTTTATTCTGAACTGAAACAAAAACACTAGAAGCTAGAATAAGGGAAACAGAAACAATAAAAAAGATAACTTCTGAGTGTAAGAAAATATCAAATCTGGAGGTAAAAGGCTTCACCAAGTACCATAGTAATGAAAATTACTATTAGATAAACACTCGTTAAAAAAAGTTTTAGTATTGGGCACCTGGGTGGCTCAGTTGGTTAAGCGACTGCCTTCAGCTCAGGTCATGATCCTGAAGTCCCGGGATCGAGTTCCCTCATTGGGTTCCCTGCTTGGCGGGGAGTCTGCTTCTCCCTCTGACCCTCCCCTCTCTCATGTGCGCGCTCGCTCTCTCTCATTCTCTCTCTCAAATAAATAAATAAAATCTTTAAAAAAAAAAGTTTTAGTATCAAAGTATAAGTATGTTAGAAATTTAGACAAAAGCAAAAAAATAAAACACAAAAAACAAAACACAGAAAGTCTAGGTTAGCACCAGACTTAACCCCTGCAGATGCTCAGAAAACATACCATCCATATGCCCTTCTGGAAAACTTTCTCATACATCCTCTTGCTGACCAAAAGATGAATCAGAATGTGGAAATTAGGATTGAGGAGGACATAGTATTTAAGATATGGGAGTGGCATGGAAACCATCTAAATAAGAAGTTAACTATAATAAATTCATGAGTCCTTAGGGCTATGAAGTCCCTTAATGGTATGCAAAATTTTATGTTAATGCTATATTTCTAGGGAGAGAGTCATAATTTTCATCAGATTGTGGAAAGGGTTCATGACCCTAAAAGTTTAAGTATCACTATTATGGATATAAGGATCTTAAATAAAATTTTAGCAGTTCTAATCCAGAGAAATATTAAAAGAGTGAGATCACCAAGTGGAATTTACTCTAGTCAAGCAAGAATGATTTAGTATTAGAAAATCCATTATTTTACCAAAGTAAACCATAGGAAGAAAAACTTAACAGATGCCAAAAGACTTTAAAAATTCAATACCAACAATTAGAAATAGAAGCATTATCTTTAATGGGATAGACAATATATTTCTCTAACATCTATATCCTATGTAGTGATGAATCTCTAGATGCATTTTCTTTAAAATAAGACAGGAATGCCTGCTATCATAATTGTTATTCAATATTTTCCTAGAAATTCTAGGCAGTACAACAGAATATCAAAGAAAATATGATTATTGAAATGTACACGGTAAAATTATGTGTAGATGATCTTATCTACCCTGAAAATTTAAGAGTCAGCTGTAAAATTATTAAGCTAAAAAAAGGGTTTAGTAACAGTCACATGAAATAAAAATCTGAAAGTGTATACCAATAGAAAATATGGAATAAAGTCCCCATTCACAATACCAAAAAAGTAAATAAATGGGACTATTTACAAGAAATGTATACATGAGGAAAATTAAAGCTAAAGATTTTAATAAATGGATAAACTTACCATGTTCCTGGATGGGAAAGCTATATATTACAAAAATGTAAATTCTTTCCAAATAAATTTGTAGATTTAATTTAACATGAAATCCAGGCAGTTGGATTTTTTTAAGTTGGCAAATACTATAAATTTAATGTCAAAAGGCAAAAAATCAGAAAACAGAACATGTTCAAAAGGAAAAATAGTGACAGAGGACTTGCTCTGATAAATCTCAAAATGTTCTATCAACCTATGGAAAAAAACCACATTGGTATTGGTTTGCGTCAGTTGGTAACAGTTGTATCAAGAGACAGAATAAGCCTAGAAAATAATAGCACATTTTATATATTTATAAGAATGTAGGATAGGATTAAGTTAGTAAGTCAAAAGTTATACAGTAAAAGACTTATTCAGTAAATGACTCTGTAATAGTTGGATATCATTTGGAAAATTTAAGTTAGATCTTCAAGGTACATCAGAATAAATTAGGAAATTAGACTCCCACCTCATGGAAAAATTAATTATAAAATTAGAGCCCTAATAAAAATGATAATAATAAAGATGTCTTCTCATGACATCATGTATCATGGCTTTATTCATAACATTATTTACACTTTATTGTAGATACTTAATTGTCTGCCTAGAATGTAAGCTCCTTGAGATCATGGAGCTTTCATCATTTTTTCCATAGCACCTGGTGTATAGCAGGCACTCAGGAAATCTGTTGGAAGAATGAATGCGTGAATGAACAAACAAACCCCCAATAGGAAATTGGACAAAGCATATGAACAGTTAACCAAAGGGGGGAAAAAAAAAGACCAGTAAACATGAAATTATGTTCAAACTCTGTTAGAGAAAAACATTAAGGAGCTAATAAGGTACTGTTTTTCATTAATCAAATTGGTTAAAAATTCAAAAATAATAATTATATCAACATTCATACAGTGTAAATTGGTCCAGCTTTTTTGGAAAGCAGTTTGGTAGTCTGTATTGGTTAAAATGTGTGTATCTCCTAGCACCATGATTGTGATCTCTAAATGTTATTTCTCATTAAGTGGAATCATAGTCCTTTGGAGGAATGGCTGATTCTAGACCTGGGGCTTCTTGGGACAGAAAGCAAGAAAGCCATCAAAGCCTACCAAGTGTGTTAGAAAGATGTAGGAGCAAACTTGGAGGAGCTCCCACTGGCTAAAAATGGCACAATTTGAACATCTAAAGGAATAATCACTGTGATTGATTTAAACACGTTAAATCTATAAATGGGTTCATGATAACATTTTAAAAATCAGTCACTTTGGTAGTTGCTAGGATACAACTCACCATTCTGAATTCTAGTAAATAAAGAGAATCAAGCAATTTATCCTGCTTTTCTTATATTAACTATATTTCAGATAACCCAAGAGTTGATGAGGAAAATTTCTTCTTTATCAAAGAATTCCAGCCAGAAAATGCAATAGAAATGGTAGAATTGGAAGATTGTTATTTTTACAACTTCCCCCATTCCCAAAGAAACTGTGGCCTTAGGCCAGTGCTGTCAAACTAATGGTGGTAAGAACAGGTGTTTTGTTTTGTTTGAAACTTCAAATTTATTGAGGAATACACTTATGAAATGCAATGAGATGTTGCAACAATGTTAAATTGCTGTAAGAGTTTCTAAACTTTTTCATCTTTATATTTTTGTACTTACTATGAATTGGTAGCAAACCACTGGGGACTGACACCACCACACCTTGAGTAGCACTGGCCTAGACAATAATCACGAGTGAATAACAAAACTATTAAGTGAAGGAAAGATAGAGAACAACCCCCACCCCCCAGCCTAAGAACTTAAATCTAACCAAGCTTCTAGAACTGACTACTGATTTACCAAATAGAGGGACAGAAGGATGAGTTAAATGATAACCACCACAAGGAAAGCATCAACCAAATACCGGAATGTGGGAAATGCTATAGGACAAATGACACGGTTTATTCAACTTCAACAAATAAATGTCATAAAATGAAGAGGGAGGGGACACTGCTAAAAGATTAGAGGCAAAAAGACATCTGAATCAAATACAATGTGTGGGACTTTCTGAATTCTGATTCAAACAAATTTAACAATCACCAAAATGTGAAGATAGGTCATTGATCTTGTATGTTTTTTAAAAAGCCTTGTTTGTTAGATATACATACCGAATTATTTCAGGTAATGTCTAGGATTTGCTTTAAAATACTCCAGCATATTCTAGTGTGGGGCAAGAGGAGGAAGAATAGAAGTAAAACAGGCAACATGTTGATAATTGAAGTTTGGTAACAAGTGTCAAAGATAAATAAAACCAGACATTAAAGTGATGAAAACTGATTTCACTTCAGTAACTACTGACAGTAGGGGAGAAAGCTGAGCTCCAATCCAATTTGTGCTGGGGTGACTCGTGTTTTACAGGGGAATGAGGGAGTAGAGATAGAGGAAGAGGGGAACCCAAGTGAAAAATTGTACAAAGAGTTAGTGTGAATGCCTCTGAGGCCAGCTCTGTGCTAGCTGGAAACCATCAAAGTTAGGATTTATCCTCCCACAGAGACTGGAAGACAAAGGCCCTATCCTTCCTGACGGTTAACTTCCAAGAGAAGGGCCTTCAGGACCTGGAGAAAGGTACTCCTGAGTTGTAGGAATTAAATACACATCTTTAGGGAATGGAGGAAAGATTCACAATTGCAAGCCCTTTTTAGTAAATGCTCTAAGAAAGAAAGGTTGAGGGGCTTATCTTCAGGTGTTGGCTAGAAGAAACAAACTCTTCTGATAGCCTTGAGCTTTCTTAGGCAGCACTTTATTGGGGGACTTGGGTCCTCCCAGAGACATGGCCTTATGCTGCTAGAAGCCTTGCTAGACAGTTTGGTTGTCTTAGTGCACAGGTTTGGATGGAGTCATCGTGTGCTGAGAGTTCTACAGTCCTTACAAGTACATGGGGGTCCAATATAACAGTTTTTTTTTTATGAGAAAAATACACAGTTATGTATAAGTTTGCAAGTTTTATTAATAAGAGGTTATTTTAAAATGTGTATTCTTGTTACCCACTAATTCATCTTAAAGGAATGTATCCTAAGGTAATAATCAGGAATTTGGTCAAGGATTTACGTATGAGGATGTTCATCAAAGTAGTAACCAATAGGAAAATTGGAAACAAATGTTTTCAACATTAAAAGATTTATAAATATAGTAGAACATTCCAAAACATCAAGAGCCATTGATTGATGAGGCTCTGCAATAGCAAGCACTCATAAATTGCTGGAAGGGCTGACCCCGTGGAGAACAGTTTGGTGATCTTAACAAAATTACTAATTCATTTACCCTGTGACCTAGTACTCCCACTTCTGGAAACATATTCTGAAGTGATATCTCTACATGTTTGAAATTGTTATGCACCAGGTTATTCATCACATCATGATTTGTGATAGCAAAAGATTGGAAACAGTAGAAGACTAAATTGTGGAATTTATGCAGAGGAGTGCTATATAGCTGGAAAAGGGATGGAGAACCTCGTATTTGTGCATTCAGTTTAGTAGCCACTAGCTACATGTGACTATTTAAATTTGAATTATTTGAATTAAAATTAAATTTGAATTGATTAAAATTAAATTTAAAATTCAGTTTTTTGGTCACATTAGCCACATTTAAAGTGTTCAGTAGCCACATGTGGCTAGTGGGGCTACCAAATTGAACAGCACAGACATGGGACATTTCTATCAATGCAGAAAGTCTTACTGATAGTGTTGCTTTATATAGTGAGCATAAAAATATCTCCAAAATACCTATGTAACTTTAATAATAAATAACAGATACCTAAAGATAGATAGAAAATATTAGGTAAAACAAAACTTAGGTACTTTATGAAAGATTAAAACTTGAGTTCTATACACATGGAATCTTTTCACAGATTTTTTTTTCCTTAAAATCAGTAACCTCTCCATTTTCTTGTATCAGCTGATCATTTTCATATTTGTCAATATGATGCCAGGTGGAATACACATTACAGAAGAAATCCAGTTGGTATAATTATTGCAGGAGTCTTGATGAATTAGTTTTTTTTTTTTTTTAAGCTAGCCTTTCCTGTTTTTTTACAAGCAAGAATTGTGAACCAAGCATGCTTGAAGAAGTAACATACCTCAAAGTGCATGCTCTAAATGGTAGGTGCTGCATAGCACAGAATTACAGCTATAATCACAGCTTTCTGGGATATTCTGAAATTAGGTTGTGGTATAATAGGAAGAATATTTGGTCTTTGTTCTGGTCCCTCATTTAGCTTGTTATACCTTTGGAATTTCCTGAAGAATGAGGGTCTTTGGCAAGCTAATGAAATGACTTGGTGATGGGCTCCCAGTTAGCTTCAGCGGGGAGGCTGGTCATCAAAGATGAAACCTCCATTAGAAGCTTGAAACTTTCAGTCCTACCTCCCAGCCTCCAGTGAGGGGAGAAGGGCTAGAGATTCAAATAATCTCCAGTGGCAAATGATTTAATCAGTGGTGCTCACGTAGTGAAGTCTCCTTAAAAACCTCTAAGAGTACAGGATTCTGTAAGCTTCCTGGTTGGTAAAGGCTTTGAGGTGCTGGGAGGGTGGTGACATGGAGAGGATAGGCCAACTCCATGCCCCTTTCCACTTCCCTTGCTCTGTGTACTTCTTACATTTGGCTGCCCCTGAGCTGTATCTTTTGTTATAAACTGGTAATAGTAATTAAAACCTAGTAATATTACTGTAATAGTAATTAAAGTGAATCTTTCTAGCAAATTATCAAACCTGAGGAGGTCATGTGGAAACCCCTGGGTTGGTCAGTTTAGGTGGCCTGGAACTTTTGTTTGGCATCTGAAGTGGAGACAATCTTGTGGGACTGAGGCCTTTAACTTCTGGTAACTGATGCTGACTCCAGGTAGACAGTGTCAGAACTGAACTGAACTATTGGACACTCAAGTTGAAGAGGTGGAGCTGGAAAAAAACACCATGTATTTGGTGTCCAGAGGAAAAAAACCCTTAAGGTATAACTTTTATATGGTTACAGAACATGATAAATAAATGTTTATTTCAGAGTCTGGCTTGTTTTAGTGATGTCTAAAAAGAAGATAATAGGAACTAACTTACTCCTTAGTGTGCATTGTTTTTTAAAAATGGGGAATTGTATAAATTTGAGATACTAATTAATAATTAATTTTAAACAGATCTACAAAAAATAAGGAAGTTCCTCCTTTGGAAAATAAAGTTGCATACATCAGAGAAAAGAAATCATCTTTGAATCTATCTTACCGAAGTCATGACTGCTCTCGAACTTGTCTGATGAAAATACCACTTACCTTCAAGGGAGAAAACCCTCTGCAGCTACCAATCAAATGCCACTTCCAAAGACGACATGCAAAGACAAACTCTCATTCTTCAGCACTCCATGTGAGTTATAAAACCCCTTGTGGAAGGAGTCTACGAAATGTGGAAGAAGTTTTCCGTTACCTGCTTGAGACAGAGTGTAACTTTTTATTTACAGATAACTTTTCTTTCAATACCTATGTTCAGTTGACTCGGAATTACCCAAAACAAGAAGAAATTGTTTCTGATGTGGATATTAGCAATGGAGTGGAATCGGTACCCATTTCTTTCTGTAATGAAATTGACAATAGAAAGCTTCCACAGTTTAAGTACAGAAGGACTATGTGGCCACGAGCATATTATCTAAACAGCTTTACCAACATGTTTACTGATTCGTGTGACTGTTCTGAGGGCTGCATAGACATGTGAGTAGAAAAACATGGCATTTCAAAAAGTCTTCTGAATGTAGGGGTACTTGTCAGGAAGTCCTGCATTGTATCAGTTTGTCTCTCTAAACTCTTTTCACCAAGAATCAAAAATGGAAAGATATACTGTCTCACTAGCAATAGAAAAGAAAACTCTTTGCCAAATATTATAGTAATTTGAAAGTTATTTCTTCCAAGGATGAGTATTTCCTTTAATCTAGTACCATAATCACAATGGCAACAAGTCCAGCTAAAGCCATGTAACAGTGCCAGACACTGTAACAAGTGCTTTACATATACTTTTTTATTTAATCCTCGCAAACCCTCATGAAGTGTAGGTAATACTACTTCTGTGTTACAAATGAGGAAGTTGAGAAGCCAATTTTAAGGTCGTAGAGCAAACAAATTGAAGAGTCAGTGTTTGAACCCATGCTCTTTACCATTATGTTATATGTCTTGTTTTACTTTTACAAATATTTCCTTGCTACTTCTTTATAAAGTTAAAAGTGCTTATAATTCATAATCCCATAACATTGACATTCGACTAAAAAAACATGTTCTACTATAGTAAGAATTTGAAAATTTTATTTTAAGGGTATGTAAGATACATGTAGTACATAGGCATATATAGAGTGGAGTTGCATTATATACATTTAATTTGATGCAAATTTAGCTACCTGTACTGGGCAAAAGAAAAAGGAGAGAAAGAATTTAAATAGTATAGGCAGTAGTTTCACCATCTCAGTTATTTGAAGTGTGAGAGGAGATGTATAAATCTGCTGTTACTTCAGTTTGGCTCATTCCTTTAGGCCTGTCATAGAGGAAATCTCTCACAGTGTCAGGTTTTATTTTAAAATAAGGGTTTTGTTTTTTGTCTTTTTGTTTTTAACATTGTGTCTAAATATAATTGACATGTGGCCAAACCCAGTCCTCACTGCTGGAGAAAAAACTGTTGGACAATGTTTACTTACTGGTCAGTTTATAAGATTTTTTTTTTAAAGAATCTTGACTATATATGATTTTTTTTAAAGATTTATTTGAGAGGGAGATGGAGAGCAGGGAGAGGGGCAGAGGGAAAGGGAGAGAGAGAATCTCAAGCAGGTTCTAAACCCTATGTGGAGTCCAATGCAGGGCTCAATCTCGTGACCCTAAGATCATAACCTGAGCCGAAATCGAGGGTCAGACCTTAACCCACCCAGACAACCCAACTGTATATGATTTTTGCTTTAACACTGTAGACACTAACCTTTATATAACATGTACCACCAGTATACATATTTTCATCTATAGGTCAGAAATTATAAGAGAAATCACAAAAGCAAAGGCTGAAACCTGCTGGGATCTGAAAATGGACACAAGCACTGTGGCTAGGGATTTTAACTCTTATAGAAATGGGAATTAAACATGTCCCATGTATGGCAGAGAGTGGGCACTCAGTTCTCCAGGGGATAGAATCAGGGACCTCTACAGGGGCTGGGAAGTAGGCTGATTATCTCACATAGCCTGGAATGGGATTAAAAACAACTGGTTTTAGAGCAGTGAAACCCATAGTCACAGCCAGAGCAATGAGGAAAGGAGTCAACATAAAGGAGCACCCAGGAGTAAACCCACAGAAAGGTAGGATTTCAGTCAAAGCACACAGAGATATTTAGGACCATGAAGGCAGCATGAATCCCAACAAATGGGAGAACTCACGCCTGAAGAATCAGAGATAAATACAGAATCTGATTAAAAGAGACTTTATTTTTTTAAAAAGATTTTATTTATTTGAGAGAGAGAAAGCAAGAGATGAGGGAGAGGGACAAGCAGACTCTGCACTGAGTGGAGCTCGATCTCACAACCCTGAGATCATGACCCAAGCTGAATTCAAGAGTCATTTGCTCAACCAACTGAGCCACCTAGGTGCCCCGAAAAG
The DNA here is from genome assembly GCF_037043125.1 of Eumetopias jubatus. Classification (NCBI taxonomy): domain Eukaryota; kingdom Metazoa; phylum Chordata; class Mammalia; order Carnivora; family Otariidae; genus Eumetopias; species Eumetopias jubatus. The sequence continues at coordinate 135,499,298 of NW_028274809.1, read as the reverse complement.
AGACTTTAAAATATATATGTTTAAAATGCTTAGAGAGATTAAAATATTAACATCCATGAAATAAAAGGATATTGGGGGGTGGGTAAAGGTGTATATATGAAAAAAACAATTTGGAAATGTGGGAAATAAAACGTGGTCATAGAAATAAAAAAACTAAATAGATGGACTCAATGGTAGAGCTCATATAACTGGAGAAAGCATTAGTGAATTGCAAGGCAAAATGAAAGAGATCTTCCAGAATGAAAATAGACAAAGACTTGAGGAAGATAATTTACAGGTAGATTAAAAACTGTGGAGGATAAAATAAACTCCAGAATATATCTGAGAAAAAAGCAACATTCAAAGAGCTAATAGCTGAAAATTTAAAAAGTACGATAAAGAATATATCTCAAACACTATGAGAAAAAAATTGATTAACAACACAGTCTTATCAGAAATAAAGAAGACAAAAACAGAGGCATATTAGCTTAAAATGACAAAGGAAAATAAATGTAAAACTAGAATTCCGTACCAAGCCAGACCAGTCATTTGACAGGGGGCTGTTCAAACAATTACATAGTAATTGAGGACATGCATACATACTTCCAGCAGTAGTACTTATAAGTATATCTAGAGCATTGTTTTCCAAGCTACAGATTTAGTGGGATATAAAATCATTAAAGTGGTTGTAACTAGCATTTTTTTAATTAAATAGTAAAGAAGATACCCAAGGGGCACCTCGCTGGCTCAGTCAGTAGATTGTGCTACTCTTGATTTTAGGGTTAAGTTTGAGCCTGATTCTGGGTGTAGAAATTACTTAAAAATAAAATCATGGGGCGCCTTTGTGGCTCAGTTGGTTAAGCATCTGCCTTCAGCTTAGGTCATGATCCCAGAGTCCTGGGATTGAGCCCCAAGTCCCGCTCCTTGCTCAGTGGGACAGCCTTTCCCTCTGCTGCTTCCCCTGCTTCTGCTTGCTCTCTCTCTCTGTCAGATAAATAAAATCTTTAAAAAAAAAAATCTTTAGGGGCACCTGGGTGTCTTGGTCAGTTAAGCATCTGACTCTTGGTTTCAGCCTCAGGTCTTGATCTTGGGGTTGTGGGATCGAGCCCCCCTTTGGGCTCCATGCTTGACACTGGGTTTGCTTGAGATTCCCTCTTCTGCTCATGCTCTCTCTCTATCTCTCAAATAAATAAATAAATCTTAAAAAAATAAGTAAAAACAATAAAATCTTTAAAAGAAGGAAATACCCAAGTGTATCATACATAAGGGTAAAATTTCATGCCACTCTTTCAGTTTATACACATATGTAGAGAAATACATTTGTATGCCTATATAGGATCATGAAGAAAATGTATTTCTTACTGCAGGTCAAAAATATTTGAGAGACCCTACTCTAGAGGTATGCATACATATATGCATAAGAATAAGCTGTTCATGGGCGCCTGGGTGGCTCAGTTGGTTAAGCGACTGCCTTCGGCTCAGGTCATGATCCTGGAGTCCCGGGATCGAGTCCCACATAGGGCTCCCTGCTCAGCAGGGAGTCTGCTTCTCCCTCTGACCCTCTTCCCTCTCGTGCTCTCTCTCTCTCATTCTCTCTCTCTCAAATAAATAAATAAAATCTTTAATAAAAAAAAAGAAAGAATAAGCTGTTCATTGCAGTATTGTTTGTAATGTTTGAAAACTAGAAGCAACTTAACTGTATACCAAGCAACTTCATTAAGCAACTTAATTGCTTATCTAAATGCTATCAAAAAGTTAAAAGGAATTAACTAAATTTGTATATAGCACAGATGAGTCTCAAAAACATTTCAAATGAAAAAGACAAATTGTAGGTTAATAACTATAGTGAATTTTTAAAAACAATACAATATATTGTTTATAGGTGCATACACATGTAAAAGTATAAAGGATGCAGCACCAAACCTCTTGAAAGTTTAATCTGTAATGTTTTATTTTTAGAGATGATATATACAGCGTATGTGTAGTGTTTCCACATCCTCACCAACACTTGTTATTTCTTTGGGGTACTAGACATTCTGATAGGTGTGAGGTGATATCTCATTGTGGTTTTGATTTGCATTTCCCTGATGATGAGTGATGTTGAGCATCTTTTTCATGTGTTTGTTGGCCATCTGGCTATCTTTGGGAAAATGTTCATGTCTTCTGCCCATTTCTTAATTGGATTATTTGTTTTTTAGGTGTTGTATAAGTTTTTTATATATTTTGGATAGTAACCCTTTATTGGATATGTCATTTGCAAATATCTTTCTTCTCTCATTTAGTAGGTTGTCTTTTAGTTTTGTTGATGGTTTCCTTTGCTGTACAGAAGCTTTTTATTTTGATGTAGTCCCAAAGTTTATTTTTGCTTTTATTTCCCTTGCCTCAGGAGACATACCTAGAAAAATGTTGCTTCAGCCAATGTCAAAGAAATTGCTGCCTGTGCTCTCTTTTAGGAGTTCTTTTGGTTTCAGGTCTCACATTTAGGTCCTTAATCCATTTTAAGTTTATTTTTTATGTATGGTGTGAGAAAGTGGTCCAGTTTCATTCTTTTGCATGTAGCCGTCATGTTTTCCCAGCACCATTGCATAGTCTTGCCTCTTTGTTCAAAGGTTAGTTAACCATATAATCATGGGTTTGTTTCTGGGCTTTCTATCCTGTTCTATTGATCTATGTGTCTGTAGTATAACTTGAAATCTGGAATTGTGATCTTTTCAAGATTGTTTTGGCTATTTGGGGTTTTTTTGTGGTTCCACACAAATTTTAGGATTATTTCTTCTAGCCCTGTGAAGAATGCTGTTGGTATTTTAATATGGATTGCATTAAATCTGTAGATTGTTTTAGGTAATATAGACATTTTAACATATTTGTTCTTCCAAGCCATGAGCATGGAATATCTTTCCATTTTTTGTGTCTTCTTCAATTTCTTTCATCAGTAGTTTTCAGGGTACAGGTCTTTCATCTTGGTTTAGTTTGTTCTTAGGTATTTTACTATCTTGGTGCAATTGTAAATGAGATTGCTTTCTCGGTTTCTCTTGCTTCATGTAGAAAAATGCAATGGATTACTCTACATTAATTTTGTATCCTGTAACCTTACTAAATTCATTTATCAGTTCTAGTAGTTTTTTGGTGGAGTCTTTAGGGTTTTCTGTATATAGTATCATGTCATCTGCAAATAGTGACAGTTTTACTTCTTTCTTACCAATTTGGATGCCTCTTATTTCTTTATCTGCAAATAGTGACAGTTTTACTTCTTTCTTACCAATTTGGTTGCCTCTTATTTCTTTTTCTTATCTGATTGCTGTGGGTAGGACTTCCAGTATTATGATGAATAAAAGTGGTGAGAATGGACATCCTTGTCTTATCCCTGATCTCAGAGGAAAAGCTCTCAGTTTTTCACCACTGAGTATGATGTTAGCTGTGGGTTTGTCATTTATGGCCTTTATTATGTTGAAGTATGACCCCTCTAACCCCACTGTGTTGAGAGGTTTGTTTGTTTGTTTTATCATGAATGATGTTGAATTTTGTCAAATGCCTTTTGTGAATCTATTGAAATGATCCAATGATTCTTATCCTTCCTTTTGTTAATATGGAGTATCATGTTGATTTATTTGCATATATTGAGCCATCTTTGCATCCAGGAATAAATCCCACCTGACCATGGTGAATGATCTTTAATGTATTGTTGAATTTGGTTTGCTAATCTTTTGTTGAGGATTTTTGTATCTATTAGGGATGTTGCTCTGTAGTTTTCTTTTTTTCTAATGTCCTTACCTGGTTTTGATATCTGAGTAATGCTGGCCTCATAGAATGTATTTGGATGTTTTCCTTCCTCTTCTGTTTTTAGGAATAGTTTGAGAATAGATATTAACCCTTATTTAAATGGAGTTTTTTGATTGCTCATTCAGTTTTGTTGCTAGTAATCACCTTTTCTATTTCTTGATATACTTTTGGAAAATTATGTTTCTTTGAATTTATCCATTTCTTCTACATTGTCTAATTTGTTGGCATGTAATTTTTCATATCCTTTGTATTTCTATGGTGTCAGTTGTTACTTAACCCCTTCCATTTCTGATTTTATTTATTTGGATCCTCTCTCTTTTTTTCTTGATGAATCTGACTAAAGTTTTATCAATTTTGTTTTTCTTTCCTTTTTTTTTTTTTTTCCTTTTCAGAGATCTGGCTCTTGGTTTCATTGATCTTTTCTATTTTTTTTTCTTGTCTCTGTTACATTTATTTCTGCTCTGATCATTATTATTTCCTTTCCTCTACTAATTTTGGGTCTTGTTGTCCCTTTCTACTTCCTTTAGGAATAAGTTTAGATTGTTTGAGGTTTTTCTTGTTTTTTGAGGTCACTATACATTTCCTTCTTAGATCTGCTTTTGCTGTATCCCAAAGATTTTAGACCATTAGGTTTCATTTGTTTAGAGGTATTTTTTAATTTTCTCTTTGATTTCTTCATTGACCCATTGGTTGTTTATAACATGTTGTGTAGCCTCCACATGTTCATGGTTTTTCCACTTTTTTTCTTGTAATTGATTTCTAATATCATTCCATTTTGGTTAGAAAAGATGCTTGATATGATTTCAGTCTTCTTAAGTTTATTGAGACTTGTTTATTGAGATATATGATCTATCATGTAGAATGTTCCATGTGCACTTCAAAAGAATGTGTATTCTGTTGTTTCGTCTGGAATGTTTATATATATTTATCTCAAGTCCATCCAGTCTAATGTATTGTTCAAAGACACTGTTTCATTATTGATTTTCTGCCTGGATAATCTCTCCATTCCTGTAAGTAGGATGTTAAAATCCCTACTTCTATTACTGTTAGTTTCTCCCCTTGTGTCTGTTAAAATCTGCTTTATACATTTAGGTGCTCCAGTATTGGGTGCTTAGATATTTACAGTGCTATATCCTGTTGTCAGATTCATCCCTTTATCATTATGTAGTGCACTTCTTTGTCCCTTAATACAGCCTTTGTTTTGAATTCTATTTTGTCTGATATAAGTATTGCTACTGCAGGCTTTTTTTTTCACTTCCATTTGCATGGAAATCTTTATCCATCTCTTCACTTTCAGTCTATATGTTTTTAGGTCTGTAGTAAGTCTCTTATAGGCAGCATATAGATGAGTCTTGTTTTTGTTTTGTTTTGTTTTTGTTTTTTTAGAGGGGGGAGGGGTAGAGGGAGAGGGAGAGAATCTTAAGCAGGCTCCACGCCCAGCACAGAGCCTGACTTGGGGCTCAGTCTCACAACCCTGAGATCATGACCTGAGCCAAAAATCAAGAGTCAGATGCTTAACTGACTGAGCCACCCAGGCACCCCTGTCACCCTGTGTCTTTTGATTGAAGCATTTAGTCCATTTACATTTAACATAATTATTAATAGGTTTGTACTTATTGCCATTTTGTTAATTGTTTTCTGGATGTTTTTGTAGTTCTTCTCCATTCCTTTCTTCTCTTGTTCTCTTTCCTTAAGGTTGATTACTTTCTTTAGTGTTAGGCTTGGCTTTCTTTCTCTTTATCTTTTGTGTCTGTATTACAGGATTTTAGTTTGTGGTTACCACGAAGTTTATATATAACATCCTTAGGGGCACCTGGGTGGCTCAATCGGTTAAGCATCTGCCTTCAGCTCAGGTCATGATCTTGGAGTCCTGGGAACGAGCCTGTGTCAGTCTCCCTGCTCAGCGGGGAGTCTGCCCCTCCAGTCCCTCTGCCCCTCCCCCTGACTCATATGCTTGTGTGCTCGCTCTCTCATTCTCTCTCAAATAAGTAAAATCTTTATATATAACATCCTAAGTATTAGCAGTGAAGTGATCATTAAGCTGATGGTCACTGAAGTTTGAATACATTCTAAACGATCTTCATTTTTATTTCCCCCTCCCTCATTTTATATCTGTCTTATCGTATTTTATATCTTTTAATTTTGGTGAGTCCCCTTTCATAATTTTCTTCTAATTGTGTCCTTTCTTTTCGACTTAAAGAAGTCACTTTAACATTTCTTTTAAGGCCAGTTCGATAGTGATGAACCCTTTAACTTCTTTGTCTGGGAAAGTCTTTATCTCTCCTTCAGTTCTGAATAATAATCTTGCTAGATAGAGTATTCTTGGTTGTAGATTTTATTCTTTCAGCACTTTGAATATTTCATGCCACTCCCTTCTGGCCTGCAAAGTTTTTGCTGAAACCAGCTGATGGCTTTATTCGGTTTCCCTTGTATGTTACTAATTGCTTCTCTCTCGTTGCTTTTAAAATTCTATCTTTATCTTTAATCTTTGACATTTTAATTATTATATGTCATGGTGTGTATCTCTATGGGTTCATCTTGTTTGGAACTTTCTGTGCTTTCTGAAACTGGATGTCTGTTTCCTTCTCTAGGTTAGGGAAGTATTCAGCTGTTACTTCTTCAAATAAGTTTTCTTTTTTTTTTTTTTTTAATTTTTTTAAAGATTTTATTTATTTATTTGAGAGAGAGAATGAGAGAGAGAGAGCATGAGAGGGGGGAGGGTCCGAGGGAGAAGCAGACTCCATCAGACTCGATCCCGGGACTCCAGGATCATGACCTGAGCCGAAGGCAGTCGCTTAACCAACTGAGCCACTCAGGCGCCCTTCAAATAAGTTTTCTACCCTTTCTCTCTGTCTTCTACTTCCAGGACCTCTATAATCCAAATGTTTGTTCACTTGATACTGTCCAAGAGATCCCTTAACCTATCCTCCTTTTTAAAAATTCTGTTATCTTCTCATTATTCAGCTAGGGTAGTTTGCATTACCCTATCCTCCAGATTGCTAATATGTTCTTCTGCATCCTCTAATCTGTTGATTCCCTCTAGTGTGTTTTTCATTTCAGTTATATTCTTCAACTCTGATTATTTTTCATATTTTCTATCACTTTGTTGAAGTTTTCACTGAGTTCATCCAGTCTTCTCTGCAGTCTGGTGAACATCTTCATGATCATTACTTTGAACACTCTATCAGGCATATTGCTTATCTCCATTTCATTTAGTTTCTTTTCTGAGGTTTTGTGTAGTTCTTTGGAGCATATTCCTGTCTCTTCATTTTACTTGACTTTCTGTCTTTGTTTCTATGAATTAGACAGAATGGCTGCTTCTCCTAAACTAGAAGGAGTGATCTGGTGCATGGTTGTGTCTATGGAGACTGTGGGCTTGGTGACTTTGGCTGGCCGACTAGAGCTGTGGCTGGCTATTGTGGGCTGGAGGCCCCAGGGGACTCTGCTGGGACTGTCTCAGTGGGATGCCTGGAGCTGAAGTTGGTGCAGGATGGGCAATCCTAGGGCTCTCAGTGCAGATGGCACATTGGCCAGACAGCTAAAGCTGAAGTGGGTATGGGCTGGGGTGGTCCCAGGGCTCTTTACAGAGAGGGCACCCTGGGAGTACAGCAGAAGGTTAAATGGGTATGAGGCCAGGGGTTCCCATGGTTCTTTATTCAGGGGGGCTCTAGTAGCATCGCCAGGGCTGAGGCAGGGCATGGGTCAGGATGTTCTATGATGCTATGCACCAGGGGTGTGCCGTCATCATCTGGAGCCAAAGTGGTATGGGCCTGGACTGCTCTAGGATACTTTGCACCTGTGTCACCTTGACGAGATGGCTGGAGCTGTAGTGAATGCTGACCAGAGGTGTGCAATGTGTGCTGCACTGGGGCTGCTTTGATGGGATGGCTAGGGCTGGTGTGGGTTAGGGCCCCAGAGTTCACTGCAGTGGTAGACCCACTAGGGTACTTGGGCCCTTTCCCTATCTGCAGTATCAAGGGGGAGGGGGATTATTAACCATGGTGTTCACCAGCTCCCCTGACTTGGAGAGAGTTTCAGCAGCTCCCCTGCCATTTTGCATAGTTCTAGGACTGAGTCCTTTATATCCTAGTAGCTCTTTTATTTTTATTTTTTTTTTAAGATTTTATTTATTTATTTGACACACAGAGATAGAGGGAGAGAGCACAAGCAGGGGGAGCGGCAGGCAGAGGGAGAAGCAGGCTTCCTGCATGAGCAGGGAGCCTGATGTGGGGCTCGATCCCAGGACCCTGGGATCATGACCTGAGCCGAAGGCAGCGGCTTAACCAACTGAGCCACCCAGGTGCCCCCTAGTAGCTCTTTTAAACGGAGGATTTTTTTCTGTGCCGCAGGGTGTCTAGGACATCCAGACCGTACTCTCATCTGTGCTGGCAAGGTAGAGAGGAAACGTAAACCGTAGCGTTTGCCAGCCCTTCTAACCCAGAGGGAGTTCCAGCAGCTCTCCTGCCAAATGGCGGGGGTCTAGGGCTAGTTCCTTTATATTCTAGTTGTCATTTTAAGCCACAGCTTTTTTTTTTTCTGTGCCCTAGGGCAGACAAATCTGCTCACCAGTCCCTCCTCATTGCAGTTCAAAGTGTCAGAGGTGGTGGGGATTCCCTTTGTTACTGTGTCTCTGTCTCTCTGTGTGGTCTCTCTTTTTTTGTGCAGAAGCTGTTCAGTCAGCCCTCAGTTCTTCTTTAGGGGGCATTGCTCTATAATTAGGTAGATACAGTTTGTCCATGGAGGAGGTGAGTTCAGGGTCTTCCTACATTGCCATCTTGAATGAGAAAAATCTATGGTTGCGTGTCTTCTGCTTAGCAACATTATGAAAAACAGATTGTAGTAGCCAGATGGCCAGCATCAATCTCCCCAGTCTGTTTTCATGTCATTGGAGGGAGAGGTACTTTAAGATGTCTGCAAAACTACCTATGCCCTTTCAGGTGTGACATGCATAAGTTTATCCATTATAGGAGAGAGGACCTAGGAGAATTTTCACAAATTAGCTTCTGCTGAATAGGAAATGAAAGGAATTCATTTTAAAAAATTAAAACTCATATATTTAAGTATTTCATGAGTAAATAGAGGTATAGGGCAGTTTATAATTATAAATTTTGGGAAATTTTGTCTTTTAAAGAGACCTGTTCTGTTAGGGGAGAAGTCCAACTGTCCATGAGCTAAGTGACTGTTCTAAATACAATTGCATCCTTTATCATTTACATTTTTATCAAGACTCTCTTAAGTTGGTGCTTTTTTATTCTAACTTCTCCATCCATTGCTTTCCTTTTAGAACAAAATGTGCATGTCTTCAGCTGACAGCAAGGAATGCCAAGACTGGCCCCTTGTCAAGTAATAAAATAACCACTGGATATAAATATAAAAGACTACAGAGACAAATACCTACTGGGTAAGATACCTTGAGGATTTGTTGCAGGGTGTTTGTATTTTTGAAGGTGGGTACTTTATTGTTGTGGTCTGTAGTCTTATAGATATCATTAAATATTAATTTTATACCAGAAATCTATATTAAGGAATAAAAAACCAAACTTATATATTGTTCTTGGAAATGGAAGTCAGAAAAAAAAGAAATGTAAGCACACACGTAGCATGCAGAGTGTACTTAAACACCTATCTGCTTTGAGTCTGGCTCTTACCCACTAGGGTTAGACTTTGGGCAGCTAGGAAATATAATTTCCCCATTAGGATTTATAATTTGCAAAGCTCATCTAAGAATTGGGAATTTTCAAACTTTCAAAATTGTCATTAAAAGATACATAGAAAAGCTTTCTTCCTAAACATTCCTTTCCTAGACATTACTAGACATTTTTTTTACATTTAATTTTTTATTGTTATGTTAATCAACTAGACATTTTTTAAAAGCTAACATATATTATGTGCCAGGCATAGCCTTAAGCACCTTGTAAATACTGACTCATTTAATCATGAAACAACCCTATAAGATAGGTACACTTATATATCCCCACATTAAAAAATGGAAAATTGATAACTCATCCAACATCACACAGTTAGTAAATGGCTGGAGCTATGATGAGAATCCAGGCAGTCTAGGAGCCTTCACACTTAGTCGGCCTCCTATGGTAATTATTAGTGAGGTAGCAGTATAAACTGCTTTTGCTTTTAGTTTAGGATATCTGATTGGTTTTTTTTCTTGCATATTTTATTGACAGCATTTATGAATGCAGCCTGTTGTGCAAGTGTAATCGACGAATGTGTCAAAACCGAGTTGTCCAGCATGGACCTCAAGTGAGGCTACAGGTCTTCAAAACTGAGAAGAAGGGATGGGGAGTACGCTGCCTAGATGACATTGACAGAGGGACATTTGTTTGCATTTATTCAGGTAAAGCAGAGGTTCATTATTCAAATTACTATAGTAAGATCTGCATTCCTGAATCTCCATTTTACTAGATTTATAGTAAGAACAGGAGCAACAATATAGAGGAGGACCATCAGAGGGGGGCAAGTGACTGGGAAATTGAGCACTGATGGGATGAGGAGACATCGGATATTCCAGAAAAGAAAGTCTCAATGATAAAACTTGGGTTATTGTGTGAGGCATATTTTTTTCTTATCTCCATGGCTACAGATGCTTTAGGATAAGTTAAGAAGACTTTTTGAATAAGAAAACTAAATGACTGACTTGCTAGGGTAAAGATTATCAAAGACTATCTTGTTCAATAATTTGAACTCTTAGAATTTAACAGGTTAAGTCTGTAATAAATACCTGTACAGGATGATTCAGGCAGTGATCTTCAAGCAGCTCCCTCCATTTCAGGGACTCGAGACAGTTGCCCATGCTCTAAGCAAAACTTCCCAACCAGTGTTTTATAGTTGTGCCATTACTGATTTTTTCTGGTCACAACCCATAGGCCAGACACATCAGTCTTAGTAGTCTCAGCTATTTACCCTGGAGTATCAGGTAAAAATCCTCACTTCCTGTGTGTATCATGAAATGAGACTGTTTGAGGAAACATGGCTCTGGAGCCAGTCTAAAGGAATTGTGCTGGACCAAGTCTTGGCAGCAAGGCGGCAGGACCAGAGCAACCATCCTTATCTGAAAGTCCAGGTTCACTTCAGTGAGAGCAAGAATTCCTATAATTCCTGACAGCCACACTTGGATCCCTGTCACATACTACACAATTTGCCTATACATTCATCTCTCCTATTTCTCAAAATCACTCTGATGAAAGTCAGCTGCCTTATATAAGGAGCCACATGGTGTCCTGGAAGTCTCATTGGCTTTGTCTGCATTACTAGGAAATGTACCTAAGGTATCTCTCTGATTCAGCCGCTAATTTTGACTTGGTCACTATAGTTTTGGGTCCCTTAAAAGAAAATGCATAAACTTTAAGATTTAATATTACACTAGAACTTAATATGAGAATAGGCACGTATTACCTCAGATTTAAATAGGTCACTTTATTTAAAAATGTGGTTTTTTTTTTTAAAGATTTTATTTGAGAGCGGGAGTGTGGGGTGGGGGAGGGGAAGCAGCAGAGGGAGAGGGAGAAGCAGACTCCCCACTGAGCAGGGAGCCCAACATGGGGCTCAATCCCAGGACCCTGGGATCAGGACTTGAGCCGAAGGCAGATGCTGAACTGACTGAGCCACCCAGGCACCCCTAAAAAATATGTAAGTTTTAACTGATAAAGCATTTTAACTAGACACAAAAGCTGCATTCTTAAGAGTGGAGTTCACCACAGGGTGCCTGGGTGGCTCAGTCTGTTAAGCGTCTGCCTCCCGCTCAGGTCATGATCCCAGGGTACTGGGATCAAGCCCCACATCAGGCTCCCTTCTCAGCAGGGTGTCTTCTTCTCCCTCTCTCCCTCCCCTTGCTTGTGCTTTCTCTGTCTCTCAAATAAATAATTTTTTTTTTTTAATTTGACAGAGCACAAGCAGGGGGAGCATCAGGCAGAGGGGGAGGGAGAAGCAGGCTCCCCACCTAGTAGAGAGCCCAACACAGGGCCCAATCCCAGGACCCTGGGATCGTAACCTGAGCTGAAGGCAGACAGTTAACGAACCGAGCCATCCAAGCGCCCCAATAAATAAAATCTTTAAAAAATAAAAAGACTGGAGTTCACCTCTCTAATTTTCTAGAATCCATTCTGATTTTATTTTTACTATTGTAGCTAAATCTGTTCTCTTTCATTTTATACCAGAACAGACAAATGCTTTTTTTAGATGGTTGGTGTTTTTTCTCATATACTGGAAGATATGAAATCTCTTACTGGTCTTTTGTTTATTGTTTCTTACAAGAGTTTCCTAGGATGAGTTAATGTGTTTATTTTCATTATAGAAATATGGTACATTTCACAGAGTTCTTTAGTAATGGAGCAGAATAGAGATGTTCTTCTGTTGCTTAGCAATTTTTGTCTTACTAAACTCTTACTTTTTTTCTTTTAGGAAGATTACTAAGCAGATCTAACACTGAGAAACCTGATGCTATTGATGAAAATGGAAAAGAAGAGAATATTATGAAAAATATGTTTTCAAAAAAGAGGAAAATAGAAGTTGCAGATGGTGAGGTTGAAGTTATCCCATTAGGACTGGAAACACATAGAAGTGCTGAGACTGAGGAATGTCTACCTACGTTCAATGATAATTTAAAAGAGCCTGTTATGTAAGTAAGATATTAGGAACCCAATCAAGATTGATCTGTATTATTGATTAAGAATGGTTCTCTTTGTTTCTTACTCCCCCTCCCCCGAACTCCTGTGTATCTCATATATCGGCTTGCTTCACAGTTGTAAGTTTAACTCTGAGAAATCTAGAATGCTTATATTTTAAAAGCTAGCCAACATACTTTATTTCCTCTTTTCCATTTCTGGAGTTTTACCTTTAAAAGACTTATGCCTTTAATCAGAGTCTTTATGGATATCATAACTTTTGCTGTCCTTTTTATTTTCTAGCATCGTATTTACAAACCTTTTCACAGATTATTTTCTAAACATACTTCAAAAATGATTGACTTTAAAATTATTTCCTTCTTTAGTGGGGGATAAGCGTAGGTGTATTAGATTAATTTCTAATGGATACTTACATAACAGTGATATCTATATTTCAAGGTCCAATAAAGAGAATTTTTAGTGATATATAGAATAACTGTTTTTTTCCTTTTCAGAGAAATGAAATGTAACAGTATTTCAAGAATTCAATATCATTCAGTCATTAGAAGTCCTAAAGTGAAGACAGCCATTATTCAACACAATGGGAAAAGGATGGTAAAAACTGCAAAATGTAGATGGGGCCCTTCTGAGAACATTAACTGTGATCTCAACATTCTGTCTTTTACTTAGTTCCAATTGTTTGTGTAACTTAATAATGTGTAGGATTTCTTTTATTATTTTGGAATGGGTGTACTCTTGAAGTGTTAGGACCATGTTTTATTTACTTAGTGTCCTCCATGGTCATTGGCGTTCCCAACTTAGATACGTAAGGAGAGTGTTGGTCATGATCTGACAATGTGTTCCACTGAAACTGAGAGCTATCCAGTTCTGAGAATTTATAGAAAAGCTGAAGTGTTCCAGAGTTGATAGTGATACAGAATAAGAAAAAAGATGGAGTAATTTAGGTTAAGGAGATAAGGTTGAGAGATGTAAGAGAAAGAAGAGACACAGCCCAAAGAAAGAATCATCTAGAAAACACCATTTTACATGATAGCCTCTGAAAGGTATACTTCTCAGTCTGTACTGAGAAAAATAACCAGTCGGAGACTATAACTTGGAAGCAAAGAAAGATGCAGGAAAAAGAACAGAGGAAGACATAAAGATAGTTCACAGTAGGGCTTGTAGATGAGAAATAAAAACTCTGCCCTAGGTGATGTGCAAATATTTGCCCTCTGCCTAGTAATGTACATACAGTAAGTACCTCCTCAGGATCACATAAGTATGAAAAGGTTAGGCCATCAGACCACATAGAACTGGGTTTGACCTCCAGCTCTGCTGCTTTCCACCTGGGTGACATCTCCACGTCCACATTCCTTTATCTGTAAAATGAGGATAATAGTATCTATCTCAGAGTTAAGAGGATTAAATGAGCTAAGCTTCAGAAACTTTGTGTAGCACAATGCTTGACACCCAAGTGCTCAATAAATGTTGACCATTTAAGTAACTTGAATAATAATAATAATGGTCAACACTAGTTGAACAGTTAGTTGAGTGCCAAGTGTGGCATTAAGCTTATCACCTTTTTAAAAGTTATCATTAACATATAAAGTGATTGCCGTGTATACAACTCATAAAGATAGGCAACTCCTTTAACCTTCTTTTTGAAGTAAAATAGCTAAAGTGTGCTTTTATCCTTGCACATCTTATAGTTGAAGCCAAATTCATAATATGGTATCAAAATTGAGGGATACAGACAGATGTCTTTGAATTTTATTTTAAATTTTAATGCCTAAAGAATGTCTTGACAGTCTTGGTAAATAAAGTCTTTATAACATGTGGCTTACTAAAGTGCCTAGAAGTAGAACACAGCCAAAGGGGCTCCATTGCTCCAGAGATTCCTTACGGTATCAGCTTTGAGGCTTCCAAAACTAATGTGGTAGCTACAGCCAGATTGACAGTTGACAAAAGAGGTCTAACTGCTACATTAAATTCTTTTCCTGACCTAGAAAATAAAGACAGCTTACCTGTTCTCTTTTAAGGGATTTGCTTCCTCAGAGTCTGTCACCTCAGAAGATAATGATGGATTTAAACCAGCCCAAGTACATCTGAACTCCAAAGCCAAGGAAATGAAAAGTAGGCTTTGTTTCACTCTGTGATAGCCTCCCTCTTCTGCCTTTTTGTCTGTCTCATTCAATACCTGTGGCTTATTTTCTCAGACTTAGAACAAACAATCTGCATTCATTATAAAAGTTACTACTTGTGTAGATCAGAGGTTGACAAACTACAATTTGTGGACCAAATCTGGCCCACCATCTGTTTATGTATGGCCCATGAGCTAAGATAATTTTTACATTTTTAAATAACTTAAAAAAATGAGAAGATGAATATTTTGTGACACTTAAAAATTATATGAAATTATATTTTGGTGTCCATAAACAAAATTTTATTGGAGCATAGCCACACTCATTAATTTACATATTATCTCTGATGACTTTCACATTATGTCAGCAGAGCTGAATAGTCACAACAGAGACTATATGGCCCACAAAGCCTAAAATACTATTTGGCCCCTTGCAGAAGTAGTTTGCCAACCCTTGATCTATATGCCAACAATGACCCTGAGGCATTGCAGGAAGGAGTGGGGTAGACAACTCTGAGTCTACATGGTCCACAGTGTTACCTGTGGCTTTGGAAGCATTGTCCAAAGCAGCCATTTCCTAACTCTTTGTTAGGGGCTCCTTTAAAATTAAGATACATCATTCTGCAGTACTCCAGCCAACAGTGCTGTAGGGATGCTCAGCAAAAAGCAAAAGTATTGCTATTCTGAGTGCTTGTCTTTCAGTGTTACCAGTCTTGTTACAACTTGACAAACCTGGATTTTGGTACTTTTGCATTTCATATCCCTCACTGGGGAGATACTGCTGAGAGATGACCCTTTTTGAATAACTGAGCCATTGCCTCTTCTTTAGAGATTCTTTGCATCTGTATCCCCAACTCCTCACCTGATCTTAAAGGTTGGAGATTGGGGCTGGGGAGCAAGGCAGCTGCTTGACAGAAAAGGTCTATCAGAAAGGGCATTTATGTATTATAATTATTTCATCATCAAAGGGAAGGAAAATCTCTTCTTCTACCCATCTTAGGTTATCCAGCTGGGACCTTGTAAATTAGACTGGCAGATTGACAAGAGAAAAACAAGCAGAAATTTATTACCATGTATCACCATTACCATGTGTATCACATATGTAACACATGGGAGTACTCAGAGATGAATAATATAAAGAAGTAGCTTAAAGGGGTGCCTGGCTGGCTCAGTCAGTGGGGCATGTGACTCTGGATCTTTGGGGTTGTGAGTTTGAGGCCAATTGGGTTTAGAGATTACTCAAAAGTAAAATCTTAAAAAAAAAAAAAAAAGGCAGCTTAGAACTCCGACTTATCTAGCATCTTTGCCAAAGAACAATAAATTTTTAGAGGAGTGACAAGACAAAGGAAAAGGACCTTGAGTCTCCAGGGGCAGCATATTGTGGGAAGGTAAAATATTGGAAACTAATAGTGGATAAAGGCTAGTTAGTAAAGTTTGTTATGTAGATTCCTCTGGTTTGATTTCCGGGCTGATCAAGGTCTAAACCTGTCACTGGTTATAACTTTTGTCCTTCCTGGTAGGAGGAGGGAGGACACCTTTGTAAATTTATGTACTGCTTTTAAACAGATGGGGGAAAGTAAAGAACTTTTCCTGCATAGGCTACTTAATCACTCTTAGCTTAAAATAATTCTTATGTCAAGGAAGCATATTTTGGCATGACATACTCTGATTTCCTTCACCATTTGATTCATATGAGCCATAATGAGTACTCTTGCTTTTGGTTCTTTTGTTATTTTCATTAACTGCTACAGTGTATATGTGTGTGTGTGTGTGTGTGTGTGTGTGTGTGTGTGTGTGTGTGTGTATACATATATATATATAAAATATATAAAATCAGTTGTGTACTATTATGGTTCACAAGTAACCCATAATTAAAATATGAGAACATGTAGGAACAGCAGGCAGTAACAGTAATGATTAGATCAAGAACATTAAGAGAAATACAATTTCTTTGTGCCACTAAGTTAGGTGGCACAAGTGACTTAAAAAAAAATGATTTTACTTATTCCATTTGACAAGCATTTACACTTCTGAATATTCTAAAAAATTATTTCTATTATTGGATAAGAAAAATGATTAAGGCAGTTCATCTTATTCTAAAGTATTATTGTTTGTAAAAGTATAAATATTGAATGGTCATCTAGCAAAACCTTCAAACACTAATGTGTGCAAAACCCATAGCAATACAGTTATTACTCGTGGGACTTGCTGAGGGTGACACCAGGAGGGTCTTCTCAGGCCTTTCATTGGTGTCCTAAAGGCCTAGAGTACTCCCTAAATACCTATTCTGTTACAAGTGTTTAGAATATACTTAAATGCAGATTCCAGAGTTGAAGAGAGTAAGTCAGTTTATGAGGAGTAGAGATTAAATATAGTAGTGGCAGGAGGCAATAGGTACATTCGTAAAAAGGTAGTAGAAAGAAGACAGACCTAGAGCCAGACATTTCTCAAACATCTGAGACTCTTTCTTCTGGGTT
Source organism: Eumetopias jubatus (assembly GCF_037043125.1). Classification (NCBI taxonomy): domain Eukaryota; kingdom Metazoa; phylum Chordata; class Mammalia; order Carnivora; family Otariidae; genus Eumetopias; species Eumetopias jubatus. The sequence continues at coordinate 135,482,304 of NW_028274809.1, read as the reverse complement.
TCTTACCCCACTTCTCATTATATTACAGGTCAGTGAATCTCTTACTCTCTCAGGCTCAAAGTTTTTATTTGTAAAATTGGAGTACTATCTACCTTCATACATTGTAAGGATTAGCAATAATTAAAGCAACTAGCATTTAATTAATATGTTAATCACAGGACTGTTGATCAGCCAAGTATATTTGCTGACACTTCCTTCCAAAATATTTATTAGAGGATTCAAGCTCCTACCAAGTTAAAGACTCTGAAGACAATCTGCAGATTGAATCAGATGTGATAGATATAACTAAATGCAGAGAAGAAACTCCATCAGGGGGCAGATGTAACCAAGCAGCCACATTGGATAAACAGAATATTACAAAGGAGTTCAAGGCTCAAATGCAAAAGCCCCAAGAGGAAAGATCTCCAGCATATCAAAACCATCAAGTCTTTTGTGAAAAAGAGTTCCCAAGTGAAACCAAGAATATTTCACCTGATTCTCTAAAGAAGTTTAATAAAGGGAATGTGTTTTTATTGGATGCCACAAAAGAAGGGAATGTGGGCCGCTTCCTTAATGTGAGTATATGGGCTGAGATTCACATTTCTAAACTTTTTTTCTGTGCTGCTTTGAATGGTTTGAAATTTATGTGCAGTCATGTAATTCACCTGCTATCAGAAGAGAAACAGATTCTGAAGTCAGAAAATCTTTTTTCTCTTTTTCAAATTTTTATTTAAATTCCAGTTAACATACAGTGCAATATTAGTCTCAGATGTAGAATTTAGGATTCATCACTTAACATACAAAACCTAGTGCTCATCACAAGTGCCCTCCTTAATATCCATCACCCGCCCCCCCACCTGAAGTCAGAAAATCTTTTAAAAACAAAGAACTTTTTCCTTGCTAGGTGATCTGTTTATTTGGTTTGTTTCTTTCTCTCCTAGTTAGGAGGATACTTGGTTAACAAGAAATAGAATCCTTTCCTTTCTTCTTCTGTCCCCCAGCTGCTATTCTTTATTCCACTTTGACTACTTCTGCACTATTGCCAAACATGTCAAGAGCCATTAAACATGTCTGGAGAGCCATTAAAGAAGGATCCCCAGCAAAGGACTGTCATGGCTTTATTTCCTGTCAGTTACGTTGAAAGTGGCTGCACCAGAACAGTATGGTTGATTTTACTCTCCCAATCAGCACACCACCTGGACTCTTCTCTTGTTTAGAGGAGGAAAAAACAGAAATTTTCTTTCTTTCTTTCTCTCCTTTCTTTTTTTCCTTCTTTCCTTCCTTCCTTATTTTTTTTACATAGAAAATACATTAATGATTTAAAAATAGAAATAAGATGAATACATGAAATAAAAAGCCATACAGAATACATACATACAGCTGAACAAAATTCTGTTTCAAGATAGCTCCAAGCCTGCCTCTACTCATGGTAGATGAGTAAAGGTTACCAGCCCAACTGAAAAAAATGCATGGACAGGAAGTTATCATTGAAACTGAATGGTGGCAGGCATGTTCAAGGAGTATTGCTGGGATTTGGTCCTTTTATGAATCTGGCATAGGTGAATGTGTGGAGATGGGTGCTAGTGGCCAATAGACAACAATATTGGAATGGTGGTAATTGGATAAAATAGTATCATGTTAAAAGCCTTGAACAAGGATAACTAATGGTTATGTTCAGCAGAGACATCAGTTGCTTACATATGTCCCCTTTCTGGAGGGTCTGTTTGATGATGGTGTAAAACTCAGTCACATACATTCTTCGTATTAATCTTTTTTCTTCTGTTAAAAAAAAAAATACCCTAAAAAGTAACTATGCCTCTATTCACCTTGTCCCCACTCCACTCTCTATATGGTAAAATCATTTTTATTACTTTTTGTGTATTCTTACAGTGTTTCTTTATGGAAATATAAGTGAATATATATATTCTTATTTCCCCCCTTTCTTACATAAAAGCATATTCACTGTTCTGTGCCTTGCTTTTTAAATTAACAATATACTCTGGAGATCTTTCCCTATCAGTACACAGAGCACCTCATTTTGTGTTTGTTTTTGTTTATAGCTGCATAGATATATACCAGAGTTTATTTAACCAATCTTCTTTGGATAGACATTTAGGTTGTTTCTATTCTAAACAATGTTTAGAATAGAATGTTTTACTATTAAAAACAGTGCTTGCGGCACCTGGGTGGTTCAGTCGTTAAGCATCTGCCTTCAGCTCAGGTCATGATCCCCAGGTCCTGGGATCGAGCCCCACATCGGGCTCCCTGCTCAGTGAGAGGCCTGCTTCTCCTTCTCCCACTCCCCCTGCTTGTGTTCCTGCTCTCACTATCTCTCTCTGTCAAATAAATAAATAAAGTCTTTTAAAAAAATTAAAATAAAAAAACAGTGCTTAATGAATAATCAAACACATAGATACATGTACATATATATCTGTGGAATACATTCCCAGATATAAGATTGCTGAATCAAAGGATAAATGCATTTATAATAATGATAAAATTGACAAATTATCTTCTGTAGAAGTTGTACCATTTTGCATTTCTACCAGCAAGATAAGAATATCAGAAGAGGGCTTTTCTGATTGAGTTCCTACTATTAAAAAATTACATTCTATGATACTTTACAATATAGGTCAGCAAAAAAGGGAAAGAAACAAAAATAAGTGAGACGTGTTAGAAACAGAATGGTATTTTAATGTTTCAAAAATAAGGTATCAAACTCTTTACTATATCTAACCTCTGTGTTTATGTATTTATTTTAACAGCATAGTTGTTGCCCAAATCTTTTGGTACAGAATGTTTTTGTAGAAACACGTGACAGGAATTTTCCATTGGTGGCGTTCTTCACCAACAGGTTTGAAATTTCTTTTATGTGATTTAATTTTGAGATTGTGAAAAATAACAATAGAAAAATATTTTTAAAAATATGTGTGATAAAAAAATGTGTGATAGTCCCTAGTATCTGCTACCCTAGAATATTCATTCATTTATCCCAAACTGTTCCTAGTCAATAAAATTTTAAACAGCTAAAATTTCAGTCTTTATTTCCTGTGAGAATTCCTGAAAGGACTAAGGATGGTAGTTCTGACCCAGTTCAGTTCAGGGAATAAATGATGTAGAATGCTACATCTCCTGTAAGTCACAATTGCCTCCAACTATCACACCACACGCCTCATACCACAGATGTCATCACATCACTGGGTTCCACTGTTTGCAAAACACTTCCTTTCTCCTGGATATTGACAAGTTTCTTAGGATTTTGGTAGATTTGAAATAAAACTCAAATGATTATTCTTAATAAAAGAGCATTCCTAACTGGGGGGTGTTAGAATAAACCAGATTTTTGAAGATTTGTGGTGATGTTAATAAATTGATATCAAGTTTAGTTCATTTGGTAGTTACTCAGAGTAATTTATGTTTGCTTTTTAATTTCTACTTTCTAGGTATGTGAAAGCAAGAACAGAACTAACATGGGATTATGGGTATGAAGCTGGGACTATGCCTGAGAAAGAAATCCTCTGCCAATGTGGGGTTAATAAGTGTAGAAAGAAAATATTATAAATCTTTAGCTAATGCCTGTTGATGAGATTAGCTTATCACGCTGCAATTAGAGCCATGCAGGAGAACCTTCAGTCATCAGTGGAATTAACTTGGGCTGTGATCCATCAGGAGAATTCTTCTGTTTACCCTTGTCAGGGAATTCATTTGTATGAATTAGAAATGCTAGGAACAAAATAAGGACATTTTCATATGCATTGGCTATCTCTTTATTCTTTCTGCTGTTCAACTTTACATAAGTGGGATGAAGTGTATATTTTATATGAAATACCATTATACAGTTTGTAACTTATTTGTAAATTATATATTAAGAGAAACAAATGTTACAATAGAATTCAATTGTTCTTATTTACTTTTGTGATTATTATCTTTGAGTTCATGCCCCCAAAGGGCCAAATTTCACATCTTTACCTACAAAATTTATGCTTAATTCTTGGCAAATAATTTACCATCATGAGCCATAAGGTGGGCAACACAGCCTGAAGAATATGTAAGAACTAACTTTACGCATATTACTTCCAAGTGTTTTAACACTAGTTGGAGAAGCTCTGGCTGCCTGCAACTCTGTCTCATCAAACCATTTGAGTGCTAAGAGGAAGAAGCTCTCCTATTGGGAGGGTTTTGGCAAACTCTTTGAGATGGAACTTCTTTTCCACAGATTCTCCTTACTACTCCAGTACAAACATAGACAAGAAAAGAGGGAAGAGAAACCCAGAGGAATTGGAATATTTTTGTTCTAGGTAGAGGAGAGCCATAAGAAAACTTAGAAACTAGTCAGACTTGGCTTATTTAGGCCTTCTGGGAGGGATTGTGCTGGGCAAGAATTTCACTTAGTAAAAAAAGCAATTCCACTGAGTTTGTAAAGTCTGGAACAGCTTCTTGGATTCTCCTGGGTATGATGTGCAGATTGTGTTTGGAGAAAAAGGGAGTAATACTCTGCTATAGGTTACCCAGCCCTGATCATGGAGTGGAAAAGGGACTAGGAATCTCCAGGTGTCAAAACTAATTTTATCCATAACAAAGTTGTACATTTGGCTGCCAGGAACTTCTCCCTTGGAACCAGAAGAAGAATACTAGCTCAAAAAGAAGTAATTAAAAAGTAGTTCTGGCTTTTGAGAAGTTTTATGTCTTTTTTCTTTCTTTTTTTCTATACTCGATTCTGGGTTTAGTTTGGTTACTGTTCAAATAAAACTGTATTCTAAGTTTGGACCCAATTTAATTGCTTAAAAATATTGAACTAGATGAAAATTTAACTTGAAATTGTTATAGAGAATGGGAAACGGAAGAACTAGGAAAAGGAGCAAAAAGTTATAACCTAATAGCCTGTTAAGATGAGGAAAGTTAAGTCCATTTATTCGCAGTGAAGATGTAGGAATTTTAGGCAGTACACTGAAAGTGAAGATACTTGATAAGTATGGGAAATATTTTTGTACATAAATCCTGACATCTTGATCTGTTTCACAGCTGTCACCCTCCATCAATGTCCTAGAGATTCCCTTTGTCTCTCTTATGTCAAATCTGTTTCCAGTTAAATTCCATTATTTCCCTTTTCCTTGGTTTACTTCAACATATCGGTGAAGGACATCTTCCAGTTGTTTTTGAAAAGGAAAATTGAGAGGTAATTATTTTGAGACCTTGCATGTTTGAACATGTTATTTTACCCTTACACTTACTTGATTGCTATTTTTTCAGGGTATAGCAATTCTTGAGTAACCTCTATACACAATTTTGAAGGCTTCTGCTGGCTTCCAGTGCTGCGGCTATGAAATCTGAAAATGGTCTCCTTTCTGGCTTCCATGGTGACTACTAAAGTCAGATGTCATTCTGTTCCTTATCTTTTGTATATATGACCAGTTTTTATCTCTCGTGAAGCTGACAGAATTATCTTTGTCCATTGTTCTATTTCTGGTAAGGTCCATTTTCATCCTTCATCCTGAGTGCTTGGTGGGCTCTTTCAATCTGAAATCTTTGTCCTTCAGTTCAGGGAAATTATCTTGAACCATTTCTTTAGTGATTTTTCATGTGTTCATTCTTTCTTTCTTTATAGAATTCTTGTTATTCAGACGTTAGACTTCCAGGATTGGCTCTCTAAATTTCTTTTCTCTCTCTTTTTTTTTTAGAGTTTTGATTTTTTTTTTTCTAGTTTACTTATTTAAGTAATCTCTACACCTGATGTGGGGCTCAAACTTACAACCCTGAGATCAAAAGTTGCATGCTCTTCCAACTGAGCCAGCCACATGCCCCAAATTTTCTCTTTATTTTCAGCTATCTTTTTGCTGTACTTTTTGGGAGATTTTCTCAATTTAAATCTTCCAATATGTCAGTTGTGCTTTACTTTTTCTGGTCTCATATTCTTAATTTCTAGAGCTCTCTTCTCTGGATTTCTTTTAACAGCATCCTGTTTTGGGTTCATGTTTGTAGTATCTTATCTCTTTGAAAATACCATGATGTGTACACACACATTCATATCTGTATTCTCCCTGCATATTTTGTGACTTTGAAGGTTTATTTCTTATTTGTTTTCCCCGTATGTATCCTTTGGTCCTTGTTTTTCAAGTTATAGGCTTTCCTCAGTTTGTGATCTTGGCAGTCTACACATGAGTAGAACCCTATAAAAGGCTGAGATTGAAAGCTGAGAGTGGGAGATGGGTCTCTTCAAGTGCCACATCATAACTGAGCTGAGCTACCAGTCTCCTCTCTTTTAGTGCTTTGTTTGGCTGATTGAAGGGCAAAAACGTGGCTGCCAAAGTGTGTTTTTATTTCCCCTTTGAGCTCTATTCTTCTGTAATCCATTTCTATATTTGTCAAGACTATCCAAGCTATCTTTTTACATATTGTTTCTCTTTTCTGCTATCCCCACTTTGCCTCTCTTCCCTTTAAAACCTCAAAATGCAAAAAATAATGAAACCTCAAAATGCAACTTTTCCTTTAATTCCTCAGCAAACCACCATTATATGCTTCTTTTCCAAAACTTTTTTTTATCTGTAATTATATACATTTGTGTTCTCTACATGTATATTTTGTTACATGCACTGAAAACCTCGTCTTGTATGGTGCTGTGTACCCCATGGGTGCCAAATAAAGATTTGCGACTCGCAACTGGAATTACAGTTGGTTAATTCTGCCTACGTTTATAACATACCTATTTAGGCCAAATTTGGTGTTATACAATTTTTAGAAGAAACGGGTAATCCCTCAGAAGAGCAATCACTTCTCCAGCTGATCCCAGGGGTCTGGGCCACCTTTCCTCCCCATCTGGAGAGGAAAAGTGGGGATCGCCTGCAAATTAAAAAAGAAAAAAATCACACTCAGATCTGTAGAAGATGAGAGCTCCTATTTGAATGAAAACTCCGCCTGCAAACCCTACGTGTCTCTTGCTCAGAACTTCCCCTAGGCAGGGGAAATCGGTCATCGTAGCTTTTACGAAAACGAAACTCTGCAGCTGCCCGTGAACTCCCGGAAGTGCGGGCGCTGCGCGCAGCCATTGAGCACCCGCTGAGGTTGCAGCCATGGACCAAGTGTCGTCTTCCATAGCCAAGTCAGTCCAGGGAGCCAACCAGTCCGAGACCCAGGACGCCCAGGACCAGCTCCTCCACCCCACCGGTGAGTACCGCCCGAGCGCATTGCGCGCGCGCGCGCTGTGGCAGGGGTGCAGTGTCCTGGCAACCGCAGGGCGGGTCCCCTGGCCTGCTCGCTGGCTGCTGTCCTCCACCCCCACCCTCCTCATGAGCCCCTGAGGCAGCGCTGGCGAGCGGGGTTAGTCTGCATTCACCTCCAGCGGCCCTGGGGGCAATTCCGCGGGGGCTCTGCGCCCAGACCGCTACCCAGAGCTTCACGTGCGATGGTGTGTCTTCCGCTTACCTCTCCCGCTGCTGATGGACCGCCTATTGCTACTGTCCTACACCACTGGGAATAGAGGCATCAAGGGAAGTCGACATCAACTCGGGTGGGTTTACTCCCTGCGTGCAGTCCACCCACTCCTAAAACTGTTGCCAGAGACATGGCATGGGAGAAGTAGGAAGGGAGGTGGACCCCTTCCTGAAAAGAAGGGGGTCTCAGGAAGCAGTTGGTGAAATTCTTGCAGGGAATGTGACTCTTAGGGAACCATCCACTCCTTTCCATTTAGTAGTTCAAATCCTCAATGGCCCTCTCTATGAATAAGGCAACAGTCTTGTGAGTCTGCACCTTCCCTTCACTCAAATAGGTGTAGAGCTCCCTACTGTGTGGCAGGCTCAGGACTAGATACTGGGGATACAGATTTGAGTTAGGAAGACCCCGCCTTAGAGAATTGAAAAGGCAGCTTGCATGTGACCTGGTAAGAACCACAAAGGCTCAAATGAGGGATTCCTAACTCAGCCTGGTGTTTAGGGAAAGCTTTATGGAGGCATAGATGCCCTAAGTTTTAAAGGACAAGAGTCAACCAGAGGTAGGAAGGGTGAAAGGGTGTTGGCATACAGAGGTGATGACACAAAAAGGCACCAGCCACGGGTGCCTGGGTGGCTCAGTCGTTAGGCGTCTGCCTTCGGCTCAGGTCATGATCCCAGGGTCCTGGGATCGAGTCCCACATCGGGCTCCCTGCTCCGCAGGAGGCCTGCTTCTCCCTCTCCCACTCCCCCTGCTTGTGTTCCTGCTCTCGCTGTCTCTATCTCTGTCAAATAAATAAATAAAATCTTTAAAAAAAAAAAAAAGCACCAGCCACGAAATGTCACTTGGCAACCACAAGTCAAGCAGTTGCATGTTTTTATTCAGCTAGTGTTATCTATAGAATGTTATTGGAGATGAAGTTCTATCCTGACCTTTTCCCCAAACTCCAGACTGGTATAACCAACTCCATAAATGCCTAGAATGATCTCAAACTGAATATGTCCCAAAGAGAATTCTCATTTCCCTGCATATACCCACATGTTCCAAACCTGTTCAACCACCAGCCTTCCCCCTTCCATTCATCCAGTTGCTCAGGCCAATACCTTTAGCACCGCCCTCAGGGCCTCTCTTTCTTCTTCACGTCCCATCTAATGCAGTCAGACCAGTCAGTTCTGTTTTTAGACTATATCTTGAGCCTGACCACTTCTCACCTGCACTACCATGCAAGCCCCAATGCACCATCATCTCCTGCTTAGAGTATTAGTCTGGCTCCTACTCTAACGTCTCATATAGACAAGGCTGCACAGCAGCCAAAATGATCTTTAAAAAAAACAAAAAGCAAATGTGATTCTCCTCAGCCCTTCAATAGTCTCACATTACCTTCAGAATAATCTCTTACTGTGGCCTACAGTGCACCCTGTGTCCTGATCTGATCCTTTCCCTGCCCATCTTGATGACTGTGCCACCCCTCACTGCCTTGTGGGTCAGCCAAGCCCCCAAACCTGTCCCTGCCTCGGGGTCTTTCTGCCTCCCATTTCTCACTTCCCCACCATAATTCAAGTCTCTCTCAAATGTATCCTCCACAGCTTTGCATGCCCATCCTATTTAAGAGAGTACCGCACCATCCTCTTCCTCCTTTCCCTGCTCTAATTTTTTTCATAGCACTTATTGCTAGCAGGAGAAATACTTGTCTGTTTTTACTACTAGAACGTAAGTTCCTTGAGAGGTGAAACTCTCATCTCATTCTCTGTTTTATTTGTAGTGCCTAAAACAATGCATAATAGGTTCTTACTAAGAATTTGTTGAAGGAATGAATGGGCTGGTATGTACCACTAAGGAGCTTGGCTTCTATTCTCTTGGTGATGGAGAAGGTCTTTCACAGGAGGGAAACCAGCCCAATCTGAACTAAAATCTTTTATTCTGAATTCTGTATATCTGAGAGTTGGGCAGGTACATCCTATGGGACTGCCAGCTTTGCCTAGGGGAATGAAGTCCCACAGTACAAACACGTCTGCTGAGGACTGCCCCTGTGTGTGACTGTAAGTTAGGTAATTCTAAAGAAGCCCACTGAACGTCCTACTCTGTGGCTGTATCCACCACTCCGCTCCTGCAGCACACACATCCTTATTCCTGTTTGTACATTCTAAAGCTGTCCCCAGTAATGTTCTCTGGCTCTCCCAAATACATACTCACGTACTTCTCCCAAAGTTATATCCAGTCACAACATCCAGGGACAATCTGATGAAGCCATTTATTTTCTGAGTACATTACCAAACCTCTAGGTTATATCTACTACTCTTCTGTTTTGGTCTTTATCCATTTCAGGTGTGTAGTCACTGGACTCAGTGAAAGAATTGACTTCTCCCACTGACCTGATATCTAATGGAAGAACTAAAATAGTAAGCTGCAATAAAAATTAAGTTGAGCAAGAAAGAAAAGAGGAAGAAATTTCCAAGCCAGCATCATAAATTGATTGCCAGTCTAGAACATAAATCATACCCTATCAGAAGGGGATCGTAAATGGAATTATAGGATTAGTGACTCTCATTCCATCATCCACTCATTTAATGGTGAAATGTGTTTTTGGCTATCCTATCTGGCTACTCCAGATTCTGTCCTCTGACTGGATTGCCCTTGTCTCGTGGGCTTTAGGACCATATCTGGGAAGAGGAACATTTGGAAGATACGCCTGATAACCTCTGCAGGGGCTGTGGCCTTAGCAATCCCTTACCTGGTGGAGGTGGACCTGGAGAGACCCGAGATTCACTGTGTTGGTTGAGTTAGTCATAGTTCATGTGTTCCTGGGCTGTCATTTTTCTGCAGCTTCATTCTGTAGAACTTTTCTTGGCTACCAGTTTCATTTTTTGAGAATTCTTGTTAGATCAGTCTCTGTGAGTCCTTAGGTCTGCTGGACACAGTAGAAGGACCATGGGGAGCCCTGCTGTTCTTCATTATTCTTGGTGTCAGCTGCTGATAGAGACCAATGGACTCTTCCCTAAAATGTTCCAGCCCCCATAATACACCTGTCCTTCACTGTCTGAATCTATACAGTTCCTGAATTCTGAAGGTGAGGAATATCAGTTATCCAAATGTATATGGTCCAGGAGTTTCAGATAATGAGTAGCAAGAGTTCAGATAAGTGGGGGATGTCTGTCTACGTAAAAGCCTCTAATGTGATTACCCCAACTGCAGAGAGTTCTGTGCATCCTCCTGTCTGGAAGAATGAATAAGTTAGAAGAGCCAAGATCTTTTAGGAAACTATGATGAGGAGATGTTTTACCAAGGAAAAGCCATTAGGGGGAGCCTGTGTGTCTCACTTTGGGTTTCTGTCCATCAGCAGGGGAAAAAATACTCTAGGTCAGAAGGCAGCAGTGTTTCTACCACCACCTTATTCCCAGGTGCCAAAACCCTAGAAGCCTGTGGACTTGGGAGTGCAACTCAGAAGGGCAGAGTCCCCAGAACAAACACAGGGGGCCATACTCAGGTATCTGCAGCCTGACAGCTCAGCCAGATAGAGTATGCCTGTCTGAACACCCTGCTTTGCACAAGGAAAGGGTAACACTGTGCCAAAATGTCTAGCTCTTATACAACAGGAAGCATTGCATGCCTATCAAATGTAATCATTTTATTAGGGATTTTTATTCCATCCTCTTGTGCTTTTTTTTTTTTTTTGCCTATGCTTTACAAAATTTCATGTCCAGTTTGTGTGTTCTTTAAAATAAGAATACAGGGCGCCTGGGTGGCTCAGTTGGTTAAGCGACTGCCTTCAGCTCAGGTCATGATCCTGGAGTCCCGGGATCGAGTCCCGCATCGCGCTCCCTGCTCAGCAGGGAGTCTCCTTCTCCCTCTGACCTTCTTCCCTCTCATGCTCTCTCTCTGCCATTCTCTCTCTCTCTCTCTCAATAAATAAATAATCTTTATTAAAAAATAATTAAGAATACAGTATTTTATCAAAATAGATTTTGGGCCTGAGGTGAATAAAATATTGGGATTTTTTTTCCCAATTTTCATCTAGGATGGGATATTATGTTGTCAGATATTAATATATTAAAGCATTGAAAATTATAAAGTGTGGTATTGGAGGAGGAAGTGATCAATGGAACAAAATAGATGTACAAAAACAAACCAAACATATGTAATAATTAAGTATATGAAAAGGAGATTTAAATCTGTGGCTAACCACTATGAGAATAAGTTAGATCCTCATCACATACTTTATAATAAATTTCACATTAATATTTAATATAAAAAAATAACATTTTAGAAGAAAATAGAGGTGTTTTCTAAGTTATGTCTCCTTCACCCAAGAGTAGAAACCATAAAAGATTGATATTTCATGAAACATTTAAACATTCTGTATATCATAGAACATTATAAATAAAGTTGAAAGACCTCTCTATATAACTAACGAAGGGTCATCCTGAATACATAACAAGCTCATAAATCGATAAGAAAATAGTGAATAACCTAATAGAAAATGGGCTGAGGACATTAGTGCCAGAGAAGAAATGCAAATGCCACCTTATGGTATGTTAAATTCATAATTATAGATTATGTTCTACTTCTCTCTGCACTTTGTTGTCCTTTCTTTTGATGTAGTCATCTACTGTCCTAGTTTTATCTTTATAATATGGTTTTAAATCACGTAGGCAGATACCCAGGTATATTTTTTTCAAAGTTTTCTTCACAGTCCATACCCATTTATTCCTCCAAATAATCTCTTTTTTTTCCCCCCAAGTTCTTTAACCTTCTTGGGATTTAAATTGAAATGATATTAAACCTAAAACTTGTTTGGGGAAGAACTGACAGTATTATAATGTTCAGTCTTCCTACTCAGGAGTATAGTATTTCTCTCCATGTATTGAAATTGAGCTTGAAACAATTCTTTTCTTTCCCCCACAATTTGAATTATTTATTTAGACCAAGAAAAGCATACGCATTGATTGTCTCTTTGTTTGACAGCTTTGTAATATCCTTTTTTACTCCATGCTGTGTTTTTGTTTTTCATTTTTTATTGAAGTTTAGTTGATTAAAACAACTCTTTCATCATGTTATTCCCCTGCTCCAAAATCCTTCCTGACAGTCTTTCACCATCTGTTTCTCAAATTCTTTTCCTGCCTCCTCTGCACAGACTCTCCCCTTCAGCCTGGCTGGTTTTCTGCCTCCTAGTCAAACCTCTTGGCCTTTTCCCACATTACTGCTTATGTCTGCAGTCCCTCCCAACCCCCCTCCCCTTTCTCTCTGTCTCCAGGTTGTAGCAGCTCAAGGCCCACGTCCTTGACAACACTCCATCCCACAGGGAGCACTTCCTCCCGTGGATCCATAGCATGTATGGTATTTTCCACCCAGCAGTTGTTACTTTATGGCATTTATTCTGTTATTTTATTTTGTTAGCTTCTTGTAGGCAACAGTTCTGTCTCCTGTTTCTTTAGATCCTCTGCTGTGCTGTTCCCTACGGTAGCCACTCCCTACACATGGCTGTGGAGCACTTAAAAATGTGGTTTATTTCATAAGGAATTGCATGGAGGACATTAGGAGAAGGAAGGGAAAAATGAAGGGGGGGAAATCAGAGGGGCAGACGAACCATGAGAGACTACGGACTCTGAGAAACAAACTGAGGGTTCTGGGGAGGGGGGGGATGGGCTAGCCGGTGATGGGTATTAAGGAGGGCACGTATTGCATGGAGCACTGGGTGTTATATGCAAACAATGAATCATGGAACACTACATCAAAAACTAATGATGTACTGTATGTTGACTAACAAAATAAAATGTGGTTTATTCAGTTAAGACACACTATAGGTGCAAAGTGCAGTGGGTTTCAAAGACTCCGTACTGAAGAATGAATTAATTTTTATGTTGATTAAATGGTGAAAGCATCATATTGTGGATATATTTGGTTGAATAAAGCATGTTATTAAAATTAATTTCACCTGTTTCTTTTTGCTTTTTTTCATGAGGCCCCTAGAAATTTTTCAGCTGTGGCTCACATTTGTGGCTCGCATTACAGTTTCCATTGGACAGCACTGGTCTAGAGTGCCCAGCAAAATTACTCTCCTACAAGAGGTGCTCCCAAATTGGTGCTGCTTTGAAATGAATGAAAAGAAGCAGCTGGCCTGTCTCATTTATCTGAGGGTTTTTCTCTCAGTCTCCCCTTTTTCGTGGTTGGTGGGGAGCAGAGAGACTACAAATTTGTATCCTTACTAGGTAGGACACAAATCCAGGAATCAGAAATTAATTTCTAAATGTGAGATAAATGCTGCTCCAAAGTGCAGTCTTCTGATTTTGTGCAATACAGGATCTAATTTCAGAGACACCAAGAGATCTTATACTTTTAGATAACAAAAAGAACTTTTAGGAACCCTTTAAGTGGTTGAGCTCATCTAAATGTAAAACTCTCACCATTAAATGGTAAAATAAATCTTTGCTTCAAAACTAAAAGTTGAAGATTAAAAGCAGAATTGTGTTCTACAGAAAACCCAATCAATAAGAGGATAAGCATTGGAAAGGGCAAACAAGTTGTTAAATGGATGCTTATGGCTAAATTAATAGCAAACTAGTAAGTTAGAGAAGGTTACCCCTCACTGACATGCCCAGTGGGGTTGTGGGAACAGATGGCTTCTTTTTCCGTCTCTTTCCTTTTCTTCCTAGCTCTCCTTCTCTTAGGTTCCTCTCCTTTCTTCTATTCATTTCTTAAAAAAAAAAAAAAGAAAATTGATTTCCTGCCTTTATGTATCTTTCTCTCCTAACTTACAATGCTAAAGTGCATTTAAATTAAAGCACCTTGCTCATTTACTTCTTTAATTCACTCAAAATTTATTATTGAATATAGTATGACATAGGGATCTAAAACTTTTTTTTACAGTTAACCAGAGCACTATTTCTTGAGCACATCATTGTTTTCTTGTTGATTTGTATTGACAATAATTATTGAGAGCTTAGTATTGCCAAGGCAGTGTTTTGGGAGCTTTGTATTTAAATTCCTGGTTGTGTTTCCTTCCCTTTTTTTTCAGTTTATTTATTTAAGTAATCTCTACACCCAACATGGGGTTCAAACTCAGGACCCCCAGATCAAGATCTCATGCTCTTCTGACTGAACCAGCCAGGTGCCCCCTGGTTGTGTTTCTTGAATAAAGTTCTCCTTATGTTTAAACATTTTAAATAAATTCATTAATTCTTGTCCTTCCTTGTATTGAACCATTTAAGAAATACACAGTAAGTTGCCTTTCCACTTGGGTACCAATTTTTTTTCCTCTCTGGGAGTTGAGAATCTCTCATAAGAACAAGTGCCCTGCCTTCTACTTTAAGACTGGTGGAGGAGTTACGGAGACCAAGAAGTTCCACTTTACCATTTCTCATAAGGGATGTTACTTATAGGTGTCTTTCAGGTTGCAGAAAAGATGGAAAAAAGGACATGTGCACTCTGCCCCAAAGACATCGAGTATAGTGTCCTATACTTTGCAAAATCAGAGAATATAGCTGCTCATGAAAATTGTTTGGTAAGTTACTTGAAAACACCTGAGTCCTTTTAGGGAAGGACATACCAAAATAGGTAAATGTACTTTGGAGACAGAATGACGAGTTGGCCATGATTTGGGCTTCTAAGTGGGGATATGGGGAGCATATTTTTCTAACTTTTTAAACTGTTTCAGATCTTATGATTACATTTTAGCTTTATTTATAACTGATCAAATACAATTATGATGAAGCTTCTTTGAAGATATTTTATTGAGATATTTCAAATATAACCAATACCCATAGACATTGCACACAGATTTGTAGAATCATACTATATTTCGTTTACTTTGATTTTCTTTTTTAAAGGAAATAAAACACAGATAGTTAAGGGCTAATTCTCTCTGTTCCCCTCCCACCATCCCTTGAGATATAATTGCCCTCACGGATTTGGTGTTTTTTATTATCTTGTGTTTTTGATTTTATGTTCCTACTGTGTATATTTAAGTGCTTATAACAAGATATATTGTTTTACATGTTCTTGGACTTTGTAGCATTTCAGTCAAATTCTGTGGCTATTGAGATTTATCCATGTGATAAATTTAACTCTTAACTCCTTAATTTTAAATGTTATAGAATTCCATTTTGTTATAGAATTCCATTCCATTTTGTGACCATCACTACTAAACTATTCTCGTGTGAATGAACTCTTAGGTTTTTCCACTTCTTTTCATGTAACTAACCAGCTGTCATGAACAACTTTGTATAGGTCTCCTAATTCATGGGAGGATTTCTCTGATGTAGGGCACAGAGGGAGCGTTTTGCACCTCACTGTATGTGCCACATTGCTCTCCAAAAGGATTGCACCAAGTTTGACTTTCACATTGTTTCAGAATTCGTTCCTCTTTTTCCTTGCCACAAGTGCTATTATGAAATTTTAATTTTTTCCTCTCCGATGGATGTAAAATGGTGTCTTGTTTGCATTCCTAGATTATCAGTGCGTTTGTGCCTCATTTGGCTGTGTTTATGCACAGTTCTGTTTCTCGCTTCTGTGACTTGTGTTCATCGACTGCATTTTGTCTTTAAGATATTGATTTTCCTTACATGTATTTATATATGTATATAAATAGATTCTATGCTTTATTATATATGTTGGCTTTTAACTTGTGGTGTTTCCTGTCAGAGGTTTATAATGTAGTTAAATTCATCGTTATTTTCCTTTATAATTTGTAGGATTTTTCCCCTAAGAAGTTCTTTCCTTTACTAAGGTTCTTTTTCCCCCCAAATTTTAAAACTTGGCTTTTCTCATTTAGTTTCTTAATCCAACCGGAATTTATTTGGACTACTCTGTAAAGTAGGCATCTTTTTTTTATATGATTAACCACTTTTCCCAGCATTATTTATTGACTAATCTGTTCTTTTCTCATTGATTTGTAGTGATAATGATGACTATAATTATTATTCAGTATTCACCAGGTGTAAGGTATTATTCTGGGAACTTAAGCTGTATTAAACTATTAATCCTTACAACAACCCTAAAAGGTAGGTATCATTCTTATGCCCAAACTAAAGATGAAACAACAGGTACAGAGAAGTTAAGTCACTTGCCCAAGGTCACACAGCTGTAAGTGCCTGAGCCAGGATTCTTACCCAAGCTGCCTACTTCTAGAACCCTCACTCTTAATCCAGTGTGCTAACAATATAATATTTGTGCACAGACTGTTTCTGGCTCTATTCTGTTCCATTGGTCACTTTGTCTCTCACTGAGCTGGTACAACATTGTCTTAATTACTATGATTTTATGATAAGCCATGGCTATTTTTCAGTGCTTTGAATTTTGGGATCAGCTTACAAGGTTTTATACAAATTCCTATTGGAATTTTAACTGGAATTCCATTAATTTATAGATGAATTTGGGAAAAAATGATATGAGTATTTCTGCCCATTAACAGAGTCTGTCTTCAGTGATTCATGTCTTCTTTTATGAATTTCAGAAATGTTCAATAATTTTTTTCCTGTAGAGGGGTAAAACTTTGGGTTAAGCTATTTCCTGGGTCTTTTTTTTTTTTTTCATTACCTTTTCCTAATACCTTAAAAAAATAACTGAAGTATAAAAAAAAAATTGAAGTATAGTTGACACACAATGTTACATGTTTCAGGTGTAAACATAGTAATTCTACTCTATACATCATGCTGTGCTCACTGTCTGTCTCCATGTAGTGCTGTTTCAGTACCATTGGCTATATTCCCTATGATGTCCCTTTCATCCCTGTGACTTACTCATTCCATGACTGGAAGCCTATACCCCCCCATTTCCCTTCACTCTTTTTGCCCATGCCCTCCCACCCTCCTCTCTGACAACCACCAGTTTATTTTCTGTTTCTGGGTCTGTTTCTGCTTTTTTTTGTTTGTTCATTTATTTTTAGTTTCCATATATAAGTGAAATCATATGGTATTTGTCTTTCTCTGACATTTCACATAGAGTGATACTCTCTAGGTCCCTCCATGTTGTAGCAAATGGCAAGATATCATTCTTTTTTATGACTGAGTAATATTCCTGTGTGTGTGTGTGTGTGTGTGTGTGTGTGTGTGTGTGTGTACACATCTTTTTTTTTAAGAATTTATTCTTTATTTTTTTAAGATTTTATTTATTTATTTGAGAGAGAGAGAGAATGAGAGACAAAGAGCATGAGAGGGAAGAGGGTCAGAGGGCAAAGCAGACTCCCTGCTGAGCAGGGAGCCCGATGCGGGACTCGATCCCGGGACTCCAGGATCATGACCTGAGCCGAAGGCAGTCGCTTAACCAACTGAGCCACCCAGGCGCCCACACCACATCTTCTTTATCCATTCATCTACCCATGGATGCTTAGGTTGCTTCCATATCTTGGCTCTTATAAATAATGCTGCAATAAACATAGGGGTGAGCATATTTTTTGAATCAGTGTTTTCATTTTTGGGGGGTAAATACCCAGTAGTGGAATTACTAGATCCTATGGTATTTCTCTTTTTAGTTGTTTAAGGAAACTTCATACTGTTTTCCATAGTGGCTCCGTAATTTACATTCCCACCAACAGTACACGAGAGTTCCTTTTTCTCCACATCCTCACCAACACTTATTTCTTGTCTTTTGGACACTAGCCATTCTCACAAGTGTGAGGTGATGTCTCATTGTGGTTATTATTATTTTTTTTTAAGATTTTATTTATTTGACAGAGACACAGCGAGAGAGGGGGTTGGGAGAGGGAGAAGCAGGCTTCCCACTGAGCAGGGAGCCTGATGCGGGCCTCCATCCCAGGACACTGGGATCATGACCTGAGCCGAAGGCAGACGCTTAATGACTGAGCCACCCAGGCGCCCCCTCATTGTGGTTTTGATTTGCTTTTCCCTAATGTTGAGTGATGTTGAGAATCTTTTCATGTGTCTCTTGGCCATCTGTACAACTTCTTTGGAAAAATGTTTTTTCAGGTCTTCTGCCCACTTTTAATCAGATCATGTGTTTTTTTATTATTGAGTTGTAGTTCTTTATCTATTTGGGATATTAACTCCTTATCAGAGACGTCATTTGCAAATATCTTCTCCCATTTAGTAGGCTGCCTTTTCATTTTGTTGATGGTTTCCTTTGCTGTGCAAAAGCTTTTTGTTTTGGTGTGGTCCCAATAGTTTATTTTTGCTTTTATTTCCCTTCCTTGAGGGGACAGATCTAGAAAAATGTTGTTATGGCTGATAGCTAAGAGATTACTGCCTATGTTTTCTTCTGGAAATTTATGGCTTCAGGTCTTACATTTAGGTCTTTAATCCATTTTGAGTTCATTTTTGTATATGGTATAAGAAAGTGGTCCAGCTTCATCCTTTTGCATGTGTGTGTCCAGTTTTCCCAGCACCATTCATTGAAGAGACTGTCTTTTCCCCATTGTATATTCTTGTCTCCTTTGTTGAAGATTAGTTGGCCATAAAATCATGGGTTTATTTCGGGGGGTTCTGTTCTGTTCCGTTGATCTATTTTTATGCTGTACCAGATTGTTTTGATTATTACAGTTTTGTAGTGTATCTTTAAATCTGAGATTGTGCTACTTCCAGTTTTTTTGTTCTTTCTCAAAGATTGCTTTGGCTATTTGGGGTCTTTTATGGTTCCATACAAATTTCAGCTTTATTTGTTCTAGTTCTGTGAAGAATGCTATTGGTATTTTGGTAGAGATTGCATTGAATCTGTAGGTTGCTTTGTAATTGCATTGTGTAATGTTGATCTTCAATTCAGAGATAGATTGGATTCAGGTAACACACGGAAACTTGAGCCAACCTAAACATAAAAGTGGGTTTTTAATCAGACTGCAGGGGATTTCATGGTTTCTGAAGGCTGGCATGTAGGCAGGTCTAAGAACCGTAGCTAGGAAACCATCAGGAACCCATCTTGTTCTCTCTAGCCCTCGTTTCTATATTCCTGTCTTTGCAGACTGGCTTGCTGTCTACCATGTGGCTCAGAGTCTATTCCACTCTCTCAGGATAGGGAATCCAGTTGGCTCAGTTTCGGGTCAGGGCCCCAACGAGGTCCAGTTAACCATTGGGGTCAGGGTTATGCAGTATAAAACACACCTGGGAATCAGAGCCACTTCCAAAGAAAAGCAGGGTGGCTTGTAATCTGTTTACATACCCCAAAAGGTGGTCACTGTTATACCCCCAATTCATCTTCCACTCGGAGAGTACTTTGTGATATCATTTTCTGATTTGCAGCTTTCAATGGTACTTTGTGCATATTGTACATTTTTTTCTTTTCCCAATTTGTAGCTGTATTCTTCAGCTCTTGTGGAATCTGAGGATCATGATCCACATAATCAAGACAGAAATTTTGATGTGGAATCAGTAAAGAAAGAAATCCACAGAGGACGGATGTTGGTAAGTATAAATGATTTTATTACTCATAAAAGATGAACAGATCTTGAAGGGGATGTTTCCAAGAGAAAGTCTACTTGATTGGTAAACCAGGGATAGAGACACATCTTGGAGAGCTGAAAGACATAGGACCTGTATTGGAAACTTAAATTCAACTGAACATTTAATATTTTAAAACAAACTACAACACGCTTCATCAGCAAAGTAGATATGAGTTCGATTGCTTTTGGCTGTAAGTAGAAGGAACCCTCAACTCAAACTTTAAGAAAAGGCTTTAACAAAAAGGATGCTCATTTTCTCACTTAGCCAGAGGGAAAACTGGCTTCAGAGTTGGTTGATTTAGTGGCCATCAAGAGCCCATCATCCTTTCTGTCATCCTGTCCACAACATCATTTGGTCCTCTTGTGGTCATAGGGTGGTCACAGACAACAACTGAAGTGTCAGTCTTTCTTATCTCTATCAGGTAAAAGAAAAAGGTCATCCCGGGCACCTGGGTGGCTCAGTTGGTTAAGTGTCTGCCTTTGGCTCAGGTCATGATCCCAGGGTCCTGGGATCAAGCCCCACATTGGGCTCCTTGCTCAGTGGGGAGTCTGCTTCTCCCTCTGCCCCTCACCCCACTCTTGTGCTTTCTCACTCCGTTAAATAAATAAAATCTTTTAAAAAAGAAAAGAATTCATCCCCAAGCATTGAATAAGAGCCCTTCTGAAAATTAAATTAGGCCACGCCCATCTTCCTGCTCTAGTTGCTAAAGGTGGCCATAACTAATCAGGATCGACCCCCTTGGACCTGGGTCAGCTCCACTTGGGAAGACAAGAGTGTGGAGTAGCTACCCTATTAGTTCAGTTACAGTAGACTTCCTCTAGGAAAGGCCCTTCATGGCTTAGCAAGCAGTACAGCAGGTGTGAGCACCTAATGCCCACCACCACAGTAAGGTTGATGATCTGGAACAAACATTTATTTAGTCTTTACAAGGCATACACATAGATGAGGGCAGTTTCTGCACAGCCTGATGTGCTTTGAGAAGGGTCAGCACAGGTCACTCAAGCAATCAAGCACCTTAGTGCAGGTGGGGCCCAGAAGACTTCCTAGTTGGGGAGGAGTGAGGGTAACGAAGATGGGGAAGGAGGAATTCCAGGGAAAGGGAACAGGATGTGCAAAAGTTGAGAAGGCAAGAAAGACATGGCATGTTCCTAAAACTATAAGCGTATGACTGTGGCATCCTCTTTACTGACTTCATGGAATTCCATGGGATCGACCAGAATGCATGAAACTATTCCCTTGTTGTTAGATAATGAGTCAACTCTGGTTTTTCACTATAACAACTAATGTCACCATAAACATCTTTGTACACATACCCTGTGTACTTGTTTGAGCAATGCTGTAAAGCACATTCCTAGAAGTGAAATGGCTGAGTGAAAGAGAATTCCCTTTAATAATTTTGAAACATGCGGGGCGCCTGGGTGGCTTAGTCAGTTATGCATCTGCCTTCCCCTCAGGTCATGATCCCAGGGTCCTGGGATTGAGCCCCACATCAGGCTTCCTGCTCAGCAGGGAGCCTGCTTCTCCCTTCCCTGCTCCCCCTGCTTGTGCACCCTCTCTCACTGTCAAATAAATAAGATCTTTAAAAATAATAATTTTGAAACATGCCACTAAACTGTCCCCCAGAAAGGTTGTACCATTTTATACTTCAGTGGATGAAAGAACATTTTTCCCAGCCCTTGACAAAAATGAGTATCATGAATTTTGTTATTTTTTGCGTCTGACAGGAAGTGTTACCATGCATTTCCCTCATCACTGGAGAGAGGTTGAACGTTAGTTCTTCTTAGGCATCTGTCTCCCTCCCAGCCTACCCAGCCCCAGCAGTTCTTCCATGATCCCTCTACAGTCAGTGGCCCCATCTCATAGGCATTGTCCTGCAAACAGCCTGGACTCCCTCTCCCCACCACCCACGTGTACATTTCCTTACTCACCTAGCAAACCACCACCACCTCTGCCCCTGCCAGTGAAATGCACCTGTCTGTTGTCTGCATATGCTGAGCAGTACTGGCACTTGAACAGTTGACCAACTGGACAAAAACCCACAAATGTGTTGACTGATCTTAGATTCATGGCCACAAACCTCAAAAGGAACCTCAACACGTCACCCTCCACCCTCTACCTTTACTGTTTCATATCCTCTCATCTCTTTTTAAAACCTCTCCCACCCCAACTGTTCATCTCCAAGTTGATGACTATGCCTTATTTTTTTTTATAGACTTTATTCTTTTAGAGCAGTTTTAGGTTCATAGAACACTTAAGGGGAAAGTACAAAGATTTCTCATATACTTCCCACCCCCACACATACACAACCTTCTTTTTATCAACATCCCCCACCAGAGTGGTCATTGTTACAACTGATGAACCTACACTGACATTTCATGAAAACACCCGAAGTCCGTAGTTTACGTCAGGGTTCATCTTGGTGGTACACCTATCTGTCTGATTTATATCGAGAAATGGAAGCCATTAGCCAAGAACTCCTACTATTCAAACCACTGCCCATCCAGCTCTGTCCCCAGACTCTGGGACCTCCCTCTTGTCAAAGTCAACCCTCCACTTAGACTTTGGAGTCATCACCTGCCCCTCTTTAAGGATTAGGCTCTTGCATTTCCCTTTAACGTCAGTATCCCCCCTTGTACTAGATTATTTCCTTCAGCATATATCCAAGATCAACTGATCATGTCATCTTAAATTAAATCCTCCTTTGTAAAATTATTAAAACCTGGTCAATTACAATGTCACTTCTGTCCTTAGCTGACCTTTCAGCAGTATTCATCACAGTTGTCCATGCCCTGCATCCTGAAGCACTTTCTTCCTTTGACTTCCTACACGTACACTCTGCTGCTATGTCTCTTACCTTTCTGGCTGCTTCCTCCCAAGCACCTGGGCTGTTTTTCCTTCTCTGCTAAATCTCTAAAGTGTACAGTCCCCAAGGTTCTCCTGGGCTCCTTCCTCCATCTGAACATCTTTCCTGTGTGACCTCTTCCAGTTCCCATGGCTTCAATTCCTACTTATGCCAGGGACTCTGTACCTCCAGCCATTAAAACCAACCTGACATATCTACATGAGTATCTAATAGCATCTCATATTAAACTGGCCAATGAACACAGTTCCAGCCCCTGCACACATATACACACACTCCATCTAAACCTGTTCACTCCTCACCTCAATGAACTGCCAACCATTCATCCATCATCATCTTCTCATCAACCTCCCAGCCCAGCATCCAGCCTGTCAGTGTCACCCTGCAGACCCTCTATCCTCCCCATTTTTTTTTTAAAGATTTTATTTATTTACTTGACAGAGACACAGCGAGAGAGGGAACAGAAGCAGGGGGAATGGGAGAGGGAGAAGCAGGCTCCCTGCTGAAAAGGGAGCCCGATGCGGGGCTCAATCCCAGGACCCCGGGATCATGACCTGAGCCGAAGGCCGACGCTTAACGACCGAGCCACCCAGGCGCCCCTCTATGCTCCCCTTCTCTCTGTCACTAACCCCCTGCAGTAAAGTCATGGATCTCCCTCAGACACTTGCTAATAAACATCACTGATCTTTGTTTTGCACTCTCTCCTGCCCATCCCTACCCCAGCCCATTCTCCACACAGCCACAATAGTGTCTTTAAAATACTAATCACTTAGGGCCCCTGGGTGGTTCAGTCTGTTCAGCATTGGACTCTTGATTTCAGCTCAGGTCATTATCTCAGGGTTGTGAGATTAAGCTCCAGGTCCAGCTCTGTGCTCTGCAGTCAGCACTGAATCTGCTTGGGATTCTTTCCTTCACCCTCCCCCTCTGTCCCTCCCTCAGCTCATGTTCTCTCTCAAATAAATAAATAAATAAATAAATAAATAAATAAATAAATAAATAAAATCTTTTCTAAAAAATAAAATACTGATCACTTTATGTTCCCATCGTACAAAGACAAAACCCCAACTCCTTACTCTGCTTTGTAACCCCTACATGACCCAGCCTTTCCTTACCCCTTGGATCTTA
This sequence comes from Eumetopias jubatus, assembly GCF_037043125.1. Taxonomy (NCBI): domain Eukaryota; kingdom Metazoa; phylum Chordata; class Mammalia; order Carnivora; family Otariidae; genus Eumetopias; species Eumetopias jubatus. The sequence goes on along the minus strand of NW_028274809.1, from coordinate 135,458,535 downwards.
CCTCTGACTTCCCTTACCCTCATCTCTGCCCCAACAACATCAGCCCACCCCTCTTGTCCTTCCAGTAAGCTTGGCAGGAGGCTCATTTTTGCCATAGGAATATAAAGGCTTCTGCCTAGAATATCCTTCCCCCTGCTTTTTTGCCTGCTGGGAGCTCTTAGTATTCAAATCTAAACTTCTGTATCACCTCCTCAGAGAGGAGGGAATGTGTCCCAATCTGAAATAGGGACCCAGTGAAAATGTCACTTCACCTTCTAACAAAGCATGTATCACTATGTTTTTTTAAGATAATTCATATATTTTTATTAGCTCATTCTTTGCACTAATTAAGCACTTGGTAAATATTGATATCGATAGTCTTATTGCTATAATTACTAGAGATGTTATTTATTTTTGTTAAAATTGAAATTTATGTTCATTAAAAGACATCATTAAAGACAGTGAAGAAACAAAACAGACTGGGAAAAGATATTTACAACACATGTATCAGTGTGTTTTTAACTTTGCTTTATGTGATCATGGTCTGTCTCTCTCCACTAGAATGTTAACTTCACAAGGGCAGGTACCTTGTCCCCAGCTGTTTCCCTCTACCCTAGAACAGTGCCTGACACATCACAGTTACTCAGTAGTCTTTAAGTGAATGAAATTTTATTAGCCATTTGTATTTCTTCTGTGATTTGCCTGTTCTCATTTTTCTGAGTTTATCAGTCTTAAACCTTTATCAAATATGCAGCAAACATTTTTCTTTTTTTATTGGTACAGTTGACATACAATATTAGTTTCGGGCATACAACACAGTGATTTCACATGTATGTATATACGTTATGAAATGATCACCACAATAAGCCCAATTACCATCTGTCACCATATTCCAATATCGTTGACCATATTCTCTATGCTCTGCATTATATCCCTGTGATTTATATATTTTTTTTAAGATTTTATTTATTTGACAGAGAGAGACACAGCAAGAGGAAACACAAGCAGGGGGAGTGGGAGAGGGAGGAGCAGGCTTCCCACTGAGCAGGGAGCACGATGCAGGACTCAATCCCAGGACCCTGGGATCATGACCTGAGCCGAAGGCAGATGCTTAACGACTGAGCCACCCAGGCACCCCATGAAAGCCTGTACCTCTTAATCCCCTTCACCTACTTTGCCCACAGTTTGTTCATTGTATTAATGAGTCTGTTTGTTTGCAAACATTTTCATTGTTTTTTTGGTAGCTGTCACTATAAAAATGGAAGTTTCATTTTTTATGTAGTCAGATCCGTCAGTCTTTTTCTCTGTGACTTCTGAGTTTCCTTCCTTGCTTAGCCTTCCTGACCTTAACCCCATACATTTTCATTAACTTTAAAACTTTTTCTCAGAGCCTTAATCCATGTGGAACTTATTTGGTAATATATTGTGAGGTAGGCATGTAACTTTTTTTCTACACATAAAGCCAGATGCCCCCCCCCGCCAAATTAAATGATCTTTCTTTGTGCTCTGATTTGAAATTCTACCTTTAGCATAATCTAATTTCTTACCCATATTTGAATTTTCTTTATTTGTATGGTTGCTTGTGCTGACCTTAGGATACTGTTCGAGGTATTTCCTGTTTTGCAAGGTGGTTTCATTGTGCTTCCCCTTCATTCAGACAGAGCCTACTATAAATCACATCAGCATTGGGCATGGCTTGGACTCCCCTAAACCAGTTAGACTGCTGTGGCCACATACTGTCCTAACAATCTCTACACCACCTTCAATATATAAAATACCAGATCAACTGACTAATATATAAAAGCAAGAGATCAAATAAATAGAACTTGGAAAAAAATTTGCTACTCAGGGTTTTTTTTTTTTTAATTTTAAATTTTTGGCCCTACTACATAGATTCCAGAGAGGTTTCACTTACTTTATCTCATGTTGTCCTCAGTAGAAACCATGAGACAGTGTTATCCGCAGGGAGGGATCTGGGTCTAAGAGAGGGGAGAGACTGCTGGATCACACAGCTCTCAGTGGTACCATCAGAAACCACCCTCACCATGGGCCCCAGTGTCCCTAACAGGACCCCTTGCCTGGTGCAGGACAAATCTCTTTTTAGAAATCTCTTGTAAAAAGAGAAAGGTTTTGTTTGTTTTAAAACAAAAAGGGTTTTCTACTTTTAGTCAGATCATTACAGGTCAGTGCCAACCAAGTACTTTAATTAGCAGAAGTTTTGCTGAAATCTCAAAATGAGCAGCCAGATGTAAATACCTAACATTTGTGGCTGAGGACGTTAGGGCTGCAGACTTAAAAATAACATTTAATGATGTCTTTAACTTTAAACTTTAACAAAGATTATGAAAAACAGGTGCTTACTCAGTAAAATTTATTCTTCTGTAGAAATGTTCATTTTGTAGTAAAAAAGGAGCCACCGTGGGATGTGATTTAAAAGCCTGTAGCAAGACTTACCACTTTTTCTGTGCCAAGAATGACCACGCAGTTCTACAAATTGATGGATCTCGAGGAATTTATAAGTATGTATAATTAAACAGTTTTAAAGCTACATTTGGGGGAATGGAGTAAGGAATGGTTAGATTAAGACAAAGAGTTTTTTGTTTTTGTTTTTTTTTAAGATTTTACTTATTTGACAGAGCACAAGCAGGGGGAGCGGCAGGCAGAGGGTGGGGGAGAAGCAGGCTCCCCGCCGAGCAGGGAGCCCAATGCAGGGGCTTGATCCCATGACTCTGGGATCGTGACCTGAGCAGATGCTTAACCAACTGAGCCACACTGGCACCCCAAGAAAGAGGTTTTTAAAGATAATTTTATGCAAATGGTTTCCAAGTAAGAACGTGGTTTGGGGGATGGGCAGTTGGGAACCTGACTTCACAATATCTTCCCTCGGTATTATAGAAAGAAAATGAGCAGAGTTGGTTTTGGTTTTAATCTTCCTAAATGCCTTCTTTCCCAGTAGAAAGCACTGGTTGCCATACTGGCATGTGTGACCTAATGGGTGGTCACAGGACCTAGAACCAGTTCACTATTGCTCTCCCCTGCAAACAGGAGCCTTGTGAGCCACAAGTCCATGGTTTATTCATCTTGTCTGCTGAATGAATGTCTTTTCCCACCACTCTCACCACGATCTTACCTATAAAGAGCTTTTAAAAATGATAAACTATGCAGCAAATATAGTAATCAGTCATTAAGTTCTTGAAGAAAGAAATTAATCCTGTTTGAATTGCCTTTGGCTTTTAAAATCTTGCTTCCCTCTTTCAGTAATTCTTTAATGTTAATTTTGACCCAGTAAGGCATATTTCAAGTCCAACAGAATTGTATTTGTTTTATCCAGGAAGAAACCTGATCTTCCTTCTGACGAAAGGTTGCAGTTCAGTTAAATAGACAATTTAGTCAAACGAAATCAGTAAGCCAGTTGTTAACTGAATTGATTCAAGTCATGTTCAGTTTTTTGGTATGTGGATGCAGTCTAAAACATGTCATATAGGGGCACCTGGGTGGTGCAGTTGGTTGAGCATTTGCCTTCAGCTCAGGTCATGATCCTAGGGTCCTGGGAATGAGCCCCGCATCGGGCTCCCTGCTCAGTGGGGACTCTGCTTCTCCCTCTCCCTGTGCCTCTCCCCCTGCTTGTGCTATCTGTCAAATAAATAAATAAATCTTTAATAAAATAAATTATAAAGTTAAAAAGATATCTAGAAGAAGTTTTGACCTTTCTTAAAGTTATGAAATGGAATATAAAAGAAAATGATGGTCTGAAGTTGAAGAGCTAGGCAGATACTTTTCACTTCTTTGGGGTATGTGCATACATTCTGATGGAATATTTTAAATTTCAGTTGAAATATTTTTATTCACAATATTTTGAATGAGAGCATTATCTTTTTAATACGATTTTTGTGAGATCCTAAATATTTTAAAATTGCATTTGGAGGCTAGATTTTTCCCCCCTTTGGGCACACACCCCCAGTTTCATCAAAGTGTTTCAGGCACTATGTTGTTTTATTTTATCTAAATAATCACTTACTTTGTGCCAGAAATACTTCCAACTACTTTACAAATGTTAACACATATAATCCTCATAACAACCCAGTGAGGTAGATATTTATCCCCACTTTACAGATGCAGACACTGAGGCCCTGTGAGACTTAGTCATTTGTCCCTAGGTCACACAGCTGGTGAGTGGCAGAGCTGGGCTTTAGGGCTTTGGAGTTCTTGCTCTTCACCACATCCTCTTCAAGCTTAGGGGCCTATATTCTAAAACAGTATGGGCAAGCATATTATTAAAAGGAATTTGTTAAATAATTTTACATCTGATTTTGAGCAAGTTCCATAGGTATTTTATTGCTTGAGTCTAAAAAGGAATGTGTAAATCATACTAATTTTGTACCATACTTTTTATATTTGATTTGCTCAGAAACTCAGATTGTATTTTTTTTTTTTTACCTTCCCAAAGAGTTCATTATGACTTCCATAATGACCTCACGCACCCACTAGACACACTGTTACTAGCAGAGCTACAAGACTGAACAAAAAGGAGTCAATTCCTGTTATATCTTAAACTGCAAAAATACTGGTCTTGTGTTAGTAGAACCAAGGAATAGAGACTCAATGAAAATAATCATTTTTGTCATTATCATGTATCAGGTGAACTTCTATGTACTTTTTAATTTAAATATTCAGTTGTTAGAGTGCCTGTCATACACAAGGTCTCTTGCTAGGTGCAGTAAGAATATAAAGAGGAATAGGACATGGGCTAAATCTAAGAGAACCTAGCACCTCGCTGGAAGGACCAGAGGCCAGAACAAATAGAAGCACGTGGCATGATGGGAGCAGGAAGGGATTTGTATGAAACTGGCTTGGCCTTGAGTTGATAATTGTTGAAATTGAGTGATGGGTGGGGGGCTATGGGGCTTATCATCTCTTCACTTTTAGATCTGTTCGAATTTTCCATAATAAAAAAATGTAAGTGCCTGGAAAAGAAGTGTGCAGATACTGGAATCCAATGGGTGAGATTAATTTTGCTTGGGGCAGGAGATGGGTTGCTAGGAAGATTGCATGTAAAAGGCAGAAATTGGTGTAAAACAGGAAGAATTCATATGTTCCCACAGGCAAGAAGGAGCCTGCCTCCTGAGGGTCAGCACCTTAAGGAAAGGAAGGGAGCTGTAGCTGGGGGCTGAGGATAGAGCCTGGGGAAGATAGGGGACCTGAGCAGCTCCTCAAAATTCATTTACTCCATTTCTTCTTCATAGCCTGCTGTGCTGCTTGCTTCTCTTCTAGGGCATCGATCCGTTCTAGATTCATGCAGTTCAACTCTAAAGTCTGGGGGGAGATAACTGCTGAGTTAGAAAACGACTTTCCCCAAAATTCATGCATGCAATTTTGTGCTATTTATTGTTGAAAATCAGTAGAACTTTGTGTAGTCAGATGAAAATTTGTCTTAGATGTTGTATCTTTAGATATCTTTCTTTATACAGTAAAATCCCACTGACCACGATGTATGAGTTACTTACCATTGTTCAAAATGTTTCACACGCACTCCTTCGGAGAGCGTACCAACTTGAGGGATGAGAGCACAAAAGACATCTGACAGAGGCTCCGTCCGCACGTGATGAGGGTCAGTAACTTACACAGGTTTGGACAGCATTTTTCTTTTACAAATATTTAGGGTAAGGCCATCATGAAAATTAGACTAGTTCCTTTTTAAATCATAAGAAAATAGGAATATTTCAGAAGTGTAAGTAAAAATATTTAACAATTCTTTGAAATTGCATGTTTCAGAGTGTTTTGCAAACAACATGCTCCATTGACCGACGCTCATAATGGTAAGTCTCTAAAATTTAGTACTGTGGGTTTAAAGAAAGGTATACATTAGGCTAAGACGTGGAATATCCTGATTTACTAGCCTCACTGAATTAAATACAAATTTTTGAGTTAAGTTTTTAATACTTAAAAAATTGCCAGTTTCTTTGTGCAGTGTGCAGTATAATGGACTAACTTTCTTCTTTGCAAACTAGACCCACTCCCAGGAACGTCTGGTACCTCCCATCCTCACTACAGTCAGAGGGCCAAACAAGGACGTGGTAAAAACCTTTGACTTTTGCAACTGCTTCTCTTCTAAAATATCAGTAGTTATAAAATTGATAAATTGCTGCACATTCCCTAAAATTTCCTAAGAATGCATGATTAGCATTTCAGTTATAATTAAGGAAAACTGGGCCCTGGCTAACTGGAGTCACGGGCTGTACATTCACTCATGAATGGCCTCTGTATGCTGCCTGAACAGCAGTGTCTCACCAGCACGAAATCTGGAATGCTCACTGTGGACCAGTCAGGACCTCTTTGGAAAAAACTTAGTTCCACATCATGCCAACTGCATTTTTTGGTGGTAAACAACACTCTCTAAACAGTATTGTTACCCTCATTTTTCAGTCAATACCCTTTTATCAGGATTATAAAAAATATAGTTTCGATCAGTGTTTACTAATAGGGAAAGGTAACAATGTAGTCTTAATTTTTTAATTTCTTTTTTAAGAGCATGCACGAGCAGTAGGGGGTGGGGAGGGGCAGAGGGAGAGAGAGAATCTCAAGCAGGCCCCACACGCAGCATGAAGCCAGACACGGGGCTCAATCTCATGACCCAAGCCAAGAGTCAGATGCTCAACCAACGGAGCCACCCAGGCGCCCCAATATTTAAAATGTTTTTTTAATGTATTAGTTTTTAAAAGCAGATTATAACACAGTTATGAATCCTCTCCCCAGAAGAAACTATCAGTTTCATTTGAATTCTTCTAAAAATTTCCTGTACATACTATATTTTGTTTTCACTCAGACATCCTTCTATATCTATACAAATGGATCTACCTCATTTTTGAAAGGCTGCATAATATTCAACTGTGTGTATTATTATTCAGTTGTATAGCTGAATTACAACTGAACTAGTCTCCGCATGATGGACACTGAGGTTATTTCCTTTTTTTTTCTATCACATCAAATAGTGTAGTTAACATTTTTCTCCATTCATCTTTGTGCCTTTATGCAACTGTACCATTTGGAAAACTTTGTGTAGATTGCTGGGTCAAAAAGTATAAACAGTGAGACTGTGATAACAACTGGCTAATTCTCTTCCAAAGAGGCACCAGCAGTACACAATTACCCCAATCCTTGCAAATATATTAAACAAACACTTTCATCTTTGTCAGTCTGATAGGTGGAAAATTATTTTGCATGTCTTTACTTATGAGTAAAATTGAGTGTATTCCCCTTTTGATCTATACATCTGTTTTCCTATGACACAGTCTGTTTTTCTATTTAATGAACTCTTCCTAGAGGGTTCCCCATTGGCCTATTTTTCTATTCATTTGTTTTATATTTATAAGATTTTTATATTTTGAAAATTGGTGCTTTATCATATGTGTTGCAAACATTTAGTGTTAAGTTTGCCATATCTTTTGACTTTGTAATAACTTTTAGTATATAAGAGTTTTCTATTTTATGTAGTCAAGCATCAGTCTTTTCCTTTATGGATTCTGGTTTCTACATGATTTATATTTTCAATTGATTTTTCAGGACTGAAAAGAAAAAGAGGAAGGAAGAAATGTCTCTCAAAAGACATTCATGTATGTTGTATAATAAAATGACTTCATTTTATTATAGCTTTCAGTTTCTTCACACAGTTTCTTCCTTATTTTAACCATTCACATATCCGGTGAAATGGTAACAGAACCATAATGAGCTGAATGTAAAAGTTGGATGTGTTGGGTATCCCAGCACGTGCCCTTCAGGAGGTGACAGTCCTATGGCTCTGATAACACACATCCTGGTACCACATCAGTGAAAGTATCAGAGCCCACAGTGTGCTTATGGTCTTAAAATGGGCAGAGGTGCAGTAAAACATCCTTACCTAACCAAGTATTTCTCAGCTGCATGATCCACACTTGACCTGATTTGTGATTATCATAATTTTCTGCATTACTATTATGTGCAAAGTGTATGAAATGTTTTGGGGATTTGAAACCGTTTTTTACACATCCACTCATATGAGCTAAATTAATATTCGTATGAGCTAAATTAATATGAGCCAGCAACCTTCCCCTCTTGCTGTTTATACAAGAGGAGCTTGCCACACTTCTTGATGTTTTGTTATACAAAAATGATTTGATGTTTACATGTAAACTACCAATGAATATGGGGCATGATTTTTCACCACAGGCATATCATTGAATTGTATGCAAAAGACTAGTTTTCATTTTACACAATATTAAATGGCAACAGTAAATCAATGTAATCTTAATTTTTCTCTCCCTCTAGCCACCTGAAACGTTGACACCCGATAGACCTGAAACGTTGACACTCGATAGATTCATGAAGGAAGAGGAAGGCAGACACACAGGTTTGCTATAAATTTTGTATCAAATATGACTTACAGTACTTATAAAAATAACCCATTTACTTCAAAGTTGGATCCCACTTTATTCTTCTAGACTTATAGTAATTGTAAGAAAAGAAAGCTTTTATCATAATTATCTACTCTCTCATAGCCCCAGGTCAAAGTAATTTAGATGGGGATGGTCCATTGTTCTTTGGTATTAAGAAAGAAAGGATACACTTCCTGGTCTAGAAGCCAGGGTTACCTAAGCTCAGAATCCAGTCCTGTGCTACCTCTTGTACTGTGACCCCAGGAAGGGGTCCAGGAAGCTGAAGCCAGTCACTGTAGCTTTCTGTCAGGGAAACAGACATTCCATAATGACACACAGTAACTGTGACAGAAAAAATGATGGGAGCTATTATCTCAAAGATCTGCAGCTAAATTTTAGAAAGTCTTCTTGATTCAGATAATTAGTCTAAGCAGGGAAGTTTTTCTTTTCACTTTTTGTAACATTGTTTCAGTGAGGAAAACATGAGGTATGATGAAATTACAATAAAAGATAAAGGTGCTGTATTTATTATCCTATTGACTGTGCTCATCCACCACTAGGCATGGTCTGAAGAAATGACCATAAAGGGATTTATGAGAGCTGCTCTAGATCATTTCCTAAAATGTTTTTCTTATTCTTACATGCAGCTGTGAAGACTGGTTTTCTTAAGAAATGTAAGGAAGCAGGGCTTCTTAATGATTTATTTGAAGAAATATTAGACAAACTTCATTTGATTCAAGAAAGACTCATGGGTGACACTGCTTCTGATTCAGGTACTGAAATAGCAACATTTCTATGTGCAGAGACTTCTCGCAAACCTACTTCTAAAACAGACCAAACCAAAAGTACACATTTTCTATGCAATTTCTTTTCCTTATCTCATTCTTTAATACAATTCACTGTTCCAGGTCTCTAGTCTTCTATGTATCAACAGGATGTGGGTAATTCACAAACTGATTCAGTGAAAAGCAGGCTGGGGCCCTGCAAGTTGTGATGGGTTTTGCAGACGCACGTAGCTGAGAGTGACAGCCGACAGCACATGGACGCTCAGAACCACAGGCAGTTACACATCTGCCCCCTCACTGCTTGTTGCTAACATCTGAGAATAGCATCATGTTACAGTTTTGATTTGACTCAAATTCTGTTCCTTATGTCTTTTTTTGGTAATATCAACTCAAAGCTTATAGAAGAAAAAAGGAATGTTTTGTTTGATGTTGCACCTAGTTAATGTGACCTTTCAGAAAGAGCTCTTTGGGAAGCCAAAGTTCCATTTGTATATGCAAGTATATAGCCACTTAGCCTTCTTAGACCCTACACTGTGAGCTTAAAAACTTTATGATAAATGCAGTTATTTTGCAAGGAAAAGACTGACAGTCTATATTGTAGGCACCAATGTAAAGTCTATGATTATTTGAAAGGGATTATTTTCTATAGGACAAAACCAAAAAGTGAAATTAAGAGCAAACTTCCAAAAATTCATTCACTACATTCATTCATTTCCTCTTTACTTGAGACTAAGTACTTCTCAAACTTGAACATGCCTCTCAGAGCTCCTAGAGGGCTTGTCAGAACTAGTAAGCGGGCCTCACCTCTGGAACTTCTGATGTGGTAGCAGAGCCCCGCATTCGCATTTCCACCACGTCCCCGGGGACACTGCCGCTCCTCCGATGTGAGACGGAAGTTGCACAGTGCTAGACTGTTCCGTGTGATTTTCCATTCCTTATTTGGGGTTAGTTTGTAAGGGGTTTCTGCCTGTATCAGTTATTTAAATTAGAACTGAAAATGTGTTTCTCCCTACAGACCATGAAGAAATCGAGACTTCACTTTTTGACTGTAAATTGTTTGAAGACACATTTGTAAATTTTCAAGCAGGTATGAGTTATAACCGAGCAGCATAATTTATATATATACACTGAAGTAATATAATACTATTCAGGTGATAAACATCATTTTAGAAGAATGTTCATCATCTTACTAAATGAAAAAACCCACCACAAAGCAGTACGAGCCCTCACACACACAGAAAAAACGTACCCAAATGGGAACAGTCGTTACCTGTAGGGGGCCGGACAGTGCTGCATTAGATTTTCCACATTTTCTACATATACCCAATACCGCAGTAATCAGAAAAAAACTCGGTTTTTTGTTTCTACTTTTTTAAATGATTGCAAAATGGGAGGTCGTTAGGCCCCATGTTCAGGACTCAGCAGGAGCTGGGGAGGTGGCAAGGCTGTGACATTTGATGTGTACAAATTTTCATTCTCCCAATATTAATCTTCAATCTAACTGGGGGAAGGAGGGTTGCAATTCACTGACTCTAAAGATGAGCAAGAAAAAACAGTCGTTTTTGAAAAAGAAGCAAGCCTGGTGGGGGCAGAGACTTAATGGTTGCTATTTTATAAAAAGGTTTTGCTGAATCATTATACTGTACACCCGAAACTAATAGGACACTGTATGTTAATAGTACCTCAACCACTCAGTGAGTAGGTCCTCCCACCCTTAAGATGCTTTCAAAACCGGCTACATTTCCACTTACAGAAGTCAGACCAGACTCATCTGTATCAACCTGCCACTCAGCGGGACAGGCTGTGTACTGCACATCCCAGCCAGAGTGGGACACAGAACTGGGTGTGAACGGCTCCCCCTACAGTTGCACAACCACAGTGTCCTACGCTCCATTCAGATAATCAGCCTATCCTTTAATGGTCTCTTGAGAATGCTCGCTGCTAATGCGAGTATCCACCTATTTTTTAAAAGCAGCCTTTAAAATCTTTTTCTAAAAAGCCTTATTTTGTGGGGGACTTTCATCTGTGTTACTTTTCTTCCATATGAAAGTCATGTTTCCTCTCCGTGCATGGGTTAGGGTTAGTTGGGAAGATAGACGTTATAGTGTAGTACTTGGGGGGAGTGGGGCAGCAAGAGGAGACACTATTTGAAATTGCATTAGAACCAACTTTAAAGGCCTAACTTGACATCCTTACTGATACAGACTCTCTTGCGTAGTTTAATTAAAGTTGCTCAGTTCTAATGTTCCAGAAAGTTAACTACAGGTATTCTAGAGAAAGATCATATGTTTGTGTTTTAATACTCAACTTGGAAGTTTTCAAAAAACATTGTCACTGAGTAATAGTTATTTATAAAGCCTAATTAAAGTATCTTCTTCCTATGTTTCCACATTAAAGGCCTTCCTTTTTCTAAATAAAACCAAAAACTTTTATGTAACATTAAAAACTGGATGCATTTTTATGAAAGATTTGCCGTTATCCTTGATATTCGAACCACATGCTCTCTCCACTTATCTCTCAACAAATGTGTATAGTGCAGCATGAAGGTTATACAATCTCTGCTTCTGAGTTCTCAAAGATATACAAAAGGGACTCAAGCTCTAAAGATGTACTGACCGGCTTTATGTGATAAAAACTAGAATTCTATCCTGAATTAGAAGAGGAACCAGTTCCTGCTCACAAGGCCCTATTTTCTTTTCATGTGAGGCACAGCAGTGTCTATTATGCACTTGCAAGTGAAAGAGGCCAGAAATAGTACATTGTTTATAAAACTACTAACCTGAAATTTCTTTTTATCATAGGAATACAGAAGAAAATCCATCAATGTGAAGAATGGCAGAAGCAACTGAATGACGAGATTGGGGTACTTAAGGACTTAAACCAAACCGTGTGCTCTCTTCAAGGAGATAGAGACATGTCAAGTTCTACTTCAGTATCTTCTGTGTCTTCTAAGGATACCATTTCCTAAATCAGGAATGAGGCTCAGTTGCAAGCAGGCTACAAACTGAAGACCTGACCTGTGGAAGCCACACATGTTTAGAACTAGGCCTCTCCTGTCTCTCTGGACTTCAAGCTTCAATCCTTATCAACTCTTACCTGTTCTTGCTGATTGACATTTCATTTGATCCTCCCTCCCTCTTACTATCATCTCACTTCTCTCCAATAAAATGTTTCTCAGATTCTACTTGAGTAAACTGGATCACACCTCCCATCTCTCCCACCCGCTGCACTGAAAATCTTCTGGTAGCTTCATGCTGGTACATTCCGCCCCCCCTTCCCCCACTCCAGTGATCTACATTGATTCCAGTAACACAGGGTGCTCCTGGAAGTAAAGGCTCCCCAGGGCCTTTGCACATCTTGCTGTGAAGCCTTAACTGCTCTTTTACCTTTCTCTGCCTGTTCCTCCTGCAGATCTCACTATACCAGTTCTACCACTCATTTCATCGGAGTACTTTTCCTTCCCATCACTTCCCAGTGTAACCCACTGTATCTTACATCATTCTGTTAGGGTACAAGCTGTCTGAGGGCAAAAACTCACTATTCCTGTGTTTTGCTAGCAACGCATTCCCAGCACCTAGCACGCTCAATAAATGTTAAATAAATGCATAAACTGTTCTTATCCTTTGAGACTAGTTCCAGCTTATAATGAGATATAATAAATTTGAGTATTTTTACTCCACTTGTACCAAATTCACTGGTCATCACGAAGTCTGCTTTTTAAATTTCAGCCGCTGTCATTACATGGGCATACATCATCTTCAAAATATTTAAATTATAACAACTCTTTGAATAAGAACATCAGAATGAAAAACCAGGGGCGCTGGGGTGGCTCACTTGGTTAAATGACTGACTCCCGATTTCGGCTCAGGTCAGGTCATGATCTCAGGGTTGTGAGACCGAGTCCCACGTCAGGCTCTGCTCTGAGCACAGAATCTGCTTGTCCCTCTCCCTGCTCTCTAAAATAAATAAATAAAATCTTAAGGGGAAAAAAAAGATTTTTCTCAACCTAACAATATACAATTTGGATTTTTATGCACCACCACGTGTGATCCCTGAAAACCTCACATTCACATTTCTGATTTTTTACCATACTACTGAGATCTGCAATAATGCTATATTTCAAAATGAGTTTCATCCAAGTCCCCAGCATGGTGTCTAGCATGTAATAGTACTCAAAAAATACCCGTGGAAGGAATGTGGTAGAGGTGAAAAGGAACATGCCCATTCCTGTTTTAATGGCAACCCTAGCTGAAATCATGATGACCTGCGGGACAAAAATCTCTATCTGGTGGTTTTCAAATTCAGCTGCGTATCAGAATTACCTGGGCATTTAAGAAACTACAGGATGGGGGCGTCTGAGTGGCTCAGTCAGCTGGGTAGCTGCCTTCGGCTCAGGTCATGATCTCAGGGTCCTGGGATCGAGGCCCGCGTCAGGCTCCCTGCTCAGCGGAGAGCTTGCTTCTCCCTCTCCCTCTGCCTGCTGTTCGGCCTACATGTGCACTCTGTCAAATAAATAAAAACCTTAAAAAAAAATTTTTTTTTAAATTGAAAAGCAACTACAGGATGGAGTCCAGGAAGATGGTGGGGTAGAAAAGATCCCAAACTCACCTCCTCCCCCGTGGTGAGGCAACAAATACACGTCCTGCAACTCACTCTGAAAGCCACCCGAAGACTGGCACAATAGGCCTTACACAGCTAGACCTGGAGAGGCGGCCGCACGAGAAGGGGTACAGACACAGTTGGGAACTAAACCCCAGGGGTGACTCCCCACAAATGGCAGGGACATTGCAGGCACAAAGTAGTGAGGGTATCAGGCCCTACACTGGGTACCCCGGCCCTGGAGATCCACACTGTGAAGGCAGGTTCCTAAAACATCTGGCTTTGAAAATCAGCAGGGCTTCAATCTGGGAGCTTTAAAAACCAGTGGGGCTGAACTCAGGGAGAGCTGGAAAGCTATAGGAAATGGAGTCGTCATCCTTAAATAGCCAGCATGCTAAATAACGGCCCAAGACGCTGCACAGTTCCAGGAGTTTGAAAAGCACCTGGCATATAGGTAAAGATTTATTGACTAACTTTAGGATGTATACCAGAGGAGCAGGGATCTGCAGACTTTTGTTCTCTGGGAACGAAAGTGTTGGCCGGTGCTATTCTTCTTGCCTCCCACCCTAGAGAGCCAGATGCTGTCAGGAGCCAGTTCTGACACTCTCCATCTCCCTTGCCAGCATCATGTGCCCTGCCCCTGCAGAACCAGCCCATTCAACCCATGGGCCCACAGGCACCTGCACTGCCACACCCAGTGGGGTGGTTCACTTACAAACTTAGTAGGGAGGTTAAATTATATATACAAAAATTAGCCAAGGGATACACAAAACAAAAACATGTAAAATATGACATATAAAACACAGAGGAGGGAATAAAAATTTAATGTGCTTTTACAATGTGTTTGAACTTAACTAACCATCAACTCAATATAGACTGCTATACACATACGATGTCACATATGAACCCCAGGGTAACCACACACAAACCAAAAACCTGTAATAAATACAGAAAAAGTAAAGAGACTGGAATCTGAGCATGACACTACAGAAAGCCATCAAACTACAAGGGAAAAGAGCAAGAGAAGAAAACAGAACTACAAAAACTAGAAAACATTAACAATGGCAGTGAGTACATACATATCAATAATTACTTTAAATGTAAATGTACTAAATGCTCCAATCAAAAGACACAGAGTGACTGACTGGATTAGAAAAAGGGCCCATCTATGTGCTGCCTACAGAAGACCCACTTCAGACCTAAAGACACAGAGGGTGAAGGGACAGGAAAATATACATGTTGCAAATGAAAGTGGGAAAAAAAAAAAAAGGCGAGGGTAGGTATACTTGTATCAGATAAAATGGACTTTAAAACAAAGACTGTAATAAGAGACCAAAAAAGGTCATTACATAAACATAAAGGGATCACTCCTATAAGAGGATATAGTTTATGTACCTAACACAGGAGCACCTAAACATATAAAGCAAATATTAACAGACATAAAGGGAAAAGTTGACAGTAATACAGTAATAGTAGGGGGCTTTAACACCCCACTTATATCAATGGATCATTGAGACAGAAAATCAGCAAGGAAACCGTGGCTTTGATACATGAAACCAGAAGGACTTAACAGAGATATATATATATAGTACATTCCATGTAAAACAACAGAATACACATTCAAGATCACATAACAGGCCACAAAGCAAGTCTTCATAAATTTAAGACTGAAATTATATCAATTGTCTTATCCAACCAAATGAAACTAGAAATCAATTACAAGAAAAGTGGAAGAAACACAAACATGGCTAAATAACATGTTACTAAACAACCAATGTGTCATCAAAAAAAATCAAAGAGAAAAAAATACCTGGAGACAAATGAAAATGGAAACATGACAACTCAAAATCTTTGGGACACAGAAAAAGCACTTCTAAGAAGGATGTTTATAGCCATACAGGCCTACCTCAAGAAACAAGAAAAATCTCAAACAATTTAACTCTACATCTAATGGAGCCAGAAAAAGAAGAACAAAGTCCAAACTTAGCAAAAGAAAGAAAATAATAAAGATCAGAGCAGGAATAAATAGAGAAAAAAAAACACAATAGAAAAAAATCGATGAGGGGTGCCTGGGTGCTCAGTCGTTAAACGTCTGCCTTCGGCTCAGGTCATGATCCCAGGGTCCTGGGATTGAGTCCCGCATCGGGCTCCCTGCTCGGCGGGAAGCCTGCCTCTCCCTCTCCCACTCCCCCTGCTTGTGTTCCCTCTCTCGCTGTGTCTGTCTCTGTCAAATAAATAAATAAAATCTTTAAAATAAAGATCGATGAGACTAAGAGCTGGTTCTTTGAAAAGCAAACAAAACTGATAAACCTTTAGCTGACTCATCAAGAAAGAAAACTCAAAATCATAAATGAAAGGACAAGTTACAAATGACAAATACAAAAAAAAAAAGATTTCTACAAAAAGTTATATGCCAACAACTTAGACAAACCAGAAGAAATGGATAAATTCCTAGAACTATAAAATCTTCCCAGGCTGAATGAAGAAGAAATAGAAAATCTGAACAGGCCAATTAATAGCAATGAAATTGAATCAGCAATCAACAAATTACCAACAAACAAAAGTTCAGAACCAAGCTGACTCCCAGGTAAATTCTACCAAACATTTAAAAAAGAGATAATGACAATCTTTAAACTATTCAAAAAAAAAAAAAAATAGAGGAAGGAAAGCTTCCAAACTCATTTTATGAGGCCAGCATTACCCTAATACCAAAATCAGACAAAAATGCCACAAGAAAAGTACAAGCCAGTATCTCTGATAAATGTAGATGCAAACAAAATATTAGCACATCAAATTAAAAAATACATTAAAAGGATCATTCACCACAACCAGTGGGATTTATTCCAGGGACGCAAGGATGGTTCAATATGTGCAAATTAATCAGCATGGTACACATTAACAAAATGAAGGATAAAAGTCACACGAGCATTTCAACAGCTGCAGAAAAAGCATCTGAGAAAATTCAACATCCATTCATGATAAAGATTTTTAACAAAGTGGGTACAGAAGTAATATACCTCCACATTATAAAGGTCATATATGACAAACCCACAGCTAACATCCTACTCCGGTGAAAAACTAAAAGCTTTTCCCCTAAGATCAGGAACGAGACAAGGATGTCCACTCTCACGACCATTATTCAACATAGTACTAGAAGTCCTTGCCATAGCAATCCGATATTTAAAAAATTTTTTAAAAGTCTAAATTGGTGAGGAGGAAGTAAAACTGTCACCATTTGCAGATGACACGGCACTATGTAGAGAAAACCCTAAAGACCCCACCAAAAAAATATTAGAATAAATGAATTCAGTCAAGTTGTGGGATGCAAAATCAGTATACAGAAATCTGTTGCATTTCTATATACTCAGTAATAAAAGAGCAGAAAGGGAAATTAAAAAAACAGTAACATTTGTAATTGCATAACAAAGAATAAAATACTTAGGACTAAATTTAACCAAGAGGTTGAAGACCTATACTCTAAAAACTATTAAGACACTGATAAAGAAATCAAAGACAACACAAATAAATGGCAAGATATACCATGCTCATGCACTGGAAAAATTAATATTGTTAAAATATCCATACTACCCAAAGCAATCCACAGATTTAATGCAATCCCAATCAAAATACTAATAGTATTTTTCACAGAACTAGAACAAACAATCCTAAAATGTGTATGGAACCACAAAAGACCTCAAATAGCCAAAGCAATCTTGAGGAAGAACAAAGCTGGAGGTAGCACAATCCCAGATTTCAAACTATACTACAGAGTTACAATAATCAATTTTAGTATATGTGCTGCCAAAGCGAGCACCAGAGTTACAATAACCAAAACAGTACTGGCACAAAAACAGACATATAGGTCGATGGAATGGAATTCACAGCCCCGAAATAAACCCATGCTTATACGGTCTGCCAATCTACAACAAAGGAGACAAAAATATACAATGGGGAAAAGACAGGCTCTTCAATAAATGGTGTTGGGAAAACCCTAAATATAGAGAATAAAACTGGACCACTTTCTCACTACATAAAAGTAAACTCAAAATGGATTAAAGACCTAAATGTGAAACCAGGAACCATAAAACTAGAAGAGAACATAGGCAGTAATCTCTGGGACATTATTTTTCTGGCTGTGTCTCCTCAGGCAAGGGAAACAAAAGCAAAATGAAAAGGCAACCTACTGACTGGAAGAAGGTATTTGCCAATTATATCTCTGATAAGGGGTTAATATCCAAAATAACACCATCTAAAAGACAAATAATCTGATGAAAAAATGGGCAGAGGACCTGCATAGACACTTTTCCAAAGGAGACATACAAATGGTTAACAGACACATGAAAAACTGTTCAAAATCATTAGCCATCAGGGAAATTCAAATCAAAACCACAATGAGATACCACCTTACACCAGTTAGAATGGCTAGAATCCAAAAGACAAGAAATATCAAGTGCTGGCGAGGATGTGGAAAAAAAGGAATCCTCACGAACTGTCGGTGGGAATGTAAACTGGTGCAGCCACTATGGAGAACAGTATGGCGGTCCCTCCAACAACTAAAAATAAAAGTACCATATGATCCAGTAATTCCACTACTGGGTATTTACCCAAGGAGAACTAAAACACTAATTTCAAAAGATGTATGCACCCCTATGCTTATTGCAGCATTATTTACAACAGCTGAGCTATGAAGGTAATCTAAGTATCCATCAATAGATGAATGGATAAAGGAGATAAATACATATGCGCGTGCACGCACACGCACAGGAATATTACTCAGCCATAAAAAAGAATGAAATCTTGTAATTTGGAACAACATGGATGGACCTAGAGGGTATTATGCTAGGTGGAATAAGTCAGAGAAAGAGAAATACCACATGATTTCACTTCTATGTGGAAACTAAAAAAAAAAAAAAAAAAAATGAACAAACAACAATAACAGAAAAGAGAAACAGAAAAAGAGAAACAGACTCGTGGAGAACAAATTAGTTGCCAGAGGGGAGGGGAGTGGGAGACAGGCAAAACAGGTGATAAGGATTAAGAGGTATAAACTTCCAGTTATAAAGTAAATTATGGGGATAATGAGTACAGCAGAGGGAATATAGTAATAGTATTGTAATAACTGTGTGATAATAGATGGTAACCACACTTCCCATGGTGAGCATTTCATAATGCACACAGTTGTCGAATTACCTGTTGCAAACCTGATTTATGGCAACTATACTTCAATTTTTAAAAAACACCGAACCGTACACTTAAAAATGGTTAAAATGGTAAATTTATATATGTTTAAATAATTCTGGAAGTAAAAAAAAAAAAAAAAACCCAAAACTACAGAAGCCAAGTGTCCATCCCAGATGTACTGAATGTTCTCCTGGTCTAGCTGATTACTGGAATTTCGACTTCCTCCCCTGATAGTACCCCGTAGAGCAAAGCTTATGAGTTTTAACGTCACTTAAAAGAAACCCTGTGTCCCTCACTTTACCTTCAAATTTAATCTGTCATTCCTACCCTGGTAGGTAACTTGGCACCATGGAGCAGCATGTTGTCTGCTGGTCTTAAAGTAGGTCAATATCAGGCAAACTATCGAAATAGACCCGGGTCTGTACTTGCTATGTCGCCTCCTACTGAAACACTTCCATCACATTATTTAATCCACCTGCCTACCTTGTGGGCAATGAGAAAGAAATGATGCGAAGCACAGGGCACAATGTCTGGCACCATGGGAAATAAATGTACACACACGTACATACACACATACACACACCCCTCCTTGCCCACATTTCCTTCTAATGGGCCCTGGCTTATGTTCTCCATTCTAACCAAACTAGCTTAGGGTAAGTTCTGGAAGGCTCATCAGCCCCCACCTCTAAGCTTCTGCTTGTGCCACTTACCTGCTATTCTGGAATGAGCTAGAAGGACACATTATCTTTCCCTACCCTGCACAAACATTACCTTCGGAGCATCTGCTTTTCATATTAACCTATTAAGTTTTCTCTCAACTGCCTATTATGAAAAGTTGTTTATAAATATGTTTTTGTGTTAATTCCTAAACTTCTCTCTCCTCTCTCCTAATAACTTATATGTTCTTTGAGGACAGGGACTACAACCTTCCCTTCATTTATAAGTGTAAGGATCCAGAAACACTTTTCTGCTATGACAGTTCAACTGTATTATCTTTCAGTAGGAATAAAACCATAGGATTTCCCTGGGGGGAGGGGACACAATTGAGAAACAGCTGACATGTTCATTGTGGTACCTGTTTTTAGCCTGATACCTGCTAAGAATCATAGTACTGATTTGGGGCAAAATGCACATAACACGGAATTTACCATGCTAACCACGTTTAAGTGCACAGCTCAGCGGCACGAAGAACATTCACACTGTTGTGCAGTCATCACCACCATCCAGCTCCAGAACTCTTCCTGTCTTGCAAAACGAAATCTCTGTATCCATTAAACACTAACTCTTCCAGTCCTCTCTCCTACCTCCGACCTCTGGCAACTAGCATTCTGCTCTCTGTCTCCGAGAATACCTTGCGTAGCTGGGTCGTTCAGTACCTGTCCTTCTGTGACTGGTGTACTTCACTCAGCACAATGTCTTCAAGGTTCATCCAGCCTGCAGCACGGGCCAGAGCTTCCTTCCTTTTTAAGGCTGCACGGTACTGATTTTTGAGGGGGAAAAACAACCCTGCACATATGTCTTAACAGATTATTTATTAATATGTCATTCTAAACATTACATAAATACAGCCTATACACTAGAGTATCAAACATTGTTCCAGTAAGAAGTTCAAGAGGACATTGAGGGCTATCTTAAGAAATATGAATACTTTGGCTTTCATTATTACATCAGATGAAAAAAACAATTCAAAGAACAGTTTTCATTTCCTGCTATGATTAACAATAAAACCAAACAGAAAAGTAAGAGTGTATTAAAAAAAAGATACTCAAGTACTTTTCAAAGAACTCATTCCCCTTTTCTTCACTACATACATACTCATACAAATTACTCAGTAATCTACTATGAGAAGTGGTTCTTCACCTATCTAAGGAACCTCAGTAAATATTTGTTGAATGAATGAACAATCTATGGAAATGAATCTACTACTTTAATTTGTGGGGTTTTTTTTTTCCAAGTAAGAGCAATAGTAAACCTACTGAAGTTCTTCTTTGTCCAGATCAT
This sequence comes from Eumetopias jubatus, assembly GCF_037043125.1. Taxonomy (NCBI): domain Eukaryota; kingdom Metazoa; phylum Chordata; class Mammalia; order Carnivora; family Otariidae; genus Eumetopias; species Eumetopias jubatus. The sequence goes on along the minus strand of NW_028274809.1, from coordinate 135,437,582 downwards.
AAGCCTATGGAACAGTGATTGTTACAAACACTACCCATCATAGCTAATAATCAAATTAATGTGCATTTATTAACCTAGTAAGAAAAAGTCTGTCATGTTGCAGAACTAATTCTAATGTAATACTTGACTGGGCTTCAATCACCTGCGATATGGTCAAGAAAAGGGAACTGGGACTGCTAGGTTTGTAATTATCTATCAACGAACTCCTATCTTCGAGCCCTCACTCCCACCCCACCCCCTCCCCCACACTTCGAAACACTGCTAAAAATAGCAGCTGCAGCATATCTTCACCCTCTTGTTAATTTGGCTCTGAAAATGTATTCAGGCTCCAAGTTCAGATGAGGGAACTTCCAAGCAGGGAAGAGTTCACTAGGGAGCGCCCACAAATGGAAATGAGCCCATGGGCCAGAGCAGAACAAAGCTTTGTTCTTACAGCAAGCTCAACGGACACACGTGATCAAACCGAGAGTTGAACACTCTTCCTCCCAAAGTCACATTTCATAAGCAGACCAAAAACAAAACAAAAAAACAAAAACAAACTGAAAAGACCCTTTTAAGTCGGATCTTTTCAGGAAAACCATAATTTTGATCCTTTTTTGAAGTTAAATTGTGCTAAATATTATACCTAACACAATTAAAAGATGAAAGCTGCTGACGTTACAAATAAGCAAATTTGTGATGCTTGACCTAGATAAAAGAGCTAAAACAAACTCCAAGAAGTCCTGCCAGAAAGATGGTTTTAAGAACCGCTTCTCTGAGTCAGATGTAGCAAATCTGATGATCTAGCAGCCGTAATTTAGGAAGGCAAGAGTATACTGAATATGTCATTACTCTCCTCTTATGATGAGCATTTAAAGGGGGAAGCGGTGGGGAAGCAATTTAAACTTCAGTTCTCAGACTCTGTCTTAATGAAATAAAACACTGTTGGATAGTAGTGGAGATTCTAATTTATAAAATATTGACCTTTGTGCAAACAAAGTTTCTTTCACGATCAACTTTTCACAGGTAGTCCTAAATTACTACTCTTTATGTGCTTAAGTCTGAAGAGAAATCTTGGCTAACCTAGAAGTTTATCTTTACATAATCATCACCTCAATAGGTTTAACTCCTATTAAATTGATTATTACTTTGATACACTATGAAGTTAAAAAAGGTCCTCAGTAGTGCAAACACAAAAGTCTCAAACTATCTTTACGTCTTCACAGTATGGCTAGTGAACTAGCAACTAATGCAGCATTTCAACAAGCCCCAAAGTCAGCATCTTTAATTCATGGTGGGGCCTCTCTGACTATCCCACAATTCACAAACTGTCCCAAATTCCTGGTGTCAAAGGGTTGTCAATATGTGAACCAGGAGAATTACCACAGACTTCCCCTTTCCAAGTTCAAAAGTTCCTCTAATCAAAAACAAAACAAAAGAACAAAGAAACAACACTTTCACCCCTTTACAATGTTCCAGCCAAATTAAGGTTACATTTAAAATATACATATCTGGAAACAAGAGTTGTTCAAAATCATCCTTCATATATTCCTACACAGAGAATGGTGTCTCAGATGTGGCGGGGCGGGGGGGGGAACCTGATGGGTTTTTTACCTGCAAAATTACATCACCCGCAGAGCACAAAGGACGCATCATCGCCCGTGCCCGGAGCACTCACAAAACCCAGCAGCCTTGGGCTTCAGTTCTTAAAGGCTCCACATTTACTGGCTTTAGCAATGAATTCCTTTAGCAGAGGGCCATCCATTTGCCAAAATGCTGCAGTCTGTGTAACTTCTGTCAAATGATTGATGCAAAACTTAAAGCAGAATTCTTCTAAATCCTGGACACACACAACAAAAATAAAAACAAGAAGAGGCCTTTTTTTATTAACTTTGATCAAATTACTTCTATCCAAACCCCTCATCCCAAATCTTTCACCCTCCCCTAGAAAAGACATTTGAGGCCAGAAACCTCAAACTAAGCAAACAAGTGACCATAGGTAGGTATCAGAAAAGCACACACTATTTAGTGAAAACATAGTGAAAGCAACAATTCCACTACCTCAAGTCTGACTCTTCAAAACATACACCCATTCACACAGCCTATGGGGGGGCAGCTTCTACAAGGCTACCACACAGTCTAGTCACATGCAGACTTTGTCTTGAGAAGCTGAGAGCATACACCTGAAGCTGATACAATATTGTCTATCAATCATCTGCAATAATAATTAAAAACAAAGCTGAAAGCAACTTCAGTCCATCATACGTGTAAACACAGTCAAGAAGTCCGAGAAAAGAATTAAGATTTAGCTTAAGGAAGATTTTAAGAAACAGAAAAGTGATAAAGAGATGTCCTCAAGAGACACATTAAAAAAGAAAAAAAAATTCCAAGCACCTTAAATCCACTGCTGTGCTCTCCTAGATAAAATGCCTTCATTCTTAAAGCCACAAGGAATAATACACTACTACTCCCACCAAACTAATTTCTCATTCTCAGTCAATCCAGAGAATATTCAGAGATTGGAGTTTTTAGACGAATGAAGTCATCAGCTACCAACACTCAGAAGGAAAGTGATATACACAAGTGGTAAACCAGAACAACTTAAAAATCTGTTTCCGCCAATGCTAATACAGCCTTTCATCCCCAGCAAAACCGCTACTGTTTCTTCCTTTAAACACTGGAACATACATTTATTAAATCAATTAGGTACTGGAATGTATACAAAGTCTAAATATGTAACAGCAAATCACACTGAAAGCTCTTACCACAAATACCTTGATTTTTTAATTTTGCCAGCTATACCGAAGGTCAGTACTCAGGGTTCTATCAAACCAGGAACTCAACAACATTTAAACTGCAGCAAGACTTGGTCTCATGTTTCCAAGCCACTGTGAAATGAGAAATTTTAGGCAGGGTGGGGGAGGGCCCACACAAACACAGAGACACATCCCTTTCTCCTCTCTGTGCAGATCCCTGCAAGCAAATACTTCCTTCTTCTACGGGTCCCTCTGTCCTTAGCTGAATGAGGTTCCCTTCCAGTCATATCACTGGTAAGAGATAAACCACATCTAATGTTTATCAGTCAGCTGCTGCCAGAGTTTTTTCTAGATAATTCACAATGCATTTAAAATATAGGCACAATTTTTGCATCAAAGTTTTTTAATAAGAGAGTCTCCGTGGGCTGAAGTACAACTGAACGTTCTGTGTATTATAATAAACTAAAACGTTAAACTATATAAAACATTCCCTCTCATGTTACTATTAAAGAAAAAGCCCTCTCCTGGTATTACAACCCAATGATTAAGAAACAGCTTTAGGAACTAAATTATATATATATATTTTTAAAGATTTTATTTATTTGAGAGAGAGAGAATGAGAGATAGAGAGCACAAGAGGGAAGAGGGTCAGAGGGAGAAGGAGACTCCCTGCTGAGCAGGGAGCCCGATGCGGGGCTCGATCCCAGGACTCCAGGAGCATGACCTGAGCTGAAGGCAGTCGCTTAACCAACTGAGCCACCCAGGCGCCCCAGGAACTAAATTATATTCTACAAAGAGATCAAAGTCATTTCAATCTTACTTATCAAAAATAGAAAACTAGTTTTTCTACACATATTTGAGGAAGAAATAACCAGTCATAAGCACATAAAGTTTCTTCAAACCATGCAATGTAGCAGATGAGGATCTTTAAATATTAACTTTGAATTACATAATTTCAAATTCAAAGACTCACTAAATTCTGGCATTGTAAAACCTTATCACTTCCATGTCTACAAATCTGGAATTCAAGCTCTTTAGAGTCCACGTGAAAAAGTGAGTTTATCCAGTTTACTAATTATACAGAGATTATCTTGGGTATAAACTGTAAGAACTTTTTATGTAGTACAGGTATACAAAGGGTGCCTCTGGTTACAAATCACTGCATACATTTATGAAAATGGCTCTATCAAACTGCCTTCCCTTCCCCTCCAACTAGTTTGAATTGGTGAGATATCTCAGCATTCAAAAAATGTCCTGCAGTTTCAAACATTAAAAGTTAAACTAGAGAATCCTGAAAATAATCTGAATCTGGGTTAAACAACTAATCGTTTAATAACTGAATCTTGCTTAAGGCAGATCTATGGAAAAGGAAGCACGGAATGCACTTGGAAAGAGAGAAACTGTTTGCAAGTTCAGTTGCACGAACCAGAGTGGCCGAGCCAAGCAATTCATTTAGTAGCCAATGCCCTGAGTCAGGTTGCCTTTGCTTTGATATGTAAATGAGATAACTATTTTTCTGATAATTCCTAAATTTTTGAAGAAGCTACATGATCTGTTCACCTTATTCTGCAAATGATCACATCTTCAATACCCAGAAAAGAAAGTGCAACTCTTACCCAGCTAATAAGTTAACTCTAACAGGACTGCTGGGCTTTATACAAAACATTTCCAAGAAAACAAGAAGGATCACCAGACCAGTAGATGAAAAAAGTTCATAATAGGTTGAAAGCATCTTCTTAAAGCCCATGGAATACAGAAGTGGGAGAGGGTGCAAAATCAGGGGCTTTAAAACGATATTCTTGGTATTTTAGAAACTAAATCCCTTATTTATGACATTTTGTGGTGAAATTATTCTAAAGCGGTTCTGAGGCAAATCAGGTGAAATATCAGATTTGTTGTAATTAGCAAGGAAGCTCAAAATGAATTGCTATTCTGAAATAATTTATAAATTCATTCCAAATTTTTAAAATTATTCCAATAACTTATATATTCCAAAAATAACTTGTTTTTCCTTTCCACAGATTTTCTTTAGTAACAAAGTAAAACAGAGACAATTGATGGTCTTAATATCCACATTTTTTTAAAATGCCACTGCAGTCTAAATGAACTTCTTAACCAGTCCTAAATCCCTGAAAGCTAACATAATTGAATGCTAAGAATTCTATCGAAGACCACTTGGCCAGGGTGAGACAGGCTCCTATGTGTCAACCAGCCCCACTTGAGCTGCATTCCATATGGCAAGATGGTGAACCACACCTACCTCTATCCAAACTTGTTAAAGTAGTAACAAAACCCCAAAACCATAAGTTTAGAATTTATAATATATATCAGGTACAAATATGCCAGATCAAAGTGGTCTTTGGTTTGGTTTTTTAGAATTTACTTAAAATGTCTTGCTACCTAGGACAAAATAAAGAAAGGTGCTTTGTCTCACTAACTAAACAATATTTTATAGTCTACTGATCATGGAAAACTTTTAATTTCGGAAAGAAGAAAAAAATGCTGACCATCAGGCTTTAGCACAAAACTTTTCACTACCAATATCCCAAACCAATTTTGGAATTAGATTCCTGACCTTCTATTTATGGCTTCCCACCAACAGCAAAATATTAGGACGTAAGTTACTCAGCAAGTAGGATTTTCTGGAAAGCGCTCTACTCTGGTTCCCAACTACTTCTCCTAATGTTCAAATATACACAGAAAACAAAAATTTTCTGAAAACAGTATAAATAAAAACATTGCAAACTTGTGTGGTGAGCTATAGAACTATTCTGACACAGTGTTTCATTCACGTTTTGTCCCTTGATGGCAATGCTCACTTGGGTCTGTACTAAACGAATACTTAGGCACTCCCCTGCCAAGTCGTTCCTCAGCTAAAACTTGCAGAAAGTTGGACAACGCACTCGTGACACAAGGGCTCCACAAGCAGCTTCCTTAAAAAAAAAAAAAAATCTTAACTACTGCAGTCAATACATTTTTGTTGCTTTTATGTGCATATGTTTGCTTCGAAATTATCTTGTCAAAGGGGGTAGAAAGGAACCTCAAGAACTCACAGAAAAGAGAAAGAATGTGAGAAGCATGCAGTCTCCATCTTCCTAGCATGTGAACCACAGAATGAAGGAAAAGTCATGGGGTCTCCCTAAGCGGAGCTTCTGAAAGTCAGTCAATTTTTTGGCAGTTAATTTCCAATCTGACTTAATAGAAGCTTCCCATCAACTAACAGATAGAGTGGGTTTTATTTTTATATTCTAAACACTTCATTTATTTACTTACTACAGTCTATAGCATTAAGGAAATACAGTGTAAAAGTACATTAGTCAATTACAGAACTATAAGAATCTAAAAAAAATAGCTTAGAAAGAAGGTGATTCTTCCTCCTTTTGTCTTCTATTTTCTAATTTTTCTACATTGAATGTATAACATTTGTGGGGATGGGGTTTTGTTTTGTTTTTTTCATTTTTTAGAAAGCAAACCTTTGTGGTGAGGTATTTCAAATTCATTTAACTCTTGCATGCCAAGTCAAATGACCATCCTGTGACAGACTCAAGGGAATCACATATATTTTCAGTCTTAAGGAAGGGACAGAATTTCATGTGTCTCTATTTTATACGAGGAAAATGAAAACCAGTAATAAAAAAAAAAATGACCACTTGGCATGGGTAGAAGTGGCACGAGGTTTTTTTCTGTGACTTTTTGGGGTAAGTTTTAGCTTAGAGAGAAAGAAGTTTCCAGCACCGAGAGCTGAGATGTTTGCCTCTGCCCCAAGGGTTCTAACTCATTTTAGTCAGCAGTACCCTAACCCCAGGAATAGGGAACTCATTAGCAGTGAAGAGGAGTAGGGAGACACACAGAGCAGATGTTAAAGTCAATTAACAAACGGACGGAACAGGCATCGACCGATTTAAAATCGTATCACTGGGTAGAATGCAACCTAAAGAAATAGCACTTCTAATAAAGAAGTTCATGGTGTCACAGAAAAGGTAAAAAAAAAAAAAAATCTATACTTCCATTTCCTATTAGACATAATTTACTTTGATCATCACTCCATCTGTTGCCAGGCCACAGAGAAAGTCAGCTATTTGACCTTATTAAATATTTATAATCATAATCTCAAATAAAAATAGGATACATTTTGAAAATAAAAGACATAATGTTCCATTTTGATCCCTAAGTGTGATAAAGATGAAGTCTGTCTTCCACCACACCAAGGCCACAATTACAGATCTCTGAGGGTGTTTGGTAAATCCCGATACCAGGTACTCTGCCTTGTCAAATGATGACAAAGCACCTCTAGAATGGGCTAATTGTGTCACTAAAGTGCATGCCTTAGCTGGACATCCTGAACTCCAAGACTATTGCTCTCTACCTTTTATTCTCTATAAATTTATAAAACCAACCAGACCATCCTTAAGTTCACTAATTATCCTTAATGCATCCTTCAGGTGGTACCATAGTCATTCAGTTCAACAAACATTTATTATCCAGTGCCTACTATGTGCCAGGGACTACAGGGTACAGAGATGAATAAAAAACAGTTTCTGCTTATGAGCAGCTTACAATCTGATGACACTGTGGTTCTTAACTTCAAGAAAATACACTAAACACAAAATTTCAGACTCCCCAAAGCCCATTCATTCATAGATCCTCTAGAGATCCATAAATCCTAGATTAAGAATTCAGTCCAGTGCAAAACCAACCATTCACAACCAAACGCACAAACAAAAAGGAGCCCAGACCAAGTTCTTCACACGTGAATGAGTTATAATTAGACAAATAGAATTTCAGAGCACACACAGATATGAATCATACAGCATCCTTGGCTTACAACAGGATAGAGTTAGGGAGATGGCAAAGTGGGTCTTGAAAAAAATAGATAAGCTGACCTTGAGTAACACCCGAAACTACAAATGGCATCAATCCAACTGGGTAGGACACTTTCTATTCCAACCCGCAGTACAGCTGCTTGGACCTCAGGTTCTTTTCTTAGTCAAAAATGAAAGTAGAACAACAACCATTTTTGAAACTATGAACACAAAATAAACAAGCAAGGCCAGTTTTCATTTTTTTAGGGATCAGTCAGTTCATAGATTCCCTAAATAGAAATGAAATTACTCCTGTTCCTTGTCTCATGCAAGAAAAGTGGGGGGCAGGCCATGAGGAGTTGGAGGGGGGGGTTTCTGTTCGTTATTTTATGTTACCTCTGCATCGTATCTGACTGCAGCAGAGAACAGTGAAAAGGCATTCTCCACGGTAATTCCGCGCTTGATAATGTGCTGACAAAGCTTTCTCAGTCGGTTTTCACAGTAAGACGTGGCCAAGTCCAAAAGACCTAAAAGCAAGAAGTATGGAAGGTTTAATCAAGTTTATGATAATTTCCCATAATTTATAAACATAAATATTTTATTTTGGTGCAAAGAGTTATGTAGATAAATCAACAAAAGTTTCTTAGTGAGTAATACTCTAAATTTTATTAAATAAATCCTCTTTTTCACTCCCTACCTCCCCCATCCCAAAACAGACCTCTCCTACACTTACTTTATACATCTTCTTCTACAGTACAAAGGAAGGGGAGTAAATGGAATTCCCCCCTCATTTTATTTCCAAGATGATGTATTAAATGCACTAGCAATGTATACTTCAGTATTAACAGAATGAAAATAAATCCACAGGCATAAACTTGTGTCCACAATTATTAACCATAATAACTATATAACATTTGTCAAGACATTTACTTCAAATACTGTCTAAAAACCAATCAACTTGACACTTTTTACACTTCAGTGCTGTAAGAACATGACGAGAGAGATCCGTGACCGCGTGGCTTGGCCCGTCCGGTGGGCTGAGGTACCTATAGCATCTTCAGGGGGCAGGTCCACTGTGTCTGTGTAGAGGTACTGGAGAAAGGCACGGTACACTGGATAAGAAAACTGGTCTATTTCTATCACCTCCTTCATATCCTCATTCCAGTAAGACTGGAACATGGACCGAAAGTGCTCACACCTAAACAGAACACAGAAAGTTACCTAAGGAAGTTGCCGCAGTCAGGTAAATATTACAAGTCTCCTTAACTACTCCTATCCTTGGGCCCACACGCACCAGGATCATGGATCTTCAGCTAGCATAGGCTTTCACATTCACCTTTTGCATATTTTCACTTTCATTTTTTGATTAGGATCTATCAAATATTAAGAATTATAAATTATAAATATAATATAAAAATTATATTAAGAATTATACTAGCACCTCCAGTGTTCCACCGTCTCCATTTGACAGTCCTCATTCAGATCAAGTATTCTGCTTACTTGTTTTTCTTAAACAGTGTTGTACAGAAATGCATTTTAAACAATGAAATTAAAAGAAATTCAGAAATGAGAGTTCAAATCTTTGACTATGTATCAGCATCATTCAAATAATTTATTTGGCTTTTAATTTTCATGTAATCAGCATATTCTTAAAATGGCTTTAAATGCTAACTGGATTACATTTAGGCTAATTATTATCCCATTACCTTACATGATAATTTTCCTTTTTTTCTGACACATCTTCAAAACAGCCATCAGTCCTATTTTGTTCCTCTGCTTTGACCTGCTCCGTTTCCAATCTTCCCAAGCCTGTTACCAACTTACTTACAAAACACATTCACCAGGAGAGTCACAGATTTCAAAAAAAAAAAAAAAACCTAAGTCGGTCTTTTTAGGTTGTATTTGCATGTAAAAAGCCACCTATATGAGGAACTGATTTCTAAATACTGGTTTTTCTTAAGTATGTAATATACTTCAGTTTTAAAACGTCATCTTTTCAAATCCTTTTAAAATGAGATACGGTGTAAATAAACATAGAATATTTTCAAAATCCATTCACAACTAAAAATGGTTCCACCTATGTAACACATTACTTCATCTGAGAAGCAAAAAGAAATAGTTGTTTAGGCAAGGAATGACAAATTAAACAGGAAAATGAAAGGAATAGACTGACTGACCACAGGTTCACAGAAAGGAACATTTCCAGTTCACCTTTTATTAACTTTGGTTCAGATATTTACTCTCTCAGTAGTGACTAACATATGGCTTTTTGGTTCCCTTAAAAAGTATTATTTTGTGAAAAGGTTTTCAACTAAATTTCAAAAGGGACTTGTAAACGGCCAGTTTAACTCTCAATGGTCTCCCTTCATGAGCCTCTCTCTCAGTAATGGCAGCCTCAGGGAGCAAGAGTCCAAACCATCTACTGCCATCTACCTGCCATCTACTCTATCTAAAGAACATTCCTTTAATTGGAAATTAGATGTCCCTCAGGGCCAGAGGTCCATCATCCCTGACCATGAGAGTTTTCTGCTTGGGGAAAAAGGAATCTTTATGTGTAAAAGAGGACATACACATTTTTCACTAACAATCTTTTGTATTTTTTTAAGCATGTAAATAAATTTGTCGATGGAAATAAATATTCAAAGGATCCTCATTTAAAACAATATAAACTGGGCACCTGGGTGGCTCAGTCGGTTAAGCGTCAGACTCTTGATTTTGGCTCAGGGTGGTGGGATCAAGCCCCGCATCACCCAGGGTGGAGCCAGTTTGGGATTCTCTCTCCCTCTTCCTCTGCCCCTCCTCCCAACCCTGGCTCAGAGAGCACGTGTTCTCTCTCTCTCTAAAAAATAGGAAAAAAAAAAAAACCCAACACAATATAGACAAATATTTACACTACCACATTATGCCTTTTCAAAAAGGCTCATGAGTGCACACTCATACACACATGCAAAACTCTTCAATAATGCATGGATCCCATTCATAAAAAACATTAAGTAGTACCATTTCTCTCTACTGACAAGACTGTTCCTTATCAGTCCCCATTTTTGGACTAACAAAAACATGGAGATTGCAAAAAAGAAAGGTCACTGATGTCTCTAAGCTCATGCAAAAATACCTGATTTTCAAAACAGCTTTATGGACATGGATGTATTTCCCATCGATTCGAAACTTCAGATCAGCAGTTTCTGGACTATCAAATTCTTTCTTCAGTGATTCGGCAACTGTTAAAAAGTCTTCATGCTCTGAAGGCAACAAACACATTATTAATACAAAAAGCTCAGGAAATGTGGTAGAGATATGAAAGACTTCAAAAAGATAACCATCAGCATGACAGGCAATTCCATCAGATTTTTTTCAAGAGTTCATGCCTTATTTGACAAATCAACTTCACTGTATCAAGATTAAGTATCTTGAGTCTATAAACTACCAAAAATTAGTTGGAAAGGCCACTTACCAGTCTTACATACTAGGTTAGACATTTTAAAATATACATTTTTTAAAAGAAGAAAAAGTTACAGGCAGTCCACGATTATATAACTACTTATTTTAAAACTTTAGTGGTTCTCTTCGGGGACTAAGAATTTATCAATTTTCCTACTTCGGGGGTAGTTTCAAGGGGCTGGTAAATTCAACTGAAGTTGTGTCAAGAAACAAATTTACGAGTGAAGTAATGCCATGCAGTCATGTTCTTACACAAAGAAACCCTACTTCCTAGGTATGTGGAATCTCAACATCCCTTTTAATCCCAAAGATCAATGGACAAACAATAATCCTTGCCTGCTATCTAAAAACAGAGCAAACCAACTTAGTAACCATTACAAGGGAACAGTTTTACAAAAAGCTGGTCACGCTGCCTGGTAAGAACTGCTGGAATGATTATTTGTAAGTCGAACTGTGTCCTCACGAAAAAAGTAAAGGCACTTGTAAAATTAGGTAACACTTTCCTGTGCTGTAAACGCACAGGTAGAAGGCGAACAGGAAAACAAAAACAATCCCAGAGATCACTGGCAATGCGCGCAGGTGCTGGGGACACAGGCCCCTAGGATGAGAAGAGAGCGTGTCTCTCGGCAGCCTGCTGCTCTTGGAGCAGGGACATCTGCTAAACTGAGGCTGAAACTTAATAAAGAAGCTTACCCAGGAGCTTTACTATCAGCCTCTCCCAAGGAAATGGCATTTGCCCAAGCCCTCCCCCGGGCTCCCGCAATGCGGAGCTTTTCTTGGCTATGGAGGGAAGTGGACAATCTCTCAAAAATCAGGCTTTCCCTGACCCTATCACCTGGATCCCTGGCAAATAAAAGAACGGAAATGACTAAGATGGGCACGGAGTCCAAGGATGGAGATAGCTCCCCACTGCCCCATTCACAAAATAGCTTCATACCAGCCCCCTCTACTTCTGCATCAGTCCTAAGACCTGAATAACCCTCTTCCCCCTCTTGGTTTCTGGCAACAAGTACAATACCTTCTTCCAGAGAAGAAATATTCTTCAGAGGTGTTTCTTAACCATCTGAGACTTTCTTTCTAATGCTTACCTGAGATGGTAAACTGAGAGAAAAAAACTTTTCTGACTTTTAGTGGGTAGATGGGAAAGAAGTCATTTAGGAGATATACTGAATGATCCTCTCTTCCAAACTTAGCATTCAAAAATGTTACAACTTTTGTTCTGAAAAGGATGTCTTTTCAGGATTAGGATTTTGAGAGGCAAATACCTGGAGCAGCTTTTTGTAAACAGGCCCTGGTTAAGCAGCACATGGGATTCTGAAGATGTACACAGTGCTTGGCTGTGCATGCTACACATATGCATGATTATGGCCAAACAGTCCCATTGTGTAAACCAACTTTTTTCAAATCACAACATTCACTGCAAAAAAATATGGTAGGTGCACCTGGGTGGCTTAGTTAAGTGTCCAGCTCTTGATGTCGGCTCAGGTCAGGATCTCAGGGTTGTGAGATCGAGCCCCACATTGGCTCCATGCTGGGCGTGGAGCCTGCTTGAGATTCTCTCTCTCCCTCTGCCTTCCCCACCCTCCACACACTCTCTCTTAAAAAAAAAAAAAAAAAGTGTATATTGTATTATCGTTAAAGAACCTGGAAATGTTCAACTTATTTCACTTCAAACTGAGCAGCAGCTTAACTCTTCCTAAACATACTCTTGCCCCCATGACCATAAAGACTGATCATCTGATAATGAGACAGCCACGGCTAGCTGTCTGGCTCACCTTGAGCATGACATGCACGACAAGACTGGCCTCGATACCACATGCTAAAGCAACCCAAACCCCATAGCTGACAAGAGCTACATTAATTTTCAAGCACGGGGCCAGCCTGACCCACTTGTTCCTCTGCATATAAAGAACTTAGAAGAAATACATCAGCAAAGCGGGCAGAAATGAACAAGAAATGAAAGAAAAAGAGATTAAACTCATCTTGTTGATGGCTACTCAGCTTTATGACACCTTACCATTTTCCATCGATGGACTCTTAAGACAATATTCAGAAAAGGGACAGACTACATAACCAAAGATCACTCTAAATTACAGTACCCTCTAAAATACCTTGGTTTTTATGCCCTTCTGAAATAAAAATATTTGAGATGGGTTGAAAGAAAAAGGGAGAAAGAAAGTGGAATTAACACATCACCCTAAAAATTACAAGTTTTTCATTTTTTAAGCTCACTTTTAGTTCATATTGAATTATGTAATAGGTCTAGTATGACAAAAGCACTTAAAAACAGGTTACTCAAAGATTTGTATACAAATGTTTATAACAGCACTATGCATAACAGTCAAAGGTGGAATCCATCCAAATATCCATCAACAGATGCACGGAAAAACAAATCGTGGTCTATACATACAACGGAATTTCATTCAGCCATACAAATGAAGCACTGTGTGCTACAACATGGGCAAGCCTCAAAAACATTAAGTAAAAGAAGCTAAACCCAAAAGGTCACACATTCTATGATTCCATTCATAGGAAATGTCCAAAATAGGGAAATCCCTAGAAACTAAAAGCAAAGACGTGATAGCCAGGGATGGGGGTTAGAGAGAATGGGGAGTGACTGCACAGGTACAGGGGTTTCCTTCAGAGAGATGGAAATGTTTCAGAACTTGGATATAAATGGCAGTTGCACAACACTGAGGACGTACTGAATGCCTCTGAATCATACACTTTCGAATGGTTAACTTCATGGACGGAAATCTCACCTCAATTAAAATGAAGCACTGAAGGGGAGAAAACAATAAGTAATATTTTAAAACCTATGAATGAATTTTATTACGCAAATCTATTTTGAGGAAAGGAATTACAGCTACTGGAGAATAAAACATTCTAGAACCTGACAGAGCAACCATAGAAAGAGAAATAGAATGGTCAGTTGCTAGTACCGCTCTTCCTGGGCAGGAGCCCCGAGCTTTCTCACCTACGGACAGGAGGCGCCACGAGACGGCAGGCGTGGCAAAGCAGGCGAACACGTCGTCGGTGCAGGAGAAGTGGGTGAGGTGGGGCAGGATCACCGACTGGCCCCGGCACTGGCCCCACATGTACACGTGCCCGCCCTGGGTCTTGGCCGCCGACGTGTGCGCGGAGTGGCAGGCCGCGATCTCTACGACCCTGAAAAGTTTTAAGAAAAACGTATGTCGTTTCTTTATCACAGAAGCCGACAGCACACCACACAAGGCAGATAAAGGGGTCATGCTTACAACACCACAAAAAACAGCCCAAGACTGAGGGATATTAGTTATCAGGTCATAAGAACAAAACCAAAAGATCACAACAAGAGTAGTGTGTTTTTCCCTTGCTTGCTGCCCCACTTCTCATCCTAAAGTCATTCTGAATTAGGATAAATAACACAAACTGTTGAGGACAATTTGGAAAAAGGCACTAGAAACCAAAGTAGATGAGGAAACTGGACAGAGGCAAAATGTCCTGACGTTTCGGGGGGGGGGGGGGCTTAGACAGTAGGAAAAAAAAATAGTGTCTTCAATATGCCATTTCCTTGATACAACTTTTTCTCCCACCCCCTAAATAAGCACGAGTCTCGGGGTAATGGACTCTGAACATCCTAATCCAAATGGACATCAAGCCAAACTTACATTTCTCAGTATGCTTCTTAGGCCAGGTCCTACAATCAGAAGTTAACCCTCTAAAACTTAGTGAGCAAGGACTCACAATTTGGCTGAACAAACAAAGCATCTATTCCAGTAACACATATTAAATCAAATCAATATCTAAATAGATAATGTCCTTTTAAGAGATTTTATTTATTTAGAAGTTGTTTTAGTTGGCTCAAAGTCAGTACTATACTCTGATTTTCTACCTGGTGACAGACCCTATTTTACTTCCCTACTAGATGGGCCACAAGAAGGCAGTAAGAATTACACCAAGATGCGTTAATGCCTAGCAATCACAGGAGGCTACTTTAGAGAGCTGCATTAAGAATCACATCAACTTCATGTTCCCTCTGGCTGCTACTCAAACTCTTGTTCAAAATGACAATGTTTAGAAACAGAAGAGTTACAAAAGCCAAACCCATAGCTCAGCACACACAGCCCCAAATCCAAAACCACACACACAACCCCGAGACACGGTACAGCCCAGTTACCTTTCTTTCTCCACCATGATGTGGGCGGGGCTTAGCAGGTTATTTTTATTGCCAGTTCCCAGCTGCCCATAAGTGTTAGCCCCCCAGGCATAGAGCAGGCCCTCATCTGTTAGTGCTAGAGTGTGTGCATAGCCGCAGACAATCTGCAAGTAAATGTAAATGGTTACCATCAACAGGAAAACAGGAAGGGCAGCAGAAAACATCTACTTAAAGATCACAGCAAGCTTCTGCAGAATGCCAATTCATCATCAGGTATGGACTGACATTCTCGGAACACTGAAAAAGCATTAGAAAAGCCCAACACTGAGACTACTAGATTTTTCCAATCGCTTTTTTTTTAACTTGTCAAGACTGATGTGTCACCACCATGGTGTTCCTTCTCATCACGGGAATTTAGGGAAGATGAAATTGTAAATGTGGAAGATGAAGGCACACAATATTGTTTGAAAAGATTTCCTGAAGAGTAAATCCCCAATGTTTCTCCAAGCCGGAGGGGAGCCGCAGCAGAGCCCAGCACACGTACCTGGTTCACACACACGCTGTGCAAAGCCGCCACTCGCACAGGGGTCAGCTGATTGCCATTGTTTCCCAAGCCTAGCTGACCATTGCCATTGTAACCCCAGCCGTACACCTTAGAGAGAGAAAGGGAGAGAACCGGCTTTTAAAACTGTTAGTAAGAGGGAAGATAGAAAAATGCAGTCGACCTAAACAAATCAAGTACTTTTCCACTTCCAACACCCACGTTCTACTGTGATCCCACAGAGATTTTGGGGGTGGGGATGACAGAATTTGGCACGAGTTCCCCTACTCTATAACTTACTGTTTGGATAGCCCTGGGGCAAGGCATTTATTCTTGTTTTATACATGAGAAAGCTAATAATGCTCATTAACAATTATGAAGCACCTCTTAAATGTCAGGACATGATAAAAGGTATAGGAAACTAGAAACTAGAAGTTTTTGGTCGCAGTTTAACAGGAGAGATGGACACTTGCAAAATTTTTGCAGTTAGGTGGCCAGTGCCATTCTAGAGATACAATCAAGGCACTACAAGAGCAGAGAAGAGAAAGGACTTAGCTATAGGAAGCTAGTTTAGGAAACACTTTCAGAAAGCAGATTTGAGCAGAGATAAATGGAAGTGAAGGTATTCCGGGGAGAGGGCACAGAATGTTCTGGAAGCAGGTTCTAAATACGAGCAGGTGGGCCTGGCAAGACACATCCAGCACAGTGACAGGGCGAAAGACTAGAAGGAAAAGCAAAGGCCAAGGGGATGACGTGCCAAAATACATACTAGGGAATGTAAAAAGCATCTATGGGCCTTCCACTGAAATATTTCACACATCTTGGAAAGATCATGCTGGCTGCACATAAAGGGGGCTGGACTATGTAAGACTAGAGGCGGGACAGCCGTTCGGGAGATACATGAGTCTCTCATCAGCACACAGATGCGCTCTGCTGAGGGTCTAAACTATGGGACCCAGAGAGAAGGAATGGACAGGAAAGAGGCTAAGAAGACACAACAGAATGTGGTGACCCCTTCACTCCCCAGAGAGCAGAGTCATCAGCTGAAAGCAGCAGAGCTGGAGAGAGGTTTGCCAGCAGTGGTAAAGGTTTAGAATGGCAAGTGTGGGACACAGGAGAAAGCACTGACTAGGAACAGACTAAAGGTCTGGTCAAATGAGAAACCTGAAATGTCTGGTGGCACCATGACAATGCAAGGCAAACAGATGAATGGGGCTTTTCAGGGCAATGTGACAGAGGGGGAAAGGGGGCAGAGAATTTAGGGTACTAGCAAGAGACGGTTAAAAGCACTTTGCATATCATAAGGCAACAGGTTTCAACTTTCTGCAGAGAAATTTGGCTATCGCTATCAAAAATTTTAATGGCACACCCTCTGACCCAGATATCTTATTCCCATGAACTTATTCTACAGAATACTTACAGAAGTGTACAGGGATACACAGTAACACAGAAAGTCAGTGCTACAATGTTTAGAAAAAAATTTAGAAACATTTGAAATTTCCATTAGTAGAGTTCTGGGTGTGGGTCATCCAATTCGGAAATCTAAGCAGCCATTATAATGGAAAGCAGCTATAAATGGTCTGATAATAGATTCAGGTAAACTGTTGTTAGCAGGAAAGTTGCAGAATAGCAGATAAAAGCAGTACCTATAATAATCCCATTTTTTATGAAAGATAATTACATTCACCCCATACAGAATTTTTTATAGGAAAAAGTCCAAAAAGATATACCTCAAACTATTAACAAGACTGGAGAAAAGGTACTCACTTTTTACTTTACTTTTTACTGTTTCATTTCCTTTCATTTGTGAAAATAACCACATAATTTTTAAATTAAATTTATTTTAAAAATAAAGGAAAAGTAAAGAATACTGAGATGGAGGATGTCCAATGACTACCCCAAGAAATTCTGAAATCATCCAAGATGACATCAGGATTGGTTCAAAAAATAACACTTCTGGTGAACATGGCATGAGGAAGAGACTCATCAAATCAACTGTGTTATACACCTGAAACTAATGTAAAACTGTGCGTCAACTGTACTTCAATTAAAAACAAAACAAAACAAAAAACAAAAAACAAGCTCATATATACAGAGAACAGATTGGTGGTTTCCAGAGGCGGGGGACTGGAGAGCGTGGGCAAAATGGGTAAGGGGGGGCCAAAAGGTACAAACTCCAGGAGCGCCTGGGTGGCTCAGTTGGTTAAGCGACTGCCTTCGGCTCAGGTCATGATCCTGGAGTCCTGGGATCGAGTCCCACATCAGGCTCCCTGCTCGGCAGGAAGTCTGCTTCTCCCTCTGACCCTCCCCCCTCTCATGTGCTCTCTCTCTCATTCTCTCTCTTTCAAATAAATAAATAAAATCTTAAAAAAAAAGGTACAAACTCCAGTTATAAAATGTCCTGGAGATGTCATGGACAGCATGGTGACTGTAGTTCACAACACTGTACTGCATATCTGAAAGTTGCTGAGAGAATAATCTTAAAAGTTCTCATAAGAAAAAAACTATATGGTGACAGGTATTACCTAGACTTACTTTGGTGATCTTTAACTACATATAAATATTGAATCATTACATTGTACACCTGAAACTAACATAATCTACGCCAATTATGCCTCAATAAATATAATTTTAAAAAAATAAGTTAACATAGGTGAGTATTCAGAAAACTGTAAAGTACTCTAGCACTGCAATGCATAACTCACACGTCTGTATCCAAAGACATATCTTTGTGGGGCGCCTGGGTGGCTCAGTTGGTTAAGCATCTGCCTTTGGTTCAGGTCATGATCTTGAGGCCTTGGGATGGAGCCCCATGTCAGGCTCCCTGCTCAGCAGGGAGTCTGCTTCACCCTCTCCCTCCGCCCCTCCCCTGCTCATGCTCTCACAAGCTCTCTCTCTCTCTCAAATGAATAAAATCTTTTAAAAAATCACTTCAAAGACATTATCTTTGTATAATTTTTCTTCACTAAGACATTCATAGGTTGGTAACAGGTCTATTTAAGTAGAAGTTACAACCAGAATCATTGTATAGAAATAACCATCAGCTCAAAGGTAACCATGGTAAAGGGTCACTAAAAGTTGAGTTTGTGTAAAAGTAGCCAACAACAAGTAGGACAAGAAATTCTGCTTCTGTAAGTTGCTTCCTCCTGTGAACAAACTCCAGATGCAGGTGCACTGGCATCAGTCGCTGCTTACAAACATCATCAGCTAACTTTAAAGAGTGCACATTTGATTTTTTCATTGGATGAAAGCGGTAGTATCAAACTCTTCGTTACACTAAATCACATACACCTACGGACATTACACTATTTGGATCTCACAAAAAAATAAAGTGTCCTTACTTGCAGATAAATCCTGGAATTTAAAAATTCATACTGAGGAGCAAACACCCTCCAGATACTCTCTCAATTAGTAACCAGTTAACTTATCAACAAAACTATCAAAACAAAGCACTTTTCCTTCCATGATCCCATACATGCTCCTCATGAAGAAAATGATATTTCACTGAGAGAGGATGTGAGGATGGCGTAGGGGGGTGCAGAGATAGCTCACCTCACCATTGTCCAGAACAGCCATGGATGAGGTCTGACCACAAGCAATGCCAACCACCCTCTTAATATGTAAACAGTTTGTAACTTTTCGAGGAGTTGGTTGATTTGTTGTAGATCCTGATCCCACCTGGCCACAGTTGTTATAGCCCCAAGCAAATACCTACACAAGACAAGGGAAAAAGAATGAATTCCTAGTAACAGGGTAAAAATTCTAGCTCTAACACACATTAATCATAAAATAAAAATATAACCACTTAATGTATATTTATAATGTGCTACATGGCTCTAATGTATCATTAGAGCTTCCCAGGCACTAACTTCTTTAATTTTCATAGTAATCCTGTACGGTGACCCTGGATAGATACTATTGTCACCCCCATTTTATATACAGGAATGGAGACAGAGAGGTTAGGCGGCTTGAGGTCCCACACCAGTAAGCAGTAAATGTGGCCTGTGAACCCAACAAGCACAGCGGTGCTGCTAACCACTGCACTACATTGCCTCCGTCATTATGACAGCCATATGTGGTTTTTCAATCTGGCATCAATAGAAAATAAGGCATAGACCACATAAGTAGCAGTGACAGGAAAAATCTGCTTAATTCTTTGGGCACAGATATTCCTTTTTTTCCCCTTCATGGAAAGCTTTCAAAGCCATACAATGCTCCTCCTGTCTCACTAATCGCCAATACTGAATATTACATAACCTTTCCTGATGACCCACGACCATCACGATTATAATTATCGATCACGGTTACAGGTCATAACACAGTAAGGCTCACAAGTACCAAAGAGGTGTCTGTCCCTACAGAAATGATACCAAGTTGTTAGGCTATTCTTGGTACTGTTTTCTCTGCATTCTCATTTGCTGGCTGTCAGCTCCAAGCAGCTCCCCTCCTCAAATGCATCCTGTGCACTTTTGGCCTATGATTTGCCATAATGTGAAAAGCAGATGTCTAAAGAGACACAAATAAATCTCTACGCTAGTTAAAATCTGGTAACAAAGATGAAAAACAAAACAAAACAATCACTTCAAGTTAATTACCAACTAAGCCTATCAAACAAGAGTGTGACCAGAGAGAAGAATTAGGGGAGGGCCAACAGCCAGGGAAAGAACTTCCTTCCACACTGGGAGAATTTCTAAGGACCCCCACCCCTTTCACTTGCCCACAGGTGGTGGTCCTCCCACATCCTGAGGTCTGGCCTCCATAATTCTCTCCTCTGTCAGCACTTCCTATCTCAGCTCACATGTCTGATGCTGCCCAAGGCAACAATAGCAAAACCCATGGCTGGCTCCTCAAAAGAATATGCACTGGAGGTTCATTTCACAGGTACAAAAGAAATAACCTGCAACACTTCCTGAGAGTGGGTTCACAGGAAATGTCTAGTATAATAAAGCAAATATTTAGCACAATTATCCAAAGTAGCATATGCTTACAGTTAAAGTAAACCAGGAATCCAGGCTACAAATTAGGGAATTCTAATTTTAACAATCATTCTTCTGGCACTTCTCAAGTATCCCAAGCTCCCTTGCAATGCAGCTGCCTTTTATTTAAAAATGAGGACTGGGGTTCCAATAATCAAAAACAGACTAGCAAACTGTGGATACAGGGCATAAGACCTGGGTGCTAGGCCTAGCCCCAGCACATCCCAGCCATGAAACCTTGATCTCCCTCAGCTTCTCTGGTTTCTTCACCCATAACCTGCCCCACATAATAAAATCACTGTTAACACCAATGAGGGATTTTAAACAGAACAGAATGATCTGTGTTTTAGAAATCACAGGGAGTAGGGGCGCGGCTGGGTGGTGCAGTCAGATGGGCGTCTGAACCTTGGCTTCAGCTTGGGTCGTGATCTCAGGGTCATGAGACTGAACCCCACATCGGGCTCCTTGCTCGGTGTTGAGTGTGCTTGAGATTCTCTTTCCTCCCTCTGCCCCTCTCACTCGTGCTCTAAAATAAATAAATAAATCTTAAAAAAAAAAAATCACAGGGGGGCAGAGAGGTAACACTTAACAGGGAGACCAATTCAAAAGCTATAGAATAAAAAAGACCAGGGCAATAGCCCAGGCAGACAGCAAGGTCTGATCTAAGGTTATAGAGATGAAGAGAAACAAAATGAGATAACAGATTGGAAGATAAAATCAATAAGATGAGGAAACTTTCAGATAAGCACGGAACTTGAGGGTGAACAAGTGGTACCGCAGCCACCGGTATGTTGGTGAAGTTGTTTTCTATGACATGATTACATTTACTGAAAAACAAAACAGACCTTAATGGATGGGGTAGTTAAAAAAACAACTAAAGTACAGAACACGGTCATACACATCTGATTTATAGTCTTAGCAAAGAGGAGACTCAACTGCCTCCAGGCTGAAGTCTACTATCATCAAAAGAGTGGTCCTGATCACATAGGTTATGTTAGAAAAAGAGTGTGTTCCCACATGTTTTTGTTTTTTTTTCCCCAAGTTTTTAGCTGTGCACACAGGACTACAATGTTTACACTATCCCAGATATAAATATGGTCACTATTTTTTTTAAAAGGCACTTTCACAATAGCCAAAAGGTGCTAACAATCCAAATATCCATCAACAGATAAATGGATGAACAAAATATGGCATATACATACACAGAATATTATTCAGTCTTAAAAAGGACAGAAATTCTGACACATGCCCCAACAGGGACGAACCCTGACAACATTATGCTCAGTGAAATAAGGCAGTCATAACAGGATGAACACTCCATGATTCCACTCATATGAGCATATAGGAGCATGTGAGAGTAGTCAAACTCATGGAGACAGAATGGTGGTCACCGGGGACTGGGAGGGAAACAGGGTTATTGTTTGGTAGGTACAGTTTCAGCTCTGCAAGATAAAGAGAGTTCTGCAGATGAATGATGATGATGGTTGCATAACAATGTGAATATACTTAATGTCACTGAACTGACATTCAGCAGATCCCATGGACATAAAAATATATATGCATATTTTATACATATAAAATTTGCCATCCTAACCCATTTTAAGTGGTTAAAGAGACCATGGCAACAGTCCAGGCATATGATAAAATGGTTGCAGAAAGTGGTTCTCACACATCCTGAGGTCTGGCTTCCAAAATGCCTAGGATGGCAATTTTATATTATGTGTGTTTTACCACAGTTTAAAAATAAAGAATAAAAGCAGGGTACTTACCTCTCCATCAGCTGCCAGAGCCATTGAATGATGTGAGCCACAAGCTACTTCAACCACTTGCTTGATCAAGAGATTGGTACACACTTGGATGGGAGCAATGCCTTGGTTGGTCGTCCCATTCCCAAGCTGGCTATATCCATTGTGGCCCCAGGCATAAACAACTCCATCTATACAAGATGGCCACACACAAAGAATCAACTACAAGAAGGAATGGTAACCCCTGTACTTTCTTCCCCGGACTTTGCACAACTTACTCTCCAACCTTAATTTCTTTCACACTGCCTCCTCTTCCCAATAAAGTGGTTACTGATGAAGGCAAAGGGAAAGAGGGACAGGTGAGGAAACGAGATAGAAAAATGTAAAATCATTCAAGAAAGGACTTGACACTAACCTAGAAAGAAGACCAGCTTTACGGGGTCAGAAGTCAGTTTGTATACACAAAATCAGGCCGTCTGAACACACTGATTCATCTCAGTAGTTTCTGTGTCAGGTACCAAGCAAAAGGCAAAAGACAAAAGAAAGCTCAGCACTAGTCTTTACTATCATTTTACCAGATACCAAGTCTCAGGGAACCACTGAGGTAGGGTGTGTGTGTGTGTGTGTCCGTGTCCTCACAAAGTACAGAGGAAAGAGGCATACTACTTGCAAGAGGAAAGAGATAGGACTTTTTGTATATACTACATACAAAAATGCAAGAGCTTCCCTCAAGCAGACTGTTATTGGCATAAAATCTGGCTCAATTTTTCTCTAATGACTTTATCTTTTTGGGACTCTGATAGAGGTAACTTCTGTTTTCCTCTCTAGAAGTACCACTGTTTCGTGCATTTCCTCCTACAGCGCACCTATGTGTCAAGAGCAGAGACCTTGAAGCTATGCACTCTTCTCATGTCTTTCCCCCCGTAATAAAACATCCTGCCCTATTAAGGACAATCTAGACCTGGACACAATGATATCCAAGAGCAACACCAGAAATCCAAGTGTTACTGTCAGGCTGCTGACTTGCTGCAATGGTCCCCAAGCAACCAGAGGAAAGGTACTCAAAATTAAGTAGGTTTCTTGATTATCTAATCTAAATCTAAACTTGAGCTTCTCACAAGAGGTTTTCCATATTACAGAGATGACAGAACCCATAAATGGGAAATTTCATCCTAAAAAGGATGAGGCTACAGATTGAAAAAGTGTAACACCGAAAAAAGGGAAAAAAATTAAATATTAGGAAAAAAATACTTATAATTTATATTACTAGGAGACAATAATCTCTAATATAAAAAAGAGCTCCTAAAAATACAAAGAAAAAGTCCGAGAACCCTCTAGAAATATGAACTGATGGTTCACAATGAAAGAAATGTAAATGACTCTTAACCATATAAAAAGATACCCTCACTCTTAAGAAAAATGCAAATTGAGAAGAGGGGACTCCTACCCACCAAGGCTACCACCTAGTTACTACCATTGCCGGAAGCCTGCTATGTTAGTAACAAAGACTAATGCAGAGTCCCTGCTACAGCATCACCCTTTAAAGAGACCAACTAGCTATTTGGTAATAGCTGACTATTACCAAGCTGACTCCAATGGACCCTTTCTATCCTGGAAGGAGCAGCCATTCATACTAACAGAAATCAACATATAATCAGGGTATGGGTTTCCTGCCCACAGGGCCTCAGCTAGCACAGCTATATGAGGGCTTACGGAGTATTTAATCCAGAGTATCTGATCCCACAAAACATCTCATCAGACCAAGGCAGCTACTTTATAGCAAGAGGCGTGGCAGTGCTCACATGACCATGGGGCTCCTGGTCCTGTCTCATGTACTGCAACACGCATAAGATGTCACTGGACACAGAGATGACAAGCCGGCTGAAGGTAACTGAGGCATCAGCCTGGAGATAAGACCAGGCGAGGATGGGATGCTAAGCTCCAAGGTACAGATTCGGAATCAGTGACCACCAGATGGTGCTGTGTCCCTAATAGGTAGGATACGGTGGGGGGGGGGTGAACCAGAGTGGCTTATATGAGGGACCCTACTGACCATGACTCCCAGTGACCGACTTGGGGAATCTGTGCTTCCTGTCCCTGAAATTATAGGTTCTGGTTCCCTAAGCGGAAACACTTGCACTAATGGACACAGCAAGAATCCCACTGAACTTTAAGTTACGGCTGCCAAGGGCACTCTGTGTTCCCAAAACATATCAGAAGACACGGATCTGAGCAGTGCCTGGGAGAGAATGAATGACTGCTGTGCTGTGTCACCCAAATGCCCTCAGGATGAAGGACCTTATTCTCCAGATGCTGGGCTCTTTCCAGCTGCCTGTTCTCCGCCATCAGTCCTCTCCAGAGTTGCCCTTGGCAATCACCTTCTTGTGATTGTTTTGACATTATTACATTATTATTTAACCTTACTATTATCACATTATTTTACTATCTTAAGATAGTATATATATCTATTTCTTCCCTTTTTATTTGATGAAACATAGGAAAACTGAGCTTCCTGAGATCACTCTTAGTCCCAACTCCCCAGGAAGTTTTCAAAGCAACCCCATCCAATGGGGCACCAGCACTGATTCCCCCAGCCCTGCTCTTGCTGCACAGTTTCTGACCAAGGATCAAGCTTCAGAATCATGTGAGGGTCAAGAGATGAGCGAGTGAAACCAACCAGGATAGAAGGGAGAGCGGGAAGAGGGAAGGACCTGGGAAAGAGAGAGTACGGAGGGAGGCAAAGAAGCATTCCATGAAGTTCTGACCTTCAAGGAAACTCAGCTTTGAGACTGGATGCCGAGTTGGGGAAGTGGTCAGAAACAGCTAATTTTATAAGTAACCTAATTTAATGTTGCTTCAGAAGACAAAAAAAGAAATCCACAAGCCCTAGGTCTATTAAGTGATAATACTAAATGAATATTGATCTTCAGAGTAGTCACCAGACAGGACTAGATTTTCTTCTTCTTCTTTTTTTTTTTTTTGAGGAAAGCCAGACTGCCACATGTAGCACCTTATTTGGATGTGTCTGGAGTCTTGGAAGCTTGACTACCCTACGTTCTCCTACAAATGGACTTCAAGAGCTTGTTCGGAGGTTCTAGCAGGGGAACGCAGCTACTTGTCTACCCCTGACTCCTCTGTGGGAAAGGTCGTCCTGTCCTCTCCAACTGAGCACACAGCTTCAGGAGGGATGCACACGGAGCAGTGAGGGAGGAAGGGGGCACCCACCTACCCAGCCAGATCAGCTGTATCAACTCTGACGATCAATAGGGTGACAGATGTGGCAGCCAGATCGCACTCACATCCTAGATTTTCAATTTAATAATGTAGCATTGATCAAAACATTCCTAAAATACCTTTTAGAAATAGCACACAAGTGAGTAAAGCATGGAGAATTGGGGCGCCTGGGTGGCTCAGTCGGTTAAACGGCTGCCTTCGGCTCAGGTCATGATCCTGGAGTCCCAGGATCGAGTCCCGCATCGGGCTCCCTGCTCGGCAGGGAGTCTGCTTCTGCCTCTGACCCTCTTCCCTCTCGTGCTCTCTATCTCTCATTCTCTCTCTCTCAAATAAATAAATAAATAAATAAATAAATAAATAAAAAGCATGGAGAATTGAACATGTTTTTATCTTTATTCCTTCCCCCAAACCTGCTGAAATATAGTGAAGGGAACAATTTAAAAAAAAAAAGGCATAAACACTCAAGGACAAAAAAGAACAATAAAGAAGAAAATACAATAGGAGAGATGACAACAAAATTTTGGAAGATGGAAGGTAGACGGATGTGGTGAGTAACAGAGCCGACCAGAGAAGGTGACACCTACAACTGCAAAAGGAGAAGCCAATTACAACCCTGGAATCTCAGGAAGGCCCAGGGACTGGAGGAACTGGACATAACAGGAGATGTAAGGGCAGGTGGAACTAAAAACAGAAGCACTTAGACCCCAAATCCTCATCCTCTTGCTGTGGGGTCAGGCAATTACCCCTCCCCAACGCTGGTATAAGACAAGAGACCTAGAGCATTTACTTGCTGTGAATTTCTTATCGTAACTCCCCGCAGCCCAACTTCTCCCTTTGCCCAAACCTCCTTCCCTCCCTTCTCCTACATAACATGACAAAGAAAATGAGCTAGAAAAATACTCCAGAGAGGCCCTGACGACAGCTGTGAGGCACCGTAGTGAGGAAAGGGGAAGTAGAAGTCCACGTACTGAAGAGTGAGACCCCTGTCCTTCCCCTACTCATGGAAATCTGGCAAAAAAAACCAATCCAGGTCAAGAATCCGGAAGGTTCTACCCTACAGAGGCTCACATACTAACATTGGGAGAATCCCTAATGCAACAATTATCTCCCTAAAGTCAAGCTAAGCACTTGACAAGCCCCACCCATGAATCCAGTGTTCCCAACACGTGTATCAGCGCCTGGGTCTCACCTGTGGACAGATGGCCAAGGATCACCAAACTTTTCAAGAAAGCCTCTCACAAGAAAAGTCAGAGACCAAAACAAATTAAAGAGAAAGAAGAAATCTGGGAGGGGAAGAAAAAGAAACACTACAGAGAACAGAAGACAACTTGAATGTAACCTATGACAGCCTCAGAGAGAAGTTAGTGAATCCATGACACAAGGACAGAAGGCTCCAGAAAGGCACACTGAGAAAACAAGAAAGAGAACGGGAAAACGTAACAGCAGAAATGTGAAAATCTGACATCAGAGTTGTAAGATAAAGTTGAAGAAATTTTCCCCAAAGTAGATAGGAAACAAAATATAAAAAAGAGGATCAGTTCAGATTCCTCTAACTTCCTTCTAAGAAAAGTTCCAAAAAAGAAGAGAACAGAGAAAACAAAGAAGGGACATTATCCATGAAGTATGACAAGAAAATAATCTAGACATGAAGGAATTTCCAAACTGGAGTCAACAGAATGATCAATACAATAAATTAAAAATTGGGGCACCTGGGTGGCTCAGTCAGTTAGGCGTCTGTCTTCGGTTCAGGTCATAGTTCTGGGGTCCTGGGATCGAGCCCCAATCGGGCTCCCTGCTCAGCGTGGAGTCTGCTTCTCCCTCCCTCCCCCCGCTCATGCTCTCTCTCACTCATGTGTGCACGCACTCTCTCATAAATTTTCTTAATTACTTAATTAAAAATTATCCACACCAGAGTACATAACCATGATTTTTTCAGAAAACTGGGAATAAAGAAAAGATCCTTAAACCTTCCGAAGAAGAAAAAACAGTCATATGCAAAAACAGCGAAAGTCAGAATGGCATCAGAATCTCAATAGCAAGCCTGACTTGAGAGGTGTGATGACTTTAAAATTCTGAAATAGGATTTTCACTCAGGAATTTTAAGACCAGCCAAACCACTGAGCAACTGCATGTGTAAAATGAAGACATTTTAAGAGAACGTCTCAAAGATTTCTGTCATAACACTTTCTTTGAGAAGCTCCCAGAGAATGTGTTTCACCCAAATAAGGGTGTAATCCAAGGAAGACAACACGGGGGCACAAGAAATAAGGGATCCAGAAAGGACAAAGTTAAGGGGACTTCCATGGATGACGGTGAATGAAATTCCAGGCTGAGAGCTGGGGGGCAGGCCTACAGTGACCAGTCCCGGCTGGAACATGGGGACGAGGGCTCCAGAGACAACTAGACAATCTCAGAAGTGCTGAGACACAATACTGTTCTATGGAAGAGTCTGGACATAATGACAGCCCTATAGAAAAATAAGTGAATGAACCCCAGGAAAACAAACAGTTGTACAGAAAGGTGATAGTTCAGCTATAAATCACAGAGTCCTAATAATGTAAACACTGAATATCGATTTAACCAGAATGGTGGTATTGCTATATTGAAATGATTAGAGGAGGAAAAAAAGAGGAAAGAAAGCTAACTTCTATCTGCCATGATAAAAAGTGGAAAAATAAGATCTAAAATTGAAAATTCAGAGAGTATAACTGTATTAACTTAAAAATATGAGATTAACATGAGAAGAAACATTTGAAGGGGTTAAAAGTGATTCCTTCTGGAGGGTAGTTTCTAAGACTGAGAAGGGGTGAGGCAGAGGTCCTTCTGTTTTTTTAATAAAAGCCATATACTACTTGATGGTTTCAAGTGTTTTAAATGGTTTGATTTGTTTTAAAACTATTTGTTTGTAATACATATATAACATGCACAAACATATGTGCTATACATGCACCTGATACATAATGTAGGGCATGTTTAAATTATATCGTATAAAATGTATTGTAACAATCAAAACTGAATTAAAAAACATTCCCACAAGAAAATCAGTTATTTTATTTATATTTTTATGTTTTATGTTTATTTATTTTATATCTTAATTGTAACACTCAAGATAGTTAAGACTACATGATCTAGACTCTGGAAATAATTCCAAGAGTTGTAATTTCCTAAGGTCACCACTTTGAAGAAAACCAAGAATTTAAATGTATATGTTTTTAGGGGTGCCTGGGTGGCTCAGTCAGTTAAGAATCCAACTCTTGATTTCGGCTCAGGTCATGATCTCAGGATCATGAGATCAAGCCCTGTATTGGGCTCCACACTGAGCGGAGAGTCAGCTTGAGATTCTGTCTCTCCCTCTCCCTCTGCCCCTCCCCCCACTCACGCATGCGTAGGCGCACACGCTCTCTCTCTGAAATAATCTTTATTTTAAAAATAAATAAAATAAATGCATACATTTTAGTGTGTCTGCTCTAAAAAACTGCCCCAGTGTTTTACAGTCAGCAATCAGTGACCAGTTAAAACTGATATTTGTTAGGAAAAAATCAAATCATTAGGTCACAAGAGATGACAAGCAGAACCAGTCAGCAAAGTAGTAACGGCTTGAAAGAGCCAGTGTGATGCCAGAAAGCATGGTTACACAACATAGAAGTGAGATCATCACCTCATTATGCTCAATACCAGTTATATTCTCACTAAACAATCATGCTCAGATCTGGATTTCACAGCTTGAGAAAGATGCAGACAACTTGGAGTAGATTCAGATATGAGTTAAAGGCAATTAAAAAGCTCAATACTAAGACCTCTGGCAATATCCAAGGAAGCTGTGATTCCTCAGTCTGGAGAGAGAAAGAGAAGCAAACAGAAAGCTTCCCCACAGAAAGCAGAGGGTCTCTGCTGGAGAGAGAGCAAGAGTTAACATGTTTAAAATATAAAGGGAAGAATTTAGGTTATATAGAACCTATTTTCAGAGAGTTCTGGTTGCCCACAGTGGAGATAAATTACCAAAGAAGAATGTTATAGTGTCCTTTTTCAGTGATCTTAGGGAGGCAGAGATTAAAAGGAGAAGAATCTATCTCACAGTCTTTCCAGATGGCACACACATGAATGCCAGGGAATACACTAAGATTTCTTAAATTAGAGATTCAGGAACTACACAATGAAAGGAAAACCAGAATCATGTGTGTTTATAAAAATGTGCCAAGTAAAACACAAAAGTTGCCTTGCTCCCATAAATCCACTGAAAAATTAGGCAGAAGGACTACTTCATTTGCTACATCTAATCTTTAACAACTTTAGTATTCTAACGTTTGCTTAATTTGCAAGCAATATTATGGCTGTTCCAGAGTTAGCCTGAAGTGCTTAACTTTTATCAGTTTGGTATAGTTCTCAGAAATTAAGAAATAAACCACTCGAAATTATTTCATATGGCCCCACCTCACCTTTGCTCAGAATTCAGGTTCGATTTCCCACAAACTGAAAATCTG
The DNA here is from genome assembly GCF_037043125.1 of Eumetopias jubatus. Taxonomy (NCBI): domain Eukaryota; kingdom Metazoa; phylum Chordata; class Mammalia; order Carnivora; family Otariidae; genus Eumetopias; species Eumetopias jubatus. The sequence goes on along the minus strand of NW_028274809.1, from coordinate 135,407,489 downwards.
ACTTTGTTCCCTCTTTACCTTCGGTGCTGAGAAGGACATGTGGTCCACTCCCATAACTAAGGCTTTTAATCTTCTTTCCACATAAGGCTTCTAGCTTTTTGGGTACAAGCGTACTCTGGTTATCTCCAGTTCCAAGACAGTTACTATAGTTCAATCCAAATACAAAGACCTAGAAAACAAATAGTTTTGTCTGAGTCACTTGGCCTAAAGTTACACAAAGGCTCCCTTCTCCACTCTGAAAATAAGACACACTCAAGTTCAGTGTGACAGCTCAGTAGGTAGAAGAGACTGACCGGATTAAGAAAAATTCAACCTCTGAGGACATTACTTACATTTTAGAATATTTGGCTATACTATGAAATTCAAAGAGTAGCATGGGGTTGAATGGTATTAAATCAAGAAACTGAAAGGAGAGAGAAATTATATCAAAGACATGGTCTTCTCGAACTTCAGGCTCTTTTTATCCCCAACCCTTTCAGAAGATAAGGAGGTAGGCCTTGCTGGGTACATCTGGGATAGTGGGAGAAGAAAAGACTGGAAGGAAAGTAAGGGCCAAGGGGATCCATGGATCTTCCAAGGAAATATTTCAAAACAGAGACTGATATGAGTAAATCTGCATTCTGGAAAGATCGGCTGGCCACAACCTTTTCTTGGTCTTCAAACTTCACACTTTAAAGCTCGCCCCCTAAAATCACACTCTGGGTTTTGAGAGATTCTTACCTCATCATTGTCAGTAACGTACAGTGCTTCATTGGCTGAGGTGCCAAAGACACATGCTTTCCGAATAGATGCAATTTCTTGAGGTGAGAGCAGAGTGAAGATTGGCCACTTTCCTACATCCACCATGACTCTGGCTTCAAGTAATTCCTATAAATAGGCCAACATCTCTGCTGCAACAAAAAAGATCCCAAGAAAAAAATGAAATAACCACTAAACTAACTTTAAAAAAAAAAAAAAAGACACTGTGCATAAAAGGAAACAAAACCTAATTCCAAAAGAAAGTACCTACCTTTGGTTAAATGGACCACTCACTTTCCCCAGCAACCTGTCCAATCCTTCCCTCGCGGTCAAACCTGGGCCTTTTTCTGCAATGAGAGGAACAACTTGCTAGAACCAGTTGTTTGTCTTACCTACTCACAAGTCAGGGCTTATCTGTTAACATACTTGCTTATTTGCAACCAGACAGCAGATAATGGAAAGGCCGCTAACTGGATGAAACCAGGGTGTCTCATCAGGAATTTTTTCTTTAGGTTATTGAGATAAAATTAAAGGTTACAGTACTAGTTTGCCTAAGACACTGAATTCTTGCTTAGGAGAGGCAGGGCAGGAGGGTGTGTGCATGCACATGAATGTTATAAAAAATCAGAATCATTACCTCTACTTCCCCACTGTCCTCCTCCAACCCCCAGGATGCACTCAAAGATCCCCATCCCTTGTAGAAAATCACTGCCCTACCAAGCCACTGTTTAATGATGGGAATGGGACATCCCTCTCACGTAAGTCTAAAGTGGCAAAAATATTAAGAAGTACTAGGCAAAAGATATACAGAATGAAACCACAAAATAAAGTATTATATTCTGGTCCTAATTTCTATGACCATGTTTTCTACATATATACCGATCAAATTTCATTTCACACTGAAAAGTTATCATATGAACAAGGGAAGAAAATTCACCCTAATCTTGGTGTTCAAGGTCGACCATAGCCTTCATGCAAGTAGCAATTAGCTTAAAAAGTATCCTATAAAAAGTAGACATAGGTATAAATTTTCATAAAACTCTAAATTTGACCTGTTTAAGGAGTTTTACACAAAGATCTATCCTTGTCATGCCTCCAATTCTTCTAGGGTTAAAAAAGTATTTCTAGAAATTCCAGGGAGCTGCACAAGCACAAAACCCTACCATGCCAAGTTGAGTTTCCATTCTGGCTCTCACCTCTAGAAACTGAAATAGAACCAGTTTATAAATACAACCAGGGTTTCCTAATGAGGTACAGAACTCCTGAAGTTCCTTCCTCCTCACTCTCTTCTCAGACCTCTAAAAATAGCCAGGAGAGCCAGGCTCAAGACCAAGGCCTTCTGGCCTCCAGCACTTCTGATAACACCTAGAGAGAGCCTTGGGGCTTAGGTATACCTAGCCAAGGCCTCAGTTTTCACCATCCAGGGAGATTTTTCCCATCAGCACCAACTTGGATGACAAGGAGCAGATGACTACTATGCCCCAAGAATCACATCACATATTCAATAAGCATTAAACACGATCAAGGACAGGCTATTCCCCATCACTCCACAGCCAGACTCCTGGCACAGCATCTGAATGTTCTGAGAAGTGTGCATGTGTGCGTGCCGGTGGGAACAGGTAAAGGATTTGGGGAAGGGTAAAAAACTAATACATAAACATGTTGAAAATTTTTGTTTCAACTGGTATAAAGGGGTAAAGGAAAGTAAGTCTCCCTACCATCCCTCCCCAACCCTCTCCTCAAAGGCAACCACTGTGAACAGTTGTTTCTAATTCCTTCCAGAAATAGTGTATGCTTACAAAAACATTATGTGTATGTGTGTGTGGAAGCCTTTTTTCCCTTAACAGTACATCTTGGAAATCATTCTATATTAGCACATGTAGACTTACTTCATTTCTTTTCAATGGGACTATATAGCATTCCATTATATCAAGTTAACTTACCTGCTTCCACTGAGAGACTAAGTCACTGCTAGTCTTTTCCTAGCATAAACAAGACTGCAATTATTGTCTACATGTATTATTGCATATACTTGTTTTTTATACGTACATTTATAAGATAAATTCCTAAAAACGGAACTGCTGGGTCAAAGTATAATTGCTATTTTGTTAAAGATTTATTTATTTATTTGTGAGCAAGCACACAGCAGGGGTAGGGCCAGAGGGAGAGGGAGAGAGTCTTAAAGCACCACCCAGGCACCCCAAATTGCTATTTTACCTTTTTAACAGTTATCTCAAATTGTCCCCTACTGAAGTAATATGCGTATATAAAATAACCACCATTGTTTGGCAGCACCTGGTGACCCACATCCTTACCACACAGTGTATTATTATGGTGTCTTGGTTTTGTTTCAACTTGAATTCCTCCTATGATGAGTGAGGCGGGGCATCATTTAAAAAATAATCACAATAACAGCAACAATAACAACTGATATTTCTTGAACACCATGTGCCAAGTGTGTCTTTAATATTTTACATCTATTAATTCGTGTAAATCCTCACTTTACGGACAAGGAAATGGAGGCAAAGAGATTTTTAAGAATTTGCTCAAACCATTAAGTGCCTGAGTCTGGGCCTTGAAGCCACACAATCTGGAATCTGGAATCTGCACGTGCACTCTTCATTTCTTGGCCTCATGCATCATCCTTTTACATAAAGTCCCTATTTTTCCTCCTGGGCTATTGTTCTTTTCTTTGTTCTTGATTTTTGTGTTCTTTCTATGGTAAGATGATTATCTTAAATGCTCTCTGAGGTAACAAAAAAGATGCCTCCCACCCTGACCCACCCAAATGGCCTGCCTTGTGTCTCTCACAAAACAGACAGGGAAGGAGTCACAAGAAAGGAAACAGTGTAAATGTCTATAAGCAGATACACAATTCCAAAAAAAATCTAGCACTTTATTTTCCTAGAATATGAACCACATCAAAGTTAGTTCTCAACATTTAATATTGTATATAATACAGAATTTTAAATAAACAGAGAAAAATTTAAATTAGCCAAAAAAATGATTAACCACGTTTACAATTACAACACAAAGGGATACTACCATCAAACTTACACAATTTTCTGACAACAGTACAATTATTCTGAAGTCATTCAGTCACAGGCCACTCTGCCTCCAAGGGTTTTGGTAAGCTACTGAAAAATCAGGCTTTCATAATGATGGCTCATTATATGAAATTATATATTATATTTCATAATGATGGCTTATTATATGAACATATTATATATCTCATAATGATGGCTTATTATATGAACATATTACATATTTTATAATGGTGGCTTATTATATGAACATATTACATATTTCATAATGGTGGCTTATTTTATGAACTTATTATATGAACCCATTCCTAAATTACTTGAATCTTTATTTTACAAGATATATCTCCAAAGCTTGTCAAATTAAAAGTTAATATAAAACCAGGTCATGGACCTTACAGGTCCACAACCATCATAAAAGCAGAAAGCGTTATCAACAGCCTTGGCATGGTGGAAAAGACAGCGTCCTGAAGCACATGTTTTATTCCCAGGTTGGCTTTTAATTAATCAGTGTGACATGCCACCTACCTTCCTGAGCCTGGGTCTCAAAAATCTGTCCTGTAAGATTCTATAATGTTATGTTCAAGATATAATGAACAAGCTGCAGGGGATTTTGGAACACATGAGAACAAGGGCAGTAATGCTGCCCAAGCTAAGTAATTACTCCTAGCAACACGATTCTGTTAAGTAAATAAAGACCAGGAAGGAAGATGTGAACAGTGATCAAGAACTGTTGCAGGGGGCCTGGGTGGCTCGGTCGGTTAAGCGTCTGCCTTCAGCTCAGGTCATGATCTCAGGCTCCTGGGATCAAGCCCCACATCAGGCTCCCTGCTCAGCACGGAGTCTGCTTCTCCCTCTCCCTCTGTGCTCTCTTTCCTCCTCTCTCTCTCTCTCTCTAATAAATCAAATCTTAAAAAAAAACAAAAAAACAAAAAACTGTTGCAGACACTATGTTAAGCAGCTTCACATACGTTATTTCATCTAATTTTCACGATACACTTGTAAGGAAGAAAGGTCAAAATCCATTCTTAGCAGATGAGGAGTGGGGCTCAGAGGCAAAATGACTTCCCAAGGTCACAGAGCAATGAGTGGCATAGTCAGGACTCAACCCCCAGCCCTCTGATTCTTCTCACATCAGAGAACATCAGCCCTGTCCCTTCAGTGGTTAAACTGCTCCAACATTATTTCCTTCTGACTTTGTCTAATAATGTACACCAGCATTTGTTTTTAAAATGCTTCAAATACAAAAAGAACCTCCCCCCTAAAAATGTGTTCCCTAATATGCCTCTATCTAGATTTGCCTGGTTAAACCTTGTGAATGTCACTCATTCCTTCCTTCCTCCGAAATCCACCAGGTGGCGGGTGCTGGAGACCAAATGCACCTTTGTCCTCAAGGAGCTCACTAGAGTGTATGAGCACAGGGTGCCTCCTTGGGCTACAGACTGCTAAAGCACAAAGTATGTCTTCAATAGACTATGTTCAAGATGAGTAGCTGACGACATGAACAAGGTATCCTCAGAATTCAGACAAGGTTCCCCAAGAGGTTTTGTGGAGGTATTAAAACTCAGGATGTGCTATGTGCTGTAAGGAATAGAAGTCCTGAACATGGGCATGTGGCGTATCTTTTCCTAAGGCAGTATAATGTAAATGCAAATACCACCAACATTTTCTAATTAACTCAAAATTACCACCATCATCATTACAATCAGATTACTGCGGTGAGATGTTTAATTTCTCCAGTTTCCTGGGGGCAGCGACACCTTTGCTAGCTAATGTTGAGAAAATCATACTAAGTATCATTCTATCAGCTTCATATGTTTGACCCTCTACCACATAATTATAGAGTATACTACTAATCTAAAAGGCTAAAGCAGGTGGAATCACTAGCTTTAATCTGTTATGAAATCTATACCAGACTTAACCACTGTGGCTAACAATGAGTCAGAAAAATAAGGATCTATCACAAGAAGACAGTAGATGTCTTATGCAATGACATCTACTCATCTACTAAATTTGCCTAAACGTGAAGTAGAAGTATTCACAGATTTGTTCTAATTGTATGGATTACACTTACAGGTATATAAACATAGTTCAACATCATTTCATTTAAATTATCATGCTTCAAATAGTAATATTCTATCAGGAGGCACTACTAATAGGAAAGAATCTTCAAATGGCCTGCTCAACCTAGGCCATCCTGGATAGGCACATACTTTGTAAGTATTCAGCAGTGATTTTAAGGAAGGTAACCCAATGCTTTTCCTTCCATAGTACTACGCATCCCTCAAATGAAGTATCCCAAGGGAGATGCTAACAGAAAGTTAAACTATGAGCTTATTCCCACAAACAAAACAAAACAACCTGCAAAAAACCAAGTGCACCTGTAAGGCTTAGCTATGTTAGAAAACAGTATGTGCTACGTGATTACAATGTTTTAAAATAGAATACATACAGATAAAAGGGTACACATACACCAAATGTACTTCTCTGGAGAGATTCAGAAGTGGTACTTTCTTTCTTTGTACTGTTCAAATATATTCCACATTTCTGTAACAAACACTTTGTGACCAAAAGATAAACAAATATTTTAAATGAAAATAAAAGCTTAGTTATTTGAATTATGTATACCCCTAACTGCTAAAGTTTAAAGAGGTAGTCTTGCCTTAAATGTACAACCTAGGATGGCAGTGTTTCAAGCAAATCTGTAAAATGAGTTATTAATATAAAATTAAAGGTAGGAAGTGGGAATGTAAAATGTTACAGCCAATGTAGAAAACATTATGTCAGCTCCTCAAAAAATTAAAGACAGAATTACCATAAGATCTAGCAATTCTACTTCTAGTATATACACCAAAGAATTGAAAGCAGGGACTTGGACAGTCATACACCAATGATCAGAACAACATTATTCACAATAGCCAAAGGGTAGAAAACCCAAATATCTACCAACAGATGCATGGATAAACAAATGTGGTATCTACATTCAATGGAATATTATTCGACCTTAAAAAAGAAATGACTGATACATGATACAATGGGGTTGAACCTTGAGAACATTAGGCTAAGTGAAACAAGCCAGACACAAAAGAACACAATTGCATGACTCCACTTACATGAGGTACCGAGCCTAGTACCTTATAGAGGCAAAAAGGAGAATGACAGTTGCCAGGGACTGGGGGGAGATGAGAATGGGGAGTTGTTTAATGGGTACAGAGTGTCGGTTTGGGATGATGAGAAAGTTCTATGGAGACAGGGAGTTCTAACAACCGCCTAATAATGTGAATGTTCTTAAAGTCAGTAAACTATATACTTACAAATGGTTAAAATAATTTTTATGTTATGTATATTTTGTCACAATTTTTATTTTTTTAAAGATGTTATTTATTTATTTGAGAGAGAGAGAATGAGAGAGAGAGAGAGCACGAGAGGGAAGAGAGTCAGAGGGAGAAGCCGACTCCCTGCTGAGCAGGGAGCGCGATGTGGGACTCGATCTCGGGACGCCAGGATCATGACCTGAGCCCAAGGCAGTTGCTTAACCAACTGAGCCACCCAGGCGCCCTTTATCACAATTTTTAAAAATCAAATTATGGGGGCGCCTGGGTCACTCAGCGGGTTAAGCGACCAACTCTCGGTTTTGGCTCAGGTCATGAACTCAGGGTGGCTCTGCGCTCAGTGGGGAGTCCACTTGAGATTCTCTTCCTCTCCCTCTGCCCCTCCCTCACACACGTGTCTCCACTCTCTCTCTCAAATAAACCAATCTTTAAAAAAAAAAAAAAAAAATTGACTCCGCCAGGCTTCCTTCTGCAACAGGCGTGGGTCACGCCCTCGCTTGCTCTCTTTCTGCCTCCATCTTGGTTCCGCGTTCCCCTCACAAAATGCCTGGTGGAAGCCACAGAAACCGTCCCTGCTACAGAGCAGGAGTTGCCACAGCCCCAGGCTGAGACAGGGTCTGGAACAGAATCTGACAGTGATGAATCAGTACCAGAGCTTGAGGAACAGGATTCCACACAGGCAACCACACAACAGGCCCAGCTGGCAGCAGCTGCTGAAATCGATGAAGAACCAGTCAGTAAAGCACAACAGAGCCGGAGTAAAAAGAAGGCACAGAAGGCTATGTCCAAACTGGGTCTTCGACAGGTTACAGGGGTTACAAGAGTCACTATCCGGAAATCTAAGAATATCCTCTTTGTCATCACAAAACCAGATGTCTACAAGAGCCCAGCTTCAGATACCTACATAGTTTTTGGGGAAGCCAAGATCGAGGATTTATCTCAGCAAGCACAACTAGCAGCTGCTGAGAAATTCAAAGTTCAAGGTGAAGCTGTCTCAAAATTCAAGAAAACACACAGACTCCAACTGTACAAGAGGAGAGTGAAGAAGAAGAGGTTGATGAAACCCATGTAGAGGTTAAGGACATAGAATTGGTCATGTCACAAGCAAATGTGTCAAGAGCAAAGGCAGTCCGAGCCCTGAAGAACAACAGTAATGATACTGTAAATGCTATTATGGAATTAACAATGTAACCATCTGAAAACGAGGACTTTTTTTGGTGTTTCAAAAGAATAACTGCAGCTTGGTTTGAAATTTGTACTGTTTCTATCATTAATAAATTTATGGCTTCTTGTTGGAAAAAAAAAATATGATCCCATGGGTTTACATCAAACCTGCATTAATAAATTCAAAGATATATATTTTTAAATATAAAAGTGTTTCAGCCCTAAAAAATATTTTTGAAAAAGTACAATCATAATTCATTAATTCTGTCTTGGGAAGGCAAGTTCAGATTAAAGAAATCCCGAATGGAACATTTCTAAAAGACATATAGCCTTCTTAGAACTTTCCAGCATATACAGCAATTCAAACTAAACCAACTATTTGTTATGATGACCAGTCCTTCTAGGGCTTGATTGATAATGATAAAAATGAGTTGTAATTAGCATGTCCATTATATTAAATAATCACCTCTGAAGTACTTCAGTAAGATAATCTTTTTTCTTTCTGCAACATTTTTTTCTGCCTATTATTTAGGAAGTACTTTCTCATAAAAAGCCTCGATATGTTCAGCCTCAGTTGTCACTCACTGTGCATTAAGAGGTGAATCAATGACTTCTTGTTTGTTTGTTTGTTTGTTTGCCATATGGAAAGAAAGCAGAGAACAGAAATGAGAAATGAAAGCAGAGGACGAAAAAGAGTTTTAACAGCTTCAGAGGATAATACGCCAACTCACTTGGATCTCCATATTTTCCCTGGCACTTGAAAATATATCCCATATTCCCACAGACTTTTTCTGTGTCCACTGGTACTACAGATCAAAATCCCATTCCCTGGATGGCTTTTCCTAGTGACAAGCATGGTCCCTCAGAAAGCTCATGGCATGGAGAAGAAAAGGTTATTTTATTTTACACTCTGAAAGCAAATTTAGTCAAGAGGACAAACACAGACCTTCCGATTTTAGAAATCTACATTTAGAATTAGAAGACTAAAGGAGTAATGTAGCAACCAATCTTTTGATCCCTCTAAGAGTACATTTATTTTCCCTTCCCCTAGGAACCAAGTAACTCTTAAAGGAAGGTTTGCTTTACTGATCTAGCAAAAAATATATTTGAATACACTTACAAAATCTTAAAAAAACAACAGGAAACGGAGAAACTAGTCCAGGAAAACTCTGTTTTTGATAAAATAATGCTCTCAATAACAGAAATTAGAATTATGACTTACAAGCATGGGTCTTCCACACAGATCTCAACCTTCGTTCCAACCAGCATGTATTTGGCAAAAAAGGAGATGGACGCAACCAGTGGGAAAGTACACCTCAGAACCTGTCTTCTGCTGCCTAAAAGCTTGCTGAGGGAAAGAGGTCAGAATAGTGTGAAGAGCCCCGCAGAACTGGTTAGTACCAAGATTCTGGCTCTTCTTACACTGTCAATCTTAGGGCATGATGTGAGCTTGTATTGTTTCTTATCATGGAGGCTGATATTCTTACAGTAAACCTAAGGACTCTGAATGCTGAATCAATCCATTTAAAAGTGACCTGTATGCGCTTTAGCATACACGATATAGCCTGGTATATAGGCTATTTGAAACAGCTATGTCAAATATGAAAACACATTTCTTTTAATTGCAAAGAAATTTATTTAAATTAAAGCACTTACATGTAAGTACACTGGAAATTTCTAAGAGGTTTTTCCATTTTCATAAACTGGATGGATAATTATTTGTTATCAGCTGAAGTTGCTAAGCTGCCTTACAATAGGAATTTATTTATAGTTAATGAGCTATTGATAAAGTCTAAGATGCCTTACCAAAAAAGCACTACTGTATGATAATGTGAACAAAATAATAGCATATATTAATTCTTCTTCTGACAATGACCCCACATACCAAGAATGCAGGGGGAAATCATAAAGAGCAATACATTCATGGTCCCTGGTTCTGAGAAGATTATGGTCTAATAGAAAGATCTTAGGAACTAGAAACCTACAACACAAGTATAAGTAGAATAACTACACACACAATGGGATACCACATACAAATACATGGTCCACGTGATATGTATCAATGTATAAACAGAAAAAAATTACTTGCACAATAGTTAAAACTATGTGAAAATGATATATTCTAGAAAACTGCTACATGAAATCCCAGAAATCAAATTCTTAGTATTCTAGCAGATGATAACATGAAAGCATGTCCTCCATGAAGATCACCCAGTTTCCTGCAGGAATGAGTGTTTTTCATAGCTTTCTTCCTTTTTCACCAATGGAAGTTCCTGTTTGAGCACAAAAGATTTGTGTGTAGCCATCTTTCTCTATTTTGGGGGACTGTATTTCAATTCTAGTACAACTCTCAAACAGACGAGTTCTAGGGTTTTAGGTAAGCTTTGGGGGTGCAACTTCACAGCCTGTCATGTCCTACATCTGTGCTACAGCAAAATAAATTCAAAAAGCCGCTCAGGTTACAGAAGAGCCAAATGTTACGCTCATCGATTTCTTCCATACTTACTCTAATGAGCTGTTTGAGACTAAACAGATGCTACACCTCTGACTTAAACACCAAATGTATCTCCCAGGTCCAGACAGGCCTCTAAGATAGACTCAGTCTCAAAAGTTTATAAATCAAAATATACTTTATTTTGTAAAAACGATTTAATTCATTTATTTGAGAGAAAAAGAGCGCGTGCGTGCGTGCAAGCGCACACAAGCCAGGGCGGAGGGGCAGTGGGAGAAAGAGGAGCCATCTCCCCGCTGGGCAGGATCCCAGGACCCTGAGCTACCCTGGGACCCCTAAATATAAAAATACACTTTAAAACTACTGCACTGGTTCCATGATATAAGTACTGCAAAGAAGCAAAGTTTCAGAGATTTACCGAGATACTGATATTTTACTGCCCCAGCTGCTAGAATTTGTCATCCACTTCTTTTCTGCAAGCTTACCTTACTAGAAGAACGAAGGGGAATGTCCTGAATACTTGACAAATTCCACAAGACAAAGGAGCTCCAAGAAAGCGTGGCATTCTCCAAAAGAGTTTATACCATCCTTCATAAAGATGCAGATGAACAGGTGACAAGGTAATCCTCCTACCTTCGTTTAAAAACAAACTGAGTTGTAGAATTTCCTAACATATTGACTACCCTCGGCCTCCTCAGTTTTGTTCAAATTTGTTACTCACTGGAGAGGACATCTGTCACTTCCCAATTGCCAGTAAGTTACTTTACTTGAAACACAATTTGCAGTTATGGCCTCTGGAAGCAATTCTTTATCCCCATCATCCAAAGGGCCACTCTCATTTCATTGCACAGAAGCTTTAGGCAATTCTAGGACATAGGGAAACTGACAGCTCATTGTAAGTGAAGAAATAATTCAACTGAAGCCATGTGCTCTGGTTAGAAAAGCAAACAACCCAAGTGGCAATAGTATTAGCAGGAAAAAAAAAAAGGATATCCAGAGTTGTGAAGCTGACTGTAATCTCACTGAAGTATTGCCTTTATGAGATCCTTCTATTTTTAAAAGGAAACCAGAAAAGAAACTTTCATGACTTGAAATAATTTCTATAGTTTTGTTCTTCATTGCACCAAACAGACAAAGCTTTGTAAAACAGATCATATAAAAATAGACAGGTCATAAGGCTAAAGAAATGGATAGAGCACAATAATCCTTGATTTTCTTTTTCTAATGTGTTCAAGGCTGGAATAGAGGGCTTCAAGCTCAAATCCATTTATGCTATCATGAACCTTTCCTATGTGACAAGCTCTAATGTGATTTCACCTACTAGTCTCTAAAAGTATTAAAAGTATCAACCGGGGCACCTGGGTGGCTCAGTAGGTTAAGTGTCTGCCTTCGGCTCAGGTCATGATCCCAGGGCCCTGGGATGGAGCCCCACACTGGGCTCCCTGCAAGTGGGGAGCCTGCTTCTCCCTCTCCCTCTGCCCCTCACCCCACTCATGCTCTCTCTCTCACTCTCTCAAATAAATAAAATCTTTAAAAAATATAAATAAATAAAAGTATCAACCATACCCTGCGATAGCCTAAAGTCAAATGAAAATTCCAGGCATAACCATACTGTATTCACTAGATAAACGTTTACTGGATGTCCTTTAGGTAAAAAGGACACAAAGCCAACACCGCAACCCCCTCTCCTGCCCCTAGCAGTACTTATATGGTGTCAGAGGGGCCTAGGCACATAAACAGATGTTCCCCAGAGTGGCCACGGCTCTGACGGGGAGGTGTGAATGCCATGGGAAGACCAGAATCGGGGAGGGTCAACTCCCTGAGAAGACAGGCAGGGAACAGTGACTATGCACACGCCAGGTGCAAGAACTGAAAGAAATTTAGCCGGGCTGCAGCAGAAACCTTAGCCTTTATCCTAAGAGAAACATTTAATCACTGAAAGACCTTAAGCGGGGAAGTGGTGTGATCAGATGTAGGTCTGTAAAGATTACTTTGGCTGAATGTAGAGAGCAGATGGTGATGAAGAAAAAGAACTCAGAGGGAGCCTAAGGTGGCTGCGGTAAGGCAGGAAAGAAAAGAGCCTGTACCAAGGAAATGGAAATGGAGAACCCCGGACAGGAGACAGACTCAAGAGGATTCTGTAAATGACTGGGAGGAAAGGAGCTGAATAAGGGAAAGAGGGAGCCAAGGGTTATATCCAGCTATTCAGCTGAAGTAACTGAGTGAACGGAGTGCCACTCACTAGGTCAGAGAACACAGCCTATTTCAGGGGAGGATGAGGAATTCTACCCTGGACATTTTACGTTTAGCTACCTATGGGATATCAAAGTGGGTATGTCCAATGGGTAATTTATAAATCTGAAGATCAAGAAAGATCTGGATTGGATATTTGGAAATTTGGCATGAGATCACCCAGGGAAAAGTGTATGGAGCAAGGAGAGAACAGGATCTTGGAAAGAACTCGAAGAAAGTCCAACCTCAGAGAGACAAGGAATACCAATGCAGAAGAGTCTGGTTTGTGAAGGAACAGGCAGAGTAGGAAGAAAACCAGGAGAAAACAGTGTCATAGAAGCCTAGGGACATGAGTATCACACAAAGAAAGTAGTGTCAGGGTCTAATGCTGCTGAGACCAAACTAGGTAAGGACAAAGAAAGAGCCACTGGATTTAACAAGAATCACTGGTGACTTCCACAAGACTTCCGTTGAAGTTGTGGGTGGACAGGCCAAACTGCATCAGGTTGAGGAGCATGTGAAAGGTGAAGAGGAGGAAACAATGAGTATAAACAACACACGTTCACGACGCGACGTCTGTGAAGGAAAAGAGAAACAGCTAGGTTGAAGGACATATTTTGGGTGATCTCTTTGTTTTAATCATGTTAGAGACTTAAAAAAAATACTTTTAATGATTTTATTTTCAAGTAATTTCTACACCCAACGTGGGGCTCGAACTCACAACCCAATGTGACCAAGAGTCACACGCTCTTCCGACTGAGCCAGCCAGGTGCCCCCCAGAGACTGAAAAATGTTTAAATGTTAACGGGAAGGAGCCCGTAGCAAGAAAGAGAAGGACTGGACATAACCACTAAATAAGGTTTCTGAGAAAGTAACAGAAGTGGAATCTGAAGCAGAGGTACAAGGTAAGCTGTAGAAAGGGGGAGAGTCCTCTGTGAAAACACAAGAGAAGGAAAGGACAGATATGGATAGAAGCGAGTTTCAAGGTTGGGGCACCAGAAGTTGGAAGCTATTTCTTTCTCTTCTCTTTCCCTACCGCTCCCTCTACATTTTCCACTTCCACCAGCAATTTATGAGGGTTCCAACCTCCCCATATCCTCACCAACACTTATTACTGTCTTTTTCATCATTGCCATCCTAGTGGGTATGAAGTAGTATCTCACTGTGGGTTTGATTTGCATTTGGGGGCCATTCTCTTTTGAGGTCACCTTTTTGTCCCTGTGAGGAAAAAGGACTGACCAGAGGAACCTATACAGGTGCTAAGACAGAGCCCAGGGGAATTTGGAAACCTTAAGTCTGTAGAAGTACCCAACTGATCTGTGAGTTTTTCTTCTCCAGTGAAGTGGTATGTTTCCCTCAAACTGATCTGACCCGACTTGGAATGGGAAGTTGCTCGTTTAAACATAATGAGACAAGTGCTCCTGAACAATAGATCATCTGCTTGCTGAAAGTCCTGTAATAGACACATTTGAAATGACAGTTTGCATAAGATTCACTCTTTTTTTTAAAAAAGATTTTATTTATTATTGACAGAGAGAGACAGTGCGAGCAGGAACACAAGCAGGGGGAGTGGGAGAGGGAGAAGCAGGCCTCCCGCTCAGCAGGGAGCCCGATGTGGGGCTCGATCCCAGGACCGCGGGATCATGACCTGAGCTGAAGGCAGACGCTTAACGACTGAGCCACCCAGGCGCCCAAGATTCACTCTTCTTGACCCTTGAGAACAAAGCACCTCTCAAACGTGTTCACTGCAGCAGATCTTACATCTGTACTTTATTTACAACTACAATCATGGTACTAAATTCATCAAATGGCAAACTGCAAGAAAACACCACATATCCATTCACCTCAATAATGGGTAATTCCTTTAAAACATGTTCAATGATTTTTGAAGTAACCAGTTACCTCGTAAGAGTACAAGATACTGTCACAGCATTCAGTTAAATTAATTCAGTAAGTACATCCTTATGTAATATGAAGATTTAATAATTTAGAGATTTATCACTAAGGCACACTACCACATATCCTGATCTCAGTTTTGTGCTCAGGGATCACATCTTGGGACTGACATATATGTGAACCAGATTTACACCAAGGATTATATGTTAGAAGGTGCTATGTTGTTATTTCAATCATCTTTTGCTAAGTAACATACCATCCCAAAACTCAGTGGCTTAACAAGAGCTGTTTGTTATTTCTTTCAATTCTGTGAAGTACTCATGAGGTCATGGGCACTGGGAGCTTAAGTAAGGCTGACACAGGCCTCACATTGCGCAGTCACTGCAGGTGGTCTCTCCTTCTCCTAGATTCAAACGGAGCAAATAGAGAGAGACTCCATCTCTTAATGGGAGGTAGTGCAGTCAACATAGGGATGGGAAGAATTGCTGGCAGTAATCTCGGAAACACTTCACCACAGCCGTCAACTATATTACTAGATGTTTCCACTATACTAGTTGAGCTCATGACTGAAGCACTAGAACCCGACAGACTTGGTCCATCTCCAAAACTAAAACTCTTTCTTAAGCATTGAAAAGAACATCTCAGCAAACATACTCTTTTGCCCCTGTGGAATGCTAGTCTCAGGAAAGCCATGGAATCTTCTTTTCTGGGGTTGTGGGAAGTATAGATATTATCTTTAGGGAATAGCCTAAGTAGAGTCTTTCCCAACTGAAATTCATTACCTCAAGTCCTTTCACACTTTACAATTTCTTAGGTATGCATGAGTATGATCTCATTTATTAAAATCTAATACTAAAAAAAATAGAGGTATCCCCAGCTATTTCAACTCTTGCTATTCAAACTCCATCTAAACTCAAAATTATATAGATCTGGCTAAGTTCCTCAATACTCAAACCTTTGCTATTGACTCTCCTAGATCCAGGTATGAACTAGATTTGTATATCACAGCATCTCTTATTACCTGAAATCTCACTCTCTGAACACAGCAACCCAGTAAATTTGTATAGTAAAAAGGATGTATGCCCCAAAATATTAACTGCTGTTATCTTCAGATGGTATAATTACAGGTGATATACATTCTTTTTTACGCTTCTGTAGTTTCTAAATTTATTGCCTTGCAAAATTTAAAAAAAAAAAGTCTATATTGTGGACTTAATGTACTTGGAAATTTTAAAAAATTAAGTCCATGTTGTGGCTCAAGTACATAATTGATTTAGATAATCACTTGATTAATCACTTGATTAACTGACCTCCTCTATGAAGTCTATTCTGGTTAAACTCAAACATTCATCATATGCCTCCTGTGCATTCCTCAACATGTACACAATATGTAACATTTTTAGATTTTTTTTAAACCACAGAATATCTTAAAAATGTGTCCTAATGCCCTGGCTGGACTCTAGAATCCTTGAGCGTCCTCCCCACCTTGTTTACGATGCATGAATTACTGTTTAATGTAGTACACACAGAAAAAATAGAATAAAAGTCTTTGATTTCCTTTCAGTTTCATCTTCCCCACAGTGACTTTCAAATAAAGGAGGACACTGTCTCAGACTTCCCAGCTTGAGCTACTGATTATTAAGATGAAGCCAAAGCTCTTGCTAGGACATGGACACACTCTTCGTTTTTAAAAACTTTAAAGAATTTTTTAAAGCTACAAACTAGATAGGTTTTAAGGCTATTTGCTTTCTGAAGTTCCCAAAATTTGGTCATTTGGATCACACCCATAAAAATCACTGTAGAAGAAATCTCTTTAATGATTAATATCCTTCCTCTTCTTCTAGAGGGAAGAAAAAATAGGATCTGTCCAGAAGCACTTAATAGACTGGTATTCACACAATGGATTAAAAGATACCCATCTCACAGACTGACTGCTATATCAATAGAATGGAAATATGGGTTACTTACTCAACCCTGAAAGCACTTCAGAGAGGTGAAATTCAAATGGATATTTTCTAAAGTTTAAAGCACACTATAAACTGCCCTCAGGGTTAGCTCATTTATCCATTCCTTTCAGCATGATATGCCGTGATGTTTTGATGTTACTATTCCACAATGCACAACAGTCTCAGAAACTCAGTTTTTGCCCCCAAGAACTATAATCCCCCCCAAAACAGGCCAAAGTCAAATAAGACTTTGACTCTGTTTCTTTAAGCAATATTATAATACTACTTTATTAAATTGTAATCCCCAGCTGCAAAGATGACATCGGAATGTCTCGCATGCAAACAAATACACAGAAAGCCACTTACGAGAGAACAGAGCATGCCTCGATGGTCATCTCCTATAAAATAGAGTAGGTAGTATACCCGAGGGAGGACAAGAGAAATATTTCACTCAGTTCGCCGCACTCCTGGATAAAGGTCCCTAAGTGAATGCCCCTTTGCGGAAGCCGTGTTGTGGAGGAAAGGGAAACAGTGGAGAATATGGTTTGTGACACCACTACCCTCCGGAGGTGAAGGAGGAGATGCTAAGATCTTGGGAAGGGCCGAGTGAGGATGGGGAGGAGAGTCGGAGGGGAGGTCTCTTCTTCGCAGAACAGCGCCGAGAGCGGTAACAGGCTTCAGCTGGGAGCAAAGCTGCGTCCAAACAGCTCAAAAAAGAGAGGCAGCCGGGCAAACTTTCGCTAGCCTCCCCTCCCCCTTTCTCTCCCCCTCGGAAGAAACGCCAGCAGAGGTGCTAATGGTGCCGTGCTGGCGGCGCAGACATTCGCCGGGACGAAGCGCCCCGCGGACCCGCGGCCGGGGGCCGGGGGGCCGAGGCCCGCAGCCGGAGGGAGGGAGCGGGCAGGAGAATGGGGCGCGCCAGCCCGGCCCGCGGGGAAGGGGAGCAAGGAGAAGGGCAGGGGTGGAAGCGGCCCCCGCGAGCTCGGGCCCGCGCCCCACGGGCTACCTGGGACGCCAAGCCGCTGTCTCACGCCGTCCGGCCGGGTCCAGCCGCGGGGATCTCGGAAGCGCGGCGGGCCGGAGAACCCCCTGGGAGCAGCGGCCCCGACGCCCGGCGAAGGGGAGGAGTGGGGGGCGGGCGCTAGGGGCCGGGCCGCCGGGTCACGTGGCCGGGCCGCCTCACGTGACGCCGACGCCGCGCGCGCCGGGCGGCCTCCGGGCTTAGCGTTCCACCTGGCGGTGTCCTGGAGTGGGCGTCTTTGGGCTCTAGGGCGGGGGTCTCCGAGGAGAGTCTCGGAGTTCGGTGACCGCCGAGACTCGCAGGCTTTTGTCTCAGGGAGACAGGGACGCTCGAGGGACTGGCTCCTGCTGCCCTCCCCGATGGCTTGTTTAGCCGTGGGGACGGCCGGCTAGCCTCCCGTGGGCACCTAGGACGGAAAAGCGACTGCACACTCCTCTCCCTCCACCGTGGCGCGCCCTTCTCCCTCTAGCCTACCCAGGTGGTGCTGCCGGGGACAAAGGGTTTCGGAGGAGAGACTCGTTTAACTCCAGAGATGTCTCTCCCCGGCCCCCGCCCCCCATTTCCTACCGGTCCGAGAGCAGGGGCGCTAGGCCGGAGGGTAGGGAAGGTGGCAACTGGAGCGTGATCCGAAGGAAGGAGGGAGTGAGGCTTAGGGCCCAGGTGATGAAAGGAAGGCAGACGTACCTCGGAAGCAGGCCCCCAGGATTGTAGGGGACCTAAGACAGCAAATGACCCAACCCTTTTCTTCTTATGAATGAGTAAACTGAGGCCGGGGTTGCTTTGTGCTGCTCTAGCTTGTCATCTGTTGAGACCACAATCATCTTTATAAAGTATTGTACAGCCTTTGAAAACTCCAGTTCGCTCCACAGGCTACAGGATAAAGTCCAAACTTCTTGGCATAACTTTCTAAGCAATCTTTTTCAGACTTACCTTTCCCGCTTGAACTCCCATGAATAAACAGAAAAACATTTTCTAAGTATCACCAAACAACTCAGTCAATCTACTGGAAGAAGGCTGCTTTTCCACATCTTCCAGCTTTTCCTCAGCAGTACTCTAGGCTCTGGCTACAGAGAATTCCTGTTTTCCTTCACTACTTAACTTTCTTTGGATTACTAACTTTTCCCCTAAGTTGCTTTACCTGTCTTTGCATTCATTCATTCTTTCATGACTCTCTGAAATGCCCTGGAATCACTACCCTCTCCCTCTTAAAGAAAACCAGAGTCAGACAGTACTTAAGGCATTAAAACAGATTTTATTCAAAAACTATTGCCATAGTGCAATCAAGCCCAGTTGTATACTGAGGTCTCCTTTTTCCTATTGCCAATAGTTGCTGAATAAAATCTGCTTACTGCTTTAACTATTGTGGAGTTCTGCTTATCTTTAACAACACCCCAAGGTACTCCTCAGTCTCCTACTCATCTTTCAAAATCCAGATCAAATACCACCTACTCCTGCCTTCCTTCTCTGCATCCTCCTCCCTGATTCAACAGCTTCAGCATTTGAAATTCCATTCAGACAGTGTCTGCAGTAACTTCTTCCTAATTTCCTGGCAACTACATATTTTGATACATAAGTCTCACACTGCCTAGAAATGTACATTTCCCGTAAGAGGTAAATTGTCTATTGCTATCTTCTTCCTTAGATTATGAAGTCTTTGAAACAGGACTTCTGGGCTTAATACAGTGCCTTCAATATCCACTGAATGAAGGTCCATATCCACTGAATGAAGGTCAATGTCACCCCCATATCCACTGATTGAAGGTCAATGTGGTAGAACCTCCATATCCACTGAATGAAGTGGCACCACCAAGGTTGTAGCAGTTAGTGAATTTACTAAAAATTCTTGAGCCTACTTTGTTCAAAACAAAACAAAACAAAACAAAAACCCCCACACACAAAAACTGATGTCAGTTTCTTTATGCTACAATCTGATCAAAAGAGCTTCTGTAAAACATACTTGTTTGAGAAAAATATTGAGGTCTGGGGTTTGAGTCATCAAATATTTCCTGAGCACTCACTGCTTATCATGTGCCAGATGCTATACTTGGCACATCTTTGAGGATAAAAGATTGGATAAGACATGGTTGCTGATCTCAAGAAATATGTAGTTTGTTTCATTGTTCCGGTGCAGTGTGAAAGGTATGATACAGGGTGCCAGGTGAACACAAAGGAAGAACCACTATTAGAAGGCCAGGAAAAAAACTTCCTGGGAAAATGAATTTGGAGAACACATAGTAGTTAGTTGGAAGGGAGAGAAAGACCTTCCAGAAGAGAGAACAGTATGTTCAAAGGTAGGAAGGCATGAAACAGTATTATTTATTTAGGAAAAGTGAGTAATGCTATATAGCTGGACTTGGTGACCTCAGTTACCTCTGGGACAAAGGAAACCTAATTGGTTAACATTGCTGTGCTTGAAAGACACATATTTATTAGTATTAGTGTTATTTATTGGATTGAGTAACTTTCTCTCAGACAAATCATAGGCTCTTAACCTAAAATTGGACTGTAGAATAGTGCTAGGTGATTTTTTTAACTTTTTTTTTCCAGCTTCAAAAGCTCTCTGTAATTGTTACCTAAAAGTAGCAAAATTACTTGTTCCAAACAAGATTATTTTAGAGCACTCTAAACTACCGGGCAAAACAACTCAATTTATAGGTAGTACTTTAAGGAAGACACTTGGTTCTACTTCCATCCGGGTGGGAGGATCCCTCTTAATGTTCATGCTAAGACGTGACTATGCTGGCAAAAAGTATCATCAAGAACCTAATGAGGGGCGCCTGGGTGGCCCAGTCAGTTGAGCATCCGACTCTTGGCTCAGGTCATGATCTTAGGATCATGGAATTGAGCCCTGTGTCAGGCTCCATGCTCAGTGGGGAGTCTGCTTGAGAGTCTCTGTCCTTCTCCCTGCTCATGTGCGCTCTCTCTCTCTCTCAGTAAATAAATAAAATCTTAAAAAAAAAAAAAAGCCATAAAACCAGCAACTCTTGTAATGGCTAAATAGGAAACATTTATTTCACTATATAAGATTGTTTACCTGTTTATGTAATACACAGTTTTAACACACAGACATCTGTTCTGACAGCTGCAAAAACAATATAATTATTTTTTGAGAATTGAGGATGGCATAAGTCTTGGGATTTTACAAATGTAATAAAATATAGAATCTACCTAGAAAGAGATTCCACCTTGACTTTCTTTTCTTTTCTTTTTAAGATTTATTTATTTATTTATTTGAGAGAGAGCCAGGGGGTGGGGGTGGGGAAGGAAGGGCAGACAGAGGGAGAGAGACAGAGAATCCCAAGCAGACTTTCCACTGAGCATGGAGCCCGACGAAGGGCTCCATCTCACAACCCCAAGATCATGACCTGAGCCGAAATCAAGAGTCAGACACTCAACAAAGTGCCCCTTGATTTTCAATTAGCTTAACCAAATGGGTAAACATGATCAGTCACGATTAGTTTTACAACCTCAAACTACTTTGGGGATAATTTCTGCTCTTATAGTTGGAATAAATAAACATAAAATAGAGAGGGGGAAGATTGAGAGAAGTGGTAATGGAGAATTGGAAAAGAATTTTTATTCTAGTTCCTTTCTTCCGTCACCCCAAGAACACATAAATAAGCAAACAAGTGTCTTAGCCCTGGCTAAAGTAGTAAAGTACTCTGCTGGTTGATTTCTTCCCCTGCACTGAGGGCAGATGCTATGCTGAACAGGTGACATAAAGAGATAAACCTACTCTGTTCCCTAGATGAGGCATGAGACCTTCTGAAGCACAGCACTTATCTTGTCTATGGTGCTCCTACATAAGACCACCTTCTGCATAAAAGTGACCCAATACACTCTGTTTAGAGTGGCTTCCTTGTCCTTGGTCAGATGAAAGAGCTTGTTAAATGTGGAAGCCCTGCACTGACCACATGAACTGACAGTGCCATATTTACTTTATTCATCAGCAGTGGTGCTAGGGCCACCTTCATTTAGCAATGGCAGTACCACGAGGAGCAACATGGTTCATTAGGAAGCCACCAGCCTCTGGTAGGAGTTATGAGGTCTTTTGTCTTCCAGGGAGCTAGAGTTTTGACTGCAATTGACTGTGAAGCAGGACTGATCCTCTGAGTATTAGTATGTATCTTGATGACTTCTTGGAATGATGCTAGGGTGCTGATAGGGGGTAGTAAGAATATTCTCAGATGGGGCTTGCTTCATTGGTTTGGAATATTGCAGGTGACATCACCTGGGACAAACAAAATGACACTATGAGTAAACAGACAAATCCAGAATGGGGTACAAGAACCCTCCTAGCCTTGGTCTCTTCAAAAAGTTAAGTCTATTGGGGAAAAGGGGGAGGGGGACTGTCCCAGTTTAAAAGATACTAAAGAAAAATGATATTCAAGTGTAATACACGAACCTTGGGTGGAATCATGGTTGAACAATTTTTTGAAGCTGTAAAAGATATTTTGTGGAGAATCATAGAGATTTAATATGTGCCGATATTAGATATTAGGTGACTTTTAAATTGTTCCGTTATTTATTCAGATATGATCATAGTAATATTGAGAATGTCCTATTGTTAGGAGATGCATACCTGAGTATTTAAGGACAGAGTGTCATGAGGTCTGCAAATGGTTCAGCAAACAAACAAACAAAAAAACCAAACTAATACTATACACATACTTATCCATGAAAAGAGAGAGCAAATATGACAAAATGTTAAATCTGGAAATGTTTTTTGTACTTCCCTTTAAATTTTGAAGTTCTCATTGTAAAATGTTGGAAGATGGAGTGAGATGTTGACCTTTATACTCCAAACTAAGAAAGCAGGACATTTCAGTAACTTATTTATTCAAAAAAATCTTTTGAATGCCTACTGTGTGCTAAGCACTGTATTAAGCTTGGATATATACCGGTGAAAAAATAGTAATGGTCTCTCTCTCTTTTTTTTTAAGATTTTATTTATTTATTCATGAGAGACAGAGGGAGAGAGAGAGGGAGAAGCAGAGCGAGAAGCAGGCTCCCAAGGAGCAGGGAGCCCGATGCAGGACTCGATCCCAGGACCCTGGGATCATGACCTCAGCCAAAAGCAGACACTTAACCATCTGAGCCACCCAGGCGCCCAATAGTAATGGTCTCTTTCACGGAAGCTATGCTATACCAGCCTATCTCTCCTTTAAGACGGAAGGACTTACTCTCCCAGCTTCTGAGAAGGTGATGCACTGACCTCTTCAGTCATCTTCTTAACTAAAGAATGCTACCTTACCCAAGGTCATGCCCCTTCCAGGAGCAGCTTGCAAGAAATGACTGATCAATGTGGGATTGTTAAGACCAGACTCCCTTACTTCAGTAAGGGACAATTCTAAAGAATCATCCCGGCTTCAGAACTTCCCACAGGGTTGGTTGAGCCCTGGTTGTGACCATACTGAAGCCCATTTTCTCTTTCTGCCCAATCTTGCTTCCATCCCTTTCCTCCACAGATTCTGAGAGCATCTACCGTTGAAGAGGCATTAAACACCCAAGTAGAATGACTCAGCCAGTTAGTGCCAGGCAGCTTTTCCATCAGCCACCCCAGTACTGGCACAGTGGATTTATGAACAGAGAAGACATGGTAACAAGGAGGAAAGCCATACATGGGCCCACAAGCATGATCTCCCACTCACCAACATTTAACTATTCCCATGGCCAAATGATCAACCTGCTGGCAACAGGAATCATTGCTGAGACTCAGTACTGCACTATCCCTTGAAGATACCAAAGAGGTCTTTGGTGAAAAGGCAAACGTATTGGACTCCTCCCACCCTAGATGAGGCAGTCACTCATTTCAACATGAATAGGCTCATATTCTATGGGTTTGCCTCTCTTGCCTGCTGAGCCTCAGCCAACATGACTGTCCAAGGGCTTATATTGTATTTGATCCGCCATTATGGCATCCCATATATCATCGCATCCAATCAAGGAACCCATTACATAGCAGAGGAGATGTAGCTGTGGGCATATGACCATGGAATCCACTTTGTACCCATCACACGGCATA
This sequence comes from Eumetopias jubatus, assembly GCF_037043125.1. Taxonomy (NCBI): domain Eukaryota; kingdom Metazoa; phylum Chordata; class Mammalia; order Carnivora; family Otariidae; genus Eumetopias; species Eumetopias jubatus. Next base: position 135,383,642 of record NW_028274809.1, on the reverse strand, counting down.
CCACCCAGAAAGCTTGGCGGAAGTACCAGCGTGGAGATGATACCCATGAGGATAAAGTGCTACTCTCTAGGACACAGTCATGCTCTGAATCAATCACTATTGTATGATGCTGTATCCCCCACAGGAGAATACTTGGAAGTGTGATCAAAGGTGTGGAAGCAGGAGCATCCCTATGTGCCATCAATCCCCATGACCCACTTGGGGAATTTGTGTTTCTCATCCTCACAAGCGTAACCACAGGTTTAAAGGTCTTAGTTTCCAAAGGGGAAACATTTCTACCAGGAAACACAGCAAGAGTCTTCAATTAACTTTAAGCTATACCACCACCCCGCATTTTGGGCCCTTCATGCCAAAGACCAGCAGGCAAGACAAAGATCCTCATGGGGGTAGTTGACTCTTATTATCAAGAGACAGTAGAGTTACGATTACACAGTGGAGACAGGGAGGCATATGTTTGGCATCCCGGTATTCAACTAGGACATCTTTTAGTACTTGTGCAATTTTGATGGCAAATGGACAAGAGCAGCAGGGGCAGTCCGAGAAGGACATGATAAACAGGAACTGGAACTCACCAGTTTTAAGAATCTGTCATTCCACTAGGTAAGTCACCTAAACCTTCAGAGGTGCTAATCAACAGTGAAGAGAATCTAGAATGGACCACAGAAGAGAGAGAGGATGAGTATTGGTTACAGCCTAATGCCAGCTCCAACAGCAGAGGGATGTAGTTCACGTTACTAACCTTCCTTTTATAAGTTTCCCTCAGGGAACAGGCCCGCCCGGAGTTCTGCAAGAAGCTACATCCAGAACTCATGTGAGGAAAGCACATCTGCACAAGGCATGGACCATTTGGGTACTCTACTGCCCTGTCCAGACCAGAACTGTCAGCCCTCTGAGGAAGTGCTTCTGCTGAAGAGAATTGTTTTGCCCAAAGTCCGGCCCCTTTCTGGGGTCCACTGCCTGATCCAAACCCCTGCTTCAACAGGGGTTGATAGAGTACTCCCTAATAACTTCCTACGTGCTAATCTCCATCTCAGAGTCGACTTATATGTGACAGTCTCCCTTGTACAGTGACAGTGTGGAGGAGAAAACAAATAGTGAATGCATTTTGTTATTTGTACTCTGAAGGAAATAAACAAGATGCAGTGATAGCAAATAACATGGAAGTTGTATTTGGAGAGGAGGTGGCATTTAAGCCAGGAACCATACAATAGACTGAATTCGGCCATGTGAGGAGCAGGTAGGAGAGTATGTTTCAGAAAGAGAGATTCTTGGATGAAGGCTCTTCCCAAAGAGCTTGGCATGTTGAAGTACCACTTAGAGCTTTGCAGCCTTTTTTAAAGGATTTTACTTCAAATGCAATAGGAGGCCTTTAAAGGATTTTTTAGGAGAAAGTAAAATGCTATGGTTACATTTTTTTTTTAAATGTTAGTCTCGCCGACGCTTGTGATTTTATTTGTTTATTTATTTATTTATTTGACAGAGAGAGACACAGCGAGAGCAGGAACACAAGCAGGGGGAGTGGGAGAGGGAGAAGCAGGCTTCCCACAGAGCAGGGAGCCCGATGCGGGGCTCGATCCCAGAACCCTGGGATCATGACCTGAGCCGAAGGCAGACGCTTAACGACTGAGCCACCCAGGCGCCCCTATGGTTTACATTTTTTTAAATTCTCTCTGATATACAGCAGAGAAGAGGTTGGATGGGAGTTAAGGAGGTTATTACAACATCAAAAAACATGACCCAAAGTTTGCTCTTTTCCTCCAAACCATGTTCCAGGTGCCCAAGACCCTAGAATTCCCAGCCCAGACAGCTGCAATCCACTTTCAGGACCTTTGTGGGCCTCTTCCTATGTCCAACCCCTGAGAACAGACTGCACACCCTTAGGGCCACAGGGTGTCCAGGGAGAAGCTGTTTGTAAGCTTGGAAATGGAGTGTCCACAAGCATGTGTTTGAAGCTCCTTTCAGTGTGGGATGGAGCCAGGATTGGGAAAACAAGGAGGGTGAGCTGGGAGGCAGGGGCCAGGGTGGTGATCTTTCCCCATCCCCCCAAGGATTCCAAGAATTCTAAATTCAAGGTTTGGTTATCCAGGTCCTCAAAAAGCTGTATTTGTCAAGATAGGAGGATAGAACATATTTTATTTAACAAGTTGTTAGCTTGTTTTGGAACTTAAAATTTTTTAGACATATTGTATGCGAGGCCTCTATTTGTAATTTTGCCCTGTGTTCTGTGAATGTTTGGGATGAGCCTGAAAGTCATACTACCTACAAAGACCGGTATGTAGACAAAGCTGGCCTCTTGTCACAAGCATAGATGCCAGAGGATAATGGAACAATATCCTCAAAAGGGTGGAGGAAAATATCTGTTAATATAGAATTCTCTATCCAGTGACACTAGCATTCAAAGGTGAGGATAAAGACATTTTCAAACCATGACTAAGAGAATTTCCCACTCACAGACCCAGAAGGTAGAAAAATAAACCTGGAAGAAAAGATCAGAATGCAAGAATCAATGATGAGCAAAGAAATTAATAGAACATTGGTATATCTAAGTAAACACTGATTATAGAAAATTACCAAATTTAGACGATAAACACAGGATGAAACTAGCGATCAATTTGAAGGTAAAAGGCAAGAGTCAGAGTTAAAGGGGAGCCTGGGTGGCTCAGTCGTTGGGCGTCTGCCTTCGGCTCAGGTCATGATCCCAGGGTCCTGGGATCGAGCCCCGCATCAGGCTCCCTGCTCAGTGGAGAGCCTGCTTCTCCCTCTCGCTCTGCCTGCTTGTGCTCTCTCTCTTTCTCTCTCTCTGTCAAATAAGTAAAAAAATCTTTTTTTTTTTTAAAGATTTATTTATTTATTTAAGAGAGAGAATGAGAGAGAGAGAGCATGAGAGCGGGGAGGGTCAGAGGGAGAAGCAGACTCCCCGCTGAGCAGGGAGCCCGATGTGGGACTCGATCCCGGGACTCCAGGATCATGACCTGAGCCGAAGGCAGTCGCTTAACCAACTGAGCCACCCAGGCGCCCATAAGTAAAAAAATCTTAAAAAAAAGTCAGAGTTAAAACATTCTATAGTCCTTCTGATGTTGAATATAAAATATGAAATGTTTTCAGCTATAACTTTTGATATTTTTAAGGTAAACATCTTAAGCAAATATGCAGACAGAAAGAAATTTAAAAAGTAAACAGGGGATGCCTGGGTGGCTCAGTCATTAACATCTGCCTTCAGCTCAGGTCATGGTCCCGGGGTCCTGGGATCGAGCCCCACATCGGGCTCCCTGCTCAGCAGGAAGCCTGCTTCTCCCTCTCCCACTCTCCCTGCTTGTGTTCCCTCTCTCGCTGTGTCTCTCTCTGTCAAATAAATAAATAAAATGTTTTTTAACAAGAAAAAAAAGTAAATAGGAGGGTGCCTGGTGATCTCAGCTCAGGTCTTGATCTCAGGGTCATGAGTTCAAGCCCCATGTTGGGCTCCATGCTGGGCATGGAGCCTACTTTAAAAAAATTTTTTTTAATATTTTATTTATTTATTTGTCAGAGAGAGAAAGAGAGAGAGAGAGAGCACAAGCAAGGGAAGCAGCAGGCAGAGGGAGAAGCAGGCTTCCGATGTGGGACTCGATCCCAGGACCCTGGGATCATGACCGGAGCCAAAGGCAGACGCTTAACTGACTGAGCCACCCAAGCAACCCCCCGACAAAAAAAAATGTTTTTCTTAAAAACAGGATGCAGGACCAAAAAAAAAAAAAAAATGAAAATAAGTTTAGCTAATAATACATATAAAATTGTCCTCATTTCAGTATGGAACATCAGGCACTAATTTATTCTTTGTAAATTTCCTCTAACCCGAACCACTGACCATTAAAATACCACCTTTCCCACTATTGTCCCCCAACTATAAATTATTATTTATCTCTGAAGAAAAACTTTATGAGAGCTATTGTTCTTTATTCTTATAAAACTCTTTGAAAGATAGATATTAAAATGTTACGGGAAATCTCATAAACCTGGAGCTTTCAAACCAATGGGTTGATTATCAATAATTGTTTGCACAGACTCTATTTTCTGTGGGCAATGTAAAATCAAAAAAGCACAGTCCCTGTCACCAAATAGCTTGCAGTCTGATTAGGAAGAAGCAAGCTATATAAACCCACCTGAAAATAAACTCTAGCACAGAAGACAGCAAATGTTAAGAGCCTTGGATTGTATAAATGTTACAGTTCAGGGGTGCCTGAGTGGCTCAGTCCTTAAAGCATCCAACTCTTGATTTTGGCTCAGATCATGATCTCAGGGTCCTGAGACTGAGCCCAACTCCGTGCTCAGCGAGGAGTCTGCTTAAGATTCTCTCTCTCTCTCCCTCTGCCCCTCCCCTCCCCTGTGCTTATACTTGCTCTCTCAAATAAATAAATAAATCTTTTTAAAAAATTGACAGTTCAGTGCAAGTGGGATCCCTTCCAACCAGGATATCCTGGAAGGCTTTGACTGAATACGTGAAATTTGATCTGGGTTTTAAGTGAGAAAACTGAGAATAGGCATTAATAAAAGCACCAAAGGTGCACCTGGCAGGCTAGCTGGTAGAGCGTGTGACTCTTGATCTTGTGGTTCTGAGTTTGAGCCCCACGTTGGGTGTGGCGATTACCTAAAAATAAAATCTTTAAAAATAAAAAAATAAACACAAGCACTAAAAAATCAAAAAGTGTTGGAGCCAAGAAAGAAGACATTTTCAAGAAAAAAATTGTATGAAATACTGAAATAATTGAATCATAACACTAATGTCATCACAAGGAAGAAAAATTTTAAATATTATTTTAAAGATGGAACCAACATGAATTTTTTATTTGATTTTCTTTCTTTTATATTCTGCTAATTTTTCCCAAAAAAGTAGCAAATATAAACACAAAATATTGATCATGATTTCTCCAAATTCCATACACGAATAGCTCAGCTTTTTACTGCTTCCACACACAACTTTATTTCCTAGACTTTCTCCAGCTTAAAAAAAAAAAAACAAAACAGATCTTGTATACAGCAGAAGAATCTCCACATATTGCTGTTTGAAGTTCAGAGTTTTAGGCTCTTGGTTTGTATTTATTTAAGATTATTTATGTATTTATTTATTTGAGAGAGAGAGCATGAGCAGGCAGGGAGGAGCAGAGGGAGAGGGAGAAGCAAGATCCCTGCTGAGCAGGGAGCCTGATGCGGGGCTCGATTCCAGGACCCTGAGATCATGACCTGAGCCAAAGGCAGACGCTTAACTGACTGAGCCACCCAGGTACCCCATATTTATTTATTTTAAAAAGATTTTATTTATTTATTTATGAGATAGAGAGAGAGAGGAGCAGAGGGAGAGGGACAAGCAGACTCCACGGGTCTTGATTCTACGACCCTGAGATCATGACCTGAGCCAAAACCAAGAGTGGAACATTCAACCGACTGAGCCACCCAGGCGCCTCCTGGTTTATATTTAGAGTCACGATTTTAACATCTAACATTTATTAAGCGGGTATTGTGTCGGGTATCATGCTAAGGGCTCTACATGCGATTTTAGTTAATGCTATCTGTCATAATAGATAAGCCCCAGAATCCCAGTGTCTTAACAAAATAGGAGTTTATTTCTCACTCATGGAACCTCCAAAGTGATGGTTCCTCACAGGCACAAAGCTCTCCTCCAAGACGTGATTCGAGGACCAAGTTTCCTCCTGCGTTGTGGTTCCACCATCTTTAACAAGTGGCTTGCATGAGAAACCTGCAGAAGTGGAAAGAGCAAGGAGGATCACAGTCGGAGATATGGGGCTCCATCCCAGGACCCTGGGATCATGACCTGAGCTGAAGGCGGATACTTAACCGACTGAGCCACCCAGGCACCCTGAACATAAGATATTGACAAACGAATAACTTATGTCATCTTTTCTTTTTCTTTTTTTTTAAAGATTTTATCTATTTATTTGAGAGAGAGAGAATGAGAGATAGAGAGCATGAGAGGGAAGAGGGTCAGAGGGAGAAGCAGACTCCCCGCCGAGCAGGGAGCCCGATGCCGGACTCGATCCCGGGACTCCAGGATCATGACCTGAGCCGAAGGCAGTCGCTTAACCAACTGAGCCACCCAGGCGCCCCTTTATGTCATCTTTTCTAAACATTACCTTCCTAAAATATGTGGCTTAAGGTAGTTAAACACAAGCGTTAAGATGTGTTTCTTAAAAGTTTGTTCCCCCCCCCAACCCCCGATTCTATTTTTGGTTCTTTTGGTCCTGAAGAGGGAGCACAATAGAGTAAGCCTGCCACCGTGTGGTGTGGGCCCAAACCTAGAGTCTGTTAAATGTCTTCTTCCCTTTTCCTTTGCTTCTGGTTTATTTACTAACCAACCTAGATGTGATGCTGCCTGATAAGAAATTCACACTAAATTTAAATTATATAGGTTTTAAAAAAATTTTCAAGATACATTCCTTCATCCAATTCTAAAATTATTGCAATATTTCCAAACCTGTTACAGGGGTGACCAACTTTTATTTTTTTATTTTTTTAAAAAGATTTTATTTATTTGACAGAGAGAGACACAGCAAGAGAGGAAACACAAGCAAGGGGAGTGGGAGAGGGAGAAGCAGGCTTCCCGCCGAGCAGGGGGCCCAATGCGGGGCTTGATTCCAGGACCCTGGGATCATGACCCAAGCTGAGGGCAGACGCTTAACGACTGAGCCACCCAGGCGCCTGGGGGTGACCAACTTTTAAAATGTGGCCCAGGTACATTCACTGGAGGATTACTTCAGTGCTTCACAAACAAAGGAATTCAGCAATTAGTAGAATTTATCTCAGTCCACTCAAAAGTTAATCAGTGAGCCAGATGAGAAGGCAGATTTCCCAGTCATGCAATAGGAACATAAGGGCTATTCAAATATGAAAAAAAACAGCCATATGAAGACGGAGAGTCAGAATTTATATAGGGTTCGACATTTCCTAGAGCTTTAACATTACATAAGCTTACTATGTTATAACATGCCAGGCAGATATTTCCTGGTCCTTCCCTGGATTTAGCAAAACAGGAATAACATCTAAAATTGTTTAAAAGGCAAGAGATCTAGCAGGTAGCTAAATGGAAATCTGGTATTTCTGCTTATTCTAACACTTGGTTACAAATGATGCGGTTTTTAAATGTCTCTCCTTTTCTTCAGTCCTATTATTTTTATTTTCCTACCACTGCAAACTCTGAAATACCCATTTCACATATAACTAGGGAAAGCAAATAAAAGGAAGAAAAGTTTTTTTTTTAATGTTTGAGAATAAATTAAAAGCCCTTAGAATCCTTTTTTTCTTTCTTTTTTTCTGCTTCCCTTTTCTGGATGGAAGGTTCATGAGGATAAGCTCATACATTGGTGTGTAAATGTATCATTCCCATCTAATGAGTTCACTGAGAGGGGAACATTCATTTACTCCTGTGACTGGGTCAATATCTCTCTAGGGGAAAAAGGAGGTGCCAATGGAAATCCAAGCTCCTTTACACTTCAGATATCTCCTCACCTCTTCATCTCCCCCAGCCTCCTCATCTTTCCCAAGCATGGGTATATACCAAGGTGAAGAACACCACTTGGGCTGTATTTTTTAGAGGCCAAAAATATACACATAATCATTCTATATTGTGTAAATATCTATTCTTTGGGGGAGTTCTCTGCCTTCCCTCTAGAGCAGCCATCGATCTCCTTCTTATCACTACAGCCAGGTAAAATTGGTGCAGGGGACGCTGGAAATTTCTCCCGCAGATGACCTAAATCAGCTTAGAGACTGAGGCATATATTCTAGTTCTTGTCCATTTTTCTCTTTGGCCTAAATGTTCCAGATCGGCCCTTATCAATGAAGTGATAAATGTGGGCTTAGGAACAAGGCCACTCAGGTTGGTTTGTTTGTTTAGAGACAGAGAAACAGCACACGCAGTTGAAGGGGCAGAGGGAGAGGGAGAAGCAGACTCCCTGCTAAACAGGGAGCCCGATGCGGGGCTCGATCCCAGGACACTGGGATCATGACCTGAGCCAAAGGCAGACGCTTAACTGACTGAGCCACCCAGGTGCCCCCACTTAGTTTTGCTTAAAGAGTTCACCGTGTAGTCTAATTTAATCCAGCTCAGCAGGATTCTATAGTGGGATTTGAAGCTTTCTTGAAATTAAATGTGTTGTTTAGCTCACCATTGTCGACATTCCCTATTCATACTCCTTTGTGTGAAAAATAAATGTACAGTTTCTATAAGAAAATGTTCACGTTTTAAAAAACAAACCACTCTTTTCTCTATGAATCTCTCTGCAGTATGTGCTGGGTATTGCCAAATACTATCAAATTACAGTTCATAAAGAATACTGTCTCACTTATGTTGTAAAATATTCCAAAGCTTTAATAGCCAAAGTTTAGAATCTAAATGGTATTTGGTATTGTGTAGTAAATTTCACCTGTGTGGCCAGATTTCACAAATCTGGCAATATAAGTTTACCCTTAAAAACTATTTTTCACGAATATTAGCCATAAGAGAAAATGAGATCTTACCATTTAAGACAACATGGATGGATCTAGAGAATATTTCCCTAAGTGAAATACATGACAGAGAAAGATAAATACCATATGATTTTACTTATATGTAGAATTTAAGAGACAAAACAAATGAACAAAGAAAAAACAGACTCTTAAATTGAGAGAACAAACTTATAGGTCGTTGCCAGAGGGGAGATCGGTGGAGGGATGGGTAAAATAGATAAAAAGAATTAAAAGGTACAAACTTTCCATTGTAAAGTATGTCATGGAGATGAAAAGTACAGCATGGAGAATATAACCAATAATATTGTAATAATGTTGTATGGTGACTACACTATTCATGGTGAGCAACGAGTAGTGTACAGAATTGTCAAATCACTATGTTATACACCTTAAACTAATATAACATTGTATGTCAATTATACTTAAAAAAAAAGAAAAGAGAACCTATTTTCCATGAATTATACTACTTGTCTGTGAGAAAAACAAATGACAATTACTGTTTCTATTTCTCCATAATCTAATCAGAGAGGTCCTCAAATTTATAAAGAATATTTATCCAAAACCTACAGAAATATTATACTTATTGACAACTTTAGAAGTATTACCACTAAAGACAGCATGGATTTTTTTTTTTAATGGCTGCATATTCTTTGGTAACCCTCCCATTGAGAGATGGAGTCATGTGTCTTCCCTTGGAATCTAAGTGGGCTTAAAATTTGCTTGTAACCAATAAAATGCAGCAGGAGTGGCCCTTTGAGGCTGGGTCAGAAAAGTTGATGCAGGGGCGCCTGGGTGGCTCAGTTGGTTAAGCGACTGCCTTAGGCTCAGGTCATGATCTCAGGGTCCTGGGTTTGAGCCCCACATGGGGCTCCCTGCTCAGCGGGAAGCCTGCTTCTCCCTCTCCCACTGCCCCTGCTTGTGTTCCCTTTTTTGCTGTCTCTCTCTCTCTCTCTCTCTCTCTGTCCATTAAATAAATAAGTAAATAACTAACTAACTAACTAAATAAATAAATAGAAAAGTTGATGCAACTTCCACTGGTTTACTGCAATACTTGCTCTTAGAGCAAATAGAGTAATGGAATGTGATATATAAAAGCATCCAAACTCATACCTATGTGTCAGTATGTGAATTCGTGTACATTAAAGGTGATATTTCTTTCTTTCTTTTTTTTTTTTTTTAGAGGGAGGGAGGGGGGATGAGCAGAGATAGAGGGAGAGAATCCTCAGTGTGGAGCCTGACACGGGGCTCAAGCTCACAACCCCGAGATCATGACCGGAGCCAAAATCAAGAGTCAGATGCTTAACTGACTGACCCACCCAGGCACCCCAATAAAGGTGATATTTCAAGTTAGCCAAGAAAAAAGATAGCTTATTCAACAAATAGTATTCCTCTAAGCTATTGGTTTTCTTGGCAAAAGACTGCCCGTAATATCTTCCTTGTCAGTTTTTTTTTTTTTTTTGGTCTAAAATTGATAGTAATGTCCCTTTTTTAAAAAAAATATTTATTTATTTATTTATTTATTTATCAGAGAGAGAGAGAGAGAGAGAGAGAGAGGAACACAAGCAGGGAGAGCTGCAGGCAGAGGGAGAAGCAGACTCCCCACTGAGCAGGGAGCCCGGTGCAGGACTCGATCCCAGGACCCCAGGATCATGACCTGAGCTGAAGGCAGATGCTCAACCGACTGAGCCACCCAGGCGCCCCAGTAATGTCCCTTTTTTATTCTTCATGATTTTCTTTTCTTTTTAATCAGCCTTATCAGCAGTTAATTGATTTTATTAATCTTTTCAAAGAATCTTTTGTCTGTATCCATTTTCTCCATTTTTTCTATTGATTTTCATTCTTATTTTATTTTATTTCTTATTTTGCATTTAGTTTGCTTTTCTTATTTTCTCTCAGATAATTGATTTTACGTCTTTCTTCTTTTATAATATAAGCATTTAAGTGTATAAATTTCCCAGTGGTTTTGCTGTAACTCACAAATTTTGATATGTTGTATTTTCACTTTTATTCAGCTCAAAATAATTTCTAATTTCCACTGCAATTTCTTCTTTGACTTTTGGGCTATTTAGAAGTAGGTTATTCAATTTCCAAAAATTTGGGGGTTTTCCAGATATCTTTCCAGTATTTATTCCTACCTTAATTCCACTTTGGTCACACAAAAGAATATATTGTGTGATTTCAATTCTTTTGTAATTATTGAGACTTGTAGCCCACCCTATGGATCTATGTTGGTGAATGTTCTGTGCTCCTTCATCTCTTCCCAGCGCACTCATGGCACACAATGATCTAATAGCATTCTGTCCCAAGATGGCAAACAGGATCTAGGTAGAAGCAGGCTGGCAGGCTCCATGCTGGGAAACAGACTGTATGTTACCTTGAAGGAGACAGACTTCGGTAACTCAGAAAATAGAACATGAACCCTCTGGTTGTTACCACATGTCCTCTACTTCGGGGTCTCCTATAGCCATTCTCCCTGGTTCCATGGAAACTCAGAGAGATTCAGAGAACAAAAAAAGAGCCTTTGGTGGGGGGTGGGGGGCGGAGATATAATAGATGAAATGAACAAAATGGAAGGACTGAAAGATAATGTTGAAGAAATCTCCCAGAAAGAGTGAAAAGGTAAAGGTGTGAGAAGGGAAAGAAAATATATATATTTTTTGAAGATTTTATTTATTTATTTATTTAGAGGGAGAGAGGGGCACCTGGGTGGCTCAGTCAGCTGGGCATCTGTCTTCGGCTCAGGTCATGATCCCAAGGTTCTGGGATCGAGCTCCACAGTGGGCTTCCTGCTCAATGGAGAACCTGTTTCTCCCTCTCCCTCTGCCTCTTCCCCTGCTTGTGCTCTCCAGCTCTCTCTCTTTCTCTCTCAAATGAATAATAATATAAAATCTTAAAAAAAAAAAAGAGAGAGGGAGAGAGATTGGTGGGGAGGGGCAGAGGCAGAGGGAGAGAGAGAGAATCTCAAGCAGACTCCCTACTGAGCATGGAGCCCAACGCAGGGCTCAAGCTCACAACTCTGAGATCATGGCCTGAGCCAAAATGAAGAGTTGGACGCTTAACTGACTGAGCCACCCAGGCACCCCAGAAACTAATTTTTTTAAATTAAAGAATAAGTCAAAGTTCAGCAACCAAATAATAGGAATTCCAAAAAGAAGGAACATAAAAACTGGAGGGGAAAATTCAAGATGTCCCAAAATTGAAAGTAACTTACTTCTAGCAGTAAGAGGCAGAGGAAAGGGCCCGCTTAGTTTCTAGCATAATGGATGAAAATAGATTCATACCAAGTAAAAAGGTTTTAAAACCTTTTGGTTTACAAACCTTTTTAACATCTCTTTCATCAAAACAAAACAAAACAAAATTAAAAATTATAATAAAATAAAAGGAAAGAATAAAAAAGTAAGAAAAAGGGGAAAAATTAAAAGCACACAAACTTTCACAACATGACAATTTAGTTGAAATTTCAGAATTCTTGGAACACAGTGAAGAGTGAAGAGTTTATAAGCTTCCAGAGAGAAAAAAAGTCACAAACGATGGATCAAGAGCCAGTCTGGTTTTAGAGTCTCAACAGCCGCAGTGGAAGCCACAACACAACGAGGCAATGCCTTCTAAGTCCCGAAGGGAAGTGATTTCCATCCTAGAATCTCATATCCAGACAACTATTAATAAATCGTTAGAGTTAAAAAAAAAAAAAAGACATTTTCAGAGATCCAAGGTCTAAAACCTTACCTCCCATGCATCTGAGAGGCTACTGAAGGTGTGCTCCACCAAAACAACCAAGCGAACCAAGAAAGGGGAAAATCTGGGACATAAAAGCAGAAGATCCAACATGGGACAGAGGTCAAGGGAATTTCAAAGAAGATGTGCATATGATATAGAGAACAACTAGTTCAAGTTGAAGTAGTAGGACTTAAGACATAGACACAATAAAGACTGTTATCACCAAACTATCTGCAGTCATTATATTCTCTTTACCTGGAAGAAAAAATTCCCAGGCAAGCCTGGCTCGAATTCTTATATGTATTTGGCAGGCCTTGATCATGTGGTAACGAGGTTTCTCCTCTCCTCTCCATGCCCTACAGACAGGACCACCTGACCATACTCCCTTCACCCCAAGAAGTATTTGGATTTGCTCATTCCTGAGAGCTGAAAGTGGGCTTTTTTTTTTTTTTTTAAAGATGTTATTTATTTGTTTGGCAGAGAGAGCACAAGCAGGGGAAGCGGCAGGCAGATGGAGAAGCAGGCTCTCCACTGAGCAGGGAGCCCGATGCGGGACTTGATCCCAGACCCCTGGGGTCATGACCTGAGCTGAAAGCAGACGCTTAACAGACTGAGCCACCCAGGTGCCCCTGAAAATGGGCTCTGATGTAGAATATACAGAGCGGTCCATTCCTACTGACCATGTTCCCACTGGGAACAGTACTGGGCCCGCCGGAAAGGCCTGGCCCCTGCCCCAACTATGGGAAGCCCTATGCTTCCTAAGACTCTGTCATGGCCTTGCACACTGACTACCCCAGGATGGACTCTTGTAAAACTCCCAAGGAAGGCAAATTCAGATGATGACCCAGAGACACTCTTCAGTTTATCTTCATCTAATAATGGCAATGTTCCTCCTCATTTGTGCTTGCTTCTCAGTGTTTGTACTGATCATTTTTTACATGTATTTATCTAAAAAATAGTTGACAAAGTGATAGAAAATTGAGAATAAAAAAGAAAAAAAAAACTAGGCTGGGGCAAATTACTTAATCTTTTGTAGCCTCAGTTTCTATATTATAAAAGGGGACCAAAAAAGTCTTACCTCCCAAAGCTGTTGAGAGGAGCAATGAAACAAACGCAGACATCGTGTATGATACAGATTAGGGGCTCAATCGATGACTGCTAGGTCTTTAAAATCTCAATAAGATAATTCCCTTAGTGTGGGAGTATGTGTAGGAGTGTGATTGTTGTGGCGTGTGTTTGTATATATACGAAGTGTGGTAAGGGTAAAGCAGGGACAAACCACACCAGCTAGGGTCATGGCAGATTCCAGAGAAGGCAACTTTTGAGTTCTTACAGAGAAAATATGGAGTGTGACAAGTCGTAGGAGGCCCAGAGGCCTGTGAGCTGCGGCAGAATCACATATTTGGTAAACTGGAATATGCCTCTTATATATGCTTTTCATATCTTACTACAGAAAATTTCAAAGGTATGCAAAATGGAGAGACTAATATAATACACCCCTGTCTACCTGGCTTTGACAATTATCAATTCAGGGCCAATCTTGTTACATTATATCCCAAGCTACTAGTTCTCCATTGCTAGATTATTTATAAGCAAATCTCAGAATCATGTAATTTCATCTATGAATATTTTAGCATTATGCTTCTTGTATTTTCTTGTGGTCTTCTCATTATTTAATAAAATCTTAAAAAAAAAACCAAAACGATAAGTGTATCTGATTTAGTATATATACTAATGTGGAAAGATCTCATAAACGTTCAATGTGAAAAGCTACAGACATCACAATTACGTTTAAAAGACGCAAACAAAAAACAAACAGTAAAATAGATGTGTGTGCTTCAAAACATGTAAGTATATATAGAAAGATCACTGCACAAATGTGTGTCAAACTGCTAATCCTGATAACCTCATAGGTGGGGAGTAGTGATTTAAAGGGTGAACTCAGGGCACCTGGGTGGCTCAGTCGATTAAGCATCTGACTCTTGATTTTGGCTCAGGTCATAAGCCCAGGGTGGTGAGATTGAGCCCTGTCTTGGGTTCTATGCTCAGCGCAGAGTCTGCTTGAGATTTTCTCTCTCCCTCTCCCTCTGCCCTTCCCCCTCTCACTCTCACTCTTTCTCTCTAAAATAAATAAATAAAGGGCACCTGGGTGGCTCAGTTGGTTAAGTGACTGCCTTCGGCCCAGGTCATGATCCTGGAGTCCCGGGATCGAGTCCCACATCGGGCTCCCTGCTCAGCAGGAAGTCTGCTTCTCCCTCTGACCCTCTTCCCTCTCGTGCTATCTCTCATTCTCTCTCTCTCAAATAAATAAATAAAATCTTTAAAAAAATAAATAAAATAAATAAATAAAATCTTTTTTTTTAGAAAAGAGTGAACTTAAGGGGCACCTGGGTGGCTCAGTCAGTGAAGCATCGGACTCTTGATTCAGGCTTAGGTCATGATCTCAGGGTTGTGAGATCAAGCCCCGCGGTGGCTCCACTTTGGGCACGGAGCCTGCTTGGAATTCTCTCTCTGCTCCTTCTCTCTTTCTCTCTCCCTCCCTCCCTCTCAAAAAAAAAAAAAAAAAAGAGTGAACCTAAGAATTTTGTCCTGTAGGCATTTACATCGTTTGACACTCAAATGAGAGACAATATATTCATCATTACTTATGTAATTCTGTTTATAAAAAGAAGAGAATTGAAGCACTTTGCTCCTTGCTGCCCAGAGTGACAGGAACTCATGTGGGAAACATGAAGTTTCAAGTGCAGATTTGAGTTTCTAGCTACGAAGTGACCTTCCAACTTCCTTTCTAATCAAGTTTGTTTGGTTTTTTTTTTTTTTTCCCCTGCCAACTAAAAATACACTTCCCAGTTCAGGAGCCTCTGCTGACTGAATAGCAGCGGCTGCCAAGGCCCTACTTTGCATATTGAAAGAACCTTGGAGGATAAACAGCAGCAGCTCATGTCCGCCGCGGAGGCACGGTGGGAGCTCCTCACACTTCTGTCTTGGCCTCCGCATCACCGTCCCGGCACATTTTCAGGAGACGGTCTCTGGCCACTGTTGGTTTTTCCCCCTTAGCGTCCGGAAACCTCCTGCAAATGCTGTAAGAGCGTTAGTCGGTAGTGGAAGCTTCGGTGCAGGGCTAACATCCTTCAGCTCTTTCTCGGCTCATTGTTTCAGAAAGCACATCACCCACTGCTAGTTCCTTTTCCTCTTGTGTTTTTTGGTTTGTTCTGTTTTGTTTTTGAGAGAGAAAGAAAGAGATACTATTTCTGTTTGGAGGGAGACAGGGCAAAGAGAGGCAGGCAAGGAAATCTGCACCCCCCCCCCCGACTTTTCCAGGTTCCTCATTTGGTTATAAGGAGGTGGCGATAAAACAAAACAAAACAAAAAACCAAAACAAAACAAAAAAAGAGATGGTGTTACCAATAAAATGGAAACTAGAAATAGAAAAGTTCTGGAAAATGAGCTGTGCTGTAGCTGTAAAACACTCACAAGGCACTCAAAGTGGTAATGATTCTAAATACAATTTATAATGCAAAATAAAGACAGTTTAAAGAGTCTGCAATATATTCTGTATGTAATTCTGATACATGATGTCCTAGTCTTCACGTACAGGAATGATGCTGACCACTCCCATTCATATGGCATACAGATGCATTTCGAAGAGTTTTTTTGAAAAATCATGTGATCGGGGCGCCTGGGTGGCTCAGTCAGTTAAGCGTCTGCCTGTGGCTCAGGTCATGAACTCAGGGTCCTGGGATGGAGCCCCTGCGGCAGGCTCCTTGCTCAGCGGGGAGCCGGCTTCTCCCTCTCCCTCTGCTGCTCCTCCTGCTTGTGCTTGCTCTCTTTCTTCTCAAGCAAATGAATAAAATCTTTAAAAAAAATTAAAAGTCATGTGATAGACTGTACAAAGTTATGCTTATAGCTGCTCAATAAAAATTGTCCTATAAGATATTGTCCTATAAGATATTCGAGCTGAACTAAACTTTACAGTACCTAGTCCAACCTTTCTTCTCAAGTCAGTGGCTTCTTCAGCTCCTGTCCACCTCTCGCCGTCCTCAGGGCTCACGCAGAAGGAACCAGGAGCAGAGTGATAGCAACACTGCCCGCTTGGCTCCCAGGCCCCAGATCCACATTATCCTTGGCGTCTGTGTCCTTATCCTCGGTGCATCCCAATCCTCCTGCAAATCAAATCCTGGCAGGATCCCCATGGATTCATCAGCTGGACAGGACTGAGTCTCAGCTTGATCTGATTGCCCTGCCCCATAGATTAGACGGACAAGCCCTCCTCCAGACAGTTCTTTAGTGCTTGGAGACTGCTCTGGGGTAATGACAAAGATTCTTTGCTTGGCTAAACTTTAGTCAGGCTCCCGAACCTTCTTCTAGGCTCATCTGTGCACTTCCTCGTAAAATCTCGTTTTAGCAAGAACCCTGCTATGTGTTAACCAGAATGCCCTGCCCTTAATATCTGATTACCTCAATATCTGATCGCATTCCTCAGCCCTACCTTCCCCCAGGTGACATCTGGTCACCTGGCTTGCCTTCAGCAAGAATCCTGTTAGAGGTCAGTTTAGCCAGAATCTCCCCTGACCCCTGATGTTCCCTCTCATACTTTTCCATCGGCTAACCCCCACCCTTGCCGATCCTTGGGTCTAAGTCCCACTTGCCCAGGCTGGCTGCAAAATGACCCCGTAGAACTAAGCAACAGTAACAACACAACACAGTGGGGTGTGTACATAACACACTCTGTGTTTTCCTAACCACTCCCTCCTGTTAAAATACCCTGGCCTAAGAAAAGCAACGACATTTACAACAGGCTGTTTGCTCTCTATAAAGCACTTTCTAGGTGAGTAGCAGACACGCTAAAAGAGGAAGAGATGAATAAATTCCAGCAAGATCTTGAGCAAATTATTTACTCTGAACCGCTTTTTTTATTTGTAAAACAGGAGAGTCATAAACCCCCAACTCAGTTCTTGGCATTCTTTTTTGTTTGTTTTATTTTTTTTAAAGACTTTATTTATTTATTTGACAGAGAGAGCCACAGCGAGAGAGGGAACACAAGCAGGGGGAGTGGGAGAGGGAGAAGCAGGCTTCCCGGCGAGCGGCGAGCCTGAAGCGGGGCTCGATCCCAGGACCCCGGGATCATTATCTGAGTGGAAAGCAGATGCTTAACCGACTGAGCCACCCAGTCGCCCAGTTCTTGGCGTTTTAATAAAATGATGCATGGGAAAGCAAAAAGCACCCCACAAATGTGACTGGTTCCAAGAGCCAAATCACTGGAGCTGCAGATGCCAATTAGTGAGCTGCAGAGTCAACGGCTTCTGATTGGCCATAATTTTTTTAAAAATTACGTTTTCTGGAGGTATCATTGTTTGCTGGGAAAAACACGACATGGCCGAAAAAAAAAATTAAGCAGTAAGTTTAACTGCGCAGTTCCACCACAGTGACACAACTATTAAATTTTTACCGTTTACCTTCAACATAGTTACTATTTTTTAGAGGGTTTTAATCATACTTAGGCAGTTTTTAAAAGCCTGTAGGGTCCAAGCAAACAGAATCTCCAGGCTCCAGAAAAAAAAAAACAAAACAAAAAAACAACCCAAACCCAAAAAACCATGAAGTCATGTGTTCTGATCTGCTAAGAAACGGAGCTGGTGCGAGGCTTCGCCGGGCTGGGGACATTTGCGCGTCCCGTCCGCCCCGGGAGCACAGCTCCGGCCCCGCCCACCTGGGGAAGGAAGCGGAAAAGGGGAACCGGCAGCAGCCCCCTGCAGTTCCTTCTCTTCTAGCCCTTGGGACGCTACCGCTACGCGGAAAGCAGTTGCGGGCGAGCGGACTGCCACAGAGGAGGAGCTTTCGGCCGCAGCCTAGTAACACCGAGGTAACTTTACTTGCCCTCTTCCCCCGCCCGCGTGAGGAATGAACGCCGCCTGTCTTATTTTCTTCCAGGGGCAGCCGCAATATCCCCGCCCCCGCACCCCGGGGGAGAGATGTCCCAGCCACGTGTACCCTAGGTCGGGAACAGGGTTTGGTTTTAGAAATTGGGCATTTCTAAATGGAAAAAAATAAATAAATAAAGGTGAGTCGTGCTCTGTAGGCAGTTTACCTTGATAAGGCAATGGAGGAAACCACTTGGCTGTGACTTGTAAATGTGTCCCCAGGCCACCGTATCTGGAATAGCCACTGTTTGCAGGACGCAGTGCTGGTCCTGAGGGGAGCTCCAAAGGCAGCCGACTGCCCTCTTCACTTGGTGCACTGAACTGGAGCTAGCTTCCACTTTGGGATTTAGGCTTATAGGAAGAAAATAGAGGCGGGAAGCCACAGACTTGCCAGACCTGAAGACATCTTTCGGTCATTCCTACCGAACTGGGTTATATCTAACTGGAACTTCCTTTTGCCTCTTTTAACTACCAAGGAAGGTGAGCCCGCGTTGGCTGTCTTCCAGGAAGCCCTACCCTCTTCTCTGATGCAGCCCCCTTCCCCCCCTTCCCGAGATAGATCAGCTTGGGGTGACTCATTTGCCCTTACTTCCTGGCCCTTTCAGAGCCCAGGCCTGTGTTTGAAACCTGACATTGTAAAAGACACTTCCTGCTTTGGGAGGAGAGGCTCTTCTTCCATGTGCCTGCGTGGATTTGTGTTCCTCCCGAAAAGAATGGCTGATGTGTGCACCTGGCCTTTCTCCCCTAGGGGTTAGCAGTGGCCACCATGGGTTCTGTGAATTCCCGAGGTCACAAGGCAGAAGCCCAGGTGGTGATGATAGGCCTCGACTCAGCTGGGAAGACCACACTCCTGTACAAACTGAAGGGCTACCAGCTGGTGGAGACCCTGCCCACTGTTGGTTTCAACGTGGAGCCTCTCAGAGTCCCTGGGCATGTGTCTCTGACCATCTGGGATGTGGGGGGGCAGACCCAGCTGAGGGCCAACTGGAAGGACTACCTGGAAGGCACGGATGTCCTCGTGTATGTGCTGGATAGCACAGACGAAGTTCGCTTGCCTGAGGCGGTGGCTGAGCTCGTGGAAGTCCTGAATGATCCACACATGGCCAGCGTCCCTTTCTTGGTGCTGGCCAACAAGCAGGAGGCGCCCGATGCTCTGCCGCTGCTTGGGATCAGAGACCGGCTGGGCCTGGAGAGATTCCAGGACCGCAGCTGGGAGCTCCGGGCCTGCAGTGCCCTCACCGGTGCTGGGCTGCCCGAGGCCCTGCAGAGCTTGAGAAGGCTCCTGAAATCCGGCTGCCACTGTATCTCCACGTGAGCGCAGGTGCGGCAGGGGAGTGGGGAGAGCAAGAAGACTGGACCCGGGCAGAGCAACGTGCCTTTGCCCATACGAACTGAAAGAAGCCGCTAGTCCTTGAGAATCTTAAACTCATTTTGTCAAACAAGACGTCCTTCTGTGCTTGGACAGGATATTTTCTTCTTGGGGCTTATTGTCACTAGGGTTTATGCTGAAAACCAACTATTCTTTGAATAATACTCTAAGGGGAAAAAAATGCCTCAACACACTTCCTTTAATAACATTACCAAGGGTGAACAGAGCAATTGTAATAATAGAACAATGAATGGTTGCATTACAATTAAGACCTAAATTTACAGAGGGAAAGAGGTTTAAAAATCAGATTAGAATATCATCTGGACATGGTCACGATCTTAGGAGTGATTTTTTCCCTGGTGCCCCTGGGTATGTGCCACAATCACTGTGAGTGCAAGCTGCCAGGGCTAGCAGATTGGAGTAGGTGACTCTGCCCCCACGGAACCTTGGGTTTAGAAGTTCGCTGGGGCATTTGGCCCTGGGCAAGAGGCTGGGAGTTAAAGCCTTCCAAAATTTATCCTTGTCTCTGACCCTGATGAACTCTTCTCCACCTTTTATCATCTTGTATTGGTCTTTCTCTAAAACGCTTCATTTTTATCTTTTTTTTCTTTCTCTTTTCTCCATACAGCACATGTCTTTCCTTAAAGATCAGATTAATGAAAGATTTCATTCATTTATTCATTCATATAATCAGCAAATATGTAGAGCATTGAATTTGGGCAAACAGCACTGAGTTTTTAGTTATGAGCCAGGCCCTTGAGATGGGAGGTGTGGATTTTGAAGATACATGTAACAAAAATGCTTCTTTCTCATTATTAACAGTAAAAAAGAAAGTTGAACATAGCATCCTACAAGGGTTTTCAGGTGATCTTTACCTAGGAACCATTAAGCTCCTGAAATTATTTGCAAAATATTATGCTTTGAGCCTTTTGGGGGGGGGCGGGGGAAGAAGATCCATAACTGATCCATCAGAATTTCAAAGGCTTTTATGACTCCCAGAAGTTAAGAATCACTGATCTGGTCTTATCTATCATCCAACGGAGGAATACTTTTTATAGTCTGAGCTTTTTAATGGCAAGCAGCTCATATTTGACACCTGCTCTCATGTTAAACAGCTCTACATGTTGGCTATTCCTACTCTGGGTTAAAACCTTCCTCCTTATGGATGGTGGTTCTCCCCTCTCTGGAGTGACACAGTATAAATGGGCCCTCAACACTCTTCCGACATCTGAGATCCACTAGGTCCCTCTACCCAAATTCTTCCTTCTCACATCAGGTTAGGCACGCTAAGTTCTTTCCACTACTTGTCAGTAGATAGGTTTTCCTGTGTCAGGCACAGGAAAGTACAAAGATGCAAAGACAGATTGGGCAAGGCCTCAGGCCTCATGGAGCTCTGCTTGGGGAAGCAGTAGAACAAATCTCCCATAAAAAAAGCAGATGGAGGCTCAATTCAGCAACTGTTTATTGAGCACTTCCTGGGGTCAAGTTCTGTGCTCGGTGCTTTCCATAGTTATCTCTAATTCTCTCAATTCTGCAAAGTAGGTATCATTCTCATGTTGCATAATTAGAAGCTGAGGCTGGGGGAGGTTCTGACTTGCTTGAGGCACAGAACGATTAAGTGACATATCTGGAATTTGAAACCTGGTAGGTCTAGCCCAAATGATGCCTGTATTCTTCCACAACATCATGTTTCTAGCAGGTTGAAGCCAAGGTTGAGCTTCAGTCAGCTGATGTGATGAGGGAAGCAGTCGAGTCAGATGAAGAAGACTGCTTGGAAGTATGAGGGGGAGTGAAGGAAGGACAAGTAAGGTGTTGTGGGGTGAGGGGTGGATGCGGGGGATGTATTATAATAGGAAACAAAACTGGAAAGAACTTTTAAGTCCAAGCTGGGGAAGATTTGGACTTTCGTAATCCGGATTTGGCTCAGGGAAGTGAAACCAGTGGACTTACCATTTAGGAGGATAATTTAGTGGCTGTGTAGGGTGGACTAAAAAGAAGGGGGACACGAGTCAGGCAGGCAGGGAGACCAGCTAGCTGCCCTTCGCAGTAACAGAGGAGAGGGGAGGAAGAAAGAGGAGAAATTGAAAGCCATTTTTGAGGGAAAAAGCTGAGAGAAGAACAAGTTGAAGATGGTGTTAAGATTTTGAGCGTATGTGACAGGAAGGATTGGAATGACCTGAGAAGGTGGACACAGGAGGAACGAGTTGGGACGGGGCCGGAACTGGTGGGCTCTGGTCTTAAAGTGCTGGGTATGGACGTGTTGATAGCTTCTTTCAGATTGTTCTATTACCTGCAGTCCCTGAAATACCGAGTACCCTGCTGGATGCATCAGCTGGTTCCCACACACAGAGGCTCCTTTCCCTCCTGATGTGTCAATTTTTATCATGAGCTCATCTTTGGTATGATTTGTTTTTCCTGTGTGACCCCCATGTGCCCTGTGTTGTGACAATGTTTCTATACAGAGTGGTTTCACATTAGTGTTGACTAGGCTCCTGGAGGTTTCAACTGTTTTAGATCAAACATTATGTTAATTTCTCTGCTTGGGGCTCACGGCCTCACAGGTGGCATCGATGTGGGTTCTGTGCCCATTCATGGCACAGGCCCTAGGCATTCAGTTTCTGACACGTGACTTTTCTTTTGCACCCATGACCCAAAAAGACCATTTACTTCTTCATACTTTCCTGAGCTAGTGAATACCATTTCCCAATCCCCTTTTTAGGGAAGGGGCATCTCTTTGATGCTCTTGCTTTTCTCTTGAGCTCAAATCAAAATTTTCTCTCTTCCAAGCAAGCCTAAGGCCATACCTCCTGTTCCCATACAGGTGTTATAACCTTAGCCCGGTCCCTAGAGCCTAACCTTGGCTTCTCTAGTATCTCCGTGGGCTCCAGGCTCCCAGCTTACAGTTACCTCCTTTGACTGTGGTTTTGCTCTTCATTTCTGTCACTTGATATCCTTTCTTTTGTTCAAGGACAGCATGTATTAAAATGCAATTTTTTGGTGATAGTTTACCCAACATTTCCATCCCTCTGTAATAGGCAAGGGTCCATCTGCTATGGACTGTCTTTCTGAATGTCCTGAACTGTTTTGATATGTGGCAGGGAGATCTGTACTTAGGAAGATGGCTTGGGTAGCTTACTTGGGGTGGAGAGGGGGTCCTAAAGCAGGGAGGCAGGGTAGAAGGTGACCGGGATGTCTTTTGACTGACATGCACGCTCTTGCCACCCCTGGGGCAAACAGACATCCTGTCACTGCAGAAGCCATCACGCTGTGGGCATCTGTTTCCTTTCTCTTGACAATTGTCTGTCTCTTTTCTAACATCAGGATGCACCAAGATCTTGTCCAGCTCTGAGAGCGTTCTCCTTGCTTGGACCAAACAGAGTGGACAGGGGGACCAGTAGGTAGTGTGTGACGACAGCCCCAAATCCTTGAAGGCAGATGTGCTCTTAACAAGCCCCAGGAGCTCTCCTCTCATCAGCACTCCCTTGGATAAGATTTGGGAAGAAGGATAACAAAACAAAATATCCTAAGAACCATGCCCATTAGTGCTCAGTTGGTGTTGACCAGAACTCCCTGCTGGTCCCTGCTTGAAGGGATTGAATGCCAAATCAGTCACAGAATCACCCAGCAGGTGAGTTCTGGAATGGGAACTATACAACTCTCTGGACAGAAGGTGGGGTTTGAGAGCCTCAGAGTCCAAGGGCAGCCTGCCAGCCTTCTACCTCCCCAGCTTCTGAGACATTTACCTCGTGTGAGTATGGGAACGCCATGGCATGCAACGCCCCCCCAGCACCTTCCTGGGATTTCCCATGCCCCTCTGTGCATGTGCTCTGGCTCTTCAAGCTTCCGTGTCAGCAGGCAGTCCTGTAGTTACATGAGTGATGCTAGCTGTGGCAGCAGGCCTCTGGGGTCACACAATCTTAGGGAAGCCTCCTGAACCCCAAGTGTCTTTTAGGCTTAGGATGTTTTCCTGTTTGAATCTTGCCCACGATTTTAAGGCTTTCAGATCCCACCTTGCAGGAAGCTCTGCCCGTATGCCTCAGCCCATGCTCATCCCTTTCCTGAACTCTCCTGGTGCTGGCCCACTTCTTAGTGCCTGAATTGGGGCTGTTCTACACCTGGGCACATAGTCTCTCCAAGGATGGTCTAAGTTCCTAGGAGTTCAGGGGATGCCTTACACCCTTTGATCCTCTTCAAAGCCTATAACGATATTAGGTACTGAGAGCTGCTCATTAAATAGCTGGGTGAATAATGAATAACTGCTTAAAGCTATTGAACTGGGTGTCATGGCGGGGAGTCCGCAGGTCCTCTGAACTGTCCAGAGTGAAATCCCCAAATGAGAACTCTAAGAGGCTCATTAGCTCGAGAGCCAAAATGGCAGCACGAACCTGTACTTCAGGCATCCTCTGTAGTAAAGATAACAGCAAAAAGTCATACATGCTCTTTCCGGAACATGTCATGCTCAGAACCACCTGACTTGTAGTCTGAGTAGGAGAGTGAATGCTAAGTGGGGACCTAGTGAGGTATGGCAGGGGGCTGCCGGGGAGGCCAAGGCCCTGGAGGTAGGTGGCCAGTGAGAGCACGCGCAGGGCCCAGAGCCAGTGCCCGGGAGGAGGCCAGGTTGCTCTCCTGCCCAGGCAGGGGCCCTGCCTTGCCCACTCCAGGGCTCCCATCCTTCCTTCTGCTTCCACCCTAACACTGGTGGTGCTGGAGGGAGGCTAAGACTCCATCCTTTCTCAGAGCCTTCCCTGAAGACCACGGGGAAGCTAGCCTTGCCTGCCTGGAAGCAAAATGACAATAGGTCCAGGCTAGCCCTTGCAAGTGGGAATCACACTCCCTTTGCTGCTGGCAACTGAAGGGTAGGGCAGTCAGTAGTCAGTAGGGTAACCTCAGCCCTTGCTTCGCCACCTGAGGCAGGCCAGGGCCCTCCAAGGCCATGGAAGCGGGAGGTAGGGGGGCAGATGGAAGGGTTTCCCTCCTGCTCTTCTGTTCAGAGAGATACATATTCATATTCACACACATATACACATTACAGAGCTACAAACAGGAAATCTTAGGAAAAAACAAATCATGCTTTCTGGTTTGTTTTTTAAATGGTGCTCTCCTTACCTGAGAGGTACTTTGCCTATTCCAATTCCCCACACCTTTCAGATCCATCAAGCTCCCATTAATCCCCGAGAGTGAGTGAAGGAGCAGCAATGTGCACCAGTGGACGTGGCTATAAATGCAGGACAGCAGGTGTCTGTTTTCTTCTTAAATTAAAATGCCTCTGTTCTTTTTTACTGCGAACACTGTGTACAGTGAGAACTGTTCCAGTTTGGAGAGCTGATTACCCATCTGAATATGAGGCTGAGTTTCTCCCTTTCTGACTCACGGATTTTAAAGATTTTTCTCCTTCCTCTCTTGGTCAGAATCAATCCTCTGGTGAAAGTGAACCACAGGGGTTGGTTTTGATTTGGTTCTGCTGTGGTTTTCAGTTGTCTGTCCTCCCCGGTCTACACACGCACATCCTCCTGCGGGGCTGGGATAGTTGTGTCCCTCCAAGTGGACCAGGCGCCCATGCCCCACACGTGGGTGAGCCAGGACCTTGCCTTTCCTTCTTGTCCTCAAGGATTTAGAGCACACATCAACACCTCAAGTATTCCCAACCCAGCCTCGGGTGGGGTGGTGAGGTCCCCTCACAGAAGACTTGCACTTTCCTCAGAACCAAGATGATGCAACTCAGTGGGGTGAGTGGAGAATGGGCAGGGGGAGGAGGGAAGGTGGGGCGGAGCCCTCCCTTCCAGAAGCCCCAGGCCCGGCCTTCAGACAGATGGAAGTCAAATAGGAATGAGGAGTTGTTTAGTCTGTGCCTCTTTCTGCAGAGCCTGGGATGAGATGGGAGAGTCCCTGGGTGAACAGGAGGTGGAGAGGCCAACCTTTGCTGCCACCTCTTGGCCTGGAAGGACAAATACAAATTCAAAATAGGAGAGTTAATTGTCCCTGTTGAAAAGAAGAGACTTCTCCCTGCATCCCTTTTCTTAGAGCATTAACTTTAGACAACTTGTAAGTTCTTTCCTCTGTCTCTTTGAAATGTATGTAAATCCTTTAAAAAGCTAAATAAAGCTGTTGCCAGCTTTAGGACTCAGGAATGTCTTTCTCAAGGACCTGGGACCAATCCCTTTGAAATGTCAATATCCGGGGAGATAGGGCCTGCCTCCCAGTCTCTGTGGAAGGGCAGGAGCCTAACTTGGCAAAGCACCTCACTCCACGTCACAAAACTACTTCCTGTCATAAAGGACAGGCGAAGCCAATTAGCTAACAGATGGTAACCCCAATTACCAGGTAAATCTAGGATGAACCTTGTGTGACAAATGGTGCTGTCACGCCCTCTGACTTGAGGACTGGTTATTATGTAGGTAATGGGTTGTGTCTGCCTGGCTGTATTAGAGGGTGAGATTCCTTTCTGTCTTTGCAATCTCTAGCTGATTGCCTGTAACACACATCACAATTCTGGCTGAAAGCTTATTCAGTAAGAAAACTGTCTTCCTTCTCTACTACCTTTGTGGAGAGGTTGGCAGATTGGTTTTAATTCTAGTTCCCCAACAGCTCCCATTGGTTTGGCTCTGTGAGCTTCTAGTCGAACCCATGATTAGCAAAATAATATTGGTGACGGCTAATAACTGGAATGCATCCTAGAAGGTTTCTGAAGGACTCCTAATTAGGAATGATGAACATGAGTTCAGTATGACCCAAGGCATTCTCCTCTCACAAGATTATGGAAACCTGTGACTGCCTCCAACTTACCAAGAGACGTGTTTCTTGGTGTGGTGAAGCATGACCCCTGTATCCCTTTCCCATAGGGCTCGTAAAAGCAGCAGCTCAGGAAAAACAAAACAATTTTAGAAAGGGAAGAAAAAGGAGTCTTTTGTTTTTACCTCATTGTCTTGATTTCCACTCCTCTGACAACATTCACCCCCAAGGAGATCTGGCTCTACAGCTACAGAGCATAAATACTTAAAAAATTTCCATGAGAAAATGGCCTTGTTCTGCCTCAGATTTCAAGGTAAGACCTAATAATGAATCCTTCTCCCTCCCCTGACCCCCTCCTCCCCACCAGCAACTTGGAACCTGGAAATATCCATGCGGATATTTTTGCAGCCTACTTTCAAGCATGAAATCACAAACCCAAACAAATTAGTTCTCACAAAAGCATTTCCATTTCTTCAAATGAAAGGAAGCATCATGATTATAAACTATCTCCAGATTATGAACATGATACCATTATCATTTTGCCATTTTTATTTACCTTTTTGAATTCCACAAACTTCAATTTCATATGGCATGAAATGTTGGCTTACCCTGGAAGGAAAATATAACAGATATAAATAAATGTATACAAAGATTTTGGGGGTTATGAAAATTCTTCCATGAGAGAATCACTATCAAGACGGAGATGCAGCCCCACCCTTTGCTCAAATTGGTGCTGTCTAAATGCAGTTAAGTGCTCTGGTTTGGAGCCTGGCCTTAAAGTCGGTCAGAACTGACCAGAACACCAGCTCTGTGCCTCACCAGCTGGGGAACCTGGGCACATTATTTAACCTACCTAAGCTCCAGCTGCCTCATCTACAGAATGGGAATGATAATAGGGAGTACCTCACAAAGTTCTTGTGAGAATTCGTGAGGTAATGTGTCCCTCCTAATGACCCCCTTCAGGTAGTATATTCATCATACTCTAGCCCAAACTCACTGGAATGCTGCAGGTAGGGCCGGGGGAGTGAATGTCCAGGCTTCTCAGGTCTGAAACCAGCTCTTAATGTTGATCTAGAAAATTAGAATTCAGTGAGGTAATGTGTCCATCTAGTCAACTTGTATTTCTTGAGCACTGACTATGTGCCAAACACTGAGCTATGTACCAGAACGACAGGATGAAGGAGACACATGGTCCCTGCCCTCCAGCACACAGTCTAGCTTTTGATATGGGACAACTATGAGATCATGCTATCGTATGTTAAAAATGCATATGAAACAGAGTTCTAGGGGCCCAGGCTTTCTTTGCAGCTTTAGAATTTTCCAGACCCAGACTTGTTCTGCAGTGAAGAGGGTGTTATAGCTGGTGAAAGGGTAGAGGGGGTGGGAGTGAAGTCACAAGACAGCTCTTATGAATTCTGAAACTCTGGACACTTAGCCTCCATCCGCCTTCCTACCATTTCTACTGACAGCTCTATTTTAGTGCTTCTCCTCTGCGCTTTCCTAGCCCAAAGCATTTCAATAAAAGTACTGTAAGCCTAGAATTAATATCTCCTCCATGCACTTTATTTTTTTATTATTATTTGAGTATAGTGTCCCCAAAATTTTACATTCGTTTCAGGTGTACAACATAGTGATTGGACAAGTTTATACACTATGCTTTCTTCACCACATTTAAATGCACCCCCCTCTTACAAAGTAGGTTGAATGGCTAGGGGTGATTTCAGAAGACTGGAAATTGAAGCCGACACTAAATTCCACTCCTCTTTGAAATTCTACATTTACAGGTTCATTCCTTGGACTTCAGTTTTTAAAAGAAAATATCCCTAGAAGAAGGGCAGCAAGGATGGTTTAGTTATTTGCACTTTAATGTGAATGAATTCTCAATATCTTTTCAGGAGAGGTTTTGTTAAGAACGCAAAGCTAAAAGTTGAGAACAGCTGAAAAAGGGAAGGAGTACCACCAGAAACGTAAGAGCTGGAAATTCACAACTTTGCTCAAGGCCGTATGAATGTGGGCCCCCTATCTCTCATTGTCCACACAGCAGGGACCTACTATGTACAGAAATAAGGCCCAAGAGGGAACGTCTGGGTATGTGGGACTGCCACCTTCTCAGGCACTTGGAAAACAGTGGAGTAGAGAGCTAACTGGCCAGCCAGGGAGCACCTCTCTGGAATGGGGAGTGAGTAAGGAATGAATAATCTGGTCTCTCCTTCCTCCCATCCCCCATTATCTCCATCAGAGGTTGGCCTCCCAGGGCACAGCAGGGTAGACAAGGGTGGGGAATGGCAAATGGAAAACAAGCAGCCCAGGCTCTTTTATTTCTGCTCAGTAGAGAATGCTAACGTACAAGGGGCAAGTAGCCAGAAGGTAGCATCAGTCTTTAACTGGAAAAGCCACTTTTTCCTCAGTTGTATCCTGTACTTGGAGTGGGGCTTCTCCACATGCAGAAGGATAACATCATGACCCAGGCAGAAGAAAAAGTGAAGATCACAGAATTCCACGGGCCTAATCCTACCTGGGGAGGGAATTCATTCCTTTAAATTAGCATTCCAAACTCTTCAAGTAAGTCATTTGCAAAGGTACCCCCTTCTACCACTTTGAGGGTAAGATTAAGTTCTCGGGATCAAATGATCCCTAGGAATCAAGAGCTCTGGGCTGCGGGGGTGAGAAGCCTGCTGGTTGTTTTGTTCTGACACGGCTGTGGGTCACAAGGTTCTTACACAAGCTTGGGGGTGGCCCGCCAGGCCACGAGCGCTTCCTTCCCCTCAGCTAGTGATGATGACTCCAATTTCAGAAAGGAGCTCAACCAGCATGTTCATCTTGGGGCACTTCTCAGCCATTTTCTAGATCAACATTAAGAGCTGGTTTCAGACCTGAGAAGCCTGGACATTCACTCCCCAGGCTCTACCTACAGCATTTCAGTGAGTTCGGGCTAGAATATGATGAATATACTACCTGAAGGGGGTCATTAGGAGGCACAGAGAAAGAAAGTTGTGGAGACTTGTGGTTTAAGGTTGGGAAATGCAACATACATGTAACTCAACTATCTGCCCAAACCTTACTAGCGGGACAGCAAAGAAATTAAAAAAAAAAAAAAAAAAGGCCAAACCCCACATGAACAAAGAAAGCAGAAGAGAGAGTAGCAGGCTTGAGATAGCAATAAAATTAC
Organism: Eumetopias jubatus; assembly: GCF_037043125.1. Lineage (NCBI taxonomy): Eukaryota > Metazoa > Chordata > Mammalia > Carnivora > Otariidae > Eumetopias > Eumetopias jubatus. The sequence goes on along the minus strand of NW_028274809.1, from coordinate 135,354,241 downwards.
GGAAGATGGAAGGTAATCTCATAGGCCAAATAAAGTGGCAACCTAAGTTGGCTGGGGGTTGGGTGTGTGTGTGTAGCTTAGAGGACATCCTCTGTACCAGGTACTCGTCTAAGTGTTGAAGGTACATTGACTCATATAATACCCCAACAATGCTAGAATTTGTACTCTGATTTTGGGGATGAAGTACAGAGAAGTTAAATAACTTGTCCCAGGTCACACAGCAGAATCTGTAGAAGTGTGGCCCAGAGGCCATGCTCTGTAGCCTCACAGTGATAAGCAAGTCCTTCTGCACCAAACCCTGGGAGATCTCCAGACTTTGGAAGCTTCAAAATGGAGATGAAAATAGAATTGGTGGGAAGCCTGTATGAAGAGACAGACCCTCAGACTTCTTCATTATTGTACTCAGGCCAGGCAACTGCCCCAGTGCTTCCTGGTAGGATATCACTGGTTTATTCTCTGGAGGCATTACCCAGTTGAGGATGCGACATATATGAAAACAGGAGAATTCAGTGAAAGTTTGTGAACTGACTGGTGAGGCTCTGCAGACCCCCTCCCCATTCACCCCGTGTGCTGGCAGTGAGGTTTACACTCCCCAGGCAGGGACTGGGGGCTCCTCTGTAGGAGTTCTGACCAGTTGGAGAGAAGATGTCAACGCTGACATCTGCAGGTCCTCTCATGAAACAGTTGGCTCACTGATTGATGAGCCCTGCCCACAGACCCAGGGCTCATACAAGCTTTTAGCAGCTTTTTGGTATCTTCCTCTTTTTTCCACCTACATTTTTATTATGGAAAAAGTAAACATATAGAAACATTGGAAATATAGTATAATGAACGCCCATCTACCTTTTAAGTTGTACAATTAGCATCTTAACGTATTTGCTTTATCTTTAGATAAATATAGATAAATATATGTCCATATATTGTTTCTCTGAACCATTTGAAAATGAGCTGCGGACATTGTGATATTTCACCCCGACATATTTCAGTAGAAGGTCATTATCATACATAACCGAAATCTATACATAATCCATGACTGCACCCAAGAAAATTTTAAATAATTCTCTAATACAGTCTAATATTCAATCCATATTGAAATTTCCCTCATGGTCCCTAGAATGCCATTGCATTTGGTTATTATGGATCTTTATTCTCCTCCCTAGAACAGTCCTCTTTTGTTTGTCCCCCTCCCCTTTTGGAAGAGACCAGGTCACTTAACTGAAGGAAGGTCTCACAACTGATTTGCCTGATTGTTTCCTTGTGGTATCATTTAACTTGTCCTTGTATCTTTTGTAAATCCTGTCAACTGGTAGTTAGACCTAAAGGCACGGATTGATTCAGATCAGATGTTTTTGGCAAATCATATGGGTTTTCTACTTCATATTGCATCATATCAGGAGATAACATCTGCTGTCTCACTAGTGGTGAAGTGAAGTTTGGTAAAGGCAGTGACCGCTAGATCTCTCCACTGTAAAGATCTGCTTTCCCCTTTGCAGGGACCATGGATGATGTCTGGCACAGTGTCCATATCCTGTGCAACGCATTACTCCGATGTAAACAGACAATAAAGGATAACGGGACATCTGAGAAAGAGCCTCCAACATGAAAGAGAGACAAAAACAAACAGTTAACTCAGAAGAGATCAGTGCAGGAAACAAAAGAAAACTTCCCCCAAACAATCAATATCCTTAGAAATAAGAGAAGATGTCACACCCACAAGGCAAGAGTGCTATAAAAAATACTTAGAAAATAAGAAAGAGCTCTTGGAAATCTACACTGAAAATCGAACACAAAGTTGGAAGATGAAGTAGAAACAAAAATCTCCTGGGGCACCTGGGTGGTTCAGTGGGTTAAGTGTCTGACTCTTGGTTTTGGCTCAGGTCGTGACATCAGGGTCGTGAAATCAAGCCCTGCATCAGGCTCTGTGCTGAGTGTGGAGCCTGCTTAAGATTCTCTCCGGACACCTGGGTGGCTCAGTCAGTTAAGTGTCTGCCTTTGGCTCAGGTCATGATCCCAGGGTCCTAGGACTGAGTCCCGCATTGCGCTCCTTGCTCAGTGGGGAGCTTGCTTCTCCCTCTCCCTCTGCCTGCTGCTTCCCCGCTCGTGCTCTCTCTCTGTGACAAACAAATAAAATCTTAAAAAAAATTCTCTCCTTCTCCCTCTGCCTCTTCCCACTCCCTTGCACATGCTTTCACTCTCTCTAAAAAATAAAAAATAAAATAAATAAAAAAGTGAAGGGGGTTAGGGGCACCTGGGTGGCTCAGTCGTTAAGCGGCTGCCTTCGGCTCAGGTCATGGTCCCAGGGTCCTGGGATCGAGCCCCACATCGGGCTCCCTGCTCAGCAGAGAGCCTGCCTCTCCCTCTACCACTCCCCCTGCTTGTGTTCCCTCTTTCGATGTCTCTCTCTGTCAAATAAATAAATAAAATCGTAAAAAAAAAAATTTAAAAAAAGTGAAGGGGGATGAATTATAAATAAAACATGAACATTTCCCAGAACACATGAATTTTAGCTTGAAAGAGTCTTTGGAGGGCCCAATACAAATACATTTTATAAAGATAAACAGAAAAACACAATATTAGGCAATTTCAGAACATCCTAAAAGAGAAAAATAGGTCACATACAACAGAACAAGAATCAGAATAGCATTAAAACATCTTAATGACAATACTGAAATCTAAAGGATAATGGAGCAAAGCCTTCAAAATTCTGAGAGCAATTTTAACACTGAAGTTGGACTATAGGCCCTAGAAAAAAATACCTTTGAATCCATGCTGATGTAAATAAATGAATGAATGACTAAATAAATGGAGAGGGGACAGCTCTACCTTACAAAAGAATTACATTAACAAATGTAGAAGAAAGGAGGAAAATAGAAATTACCATTAAGAATATTACAGTAATAATTGTAGGCAAGATTTACCAAATGAGGCTAAAATTAGTGGGTGAAAGTTTGAGGATAAACAGGATATTTGCATTGTCTTCAAGTATGTCCACCAGAAGCTTCTTAAAAAATTAAAAATAGAACTACCATATGATCCAGTAATCACACTACTGGGTTTACTCAAAAAATACAAAAGCATTAATTCAAAAGGATACGTGCACCTCTATGCTTACTGCAGCATTATTTATAATAGCCAAGATATGGAAGCAGCCCGTGTCCATCCATAAATGAATGGATAACGAAGATGTGGCATAAGCAATGTCCACAACAGCCAAACTCTGGAAAGAGCCCAGATGTCCATTGACAGATGAATGGATAAAGAAGAGGTGGTGTATATATACATTGGAATACCACTCAGCCATCAAAATAATGAAATCTTGCCATTTACAATGACATGGATGGAACTAGAGGGTACTATGCTAAGTGAAATAAGTCAGTCAGAGAAAGACAATTATCTTATGATCTCACTCATATGATATTTAAGAAACAAAACAGGATCATAGGGGAAGAGAGGAAAAAAAACGATGAAATCAGAGAGGGAGACAAACCATAAGAGACTCTTAATCATAGGAAACAAACTGACGGTTGCTGGAGGGGAGAGGGGTGGAGGGATGGGGTAACTGGGTGATGGACATACATTTTTTAAAAAATGTAATAAATATAATGTTTTAAAAAAAGGAATTTTTAACACTCATCGAAATGGCAGTGGTTAAACCTTGGGCTACCCTTCCTGGGCACATCTGGGAGTGGAGGGCCAGACCGGAGCCACCCAGCCTCAGTTTCCAATTTATTTATTTTTCCTTGAGCATTTAAAAAATATTTATGTATGCCTCAGATATTATTTTAGCCAATATTTTATCTCAGTATTTAGAACAAAAATGCTATGATTTTACAAGAAACAGATTCTTTTCAACTATTTTTAATACAGCAAAATAAAGATTAAGAAAAGGGCTAAAAAAAGATGTGGCATATATATACAATGGAATATTATTCAGTCATAAATATGAATGAAATCTCACCATTTGCAGCAACATGGACGAATCTAGAGAGTAGAATGCTAAGTGAAATAAATCAGTCAGAGAAAGACAAATGCAATACGACTTCACTCATGTGGAATTTAAGAAACAAAACAAACAAGCAAAGGGAAAAAAGAGAGGCAAACCAAGAAACAGACTCTTAACTGTAGAGAACAAATTTGATGGTTACCAGAGAGGAGCGGGGTGGGGGAAGCGGGGGATTGGTGATGGGGATTAAGGAGCGCACTTGTGATGAGCCCTGGGTGTTGTATGGAAGTGTTGAATCACTATATTTTGCACCTGAAACTAACATTACACTGTATGTTAACTATACTGGAATTAAAATAAAATTTTAAAAAAGTATATTTATTAATTATGAGAAAAAAATAGTAACTCACAGTGGAGAAAACTGGCACAAACCATATAGCCAAGTGGTCAAGATTAACACCATCAGTAATAAGTCACACCACCTTCACACACCCCTGATCAGATGCACTAAGAAGGGCACACCACTTCTGTGGTATTCTTGCCAAAAATCCAGAACCTTGGTCTAATCATGAGAAATCAGGAACATCTAAATTGTGGGACATTCTACCAAATAGCTGACCACTATTCCTCAAAACTGTTAAGATCATGAAAGACAAAGGAAGACTAAGGAACTGTTCCAGATTAGAAGATACTAAGAAGGGGCACCTGGGTGGCTCAGTTAAGCGTCTGCCTTCGGCTCAGCTCATGATCCCGGGGTCCTGGGATCGAGCCCCACATCGGGTTCCCTGCTCTGCAGGAAGCCTGCTTCTCCCTCTCCCACTCCCGCTGCTTGTGTTCCTGCTCTCACTGTGTCTCTCTCTGTCAAATAAACAAATAAAATCTTAAAAAAAAAAAAAAAAAAGAGACAAAGAAGACTCCACAGTGAGATGTAATATGGGATCCTGGAATGGACCCTGGAAACATAAAATGATGACTGGGAAAACTGATGAAATCCAAAGTCCATAATGCAGTCAATACTGGTGTACCAAAATTAATGCCTTCGTTTTGATCACTGTGCAATGGCTATGTTACATGTTAGCATCAGGGGAAGCTCGGTAAAGGCATTAGATAGAACGCTGATGTTTTTGCAACATTTCTGAAAGTCTAAAAATAAGAAAACATTCTGAGGGAAAATTATTGTAACCTAATCAATCAATCGTGTGGATAGAATAATGACATTTTCAGACAAGCAAGGACTCGTGCACCTTTTATCAGGAGGCTACTGGTTGTCGTGCTCCCTCAAGAGGACAGACCAAAATGAAGACACGGGATGCAGGCAGCATGGAATTCAACGCTAGAGGGGAGCAAAGGAGTTTCCGGAACAAGAGCTACCTGTACAGCTGGGAGCAAGAGAACCAACGGTTCCCAGAAGGATGTCTCACTTACGTCTTTTGTCATAAAAGAAACTAATAGTTTGCCTTATCTGCTTGATTCTATCAGTGAGGTTTTCAGTTTTGACAGTTTAGGTTGTCTTATTGATAAGTATGTAGAAAACCAAGCAAGAAATAACACAAAGAAGGGCAATTATCAGCTCCCGGGGAAACAAAAGGTTGCATTGAAAAGAAATGTAACCATAGTGTTCTATAATGGCCCAGTTGTGAACAATTTTTCTTCATATTCATTACAGTGTACACACTAAATACTCATTTAACCAAAAGTCTATATTGGGACTATGGGGGAAGGGATATTAGGTGTGGGGGTGGAAACGGGGGGAGAGTGCAACAGAGTGCAAGTCTCGCCTTCCTGGGTAAGAAGAGAATAGGTTGTGTCTGAAGTTGAAAAAAATCAAGAAACAGCAACAGAAACATGGGGGAAAGAAGTAGGGAAAATATCAGAAGACACAGCAAAAACAGTTGTTTTTGGGGAGAAGGAATTAGGGGTTAGGGGGTGAGGCAGGGGACCACTGTTTTTCATTATAAGCCTCTACTTTTATTTCACTTCTTAAGCCAGATATCTGTATTCTTTTTATAAAAATGAAAACTACATTTCAAATAATAAGTAAGTTGAGAGCAACCAAAACAGCGTGGATAACCATGATCACTCCACGGTTAATTTAGGCGTGGAAAGCCAACTACTTGTAGGCTCCCGCCTTGTCCATTTGGCATTCCTTCCTGCTCTCCCTGATTCTTGGGGAAGGCTGATCGTCGGCCCCCGGGGGGCTCTCCCTTCCTTGGTGCTTCCTTGGCACCCATTTGTCAGAAAGGTTCACCACCCTCAGCCATGGAAGAGTTCTTTGGTGGCCACGCTGCCCTTCCGCGTGCCCCCTCCCTCCACACTCCTCGGGATCACTCTGGGCGGCGTCCTGTTCTCGGGCTCACGGAGCCCGTGAGCATCTTGAGGAGCTTCCAGGCAGAGAGCTGCTGTGAAAAACAACCACTAAAGAACAAGTCTTTTTTCCCCTTCCTTTTTTTTTTTTTTCTTTCTGACTTACCTTCAAGGGTTTCCCAGGACTGCCGGGTTCCCTAGAGCATCTTTGCAACAAAATGCTGCTGCTGTAGCAACTGACAGAAGAAACCCTGTCTTTAGCTCTGTCCTGCGTACCACAGGTGAGCATGGTGGTGCCATCGCCCCGGCTCTTCGCTCCTTTCTCCACCCACTCCCCTGTCGGGGCTTCATCAGGGATGGACGGCCCTTGCCAGGGGACGTCGAGCGTGGCGTGGCCACGTGACTTTCTTTGGCCAATGGGATGGGAGCAGATGCGACCCAAGCCAGGGTTGGCAATGTGCTCGCGCGCTGGGGCTTCCTCTCTCCCGCTTGTGCCAGCGCCATCAGAAGAACAAGCTTGGGCCAGTGCGCTAAGGACGAAGAGAGACACGTAGAGCCAAGCCACCAACGCGGTCCAGAGACCTGAAGTGAGAGACTCAGCCACTGCAGACTGAGTAGAGTGGACCAGCCGAGCCCAGTGCAGATCAGCCTCATCCCAGACGACGCAAAGCTCTGAGGGCAAATGCTTCCCGTTGCACTGAACTGATGTTTGTGGTTCCCCCCCCCCTTGACATTAGCTAACACAGGGCACCGAACGTTGGAAACTACCTGTCTACTGTTTTATATCAAGGTTTCATGGGGCGCCTGGGTGGCTCAGTCCGTTAAGCGACTGCCTTTGGCTCTTGTCATGATCCCAGGGTGCTGGGATCGAGCCCCACATCGGGCTCCCTGATCCACGGGGAGTCTGCTTCTCCCTCTCCCACTCCCCCTGCTTGGGCTTTCGCTCTTGCTGTCTGTCAAATAAATAAAATCTTTAAAAAAAAAAAGATTTCATATATCGGGGTGCCTGGGTAGCTCAGTCGGTTGAGCGTCTGCCTTCTGCTCAGGTCATGATCCCAGGGTCCTGAGAAGAGCCCCGGGTGCCCCTTGCTCATGCTCTCTCTCTCTCTCAAATAAACAAAATCTTAAAAAAAAAAAAATTCCTGTATGTAAAATAATGCTCAGGGATGGTATTCCAACTACGAGTCTGAGAAGTAGCCATTTTCACTGCACTGTCCCCCTCAGCACTCAGGGGTGCATATTCCCTTGATGTGACTGCATATGTGTTGGACTCTCTTGAGTATAAAGTGATAAAGCATATGCTTAAGTAAGGTAGAATCTCTTTTGCCATCTGCTACACCTTTCTGAGGTTATAACTTCTTTTCCTTAGCTTATAAATGATTAAAGACTCAAGCTATTTTCCTGTGTGAAGTTGTGTGAAAGTGCATGTTGGAATTCTTACATTCCTTGGTTTTCCACTTCATGGGCTCTAAGGGTGTCCTTGGCCACCAGACTCTTTCCCATCTTGGCGATGTTTAGTTGAGCTAACGCAAACCACACTGATTGATGGTGTGCTGCGAGCAGGTTTTAGTGAGGGGTGAGGATTGGGCAATGGGTTCTAGAAGCCAGAGATCCCAGAATGCATCCAAAGCAGAGACTCCTGTATGATGATCACAAGGTGGAGAGGAAGAAACCATCATGAAGCAGAGGGGGAAATGCACCTTGGTTAGGCAAGACCCACGGGCACCTAACCGCACTCACATCTGTAACAAAGCATTCCCAACTGTCCTGCAGTGTCAGCTTTTCTTGGAACAGGGCTGCCTGGGGTGGGGGTGGGGGGTGGAGACTTTGGGAGACTCCCCCAAAGCGTGGGGGTCTGGGGCTGTGGACGGGAGGAAAACCAGAGGAAGGACAGGTACACTTGGGGGCTGTAGTTCAGAACTAGTTTGGATTTAAGAAAAGAAATGGAATAATACATTTTCAGAATGCCAGCAGGAATAGCCAGGGCTAGTTTTCTGAATCGGGAATGAGGTTGTGCTGGATTTGCTCACCTAACAAAAGTCTCCTCCCAGGCCCAAGGCATTTTAAGTAGATGTCAGGGAGCACAGTATGAAGAACCAGAAGGGAGGGAAGCAGGAAAGACAAGGAGATCCCGGTCCAATGGGATCCCAGGTGGGATCAAGGTGAACAGTGCCCTCTGGGTGTCAATCTGGTGGACAGTGAAGATGTGAATTCTCAGGAGAATCCTCTCTCCTCTCCTGTTGCCCTAGGATGGCTCAGCTACTAGACAAAACGGAATGTGGTAGAAAGCCAGGGCTGAGTGGATTAGGACCGGCGAGATGGGCCAAGCGGGGCTGGCTCATGATGTGATGAGCTCAGGTTCACTTTTGGGAGGGATTGGTGTCCTATGCCATCTGGGGTAGGATGTGGCCATGAGTCAAGGCAGCTGACGGCTCTCAGGAGGTGGCTGTGGCATGGTTTGGGCCGGTGCTTCCCAAGGTAGTTTCTGTGAAACTCTAGTCTGAAGGATGAGAAGTGCTGTTGACTTGAACATTGGCTCCATGGTCCAACAGGCTTGGGAAATGCTAGGTTCAATGACATTGAACAGGTTTTTCCACTAGAGGATATCTCAGAGCCCTTAATATGATGATGGGAATAGCCAGTCCAAAAGACTGATCACAACCATGGAACCCTCTCCATACAAAACGTGACATTGAACTGGTGAGCTATGGACAACCATCACTTTCCAGCATGGGGGTTGGGCATCAACTGGGGGCCGGTACTCACAGGGAAAGGACCTGGCTCCTTGCGTGGGGGCACCATCTCCACCACTGTCAAGGCCCTCTGCACTGGCTAGGTCTACCTAGGTTTCAGGGTCAACAGGCAAATCAACTGAGGTTTGAGCCAGATTCTGCCCACCCTCCAGGGATCCCGGAGTGCTAACTAAACAAAAAAGAGCAGGGAGCGGTCCAATTAAAAGGTATCCAGGCACCCAGCAGGGAGGCTGGAACCCAGTGGACCCACAGATCTATGGTGTATTGACAGTTCCTCGAAAGACCAAGATCAAACCTCCAGGAGCCCTTCTCCACCAGCTGGAGACCTTGAGGCTCCTAGTGGCATGCCTTGGCTCTGGAGATGGTGGGGCAGCCACAGGGAGGACAAGCCCAGGGGGTCCAGCTCAGGTGATCTGGGTGAAATGCAGGTGTGGACAACTAAAAACTGAAGCTCTCTTCAACTCCCTCCCTGCTGGAGGCTCAGTGACTTCATTGGTCTTGGTTCTCCAGGTCTCTCATGGTGCTGATACCATTCAATCCGGGTGCTGGTGCAAAACCCCTCTTTCCTGAAGCACAAGTACAATGTTTTCTTGAAACAGAATGGTGGGGCACCTGGGTGGCTCAGTCGGTTGGGCATCTGCCTTCAGCTCGAGTCATGATCCCGGGGTCCTGGGATCGAGTACCGCGTCAGGCTCCCTGCTGGGCAGGGAGCCTGCTTCTCCCTCTGCCCGTGCCCCCTGCTCATGCTGTTGCTTGCTCTCTCTCTCTCAAACGAATTAAAAAAAAAAAAAATCTTAAAAAAAAAAGAAAGAAACAGAAGGATGGTAAGAATAAGGAATCACAAAAGCATTTATACCACAAAGTAATTGTACCAGGTAACTCCAATCAGGTCTCAGAAGGTCCAACTGACAAAGCATCTGAGCATACAGCTTTTTAATCTTTACCTTTTATTCTCTCTGATGTGCCTGCTCAGAAGCCCCAGGTTTTGGCCAGTCTTGCTTTAGGCCTGAACACCCTGGTGTGTTGATTAGTTGGTTCTGAGATGGTCTCTCCTGTGAGGGCAGTGGCAATGTGGTGTATTTAGAGCCTGGACCCTGGACACACGCAAAGCCAAATAAACACGTGAGGTTTTATTTGGATAAGAACAGAATTATTGTGTTTTGTTTCTTTAAAGATTATTGGAGAGAAAGAGCACAAGCAGGGAGAGCAGCAGAGGGAGAGGATGAAGCAGACTCCCCACTGAGCGGGGAGCCCGATGTGGGGCTTGATCCCAGGATTTATTAACCATCCTCACAACTGTATGTGCCAAGTGCCATGATTCTTAGTTTCTGGATAAGGAGAGGAGTTCAGCATCTTTCCCCGAATCCCAACACTGGTGAGCAGAAGTGGGTTCTAACTCAGCACTGCCGGTGGCCAAGCCAGGACAGCCCAGCTTCAGGTGCCAGCACGTGCACTCCCTGTGGCCTTGGGTGATCGCTTGTCTTTCTCTGTCAGCTTCTGCTGTAGAAGGAAGATGATAATCGCCGTCCGCAGAGTTCAGGGGATCATTGTGAGGATCCGATCATACAGTGAACGGAAAAGTGCTTTGAAATGGAATGAGTGTGCATGCAGGGCGTTAATAACACCCAGTCCTTTTCCTAGATACCAAACAACCCGGGCACCCCAAAGGTATCACTGTCTCCAGCTCATGCTTCACTACGGACTAGGAAAAGGAAAAAGGCCAAGAGGTGCAAGAAGACGTACATGGTTTCTAAAGTGCCCCAAGATGAACATTTCTTTTGCCTGTTGACCCCTGTACCAGGAGCCTGCAAGCCCACGGGAAGTTAGGGAAAAGACTCCACAAGTGCGAGGCTTTGAACTTAAGCCTTGGAAGAGCCAAGACCTCACCTTTGCCTTCTAGCCCCACCCAAACCTCCTAAAGGCTCCAGGCAACTAAAAATACTCTGGCCACCTGCTGCCCAGGAAGGCAGTAAATCATGGGGCCTCAAGCACCAGAATTCAGGCCAGGCCTGGCCTAACGTGGCCAATAGCAGCTAAGGCCCGACAGGTAAGTTCACTTCTTCCCAGACAGGCAGTTATCAATAGCTTGTCTACTGTTCAGGAGCTGCCGAGAGTGCCCCGGGGAAGTGGGGATGACGCTGAAGTGTTCTTGGGCCAGAGGTGCCAACTGGGTATGCAGTGATGAGAGAGGAGGTTGTCATGGGAGGAGTGGGGCTCCCAGGGAAAGGGTGTTGGCAATGGGCTTTATGATCTAGAATAAGGTCTCAAAATCCCGGATCACTCAACTGCTGTCCTATTACCCTGGGGCCACCAGATGGCACTGTTACAGGGAGCATGAAGGTCTGTAGTCTGATCTTAGGACAGGCATTGAATTTATGGAGACAGTTTAAATTGTGGGCGCTCCGGGGAATACCAGTGAGATCCGTTTCTTGCCTCCAGTTCTTTACTAATGAGATCCTACCCCCAGGTACCAAAATCAGTCCAATTCCCAACATGTAATAAGAAAAAAATGCCCCCAATTTTTTACTGTCAATACAGTAGCATGAATCAGAAATGAGAAGCCATCATCAACAAACACATTTGTGGGGAATAAGTACCATGCTATTCTGTAGTGTTGCTCAAATCTGAAAAAGCGGGGACCCCTGAGAGCGTGTCCTCTATTTTGTCACCCCTCCCCCTGGAAAACCACTGCATTATACAAGTTAACTGCTGTCACCTGATCACTTGGTCCAACCAGTGAAAAATACTAACAGGACAATACAAGACACAAAGTCAAATGATGAAATTGAGAGACTACTCAAGTGTAATGAATAGACTCAGAGGATCAGAAAGGTGCTTAGGCTAAATTTTTTAGATCATAAAAAAATGAACAAAATTGAATAACTTCCATAACTTGTAAGCTCCTGGGAATATGTCTAACACTGCTGGAAAAGGAAGAACACTGGGTCCTACCTCACTAAAATGCTGTGTGGCCTTGGGCAGTTAGCTAAGCCCTCTGAGCCTCCTTGTGTATAAACTGTACCTCTCCAAGGCCCCTTGACAGTGTAAGATTGTAGGACTCAGTGTGGCCCTGAGGCACCTGGGAGTTGTGATGATGGACACCAAAAATAACAATACAAGGCCACCCAGGGCTACTTAAGTGACACAGACAAGCGCTGTAAGAATTCAGAGTCCTTCCCTCTGACTCTCAGGGGACGGAGGGAAGGCTTCGAGAAGGGAAGGGATTAAACATGTAGGACATAATACCACAGCACGCTCAGCACACTTGATCCCTCCCTTGAAGAGCTGGGAGGTGGCCAATCAAATATTTTAAGATGTCAACTTGATCTGTGTTAACATAAGCATCTACGGAAACTAGTTTCCAAAAATAAATGATAACTGCTACCTCTCCACCTCTGTAAGGGCATGCATTTCTCGAGAATGGGGGCATGTTCTGGAATACTGTCCACAGCTGGTTTTACATGTACGTGTAGAACTTCTCCTTCTTGGATGATAAGTTTAGGGCAAGGGAGAAAGAGGAAGGAAGGGGTGTTAAAGTCCTACTTCAAATGTTAAAGTCTCCCCAAAATGTTAATACATGCACAGACAGGAGCTTGAGAACTAGAAACTAAATTTGTAATAGTGGTTCTTCCTGACGATTCTGGGGATAATTATTTTTTTTCTTTCTGCTTATCTGAATTTTCCATTTTTTGGCAATGCAAACGTATCAGTTGTGTAATACTTTTTATGCAAATACATTCAGGAAGGGCAATGCGTCAAGCCATTACAGTTATTAACACCTTAATACTAACTAATGGATGTGATTTGTTTCCTACAATGAAGTGGTGACAGGAAATGGATTTTGTTAGGTCTGGGGTCTGCGAGTGTCCAGCAGTGCTAAGTGTGGGGAGGGGGCGGAATGTGTAGAGACTCTAAAAGGGCAATGGGTAGACAAGCCTGGAGGTTAGTTCACATTATGCTTAGGCCTCCCAGGCCCTACCTAGTACCTCGAGGGCATTTAATTACAATTAAGGAGAGCAGCAGTTAACCTTCTTCATGCAAGGCTTTGCCCAATGATTCTCTGTATAAATTATTTATCCTTCCATTCAAACTCTAGCTTTCATAACAAACAAGAAAACGTTTGTGGCCTTAATAATGATTTTAAACTAAAGAAAAACAAAGGATTCTTCCCCAAACTTTTGGCATTTTGTCTTCCATCAAGCCAGTCTCTGACAAAGTGTTATTTTACACTTTCATACTGCAATCTGTAGACTTTTCCTGGAGCCCGGGTGCTAGTACTCCAGGAGCTGTAGAATTGACGTAATTAAATACAAGGAAACTATCATTTAGACCAGGTGGGATTGGTTATGCTGATTCTTTGCCTCAACGTTATCTGGAAAGGAAGAATTTGCAAAGGAAATTTACAGTGTAAACAATACTGGGGAGGGACGGACTGTTTGCAGGAATCTAGTTACCTATAATATAAGCCATTAGTAATCTACTGCAAATCATTTCATATGTTCATCAAAGCAGGCCTTCTATGGTTGGCTCCCAGGCAGCAAATGTGAAGGGATGGGGGGAGGGGACGGGGGGGTATTAAAGTAAGTGATCCCTAAGGTCCCAAGCAAAATTTAGACTTTTAAAATAAATTTTGAACTATCAGACTCCAAGTAGCTAGAGATACTGAGGCTTGATGGGGCAACATTGAAGGTAGTGACTTATTTAATTGAATCTCAGATACCATCAGTTATAAGATGCATCATACTTTGAAAGAAAAAGAAAAAGCACTGCCAACTAACTATGGCTCAGCAACTGTAAAACGCTAATTTTTTAAAAATATTAAAATATTGGTGACTAACATAATAAAAAAAAATAAATTTTAAAATATTAAAATATGGAGAAAAAAATCTATCTTAGGATCAATTAAATAGAGTATTGTACACCTTGTCCCCAACTCTCTCTGACGGGGAGGAGGGCTTCTATCTACCCTGATCTGTTAGACTTACACACCGGGACACCAATGTCTCCCCAACTCCCTTAATTGTGAAAACATTTCGATCTGTCCTTCTTTGGCAGCAGCGCATATCTGTACTCCAAGTTCCTGTCAAAGTCTATAATCCCCATTTCTCTCCCATTCAACACTCAGCAAAAATTCTGTTGAGAGACATCATGTTTTCAGGACTGCCTGCAGGATCGGCAGCCCATCTATTTTTCTCTACTCTGTTTACCCTTGGATTGAGCTAGTTCAGCAGAGAGCAGAGTACCGGAAACAACTAGGTAATCCCTCATGGAAAGGCTTTTAGACTCTCCGCCTGGCATCCTGCCTTCAGCCCGCATTGGGGACACCGTTAGAAACAGCCAGTTATCCTGGACCTGCAGTCAAGGACACAGTGTTCTCTTCATGGGGGCCCACTGAAGACAGTTTCCAGGTCTTCATACCAGGGATTTTTAAAAATAAACTTTTAAAATAGAGGTAGAACACATATAGAGAGAAGCATACCATTCATAAGCGTATAGCTGAATTATCACAAATTAAGACTACCACGCAAATGAGAAAAATAGATTACCAGCATCTCAGAAGTCCCCTCATGACTTTTTCCCCCATCACTACATCCAATCGTCTCCCCCAAAGGCAACCTTTACCCTGTTTTTTTTTTTTAAAGATTTTATTTATTTATTTGAGAGACAGAGAGAATGAGAGAGAAAGCACATGAGATGGGGGGAGGGTCAGAGGGAGAAGCAGACTCCCTGCTGAGCAGGGAGCCCGATGCGGGACTCCATCCAGGGACTCCAGGATCATGACCTGAGCCGAAGGCAGTCGCTTAACCAACTGAGCCACCCAGGCGCCCTACCCTGTTTTTTTTTTTTAAGATTTTATTTATTTATTTGACAGAGAGAGACACAGCGAGAGAGGCAACAGCTGGCAGAGAGGGAGAGGGAGAAGCTGGCTTCCCACTGAGCAGGGAGCCCGATGCGGGGCTTGATCCCAGGACCCTGGGACCATGACCTGAGCCGAAGGCAGACGCTTAACGACTGAGCCACCCAGGCGCCCCTTTTACCCTGTTTTCTAACTCCACAGTTTGACCTGTTTTTGGACCTTCTATAAATAAAATCCTACAATATATATTCTTTTAGTCTGGTTTCTTCCGTTTATCATTATGTCTGGAAAATTCATCCATGTTGTTATGAGTAACCTGGTTGTTAATTTTCATTGTATAGTAAGTAGTCCATTGTATATCTGTATCACAATATATTCATTTAGGTTGTTTCCAGTTTGGGATTATTAAGTGAATAATGCTGCCATTCTGGTGCACAAAACAAGCATTTCTGTAAGGTATACACCTAAAAGAGAGAGAGAGAGATTGAGAGAGAGCGTGAGCATGAACAGGGGGAGGGGCAAAAGGAGAGGGAGGGAGAGAATCCCAAGCAGACTCCCCACTGAGCCCCTACCCCTGCTTGTGCTCTCTCTCTCTCTCTCTCTCAGATGAATAAAAAAAAAAAAATCTGAAAAAAAAAAACACAAGTTAATCAAGTTTCTTTATTGCAGGACTTCTAAAGCCTTAATGTGATAATATAAGATTCCTCACACTTGTCTGACTATACTTATTCAATATTCAACAAATATCATTGTCAAGATACAGTGCAGAGAACAGAAATCACTCTAGGAGATTTGAGGATTTAGCCCAGGGAATTGGGTGCTTACAAAATTCACTGGGAGGCTGCAAGAGCAGATCCTTGGCTAAGCTTCTAGGAATGACTCCCAGATGCCCACAGAATGAACCCTCCCCCGAGGGAGGCAGTACCAAAGAGGTCACCACTGGAGCTACTCAGCCCACAAACACTTTATTCTTGTGCCCCAACTCCAACTGCCTCTCAGTACCTGGGAAATGGAACACAAATGCCAAAACCCCTCACGGGTCACCACAAAACAGCAATAATGATAATAATGATAATAAATAAATAAAAGAAAAAGGAAAAAAAAAAAGGAGGAAGAGTTGAAATGATATCCACGCTTTTACCCTCCGGATCTCTCAGAAGTATTTCTGAAAGGTGAAACCAATTTTGCATCCAGGACCACAGCCTCCATATCCTCTGCGGGATAAGACAACTAGAAGGAGGGGACGATGCAGACCGAGCTCGCAGAGCTACAGGATCCACCGTAACTCACCACGTGCCTGGCCTGTGTGCCAGACACTTTTCTAGGCAGAGGATACATCTGTGAGCTCAGATTTGAGTAAGAAAGGCATGTGCTGAACAAGTTCATGTAAGTGCCTGCCCCCCACCTCTGACAGACCTGATACAATTGCTTCCCCAAAACTGGTGTTTTATGAGACACAATGTGGTCATGCTTCCCTCCTGGTATTGGAGGTAAGTGCCAAATCTGTGTGCTTCACTTCTACCCATTACATACGACATTATGGCATGCGTTAACTTTAGGGTCATCTTATTATTTCCCACTCTTATTTTCCCTGGGTTCCTATTTCCCGATTTACTTTTTTGTCATATTGTGCAGTGTATTTCTGTAAGGCACCTCAATCTTCCTCCTTGAAACAGGACAGACATAAATCAATCACCTGTCTGTGTGTGAATCCCCCGAGCTCACCTGTGAGGAGTTAGCCCACTCACAGGGTTCTCCTACTAGCATTTTTGTTGGCTTCACAACTTGGACAAAATACAAATGTAAAACAGAAGCATTCATTTCATTTCTGGCTTCACTTTGGTAACCAAAAGACAAGTGAGAGGCTTAAAAGTTGAGGCAACAATACTTTCTTGGAATA
This sequence comes from Eumetopias jubatus, assembly GCF_037043125.1. Taxonomy (NCBI): domain Eukaryota; kingdom Metazoa; phylum Chordata; class Mammalia; order Carnivora; family Otariidae; genus Eumetopias; species Eumetopias jubatus. The sequence continues at coordinate 135,337,484 of NW_028274809.1, read as the reverse complement.
AAAAATTAATAGGCTCTACAGTATTTTATGATAATTGGCTTTATTAATGCAGAACAATTAATGCTAGCCATAAAAACATATAATCAAACGGGTTATTATTACAAGTTAAAATTTATTCTCTGTTCCCCATATTGTAATTTAATTGAAGAAGAAAAAAAAAACTTGCCACCATACAATCAATTTGAAATAGGCTGTTTAGGAACAACAGTAGAAAAAGAAAGTGTACACAGGAATGCATTACATTTTGACCAACAAAAAGGTTTGACCCATTCTGGCTTATAAAGCAAGATACCAGTGTCTGTGATTTTGAAAATTCACTGAAACTTTTTCCCTGCACTGGTTCCTTTGTAATACATTTTCTTGAGTTCCACCCATGACTGCCACAGTAACAGCCCTGGCATCAGAACCCACACGCTATTGAAAAATACCAGATAGACCCCAAAGTAGAGCCAGTTGTCGGTGTTGAGGTTGGGGCTTCCCATAAGCCAGTCTGGGAAGAAGGTCATCCACCCGCCATACAATTCACACACGCACAGGGTAATCTGTATGAAATGCCTGTTAGAGAGAGAGAAACAAGAGCTCAGCGCAGCTGGGCACCCTGAATCCTGAAATCTTGTCTTAGATGTCAGCATTAACACAGTCTTCCACAGCAGAAGACCTCTCTGAAGTCAGACCTCAGGTTTTGCACAGCGCTCCGTTGATGGGGCAAGTCAATCTGATTAGTGGAAGATCCATACATCCTCTGGAGAAGCAATACTGCCCTTTCTAGAAGATTATTCTCAGAGTTAAGTAAGGTCTCCCAGGTATCCTGTTCTAGTCCTAGGAAGATTTACTGAGGTCACACCTCACCCACCAAAAGAGACTGAGATGCGAATCTTGCTACAAGCCACAATTTTACCTGCTGGGTAAATTGAGGATTTAGGATTTCCCCCCAGGTAAATTTACCTGGGGGTAAAACTACCCCCTCCGGAAAAGGGGATAGTAAGAACTGTACCTTCCTCAAAGAATACAGTGGGCAGTGAGTCTACAACGAAGGTCATGGAGCCAAAGTTATATCAAGATGCCAAGAAGAAATTTAATTTTTCCTGCTAACTATCTAAGTAAAATTGGGTGGGGAAAGGTGGATTAAATGACCTTGGAGGTTCCATTCAAAGCTGAAATCTTGTGATTAAACTTTAAAAATGACTTCTTCAATTCAAGATGCTAGAAAATGGAATGCGATTGTGCCTACTTGACATTGTTTTTGGGAATCATCCCCCGGAGAGCATTCTATTTGCCCCAGGTCACTGTGTCCCAGCGAAGGAGAGGAAGGGAAAGGGTAGGAGGGAGGGTAGAGAGTTCCACGTCTCCGAGTCTGACTGACGCCAGGCAGTTAATCTTCCATCGCCCCGTCCCCTTCCCCTCCCCTCTCTTCTGCCTTCTTCACATCCTCCATAACCTGCTTCGGGAAGGATTTATCTTGCATGTCTAACTCCAAATTACATAAGAAAATTTACTTGCTGTAAAGTGGAACACAAGTTTTCTAGAGTGATTTGCATGGGGGATGAGGAGGAAGGATGGAAGTATGACCCTTTTATTCTCCAAAATATTGCTGAACAATCATCCAATGCCGTTCACACTTTCTTGCCCTATACAGGGACTAGGTGGTTCCTACAACCATATTTCTCATAATTTTTATTTTGAACAATCTGAAATTATCTGGTGGCACCACGATTCTCACCTAACAGAACAATTTTCATTTCTACCCTACTTTTCATCTCACAAATAAATGTGGTCGTCATCTACTCCAAACGCCACACGGGCATTGGCACAGCTCATGTGTGTCCTCTCTTCCGCAGGCCAGGAGGAGGGCACTTACCGGTAATATTTCTCTTTGACTATGGCATAAATGAGGACTAATGCCAGAGACCCATCCAGGACCACAGTCAGAATTTCCAAAGACACAATGGTTGGGTCAAAATAAAGCCATCTTGCGTCAGCTTTGCCATATTCTTTCCCTACAAGTGAAATACATTTTGTTACTCATCTGGCAACCATTTTTATGACAGTCAGTGGAAATGACCTTTTTTTTCCCCTAAGGAGGAGAAAAAAAGAACTGTCGCCCCCCCATTCTTCATAATGCCTTCACAGAACACAGAAGGACTGACGCTAAAACCCATTTGCTGTGTGACACGAGTAGTAATAATGACGTCACGTGACATTTGTAAAAAGGATTTTGGTTCCCAAAGCACTTTCACACATGCATCCTCTTCGCCCCCGCCCTTTTCACTATAAGCAGAATTCTAAATTAATTCAGCTCGGTCAGATTTTACAAAGACGATCCTTAATAATTATCTTGGTAAGCGCGTTACAATTCCTTACTTCAAAATTGCTATGTAAAGTCTGTAGGTATAATCTAGACGTGGGAAAATTTTTATCAAGGAAACGTTTATTTAAAAAAGTGTCTATTAATAATTGAAGAGAAACTGAGTGCCGAGGGGATGGTGGGGGGCATGGTAACGACACAGCCTGGACTACGGAAGGGGTCCCGGATGGACAGGGGTGGGGGGGGCATTTCAGTGCAGACAGGAGTCACTAAGAACAGCCACCACAGAAGCCTCCGCTCTGGTCAGCAGGGAGTGGCTGTGCCCTAAGAACTCTTTCCAGACCCTATTATCAGGATGGTTTCTTCTAGAAAGAATGGAGTGAGAAAGTCATTTTAGAGCTGGACTGAGTCATGCACTGGGGGAATCCTCCCTCCCTCCCCCCCTTCCTTCCTTCGTTCTCTTTTTTCCTCCCTCCCTCCCTCTGTCCTCTCTCTCTCTGTTAATTTATGAAAGTAATACATGCTGCTCATAAGATCTCAAATGATCAGAGTGAAAAAATGAAAGTCCCACCTCTTCTCGCTTTGATACTGTTCTCACATTACTTAGAAAAGGCATGAATGATCAAATATCAGCTACATTATCTGATGGGTCGGAGCAGCAGGACAAAGCTCTTGTCTCTATTAATGGCCCAAGTGATGATCCCTCGGGGCCAGGGACAAAGGGTTCTAATGAAGGCTGTCCTGGCAGAAAGAAAGGCCAATAAACAGGATTAGCCATTTAATGAGATAATACACAGACACATGCTGAGCAGAGACTCTGAAAGGCCAGACACCACAGACGGGCCAGGCAGAGCTGCCCTGTCTGTCCCGGGCCGACGGCCAGCCAGGAGCTAACTGGAAAACAACATAATAGTGAAAGTAAGTTTTTCCTCTAAATCTAAACATATAAACGGGGGCGCCTGGGTGGCTCAGTCCGTTAAGCGTCTGCCTTCGGCTCAGGTCGTGATCCCGGGGTCCTGGGATCGAGCCCCCACATGGGGCTCCCTGCTCAGCGGGGAATCTCCCTCTCCCTCGGCCCCTCACACCGCTTGTACTCTCTCTCTCTCAAATAAATAAATAAAACCTTAAAAAAAAATAAACTTATATGCAACATCTGAAATGTTCCCTCTAGTGCACCCAAAATCTAAGGAATTATCAGTAATGTAAAATTTCAGTGCTTTAGGAACTAAGAGATCAGTGGGTGTTTAGACATGCAAAAATAACCCCATTCATTCATTCTTTAATTCAGCAAAGCCTCCGGAGCACAGGAAGGCTCTGTGCTGGGCCTGGGGAATGCAGTCTTAACTAGGACGGGGGACACAGGCAACCCCCTAGGGGCTCCCTTTCTGAGGTCAAACTGCACAGTAAGTGACGGTAACTGAACGTGGGACGTGGAGAAAGAGACACTTGGGCCAGGTGAGGGAGGTGAGGTGTGTTCACTTCCTCCTTCCCGCTGTTGGTGGGGAGGGACCCCCAGCCTCGGGTTATGGGGGTGGCCACACACAACAGGTGGCACTGGACAGACGAGGCTGATGGCAATTTACAAGTCACATACACTCACAGCCTGGAGAAAGGGCACTGCGCGCCACCGGGCTGCACTCAGAACCGGAGCGAACCGGGAAGGGCCCCGCAGGAGGCAGGCTCCGCAGCAATGAGGCAGGGGCGGCCCCTGGTTCCTGCGGCAGGAACGGGCTTCTTCCAGTAATCCGGGGGGCTGTCAAGGAACTGAAGCCTGCTCCTGAGGGATCTGCGGGCACCGTGCCTGGTCCTTGGGACAAGGAGGGTCGTTTGGGCTCATAGGAGGAAGCAAAAGTGCGGAGGGGCCATGTGAGGCCCTCTGGATTTTATCAGCTGTCAATACATAATATTGGATCTTAATTTCAGGCCTTATACCACAAAAGGTGACCCCTGCACAGGGCGAAGGAGAGGGTGTTTCAGGGAGGAGCATGCCCAAGGCACAGGCCTGGAGTGAAGAGAGCAAAGTATGGCTGAAATCCTGTTTAACTCAGCAGAGCTGAAGGGGAGAGAGAGAGAGAGAGAGAGAGAGAGGGAGAGAGAGAGAGAGAGAGAGAGAGAGAGAGAGAGTGTGTGTGTGTGTGTGTGTGTGTGTGTGTCTGCCTGCCTCAGCACAGCTGAAGGAGCCTGTGTGTGTGGGGGGGGGGGGGTCGAGGTGAATGCCCCAGAGGAAGGCGGTCCCAGTGCATCAAGCCTCTGGTATCGTCTCCTCTCCTGCTCAAGTCTGGCCATTTCTCTGCTGGGTAAACACCTACATAGCAAAGGGCAAACAGAGCATTCAAAAGCCTAATGATAGGATAGATGCCATTTATTTTGCGACTGATGCCAGGCTCAGGCAGAGGTTTAGACGGAAAGATGCACTGAGGGCTGGAGTAGGATCCCAGTCCCTGAGTCATGGCTGGGCCCTTCACCCCTAGAGCGGAGATTAGGAGAGGGTGAGGGGTGACAAAGACCGTCTTCTTGACCCAGCTTGAGTCAGGCTCCTCCGAGCCCTCTCCTTGACAAGGCCTCCACCTAGTGCTCTGTCCTTGGCCCACTTAGTCCGGTTCCAGCAAGAATCCTGCTGAGTCAGTGTAGCAAAAGTCCTCCATTCTTGGTATTTGCTCACTCACCCCCCCCCGACAGTTTTACTGAGATGTAATTGACATCTAGCATTGTATGACTTTAACATGTGCGTCACGATGACTCGGCTTACGTACATCAGGAAATGATTAAAATGCGTTCATTGAACATACATTCTTCATATAGAGACAAAAAATAAGAAAAGACAGTGTGTTCTTCCTTTTGATGAGAACTCTCCGGATCCATTCTCTGGATAACTTACAGCAGTGGTAACTAGAGTCATTATATTGTGCATTATACCCTCCACTTACCTATCTTGGAACTGCAAGTTTGTACTTAGTCCTTTATCCGATTCCCTCAGTCTCCACCCCCCCACCTCTGGGAACCACAAATCTGATCTCTTTTTCTATGAGTTTTTTTTTTTTAATTAAGATTCCACATAGAAGTGAAATCATACAGTATCTGTCTTTGTCTGGCTTGTTTCACTTAGCCTAATGCCCTCAAGGTCCAACCATGTTGTCACAATGGCAGAATTTCTTGCTTTTTTTATGGTTAAATAGTATTCCATTGTGCCCATGCGTGTGTACATACACATGCACAAACACCCCAAACTTCTTTATCCATTCACCCACCGATGGACACTTAGGTTGCTTCCATGCGTTGGCTATCATGAATAATGCTACCATGAACATGGGGGTGCAGATACCTGATTACTCTTGATACCTGATCAAATTCCTCATCCCCCACCCTCTATATCATATCCTATCATCCTGGCCTGCCTGCAGCAAGATTCCTGCTGAGTCGGTCTATTGAAAGTCTCCACTCTTGATGTTTCTTCTTAGTAATTTTCCAGCCACTGACCCCACTAGCTTCTTGGCCATAAAGCTCCACCTGTCCTTGTTGCATCTGGACTTGAGCCCGATCTCGCTTCCCTACTGCAAGACTCCACCGTAGGGGTACCTCCTGAATAAATTCTTCTTTATCATCTTGAACAAGTGTCATGAATAATTCCTCTTTAACAGGGTCCATGTGATGTTTATAGCGCAGCTCTACATCCTGGTGAATCAAAGGACAGTCCGCAGATCAACATCTGGAAGGCTTTACCATAGACGCTCTGAATCAGAATCTGTATTTTAACAAGTGTCCAAGGCAAGCTGGTGCACTTTAAAGTCCGAGAAGAACTACTTTACATTATCTACTGGATTTTCATTTTCTCAAGAATAAAGGGCACCACCATTAAATGAGTTTTTACTTTTTTTAAGGCCAAAAAATGTAAACTGAAGATGACTGATAAAGATCATGTTAGACATTTGCATTTCATGGGACTGGGCCAAAGCTGGGTCGTTCACTTTCTCTGATGCCAGGCCAGGCAGCCAGGGTGGAGGGCAATGACTTAGGCTGCGTCCTCCAGCCCCTGGGCTTCCCCACAACTCTCAGGCACAGTTTAATCCGGCCCACTCATCACATCACACACACGAATGTGCATAGCAACACCTCCCTCCTGAGGTGGGGGCTCAGGCTCCCTGAGCTACCCCTGGCTGGGACCTGACAGGCATCAAAGACAACACACATTTTGCTTTGAGAAGCACTAACGATAGCTGCCTGGATTCTCTCGAAGTTCCCTAACTCTAGTGATGAACAGCAGTCTGGACATAGGTCCTGGCCGAAGGACCTGATTTCAGAATTATGGAAGAAATGAGATAAACAATGCAGAATTTCTGATGCAAAGTCTCAAAGAAGTTACCTTGCATCAGGCAATTCTATAATGGTGGTGAAGGATCCTGTTGTTGCCTGGCTCATTTGTTTGTCAAATTTGACACAGTACGGGGGAGGAAGTCGATAACTAACTGATGGAAAGTTGACTGATTTACAGCAGCATGAAGAAGGTAGGCAAAACTAGTTAACACCTCTGCAGAACCAGAGGAGCTTTGGAAATTATCTTCAGGACTACACACACACACACACACACACACACACACACACACACACACGCATATACACACACATATACAGACCTCGTATGTATATATGATAAAGTGAAGGTTGATGTTAAAAGTATGGAAAAGCACCCAGTTTAAATACTGCAAACTCTTCAATCTGCAGTATAAACATATTTTTTAATACACAGCTTTATTGAGATATAAATCACGCATCATACAATTCACCCATTTAAAGTGTACAGTTCAGTGGGTTTTAGTATATTCACAGATTCGAATCATCACAATGAAATTTTAGAACATTTCATTAACTCCCCAAAAGAAACCCAAACCCCTCACTCTCCATCCCCCTCCTCTGTCCTCCCTCTCTAGTCCTAGGCAACCACAAATCTATCATCTGTCTCTAGAGATTCACCTATTCTGGACATTTCATATAAATGAAATCACACCATTTGTGCGACAGGGACTCATTTAATTGACAGCCATACTTGCAATTAATCTCCTCAAACATTCCAAATGCAAACATTTTAAAATTACTTACACAATGAAGCAATCAAGCCTTCGGAATCCGCAACGTTTCCTACAAAAGACAAGTAGACAAAAGGGCCTTCCTGGAGAGAAGAAAATGAAATCAGGCTCTAATTTAGCATCACAGCCACAGGATGGCACCGCAGATGCGTGGCAGCGTCCCCAGGAGCCCACATCCTGGTTCGCACCCTCTGCACCTCCACGACCCCGTGGGGTGTGAGCCTGGAGCCAGACCCCGCCCCCCGACCTTGCAAAAAGATATGTCCAAAGGGAATGTTTATCTAATAAATGCTGTTTTTCAATGATTGGCATGATAAAAATCAGAAGTGTGTTCTTATGGGGAAAAATACATTGAAAATTATGCACAAGGAAAGAGCTTAAATGTTATATTAAATAGGCTAAATTCTGGATTATTCCAGTGATTTTACACCTTTGAGAAGTGCCTCACAGCAGTTCATTTTGTCTCGCCTCAAAAAACAGCCAGGATCTCTCTTAACAAAAGTGGCATTTACATATCTATGTCGGAGTTAAACTAGTTCTTTTTCCTGCATAAGGGCAAATTTAGGAAAATTAAAATCCTTACAGACTACATTTTAAATTTTAGGTAATGAAAGATCTGCAGTTACACTGAGTACTTTCCTATCACTGAAGTGCTTCTTTGCTTAAATTCAAAACTAATTAATTAGAATTCACTGGGGTATCTAATTGTCATGTTGCTCCTTTGAACACATTTTATTGCTGGTCACTAAAACTTCTTTTCCCACTTCTTTTTACCAATGCAGTTGCTTATATGACATTAAAATGATGTCTCTGCCTAATCCCTGCTCACTTACAGTACTACTTCCCAGAGGTTATCACTTAGAGCTGCGTTTAGTTCTGGGGATTATCATCCTAACTCACAATATACTTACACTGCTATTTCTTTAGATATTCTCAACTGACTGCCAATCCTGAAAAATTACGATTTAACTTATGTCTCCCCTCTGCATCTCCACTTTTTACAGTTTTTTGATAGTGTAGGGGAGGAAAAACTTCCTGCTGCCCTCTGACTCTGTAGCTGGCCTAAGAATTAACTGACATGACAGACTAACAGGAGGAAAGCACACGCATTTTATTCACTATTTTTACATGTACATGGGAGTCCTTAAAAGGAAAACAAAGACCCAAAGAAGCTGTTAGGCCCAAAAGCTTGTATACTTTGTTTTACACAAAGAATGATAAATTACGGAGATGTGACAACACAAAGGGGCATGGACTAGGGGACAGTAAATTGTGGGAAAGTGACTAAGAAATATACGAGGGAAAGCAGTGGAAGGGTTATTTTAGTAGGTTTGTTCATATAGGTCCATTTCAGCATTGACTCCCAGGCTCCGGTGATAACGTTCTTCTCTTCCTGGTGCAGGGAGGGCACCGTTCTCATGGGAAATTTAATGACCTGATTTTAGGTAGAAAGGAGCAGGTCAGAGAGGCCTTCCTACATCTGCTTTTTTCCAAATGCCTTCAGCTCATAACCATCAATATGCCAAAATGTCATAGTTTAGAGTGGCATGTCCTGAACCACTCCCCCTTTTTTAAAGATTTATTTTATTTATTTGAGAGAGAGAGAGAGAGAGACAGACAGAGAGAACACGTATGTGTGGGAGGGTAGGGGGGTAGGGAGAGGATCACACGCAGACTCCCTGCTAAGCATGGAGCCTGACGATGCAGGGCTTGATCTCACAACACTGAGAACATGACCTGACCTAAAACCGGTTGCTTAATCGACTGAGCCACCCAGCTACCCCTGAACCCTTTCAAACAGCTATATTATACTCTTTAATTCTTCCATTTGTTACCAAATTTGTAACTTAGGTAGTAAACTTAAAAACCTCAGCTTCCTCATTCATCAGTGTTGCCCAGCATCTGGACTTCCCAGTGTACAAGATGAGGACACTAGCCCCGGCCATGCTTTCTTCCTCTCCTCCCCATTTCCAACACTCAACTTCTGTCTGCTTTGCTTGTACATTGCTGAGATTGATTACATTTCCATTCTTGTTCTGTAAACATATTTGTCTTCCTATTTTATGTGAATTCTGAAAGCTGAAAATCAGCAGCATTTACAATATGGTGATTAGGTAAATGTCATTCACTGCAAAGGGCCACAACTTCTTTCTCTACAGATCTAGTACTTTGACTCCTGTGTCATTTAAGAAGAATGTGGCAGCTGGAATATCCTTTATTAGACTCATAAATTTCTCAAAATCATGCTGTATTTTAGTTTGCTACATATTTGGGCCATGACTTTCTTATAAAATATTTTTGTTTATGTTAGTTTATAACTGCCTTTCTTTTTCTCTTATTGAGAGAAGAAACCTGACTTTCTCCCCATCTCATTAATGTCGTCCAGCTTCTTATACACGCTCATCTCTGCTAAACAGAAGCTTTAAAGTTGGTTTGTTCTGTCTTTTCTTGACACTTTGTAAGTTACTTACTTGGTAAATGTGGTTTACCTAAGAGTATATGTAAAAATTATATTCTTGGGGCGCCTGGGTGGCTCAGTCAGTTGAGCGGCTGCCTTCAGCTCAGGTCATGATCCCAGGGTCCTGGGATTGAGCCCCGCATCGGGCTCCCTGCTCGGTGGGGAGCCTGCTTCTCCCTCTCCCTCTGCCTGCCTCTCTGCCTACTTGCTCTCTCTCTGTATCTCTCTGCCAAATAAATAAATAAAATCTTAAAAAAAAATAATATTCTTTAAGGGAGATTTTAAAAAATTACAAGGAGATAAACAGCAATGTTTTAAAATAAGAAGTATTCCCCATCCACTGTGTAACACTTTATTTTCACCAATCAATTTTTTATTTTTAGCAGAGACATAGCAGGAAATCCACACCACTTCCCTGGCTTGGCCTGAGGACTTTCTAGACAAAACACATCCACTGGCCTGGCCAGTAGGAGCAATAAGGCTGGGCTGAATTTGATCCTCTGTAGGTCTCATTCCATCTATCTGTTAAGATGAAGGACCGCCTAAAATTAGATTGCGGATCTCATCCTAAAACTAGACATGACTTCCACTAGCAATCTCTTCAACTGAAGCCATTAGCAAAACCTGGACTCTGACATTAGGTCCGGGACCTTTCCTCAGAAGCAACTCTGTGGGTAAGAGCAAGATGGGGGTCTGGCAATCTATAACATGCAGGGACCTAGGAGTATATGACAAATTTTGTCCCTTTTATATCTACCTCTTCAAGTTCTACTCCTTTTTCAAATGCCAGTTCAAACCCTCCTTCCTCTAAGAAATCTTCCCAACCTCCTCGTGATAATTCCTCATTCTACTGTGTTACTAAATTTTGTGCTTCTATAATCAACTGTCTGCTGGTTATCAATCTCTAGTTCCCATTAGATCATACACCTTTGGAGTCTGGAATGCTGTCTTATCTCAGAATCTTCAAGAACCCAGGATGATATTTTGTGTTCAGTGTTTACTAACCTTGAATTAATGACAAGTTCCCATTATGAATTACTTAGAAAGATACCGAGGGGCTTTTAGAAGGCACTTCTTTTTTTTTTTTTTTTTAAAGATTTTATTTATTTATTTGACAGAGAGAGACACAGCGAGAGCAGGAACACAAGCAGGGGGAGTGGGAGAGGGAGAAGCAGGTCTCCCGCCGAGCAGGGAGCCTGATGTGGGACTCGATCCCAGGACCCTAGGATCATGACCCGAGCCGAAGGCAGACGCTTAACGACTGAGCCACCCAGGCGCCCAGAAGGCACTTCTTACTATATTAATGTCTCAAATGTAATGGCAGTATACAGATGACTCTCGAACAACACAGGGGTTAGGGGCACCAACCCCTGTGCAGTCAAAAATCCACATATAAGTTTTGACTCCCCAAAAACTTAACTACCAATAGCCTACTACTGACCAGAAGCCTTACTGAAAACATACAATCAATTAACATAGTTTGTGTGCTATATGTATTATATACTGTATTCTTACAATAAAGTGAGCTAGAGAAAATTATTAAGAAAATCATAAGGAAAATACACCTACAGTACTGTACTATATTTATCAAAACAATCCATGTATAAGCAGACCAGTGCAGTGCAACCCATGATGTTCAAGGGTCAACTGTAATATACGTAAAGTATAATAAATATATTCATGCCTCCACATGCTGATCAGATGCTGCCTCCTCCAGGAAGCAAGGCTTCACTGATTCTCTTGATGGGAAGTAGGTGCGTTTCCTACATAGAAGAACTCTGCTTACTTGTCCCCTCCTCCAAACCATCAGTTCCTTTAAGGCAAAGTCTTTGTCTTTTATCTCTGTATTCCAAATGCCTGATAGATGGTACATGCTAATAAATGTTTACTAAAGGAATAAGAAATAAAAGAAGGGAGAGGGTAGTGAAGGATAAGAGAGTTAAACAACAACAACAGCAAACACCCAATTAACCCATTTAGAAAATGGGCAAAGGAAATGAAGAAACATTTCAGGAAAGAGGGTCTACAGACGGCAAGCAAACACATGAGAAGATGTTCCACATCATTAGCAGGCAGGGAAATGCCAATAAAAACCACAATGAGTTAGTACTCCACACCTATCAGAACGCATAAAATAAAAAAAAATAGTGACCACAACAAATGCCGATAAGGATGTGGATCACTCACGTGTTTCTGGTGGGATGAAAACGGTACCATTCTGGAAAATGAGGCTGGCAGTTTATTCTAAAACTAAATATGCAATTACTATGGGATCCAACAGTTGCACTCTTGGGCACCTGTCCCAGAAAAATAAAAGCTTATGTTCACACAAAAACAAGCACACAAATGTCCATAGCAGCTTTATCTGTAATAGCTTAAAGCTGGACGTCCTTCACCAGGTGAATGCCTAAACAAACCACAGTCCATCCATCCTGGAGCACTCCCGAGCAATAAGGAACCAACTATTGATACACTCGACAACTTGGATGGATCTCCAGGGAATTTGCTGAGTGAAGAAAGCCAATCCAAAAGATTACATATACTCTCTGATTCCATTTATATAACACTTTTTGAAATGAGAAATTTTAAGAAATGGAGGACAGATTAGTTAGTGGTTGCCAGGGGTTAGTGGCTGGAGGAGATGGGCGGGGGGGGGGGGGCAGGGCAAGTGCCAGTGAATACAAAAGGAAAACACTAGGGATCCTTACGGTGTTGGAACTATCTGGTATCCTGTTGTGGTGGATATTTGAACCTACCCAGTTGGTAAAATGGTACAGAAATTAATAGACAGACAGACAGACAGACAGACACACACACACACACACACACACACACACACACATACATGCAAGTGGATCTAGGGAAATCTGAGTAAGATGAGTGGATTGCATCAATGTCCTGCTTGTGATATTACACTATATTATACTGTAGGTTTAAAAAGTGTTACCATTGGGGAAAGCTAAGCAAAGCATACATGGGCTCTCTCTGTATTATTTCTTACAACTACATGTGAATCAACAATTATCTTCCCCTTCAAAAAAATTAATTAAAAAACCAGACAGGTAGAACAAGAGCTGTGGAAGAAATAACAACATTACTAATTGAATAACATTTTTTAATCAATTGCCAGGACTTTTTAAAAAAATTATTTTATTTGAGAGAGAGCGAGAGAGAGAGGGAGAGAGCATGAGCAGGGGGGAAGAGCAGAGGAACGAGGAGAAGCAGACTCCCCGCTGAGCAGGGAGCCCGATATGGGACTTGATCCCAGGACCTTGAGATCATGACCTGAGCCGAGGCAGACGCTTAACTGACTGAGCCACCTAGGCGCCCCCAGCTTTTTTTAAATTTAGCATAGGCTGGGTTCTGGCCTCAGAGAGCTTATCTAGTTGGGTAATACCAACTTCCAATTTAATAAAGATTGGAAAAAGATGAGGGGCCTGTGGTTGGGACAGTCAGGAAGACTTCTAGGAGGAGGCAGGCCTAGAGCTGGGCCTTAGCAGGCAGGCTGAAAGGTGGAAGGACAGGGATGGTAGCCCAGGGGTGCAGAGGGCAGGACATTAGGAGGCCTGGTGGGTCCAGACTCTGCCCTGCCCGGCGCTGTAGCCGACAGCGATGGCCCCTGCCCCTCCCCTTGGGCTCCCTCACCAGGGCAGAGGGCACCTACACTTGTGTTTGCAGGAGACCTCGGGCTGGTTTTCACTCCTCCAGGCCTGTGCATGAGCTGCTCCTCTGCCTACAGTACCCAGGCCTGGCTTTCTTCCCCCCAGAAAAGAATGTAAATTAAAAAAAAAAGTATTATAGTAAAATATATAAAATTTAATATTTTAACCATTTTAAGTCTACAATTCAGTGGTGGTACGTACACTCACGTTATTGTGTGACCATCACCACCATCCATCTCCATTACTGAGTCTTCCCAAACTGAAACTCTGAACCCATTAAATAATAACTCATTCTCCTCCTAGCCTCGGGCCCTGACAAGCACCACTCTGTCTCGACACACTGGACTACTCGAAGTACCTCATATAAGTGGAGTCATATGATCTGTGTCTTAATGACTGGCTTATTTTACTCAGCATCATGTCCACAAGCTTCTCTGTGTGGTAGTATGTGCCAGAATTTCATGTTTTTTAAGGCTGACTAATATTCTATTGTATGTATCCATCACATTTTGTTTCTCTACTCATCTGTCGATTGGCTACGATGAATAAAACTGCTGTGTGCAAGTATCAAAGTCCCTGGTTCCAATTTCTTTGGATATTTATATAAAAGTGGGCTTGCTGGATCATATGGTAATTCTATGACATTTCTTCTGGTGGTATACCTTAACTATTTTAATTACTAAAAAATATTATTAAAGGGATACATTACTGAAAGTTTTTTTTTTTAAGATTTTATTTATTTGACAGAGAGAGACACAGCGAGAGAGGGAACACAAGCAGGGGGAGTGGGAGAGGGAGAAGCAGGCTTCCCGCGGAGCAGGGAGCCTGAAGTGGGGCTCGATCCCAGGACCCTGGGATCATGACCTGAGCTGAAGGCAGACGCTTAATGACTGAGCCACCCAGGCGCCCCACTGAAAGTTTTTTTTAAAAAAATGAAAAGGTATAAAGTGAAAGGTAAAATTCTTTTCCTCCTGATCCCCGATCTCACTCTCCTGAGACACTCCTGGTGTTTCATGGCAGCCCTTGAGAAACTTTTCATGGGGGCGCCTGGGTGGCTCAGTCAGTTAAGCCTCCGACTCTTGATTTCAGCTCAGGTCATGATCTCAGGGTCCTGAGATCGAGCCCCACGATGGGCTCCGCGCTCAGTGCAGAGTCCTCTTGAGATTCTCTCTCTCTCTCCCTCTGCGCCCTGGCCCCGCCCCCTGCTCTCTCTCCAAAATAAATAAATCTTAAAAAAATACTTTTTATGTATATGTTATTATGGAGCCATAAATATTTAAAATATTTTCTTTCTGCTATTAAATTTCAAATATAAACCCAGAGGGTGATGAGGAAAATTTTACCATGTTTATTTTTTTATTTTTTTAAAGATTTTATTTATTTATTTGAGACAGAGAGAATGAGAGAGAGAGAGAGAGCACATGAGAGGGGGTTGGGTCAGAGGGAGAAGCAGACTCCCCACTGAGCAGGGAGCCTGATGTGGGGCTCGATCCCGGGACTCCAGGATCATGACCTGAGCCGAAGGCAGTCGCTTAACCAACTGAGCCACCCAGGGGCCCCACCATGTTTGTTTATTTAAAAAATTTTCAAGTTCTGTGGATCAGGAATTTTGGTTTAAGAACATACAGAATGGGGAGGGGGGTGCGGGGATGGGTTAGCCCGGTGATGGGTATCAAAGCGGGCACATATTGAATGGAGCACTGGGTGTTATGTGCAAACAATGAATCATGGAACACTATATCAAAAAGTAACGATGTAATGTATGGTGATTAACATAACATAATAAAATAAAAAAAACGTGCTAGTAATAGGAAGCACCTGGTGTAGCATACATGGAAATGTTCTATACTATCTTCTCAATTTTTCCGTAAAACTAAAACTGTTCTAAAAAATAAAGTGTATTTTTGGGAAAAAAATAAAAAAAACATACAGAAGTTTCTATTAGATGCTCTAATGATTGAATGATTGAACTGTAATTAATTGAGCTGCTAAGAAAATCAACTTAAAAGCTAAATTGTGTCAGGGCAAATTAACAACAGCAAGGTCATTTTTCATTTAAGGCGTTCCAGACTGTAATTCTAGCAACTGTATTTTGGAAGCTTTTAGACAATTACCAGCCAAAACTCAGATTAAAAACAAAAACAAAAAAGGTTGGGCTCAGCAAGCTACTGCTCTCTGTAATTCAATGACCACTTTAGAGAAAATGTGCAACTTACTCATTTCAACCCTTACAGGAAAATTTAGTTGTGGGGGGGAAGGCTTTATAGAAATAAAAAAGAAAAAGAATCCCATTTTTTTTTTTTTGGTAATTTATGTCGGTATTTGTGAAGGCTAAATCTGCATTCAAATGTATCTTGCAAGCCTTTTGGTTTTTTTTAGCTTGTTTGCATGAAGAACCAGAGAAAAACAGCACAACACTCATTACTAAGAGTGGGAGAATAAAGTGGATTAGAATGGAATCACCACCTAAGTCCTGTCAAAATTTATTAGCATTTTCTATTCAGACTCTCAAAATCTCAGCCTAATCAGACTTGATTTTTCCATGTCATGGCAACAGCACCCATCATTGTTTCTGGAAGGATCAGCTGCTTCAGCCTCCTATGGCACCTCGATGACAAGGCTTTAGTGACTTCATAAATCTAGGCTGCCCAGCTGCCGTCCCCTTAATGACATGACGCCTTCCGTTTGATGGAACCTGCCGTGCAGATGGGCCGTTGCCCAGTATTCACAGAGGACAGTGCTGGCCTCTCCAGAACTTCGCGGATGGAACAACAACGCCAGTTCTATTGTTCCTATGTGATGGCAGCTTAGCGTTTGGTTTAGAACTTGAAAACATCTCTCCCCTTTTAAGACTATACCCTTCTCTGCCGAGACCGTTATTTCTCTGGTTAAGGATTTGAAAGGAAACTTTCAAAGGCTCATCTTAGTTGGACAAGTGCTTTGTCACTATATTACATAGGGACAGGAAGAAAGTGAAAAGTTAATCCTAGCATGGAGTACAGCGAGTAGGGTCACGGGAGGGACAGAGGAAGACAGAATCAACATTTACGGAACTCTGCTGGGTGCCAGGCACTGTGCCAAGCGTCCCACATCCCTGCTATTCAAATGTGGTCCACGAACCACAACTTGGGCATCACCTGGGAGCTTGTCAGAAATGCAGAATTTCAGACCCAGACTTATGGACTCAAATCTGCCTCGTGAAAAGTTCCCTGGGGATTTTCAAGTTTGAGAAGCACTGTCTTAAATGACAAAGCTCCACTTAATCCTCACAACAATGCTTTGAAGAAAATATTATTTCCATACTTTAAGGATAAGAGCTTTGGTCTGAATGGGTGCCACCCAAATGCATGTGTTGAAATTCTATCTCCCAAAGATGATGATACTAGGAGGTGGGGCGTCTGGGAGGTGCTCAGGTCCTGAGGGTGGAGCCCACCTGAATGGGATCAGTGACTCTCTTAAGAGGCTCCAGAGAGATTCCTAGCCTCTTCCACCAAGATGACACAGCAAGAAGACACCACCTCCAGAGCCAGGGGAGGGCCCTCCCCTGCCATGAGGGCCACCTGATCTTGGACTGCCAGCTTCCTGAATTCTGAGAAATAAAGGTCTACTGTTTATAAGCCACCCAGTCTGTGGTATTTTGTCATAGCAGCCCCAACATATTAAGACAATAAGGGAGCAGAGACAAAAGTTCCCTTCCTTCTTTCTCTTCCTCCTTACAGAAAGGGTTGTGGTAGGGAAAAGGTACTGTTCAGAATCTCGCAGCTGGTGAATGGCAGAACCAGCATCCGAGAATGCATCCATTCGACCCCAAAGCCCATGCTCTAACTTCCCTCCCCAGCCCAGGCTTCTTGAATAACGGTCAGACCCCTCTGGAACAGTGCTGAGTAATCGGCACTGCACTTAAAAGGCAATCAAAAACTAATGATGTAATGTAGGGTGATTAACATAACAATAAAAAATTTTAAAAAAAGGCAACTGGTGGCCTGGGTGAAGATGAGTGACAAGGACAGTAAAGCACCAGGAAACCATGTCCTGAGAAATGGTGGGAGGCACTGACACTAGGGGGCGCTGTAGGGTAGACAGGAGACACTACTTCCCTTCGCGCTACATAAGGGCCGAACTAGGACCAACGAGTAGAAATCATAAGGAGGCTAATTTCAGCTCACCATAAGAAATAATTTTCTTAACGCTAGAGCTATACCATTCTGGAAAGATGCTATTGGCTGAAAGTTTTCAAGCAAAGGGTGGACGACCCTATGTCTCTTTGGGTTATTAGTACAATTCCAAATTCAAGGGGGGGACTGGACTGCTTGGCCCCTAGAGCATCTTCCTAGGCCGAGGTGGCTTTCCACACATAGTACTGCGCATTCCATTAGATGTGTCCATCATGATGCATGGCCACGCCCAGTCTACCCACTGAGGGTTAGGACTCCAACATGTTTTGTTGGGGAGAGGACACAATTCGACTGAAAATACATGGGTATGAGGAGTAGATGCTACAGGATACACAAAAAGAATAAAGGGCGGGTGCCTGGGTGGCTCAGATGGTTGGGCGTCTGCCTTCGGCTCAGGTCACGATCCCAGGGTCCTGGGATCGAGTGCCGCATCGGGCTCCCTGCTCCGTGGGAGCCTGCTCCTCTCTGTCTTTCTCTCTCTCTCTGTCTCTCATGAATAAGTAAATAAAATCTTTAAAAAAAAAAAAAAAAGAATAAAGGGCGAGGAAGCCAGCGAGTGACAGAAAGAGAAGCAAACCTAGAGAGGAGCTAGGAGGGTAATAATTTTCTTAACCCAGAGCTGCCTGTGAATCAGAACCAACCTCCAATGGCGCAGCTACATCTCAGCTTCTGCTGCACTTCCACAAGTTACCGTGTTCCTTGTTGCCATGCGTGCCCACCCATTACTTGACCTAGTTTGAGGAAATAAATGCAGGGGTTCTGGCCCCAAAGAGCTTCACTAACAGGTCTGACACTGAGCTACCACCGTCCTCAGGAACTTGTATCCTAAAGATGAACCCTGCCACCTGCGCTGCCCCTTCGCCTTTCATCCCAAAATTTCACGGAGGATGGCAACTTTTCAAAAAAGTATACCGTGCAAGGAAAATCTCAAGTAACATAAAAGCTCCTCTGAATCTCTTCCACAAAGTGGTAGCGATTTGGGGCCACCATTTTGAATGGGCAGAAACAGATTCTCCAGTGGAAAGCACCACTCAAGCCAACTCGCTTTTCATTTGGCTAACGGAGCCAACGGTCATAAAACACCTTGAGGTCTTTGGGATGAAATCAGTTTTGCAAATCAATTATGCAGCCAGGCAGTGCATCTTTGAAGATGCAAGAATAGGAAAGTAATAGTCCTCGTCCCCAAGGGACTCACAGCCTCGGCAAGAGAGGCAGTAACTCCCTGACATGCCTCAAAAAAGGCCTGTGCTACATCATGATAGAGAGTTCACACAGAGCGGGGGGGGGCGGAATGCAGACTATAATGATAACCAGGACGCAGGGATGCAATCTGCCTCAGGCCACGGGACAGGGTTTCTCCCGGGGGGGGGGGGGGGGGCGGTGCGTGCCTGTGTGCGCCTGCGCACATGTGCATACCCAGAGAATGTAAAAAGCCCTTTTCCTACAAGGAACTAATCATTCTAAGCCTTGGGAGAAACAAGCGTTCTTCTTTGCCTAATCCCTTCTTTTCAAATAATTAAAAAAAAACTGGTTGTCCTGCCTTAGTTTAAATATAAACACAACGCTATTTGATCAGTCTTCAAATTGCTATTTCTTTACCCTTGGCAGTTCCAGGTAGATGAGAAAAAAACTTTCCAGTGTTAGATCTTCTGGGACGGAGAAGGCAGGAGACAAGAGAAAGGCCAGGAAAAAGCAGGTGGAGACGGGTAGACAAGGATACACAGGAAAGGTCTGGAGGCGGAAAATGAAAGGAGCAGAAGGCAGGGTGACCCATCTCATTTCAGGAATGCCTGCAGTCCCTGGGAAACGGGGACTGTTGGGTCACCATCGCATGGGGACCAAAAGGTGGCAGGGTGAGGGGGTGGCCCAGTGAGAATGTGGAGAGGTGCCCACAGCCCTAGAGAAGCTCTCTGCGTTGGGAGAGTCGTGTTGATCCTGCCTCTGGATCCCTCTTTTGAGAAGGTGCCCACTCACTCACCGAGGTTGTCCAAAGCATTGAAACTGCCAAAGTTCTTCCAGCCCGGGGCCATCAAACCTTCGATGGCACTGCTTTGTTGGAGCTCTGGCTGGCATCAGTAAGCTCCCGCAAGATGGACTGTGAGGTACAAGGCCATTTTCCAGGGTCTTGGCCATTGCCAGCAGGTTGGCTTTGGGGCATGGAGTTTCCTCAATCCTGCTGGATCAGGGCGGCTATGGGGGAGGGGGGAGCAGCACAACATCACCAGGAACACAGGGCGCGGGGGAAGGGGGGCCACTGGTCCCGGTCCAATCATAGCGGAACCTGGGGGGTTCAGCTGGGAGGTTCTTGACATCTCTGCAATTTCATAAATGTTTGAAACTGAGCACGTGCTCCTTGTTCTGCCTTTTGATTGTGTCAATTTCAATGTCCTCGTTGTGATATTAGACTATAATTTTGTAAGATGTTATCACCAGGGAAACTGGATAAAGTGTACATGGGATCTCTCTGTATTATCCCTCTGGGAGGAAGTTACCATTATCTCAAAATTACAAGTTTCATTTAAAAAATGGGCAAATCCCAGAAGATGTATGGAGAGCAAAGAAACATAGGAAAAGGTGTTCAATATCACCAGACATCATGGAAATGCCAATTGAAACTATGATAGGGTTAGTTCATATGCATCTATGAGAATGACTAAAACAAAACAACAAAAATACCAGTCTAAGTGTAATGTACTGAATGAACCCCCTGAAATATATCTGCTGAAGCCCTAACCCCCAACGTGATGGTATTTAGAGGTGGGGTCTTTAGAGATAATTAAGTTTAGATGAGGCCACGAGGGTAGAGCCCCATGATAGGACTGTTGTCCTTATAAGACGAAGGGAGACCAAGGCTTTCTCTCAGCCATGTGAGGACACAACAAGCAGGCAGCCATCTGCAAGCCAAGAAAAGGTGTCTCACCAGAACCCAACCATGCTGGCACCCTGATCTCGAACTTCCAAGCCTCCGCAACATGAGAAATAAATGTTCTTTAAGCCACCAGTCTACGATATTTTTGTAATGACAGCCAGAGCGGATGAAGACATGAAGTGCTGGTGAGAATATGGCGTAGCTGGAGCAGTGACATATCACTGGTGGGAATGGAAATGGTAGAACCACTTTGGAAAATGTTTGGTAGTTGCTACCTTAGTTAAAAAATCCCACTCCTAGGCATTTACTCCGGAGAAATGAAAACACATGACCACACAAAGACTTGCAAGCAGATACTCATAGCAGCATCATTTATAACAGTCAAAAACTAGAAACAACCCCGATGTTCATTAACTGGTTAATGGATAAATAAATTGGGATATATCCATGTAGTGGGATACCATTCAGTAATTTATGCCAAATAAAAGACTACATATCCTATTATTTCATTTATATGAAATCCCAGAAACAGTAAACTGTTATGACAAGAAAGCAGATCAGCGTTTCCTGGTGCCAGAGGTCAGGGTGGGGGACATCTGCAAAGGGACGGCATAAACCTTTGTAAAAAAAGTGATGGAAATGTTTTATACTGTGTTTGTGATGGTGGTCACACAACTCTACACTCACCAATCTCACCAAGCTGTACTCCTCAGGGGTGGATTTTACTGTACGGAAATTACAACTCCGTAACGCTGGAATGGGGAAAAAGAGAATATAGAAAGTGGCTGGTTACTATATATAGATATATCCCAATAGTTTCCATTTATAGCAACAACCAGTTAAAGTACAAAGGAAAAATATCTCACGGTAGCAATAAAAATATTTAGGAGTCAATTTTAAGAGACCGTAACTGAAGATTTAAATAAATTGAGATCCACTCAATTCT